>NW_028146738.1:38386199-39586199 GCF_055883805.1 Amblyomma maculatum | reverse complement strand
TTATTCACCATTTTTCCTGCTCTTTGGAAAAACCCCGCCTTATATTTGGACATGCTGGTCCCAAATGCTCCATAAACACCTACGCACGTGACGCAATTACTCAAGCCAATGATACATGCCAATTAGCCCGTATTTAGCTCCTCGCCTCTCGGACTTTCCAGAAGTCTGCCTACGATATGCGCCATCGTCATGTATCCTATGACCCTGCTCCCTGTTACTTCTATGGTCTCCGGTGTGCTGCGTTGACCTCTCGGAGACACATTTCTGCCCCGCCAATTCACCGATGTGACGTATGAACTTGACCCTCTTCTGCCCGCAGCCTCCTCCTCTCTTAACCCTGCTGACATTGTATGGCTTCCCAACTGAAGCCATACTAACTCATTTCTTTGCCAGTTTACCGCCGGGATGGCGCTTACATCGGGGGAGTCATGTTACGAAAGAATGAAGTCTTCTTTATTTGCCTCGCAGATGTGAAAACACAGATAGATGACAATGAAGTGGGAATATTTCCGTAATGTTGCTCGCTGCTATGCAGTTGCTGTTTCTTCTAAATAAGGTGTGAATACCAAGTCTCCAATCAACAAATTCGTCTCTTACCAGCGTGTTTATCAGTTCCTGTGCAGCTGAAAGGGGCAGACCAGCAAAGAAAATTTTGCTTTGGCTCATTGCAACTCATCTAAAAACATGGCCTTTTACTCCAGAAACCTGTGCAATAAAGTCACAAAAAACTGATTACGTTTGTGTCGGTTAATCTAAATCACGGTCAATGCTCTTGGGATGGGTGTATAATCCACGAATGAGCATTCTCACAAACATTAAAAATGAGTAAAATATTTCATCCACCTTATTCGGGTCTGATACTAGGCTGTGATTGCCTGCACAATGAAAGGTAGCGAACGAAAGGCTTTGCAGACTCTTGTAATATGGTGTCTCTACCGTTTTAATGATCTCCTTCTTTGTGTGATTTCGAAATACGCCCGACTCCACTCGAATACTTAAAAAAAAGCTCGTCATTACTATGAGTATAAATCATGACCACCCTTACGGAAATTTCATATCTGCGCCAGATATGGAACATATGCTGCCAGTTACAAATATATAAGGCAGCAAATAAGACCTTATCTGGGCTATATAAGGTAATATATGTGCAAAATGTTGCCCTTATATGGCTCAGATTTGGCCATATCATGCAACATATAATCCATATCTGAACGGGTGGGACCTTATATGGCTTGATCAGGGGCTATATGGTATCCTCACGACGTTATGTGGCCTGATAAAGGGCATATATGGCATTGTCATGACCTTATATGGACAGACCAGGGCCATATGCCTGGCGTCAACAGGACTGTATATAACCTCATCGGGGCCTTAGTTATGTAGCCATAGTGACTGTATATTAGCAATATATGGCCTTCGTCGACCTTCTGCAAATATCCAATATTGGCATCATACGGTCGAGCTTCAATTTTTCTACTCAGCAAGGCCTGCATGCTTAGTGTTAATTGTATCCAATTTAGAAAATAGCTACGACTCCTAATATTTCAAATAATCTGCAGATTGCGCTGCACTGTAATTATTATACCTTGTGTTTCTTAATCCAGGAGGGCTCTGAGTTATGGCTGCATGCTCCTCTTTCCACCTACTAACTCGCATTTTCATTTAAAATGCTGCGGCAGTCCGGTGCACAAAAGCATGGTCGGTTAGGTTGAGCAATTCAAAATATCAAGAAAATGTTGGCAGTTCAGTATACGGCCCCTTCCGCGCTGTCTAGACGGTGACTCACCCTCAGAGACAGCTGGCGGTTGCTGCGTCGAGGGCCTCACTGGCTAGACAGTGACTCCTCTCCCTCGTTCCCCTCTTCCCTCTCAGACAGCGGCGGCCCCTGCGTCGCGGCCTCGCATTTCATCTCTCCTCCTCGCTGCCACGCTCTATACCTCGTAGGCCGCGAGCTCTCCGTTTTGTGTGTGTTTGCTTCTTTACCCTCCCCCTTTCAACTCCGTGCGCTAAGCACTTGACGTCTCGTTCCTTTTTGGTGGCAGACATCGGAGTTCGGTGCGGCTGGCGGGAGTGCTGCATGTTGTGTATACGCTCGTGTGTGTGTGTGCCAGCGCCTGTTCGCTATTAGCTGTGTGCATGTTACAAAAATGCGACAGCAAACCTACAAGAGCTTCAGTCTGACCGTCAGCACAGAGGAAATTACTGTGTCATAATGCGGGTGGAACCTGCCTCCCCAGCCTTGGCAGCGAACCTAATGATCGATTGAGCTTTTCGGGGCTTCTGCCCTGGATGGCCCCAGCCAAATCTTCACCATTGTGTCGGATCGCACCCTCATCGTGCCGCCTCATCTTCACGCCCGATCACCAAAACCGTGAGCGTGAGACTTCTTGTCGGGAACTAGCACTTACCAGCCTACGGATATTGTTCACTTTATTATTTGATAGAAAATAATTCTCCAATCAGTAAATTGGATGGTAATTGCCAGTATGTTATATTTTTTCCATACATTTCCTTGCTAATTTGTCTTTCGCTATAGCAATTTTAACAAATTGCAGTGGGGATGATGGGGTCCTTCGTTGTTTAATATTATTATTATTATTATTATTTGCACTACCTAAGTAGCTTCATGCTTGATTTGGTTTAGGGGCAGAGCTGTCGCTGTCATGACAAATGCTATCGGACATGCCTTTTTCTTTGTTTTCTCTCATAATTTCAAAAGCAACCACAAGTAAGGTGCGTTCGCTCATTTTGCACTGCAGTCTCTGCTTAAAGTAACACCAGTACTTCCTGACAGTCTATATGTACGTTCCTAAGGTTTAGGTATTATCAGCAGTCCCAGCAGTGTGGTGTATCGCCCTGCGGTTTAGCGGTACCTTTTCCGGGTATCGACAAACCTTTAAATTCCGTTTCAATCGTCTAGTACGATTAATAGCCGTTTATTTTATTTAGCTTCGCAAGTAAACCACGTCAAACTAAAAGCATTTACTGGTTAAAGCTCTGTGTGTAAAAGAGTAGAATAAAAGTGTAATATCTAATTTAATATGTTATTGGTTTTCACTTTAGCTTCTCGCGTAGACATTATTCTGTCCAGATATCTCATTAGTTTGTTATAGTATCGCGTGTAATGAGTAGAATCTCAATATTTACTAACGAATGCGCACGTCTTTGACCCTCGGTATACCACATAATTCAGGCCCGTCTTTGAACGATTCCATATAGGGAGGGAAAAAAGAATACCTATGGTTTCAAAGCTGTTTTCCTGTAAGGTTTGGAATAAAAGGGAATATTCAGGTTTTCCTTGGCAAACTTGATTCAGTGTGCGTTTAGCTGGAATACTGAAATTGTCTTGTGTGTGTTGTAATAAAGTGTTATGTTGATATGCAGATATATAGATCTATAGTTCAAAACCTACATGGCATGCGGGCTAGATCTGCAAATCAGGAATTAAATAGATAAGGTATTGCTGACCAGATATGCCTTATCTGGTACACGAAATCAGGAATTGGGCAGTTTAGGCATATACAACCAGATATGCCTTATCTGGTATTCGAAATCAGGAACTGGGCATATATGCCTTATCTGGCCTTGATCTGTCCTAATATACCATATGTGACAAATTCCTGATATACCTGATCTGGAGTTTTTTATAGGTCCAGATATGGCATTTCCGTAAGGGCAGCGCCTAAGTGCTCATCTATCAGGTAGTAAAAATGAATTGAAATACTTCCGGGCGTGTCTATAAACTTCATACATCCGTATCAAGAGGAGTAATTTGCATGTTTTTTATTGAATGACACTGTGGGGTATAGCTTCTGCTCTCGGGGCTGAAAACCTGTTGCGTATGTAAGAATTAAATTTGCGATATCGGGTAGTTACGCCTACACCTGCCTCTCGTTTTTCCAATACGACATTATAAAAAACAGCATTTGATAAAAGAGGCTTTGTCACAAGCCGCCCTAAAGAAATCCGCACATCACATTTTTAAAGGACAGTCCATAATGTGCATAGCTGTCTTATCGCATCTTTTGTGGCTTTCTTGATAATTCAGTGCATAGTGCCTTATCGTTGACGCCCGCGTGTTCATGAAGAAATCTGAACCATGCAATGTTAAAGTGCGCGCAACTAACTCTATATTCAACCCGCAGCTACTGATGTGTCAAAAATGGTGAACGAAGAGATTATTTAGCGGAATAACTTATTTTCCCTTGTCATTCCCGATAATCTTGCCACCTCTGTGCCATCGTTTTTTTGATGCAGATGGCTTTTAGCTACAGACCGATATGAAGCCCTTCTTAACAGCACATGTCACCTGGGGTACATACCTAGTAGAATAGTCAGTCAATATTTTTCCTGCTTGTGACAGAGTCGAGCCACGATAGCGGCTTCATACTCGTGCAGTTCAAGCCCACTGTGTAGTCGACGCAATGCATTGAACGAGCTAGCAAGACGTACTCCGGCGACGGATTTAGTCGGCACACTACGTGAGTACCGTTTTTTTAAGCGCATCACTTGCGTTTTGCGTGCACATATACGGACCGGCCCCATGCTCCTATTCGGGAAAAGAACTCACCCTTTTCCGCACACTCACGGCGCTCCGCGTTCGTTTCTATTAATCATAGCTCGGCCTCCTGGCTTCATTCGAACTGTCCAGGTGCCTCATTATGAGCTTTCTCTACAGCTTCTTAATCCGCCTTTGTTAAATCTTTCTTGTCGGTAAGCGCGACCACCACAAGATTTCCGCGAAGGTGCATCACGATAGTTCACATCCCCCAAAGCACCACACTATTCATCCAATCTGCTACAATGCCATACGATGTCTCCGCACTCAATCTTTCCAGAGGGTACAGGTGGCCCAAAATTATACGGAGCACGCGAGCGGCGGGCGAAATTAAAAAAAAAAACTTCATGTCATTGTCTTCTATGAGATGTGCAGCAAAGAGACATGTATTCAGTAATACTTTGAAAATATATTATATATAGGCTTGTTAAATTCTAGTCAATATTAGAAATCTAGTTGTAAATGTGTCAAAATATTTTGTATGAAATTATACTTGGAGCATATTTCAAATATTTGAAAAGTACATATGCATATTTAGCGTGCAGTGCAAAAGAAAAGGGAAATGTTATTCGCACTTGTGGCGTCTGACAGATTGCATTAGCCATATAATTCAATTCAATTCACTTCAATTTATTTGCCATCCTGGTACAAATGATCGCGGGAGCCCGGGGTAAAAGCTGCCGTTTGACAGCTTGTCAGAGCCACGGGCCCCCACTTTGGCAGCACCACAGTAGTCAGGCATATATAAAAAGCACATGTCATGTGAATTTAAACACAAGGTAAGGAAACATTGAAATAATAAATACAGCTCTTGTCAGTGTACAGATATGAACGCAAAGTACACATTGAAAACAAGCAGATAGAAGCCCACACTTATGGCGAGGAAAAAAAAGGGTGAGGATACATTGAGATAATAAATACAGCTCGTGTCAGTTTACAGTTACCAACGCAAGGTACACAATGAAAACAAGCAGGTAGAAGCCCACACTTAGGGCGGGTAAAAAAAAAAGGTTAAATCAGTCATGAACAAAACCGTTCTATTGAATGCAAAAAGAACTGAAACAAATTCCGACGTGCAGCCCTGGGAAGAAAGATATTGCTTCGTGGTAAGTTGTTAAGCAGTCGGGGTAGTCTATTAGCTAATGTTTGTTCGCCAAACGAAGTTCTGTAAGTTTTTACACTCCACTGCTCTGCATTTCTTATATTGTATGATGACCCTCGTTTTTCTAGCCCAGCTAATTTACAAAGGAAAGAAGTGCTGTTTGAGACCTCGTTTTTTATAGCCTTGCTTAACCTGTGTAGCTTGGTTATTGGAAGTATACTGTACTTTAAGAAAAGAGGTGTCGTGTGGTAAGTTGGCTGAACATTTTCAAGAATCCTTAGGAATTTTTTCTGTAACACTTGCAGCATCTGAAGACTTCCGGCTGTTGTACCCCATGTTAAATGGCCCTTCGGAGTAAATGAATGGTGTCTCTTGAAGAAAAACTGCAGACGTTTCTGGGGAATGTAAGCGAGAAGTGGCAGCTTGATAATTTAGCTAGTGGGACATAAGCTTCCAGAGGGTACTTCAAGAGAGAGCTCTGCATATGCGCTTCTTCAGATTCTGTGCCCCGTCAAGAATAAGACTTAACGTATATGATCATGACTGAGAATTCAAAATCGGAATGCTTGCATTCGCAAAAGCGGGGCCAGAAGGTTGCCTGCGACAAATTGAGTAGTGTGCTGTTGCATGGGCCTCCTGCCAAGCGCTTCGTGCGGGACAGCGACAGCCGCTACGGGACGCCATGTTTGATCGGCTACCGTAATCTTTAGCTGGCGCCGAATGAATAAATGCTGTTTACCCTTTACTGGAGGCTACATTGAACGAACAACCGCAGTTCTGTCGCGTTGTAAGTCTACGCAATATGTAGTACTGACCTGATGTAAATTTTCACTGGAATCGTGCGCTCAGGCAGCTGCAAAGATGGAAGATAACGTAATGATATAGGTTTTTAAACAACGAACTTTCGGTACCTAATTGATGTTACTTATCGGCAAAATACGACTAGCACAATTTCTATAATGTGGCAGAGAAAATAAATTAATAGTGCTTTTGCAAATGAACATGGTGTTGAGCGTAAGCTGCGCACCAAAGTCACGGTGCGTAAAACCTGAAAAAGACCGTGAGCAAAACCGGCGCGAAGTTTTCTTTTTCTTCCAGGAAAAAGTTAAGAGGTTTGTGCAAGTCAACCAAGAAATTAGAAAGGCAGAAAGAACCACCGAAAAAAATTTGTCAACTGTTGTTGCGTAGAAGATTTCGCTGTCATGCGGCCGATTTTACATCGAGTAAAATAGACAGTGCGTGAAGGAGCGACTGCGTGAGCAAGCGAAGGATTTAGAAAACGACTCAACCCGAAATTACAGTCATTCACTCCACCGATTGCAAGGACTGTGAGGCGTTTTTAAGCCATTCGACATTCATGACCAAAAGTAAAGACCTGACCTCTCGCGTCATTTAAGAGGCATTTCACATTCACGAATTTGGTGACACATGTATCAGTGAACTTTATGTGGCTCTGTACCAACAAGAGCTCACTTCAGGGACGGTTCTGATTGCTCCAATTTGTATCTCGGGACCATGATTATATCCCAATTGATTTTCCTTCTGTACTTTGGCTATCTGCTTTATATTGCTCCTTGTGCCGCCATAAGCTATTTGGTTTTTGTCAGCGCATGCTTCTGTTTGGCCTTTCCACTCGTGCTGTGGGTTAGCGCTGTTTCTTCATTTCGTTCAACATCAACCAACCCGACAAAGCCATATTCTTGAAGTATTAGATAGCAGTGATGTGATGTCGGCTGGGATTCATCAATGATGTAAACATGATATCTAGTTGCGCCATTTTAATAGTCATTGATCCTAGAGGACGGGTAATGCTGTTTCCTTGGGACATCTCGTGTGCGATTAGTGTTTTCGTGAATATTTTCCGATCTTGAGCAACTTCACTTGAATCTGACGGAATGTGAGTAGGAGACTGAAGTTTTGAAGTGGTGGAGAATGCAACTTAAAATAACGATATTGTCTTTCTGAAGGTTTTTCCTAAACATTAATGAGTATTTACCTTCCTTCAACTCCTATTGTGACATCTAGGAAGTGATTTTTTCAGTTCAGTAGTTTTCATCCAAAGAGTGAATGAACTCTTCCGCACTCCTGTCCATATTACAAATACGATGATTCTCCTGTATTTTCGGAAATATGTAGAACACTGCCAAAGAAGGAGGTTTTAGTAACAGCGCCTTTTGAACTCTTAGTGTTAATTCGCTTTCATCATTTAGTTTAGTGAGTCTGCTGGGATCCCAAATGGGATCGCAAGTATCACTTTTTATTAGATATTGCATGTAGAGCAACGACTCCCCCCCCCCCCCGGCCTGTCAGGGTGATGTATAAAACGTTTCTGTAACCATTCAATTCCACCACTTCTCAGTCCTCATAATACCACTTTCCGGTGACCATTACTATGTTGAACATTAACGAAAATTGCTTTAGTAAGTGATGAATGTCATCTTATTTCTTGCGTAACCTGCATGGATGTCAGGAAAATATTTTGAGTGAAGATTCATGATGGCTGAGAGATTCTGGTAAGGCAAAATGCTGATAATACATGGGAAAAATTGTGAGGACTTCGAGCGAATGAAACAAACTCGGTAGGCGTGCTGAGCAAGAATACACACTAGACACGCGGTATTTTTTTGCATTGCTTAGCACTGCATCATGTTTCGTTCGGGACTTAAACTGGACGATGCGGTTGCTTTTCTTGATATTCATCGTGGATACACGTTGACAAATTTCGATGACTGATGCTTAAATGGGCTCTTTATGGCCGTATCAATTCTAGGGAAAAGGACAGGAGTGCTTTCACTTTCTTCACATGTGACACCTTGAATCTCAATATTGCATTTCTCAGACTATTGCTCTGACTACAACAGCCGGCTGTAGACATCCTGTACCTTGATATCTATAGGCCCTGACATTTCGCATCTAGCCCACTGTTTTCAGTTTCATGCTTTTTGTGGTTCTCAAGCTCAGCGTCCAGCGTTTCCTTCAGTTGCATCGGTAGTATTTAGGGCGTAATACAGGCTTGCTGTAAGTTTCTTCTGTTTGCTCGTGAATCTGATTTTGTAGACTGCAATTTTTCGCGGAATAATTTGATCTCCTGAAGCAATTCCACTTTAATACTTATATGTAGGTGCGCCTATCAAATTTATTTCCTATTTCTGTGGTGTCATTTTAAGGATCAAAATAAATTGAACCAACTTTGCAGGAGCGCTTCGCATCGTCCGCATCGCGTCGCATTTCATTCCTCGTTTCGAGACCTGTGTCATCAGCACTGATACCCTTCTGATCTTCAGGTCAGTCTTATCACGAAAACGAAGGGCTGTACTATCAAATGCTTTAGCTTCGGCTGTGGGGTGAATCTGCCTGTCGTGCAGCTTCTCTACAATGCGGTATTATACCTCGTAAAGGCGCTACATGTATTTATGAAACTCTTTTACTCAGCGTTACCGTTTTGCGGGTGAGCTCCAAACCTGGAAATATAATTGACACGAAAAATAATAAAAGCATTAAATAATAAGAAAAAATTAGATATGCTGCCTCATGAAAACTTGTTTTCGTACTCTAGACTATTACCCAGGAGATCACATTTGTCTACACTAACCCAAACGGCCAATAATTTCCGACGGACGTCCGGTTAAAATCCGCACGTCCGAAGCAGGACCGGGACATCCGCTGGAAAACGACACGCACCTAAATACGGACATCCGGATTGGGATGTCCGTCGAGTTTACGAGGGCGCCTTTTTCTGGGAGATCAACATTCAAACAATTATTTACGAAAACTATTCCTTCGATCCAGACATCACAAGGATTTACAGTTCGCGGGCGGGGGGGGGGCGCTCGTGCGTGCGATGGATTAAGAAAGGTCACCAAGGGAATTTTACACTTGAGCGCAATAATTACAGCATCAATGTAGTAGAAAAAATGTGCCTGCCAATCATTGCGATTTATATCAAATTATCGCTGGTCGCGTTTTCTCGCGAGCTATTCATTTGCGAATCTATCGGAGCGGTTCTGCGGTGATTGTGCAGCTGCTTGGACGCGCTCACTGCACTTTGATCCTATAATCTACATTCGTGATGTCATTACCCCTAAGGAAACATCCTCAATTCATGAAGTTTAATCGCACATGCATTTACCCAGCTGTTCGGACTCATGACGAAACATGTACTATACTATGCATGTTCGAATGCTTCCGCTGAAGCATCAATGTTTTATCTGCCATGCTTGATTAGGTAAGTAAAATACATAGATGGCTTCGATCCTTATTGCTTTGGTTTTGTGGATCAAAAAGAAGAAAGAAAAGAAGGAAAAGGAAAAGATGAAAAAAAAAGAAGGAAAAACAAAAGATAAAAAGGAGAAAAAAAAGGAAAATGACAATAAGGAAAAGGTCAATAAGGGAAATGACTATAACGAAAAGGAAAAACTAAAAAGGAAAATGAGGAAATAGGAAGCGGAGTAAGAAAGAGGGAACAGAAAAAACGTATCGTAGAATATGCTTTTCTCCCACCGTATATTTTGCGACGGCTGCGTCCAAACGTATCGCATGTTACCGAGCCCCCTTATAGTTGTTCCTTATTGCAGGCCATTTTATGCCGAGCAAGTATGACCACACAGCGCCAGAATCGAGTCGCAGCCTGCGCAAGAAATGTGCGCACATCCAGCTGTTGTGAGCTCTATTTAACAGAACTATATTCTTTTTGGCGCATTTCAGCGGTGGCGCAGGGCTTACGGTGCTCGATATCTGTACGCAAGGATGCGGGATCGAATATGTAGGCAAAAAAGCTAGGCGTCCGTATGCTTTGCGTTACAGAACCCCTGGGGTCAAAATTTTGGACCCCTCTACTAAGGCGTCTCTCACAGCCTGAGTTTTATGTTGTATTGATAGTGCAAAACAGCATGAGCCAAACCACCTTCTTCGTGACAAGTATTTCTTGTAGCTATTCTGCGGAAATTACAATTCATAAGGTTGCCATCCGTGAAGTGTTAAGGTGGCACATTACAGTTCAATTGCTCCGCAAGAGTTCCCACGCAGTCATGCACAGACCAGCAGCAATTGTTACGCGTTTTGTTGGAACATGGCCCCGCCGCTAAAGAATCGGCGCCGGCGATCTTGGCATTTACAATGTTCGCCGTTCCAACATTGAGCATGCTGTATGATTCACTACGCCTCGGAGAGCTCCTCTGACGACTTGTCGCATGACACACCATAGAACGTTGCGGTGGCCGCCCTGTAGTAACGCGACATTGTACAAGCTATTAAAAGATAAGTGATTTGAAATACCTTAGGCCAAGCCTGCTTTTTGAGGTTCTTTATCTGCTCAGATAATCCGGGTATATTTCCCTAAAGTCGTTAAATTATGCTGCTGCGTTCTGCCTCTACAGATATTTTTCTGATGTAACATCTCTAGTTACGGTTTTATCTTGGGTAATATCTCGGAATAAGACATGTATAAACTCACCTACAGCTACTGCGCCCTATGTAATGATAACATTGTAAATATCGCTTCCTGTTCGCCGACTGAGGGCGTGTCTGCCGGGTTGACACCGAGCATATAATCCACTTTGCAGATCTTCAAAGCTATCTTTGTTTAATTTTTACATCTACACTAATTCGAAACCTCGAACGATATCCCAGTAATATTGAAGAATGAATGCAAATATATTGTTACTGAGCGGTATTCGCTGGCCGTGCTGACGAAAAAGATGTGCGACAGACTCCGAGAAGAAGAAGACGCAGACGAGTGCTGTGCTGTGCGAGTGCTGTGCTGTGGTAGCTGTGATCATCCTCAGTGGTGTGGAAAAGTGCCTTACAGTGAATATTTCCCGTAACATCTCTTGGTGGAGGTCAATCTTTCGATCCCCGTCACAAGCTGGATCTCCGCAGCGGCCGACGCATTATTACCACCACTATGACAACTGACGCCGCTACATCTACTGCCGCCGCACCTGCTGTCGTCATGGCCCATCCCCGTGACCCCGGAACCTTCTGTGGGACCGACGACGTTGATGTCGACGACTGGCTGGCTCTATACGAACGAGTCAGCAAGCACAACAGGTGGGATCCTACACTTATGCTTGCTAATATCATCTTTTACTTGACTGGGACAGCGCGGGTGTGGTTTGAGACCCATGAAGAGGACCTCACATCTTGGGAAATCTGTAAGCAGAAGCTACACGACCTCTTCGGAAAGCCCATTGGCCGTCACCTTGCCGCGAAAAAGGCGCTCGCTTCTCGCGCGCAAACGTCTACAGAGTCTTACATCACTTATATACAGGACGTCCTATCCCTATGCCGCAAAGTCGACCACGCCATGCCTGAGGAGGATAAAGTTGGCCACATAGTAAAAGGCATTGCCGACGATGCTTTCAACCTCCTTTTATGCAGGGATTGTTCCACCGTGGACTCTGTACTACAAGTGTGCCGACGTTTCGAACAAGCGAAACAGAGACGCATATCGCATCGTTTCGACCGTCTACCGAACACGGCTGCCAGCTCTTCCTGTGTCGATCTTCCGCCTCCTCGACCGCCAACTAATGACACTACTCTGACCCGCATCGTCCGCGAAGAGCTGGAGGCAATGACTCCTGCAGCTTCACTCTCGCCTACCCCCGACAATACCTTGGCTACCATATCACTCATTCAGGCTGTTGTTCGCCAAGAGGTTGCCAATATGGGTCTTCCTTCTACCTGCCGCACCGACACCGTGGATTCAGGACCTGCCCCTCCAGTAATTGCAGCTGCCTCACCTACCGCCGGTTTCTCGCCCCGATATCGGTACCGCAATCCGAATGAGTGGCGTACCTTTACTTTATCTGCTTTACTTGTTCCCGCGTTGGCCACATTTCCCGTCACTGCCGTAGCCGTTGGTACACGCCATCTCGTCAATTCACCTACGTCGACCGCAGCGGAGACTATGCCCCTCGCTATACCTCACCTCGCCCAGACCAGACCACTGTTGACCCCGGTGTCCCTGCTCGTGATGCCAACCGTTCACCATCCCCACAGACCCGACGCTCGCGTTCTCCTCTTCCTCGCCGCCGTTTGTCCCCGTCTTATTCCAGCCACATACCGGAAAACTAGCCAATGCAGCTCCCGGAGGTGACGCTGCATTTGTGACCCGGACTGAAAAACCTCTGCTGACCCCTGCCCTACAAAATAATCGCATCGACGTCCTTGTGGATGGTGTTCCCGTTTCTGCTCTCATTGATACCGGCGCCCAACTGTCCGTTCTCAGCTCCTCATTTCGCCGTCGCCTCAAAAAAGTCCTTACTCCAGCCGTCTCGCCCACAGTTCGCGTCGCCAATGGAAGCCCTGCTGCCGTAGTTGGCATGTGCACAGCGCGAGTTACCATTGGTGGTCATCATGCTCCAGTGTTGTTCACCGTCCTCCAAGAATGCCCCCACGACGTTATCCTTGGCATTGACTTTTTAACAGCCCACTCTGCCCTCATTGACTGCTCTACCGGCCTACTTCGCTTGGACCTTCCGCTCTGCTCTGAAGACCCCTCCTGCTCACCCCGCCTTCGATCAGCACAGTTCTGCCGCCTTCCTCTTGAAGCTGCCGTCTACATCCCTATGTCACCATTCCCACCCGTCCCAGACGGCGACTATCTCGCGTGTCCCATTACTGATGTCATCTTGCAGCGGCACGTCACCCTTCCTCATCTGATTGTGCATATCTCCCAGAACCGTACCACCCTCCCGGTCCTTAACTTCAGCTTATCAACTCAGGTTCTGCCCGAGGGAATTTCACTAGCAGACCTGTCGCCGATGACCGATTGTGCCATTTCAGCTCTGACTACCGATAATCCAAATGCCGTCCCTGCAACACCTCCCTCGTCCTCTACATCGCGAACTGATCCTGTTAAAAGCATGATTGCAGCTGATCTCCAGCCTCAATTCGCCGCAGAGTTAAAACAGCTTTTGCTCACCTACAGTGACCTTTTTGACTTCGGTACCCGCCAATTGGGTCAAACCACAGTTGTCAGTCACCGCATTGCACCGGTGACGCCAGTCCTATTCACAGGCGGCCCTATCGTGTTTCGCTTGCCGAGCGACGCGTCATCCAAACAGAGGTCGACAAAATGTTGGCGAACGACATAATTGAGCCTTCCAGCAGCCCCTGGGCATCCACTGTTGTGTTGGTCAAAAAGAAAGATAACAGTTGGAGATTCTGCGTTGACTATCGTCATTTAAATAAGATAACCAGAAAAGATGTGTATCCTCTTCCGCGTATAGACGACGCGCTTGATTCTTTGCACGGAGCCAGCTACTTTTCGCCCATCGACCTTCGTTCCGGCTACTGGCAGATCTCTGTCGACGAGAGAGACCGTGAAAAAACAGCGTTTATCACCCCTGACGGCCTTTATCAATTCAAAGTCATGCCTTTTGGCCTTTGCAATGCCCCAGCAACCTTCGAACTTATGATGGACTCTTTGCTCTGAGGCTTCAAGTGGACCACTTGTTTGTGTTATCTTGACGATGTAATAGTTTTCTCGTCTACATTTGAAAGCCATCTTCGTCGCCTTTCTACAATCCTAGAGCTTTTTCGCCGCGCGGAACTGCAACTAAACTCCAAAAAGTGCAGCTTTGGTCACCGACAAATCAAAGTACTTGGTCACTTGGTTCATGCTGCCGGCGTTCAGCCTGACCCCGACAAGATTCGTGCCGTCAGAGAATTTCCCACTCCACGTTCATCCAGCGATGTTCGAAGCTTTATTGGCCTATGTTCTTATTTCCGACGATTCGTCCCGAATTTTGCAGCGCTAGCTCGTCCTCTCACCAATCTCCTAAAGAAAGAAGTTTCATTCTCCTGGGGGCCTGAACAAGTTAAAGCTTTCTCGGAACTTATTGCTGCTCTCACAAATCCACCGGTCTTGGCCCATTTCAACCCATCTGCCAATACTGAACTCCGCACCGACGCAAGTGGCCACGGCATTGGAGCTATACTTGCCCAGCGACAACACGGCCACACAAGGGTGATTGCGTATGCCAGCCGCCTCTTATCTACGTCCGAACAAAATTACTCTATCACAGAGCGAGAGTGCCTGGCACTTGTTTGGGCTATTACAAAATTCCGCCCTTATTTGTTTGGCCGGCATTTTACTGTTATAACAGACCATCATGCCTTGTGTTGGCTTTCCTCCCTCAAAGATCCTACAGGCCGTTTGGGGCGCTGGGCGCTTCGATTACAAGAGTATACATTTTCCGTCGTGTACAAGTCCGGCCGGCTTCACCAAGATGCAGACTGCTTGTCCCGTCATCCCGTCGACTCCCCTAGCCCTACCGACTCTGACGATGACGCATGTGTCTTGTCTGTGTCGGCCTTTTCTAACATTGCCGACGAACAACACTTAGATCCTTTACTCCATTCCATTATCCTACGTCTGACCTGCGACCGACCTGATCCATCTCTTGCCTTATATGTACTCCACGAGAACACCCTATACCGACGCAATATGCGACCAGACGGCGCAGACCTTTTGCTCGTCGTTCCTCAACATCTGCGTTCCACCATCCTTGACCAGTTTCATGATGCTCCAACAGCTGGCCACCTGGGTGTCTCTCGCACATACGACAGCCTGCGCCGACGCTTCTACTGGCCGGGGCTCTATCGCTCCGTCCAGCAATACATTGCCGCATGTGAATTGTGTCAGCGTCGAAAGAAACCCACAATTTTGCCTTCAGGCCATTTGCAGCCGATCCCCATACCCACTGACCCGTTTTCCCGTGTAGGTGTTGACCTTCTTGGGCCATTTCCAGTTTCCGCCTCAGGGAACAAATGGATCGCCGTCGCCACCGATTATGCTACGCGGTACGCTATTACCAGAGCCATCCCGACCAGCTGCGCCATAGACGTCGCTGACTTCCTCCTAGAAAACGTGATTCTACATCATGGTGCCCCTCGTGAGCTACTAACTGACCGTGGTCGCTGCTTTCTATCGCGAGTGGTTGACGAAATTCTCCGTTCGTGCTCCGTCCGTCACAAATTCACCACAGCCTATCACCCCCAGACCAACGGCCTCACCGAACGCCTAAACCGTACCCTCACAGACATGCTGTCCATGTATGTGTCTGACGACCACCGGGATTGGGACGTTCATTTACCCTTTGTGACATTCGCCTACAATTCATCAGTCCGTTCTACCGCTGGATACTCCCCATTTTATCTGTTATTTGGCCGACACCCGTTACTGCCCTTCGACACCTCACTACCCGCGGCAGACGCCACCAGTACTTACGCAAGTGATGCCGTAGCCCGCGCTCATGATTCCCGCCGGATAGCTCATGCCAGGCTCTCTGCATCCCAAGACTCTCAAAAGTTCCGGTACGACAGTCGCCACCGTGATGTCCACTACAGTCCTGGGTCACTCGTCTTGCTGTGGCTCCCGTGCCGTCGCGTGGGCTTGTGTGAAAAACTTTTGCCCCGTTACACAGGCCCTTACCGAGTTTTGCGCCCCGTGACAGACGTCACATACGAAGTTGAATCTGTGCCTCCGAAATCCTCGTCCAGAGCGCCATCCTCTGAAATAGTGCATGTGTCCCGCTTAAAGCCTTATTATGCACGTTCTGTTTCACAAACGTAGAACGCACCGGGACTGTGCTTTTCCCGAGGGGGGGGTAGTGTTACTGAGCGGTATTCGCTGGCCGTGCTGACGAAAAAGATGTGCGACAGACTCCGAGAAGAAGAAGACGCAGACGAGTGCTGTGCTGTGCGAGTGCTGTGCTGTGGTAGCTGTGATCATCCTCAGTGGTGTGAAAAAGTGCCTTACAGTGAATATTTCCCGTAACAATATATTCAATGTTGACAAGCCATATACACTGGCTGGAATATATTTACCAATGTATGTCATGATAATGGAATTTTAAAAGCAATTTAAACCAATTAAAGAATAAACGAAGTGTATAGTTAATGATTGCTAGCAAGGTCGCACAACGAAAGTAAAAGTCATGCGCACAATAAAACAATGTGAAAGATGGTCGTCGACATGTCGCTGGCTCGAAGGTATGCGACAAATTGCGATGAGGGCCTTGCACCTGGCGCCTGAGCTTCTACCATAGGCTGCCTGCACCAGCGCCACACACAGCCTCTCCCACTGCGTGGTTCGAAAGAACTTTCTAATGTGCGCATTTTACTCAAGGGCACGGTGTTCTTGTTCGGGCGACGTGCGAAATTCGCCCCACACAGGGCGGCGGCGAACGGCCGGAAGCAGACTGGACTCTGATCCTTGCAAACGTCCCTCAGGCTTCATGTTATATTAAGCGTGAGTACCTCGCGCTGCACTAGTACACAGCGCCAAAATAATGTTGTTGATGATAGTGTGCTGACAGAGAGACAGAAAGAGAAGTTTGCCCGGCGTTTTTCTCCTTGCGCGCTCTTTCAGGCAGGTGATATCTCTCAAATATTTAGACAATGACCAGTGTGATGGGAAAGCTCCCTCTGACGCTGGAGCGCGGTACAAGAATTATTTTTGCATTTAGGCTTTAGACTACCAATCGGTTGTAGAGAGGTCCACGTTCTCTTGTCAATGCGTTTCAAAAAAGAAATTGGGAAAAAGGCTACTCAAGCGCGAACCCTGGTTAGAAATCATCAGACACGGAAGGCTTGATTTGTACAACCTTTGTAATATCGGACCGAAGTCTAGAGTTGGCAACTTGGTTGTTTTGAAGCTCACCGGGCTTCAATAGGTTATAGAAGTAACTTTCATTCAAATTTGTTATACTTAAACAGAAATGACAAAGACATCCCAATTAACCGCAAGTGCATCCATTTAGAGCTGTGAACGTTTTACCATTCAAAAAATTAGTTCAAACATTTTTATTTCAAAAGAAAACAATTCAACTTTCGTGACATGTTTTTCAGTATGTGTAGCATTTATTAAACGCCTTCCGTCAAAGGGGTTAAACACGTACGATTATCTCCATCTGTTTCTGTGTACGGTTTCAGCCAACTCAACAATGATAACTTTGGCATAGAGTTGATCAATTCTTCATTGCTGTCTTTATGTTGCTACTCTACCGCCTCTAATATGTGCTAAGAGCATAGTTAAATCATTAGTGCATACTGTGGTCAATGGTTATAATAATTATATTTGCGTGACAAGTCGAAACTTTTCAGGTGTGTGACGCCTAACTATGACAAGCAGTGTGCCTTTTGCTAGGTATTGTTATATTTGGTATTGGTTAGACTCGTGAAAGTTTCAGTGCTGGAACGAAGATGGCTGATGAAAATCACCAATTTTCTATTAGAACCTTATGTAATAGAAAAGATTTGAACGTGCTTACAAACAGTATACCATGCAATGTAGATTCAATATATTTTTTATAATAAACGATATTCCAAAACGTGACATTTTAATATTTTATATGGTGGTAGCCTTTGCTGGACGATAGAATTTTCACACAATATGCATATAAAAGCTGCTTGTAGCCTGAAACAAAACATAATGTGAGTGCTTACGTAAGAACATCAAAAGAAAGTAGTATAAAGGACTGTTCTTACAGGGTGCGCGACTCGATTGCATTTGCTTCATCTGTGTATGTATTGCACAATAAAAATAATAATTTATATGCAGCAAT
This sequence comes from Amblyomma maculatum, assembly GCF_055883805.1. Lineage (NCBI taxonomy): Eukaryota > Metazoa > Arthropoda > Arachnida > Ixodida > Ixodidae > Amblyomma > Amblyomma maculatum. Next base: position 39,567,967 of record NW_028146738.1, on the reverse strand, counting down.
ATGCTTGCTTTTTTGGCAGCCGGTTCGACTTGCATAATACACGGCACGCGAATTGTACCAAACAACTGATGCAAAAGGCAAGCGAACGTATATTTGCTAACATCCGTATTTCGCGCACTTTATTTTCAGAAGAGGTCAACGTTCCCGCCTGTGGTCAGGAAATTTCCTCAGGGCTAATCTCCGCACAAGCTGCTGAGACGTGGCATAGCCGTCACTGCCAGTATAGCCTCTAGCCCTACTAATGTTTCATGGCGAGCAGTTCCTGCTCCGACAACAGACCTCCATGGGAAGGCGACCTGTTCAAGTGCCGATTTTGCGCGTATACTTCACCGAACTTCGCAGGTATTGATTTACATATGGTGCTGGAACACTCGAACGAAAACCCAGCCTTAGATTCACAGGTTCCAATGGTGTTTACAAGGACCTCCAACTTTGAGAATCGTATGGTACATCACACAGTAGGACAAACATATGAAGCTGAGGTGTGCCCGTTTCCCGCTCCTGAGCCTAACATTCCAAATAAGGAAACGAGGACGGGTTATAGCTATATTCCTCAAACATGTGACATGTACCCTTGTTCATCTGACCAGTCGTCGCATTTAATCGACCACAAGCGCACGCAGACCAGCGTTCTCCCTTACGAATGTGTCCCGCGCTCTCATAAAGCTCCTTGTCCAAGCGAAATAAATCGACATGAGCGCACGTTCACCCGTGAACGACCATACAAATGTGACACTTGCCCTTATACAGCTGCTACCTCTGGGCAAATAACTGTGCACAAGCGCCGCAAACACACTGGCGAGAAACCTTACAAATGCGACGCCTGCCCTTATGCAGGAGCTACTAGTGCAGTGGTAGCTCAGCACAAGCGCACTCATACTGGCGAGAAACCTTACAAATGCGACACCTGTCCTTATGCAGCTGCAAGTTCTTCTGACTTAACTGTACACAAGCGCACTCATACTGGCCAGAAACCTTACAAATGCGACACCTGTCCTTATGCAGCTGCTAGGTCTTCTCATTTAACTGTACACAAGCGCACTCATACTGGCGATAAACCTTACACATGCGACATGTGTCTTTATGCATGTGCTACTTTGGGAAATTTAACTCGGCACAAGCGCATTCACACTGGGCAGAAACCTTACAGATGTGACATGTGTCATTTTGCAGCTTCTAGCTCTTCACATTTATCGCGGCATAAGCAGAAGCACACTGGCTAAAAACCATACAAATTCAACATATGTGCTTTTGTGCTGTTCTCTCTTCACATTTCACTCTTGACAAGAGCATGCACACTGACTAAAAACCGTACATTGTACATGTATGCTTGACCAGCTGTTCGCTCTTCACGTTTAGCTTTGCATAAGCGCCCGAACACTGGCTGTAAACATTGCAAAGACGACATGTACCCTTGCGAAGTTCACCGCTCTTCAGATTTAGCTCTGCACAAACTCGCATGCACTGGCTAAGAACCTTATAAATGCGACATGTCGTTTTGCTCCTGCTGAGGCTTTGAAATCACCTGAATACAAGCGCACGCACACTCGTGCTGAACCTTAAAAATATGGCATACACTCTTACGTAGCTGCTCAGTCTTCACATTTAGCTCTGCATAAGTGCATCACACTAGCCAGAAACCTTATAAAATGCGTCTTGCGTCTAATTGATTTAGCTAGGCTTCACGTTGAGCTGTACTTAGGCGCAATCACACTAGAGAGCGATCTAAAATGTGTCCTGTTGCCTTTTGCAGCACCTCATTACACATGTTTCACCCAATACCAGCGCACGGACACAGGCCATGCGACTTTATAAATGTGATTTTAACCCTTTATCATAACTCGGTCTGTGCATTTAGTTCGGCACAAGGACAAGTATGAGAAATAGAGATTTTACAAATCGGATAATGTCCACTTTATTGCTTCTCGGCCTCCGCAATAACTTAAGGCACGCGCCCGAAAACTAGAGATTCACTTTAAAACAACGACGTACCGTTTTGTAGCTTAACGATTTAGCAGTTCTGCTTAGTACAAACGCGCGCACAGCTTCCCAGGCTGCACATCACTCAGCACACGGGACACACACTGACAAGCAGCTCTATCAATGGAGCAGTCTCCTTTTGGAGCTATTCAGTCCGCAACAGTATCTGCTAAAAGGGAAGCACACTGCGACGTTTTGATGGGCGACTTATTATATCATGCGCTGTAATTGAGTACAGTTTAACACGTCATATATGTATACCTGCACCAAGAGCTATCCCTGGAGCATTTGCTCTTTCATGTGTTTATAAACCATAGCCTAAAGTTGGCAATCTTTCTGTTGTCACACGCACTGTGCTCTAAGAGTAGATTACTGCGTGTGATAAACATTCCACAGAATGTTTTACCACATACGGAAGATGTCTGTTTCCTCTCTTTTTACAGACATCGGCAGTCGTTCTCCTAGCTTCGCAAAAAAGTTTGATACAGCATAAGTGCTTGCGTTGTTGTCTGAAAAACCTGTTGTATATGTGTATCACAATATGTCCTTATGAATAAAGGCACGATTGACCTGACCGCTCAGCGCAGTCACATTCTCTTAGAGCTCATGCCATTCTGCTTTTCTGGTGACGATTTCCACATCTGGATGCTGCAACGCCTGTGCGTTGCCTTAGGCCTATTATGTCTCGTGTTGTACGGGGCTGCGTGTCATTGGTTAGACATTGTAACCATTTTAAACACGAACAACCACATTATAGTAAAACAATGTCTTCAAAGCTCCGAAACGAAGCCTTTGATATTATTACGTGCGCAATGTATGATGCATGAAATGAGATACTTGCATAGCGCTGACACGCAGATCCAGAAGGCGAGGTCCATTTTATCTTCATTTCACAGGATTGCTTACTGCATGAATATCTAAACGATCAAAAGCTGCTCACCTTCAGTACTGTCAAATATCTCGTTTCACACGGTGGATCTCCCTAGTTTCATTACCCTCTTCGCAATAGAGAGATAATGTAGTACAATGCAAAAGCAGAGGGGCAGCGGAGCGGACGTGTTTCTAAATAATATCAAGCCATATAACTCAGCACCAATGTTTTCCCTAATTTTCATCGCCGTTGGATTCTTTACTCTTGGCGCATCCGTGGCGTCCACGAAAAAGATGAAGTTAGTCGTTTTATTCCCAGAAAGGCTAATGACAGGCGGTCAAACGCCTTGTATTATGCTCTCTTTACACACTTGACTTGCAGTGATATCTACATAGACCAAGTTAGTCATGACCTAAATTCAGCAGCAGATATTCAGCAGAGTTCTGCAAATTAGTTCAGCAGAGAGAGAGAGCAGAGTTCAGCGGATATTCAGCAGCGAGATGTTCAGCAGCAGAATTCCGCAACAGATATTAGCTGCACAACATCAAGGCGATTTCTCCAGGGGCGCACAGGAGCAGAGCAATCAATTTCTCGATAGAGAATTCAGCATCACAAATAATAGTTGCGCATAGGCGACACTGAAGACCAACTTCCGGCTGCCCACGCTGAGTCAACACCTTCAGCTAGGCAAGCCTCCCGTTATACTAATATCGATGAACGTCTGCATGGTGGTGCAGTGGTTAGGACATACGACAACTGCCCAAGGATGCGGGTTGGAATTCCTGCCACAAGGACCGCTTTTGATGGGGGCGATAAACAAGGCGTCCATATGCTGTGCGATATCGGTGAAAGGGGTGGTTGAAATTCTGGGTTGTCTATATTCCGGAGCCTACTATTACGGCGTCTCTCATGCCCTGAGTCACTTTGAAACATAAATCCTCAGAACCAAAACTAAAATTAATGGTTTCCGTAGAAGGGAACTGAGACGGGGCTCAACTCCACCTGTATGGAATTCGAGAACTGGGTTTAGGAAGTGAGCTTGTTCGCTCTAAGCAAGCAGACATGTGCTTGCATCCATAAGGAGGTTGCGGGGCACCAGGGCCTGCAGAAACGTGGTAGTTTAGAATAATGAGGGAAATGAAGCCACGCCAATTTGAGAAAGCCTGAATTTATGTCAGAGCTAATACGGGTTATATGTTCAGATAAGAGAGCTAAGCGCCACTGCTGCCCCATCGGTCTCATCTCTGGAATGATTTATGAATGCGCTAGAAGTTTTTGTTTATTTCAAGTCAACCCCAAGGTAACAAGGTATCACACTTCATCCACTTAGGCCAGTTTAATATCCTCGCTATGCGTGTAGTTCAAAACCTTATTGGCTGCTGAAAAGGGGTCGCACCGATGTGGAGATATTCATCCCACAAAAACCAGTAGCAACCGCCAAATTTCGATTCACTCGAATATACACAAACTAGTAGCCACCTTTTCCATTTTTCTCGTTGCCAAAACTTTGAAAAGCTGTGTAGATAAAACTACAAAGCTAAAAAGCAGTACAGAAGATCTCATAGAAATACACCAAAGAGAAAAATAACAAACTGCGTTCTTTGCAAAATATCGGTGATATGGGTTTCCAAGTAACGCTACACGCTGAAACAAGTTAAGTCATTTCTGAATGGGAAGTACTACAAATTAATTAAAAGAAAGTATAAAATCTAGCGAAACAGGGAATATTAGCAGCCCATCGAATAAACATTCGCAGAAACAATGCAGAAATCAATACCAGACACCTAGTATCAACCTTCAATAGCACAAATCTATTTGAATTCAGTCACTCCGCATGCGTTAACTGCAAAGTCTGCCCATACATTCCTAATCCGAGACGGTGTGATCAAATGACAATTTTGCCGTGGTAAACTCACTAGTGTCATGCGGAGAAGAGAAACGCAACGAGGAGAGCTGTGACTGTACACCGAAATGCATTACTCCGTCATTGAGGCAAACATTATTTCACAATGACACTGGCAGATGAATGTGCAGTCACTGCTGAAGTCCAGCGACTGCAGCCCATATAATATGGGGCTGTCAGGAGTATTCTAACATTCAAGTCAGGGCTCTCGCCGAAATTTCAATTGTAACCCGCCCAGCCAGCTACATCCCTGAGTCCTTCCTCTGTCTCTTGACAACGCGGCCGCCACTATCCTCTGGGCAAAGCTCGGACAGTTTGTTGACTTATGACCCAGAGCCAAACTTTATGGCAGATGTTAAAGACAATCAAACCAGCACCCACATTGGTCACCGTGACTTTAGTGGGGCCATATGCCCGCACTGATACCAGAAGCAAAAGTGCATGGCATTGTTGTCAATAAACATTTTTGAATCAATTAGCTGCACCGTACTCCCTGTCATGTCCGGTCTGATAAACTCAGGCAGCACAAGACAGTCACTCAAAATTGGTAATGCTCTGGCAAACGATGGTCCTACAGAGGCCAATTTTGCCGTTACGGTCCCAACATCAAGCCAATCCACAACGCATGCCACGATGAATCAAGGTTCAAGTGCTCCACCAATGTTGTTGATACCGCTCTAAAATGTTAATGATATTGGACCTGTTTATTTCATGCTACCCCGATATTGGTACCGTCACAATGACTAAAAAAGAAATATCTTAGGCGGAAATCCGTCTGGTTGGGTACTTTTAACAAAAGTTTCAGAAATATTTATCACCAACCAATTTATTCATTAGAACCGGACGTTTCGGGACCATTTCGGTCCCTTCCTCAGGGGCGACTAATGTTCGAAGCCCGCAGTAGCATGCCGCTGCCTACGCTTCCCTTTCTGAACACGTGGCGAAGTCTAATTGTGTACGCGGAGGGCAGCGTTCCCGGATTCCTGTTAACCGCTGCGCCTGTCAGCCGGATGAGCCACGACTCGACGTGACGTCTTTTGAAAGGGTTGGTCTCCACATCATGTACGCTCACCTCCTCAAAGGCGATTTTGTGGTCGGCGCGTTCGCAGTGCTCGGCGAGGGGGTTGCTTTCCGAGTTCAATTGCCAGACGTCATTTTTGTGCTGTAAAAGCCGATGGAGATTTTTTGTTTCGCCGATTTACGAGTTCGGGCACTCGGAGTACGGGATTTTATAAATGACGCCTGGTTGATTTTCTATGGGGATACAGTCAGTTGGTAGCGGTAGAAAACATCCAACCTTTGAGGCAGGTTTGTGCGACACACAGACGTGTGTGCGCAGGATGCGTGCAAGCGCCTCTCTGGTGCCCGCCACGTATGGGAACATAATGCGAGGGCACTTCGTTGTTTCCGTGCTGACCGACCCTCTTGTCCTGCTAGCTCGACAGCGGGAAGCACATTGAATAAAGACGCGTGTGTAGCCATTCTTCTTCAGATCGGCGAAAACGGTGGCTTCTTCCGCTTTTCTTTCCGCCTCGGAGGAGCAAATGTACTCAGCTCTCCTCAGAAGAGAGGAAACGACAGAAGCCTTGTGCGCAGCGGGGTGGTTTGAATTGAAATTTAGGTAGCGGTCATTATGAGTGGGCTTCCTATACACACTGAAGTTTAGGTCTCCCCCTTGTCTTGACATTAGGACGTAAAGGAGTGGTAACTGAGTATCCTTTCCCCGTTCCAAAATGAGCTGGATGGAGGGCTCAACCACGTTCAGGTGCGCAAGTAAGTTTTCAACTTCTGATTTTTTTTTTGTGAGGCAAAAGCAGTCGTAGACATGCCGAATAAAAACTTTTGGCTTTTCTTAGAAAGATTGGAGAGATTTCTCTTCAATGGCGTCCATTATTAAGTTGGAAGCAGAGACTTAGATCGTGGCAACCATAGCCGTGCCGCTTGTTTGTTTCTAAAATTCCCCTTTAAAGGAAAAGGCCGTGCTGTTCAAGCAAAACTCCAAGAGCCGGCAAAATTCATCCGAGTTCAAGCTTGTCCTAGCACCGAGGTCAGTGTCCGCTTCGGGGGCTTGTTTTACTGCGGAGACTGAACAGGGGGAAGGAACGCTGGTAAAGAGCGAGGCCACGTCGAAAGAAACCATGCACTCATCTTCTTCCAGTTGTACGTGGGAGAGAAGTTCGACGAGGTGGCGGGAGTTGCGTACGTGCGTCGATGTTTTGCCTGTCAGATGGGATACGATTCGATGGAGATGGTTCGAGAGGGCTCGGAGCGGAGAAGAGCTGAAGTCAACGATGGGGCGAAGCGGAATGCTAGGTTCAAGAATTTTGGGGAGTGCGTAGAGTGTGGGTGCCCAGCCGTTCCAACATATCAGGTATCAGTACACGTGTTTAGATTGAGGGCAGCGTTTGAAAATGGAAGACAGCAGCTTGTTCATTTTGGTCTCAAGTTGAGTAGTAGGATCCTTAGTTTTTTGTAAGGTTCACTGTCGAGGAGTAACCTGACGTTTTTTTCGTAATCTTGTCGGTCGAGGACTACCGTGGAATGTCCTTTGTCTGCCGGTAGAATTACAGTGTTCTTGTCCCCGCGGAGTTCTCTTAAAGCTGATGTTTCCCCTTGGGAGACGTTCGTCGGTTGGCGGCCGGATAGCTTGGATAGGACCCCAATCACCTTTTGCCGGACTTCTTCACAGGCGGCAGGCTCAATGTGCCTCATACCATCCTCCCCGGCAGCAACTAGTTTTGGGAGTGGCGGTGCCATTGATGTGGTGTTGAACCCGCGGCGGCCTTTCGTCAAAGCAGAAGTTTCGGTAGGATAGTGGTCTCGAAGAAAGATTTGTGACAAAGTACGAAACATCACCAGGAAGCCTACTTGCCTTGTCTTTTTCCTCTAGCAACCTGGAGAGTTTCACTGCGTGGGGGGAGATGTCTGTTTTTCGGCGTAGGAGGAGTCTATTGGCGAACTACTTGAGTCGAACACACCCTGTACTCAATTTTCAAGCTGCCGACGCAAGAACAGGTCCAGCTCTTTCTGCCTCAGGATGTCATGGCTCTCATGTATCCTTGAGTGCACCAATCGTAGTTTCGCTTGGGAGATACAGCCGGGTTTAAGAACTGGCTATATTGGATCCATTTGTCTTCCGTTCACCCAATATCGGACATCGCACCTCTAAGAATTGGCCACATTGGACCGATTTGTACTATGTGCTCCCATTATGGGCCGTCCCAGTTTTTAAACCTGTCTATAATTGACTGCTTTCTCCCGTATTATTCCCATATCTGCCAAGCTCCGACAATAACCTCCGACAATAGACCATGCTGTCCCTCGATGTTCCGATATTGTACGCGCCACGCTGAGGCCTGTCTATATTTAATTTCAAAATATTACTTACTGTTATTATTCCAATGAAAATAGGGATCGATATTCATATATTTTAATACACACATGCCAGAAGCAATTCATTGAAATTTTTGAGAAAGCATTTGAGCTATTCTATTAGGAATGTTATCTCTATAGCCTTTGTTTTCTACCATGAACCACAGGCTAGAGCACACGACGGTATATATATATATATATATGTGTGTGTGTATTCAAATGGGGATTTAATAGTTGGTGTGAACGTCTAGCGCTGCCAGTAATTCGGGCACAGCAGGGTCTAATTGCCAACCGCAGGGCACAGCTTCAGCGCGAGAGATGGGCTCCAGAGACAAGCGATGGTGATGGCAATGCCGCAGCGTTTTCCGTTTTTGTCTTCTTTACATTATATATATATATATATATATATATATATATATATATATATATATATATATAATGTAAAGAAGACAAAAAACGGAAAACGCTGCGGCATATATATATATATATATATATATATATATATATATTTGCAGCTGTTCGAGATTTTCGCTGGAAAGTAGTAGCAGCATGAGGTTATATATGATTAAAACCGAAATCAGGGATACGTATATATATTTTTGCACGCAAGCTAGAATCCATTTATTGGAATTGATAGAGAAACCATACGAGTAGAATTGCATTTAATGGATTCAGAACATGGCTGCAGCAGCCGAATTTCGCGTTTTCCCGTCATGTCATTTGATGTACAACTGGTGTTCACATGCCACGTTAATATATTGACACGGGTTCCTGAGCACGGCGCGTGAGTCCTCGTTATACCAAACAGCTAAGGAAGGATGCTAAAGGAAAACATGGCACGACTAATGTCTCATTCTTGCGTAGTGGTGGCCGTTTAGGTTGCAATGACAATTTTTGCAATACAAGCCTATTCCCACGGGCTTCATGAAATATGAAATGGTCAACAAGCTGACGCGCTTAGAGGTCCATATGCATCTGTACTGCTTACCACGAATAAAAGAATTGACTTTTATAACATCGTGCTGTTCCAGCAACACAAATCAACCCCCGGTGGGTTAGCATTTCGCGCTCTCTTTTACCCAAGTTGCACAAGGAGTTTCACTGCAGCCATTTATGAAACACGCATATAAGCCACGAGAATGGCAATGTGAGTCGCCCCGTGCACGCGATAAAATTCCTATGTCGCGCCATGTAGCAACACATATTCAGGTGTTCTTTGACGAGGTATTTCTTTCTTGCCTGCCGATAATGGAGTAAGTTCGCGCTTTCTGCGTAATAAAAGCTCTCATACGGAATGTCTATAACTTGGCACTGGCACAGGCTTTTGCATTTTCCTAGTGTGTTCTGGCTAGTAAACGTGGTATTGATTGAACAAATGCATCACGAGCTGCTAATAGTTGTAATTGTGATAATTTTTCTTCATTTTGGTTGTTTCTAGCATGAAGCTGTAGTAAAGTTTCAATCACTGCCTGGTACAGTGCGCCACCCCATTTAGATGTAGATTAGTGAAGCGCGGACGGGCAACATAGTAATACGTTTTGTCCGACCTGCGAAACATCTTACTTAAAAAAGAATGGTTTCTTGTATCTGCGAGCAATTAATGCATTGACGATCGGTGTTGCTTGGATGTGTGACATCTTAGTGTAATAAAAAGCCCACATTCGAGTGCTATATTACCTTGATGAGTGTTTTAGATCTGTTCTTTTCTCTGAATAGGCTTTTTATTCCACCATGAACCAACAAGCCATAGCACACTGCCGCATATTTAACAGTGTTTAGAGCTGCTTTGGAGTAATAAGTAACGTAGTTCGTTGCAAAGTAGTAGAAGTAAGAGGTTATGTAAATAAAAATAAAACACACAGGAAGGAAATAGTTGTGCGAGAGCATGGGATCCACGGCTAGCGGAGCGAATGAGACGAGTGGACACTAAGAGGAAATAAGAGAGCAGTGGTAGGGCGAAAGGGCAGGTGGGAGGCATAGTGAAACTAATAATACAGTATTTATATGGCCTCGCTGCCCGCGCACGCGATGTGTTTAGCCAGTGCGCTCACAGCTCGGAAGATGGAGGAGGGGGCGCACTCCGCGCACGAACGTTTGCCACTGAATCGCTCAAATGCCATCAAGGTTTCTATCCTCCACGTCGCGAGGCACACTTTGCTCTTTGTGGTTTTATAGCTCTGTCACACGAGCAGATTTATTGTCTTCGATGCTTCAAATGTCATTCGGTGTATTTCGATGTTGCACAGTAAAATATATGTCATTCGTAAATTGTGACATTTATGATAATCTATAAAAGAATACTGCACTTAAAGAACTTCAGTACCCATAGTGGGCGTTTGAAATGACTGTGTAGCATTTTAAAGCTGATTAGAACATTTATGTACGATAATTAAAGTGAAAAACATTACGTCGGGCTGTGCTTTAGTACTTTAGTCATAAAAATACAAGGCAAGTATTGAGTCATCCAGAAGTTCAATAAATGTGAACAAACAGTATGGCTGAACACAGCGGAGCGCTTATGTACAGTGTGGAGACGCACGGAGACACGCAGAGCATACAATTGATGTCCAAGCTGTTAGGTACTCAGGCAAAACTTTTAATAATTCTCAGATAAATGCACGGAGAGAAGCGGCCACCAAGGAACACAGAACCTTAAATGATCGTGAGTCGCTGGCTTCACTGCACCGCTGTTGTGACCGAGAGTAACTGCATTCCACGAGAGCCTGCAATGCGAATAATTTTGCACCTAAATTAACAGTCCTTAAACAAAATTCTAGAATTATAATGTTTAAATTTCACTGTGGGCGGAATATATTGTTGAGCTGCTTGTTTCTGCTGCGTATCTGCCGTAGAGAATACACATTCGGTTCAGTATTGAATACAAATGAGTTGCCCAAACTAATTCGATGAAGAATGTCATTCGAACCTTATGATAATAAATTTTCTCGTGTAGCAAGTGAATAATGATATTAGATAAATAGAGAAGAAAGAAAAAGAAGAGGGAGAGAAAGACATGAGCAGCAGCAGCCGTCGTCCACCATCGAAGCGGTGGCAGGTGCAATGACGGCCTGCAACAGATAAAGATTCGGTGGCAGGCTAGCCCCCGCCACAAGCGGTGATGACCTACCTATTCCAGCTAGATGCTAAGGTCATTCGATTCGAATGACAATAAATTTGTTCCAGTGACAGGGGTATTACGTGCTGATCCCCTCGAAGATGTTTTATTTCTCGTCCGACTGCACTCCGCAGGTACAGTCGTCCTCCGTCTATCTTCTCTTTGGGAGGGCGATTAGGGCTTTGTGAGTTCTTGGTCCGGGTGGCTCTCCCGTTGGGCTTCACCTGCAAGCCTACCCTCTGGCTCTTCCTGCGTTGATGGTTCTTCTCAGAACGTGTGCGTGGCATGGAGAGCACTCGGACAGCTAACCGGCGCGTCGTGATTCATGTCTGCTCGGTGCTCATCAGTGCTCACTGCTGGAAACCCAAGATCCAGTTTCTTTGTCAGTGGCTGCGGGGCTAAAGAAAAAGCGAAGCACAGAGGTGCTCGCTTTTGGCTCCCTGAATCAATCATTTACGCTTACCTTTTGGATGGGGAAGACGTTCGTTCAGTGTCTCTGGCCGACGGCCTTTTTTATAATTCAGAAGGTAAATAGTTTTCTTGTTTCTGTTAATGAATACCTCAACGTGTTGTCACTGCATCTTCCACCAGACACACCGTCGAACGATTCAACTCAGTTTATTTGGAGCTATTCGTAGACTGTGGAAGCGAAAAGCATCATCTGAGACGGTGTCAGAGCCACAGCGCTTCTTAAAAGCTCTGCCTGGAATACGCTTTATGTCAGTAACCTCGGCTCTTCATCTCGTCATATGTTCGGAAAATACTATAGTATAAGAGACGCTGTACTTTTTTTGTCAGGAATAGAGAATGAGAATGCTGGCACGAGGTCTTGATAACTTTCTGAGAACCGTGAAGCTTAATATGTGCGCAAAGCAGCGCTGAACGAATGGTGAGAATTTGAAGTTTCGGCTTTTGTAAGACTGACCCTCCGAATACGGACTATCTCTATCATGTCGTCTGCCATCGGTGGCGTCGGAGAGCACGTCGGTCATTCTCCCGAGATCGAAAGTGCTTGCTCTTGCAATGCAAGAGGACAGTTAAGGTTAGTACACAGGCAAATGATAGTCAGTTTCGTCATACGCCGCGGCATTGAAGTTAAATATTTCAAACTTGTTGGAACCGTGTCATTCTTCCTGCATCAGCCGCCGCGACCGATCGGAATACTTTTTTTTGAAATGTAGCGACAGAAGTTCGAGCATTTTATTTTCATTTAATTGCGTAATGCTTACGTACTATATTTTTTGCACGCCCAATTGTAGGCGCCAAAGCTTTCTTTCATGAGAAACCTATAACAGCTTTGTCAGGAGGTTGTAGAGTGTGATTTTTTAATTTACAATGTCTGATCCTAAGCTACGGCACGAGCACCGACGTAGAATTGGGTTTTGCTTTGATTTATGCTGTGCAAAACGAAGCTGCATTGAAATTAACGCGTTCAGCAGATTTAGGCGCCTTTTCGAAGGTCTTTGCATGATATTACTGTAAGAAACTGTTCAAAACTGGTAGAACATTGTCTCTTTTCCCTATATCTCTCTTCCGAGCGTTGAATTACCAGACAAGTCTATTTTGTTAATTAGCGCAGGTTTGAATTCCAACACTTCCAAGAAATGTTGTTTTTTTACATTTTGCATGTATTGCTGCAATTTACTTTCTGATTTCTTTCATTGTTCACAACCCTTCCGTCGTTTTGTATGAGTAGATAAATTAGATCTTTGTGTAAATATGCAAATTTTAGAACTGCAAACCACTCAACAGTAAAAGTGTAGATGCCCTAAAATCGGCGCAGAGTTTCGCTGCCATTCCAGTCTATCTGTTGTCAAGGCGCTGTTGCAAATTTCCAGCCGCCTAAAATGTCATCTTGACATCATTAAAAACAGCATACTAACCAGAGCAAGAACCACGAATTCGTGGCACTAGCTCATAGCAGCTTTTTATGAAGGAGCTTTGTCACATTTCAAAATAATATTTAACTGATTTATATTGCTTGCAGCATGGGACTCATTGTTAGAAACGGCATGTATGTTCCCCCTTTTGCTTGTATATTTCAATTACCGGATTTCGGCATGGTTCAGTAATGCGTCTGTTTCTCTTTTGTTTTGCAGATGTCATAGTGAAAGCAAGCAGTGGCTGCTTGTGATTCTTAGGATTTCATCTTCAAATGGTTTCCGGATGTGCAGGCATCCTCTGCAAATGGGCACTGATCCCGTCCCTGGAGAAAGTCTGAACCCCTGGGCGCCTCAGCTCCCAGGATGACCCTAGCCACGTCCCAAGAGCTCCACTTCCATGCATTTTATAAAAGACGAATGGTGTCTTATAAGTATTTTGCTACTTTGAATCGCCAGTAACTCAGTAAAGATAAGAGATAGGTATATAATTTTGAATAAATGTACACTGAATGTTGAAAGGCTGTTCGCACTCTAATGAAACAGCCAGTAGGCTTTTCTGACTCAGTTTGCTGCCTCTTTTTGACTGCACTGTTGCTTGTGAGTAAAAAAGGTTCGTTGCATAGGTTGCCACAGAAAGATAGAAATGACATGTCTATCATTGCATGGCGCTTAAACCCTGTGCCCTGTGTGCCCTTCTTATTCTTTAAAATAAAAAAAAAAACAATTCATTCTCAAAAACCTGTAGGGGAAGCTGCTGCAAGGCTTGTCAATGCCTACGAAATGCGCAGGTTTATAATGGCACATTAATGGGAAAGCCATTGAAATGACAATATAAGGAAAACATTGTTTTCCAAACCTTCCGAATGCCAAAGGATTAGGAAGGCCATCATAATTGGACTATGAACGGACAAGCCAATTGTAAACGCATATTGGCAGTGACTTAGTGGACTAACGCTGAACCTGTGATGGTATGACCAACGGTTTAATGGAAGAAAAAGTAGTAATTTCTTCTAGAGCCAATATAGGTCTGATACTGAATCGCTGGTTTTCTAACATTGGACCCCCGGTGGCCAAATAGTGGTGTGCTGCTTGGGAACTGAATACCAGAGAAATCCCGCCCTACCTGGGCGAAAACAAACGTCTCTTTTTAACATAAAAGGAACATATTCGGAAGTGTTGATGCGTGGACCGCCGAAGCCTTCAGTTTCATTCTGCCCACAGGTTGATCCAGTGAACCTAGTGTCGAAATCCAAGACCCCACAACAGACGCAGGTGGCACAGTTCACAGGGCTCAAAATATTGCGAGAAGACCACGCGATCCTCGCCGGAGGCTCTCAGGATACACCTTCAGCACCGGCTCCTTTGGCGACAGGCACCTAAAACAGCTCTGCTGAATTAGATCTGTCGCCCACACACCAATAAGAAGGCAACTCTTGTTGCAAGAGACCAAGGTGGCATATGTGAGCGGCCTGTTATCGGAAATTGCACTCCTGGTTGTGTAGGCGCCACTAAGAACTAGGAGTGTTATTTGGCATAGGTTGCTGGAGGGATTCATCGTACTGACCTTCGAGGAGCCTGCTCAGGGCTCGGAAGCAGTCGAAGGCAGCTGGCATGGTCGAAAACCACCCACATATCTATGTTTTTTTGCCTCCTGATATTTCATACTGTGTCATTCATTATTTAGCATATAACAACGCATTGCTTGTCAACCACGAGGAAAGTAACGAGCATTTGCAGTAAAATGACATGCTAGTTATAATAGACACACCAGGCTGGTCCTTTCAATAAACCAGCCCCAAATACCAGAACGCTAACACCAGCACGGGCACACCAGAACACACACAAGGCCTGACACACCAGAACCACGTGGAAACATCACCAAATAAACACCCTAGACCCGGCTCACCAGAACTGTGTCTGAAACATACCAGAATAAACACACCAGAACCCGTGTCTGAAGTTCCACTTTGGTGGAAACACCAAACCTTGGCTGGTGGATTTTTCAATAAGGCGTGGTACCTACTTATTTGCCGCGCGTTATTGCAGAGATCCAGTGTTCGTGTTCTACGTTGCGTAAGCTCGCGACAGCGTAGCATGCCCTTACCAAGTGCTTGAAGCAGGCACTAACGAACATTTTATGTATGTATGCATCACGTGAAAACCAAGATATGGACTTCCAGTTGTATTTGTGACCTTCCCCTAGATTCCAAAGGACGATATAACGGGTTATTCACCGTTTTTCCTGCTGTTTGGTAAAACCCTGCCTTACATTTGGACATGCTGCTCATGATCTACGTAGCCAAAGCTCGCGACCGCGTAGCATGCCCTTACCGAGTACTTCAAGCGGGCACTAACAGACATGTTATGTATGTATGCATCACGTGAACACCACTACATGGACTTCCCGTTGTATTTGTGACCTCCCCCTAGATTTGAAAGGACGACATCACGGGTTATTCACCATTTTTCCTGCTCTTTGGAAAAACAACGCCTTACATTTGGACATGCTGTTCCCAAATGCTCCAAAATTACCCATGCACGTGACGCAATTACTCAAGCCAATTATACGCGCCAATTAGCCCGTATTTAGCTCCTCGCCTCTCGGACTTTCCAGAAGTCTGCCTACGATATGCGCCATCGTCATGTAACCTATGATCCTGCTCCCGGTTACTTCTATGGTCTCCGGTGCGCTCCGTTGACCTCTCGGAGAAACCTTTCTGCCCCGCCAATTCACCGATGTGACGTATGAAATTGACCCTCTTCTGCCCGCAGCCTCCTCCTCTCTTAACACTGCTGACATTGTATGGTTTCCCAACTATAGCCATACCAACTCATTTCTTCTTTGCCAGTTTACCGCCGGGACGGTGCTTACATCGGGGGAATCATGTTACGAAAGAATGAAGTCTTTATTTGCCTCGCAAATGTGAAAACACAGATAGATGACAATGAAGTGGGAATATTTCCGTAATGTTGCTCGCTGCTATGCAGTTGCTGTTTCTTCTAAATAAGGTGTGAATACCAAGTCTCCAATCAACAAATTCATCTCTGACCAGCGTGTTTATCAGTTCTTGTGCAGCTAAAAGGGGCAGACCAGCAAAGAAAATTTTGCTTTGGCTCATCGCAACTCATCTACAAACATGGCCTTTTACTCCAGAAACCTGTGCAATAAAGTCACAAAAACTGATTACGTTTGTGTTGGTTAATCTAAATCACGGTCAATGCTCTTGGGATGGGTCTATAATCCACGAACGAGTATTCCCACAAACATTAAAAAAGGAATAAAATATTTCATCCACCTTATTTTGGTCTGATACTAGGCTGTGATTGCTTGCACAATGAAAGGAAGCGAGCGAACGTCTTTGCAGAATCTTGTAATATGGTGTCTCTACCGTTTTAATGAACTCCTTCTTTGTGTGATTTCGAAATACGCCCGACTCCACTGGAATACTTAAAAAAAGCTCATCATGACTATGATGATAAATCATGACCACCCTTACGGAAATTTCATATCTGCTCCAGATATGGAACATATGCTGCCAGATACAAATATATATGGCAGCAAATAAGACCTTATCTGGGCCATGTAAGGTCATATATGTGCAAAATGTTGCCCTTATATGGCTCAGATTTGGCCATATCATGCAACATTTAATCCATATCTGAACGGGTAACGGGACCTTATGTGGCTTGATCAGGGGCATATATGGTATCCTCGCAACCTTATGTGGCCTGATAAAGGGCATATATGGCATCGTCATGACCTTATATGAACAGACCAGGGCCATATGCCTGGCGTCCACAGGACTGTGTATAACCTCATCGGGGCCTTTGTTATGTAGCCATAGTGACTGTATATTAGCAATATATGGCCTTCGTCTACCTTCTGCAAATATCCCATATTGGCATCATGTGGTCGAGCTTCAATTTTTCTACTCAGCAAGGCCTGCATACTTAGTGTTAATTGTATCCAATTTAGAAAATAGCTACGACTCCTAATATTTCAAATATTCTGCAGATTGCGCTGCACTATAATTATTATACCTTGTGTTTCTTAATCCAGGAGGGCTCTGGGTTATGGCTACATGTTCCTCTTTCCACCTACTAACTCGCATTTTCATTTAAAATGCTGCGGCAGTCCGGTGCACAAATGTAGGTCGGTTAGGTTGAGCGATTCAAAATATCAAGAAAATGATGGCAGTTCATTATACGGCCCCTTCCGCGCTGTCTAGACAATGACTCACCCTCAGAGACAGCTGGCGGTTGCTGCGTCGAGGGCCTCACTGGCTAGAAAGTGACTCCTCCTCTCCCTCGTTCCCCTCTTCCCTCTCAGACAGCGGCGGCCGCTGCGTCGCGGGTTCGCATATCATCTCTTCTCCTAGCTGCCACGCTCTATACCGCGTAGGCCGCAAGCTCTCCGTTTTGTGTGTGTTTGCTTCTTTACCCTCCCCCTTTCAACTCCGTGCGCCTAAGTACTTGGCGTCTCGTTCTTTTTCGGTGGCAGACATCGGAGTTCGGTGCGGCTGGCGGGCGTGCTGCATGTTGTGTATACGCTCGTGTGTGTGTGTGTGTGTGTGTGTGTGTGTGTGTGTGTGTGTGTGTGTGTGTGTGTGTGTGTGTGTGTGTGTGTGTGTGTGTGTGTGTGCGCCAGCGCCTGTTCGCTATTAGCTATCTGCATGTTACAAAAATGCGACAGCAAACCTATAAGAGCTTCAGTCTGACCGTCAGCACAGAGGAAATTACTGTGTCCCAATGCGCGTGGAAGCTGCCTCCCCAGCCTTGGCAGCGAACCTAATGGTCGATTGAGCGTTTCGGGGATTCTGCCCTGGATGGCCCCAGCCAAATCTCCACCATTGTGTCGGATCGCATCCTCATCGTGCCGCCTCATCTTCACGCCCGATCACCAAAACCGTGAGCGTGAGACTTCTTGTCGGGAACTAGCACTTACCAGCCTACTGATATTGTTCACTTTATTATTTTGATAGAACATTAATTCTCAAATCAGTAAATTGGATGGTAATTGCCAGTATGTTATATTTTTTCCATACATTTCCTTGCTAATTTGTCTTTCGCTATAGCAATTTTAACAAATTTCAGTGGGTGAATAGGGTCCTTCGTTGTTTAATATTATTAATATTATCATTATTTGCACTGCCTAAGTAGCTTCATGCTTGATTTCGTTTAGGGGCAGAGCTGTTGCTGTCATGACAAATGCCATCGGACATGCTTTTTTCTTTGTTTTCTCTCTTAATTTCAAAAGCAACCACAAGTAAGATGCGTTCGCTCATTTTGCACTGCAGTCTCTGCTTAAAGTAACACCAGTACTTCCTGACAGCCTATATGTACGTTGCTAAGGTTTAGGTATCATCAGCAGTCCCAGCAGTGTGGTGTATCGCTCTGCGGTTTAGCGGTACCTTTCCCGGGTATCGACAAACCTTTAAATTCCGTTTCAATAGTCTAGTACGATTAATAGCCATTTATTTTATTTAGCTTCGCAAGTAAACCACCTCAAACTAAAAGCATTTACTGGTTAAAGCTCTGTGTGTAAAAGAGTGGAATAAAAGTGTAATATGTAATTTAATAGGTTAATGTCTTTCACTTTAACTTCTCGCGTAGACATTATTCTGTTCAGATATCTCATTAGTTTGTTATAGTATCGCGTGTAATGAGTAGAATCTCAATATTTACTAACGAATGCGCACGTCTTTGACCCTCGGTATACCCACGTAATTCAGGCCCGTCTTTGAACGATTCCATATAGGGAGGGAAAAAAGAATACCTGCGGTTTCAAAGCTGTGTTCCTGTAAGGTTTGAAATAAAAGGGAATATTCAGGTTTTCCTTGGCAAACTTGATTCAGTGTGCGTTTAGCTGGAATACTGAAATTGTCTTGTGTGTGTTGTAATAAAGTGTTATGTTGATATGGAGATATATAAATCTATCGTTCAAAATCTACATGCCATGCGGGCTAGATCTTTAAATCAGGAATTGGATAGATAAGGCATATCTGACCAGATATGCCTTATCTGGTACACGAAATCAGGAATTGGGCAGTTTAGGCATATACAACCAGATATGCCTTATCTGTTATTAGAAATCAGGAACTGGGCAGATATGCCTTATCTGGCCTAGATCTGTCCTAATATACCATATGTGACCAATTCCTGATATTCCTGATCTGGAATTTTTTATAGGTCCAGATACGGCATTTCCGTAAGGGCAGCGCCTAAGTGCTCATTTATCGGGTAGTAAAAATGAATTGAAATACTTCCGGGCGTCTCTATAAACTTCATACATCCGTATTAAGAGGAGTAATTTGCATGTTTTTTATTGAATGATACTGTGGCGTATAGCTTCTGCTCTCGGGGCTGAAAACCTGTTAGGTATGCAAGAATTTATTTTGCGATATCCGGTAGTTACGCTTACACGTGCCTCTCGTTTTTCCAATACGACATTATAAAAAACAGCATTTGATAAAAGAGGCTGTGTCACAAGCCGCCCTAAAGAAATACGCACATAACATTTTTAAATGACAGTCCATAATGCGCATAGCTGTCTTATCGCTTCTTTTGTGGCTTTCTTGATATTTCAGTGCACAGTGCCTTATCGTTGACGCCCGCGTGTTCATGAAGAAATCTGAACCATGCAATGTTAAAGTGCGCGCAACTAACTCTATATTCAACCCGCAGCTACTGATGTGTCAAAAATGGTGAATGAAGAGATTATTTAGCGGAATAACTTATTTTCGTTTATCACTCCCGATAATCTTGCCGCCTCTGTGCCATCGTTTTTTTGATGCAGATGGCTTTTAGCTACAGACCGATATGAAGCCCTTCTTAACAGCGCATGTCACCTGGGGTACATACCTAGTAGAATAGTCAGTCAATATTTTTCCTGCCTGTGACAGAGTCGAGCCATGACAGCGGCTTCGCACTCGTGCAGTTCAAGCCCACTGTGTAGTCGACGCAATGCATTGAACGAGCTAGCAAGACTGGGACTCCGGCGACGTATTTAGGCGGCACACTACGTGAGTACCGTTTTATTAAGCGGATCACTTGCGTTTTGCGTGCACATATACGGACCGGCCCCATGCTCCTATTCGGGCCGCAAGGCGCGCTTGATGATTTTGGCGTTGGAGCCTTGGCTTACAATTAAAATATTCTAAACAAGCTTCCTCAAGCACGCAACTATAGATAGAGAAAAATGGTTACTGAAGACATGGAGTGTTTCGTGTGCCCATGCTGGCATCTGCAATCGTCCAGTCAACTTTCTTAGGGCACTGAAATTAGAAATTTTATCGACGGGTGTTTGAATCCTAGACCAAGGGTATAGAGGCACAGAACTGATACCATTAAGACGTAGTCGGCGTGCGGCTTTAAAGCTTTTCGAAGTGGTAGTCTAGATTATTCATGTCGAAATACTCAGCCTCTCGCGAGTACTTCTGCGTTTAAAATGAGCCTCTTCGCTTTTATGTTAGATATCTCAGAACTGCTCCGGTTGAATTGCGTTGGAGAAAACAGAGGCAGGGTTTACTTTGATATATGCTAACTTTTATCGATATTTCACTGGATGCGGTTACTTCTAAGTTGTGATACAGCAGGGCCTTATCTGCGACGCTGGGTTCCCGAAAGAAATGCGTCCCATTCAGATATGCGTGTTGAGTATCGGCCCTCTTATGTGCTTTTGACGCAAATTAGAACGCGCTTTATTCTTCATTTTCAGTGCCGTATTTACGATCCCACATTCTTAAGGGGTGTTACCTGTCATGATGCTCAACCATTGCGAAGCGATGTGATGCACTTCCCATCCAAGTGAAAGTGGCTGGCAAGAAGGTTGTATAAAAAGACAGCCAGTCATCCTGATAGAGAGATAGGTGTAGCGAATGCGAGTCCGATCACCTCGTTCAGTTGTTCAGCAGCGTAGATGCATGACGAAATGATGTAGCTATGTAATTCAAAACAACCTTCAATAATAAATTAGTGATCTCCTCAGCAACCATTCATAGCGATAAGGGATACCCAATAATTGAGAAAGCTTAAGCTTAGTCTTTATGAATAGACGTGAAGCTCTGCGTACGCATTGCCACCTTGTGGTTATCGGATGATAATTTGATTATACGTGATTCTTTGCATACGTATAGACGAGGTTTATGCTTCAGCTGGGTATCTATGCATTTACCCGCAGACGTAGCTAGACGTCATTCAGATTGTCGACAGCTTCGTGGCGACGCAGACATTTAGGGTCGGGATCTTTTGCTTAGCGGACCACATTTGTCCTGCGTTGGCGATCTTCAAACGCTCGCTGACGTTAGAACTCAGCCATTTCCGCACACTCACGGCGCTCCGCGTTCGTTTATATTAATCGTAACTCGGCCTCCTGGCTTCATTTGAACTGTCCAGGTGCCTCATTACGAGCTTTCTCTACAGCTTCTTAATCCGCCTTGTTAAATCTTTCTTGTCGGTAAGCGCGACCACCACAAGATTTCCGCGAAGGTGCATCACGATAGCACACATCCCCCAAAGCACCACACTATTCATCCAATCTTCTACAATGCCATACGATGTCTCCGCACTCGAACCTTCCAGAGGGTACAGGTGGCCCAAAATTAATACGGAGCACGCGAGCGGCGGGCGAAATAAAAAAAAAACTGCATGTCATTGTCTTCTATGAGTTGCGCAGCAAAGAGACATGTATTCAGTAATACTTTGAGAATATATTATATATGGGCGTGTTAAATTCTAGTCAATATTAGAAATCTAGTTTTAAATGTGTCAGAATATTTTGTATGAAATTATATTTCGAGCATATTTCAAATATTTGAAAAGTACATATGCATATTTATCATGCAGTGGAAAAGAAAAGGGAAATGTTATTCGCACTTGTGGCGTCTGACAGCATGCATTAGCCATATAATTCAATTCAATTCACTTCAATTTATTTGCCATCCTGGTACAAATGATGGCGGGAGCCTGGGGTAAAAGCTGCCGTTTGACAGCTTGACAGAGCCACAGGCCCCCACTTTGGCAGCACCACAGTAGTCAGGCATATATAAAAGCACATGTCATGTGAATTTAAACACAAGATAAGAAAACATCGAAATAATAAATACAGCTCTTGTCCGTGTACAGTTATGAACGCAAAGTACACAATAAAAACAAGCAGATAGAAGCCCACACTTATGGCGAGAAAAAAAAAAAGGGTGAGGAAACATTGAGATAATAAATACAGCTCGTGTCAGTTTACAGTTACCAACGCAAGGTACACAATGAAAACAATCAGATAGAAGCCTACACCTACGGCGGGTAAAAAAAAGGTTAAATCAGTCATGAACAAAACCGCTCTATTGAATGCAAAAAGTACTGAAACCAATTCCGACGTGCAGCCCAGGGAAGAAAGATATTGCTTTGTGCTAAGTTGTTAAGCAGTCGGGGTAGTCTATTAGCTAATGTTTGTTCGCCAAACGAAGTTCTGTAAGTTTTTACACTCCACTGCTCTGCATTTCTTATATTGCATGATGACCCTCGTTTTTCTAGCCCAGCTAATTTACAAAGGAAAGAAGTGCTGTTTGAGACCTCGTTTTTTATAGCCTTGCTTAACCAGTAGTCATAAAGCTTGGTTATTCGAAGTATACTGCACTTTAAGAAAAGAGGTGTCGTGTGGTAAGTTGGCGGAACATTTTCAAGAATCCTTAGGAATTTTTTCTGTAACACTTGCAGCATCTGAAGACTTCCTGCTGTTGTACCCCATGTTAAATGGGGTACAGGGCCAGAACGGCCCTTCGTAGTAAATGAATGGTATCTCTTGAAGAAAAACTGCAGACGTTTCTGGCGAATGTAAGGAGAAGTGGCAGCTTGTTAATTTAGCTAGTGGGACATAAGCTTCCAGGGGGTACTTCAAGAGAG
Organism: Amblyomma maculatum; assembly: GCF_055883805.1. Taxonomy (NCBI): domain Eukaryota; kingdom Metazoa; phylum Arthropoda; class Arachnida; order Ixodida; family Ixodidae; genus Amblyomma; species Amblyomma maculatum. The sequence goes on along the minus strand of NW_028146738.1, from coordinate 39,544,946 downwards.
AGCTCAGCATATGCGCTTCTTCAGATTCTCTGCCCCGTCAAGAATAAGACTTAACGCATATGTTCATGACTGAGAATTCAAAATCGGAATGCTTGCATTCGCAATAGCGGGGCCAGAAGGTTGCCTGCGACAAATTGAGTAGTGTGCTGTTGCATGTGCCTCCTGCCAAGCGCTTCGTGCGGGACAGCGCCAGCCGCTACGGGACGCCATGTTTGATCGGGTACCGGAATCTTTAGCTGGCGCGGAATGAATAAATGCTGTTTACCCTTTACTGGAGGCTACATTGAACGAACAAGAGCAGTTCTGTCGCGTTGTAAGTCTACGCAATATGCAGTACTGACCTGATGTAAATTTTCACTGGAATCGTGCGCTCAGGCAGCTGCAAAGATGGAAGATAACGTAATGATATAGGTTCTTAAACAACGAACTGTCGGTACCTAATTTATGTTAGTTATTGGCAAAATATGACTAGCACAATTTCTATAATGTGGCGGAGAAAAGAAATTAATAGAGCTTTCGCAAATGTAAACATAGTGTTCAGCGTAAGCTTCGCACAAAGTCATGGTGCGTAGAACCTGAAAAAGATCGTGAGCAAAAGCGGCGTGAAGTTTTCTTTTTCTTACAGGAAAAAGTTAGGAGGTTTGTGCAAGTCAACCAAGAAATTAGAAAGGCAGCAAGATCCACCGAAAAAATTTGTCAACTGTTGTTGCGTACAAGATTTCGCTGTCATGCGGCCGATTTTACATCGAGAGAAATGGACAGTGCGTGAAGGAGCGACTGCGTGAGCAAGCGAAGGATATAGAAAACGACTCAACCCGAAATTAGTCATTCACTCCACCGATTGCAAGGACTGTACGGCGTTTTTAAGCCATTCGACATTCATCACCAAACGTAAAGACCTGACGTCACGCGTCATTTAAGAGGTATTTCACATTAACGAATTTGGTGACAAATGTATTAGTCAACCTTTTGTGGCTCTATACTAACAAGAGCTCACATATCTAAATCAGGGACGGTTCTGATTGCTCCAATTTGTATCTCGGGACCATGATTATTTCCCAATTGATTTTCCTTCTGTGCTGTGGCTATCTGCTTTAGAATTGCTCCATGTGTCGCCATAAACTCTGGTTTTTAGTCAGCGCATGTTTCTGTCTGGCCTTTCCACTCGTGCTGTGGGTTAGCGCTGTTTCTTCATTTCGTTCAACATGAACCAACCAGCCCGACAAAGCCACGTTCTTGAAGTATTAGATAGCAGTGATGTGATGTCGGCTGGGAGTCATCAATGATGTAAATATAATATCTAGTTCCGCCATTTTAATAGTCAATGATCCTAGAGAACGGGTAATGCTGTTTCCTTGGAACAACTCGTGTGCGATTAGTGTTTTTGTGAATATTCTCCGATCTTTAGCAAGTTCACTTGAACGTGAAGGTCTGTGAGTAGGAGACTGAAGTTTTGAAGTGGTGGAGGTTGCAATTTAAAATAACGATATTGTCTTTCTGTGGGTTTTTCATAAACATAATGAGTATTTTCCTTCCTTCAGCTCCTATTGTGACATCTAAAAGTGATTTTTTTTCAGTTCAGTAATTTTCTTCGAAAGAGTGAATGAATTGTTCCGAACTCCTGTCCATATTACGAATACGGTGATTCTCTCTCGATGATTCTCCTGTATTTTCGAAAATATGTAGAACACTGCCGAAGGAGTTTTTAGTAACAGCACCTTTTGAACTCTTAGTGTTAATTCGCTTTCATCATTTAGTTTAGTGAGTCTGCTGGGATTCCAAATGGGATCGCAAGTATCACTTTTTATTAGATATTACATGTACAGCAACGTATCCCCAACCCCCCCCCCCTCCCCGGCCTGTCAGGGTGATGTATAAAACGTTTCTGTCACCATTCAATTCGACCACTTCACAGTCCTCATAATACCACTTTCCGGTGACCATTACTATGGTGAACATTAACGAAAATTGCTTTAGTAAGTGATCAATGTCATCTTATTTCTTGCGCAAAGTGCATGTATATCAGGAAAATATTTTGAGTGGAGATTCATGATGACTGAGAGATTCTGGTGACGCAAAATGCTGATAATACATGGGAAACACTTGTGAGGTCTTCGATCGAATGAAACAAACTAGGTAGGCGTGCTGAGCAAATGTACACATAGACCACTAGACACGCGCTATTTTTTTTTTTTTTTTGCATTGCTTAGCCCTGCTTCATGTATCGGTCAGGACTTAAACTGGACATTGCTGTTGGTTTTCTTGGTATTCACCGTTGGTACACGTTGGCAAATTTCGATAACTAATGCTTAAATGGACTCTTTATTGCCGTGACAATCCTAGAGAAAATGAGAGGAGTGCTCTCACTTTCTTCACATGTGACCCCTTGAATCTCAATATTGCATTTCTCAGAGTATTGCTCTGACTACAACAGCCTGCTGTAGTCATCCTGTACCTTGATATCTATAGGCCCTGACATTTCGCATCTAGCACACTGTTTTCAGTTTCATGCTTTTTGTGGTTCTCAGCTCAGCGCGCAGCGTTTCCTTCAGTTGCATCGGTAGTATTGAGGGCGTAATGCAGGCTTGCTGTATGTTTCTTCTGTTTGCTCGCGAATCTGAGGTTGTAGACTCTACAATCTTTCGCGGAAAAATTTGATCTCCTGAAGCAATTCCACTTTCATAGTTATGTATATGTGCGCCTACCAAATTTATTTCCTATTTCTGTGGTGTAATTTTCAGGATCTAAATAAATTGAATCAAACTTTGCAGGAGCGCTTCGCAGCGTTCGCATCGCGTCGCATTTCATTCCTCGTTACGGGACCTGTGCCATCGGCATTGATACCCTTCCGATCCTCAGGTGAGTCTTATCACAAAAACGAAGGGCTGTGCTGTCAAATGCTTTAGCTTCGGCTGTGGGGAGAATCTGCCTGTCGCGCAGCTTCTCTACAATGCGGTATTATACCTCCTAAAGGCGCTTCATGTATTTATGAAACTCTTTTACGTAGCGTTACCATTTTGTGGGTGAGCTCCAAACCTGGATATATAATTAAAACAAAAAATAATAAAAGCCTTAAATAATTAAGAAAACATTTGATGTGCTGCCTCATGAATGCTTGTTTTTGTACTCTAGACTATTGCCCAGGAGATCACATTTGTCTACATTAACCCAATTGGCCAATAATTTCCGACGAACGTCCGGTTAAAATCCGCACGCCCGAAACAGGATCGGGACATCCGCCGGGAAACGACACACCTAAAAACGGTCATCCGGATTGGGATGTCCGTCGAGTTTACGAGGGAGCCTCTTTCTCGGATCAATATTCAAACAACTATTCACGAAAAGTATTCTCTCGATCCAGACCTCAGCAAGGATTTACAGTTCGCGTGTGGGCACTCATGCGTTTGATAGATTAATGAGGGTTACCAAGGGAATTTTAGACTTGAGCGCAATACTTACAGCATCAATGTAGTAGTAAAAAATGTGCCCGTCAATCATTGCGATTTATATCAAATTATCGATGGTCGCGTTTTCTCGCGAGCTATTCATTTGCGAATCTATCGGAGCGGTTCTGCGGTGATTGTGCGCAAGCTTCTTCGCGCAGCTGTTTGGACGCGCTCACTGCATTTTGATCCTATCATCTACATTCGTGATGTCATTACCCCCCAGGAAACATCCTCAATTCATGAACTTCCATCGCACGTGCATTTACTCAGCTGTTCGGACTCATGACGGAACATGTACTATACTATCCATGTTCGAATGCTTCCGCTGAAGCATCAACGTTTCATCTGCCATGCTTGATTACATACATAAAATTCATAGATGGCTTCGGTTTTGTGGATGAAAAAGAAGAAAAACAAGAAGGAAAAGGAACAGATGAAAGATGAAAAAAATAAGAAAAACCAAAAGAAGGAAAAGGAGGAAAAAGAGAAAAAAGGAAAATGACAGCAAGGAAAAGGTCTATAAGAGAAATGACAATAACGAAAAGAAAAAAGAAAAATGAGGAAATCGGAAGTGAAGTAAGACGGAAGGAAAAGAAAAAAAAAACGTATCGTAGAATATATATTCATCCCGCCGTATATTTGCGACAGATTTCAACGTGCTTAAAAACAGTATACCATGCAATTTAGATTCGATATATTTTTTATAATAAACGATATTCCAAAACGTGACATTTAAATATCTTATGTGGTGGTAGCCTATTGCTGGACGATAGAATTTTCACTCGATATGCATATAAAAGCTGCTTGTAGCCTGAAACAAAACATAATGTGAGTGCTTACATAAAGACATCAATAGAATACCCGTCTGGTTAAAAATATCAATTTATTATGCTCTTTTTTTATTCCAAACTAACATACTGTATTCTCGTATGGGGAACCACAACTTTTACAAATATTAATAAGTTGCTTGTTCTTCAAAAAGAGCTCTTCGAGCTATTGAAGGTTTTTACGGTATACCGCGCGACTTGCCTACAGAACCCGTATTTAAAAAATATGTCATATTAGCCGCTAATCAGATTTACTACTTTCGTCTTCTGCAGTACATTCACCATAATAGGCTGTATACTACTCTACCTGATAGATCTAAGGTGACGTATGACCTGCGAACACGAAAAAAACTTGTACCTATTACCCGAACCAACTACGGAAAACAGAAATTAACTTTTCAGGTGCCATCCCTAATCAACAACACACCAAATGTGGAATTTTCATTGCCACCTAGGGTATTTAAAAAGAACGTAAACATAATATTTAAATGAATATCCCCCATAATTGCAGTGGTGGTAGTAACTGTATTTTTCTCATATGTAATCTTTTTTGAGTAAATATTTTTTGCTTTTAGTGTAAATATTTGTTATTGAAAGCGTGATCTGTTGATTTGTATATCCAATGAATACTGCATGTGTCCATATCTTTTACATATCATATGTAAGTGTTGCATAATGTTTTTGTTTTATTTTATATACACTAGAGGTGTGTGCTGTTGTCTGTAATCTGTTTTGGGAGCCAAGGCCCAGGCAGGCTTGCCGCCCTTTGCCTTGGCTTCCCCTTTCTTGTAAAAGAAAGAAAAAAACTTTAACTCCAAACTCCAAAAAGAAAGTAGCATGAAGGACTGTTCTTACAGGGCGCGCGACTCGATGTCATTTGCTTCATCTGTGTATGTATTGCACAATTAATAAATTAGTAATTTATATGCAGCAATATATTTGCTCTTTTGGCAGCAGGTTCGACTTGCATAATACACGGCGCGCGAATTGTACCAAAGAACTGATGCAAAAGGCAAGCGAACGTATATTTGCTAACATTCGTATTTCACGCACTTTATTTTCAGAAGAGGTCAACGTTCCCGCGTGTGGTCAGGAAATTTCTTCAGGGCTAATCTCCGTACAAGCTGCTGAGACGTGGCATAGCCGTCAGTGCCAGTATAGCCCCTAGCCCTACTAATATTTCATGGCAAACAGTTTCTGCTCCGACAACAGACCTCCATGGGAAGGCGACCTGTTCAAGTGCCGATTATGCGCGTATACTCCACCGAACGTCGCAGGTATTGACTTACATATGGCGCTGGAACACTCCAACGAAAACCCAGCCTTAGATTCACAGCTTCCCGTGGTGTTTACAAGGACCTTCAACTGGGAGAATCGTATGGTACATCACGCAGTAGGACAAACATATGAAGCCGAGGTGTGCCCGTTTCCTGCTCCTGAGTCTAACTTTCCAACTCGGGAAACGAGGACGGGTTGTGGCTATATTCCTCAAACATGTGACACGTACCCTTGTTCATCTGATCAGTCCTCGCATTTGTTCGACCACAAGCGCACGCAGACCAGCGTTCTCCCTTACGAATGTGTCCTGCGCTCTCATAAAGCTCCTTGTCCAAGCGAAATAAATCGACATGAGCGCACGTTCACCCGCGAATGACCATACAAATGTGACACTTGGGCTTATGGAGCTGCTACCTCTTGACAAATAACTGTGCACAAGCGCCGCAATCACACTGGTGAGAAACCTTACAAATGCGACACCTGCGCTTATGCAGGAGCTACTAGTAAAGTGTTAGCTCAGCACAAGCGCACTCATAGTGGCGAGAAACCTTACAAATGCGACATGTGTCATTTTGCAGCTGTTAGCTCTTCACATTTATCGCGGCATAAGCAGAAGCACACTGGCTAAAAAACCTTACAAATTCAACGTATGTGCTTTTGCAGCTGTTCTCTCTTCACATTTCGTTCTGCACAGGAGCATGCACACTGACTAAAACCGTATATTCTACATGTATGCTTGAGCAGCTGTTCGCTCGTCACGTTTAGCTTTGCATAAGCGCCCGAACACTGGCTGTAAACATTGCAAAGACGACATGTACCCTTGCGCAGTTCACCGCTCTTCAGATTTAGCTCTGCAAAAACGAGCGTACACTGGCTAAGCACCTCATAAATGCGACATGTCGTTTTGCTCTTGCACAGGCTTTGAAATCACCTGCATACAAGTGCATGCACACTGGTGCTGAACTTCAAAATACGGCATGCACTCTTGCGTAGCTGCTCGGCCTTAACATTAGGCTTTGCATAAGTGCATCACACTAGCCAGAAACCTTATAAAATGTGACTTGCGTCCTATTGATTTAGCTAGAATTCGCGTTGAGCTGTACATAGGTGCAATCACACTAGAGAGCGAAAAGCAAGGCGCCCGTGTGCTGTGCGATGTCAGTGCACGTTAAAGAACCCCAGGTGGTCGAATTTTCCGGAGTCCTCCACTACGGCGTCTCTCATAGCCTGAGTCGCTTTGGGACGTTAAACCCCACAAACCAACCAATCACAATAGAGAGCGATCTAAAATGTGTCCTGTTGCCTTTTGCAGCACCTCATTACTCATGTTTCACCCAAAACCAGCGCACGGACACAGGCCATGGTGACTTTATAAATGTGATTTTAGCCCTTTATCACAAATCGGTCTTTGCATTTAGCTCGGGACAAGGACAAGCATGCGAAAGAGAGATTTTACAAATCAGACAAAGTGCATTTTACAGCTTCTCTGCCTCCGCATTAACTCGAAACGTGCACCCGAAAACCAGAGATTTACCTTAAAACTAATATGTGCCATTTTTCAGCTGAGCGATTTACACGTTATGCTGAGCACAAACGCACGCACAGTTTCAGGCTGCACATGCCTCCGCGCAAGGGACACACATTGACAAGCAATGCTACCAATTAAGTAGTTTCCTTTTGCGGCTATTTAGTCCATAATAGTATCTGCTAAAAGGGAAGCACACTGCGACGTGACTTTTGACGGGCGACTTATGGTCTGATGCACTGTAATTAAGCACAGTTTAATGCGTCATATGTGTATACCGGCACCGAAAGATATCACTGCAACATTCGCTCTTTCGTGTGTTTATAAACCATAGCCTAAGGCTAGCAATATGTTTTTGTCACAGGCACTGTTTTCTAAGGGTAGAGACCCGCGCGTGATGAATATAAGGGTCTATAGAATGTCTTCCCACACACGGAGGAGGATGTCTCTTTCCTTCCTTTTTACAGACATCGGCTGACGTTCTCCATGCTTCGCAAAACAACCACGAAAAGAACTTTGTTTTAGGCGTTTTTTATTATTATTATTTACTTATACTGTAAGCCTTTTGACAGGCTCATGCAGGAGTGGGTAAAAAAAGTCACAATTTCACAGACAGTGTACAATACACCCTAGAATACAAAAAAATAACAACAAAGGAATAACAAGGAATATTGGACAACAAGGAACATTTTCGTACCGACAATGTATGCACATGAAATACACTCAAAGCACTCCGTGATTTGCTAGGGCAATCCGCATAAATGCCTCTGCTCACATTGTTGCAGTCTGCTGGGCAATAAATATTTCCACCTTGGTGATGAATTCATCTGCAGATGTGGAGGAGACAATGTCGAGTGGCAGATTATTCCAGACTTATATGATGGACGGAAAGAAGGAATGTTTAAACGTGTTACAGCGGGTGATAAATGGCCTAATCATCCTGTCATGGTTTGTTCTGGCTGAATGTTTGTATGGTGGTTTTAAGTATTCTTGCTTGTTGATATTAATACAGTCATGATAGAGAAGGTAAAAAAATTTCAAAGAAGCAATGCGTGTCCGGCTGTTCAAAGTTTAGACGTCTGCTCTGTTGCGCAGCGCGGTTGCCGAGACATGCCGCGAGTACTGCGAAAAAACAAACCGAAGGGCTTTGTTTTGCATCGCTTCTAACTGATTGTTAAGATATACTTGATGCGGATTCCAAATTATGCTGCCGTACTCAAGGATTGGTTGTATGAGGGACTTATAACTTGCTAGCTTTACTTTAGCTGGCGCTCGTGAAAGTTTCCTCCGAAGGAATGCAATCTGTCTGTACGCCTTAATGCACGTTTCGTTGATGTCTGCATCCCATTTCATTGTGTTTGTGATGGTAATCCCTAAATATTTCTCTCTGTCGACTTCTGCTACTTGAACTCCCATTAGATCATAAGTAAACTTTAAGGGCACCCGTTTTCGGGTTATACTCATGGAAGCGGTTTTTTTCATGTTTATTTCCATTCCCCATTCTTGGCACCACCTGGAAATGTTAGTTAAGGAAGAATTAAGGCGAATCTGGTCGTTAATAGTGCGCACTGTAGTGTAGATGACGCAGTCATCTGCAAACATCCTTACCATTATATTAGGTTCGACATGAGAATGAATTCCATTAACAAATATTAAGAAGAGAATGGGATCCAGCACTGACCCCTGTGGAACCCCGGAGTAGACATCTAATTCTTCAGATTCACATTGACCTATTTTAACATACTGTGTGCGGTTTGAAAGATACGCAGCTATCCAGTCTATTACGTAAGTGTCAATACCTGTAGCCTTTAGCCTGTTAATTAGTTTACAATGGGGCACCCTGTCAAAGGCCTTGGAGAAGTCTATGAATATTGCGTCAGCTTGAAGTCTGTAGTTAATTACTGTAGCAAAGTCGCGCGTTATTTCGAGAAGTTGGGTTACCGTAGAAAGACCTTTGCGAAAACCATGCTGTTTGGAGTAAAGTAAATTGTTGTCCTCTAAGTAGGTGGTAACTGCCTTGCATATTATATGCTCCATCATTTTACAGATAAAACTAGTAAGTGAAATCGGCCTGTAATTGTTAACATGTAATTTGTTGCCTCCTTTGTGGATCGGAAGAACTTTCGCACGGAGCCAGTCTGTTGGGAGCGTGGCTGCTTGGAGTGATGCTGTGAAAATTGTATGAAGAAAAGGGCTTAACTGCTCAGCGTAACGACGGAGGAAAGCATTTGAAATGTCGTCAGGACCTGGCGATTTTTTAATGTCGAGTTGTAGCAGCAAGTTAAATATTCCTTGCAGAGTTATTTCTACTGGAGGCATCGATAGTGCAGGATCTCTGACAGGTTCAGGTCCTGCAATTGCTGGAGTGCGCGTAAAAACGGACTGAAAGTATGTATTAAATGTGTTGGCGACCGTACGTGCCTCATCGATAACAGCTCCATTAACCTCAATCTGTGTCACTTTGTTTTCAGTCCTAGATAGGTAGCGCCAAAATTTTTGGGGGTCCTGTGACATAAAAGTTACAAGTGTCGTTGAAAAGAAAACGTTTCTTGCCTCTCGGATAGCAGCTCTCAGCTGCTCAGAAACCTGATGAATATTTTCAGGATTGCGTTTTTTCTTTCGCATCCTTTGTAGCTTTCTTTTTAGCTGAATCACGCTACGTGTGACCCATGGGTTTGTACGTTTTGTACGTTTTAATCTGGTAGGAATGAACTTTCTTTCACAGTGAGCTAATATGTCTTTTAGTTTCAGCCATAGATCATTTACTGTGCCGTGCGTTTCAATAGAGAAATTTTCTAAACAGTTTTCAAGGTAATCAATAATTCTAACATCATCAGCTTTATTATAATCTTTAACTGCTAGGCGCGATTCGGGAGCTGCGCCTCTGAAACCAATATTCGCGCTAGAAACTGTTATTAGCAGTAGCTTATGGTCCGATATGCCTTCTTCTATCTTGACATCGGCTGTTAAGTTGTTGGAAATAAAAGCGAGGTCCAATATTGAATGTGCCTGCCCTTTAACGCGCGTGGGATTTGTGACAAGTTGAGATAACGAAAAACTAAACGCCATGTTCAAGAGCAGCTCAGAGCTACTAACATCTCGATTACCGATTGACATCGGACTCCAATCAATAGTAGGCAAATTAAAATCACCAGTAAGAATTAGCATGGAACGACCGTTCAACCTTCCGCAAAGAAAATCGTGTATTTTTGTGATGTAGTCGTCAGTTGCATTTGGCTTCCTATAAATACCGCCGATCAGTACAGGTGACTCATTGACGTATACCGTGCACCACACACTTTCATGATCTACAATTCCGTGCTCTTTGCGAAAAGATAACCCATGTTTTATTGCGATAGCGACACCGCCCCCACGACTGTCGCGGTCGGAGCGAAGGAGAAAGTGAGATGGTGGAAGTATTTCCGAATCATGAATGCCGGCGTGTAGCCACGTTTCAGTTATGACGACAACATCAGGTGAGTGAATTAGGATGATATCTTCAAGTTTTTCTGTTTTGTTAACAATACTCCTTGCGTTAAAGCATAGCACACAAAATGGAGTCACAACGCCCTTCTGTCACGCGCTGCTAGCATCGACCTTCTCAGCGTCGTCTTGACCCACATCTTCCAAAGGCCGTCTGCATTTTTGTACGTCATCCCATACATACAGTTGATTTTTGATTTTATGTTTGTAAAAAACAAGTGTTGGCTTAGCACCCTCGTCTCGTTCGGTTTTACAGGACTGCCAAAGTTTAGTACGTATGTCACGCACCGACGCCGAGAAGTCTTCAGTTATAGATAGACAGCTGTTTTTAAGTTTCTTACAGTTACGAAAAATGGTCATTTTTTCTGCGAAGTCGTAAAACCTTATGATTACTGGTCTTGTATTATTTTCTTTTTTCTTGCCTATACGGTGGACACGCTCAATTGATCTGGTTTCTACACCAAGTTTGTCCTTGAACACACCTGAAACTACTGCTTGTTCCAGATCTTTACTATTTTCATTGCTCTTCTCTTCCAAACCGTAAACAATAATATTATTCCTGCGACTTCGATTTTCCAGATCATCCAATCTTTTGCTCAGCCTACCCACATTTTTATCCACTTCGGCAACCTGCTGTTCGCATTTTTCTAGTCTTTCATGGTGTTGTTTGAAAGATGCAAGTGTAGCTTCTATCTCAGCCAGTTTGGATTGAACTCCTTGCAATCCTTCTTCCAGAGCGCGCTGTGATAACTTTATTTCCGTTACGACTTTCAAGATCTCACCCAGTGTATCTGGGGGGCCTGGATTTTCCTCAATGTCGCCACTTAGCAGTAACAACATCAAACGGATTATTCGAAATGAGTCACAGAAACAACATAACATACACTCAGGGCTTGGTAGCACCACTAAGAAGATATAATTTTTGTAACACTTAGCAAAAAGAAATTTCTTTCTAACCTGTACAAGAAGAAGAAAATGGTTGCTCATGGTGTCCGTCAAGGTGCCACCAAGCCCACTAAAGGGGGTCCTTGCTTGCGGCTGCCTTTTACATGCTTCCTCTGACGTCACTGATGACATTGGCTGACCAAAGGGGAGGTGCAGGTTAGACAACGTATTCTTAGACGGTGCTCTTTCCGAGAACGCGGCAGTCAGCAGGGTATTGGGCATGATGTGGTGTCGTTCTTGATGCCGTAGGATCGCCAGCGTTCCCAATGCATGGAGCTCTACTGCTGAAGATGGGCCGAATTTTCCTGTGGTCCCTGTTAGTCCGAGCAGCGTCTGTTCAAGAAGAAGAAAATGGTTGCTCATGGTGTCCGTCAAGGTGCCACCAAGCCCACTAAAGGGGGTCCTTGCTAGCGGCTGCCTTTTATATGCTTCCTCTGATGTCACTGATGACACTGGCTGACCAAAGGGGAGGTGCAGGTTAGGCAATGTAATCTTAGCCGGTGCTCTTTCCGAGGACGCGGCAGTCAGCAGGGTATGAGGCATGATGTGGTGTCGTTCTTGATGCCGTAGGATCGCCAGCGTTCACGATGCATGGAGCTCTACTGCTGAAGATGGGCAGAATTTTCCTGTGGTCCCTGTTAGTCCGAGCAGCGTCTGTACAAGAAGAAGAAAATGGTTGCGCATGGTGTCCGTCAAGGTGCCACCAAGCCCACTAAAGGGGGTCCTTGCTTGCGGCTGCCTTTTATATGCTTCCTCTGACGTCACTGATGACACTGGCTGACCAAAGGTGAGGTGCAGGTTAGGGAACGTATTCTTAGCCGGTGCTCTTTCCGAGGACGCGGCAGTCAGCAGGGTATGAGGCATGATGTGGTGTCGTTCTTGATGCTGTAGAATCGCCAGCGTTCCCGGTGCATGGAGCTCTACTGTTGAAGATGGGCCGAATTTTCCTGTGGTCCCTGTTAGTCCGAGCAGCGTCTGTACAAGAAGAAGAAAATCGTTGCTCATCGTGTCCGTCAAGGTGCCACCAAGCCCAATCTTTTATTCATTGTTCAAAACTGATTAGTGCTCGATTTTATTACGAATGAATGCGACTTTACAGTTTGACACAGAACTAGTGCTTGCATTGCTGTCTGAAAAACCGTTTGTATGTGTACATGAGAATATGTATTTAGGAATTGTGGGGCCCCACAGCCCCTTTTAGCGTTTCGAACCGCGCGCGCTTCTTTCTGTTTGTGTTGGTGTCCGCCCGGGCAGCGCGAGTACGCATGAGCGAGCTGCCCGGAGCGGGGGCGGCATGTTATCGGCGCGAGACAGAGGGTAGATAAGCGCGTTGGAAGCAGGGCTCGGGGCTTTTTCGTCGGGCGGCCGGCCAGAGAAGGGCGGCGTGGCAGCGTCCCAAGCCGGCAGGATGTACAGGGTCGTCCACTCTAAGTGCGAACACGGCTCCGCGTGGCCGCGCTCCGCGGAGCGCCAGCGGATCCGGCGCGTTCGCGCATCGAAGCAAAGCCGCACAGGGGCCCGGGGGAGGAGCTTCGAGTCGTCTGCTTTTCAGCAATGCAAGCGAGGTGCGCGCCAGCGCTGTAGCAGACGACACGAAGTTCCTCCCCCGGGCCCCTGTGCGCCTGCGCTGCTTTGCTTCGATGCGCGAACGCGCCGGATCCGCTGGCGCTTCGCGGAGCGCGGCCACGCGGAGCCGTGTTCGCACTTAAAGTGGACGACCCTGTACACGGACGACGGAGCGGAGTCCTGCGAGGCGAAGACGGAAGCGGCGCCTTCAAGGAAGCCTTAGGAGCGTTAGCGTGAGTGCTGCCACGCGAGTAGCAATGTTTTTGTACCGTGATCAACGCTTTGGCCCTATTACTCGCCCTATCCGCGCCGCAGTGAGTTTTGTGTTGTCGCGGTGAAGCCCTGACCCATGTTACGTTTTATTCTGCATAGTCCATTGTCGCGAACTTCGGCGGCATGTTTCCAGCGCAGTTTTGACCAATGCTGTTTCTTTTCTATTTTATACTTTTCTGTTGATCCGGAATAAACCGGTGTTTTTAAGAAATACTTGGTTTTCACTCGTCGGGCGAGACCATCGCTCGCGAACCCGTATTCTAGAAGTCGGAGCCTTCATTTGGCGCCCAACGTGATTTCTACTCGAGCTTTGGCTTGCCCCGCGAGTGTACCAATTTGAGGTTCATGCAGTTTCGTGCGTAGCGATGTCGGACTTACCGGGTGCAAGCGCCGAGTTAACGGAGACAGTTCGGCCTCCCACACGGGCGGGTTCCGAGCATGAGCACTCGGAAGACAGGAAAAGCAAACCGTCGGACATTTGTAGCGGAATTCTTGGCCTGCTGAACGAGCTACTGGAATCAAAGGCACATTTCAGAGAAATGGTAGGAAGCGAGGCAGTTTCGTTAACGCCCACTCCCTTGTATCGCGATAATCAGCTGCGGCTGAATTTGGCCGTGCCAAGGTTTGAAGGATACGCCGATAAGAAATCTGTGGGCGATTTTCTGTATGAAATCGACGATTATCAGATGGCAATGGCAATTTCGGACAGCGCTCTGGTCACGCGTGTGCTTCCCGTAGCTTTGGTAGGTTCCGCGGCAACCTGGAGGCGTAGACAGCTGCCGTTCACAACAAAGCAGGATTTTATAGACCATTTTCGAGAAGAGTTTTTGCCGCCTGACTATGACATCCGTATGAAAGACGAGCTTTTCACCAGGACGCAAGGCGAAAGCGAGGGTTTGCTAGAGTTTTTGCGCAGTTTTCAAGAGCTGCATGAGCGGGCAGATCCTGCAGTTCCGGAACTAGAGAAGGTGGCTCATGCTATACATCGGTGCCATCCAAGGTACCAGCCATATCTCCGGCGTCGCCAGTTCGCGGACTTCGATGACATGGCTAGAGAAGCATCCCGCATCGAGGCATATTTCCTGGCGGAGCTCCAGTACAAACCACCTCCCCCTGCAGAGACTTGCCTTGAGCCGTCCTGTGCGTGGCCTGGATCATCGGCAGCACGCAGCCTGGAGACGCCAGGCTGCCGTACGGGGGCTGGCGACTTTCACGGAGTCACAAGCCCTGATGCGTCTACTCAGGTGACGAGCCGATTTCATGGGGCGACAGGTCAGACGGGGTCCCGTGTCTTCTTGCCATACGCAGGCGCTGGTACCCCTTGTGTGGCAGCAGTTGGGACACCCCACGTCAGAGCGCGCAAATCCCGGAGATCTCCTACAGCAGCTGCCGGCTACCATTCACCTAGGGGTGTAGCGTGGGTGTCACCATCGGGTGCAGCGTGGGTGTCACCATCGGGTGCAGCGTGGGTGTCACCATCGGGTGCAACGTGGACGTCACCTACGGGTGCAGCGTGGGTGTCACCACCGGGTGCAACGTGGACGTCACCTACGGGTGCAGCGTGGGTGTCACCACCGGGTGCAACGCGGACGTCACCACCGGGTGCAACGTGGACGTCTCCTACCAGTGCAGCGTGGGTGTCACCTCCGGGTGCAACGTGGGTGTCACCTCCGGGTGCAACGTGGGTGTCACCACCGGGTGCAACGTGGGTGTCACCACCGGGTGCAACGGTGTCACCATCAGTTGAGAAGCGGGCGTCGCCCCCGGGCACAACTTGTCCTCCGATTCGCAGATCCAGGACAACACAGGAGAGGGTGTTTTGGTCATTGCACCATCCAGCGGCCAGGCCGCACAGACGTGGCCAACCACCGGGAGAGCTGATCCAGTCGCTACCTTTCCTGCCTGAATCGAACCAGGTGCCACCGACCCAGGTGTCTTCGACACAGGTACCATTGTCACCACCTGCTATGCATGAGGCAGACCCCGAGAAGCCCTACAAACACTCGGTGAGTGCAGTCCCGTCAACTTGTTTTGAGGAAAGCCAACCAGACAAGACCCCGCTGGTCTTGGTCAAAATTGCCGGACTGGAGCTTCCAGCCCTTTTAGACACAGGGTCTACAGTGTCAGTCTTCGGCGCTCAGGTGAAAAATTCCTGCGAGACAAAATGTGTCCGGTTGCGGAGTGTAAACACTAACCTTCGTATGGCGTCGACTCACATAGTACCCGCAACCTCAGCAGCCCGCCTAACAGTTGCTATAAATGGTCGAAAGATTAGACAGCGTTTCTTACACCTCCCCGGACTATCCTGGCCAGTCATACTAGGCCGTAACTTCATAGTGAAGGCAGGAATCGTTATAGATCTCAGTAAGGGAACCTACCGGTATGGCACCGGAACAGAAGCATTTCAGTTCAAGACTAAGGCCGCTGAGCCACAGTCACAGTTGCTTGCCACGAACGGCCATTCGGCCAATATCGCAGGCTGTGGTATTCTAACCGTTTTGAATTCCTTCACGGGGTCACCAGCGGAAAAAAGCAGAATCGAGACAATGCTCAGGCCCTTTGCAGCAATGTTCACGGAGGCTCCGGGGAAGGCCAACGTACTAACCCACAGGATTGACACCGGCGATGCTCGTCCTATCAGATTCAATCCAAGGCCCTTGAGTGTCCGCAAGCGAGCGCTGCTGGATGGGGCCCTCGACGAAATGGTGGCTACCGGTGCGGTGAGACCTTCAAAAAGCCCCTGGGCGTTTCCTGTTGTTCTCGCGCCTAAGAAAGATGGAACAGCACGGTTGTGTGTCGATTATCGACGTCTGAATGCTGTGACAGTGCGAGACTCTGACCCTTTCCCGTCTGTTGACTCTGTCATGTACTCACTTGGGTCAGCAAAATTTTTTACAACTCTTGACTGCAGTAGGGGATTTCTGCAAATCCCAATTGACCACCGCGACATTGAGAAAACGGCTTTCACTTGCCACCGGGGACTGTTCGAATTTGTGCGCTTGCCTTTCGGGTTGTGCAATTCACCTGCTACTTTTCAACGGGTAATGGATATTGTGCTCGGAGACGCTACATTTAACTACGCTATGGCCTACATGGATGGCGTAGTAGTGTTCTCAGAAAGCTTAGAAGAGCACCTCCGTCATCTAACGAATGTCCTTCAACGAATGCAGAAGGCGGGCATCACCATTAACCCCGGTAAGGTTCAGTTGGTGACAAGCACAATCAATCTTCTTGGGTTCATTGTGGAACAGGGCACAGTTCGCCCGGATGAAGAGAAGCTTCAAGCCATTCTGCAGCTCCCCCCACCAAACAACATAAAGAGCCTCCAGCGTTTCTTGGGCATGGTGGGATTCTACCGCCACTTCATCCCGAACTGCGCTGACCTGGCGCGACCCCTCCATCAGCTCCTCCGGAAGGGTGCCCGCTGGTCATGGACAGAAGCCGAGCAGGGATCATTCCGTTCACTGTCTGCATCCATCGCGGATACTGCACGCCTGCGGCTTCCAGACCTTAACCGGCCATTCACGGTACAAACGGATGCAAGTGAGTGCGGAATTGGGGCGGTATTGCTTCAAGAACATCAAGGTAAGCTTTGCCCATTGGCGTTTGCTAGTCATACACTGACGGCACCGGAAAGGAACTATACTGTGACAGAGAAAGAGTGTCTCGCGATTGTGTTTGCCCTCAAGAAATTTGACATGTATTTGGATGGCGCAGAATTCACTATTCAGACAGACCACCAGGCCCTATCGTGGCTTTCGAGGTTGCAAAATCCAGCTGGCCGTCTGGCCCGCTGGTCACTCGCTCTCCAAAAGTATAATTACAGGGTAGAATACAGAAGAGGCACTTTCAACAAAGTGGCCGATGCCCTGTCACGAGCTCCACTTCCGGGCGAGGGAGAGCGAGCACCCGCGGTCCATGCTGTGACAGCTCCTGCCGACACCTGGGGCACACTGGTGTCCCGTCAACAGCTCCTTGACGCTCAGCTTTCAGACGACCAGTGCAACCAGATACGCCAAAGCCTGAACAGCGCCAGCCCTGCAGGGAGCCGGGCACTTAACGGAAGCTATGACTGCTACGTGGAAGCAGAAGATGGTTTGATCCTGCGGTATATACCTGCTGCGGACACCGACAGTGGTGAGTCCGCATTTCGTGTGGTCGTTCCTAAGGGCCTACGTAAGCATTTTCCAGAGTACTTCCACGATACACGCCTCGCAGGTCACAGCGATGGCAAGAAAACATATGACAAATTGTGTCGCGTTGCAACATGGCCCCGCATGAGAAGGGATGTCCTGACATTCGTCCGCACTTGTCATACCTGCCAGACCGCGAAGCCAAGGGGAGGAAAACCACCGGGCCTCATGCAACCTGTAGAGAGCCGATACCCATGGGAAATTGTAGCTTGCGACATAATGGGTCCCTATCCCAGATCAGTGAAAGGGAATCGCTACTTGTCAGTAATTACTGATCATTTCTCGAAATGGGTAGAATTGTATCCCCTGAGTAGGCTAGACTCGAAAATAATTTGGGATAAGCTACTAGAAACATTCACTCGCTTTGGTTTCCCAGCTCAGCTTATCACTGATAATGCCACGTATTTCACCGGTAGGATATTCACTGCCACTTGCAAAGTTCTTGGCGTGCAGCACAAAAAGACTATGCCCTACCATCCTCAAGCAAACATTACAGAGCGAGTGAATCGAAATCTCAAGACTAATGGTGGCATTCACTGAGCGGCACAAGGACTGGGATGCTCGTATCCAGGAGATGGCCTTCGCCACAAGAACCACGGTAAACCGGTCAACAGGTTTTACGCCAGCTGCCATTCTCCTTGGTCGTGAGCTCAGGTTCCCTATTGAGCATGCTCTGAATGGCTCTGATTTACCGGGTCTTAGCCATTCTAAATTTTCTCATGATCTTTCCAGCCGCTTGGCCGAGACTCTGAAGGAGGCAAGGGAAAACCTGGACCTTGCCCGCCTGGAACACTGTAACCAGTACAACAAGGGAAGGCGACCTTTGGAATTCACAGTCGGCGACAAAGTCCTTCGCCGCACGCACCCACTAAGTGATGCAGCAAAAGGGTTTGCTGCTTCTCTCGCTCCACGATGGACTGGCCCTTACACGATAACAAAGCGCGCGTCTCGGCTTTCTTACTTTATTCGCCATGTGCAGGGTGGTCGAGAAGCCGGACCAGTCAAAGTGGCCGATCTCCGAGCTTACCACGGCCGTCCACTAGCCACATAGAACCACTTGACCTACCAGGCACTACGGCTACCCACGCTCGGCGGATACCTCCAAGCATGCGCCCCGCCAGCAGCAGTACCAGTTCCGTCCTTATCCCGCGTTGTTGTTGTTTTACACGTCGGGAGGTGTCCCGTCTTGAGAGGTGGGGAGTGTGGGGCCCCACAGCCCCTTTTAGCGTTTCGAACCGCGCGCGCTTCTTTCTGTTTGTGTTGGTGTCCGCCCGGGCAGCGCGAGTACGGATAAGCGAGCTGCCCGGAGCGGGGGCGGAGACAGAGGGTAGATAAGCGCGTTGGAAGCAGGGCTCGGGGCTTTTTCGTCGGGCGGCCGGCCAGAGAAGGGCGGCGTGGCAGCGTCCCAAGCCGGCAGGATGTACACGGACGACGGAGCGGAGTCCTGCGAGGCGAAGACGGAAGCGGCGCCTTCAAGGGAGCCTTAGGAGCGTTAGCGTGAGTGCTGCCACGCGAGTAGCAATGTTTTTGTACCGTGATCAACGCTTTGGCCCTATTACTCGCCCTATCCGCGCCGCAGTGTGTTTTGTGTTGTCACGGTGAAGCCCTGACCCATGTTCCGTTTTATTCTGCATAGTCCATTGTCGCGAACTTCGACGGCATGTTTCCAGCGCAGTTTTGACCAATGCTGTTTCTTTTCTATTTTATACTTTTCTGTTGATCCGGAATAAACCGGTGTTTTTAAGAAAGACTTGGTTTTCACTCGTCGGGCGAGACCATCGCTCGCGAACCCGTATTCTAGAAGGCATGGCTGACTTGACGTCTCAGCGCTGTCACATTGTCTTCGAGCTCATGTCATTCTGCATACCTGGTGACGATTTCTACATGTGGATGCTACAGCGCCTGCGCGTTATCTTAGGACTATTATGTCTGCTGTTGTAACTGGACTGCGTGTCTTTAGTTAGACATTGTAATCATTTTAAACACGAATAACCACATTATAGTATAACAACGTCTTCAAAGCTCCCAAACCACGCCATTATATTCCGCATGGAATGCATGGAATGAAATGCTTGCATAGCGCTATGACGCAGATTCACAAGGCGGAGTCAATTTAATGTTATTTCACAGGATTGCTTACTGCACGAATATCTAAATGGCCAAACGTTGCTTACCTTCCGCTACTCTCAAATATCTCGTTTCACACCTCGAATTTCCCTAGATTCATTCCCCTCATCGCAGTGAAGAGATAATGTAGTACAATGCAAGAGTAGAGGAGCAGTGGACCGGATGAGGTTCTAAACTAAATTTAAGCTTCTATTGAGGAAAATGCAGAAAACTAGAAGGCGTTTCAGGTATGATCTGGATCGAATTCCATCAGAATATGCTGTGCAAGTGAGTAATCGATTTCAAGAATTAGGTTTATAAGACGGAGAGCCTGAAGAGATGTGGACTGATGTTCGTGATATAATACAAGAAGTTGTTACTAAGGTAGTTCCATAGCAAAAGAAATGCAATCAAGCAAACTTGTTATCTGAAGAGGCTTTGCAAATAGGTGAGGAGAGGAGGCTGGCAAAAGTTATGGGGAAAAGAGAAAGATACAAGGTTCTCAATGCAGATTTTCAGAAAATAGCAAGAAAAGATAAAAATGCCTTCCTGAACATACAGTGCCGAACAGTTTAGGACAACAGCCAATTGAGGAACACAAGAACTCTGTATAAGACAATCAAATATATCAAAGAAAGCTTCAGTGCTAAGATAAGCGTGATAAAATACAAACAAGGCAGGGACCTCATTGAAGCCTTAGAGATAAAGAAGAGGTGGCAAGAATACACAGAAGAACTGTAGAAGAAGGACCCGGATATGCAAGCCCAACATAAGATGGTTGTGATTACTGATCTCGAGCCGGGCATCCTGAACAGTGATGTCGAATGGGCCTTAGCCAGCCTTGCTAAGGATAAAGCTAGCGGAATTGATGGCATTCCAGCTGAGTTGCTTGAAACCCTCAACCATGACGACGCTGTTAACATTATGTATACATTATGGCAGCAAATTTGGAGAACCCTGCAGTGGCCACAGGATTGGAGGAGGTCAGTTTATATCCCCATTCCAAAGAAAGGCAATGCCAAAGATTGTTATAACTACCGCACGATCGCGTTATTTCGCATGCTAGCACGGTGATGTTGAAAATCCTCCAAGGTAGGCTGCAGCAGTATGGGGATCGGGAGCTTCCGGACGTGCAAGCCAGGTTTCGCAAGGGCAGAGGAACTAGATACCAGATTGCCAAGCTTCGCTGGATCATCGAAAATAGCAAGAGAGTTCCAGAAACCCATCTACGTCTGCTTTATTGATAATGCGAAAGCGTTTGACTGCGTAGATTACAGCAGATTGTGGCAAGCTCTCCAAGAGATGGGAGTTCCACTTCACCTCATCTGTTTCCTCAAGAACCTGTATGAAGGGCAAGAGGCCACAGTCAGAACTGGGCATGGTCTTACTGATTGGTTTCCGATTGAGAAACGAGTGAGACAAGGCTCCATACGGTCGCCCTGCCTATTTAACCTATATGGTGAGTGCATCATGAGAAAGGCCGGTCTGGACGAGTCTTCAGCTGGAGTGAAGATTCCTGGAAAACGTAACAACCACCTCAGATATGCGGACGCTACCACTTTAATGGCAGAAAGTGAAGTGTAACTCAAGAGACTTCTGATGCGCATACAAGAAGAGAGTGAGAAGTTTGGGCTTAAACTGATCATTAAAAAGACAATGATCATGGCGTCTTACCCTGTCAAGTCCTGGAGCATCAAGGGACTAGAAGTGGAAGCTGTGAGATTTTCTCTTCTTGGGCTCCAAAATTACCCCGGAAGGAGACTGCAGCCATGAAATTAGGAGACGCCTGCTTTTGGGAAAGAGAGCCATGGCTAGCCTTGACCGCCTAGTAAAGAGCAGAGACATTACACCGCCAACCAAGATCCGTATAACTCGTGCCATGGTCTTTCCAGTTGTGATGTATGAATGCGAGAGTTGGACTGTGAAGAAGGCTGACCTCCGAAGAATTTACGCGTTTGAATTATGGTGCTGGCGGAGACTCTTGAGAGTTCCTTGGACGGCCAGAAGATCAAATTATTCGATATTTTCGACCATAAACCCTGACTGCTCATTGGAGGGTCAAATTCTGTAGTTAAAGCTCAGCTACTTTGGTCATCTGACGAGAAGAGAGGAGTCGCTGGAGAAAGATTTGATGTTGGAAAGGCTGAGGGTCACCGGAGAAGGGGTAGGCAGCGAACGCGATGGTTAGATGGCATCCTCGAGGCGCTGCAGATGAAGTTATGTGATGTTAGGAAGATAGTGAGAGACCGGAAAGCGTGCGTGATATGGTCCATAGGGTCACGAAGAGTCGGACACGACTGAACGACTGAACTAAACTGTCATGAGTATTCTGACATTCGAGTCAGGGCTCTCGCCGAAATTCTAATTGCAATCCGCCTAGCCAGCCAGCTGCATAGCCTGGATCCTCCAGCTATCTCTCGACAACGCGGCCGTCGCTATTCTTTGGGCAAAGCTCGGAGAGTTTTTTGACTTAGGACCCAGAGCCAATCTTTATGGCAGATGTCCAAGACAATTAAAACAGCATCCGCCTCAGTCACCGTGGCTTTGGTGGGGCCATATGCCCGGACAGATGCCAGAAACAAACGCGCTTGACAGGACTGCCAATAAAGATGTTTCAATCAACTGCTATGTTCTCTATGTCGTGTCCGGTCTGGAAAACAAGAAATAAACCCAGGCAGCACAGGGCAGTGGTCTCAATATTGGTAATGCGCAGGTAAACGATGGTCCTACAGAGGCCAAATTTGCCGTTGCTCATCCAACATTGGTTAAGCCAGTGCACAACACATTAATGATGAACCAAGGTTCACGCGCTACACCAATGTTGTTAATGCCGTACTAAAACGTTGCCGATATTGGACTTGTTTATCCCATGCTTCCAAGATATTGATACAGCCGTGTTTAGAACCTGGCTACATTGGACACATATGCCTTGCGTTCACCCAATATTGGACGTGCCACCTCTAAGAATTGGCTACATTGAACCAATTTGTACTATATGCTCCCATTATAGGCCATGCCGGTTTTTAAAACTGTCTATATTTGACTACTTTCTCCCGGCTTATTCCTATATCTGCCAAGCCGTTCTAGAAAACGACCGACAATGGACCACGTTGTCCCTCGATGTCCCGATATTGCTCGCGCCATGATGAGCGCTGAGGCCTGGCTATGTTTAATTACAAAATAGTATTTAGTGTGATTATTCAAGTGAATACAGGGGTCGATATTCGTATATTTTAATACACGCATACTTGAAGCCATTCTATAAACTTTCTCAGGAAGCATGTCAGCTAGAGATATATATATATATATATATATATATATATATATATATATATATATATATATATATATATATATATATATATATATATATATATATATATATACATATATATATCGAATACTTGGAGCTGTTTGTGATTTTCGCCTTAAAGTAGTGGCAACGAGAGGTTATATATGATTAAATACCACCGTAATCAAGGACACGCATTTTTATATTATTGTGCGCAGGCTAGAAGCCATTTATAGGTATTTTTACAGAAACCATTGAATTGAATTACATTTAACGCATTCAGAGCATCGCTGCTGCAGCCGAATTTCGTGTTTTCCCGTCCAGTCATTTGATGTACAACTGGTATTCACATGCCACGTTAATATATTGACACTTTGGTTCCTGAGCATGGCACGTGAGTCCTCGTTATACCGAACAGCTAAGGAAGGATGCTAAAGGAAAACATGGCACGATTAATGTCTCATTCTTGCGTAGTGGTGACTGTTTAGGTTGAAATGACAGTTTTTGCATATACAAGCCTATTCCTTCGGGCTTCATGAAATATAAAATGGTCTGCAAGCTGACGCACCTAGTGGTCCATATGCATCTGTACTGCTTACCACTAATAAAAGAATTGACTTTTGTAACATCGTACTGTTCAAGCAACACAAATCAACACTCGGTGGGTTAGCATTTAGCTCTCGCTTTAGCCTAAGTTGCACACGAAGTTGCACAAGAAGTTCACACTGGAGCTATTCATGAAACACGCATAGCATGGCTGAAGAAGTCGAATTTCGCGTTTTCTCGTCCACTCATTCCATATACAACTGGTATTGTCATGCCACGTTAATATATTGACACTTTGGTTCCTGAGCACTGCGCGCGAGTACTCGTTACACCGAGTAGCTAAGGAACGATGTTGAAAAACATGGGACGATGAAGATCTGTTTCTTACGTAGTGGTGGCCAGTGAGGTTGGAATGACAATTTCGGCATATAAAAGCCATTGCCCCGGACTTCATGAAGTATAAAATGGGCCGTAAGCTGATGTGCCTAGTGGTTCATATGCATCTGTATTGCTTATCACGAATAAACGAATTAACTTCTGCAACATCGTACTGTTAAATCAATACATATCAGCACTAAGCGGGTTGGAAGCGGCTTAATTAGCGCTCTAATTTGTACAAGTTGCACAAGGAGGTTCACTGCAGCTATTTATGGAACACGCCTATAAGTCACGTGAATGGCAATGTGAGTCGCCCCATGCACGTGATAAAATTCCATATGTCGCGTCATGTAACAACGCATATTCCTGCGTTCTTTGATGCGATATTTAGTCCTCGCCTGCCGATGTGTATGTGGTAAGCTTTTGTTTTCTGCGTAATTAATTCCAGTCTTGCGGAGTTTTTATCGACTTGCACTGGCACAGGCCTTTTGCATTTTAGTACTGTGTTCTGGCTAGTAAATGTGGTATTTATTAAATAAAATGTACCAGGAGCTGTTAATAGCAGCATTTGTGATCATTTTTGTTCGTTTTGGTTGTTTCCTGCATGAAGCTGTAATATAGTTGGACTCACTTCTAGTACAACGCGTCACGTTATTTAGATGTAAATTAGTGACGCATGGAGGGTCAACATAGTAATAAAATTCGGCCGACCTCCCAAATATCTTGCTTAAACGAATTAATGATTTCTTGGATCTGAGAGAAATGAGTGCATTGACGATAGGTGTTGGTTGAATGTGTGTCATCCTAGTTTAACAAAAAGCCCACATCCGAGTGCATTATTACCTTAAGTGTTTTAGACCTGTTCTTTTCTCTTAGTAGCCTTTCTATTCCACCATGAAATAACAAGCCATAACACACTGCCCCACATTTAACAGTGCTTAGAGCTGCTTCGGAGAAATAAGTAACTTAGTTGAAAAGTAGTAGGAGCAAAATGTTTTATAAATAAGACTAAAACACACAGGAAGGCAAATATTTGTGCGAGAGCGTGAAATCCGCGGCTGGCGGAGCGAATGAGACAACGAAGGGACACTAAGAGGAAATGAAAGAGAGCAGTGGTAACGTGAAAGGGGAGGTGAGAGGTATAGTAAAATTAATATTACAATAAATATATGAGCTCGCGACACGCGCACGCGATGTGTTCAGCCAGCGCACTCATAGCTCAGAACAAGGGGGGGGGGGGGGATGCACTCCGCGCCCGAAGTGTTGCCGCTGACTGAACAATCGCTCAAATTCCATCTCCTAGTCGTCCACGTCGCCTGTAGGTTTCTATCCTACGCGTCGCGAGGCGCAATTTGTTCTTTGTGGTTTTATACCTCTGTCACATTAGCAGATTTAATGTCATTCGAATCGAATGTCGTTCCGTTTATTTCGGTGCTGCATTCTAAAATATTATGTCATTCTCAAATGTTGACAATTATGATAAAGTGTAAAATAATACTGCGCTTAAAGGACATCAGTACGCACAAAAGGCGTTTGAAATGACTGCGTCGTATTATAAATTTGAATAAATATTTATGTACGATAGTAAAGTGAAAACATTAAACATTAAAAAGTGAACATTAAAAAAGGAATAATATATTTTTTCCACTTTCTTCGGGTCTGATACTAGGCTGTGATTGCTTGCACAATGAAAGGAAGCGAACGAAATGCTTTGCAGAATCATGTAATTTGGTGTCTCTACCGTTTTATAAACTCCTTCCTTGTCTGATTTCGAAATATGCCCAACTCAACTCGATTACTTCAAAAACAAATCTCTTTATGGCTAAGATGATAATTCATGACCAACGCCTAGGGGCTCATCTATAAAGTAGAAAAAATGAATTGAAACTTCCGGGCATCTCTGTTAATTTCAGGCATTTTTATTAAGAAGAATCATTTGCATGGTTTTTTATTGAATTAAACTGTAGCGTATCGCTTCTGCTCTAGAGGCTGAAAAGCTGTTGCATATGCAACAATTTAATTTGCGATATCGGGCAGTTACGCCTACACCTGCCTCTCGTTTTTTCATCAAGATATTATAAAAAACAGCATTTGATAAAAGATGCTTTTTCACAGGTCGCCCTAAAATATCCGCACACAATATTTCTAAAGGACGGTCCATAATGCGCATAGATGTCTTATCGCATCTTTTTGTGGTTTTCTTGATATTTCAGTGAATATTGCTTAGCGTTGACGCCCGCGTGCTCATGAAAAAATCTCAGCCGTGCAATGTTAAAGTCTGCGCCACTAACACCATAATCTATCCGCAGCTAGTGATGTGTCAAAAATGGTGAATGAACAGATTATTTAGGGGAATAATTTATTTTCCTTTGTCATCCCCCATAATGTTGCCGCCTCTGTGCCATCGCTTTATTTGATGCAGATGGCTTTAAGCTACAGACCGATATGAAGCTCTTCTTCACAGCACATGTCAGCTGGGGTATATTACCTAGCAGAATAGTCAGTCAATATTTCTACGGCTTGTGACGGAGTGGAGGCACGACCGCGACTTCGCACTCGTGCTGTTCAAGTCCGCTGTGTAGTCGACACAGTGCATTGGACGAGCTAGCAAGACTGGTACGATGGCGACGGATTTCGGGGTCAAACTACGTGAGTACTGTTTTTTTAAGCGCATCACCTGTGTTTTGCGTGCGCATATACGAACCGGCCCCATGCTCTTAGTTGGACCACACGGCGTGCTTGATGATTTTGGTGTTGGAGCCTTGGCTTACAATTAAAATATTCTAAACAAGCTTCCTCAATCACGCAACTATAGATAGAGAAAAATGGTTCCTGAATATGTGGAGTGTTTCGTTCGGCCATGCTGCGTCTGCAATCGTTCTGCAAACTTTTTCAGGGCACTGAAATTGGAATTTTTATCGACGGGTGTTTGAATCCTAGACCACGGGTATAGAGGCACAGAAATGACACTATTAAGACGTAGTAGGCGTGCGCTTTAACGCTTTCCGTAGTGGTATTCTAGATTATTCATATCGAAATACTCAGCCTCTCGCGAGTACTTCTGCGTTTAAAATGAGCCTCTTCGCTTTTATGTTCCATATCTCAGTACTGATCCGGTTTAATTGCGTTGGCGAAAACAGAGACAGGTCTTTACTTTGATATGTGCGAACGTGTACCGAAATTTCACTAGATGCAGTTACTTGTGATACATCGGGGCCTTATCTGCGACGCTGGATTCCCAAGAGAAATGCTTCCCATTCAGATATGCGTGTTGAGCATCGTCTCTCCTATGTGCTTTTGACGCAAACTAGAACGCGCTTTATTCTTCCTTTCATTGCCGTATTTACGATCCCACATTCTCAAGGAGTGTTACCTGTCATGATGCTCAACCATTGCGATTGGATGTGATGCACTTGCAATCCAAGTGAAAGTGACTGGCAAGAAGGTTGTATAGAAAGGCAGCCAGTCATCCTGATAGACAGATAGGTGTTGCGAATGCCTGTCCAATCACCTCGTTCAGTTGTTCAGCAGCGTATGATGTATGACGAAATGCTGTAGCAATGTAATTCAAAACAACGTTCAATAATAAATTAGTGATCTCTTCAGCAATCATTCATAGCGATAAGGGATACCCAATAATTGAGAAAGCTTAAGCTTAGGCTTTATGATTAGACGTGATGGATGGATGGATGGAATACAGGAGCGTCCCCTTTGAAACGGGGTGGTAGCAGTAGCTATTATGCTCATATTTCTCCCTATATTTTAATTATTGATTTAGATTGGTTAACTAAACCATCATTCTATTTCTTAAATGTTTTGTTTCTACTTTACTAACGTTATGTCACTTCTCTGCTTTTAAGCCACCAATCTTTCAGTCGCTTTTTGCTAGTTTCCACCGCCGGTTTATTCACCCCGCCACTGGTATCTCTAAACCCCGGAGCTTCAGGAACAGTGATTGCGCCTGCATCAACTTCCGGATGGATACCATTACTTTCGAGTATAATATGGTCAATTGATGCTTTGCGTACGCATTGCTGCCTCGTGATTATCAGATGATAATTTGATTACACGTGATTGTTTGCGTACGTATAGAGGAGGTTTATGCTTAAGCTGGATATTTATGCATTTACCCGCAGACATAGCTGGACGTCATTTATATTGTCGACAGCTTCGTGGCGACGCAGACATTAGGGTCGGGATCTTTCGCTTAGCGGACCACATTTGTCCTGCGTTGGCGATCTTCAAATGCTCGCTGACGTTAGAACTCAGCCTGTTCCGCACACTCACGGCGCTCCGCGTTCGTTTTTATTACTCGTAGTTCGGTCTCCTGTCCTCGTTTGAACTGTCCAGGTGCGTCATTTAGAGCTCTCACTACAGTTTCTTAATCCGCCTAGTGAAATCTTTCTTGTCGGCAAGCGCGACCACCACAAGATTTCCGCGAAGGTGCATCACGATAGCACACATCCCCAAAACTACCACACTATTAATCCAATCTGCTACAATGCCATACGATGTCTCCGCACTCGAACCTTCCAGAGGGTACAGGTGGCCCAAAATTAATACGGAGCACGCGAGCGGCTCGCCGAAATTTAAAAAAACTGCATGTCTTTGTCTTCTATGAGATGTGCAGCAAAGAGACATGTATTAAGTAATACTTTGAAAAAATATTAAATATGGGCTTGTTAAAACATAGTCATTATTAGAAATTTAGTTTTAAATGTGTCAAAATATTTTATATGAAGTTATACTTGGAGCATACTTCAAACACTTGAAAACTATTTGAAATATATTTAGCATGCAGTGGAAAAGAAAAGGTAAATGTTATTCGTACTTGTGGCGTCTGACAGCATGCATTGGCCATGGAATGGCCCTTGGGAGTAAATGAATGGTATCGCCTGAAGAAAAACTGCAGACGTTTCTGGCGAATGTAAGCGAGAAGTGGCAGCTTGTTAATTTAGCTAGTGGGACATAAGCTTCCAGGGGGTACTTCAAGAGAGAGCTCAGCATATGCGCTTCTTCAGATTCTCTGCCCCGTCAAGAATAAGACTTAACGTATATGTTCATGACTGAGAATTCAAAATCGGAATGCTTGCAATCGCAAAAACGGGGCCAGAAGGCAGCCTGCGACAAATTGAGTAGTGTGCTGTTGCATGTGCCTCCTGCCAAACGCTTCGTGCACACTTTTAATGCGGGACAGCGTCAGCCGCCACGGGACGCCTTGTTTGATCGGGTACCGGAATCTTTGGCTGGCGCTGAATGAACAAATGCTGTTTACCCTTTACTGGAGGCTACATTGAGCGAACAACCGCAGTTCTGTCGCGTTGTAAGTCTACACAATATGCAGTACTGACCTGATGTGAATTTTCACTGGAATCGTGCGCTCAGGCAGCAGCAAAGATGAAAGATAACGTAATGATGTAGGTTTTTAAACAACGAACTGTCGGTACCTAATTGGTGTTACTTATTGGCAAAATATGACTAGCACAATTTCTATATTGTGGCACAGAAAAGAAATTATTATAGCTTTCGCAAATGTAAACATGCTGTTCAGCGTAAGCTTCGCACCAAAGTCACGGTGCGTAGAACCTGAAAAAGATCGTGAGCAAAACCGGCGTGAAGTTTCCTTTTTCTTCTAGGAAAAAGTTAGAGGTTTGTGCAAGTCAACCAAGAAATTAGAAAGGCAGAAAGAACCACCGAAAAAAATTTGTCAACTGTTGTTGCGTACACGATTTCGCTGTCATGCGGCCGATTTTACATCGAGAAAAATGAACAGTGCGTGAAAAAGCGACTGCCTGAGCAAGCGAAGGATATAGAAAACGACTGAACCCGAAGTAACAGTCATTCATTCCACCGATTGCAAGGATTGTGAGGCGTGTTTAGGCCATTCGACATTCATCACCACTCAACATTCAAAGACCTGACCTGATGCGTCATTTAAGAGGTATTTCACATTCACGAATTTGGTGACACATGTACCAGTCAACCTTATGTGGCTCTATACCAACAAGAGCTTACCTATCTCAATCAGGTATAGTTCTGATTGCTGCAATTTGTATCTCGGGACCATGATTATATCCCAATTGATTTTCCTTCTGTGCTTTGGTTATATGCTTTATATTGCTGCTTGTGCCGCCATAAACTCTTTGGTTTTTAGTCAGCGCATGTTTCTGTCTGGCCTTTCCACTCGTGCTGTGGGTTAGCGCTGTTTCTTCATTTCGTTCAACATGAACCAACCAGCGTGACAAAGCCAAGTTTTTGAAGTATTAGATTGCAGTGATGTGATGTCGGCTGGGATTCATCAATGATATAAATATGACATCTAGTCCCGCCGTTTTAATAGTCATTGATCTTAGAGGACGGGTAATGCTGTTTCCTTGAGACATCTCGTGTGCGATTAGTGGTTTTGTGAATATTCTCCGATCTTGAGCAAGTTCACTTGAATCTGACAGTCTGTGAGTAGGAGACTGAAGTTTTGAAGTGGTGGAGTTTGTAACTCAAAATAACGATATTGTCGTTGTATTAGGTTTTTCATAAATTTAATGAGTATTTTCCTTTCTTCAAGTCCTATTGTGACATCTAGAAAGTGAATTTTTCAGTTCAGTAATTTTCTTCCAAAGAGTGAATGAATTGTTCCGCACTCCTGTCCATATTACGAATACGATGATTCTCTCTCGATGATTCTCCTCTATTTTCGAAATTATGTAGAACACTGCCGAAGGAGTTTTTGGTAACAGCGCCTTTTCAACTCCTAGTTGTAATTCGTTTTCATCATTTAGT
The DNA here is from genome assembly GCF_055883805.1 of Amblyomma maculatum. Classification (NCBI taxonomy): domain Eukaryota; kingdom Metazoa; phylum Arthropoda; class Arachnida; order Ixodida; family Ixodidae; genus Amblyomma; species Amblyomma maculatum. The sequence continues at coordinate 39,514,311 of NW_028146738.1, read as the reverse complement.
GTAGTGAGTCTGCTGGGATCCGAAATGGGATCGCAAGTCTCACTTTTTATCAGATATTGCATGTAGAGCAACGACCCCCCCCCCCGCCTGTCAGGGTGATTTATTAAAATGTTTCTGCAACCATTCAATTCGACCACTTCCCAGCCCCCATAATACCACTTTCCGGTGACCATTACTATGCTGAACATCAACGTAAATTGCTTTAGTAAGTGATCAATGTCATCTTATTTCTTGCGTACCATGCATGTATGTCAGGAAATATTTTGAGTGAAGATTCATGATGACTGAAAGATTCGTAAGGCAAAATGCTGATAAGACATGGGAAAAAATTGTGAGGTCTTCGAGCGAATGAAAAATACTCGGTAGGCGTGCTGAGCAAAAATACACACTAGACACGCGCTATTTTTTTTTGCATTGCTTAGCACTGCATCATGCTTCGTTCGGAACTTAAACTGGACAATGCTCTTGCTTTTCTTGACACTCATCGTTGGTACTCGTTGACAAATTTCGATGAGTGATGCTTAAATGGGCTCTTTATGGCTGTGTCAATTTGAGAGAAAAATGACAGGAGTGCTTTCACTTTCTTCACATCTGACACCTTGAATCTCAATATTGCATTTATCAGAGTAATGCTCTGACTACACCAGCCTGCTGTAGACATCCTGTACCTAGATATCTATAGGCCCTTACATTTCGCGTCTAGCACACTATTTTCAGTTTCAAGCTTTTTGTTGTTCTCAAGCTCAGCGTCCAGCGTTTCCTTTAGTTCATCGGTAGTATTGAGGGCGCAGTACAGGCTTGCTGTAAGTTTCTTCAGTTTGCTCGCGAATCTGAATCTGTAGACTACAATTTTTCGCGGAATAATTTGATCTTCTGAAGCAATTCCACTTTCATACTTAGATATACGTGCACCTATCAAATTTATTTCCTATTTCTGTGGTGTCATTTTCAGGATCTAAATAAATTGTATCAAACTTTACAGGAGCGCTTCCCATCGTTTGCATCGCGTCGCATTTCACTCCACGTTACGGGACCTGTGTCATCAGCATTGCCACCCATCCGATCCTCAAGTGAGTCTTATCACGAAAACGAAGGGCTGTACTATCAAATGTTTTAGCTTCGGCTGTGAGGAGAATCTGCCTGTCGCGCAGCTTCTCTACAATGCGGTATTATACCTCGCAAAGGCGCGACATGTATTTACGAAGCTCTTACTCAGCGTTACCATTTTGTGGGCGAGCTCCAAACCTGGAAATATAACTGAATCGAAAAGTAATAAAAGCGTTAAATAATTGAGAAAAAGTTAGATCTTCTGTCTCATTAATGCTCGTTTTCGTACACTAGACTATTACCCAGGAGATCACATTTGTGTACATTAGCCCAAACGGCCAATAATTTCCGACGGACGTCCGGTTAAAATCCGCACGTCCGAAGCAGGATCGGGATATCCGCCGGAAAACGAAACACACCTAAAAACGGTCATCCGGATTTTTTTTTTATTTTCAGATACTGTCAATCCCAAACAGGGATTTTTACAGGAGTGGGTTCTTTGCTCGTACAGGCATGCACACATATGTACAGAAGGGTAAAATCGAAAACTCTTACAATACTAGCAAAAAGAAAAGAAGCAAGCATATAAAAAAATGAAAGATACAGTCATTCACAGGTTGACGTCATCACAGGTTCACATTATACATAGAAAATAAAACAAACACATAATGATGTCAGCACTTCCTCGTGGTTGACAATATACAATTTCCGGAAAGTTCAACAAATTTGTGGATAGTGGACTGTGAGACCACTTCCTGATCTAAAGAGTTCCAGTCTCGCACAGCTCGCGGGAAAAACGAGAAACTGTATGTGGTATTAGCACAAAAATATTCTTGAAGTGTGAGATGATGCTTATGACGGGTTTCTCTGGAGGTATTAAAGGAAATATAGGTGTCAGGATTTACTTTAATCTTGTTATGCAGGATGAGATACAGAAATTTGAGACGTTGTAGCATCGCTCGGCAAGATAATGTATGAATACCGATCTCGGCCAGCATCTGCGTCGGCAAGTCGGTTCGCCTATATCTATTACAGATAAAACGCGCGGCTTTTCGCTGGACAGCTTCCAGAGTAGATATCTGATTTTGGGTGAATGGAAACCACGCCACGTTCGCGTATTCAACTGCTGGGCGTATAATCGTCTCATAAGCCAGAAGCTTGGCTTCCTTTGTAGAGTAGCGCAGGGTCCTTTTCAGGAACATTAGCTTTCCCATCGCTTTGCTTGCCACATATTCCACATGAGCCGCCCATCCGAGATCTGCTGATATTACGACGCCCAAATACTTATACTGAGTGACAGAGTTCGCTAACTCACAGCTACCTGAAATTCACTGGAATTTTTAAATATGTCGATTTCTTGTTTATTCCCTCTGTCAGAAAGTAAACATTTGAAGCCGTAATCTCATATGAAAGCGCTGACATTGGGGATGTCCGTCGAGTTTACGAGGGAGCCTCTTCGGATCAATATTCAAACAATTATTTACAAAAACCATTCTCTCGATCCAGACCTCAGGAAGGATTTGCAGTTCGCGTGTGGGCACTCGTGCGTGGGATGGATTAATAAGGGTTACCATGAGAATTTTAGACTTGAGCGCAATCATTATAGCATCAATGTAGTAATAAAAAATGTGCCCGTCAATCATTGAGATTTATATCAAATTATCGATGGTCGCGTTTTCTCGCGAGCTATTCATTTGCGAACCTATCGGAGCGGTTCTGCGGTGATTGTGCGCAAGCTTCTTCGCGCAGCTGCTTAGACGCGCTCACTGCACTTTGATCCTATAATCTACATTCGTGATGTCATTACCCCTAAGGAAACATCCTCAATTCATGAACTTCAATCGCATATGCATTTACCCAGCTATTCGCACTCGTGACGGAACATGTACTATATTATGCATGTTCGAATGCTTCCGCTGAAGCATCAACGTTTCATCTGCCATGCTTTATTACATACGTAAAATTCATAGATGGCTTCGGCCTTGTCCTATTGCTTCGGTTTTGTGGATGAAAAAGAAGAAAAGAAGGAAAAGTAAGTGATGAAAGATGAAAAGAACAAGGAAAACCAAAAGAGGAAAAAGGAGGAAAAAGAAAAGAAAAATGACAATTAGCTAAATGTCAATAACGGAAATTACCATAACGAAAAGGAAAAAATAAAAAGAAAAATGAGGAAACAGAAAGTGGAGTAAGAAGGAGGGAAAAGAAAAAACGTATCGTAGAATATTGTTACGACTGGGGTAAGACGTCGGAGCGCTGAACAAGACGATAGGGTAGGAAGCTCAGCTGGTCAACGGCAGCGCGTCCGGCACGAGAGTCTTTTTGAAACGTCTTTTTCCTTCACTTGTGTTCTATACTCCATCTTCTTCTGTACTGTTACATTTTCCCCCTGGGCAGACGAAACCCCCCGAGCGAGGTAGTTGTTTCCACGAGAGTGACACGGCTTCATCCGGGCGACATGGGCAACTTCGGTTCTGACTGAACGACGACCACTTGCTGTCATACGTGCTATTTGGTAGTTCACTTCACTGACGCGTTCAAGCACAACGTAAGGGCCAGCGTAATGCGCCAACATTTTCTGGGCTAAACCACGCTTTCGGACTGTTACAATATATTTTTATCCCACCGTATATTTCGCGACAGCTGCGTCCAAACGTATCTCATGTTACCGAGCTCCCTTATAGTTGTTCATTATAGCAGGCCATTTTATGCCGAGCAAGCATAACCACGCAGCGCCAGAAGCGAGTTGCAGCGTACGCAAGAAATGTGCGCACGTCCAGCTATTGTGAGCTCTATTTAAGAGAACCATTTTCTTCTTGACGAATATCAGCGATGGCGCAGGGTTTACGGCGCTCGATACCTGTACACAAGGATGCGCGATTGAATATGTAGGCAAAAAAGATAGGCGTCCGTATGCGTTGCGTTACAGAACCCCAGGGGTCAAAATTTTGGACCCCTCTACTAAGGCGTCTCCCACAGCCTGAGTTGTATGTTGTATTGATACTGTAAAACAGCATGAGCAAAACCACCTTCTTCGTGACAAGTATTTCTTGTAGCTATTCTGCGGAAATTACAATTCATAAGGTTGCCATCCGTGAAGCGTTAAGGCGGCACATTACAGTTCAATTGCTCCGCAAGCGTTCCCACGCAGTCATGCACAGAGCAGCAGCAATTTTTACGCGTTTTGTTGGAACATGGCCCCGCCGCTAAAGAATCGGCGCTGGCGATCTTGGCATTTACAATGTTCGCCGTTCCAACATTGAGCATGCTGTATGATTCACTACGCATCGGAGAGCTCCTCTGACAACTTGTCGCATACCACATCATAGAACGTAGCGGTGGCCGCCTCGTAGTAGCGCGGCATTGTACAAGCTATTAAAAGATATGTGAATTGAAATACCTTAGGCCAAGCCTGCTTTTTGAGGTTCTTTATCTGATGGGCGAATATGGGTATATTTGCCGGAAGTCGTTAAATTATGCTGATGCGTTCCGCCTCTACAAATATTTTTCTGCTTTAACATCTCTAATACGGGTTTATCTTGGGTAATATCTCGGAATAGGACATGTATAAACTCACCTACAGCTACTGCGCCCTCTCTAATGATAGCATTGTAAATATTGCTTCCTGTTCGCCGACTGAAGGCGTGTCTGCCGGGTTGACACCAAACATATAATCCACTTTGCAGATCTTCAAAGCTATCTGTGTTTATTTTATACATCTATACTAATTCCGAACCCCGAACGATATCCCAATAATATTGACGAATGAATGCAAAGATATATTCAATGTCGACAAGCCATATACACTGGCAGGAATATATTTACCAATGAATGTCATGATCATGGAATCTTAAAAGTAATTTAAACCAATTGGATTGGACAATACACGAAGTGTGTAAATAATGATTGCTAGAAAGGTAGCACAGCGCAAGTAAATGTCATGCGGACAATAAAACAGTGTGACAGATGGTCGTCGATGTGGCGCTGGCTCGAAGGTATGCGAGAAATTGCGATGAAGGCCTTGCACCTGGCGCCTGAGCTTCTACCATAAGCTCCCCGCACCAGAGCCACGCACAGCATCTTCCACTACGTGGTTCGAAAGAATTTTCTAGTGTGCGCCTTTTACTCAAGGGCACGGTGCTCTTGTTCGGGCGACGTGCGAACTTCGCCCCACACAGGGCGGCGGTGAACGGCCGGAAGCAGACTGGACTCTGATCCCTGCAAACGTGCCTCAGGCTTCATGTTATATTAAGCGTGAGTGCCTCGCGCTGCACTAGTACACAGCGCCAAAATAATGTTTTTGATGATAGTGTGCTGACAGAGATAGAGAGACAGAAAGAGAAGTTTGCCCGACGCTTCCCTCCTTGCGCGCTCTTTGAGCAGGTGATATCTCTCATACGTTTAAACAATGACCAGTGTGATGGGGAAGCTCCCTGTGACGCTGGTGCGTGGTACAAGAATTGGTTTTGCATTTAGGCTTTGGACTACCAATCGGTTGTAGAGAGGTTTACGTTCTCTTGTCTATGCGTTTCAAAAAAGAAATTGGGAAAGGTTAAGCGCGAACCCTGGTTCGAAACCGTCAGACACGGAAGGCTTGTATCGTACAACCTTTGTAATATCGGACCGAAATATTCAGTTGGCAACGTGGTTGTTTTGAAGCTGACCGGGCTGAATAGGTTATAGAATCAGCTTTCATTCAAATTTGTTATGTTTAAACAGCAAAGACAAAGGCATCCAACTTAACCGCAAGTGCATCCATTTAAAGCTGTGAACGTTTCACGCTTTCAAAAAATTAGTTCAAACATTATCATTTCAAAAGGAAACAAGTCAACTTTCGTGACATGTTTTTCATTATGTGCAGCATTTATTAAACGCCTTCCGTCAAAGGGGTTAAACACGTGCGATTTTATCCATCTGTTTCTGTGTGCTTATGCTTTCAGCCAACTCAACAATAACTTTGACATAGAGGTGATGAATTTGTCATTGCTGTCTTTATGTTGCTACCCTACTGCCTTGAATATGTGCTGAGAGCATAGTTAAATCATTATTGCACATTGTGGTCAATGGTTATATTATTTATATATACGTGACAAGTCGAAACTTTCCAGGTGTGTGACGCCTAAATATGACAAGCAGTGTACCTTTTGCTAGGTGTGGATATATTTGGTATTGGTAAGACTCGTGAAAGTTTCAGTGCTGAAACGAAGATGGCTGATGAAAATCACCAATTTTCACTTAGAACCATATGTAATAGAAAAGATTTCACGTGCTTTCGAACAGTATACCATGCATTGTAGATTCAATATATCTTTTATAATAAACGATATGCCAAAACTTGATATTTTAATATTTTATGTGGTGTTAGCCTGTTGCTGGATGATAAAATTTTCAAACGATATGCTTATAAAAGCTGCTTGTAGCCTGAAACAAAATATAATGTGAGTACTTACATAAAGACATGAATAGAAAGTAGCATGAAGGACTGCTCTTACAGGGCGCGCAACTCGATGTCATTTGCTTCATCTGTGTATGTATTACACAATAAATAAATTAGTAATTTATATGCAGCAATATTCTTGCTTTCTTGGCAGCAGGGTCGACTTGCATAATACACGGTACGCGAATTGTACCAAACAACTGATGCAAAAGGCAAGCGAACGTATATTTGCTAACATCCTTATTTTACACACTTTATTTTCAGAAGAGGTCAACGTTCCTGCCTGTGGTCAGGAAATTTCTTCTGGGCTAATCTCCGCACAAGCTCCTGAGGCGAGGCATAGCCGTCACTGCCAGTATAGTCCCTAGCCCAACTCATATTTCATGGCAAACAGTTCCTGCTCCGACAACAGACCTTCATGGGAAGGCAACCAGTTCAAGTGCCAATTATGCGCGTACACCTCACCGAACTTCGAAGGTATTGATATACATATGGTGCTGGAACACCCGGACGAAAACCCGGTCTTTGATTCACAGGTTCCCATGGTGTTTACAAGGAACTTCAACTTTGAGAATCGTATGGTACATCACACAGTAGGCCAAACATATCAAGCTGAGGTGTGCCCAATTCCCTCTCCTGAGTCTAACATTCCAACTCGGCAAACTAGCGCGGGTGGTAGCTGTATTCCTCGACAATGTGAGACGGACATTGTTCAACTGCGCAGTCGTCGCATTTAACCGACCACAAGCGCACGCAGACCAGGGTTTGACCTTACGAAAGTGTCCTGCGCTCTCAAAAAACACCTTGTCCAAGCGAAATAACTCGACACGAGCGCGCGCTCACCGGCGAACGACGTTACAAATGTGACACTTGCCCTTATGCAGCTACTAGCTCTTGCCAAATAACTGAGCAAAAGCACCGCAATCACACTGGTGAGAAACTTTACAAATGCGACGCCTGCCCTTATGCAGGAGCTACTTGGGGAAGGTTAGCGGTGCACAAGCGCACTCATACTGGCGAGAAACCTTACACATGCGACATGTGTCCTTATGCATCTGCTACTTTGGGAAATTTAACTCGGCACAAGCGCACTCACACTGGCGAGAAACCTTACAAATGTGACATGTGTCATTTTGCAGCTGCTAACTCTTCACATTTATCATGGCATAAGCAGAGGCACACTGGCTAAAAGCCGTACAAATTCAACGCATGTGCTTTTGCAGCTGTTCTCTCTTCACATTTCGCTCTGCACAAGAGCATGCACTCTGACTAAAAACCGTATATTCTACATGTATGCTTGACCAGCTGTTCGCTCTTCACGTTTAGCTTTGCATAAGCGCCCGAACACTGGCTGTAAACATTGCAAAGACGACATGTACCCTTGCGCAATTCACCGCTCTTCAGATTTAGCTCTGCACAAACGCGCGTACACTGGCTAAGAACCTTATAAATGCGACATGTCGTTTTGTTCCTGCACAGGCTTTGAAATCACCTGCATACAAGCGCACGCACACTGGTGCTGAACCTCAAAAATACGATATACACTCTTACGTAGCTGCTCGGTCTTCACATTAACCTCTGCATAAGTGCATCACGCTAGCCAGAAACCTTATAAAATGCGACTTGCGCCCTTTGATTTAGCTAGGCTTCGCGTTGAGCTGTACATAGGCGCAATCACACCAGAGAGCGATCTAAAATGTGTCTTGTTGCCTTTTGCAGCACCTCATTACTCATGTTTCACCCTACACCAGCGCACGGACACAGGCCATGCGACTTTATAAATGTGATTTTAGCGCTTTATCACAACTCGGTCTTTGCATTTAGCTCGGCACAAGGACAAGCATCCGAAAGAGAGATTTTACAAATGAGACAATATCAATTTTACCGCTTCTCTGCCTCTGCAATAACTCGAGACTGCGAGGTACCGTTTTGCAGCTGAGGGATTTTCAAGTTCTGCTTAGCACAAACGCACTCACAGCTTCCAAGGCTGATCATCACTCAGCACATGGGACACACACTGACAAGCAATGCTACCAATGGAGCAGTCTCCTTTTCCAGCTATTCAGGCCGCAACAGTATCTGCTAAGAGGGAAGCACACGGCAACGTGACTTTTGACGGGCGATTGATGATATCATGCATTTTAATCTTGCGCAGTTTTACGCGTCATATGTGTTTACCTGCACCAAAAGCTATCGCTGCAACATTTGCTCTTTCATGTGTTTATAAACCATAGCCTAAAGTTAGCAACCTTTTTTGTTGTCACACGCACTGTGTTCTAAGGGTAGAGACCCGCGCGTGATGAATATAATGGTCTACAGAATATCTAATGACATACGGAAGATCTGTTTCCTCCCTTTTTACAGACATCGGCTCTCGTTCTCCTAGCTTTGCAAAAAAGTTTGATACAGCGCTAGTGCTTTGGTTGTTGTCTGAAAAACCTGTTGTATGTGTACATAACAATATGTCCTTAGAAATAAATGCACGACTGACTTGACCGCTGAGCGCTGTCACATTCTCTTCGAGCTCATGTGATTCTGCATATGTGGTGACGATTTCCACATCTGGATGCTGCAACGCCTGTGCTTTGCCTTAGGCTTATATTATTGCACGCATGTTAGAAGCCGTTTATTGGAATTTATAGAGAAACCATTTGAGTCGAATTGCATTTAACGCATTCATAGCATGGTTGCAGCAGCAGCCGAATTTCGCGCTTTCCCGTCCACACATTTGATGTACAGCTGGTATTCACATGGCACGTTAATATACTGACACCGGTTCCTGAACACGGTGCGTGAGTCCTCGTTATACCGAACAGCTAAGGAAGGATGCTAAACGAAAAGATGGCACGATTAATGTCTCATTCTTGCGTAGTGGTGGCCGTTTAGGTTGAAATGACAATATTTGCATATACATGCCTATTTCCTCGGTCTTCATGAAATATAAAATGGGTTGCAAGCTGACGCACCTAGTGGTCCATATGCATCTGTACTGCTTACTACGAATAAAATAATTGACTTTTGTAACATCGTACTGTTCAGGCAACACAAATCAACACTCGGTGGGTTAGTACTTAGCGCTTTCTTTTGCCCAAGTTGCACAAGGAGTTTCACTGGAGCTATTCATGAAACGCTAATGTAAGCCAGGAGAATGGCAATGTGAGTCGCCCCGTGCACGCGATAAAATTCTTCATGTTGCGCCATGTAGTAACACATATTCCGGTGTCCTTTGACGAGGTATTTCTTTCTTGCCTGCCGGTGATGGAGTAAATTTTTGTTTTCGGCGTAAGAATTGCTCTCATGCGGAATGTTTATAACTTGGAACTGGCACAGGCTTTTGCATTTGTTTAGTGTGTTCTGGCTAGTAAACGTGGTATTGATTGAACAAATGCATCACGAGCAGTTAATAGTTGTAATTGTGATAACTGTTCCTCGTTTTGGTTGTTTCTTGCATGAAGTTGTAGTACAGTTTGAATCGCTGCTTGGAACATTGCTCCACCCTATTTAGATGTAGATTAGTAACGCGCGGACGGGTAACATGCTAATACGATTCGACCGACCTGCGAAACATCTTGCTTAAAAAAGCAATAGTTTCTTGTATCTGCGAGCAATGAATGCATTGACGATAGGTGTTGGTTGAATGTGTGACATTCTAGTTTACCAAAAAGCGCACATCCGAGTGCATTATTACCTTAAGTGTTTTAGATCTGTTCTTTTCTCTGAATAAGCTCTTTATTCCACCATAAACCAACTAGCCATAGCACACTGCCGCACATTTAAGCGTGTTTAGAGCTGCTTACGAGAAATAAGTAACTTAGTTCGTGGAAAAGTAGTAGAAGTAAGAGGTTATGTAAATAAAAATAAAACACGCAGGAAGGAAATATTTGTGCGAAAGCATGGGATCCACGACTAGCGGAGAGAATTAGACGAGTGGACACTAAGAGGAAATAAGAGAGCAGTGGTAGGACGAAAGGGCAGGTGGGAGGCATAGTAAAACTAATAACACAGTAAGTATATGGCCTCGCGGCCCGCGCACGCGATGTGTTTAGCCAGAGCGCTCAGAGCTCGAAAGAAAGAGGAGGGGGCGCATTCTGCGCACGAAGGTTTGCCATTGACTCAACAATCGTTCAAATGCCATCAAGGTTTCTATCCTCCACGTCGCGAGGCGCACTTTGTTTTTTGTGGTTTTATAGCTCTGTCACACAAGCAGATTTATTGTCTTCTATGCATCAAATGTCATTCGGTTTATTTCGATGCTACACAGTAAAATATATGTTCTTCGTAAATTGTGACAATTAAGTTCAGTTCAGTCTTTCAGTCGTGTCCGATTCTTCGTGACCCTATGGACCATGTCACGCCACGCTTTCCGGTCTCTCACTATCTTCTTAACATCACATAGCTTCATCTGCAGTGCCTCAAGGATGCCATCTAACCATCGCGTTCACTGCCTACCTCTTCTCCGGCGACCCTCAACCTTTCCCGACATCAAATCTTTCTCTAGCGACTCCTCTCTTCTCATCAGATGACCAAAGTAGCTGAGCTTTACTTTAGACTTTGACCCTCCAATGAGCAGTCAGGGTTTATGGTCGACAATATCGACTGATTTGATCTTCTGGCAGTCCAAGGAACTCTCAAGAGTTTTCGCCAGCACCACAATTCAAAGGCGTCAATTCTTCGGCGGTCAGCCTTTTTCACAGTCCAACTCTCGCATCCATACATCACAACTGGAAAGACCATAGCACGAGTTATACGAATCTTGGTTGGCAGACTAATGTCTCTGCTCTTTACTAGGCGGTAAAGGCTAACCATAGCTCTCTTTCCCAGAAGCAGGCGTCTCCTAATTTCATGGCTGCAGTCGTCTTCCGAGGCAATCTTGGAGCCCAAGAAGAGAAAATCTGTCACCGCTTCCACTTCCTTTTCCTTGATGCTCAAGGACTTGATAGGGCAAGACGCCATGATCATTGTCTTTTTAATGATCAGTTTAAGCCCAAACGTCTCACTCTCTTATTGTACACGCATCAGAAGTCTCTTGAGTTCCACATCACATTCTGCCAATAAAGTGGTGTCATCTGCATATCTAATGTTGTTGATACCTTTTCCAGCAATCTTCACTCCAGCTGAAGACTCGTCCAGACCGGCCTTTCTCATGATGCACTCTGCATATAGGTAAATAGGCAGGGCGACAGTATGCAGCATTGCCTCACTCCTTTCTCAATTGGAAACCAATCAGTAAGACCATGCCCAGTTCTGACTGTGGCCTCTTGCCCTTCATACAGGTTCCTGAGGAGACAGATGAGGTGAATTAAAACTCCCATCTCTTGGAGAGCTTTCTACAATCTGCTGTGATCTACGCAGTCAAACGCTTTCGCATAATCAATAAAGCAGAAGTAGATGGGTTTCTTGAACCCTCTTGCTTTTTCCATGATTCAGCGAAGGTTGGCAATTTGGTCTCTAGTTCCTCTTCCCTTGCGAAACCCAACTTGCACGTCCGGAAGCTCCCTATCCACATACTGATGCAGCCTACCTTGGAGTATTTTCAACATCACCTTGCTAGCATGCGAAATAAGCGCGATCGTGCGGTAGTTGGAACAATCTTTTGCACTGCCTTTCTTTGGAATGGGGATGTAAACTGACCTCCTCCAATCCTGTGGCCACTGCAGGGTTGTCCAAATTTGTCCATAATGGTTGTCCATAATAAGGGTTGTCCATAATGTATGCGAAATGTTAACAGCGTCATGGTTGAGGTTTTGAAGCAACTCAGCTGGAATGCCATCAATTCCGCTAGCTTTGTTCTTAGCAAGGCTGGCTAAGGCCCATTCAACTTCACTCTTCAGGTCCCGGCTCGAGATCAGTAATCACAACCGTCTTAAGCTGGGGTTGCACATTCGGGTCCTTCTTTTACAGTTCTGTGTATTCCTGCCACCTCTTTATCTCTGAGGCTTCAGTAAGGTCCTTGCCTTGTTTGTCCTTTATCACGCCTAGCTTAGCACAGAAGCTTCCTTTGATATCTTTGATTGTCTTATACAGAGCTCTTCTGTTCCTTAATTGGCTGTTGTCCTCAACTGCTTGGCACTGTATGTTCAGGAAGGCATTCTTATCTCTCCTTGCTATTTTCTGAAATTTCGCATTGAGAACCTTGTATCTTTCTCTTTCCCCCATAACTTTTGCCATCCTCCTTTCCTCAGCTATTTGCAAAGCCTCTTCAGAGAACCAGTTTGCTTTCTTGCATTTCTTTTGCTTTGGAACTACCTTAGTAGCAACTTCTTGTATTAAATCGCGAACATCAGTGACAATTACGATAAGCTATAAAAGAATACTGCACTTAAAGAACATCAGTACCCATAGTAGGCATTTGAAATGACTTGTAGCATTTTAAAGCTGATTAGAAAATTTCAGTACGATAACTAAAGCGAAAAACAATACTTCTGGCTGTGCGTTAGCAATTTAGTCATAAAAAGTCAAGCCAAGTATCGAGTCACCCACAAATTCGATAAATGTAAAACAGTATGGCTCAACACAGCGGAGAGCGTATGCACAGCGTGGAGACGCAAGAAGACACGCAGAGCATGCAATTGATGTCCAAGCTGCTAGGTAATCAGTCACAAATTTAAATAGTTGTCATATAAATGTACGTGGAGAAGCGGCCACCAAGGAACACAGAACCTTAAATGATCGTGAGTCGCTGGCATCAGTGTGCCGCTGTTGTGGCCGAGAGTAATTGCATGCCATGAGAGCCTGCAATGCGAATTAAATTTGCACCCAAATTGACAGTTTTTAAAGTGAAATTCTACAAATATAATGTTTAACGTTCCCTGTGGGCAGAATATATTGTTGAGTTGCTTGTTTCTGCTGCGTATCTGGCGTGGAGAATACACATTCGGTTCACAATCGAATACGAATGAGTTTCCCAGACTATTCGTATTCGTATTCGTAAATAATGATATTAGATAGACTATTCGTATTCGTAAATAATGATATTAGATAGAGAAGAAAGAAAAAAGAAGAGGGAGAGAAAGACGCGCGCGGCAGCAGCCGTCGTCCACCACCGAAGCGGTTGCGGGTGCAGTGACGGCCTACAACAGATAAACATTTGATGGCAGGCTAGCCCCCGCCGCAAGCGGCGGTGACCTACTTATCCCTGCTAGATGCTGATGTAATTCGGTTCGAATGATATTAAATTTGCTCGAGTGACAGGGGTATTACAGGCTGACTGCCTTGACCCCTGTTTTCTTTCTCGTCCGACTGCATTCCGCAGGTACAGTCGCCCTCCATCTATCTCCTCTATGGGAGGGCGATTAGGGCTTTGTGAGTTCTTGGTCCGGGTGGCTCTCCCGGTGGGGTTCACCTGATTGCCTCCCAGGGCTCTTCTTGCATTGATGGTTCTTCTCAGAATAAGTGCGTGGCATGGGGAGCTCTCAGGCAGCTATCCGGCGCGTCGGGATTCATGTCTGCCCGGCGCTCGGCAGTGCTCGCTGCTGGAAACCCAAGATCCGGTTTCTTTGTCAGTGGCTACGGGGCTAGAGAAAAATTAAAATGTACTTGTCCCTGAATGAATCATTTACGCTTGCCTTTTGAATGGGGACAACGTTCGTGCAGTGTCTCAGGCCGACGACCCCTTTTGTAATTCAGAAGGTAAATAGTTTTCCTGTTTGTGTTAAATACGTCACCGTTTCGTCACTGCATCTTCCACAAGACACACCGCCGAACGATTTGACTCTGTTTATTTGGAGCTATTCGCAGACTGTGCAAGCGAAAAGCCTCATCTGATACTTTGCCAGAGCAACAGTGCCTCTTAAAAGCTCTGCCTGGAAGACGCTATATGTGAGTAACCTCGACTTTTCATCTCGTCTTAGGTTCGGAAAATACTATAGTATAAGGAACACTGTACTTTTTTCGGCAGGAACAGAGAATGAAAAGGCTGGGACGAGTTCTTGATAACTTTCTGAGAACCGTCAAGCTTAATATGCGCGCAAAGCAGCGCTGAACGAATGGTGAGAATCTGAATTTTCGGCTTTGGTAAGACTGCCCCTTGAATCCGGACTATCTCTGTCATGTCATCTGCCATCGGTAGCGTCGAGGAGCACGTCCCGAGACCGAAAGGGCTTGCTCTTGCAATGCAGGAGGACAGCTAAGGCTAATCCAGAGGCAAATGATAGTGAATTTCGTCATTAGCCGCGGCTTCGAAGCCAAATATTTCAAACTTGGGGGAACCCTGTAGTTCTTCGCCGCAACCGCTCGAAATACTTTTTTTCTCAACTTAGCGGCAGAGGTGCGAGCAATTTGTTTGCATTTAATCTCTTTAAGGAATTGCGTAATGCTTACGTAAACGTTTTTTGCATGCCCAATTGTAGGAACACATGAATGGCTCCAGGTGTACAAATCTACTTCTTGCTTTTTTTTTTATCAACGTTTTATTTCTATGAGAAACCCATAACTGTTTGTCAGGAGGTTGTCGCATTTAATTTTTCAATTTACAATGTCTGCTCCTGAGCTACGGCACGAGCAGCGACGTACATTTCTGTTTGCTTTACATTATGCTGTGCAAAACAAAACTGCATTGAAATTCACGCGTCGCACCTTTTAGAGGGTCTTTCCATGAAATTACAGAAACTATTCAAAACAGGTTGAACATTCCCCACCTTCCTTCTCTCTCTCTTCTGAGCAATTAGGTACCAGACAACAGTCTATTCGGTTAATTAGCGCAGTTTCGAATTCAAAAACTACCAAGAAATTTTCTTTGTTTTTATATTTTGCATGTATACTGCAATTTTTTTCCTGTTTTCTTTCATTTTTCACAACCATTCTGTCGTTTTGTATGAGGAGGTAAATAAGACTTCTGTGTAAATATTTATGCAGATTTTAGAACTGGAAATCACTCAACAGTAAAAGAGGAGATGCCCTAAAATCTACGCAGAGTTTCGCTGCCATTCCAGTCCATCTGTTATCAAGGCGCTGTTGCAAATTTCCAGCGACCTACAACATCACCTTGAAATCATTAAACATAACCTACCTACCGGCGCAAGAACCACGAAGTCGGGACAATAGCTCTTAGCAGCGTTTATGAAAGAGCTTTGTTACATTTTAAAATTAATGTTTTACTGATTTATATTGCTTGCAGCATGGGACTCACTGTTAGAAATGACATGTATATATGTTCCCTCTTTTTTTTGCTTGTGTATATTAACTATTAACCGGATTTCCACGTGGTTCAGTAATGCTTGCTTCTCTTTTTTTTTCGTTTTTTTTTTTGCAGATGCCGTAATGAAAGCAAGAAGTGGCTGCTTCTGATTCTTAGGAAAGTGAATGCAAGGCGTGGCTGCTTCTAATTCTTAGAATTTCATCTTCAAATGATCGTCGGATTTGCAGGAGGAAGCATCCTCTCCAAATGGGCACTGTTCCCGTCCCTGGAGAACGTTTGAAGCCCTGGGCACCTCATTATACAGAGTAGTCTCACCTCCCTGGACGACCCGCGCCGCTTCCGAAGAGATCCTCCTCCATGCATTTTTGAATATCAAATGATCTCTTATAAGTATTGGGTTATTTTGAATCGCCAGCAGCTCAATTCTGATATGAGATAGGTATATACTATTGAATAAATATACACTGAATATTGAAAGGTTGTTCACACAATAATCAATAAGCCAGTAGGTAAACCTTCCTCTCCCGTGCTTGTTGTGCCAGGAGGGACTGAATGCATGTACTGAAGAGTCAAATACACATTTTTTGATCATTTTGCCCCCTTTTTTGTGACTGCGTTATTGCTTGCGAGAAAAGGGTTCACTGAACTGTTTGCCACATAAATATAGAAATGACAGGTGAAGTATTGAATGGTGAGTTAACTGTATGTCCTCTTTACATTGTAAAAGAGAAAAAAATTAGTATCGGACTCCTGTAGGGAAAACTGCTGGAATGCCTGTCAACGCCTAGGAAATGCGCAGGTTTATTATTGGACATGAATGGGAAAGCCATGGATATAATAATATAAGGAAATCATTTTTTCCCACCCTTGCGAATGCCAACAGATTAGGAAGGCCGTCATAATTGGGCTATGAATGGGCACGCCAATAGTAAACGCTTATCGGTAGTGCCATAGTGGATTAACGCTGGATCTGTGATTGCGTGAACGATGGTCTAATGTAACAAAAATTTGTAATTTCTCCTAGAGCCAATGTAAGTCTGATATTGAAACAGCAGTTTTCCAACACTGGATCATCGGTGGTGCAATAGTGGTGTGCTGCTTGGGAACTGAATACCGGAGAAATCCTCTCCTACCTTACGGCAAAAAACGTCTCTTTCTAAAACAAAGGAACATTTTCTAAAGTGGTAACGCTCAGAACGACACCATCTTCAGTTTCAATCCGCACACATGTTGATTTAGTGAACCTAGTGGCGAAATCCAAGTCTTCACAACAGAAGCAGGTGTCACAGTTCACAGGGCTGAAAATATTGCAAGAACACCGCGCGATCCTCGCCGAAGACTCTCAGAGACCACCTTCAACACCGGCTTCCCTGGTGACAGACACCCGAACAGCGCTTCTAAATTATACCTGCCACCCCCTCTCCCCCCCCCCCCCCAAATAACAAGGCAACTCTTGTTCCGAAAGACTACCGCTGGAGCAGGGCCTGGTTCAGCGGCGCCGAAAAAAGATGCACGTAAAAGCTACGAGCCATCGCGACCGAAAAGGATCCTCCACATCCACCATGGAGGATATGGCCTCGCCGGTGTAGTGTAGTGGTTGGGGCGCTCTACAACTGTGCCCAAGAATGCGAGGACGATTCCTGGCCCATCGGCCGTTTTTGAATGGAGCCAAAAAGGATGGCGTCCGCGTGCTGTGCGGTGACTGAAGGTTAAAGAACCGCAGGTGCTCGAATTTCTGGACCCTTCCACTACGGTGTCTCTTAGCCTTAGTCGCTTTGGGACGATAAGCCAAATTTACCCAACCAACGATCATGGGCGATAAGGATATCGTCAAGAGCATGCCGACCTCCAAATCGTGCACATCCGCGCCGTCTCCGCGGAAATCCGGCTCCACAGGAGTGGCGATAGATTCATGTCCTAGTTCATGCCACCGCTGCAGTGGCGGTGACATTCCACAGAAAGAAAAAGGCGATCACGAGTCGCTTCTCCTGAAAATAAGTTTCCACAATCTCCAGCCCTACACAGTGGTGTATACAGTGCAGTGCCACTCAGAAGTGTAAACATAAACTGCAGAGATATAACTGACATTCAAAACTGTGGCACCTACATATGCGTGCCTACAGAAAACGAAAATTGGGCCACAACAAACAAACCATGTTGGAAAGTATATTATCTGGTCAGACCGCGTGCAGACTAGCCACCTCTAGGAAGGCGTCGCTATAAACGCAAAACGACGACCCTGCTAGGTAGGTGCCATCAAAGAATAACTTAGAAATTGTTTCAGTAAACATCATCCCCAATAAAATAATAACTATATGCTCTTTGTACTTAACACCAGACTGCACAATTTTTATGCTTGACTTCGCACTTCTTAGCAATTGCCTGAGCCATACTTGATAACTGGGGTTTTTAACTTACATTCCTTATTCTGTGGAAGCGCACTCAATGATTTCAGGGGACAGCTCAAAGGATTTTATTCTTTTAAATAACATGGTTTTAATGAACACGGTAAAAGCCACATGTTGGTGCCGCAGCGCCGGAAAAATGGGCTACCTAAATTTAGCTTTTGGATTGCTACAGGTTTTAACAATTTTATTTGGGATGTTTTAGACGGCCCTTGAAGAAGTGTCCCATTATACCAAAAGGAGAGGAAGTCTGGACTAGCAAAAATCTCGCTCGTCGCCGTTGTTATGATGTCGTGGAGTCAGGAATTGCTTCACATTCCAGTTACCCGACGCGACGAAGGATTTCTAAGGCCCAAAGTATCGACGTAAGAACGTTTCATCTAGTCCGCAACGGCGAATTGGCGTCATTACCCACAGTTGGCCTCCCTGGTTGTACTCTGCGCCGCGTCGTTGCAAGTTGTGCGTTGTTTGTTTTAATTGCCCAGTCGTGCGATTCGTCGAGCCTCCTCTGCGTGCTGAAGGTAGGCGACGACGCCCAGGTTCATCTCGTCTGTTACGTGCAGCATAATTGCGTCGAGCGTCGTTGTGGAGTCCCGGCCATACACAATTAAGCTGGAACGGGGTCGCCCTGTTCATCTCCTGGATGGTGGTGTTATACTGGAAAATCATGTAAGGCTGACTGGAGTCCCATATGTAGTGTTCGCCATCGAAGTACATGACAATCATGTCGAACACGTTTTGCGTAGAAGCTGTGCATGTCCGTTGGTCTGGCGTTGGTACACTGTTGTACTTAGGTGGCTTGTATGAATGTAGGTGAAGATGGCTTGCGTCAATTCCACCGTAAATGCTGCTCTCCTTTTGTTGATAAGTACTCCTGAGACGCTGTGTCGCAAGGAAATTAGTCCGACAAAAACTTGGCGAATTCTGCCGCGGTACCATTGGGCAGTCCTTTTGCTTCTGCGTAAAGGGCGAGGTAGTCAGTGGCAACGATGATGTACTTGATACCCATAAATGAAGAACAATAGGGACATTGCAGATTCATCCCAATTTATTGGAACGGGTTTGTCGGGAGTGGTATGAGATTCAGTAGCCGAGGTTGTCTGATCGCGTGCGTCATGCGTCGCTGGCACTCACGGCATGATTTCACGCAACGGGTAACGTCGGCAGGTAACATCTCTTGGATCCGCTGCAGCGAGCGAGCTAAACCGAGATGCCCTGGTCTCGGCTCATTGTCGAACGCCTGTAAAATTTCCTTTTGCACTTTGTTAGGCACGGCAAGAAGTTATGGTCATGCTGGGCGCGAAGGTCTTCACTATGGCATCGCTGTTCAGCGCAAAGGACGACAACTTACGGTGAACACCGCAGGACGGGAAGCGAATAGTCCGCCAGGGCCTTCAACTCAGGAACAGAGCGCGCCTAATGCGCGAAACGGCTGGTGCTTACATGTCCCAAGAAGCAGGCGTCATTGACTTGTGGGGGCGTGTCCACAAGGGCCCAGGAAAAGCAGTCTGCGTTGGAATTCTTGTGGCCAGGCTTGCAGAAAACTATGATGTGGAATTCTTGGAAACGTAAGCTCCGTCAAGCAAGGCGGCCGGAGGGGTCCTTCAACTGGCGAGCGAGTAGAGCGCATGATGAACGCTTACTGCCTGGAATGATCCACTGCATAGGTACGGACGAAACTTTGAACTGGCCCAGATGATTGCGTGGCACTCCTTTTCAGGGGTCGAGTAATTGGCTTCGGCTTCTGAGAGACAACTGCTAGAATATGCGATTAAGTTCTCCTGTCCAGCACTCTTCTGAACCAGAATGGTGCTAGGTCCACACCTATGACGTCGGTGTGCTATCGCGTCAGTGGTATGTCGGCCTCGGAGTTTTCATCAAGTGGTCTAGCACAGGAGGTTACTTTAGGCAGCACCTAATTTTCTCGAAAGCTTCCGCTTGCGGTGCTTCCCTCTGAAAGGGTACGTATGCTATTGTAAGCTGCATTAAATGTTCAACGAGGCGCGAAAAGACCTTGAAAAGTTGTCGGTAACAGGAGCACAGTCCGAATAATCGGTGTACAACATTGTCGCTAGCAGGCTGTGGAAACTATGTGATCGCAGGTGTTTTCTCTTGGTTAGAGCGAACGCCGTTATTGCTGATGATATGACTCAAAAACATCTATTTTTAGGCGAAGTGACAGATCTCTGCATTCAGCGTTAAACCTCCAAACTTGATTTCGTCCAGCAGTTGTTCGAAGCCTTCTCAGATTGCCTTCAAAGTTAAGTAAAGAGAAAGTCGTCTATGTATACCAGACAAATATGCCGTATTAAGTTTGTCAGTACTGTATCTATGAAGTGTTGGCACGTCGCTGGTGCAAAGAAGATACCGAATGACATGACCTTGAACTCGAAGAGGTCGTCTGGCATGATCAGGGCAATTTTCTCGCGGACTCTTTCATCTACCTCAATTTTTCAGTAAGCGCTGTTCAGGTCCATAGACGCGAACTATTTAGCTTTACAGGGTCGCTCCAGTGTGTCGTCGATGCGGGGCAGTGGGCATACATCCTTATTTGTTGTGATATTAAAACGGCGGTAATCAATGCAGAAACTTAGTGTTTCGTCTTTCTTCACCAAGACGACGGGAGTGATGACGACGAAGCATGTCATCGACTTACTCTGGGGTGGCTTTTCATTATCGGGGTGACACTCGACACGGGGTTTGACGAACATTTCAGGCGTGTTTGTCAGTGATAATGCAATGTTCTGCCTAGATGAGTTTGTCACACCTTCGAAGCTGATGAAAAACACTCATTGTATCTTTCAAGAAGACTACGAAGCCAGTCTGGCTTGTCTAGGGGTAGTGCTGTGTTGATGTCGAACGTGGGCGGCTTTCGCAAGTTGGGTTCATCGTCTTCGTGTTGGCCGGGCAGGGCGAAGTCATCTCTGCTGTCGGCTAGCTGGTCGAGAAAAGCGATCGTCGTGCTCGTATTAAGATGGCGGTATTGTCCTATGAAGTTCATCACCAGCACCTGACCCTGTCCTCCTTGGATATGGGCGACACCTCTTGCGATGCTAGCCCTTTTCTAAAAAGCAGTTGGATACTGCACTCCAGACGTCTTTGGCGGCTTTGATGTCTGCGTTGCCCACGCAGCCGACGACACTTGATCGGGGCGGCGGGGTAGAGGCTGTGGAGGGTGTTTAGAGTGATATGACTCGTCGATGTCGTCGTGGAAGGTATGACGTTGTCCGTTGAGTGCTTGATGAGATTTGAGCGAAGTGCGATGATCGCATGATGCTCATTGAGAAAATGCATGCCTAGAATAACGTCTCGGCAGCAGTTCTGTAGGACCGCGATGGTTAGGATCAGTACGCCCATTTGCTGTCACTGGTGCGGTGCATTGCTCAGACGGTGTAATAAGGTTACCATCAGTGGTGTGGATTAGCGGGCAATCCCGAGTGGTCGTCACACTCTTGTTCTGGGCGGTGTATGCTCCACTGATCACAGACTAGTAAGCTCCGGGTTCACTAAAGCGCTAACAATGCGATCGTCGACGGCAACTTGGAGGACAATTTTTCGCGTCCTCGTATTGCATGTTTGCTTCGGTGTTCGATCTCCGCTTCGCCTTGTGTTTAGGTCCTTGCTGCGGTACACCGTCGTCACTTCGCTGGGCGGCTGTGTCAGCTTAGAGTCCGGTCGCTCCGTCGTTGAGGTTGACGCCGTGCGCAGCGGCGGTTTCGCTCTGAAGTCTTGGCGCGTTGAGCGCGTCTTGATGGAGAGCGTCGATGTAATAGCTGCGTTGCCGTTACTAGTTGTGGGAAGCGGAGGATCTTCATTAATTTGCGGTCAAGCAATCTTACCTCCAAAGGTTGCTGACTTTACTTTCCCCTACGGGGGCTTAGGGACCTTCCTTCCACACTATCATTGTAGTTGTGGTCTGGCTACGCAAAGTGGGCTTTGTACGGCGATGGGGACCTGAGCTAATAGCTTGGTGGCGCACGCTCACTGCGACGCCGATAGTTCTCGATTTCTTGCGGTCGTTCACCTCGGCGGGGTCATCGCGCGTCGACTACAAATCCGCGCAGACCGATTAGTAGGTGTGGACAGTGGCGTAGAATGTTCCCGGCCTCACCGCAGTAGAAGTATTATGGCCAGTTGTGTACATTCCTCCAGGCGCCGTACTTCCAGCGGCTTAGAGGTCGTTGGTAGCCTTGGCAGGTGGGGGCCAAGAGGGAGGGGGGGGGGGCTTTCAAGAACACAACAGTGGCGGCGAGGGCTTGGCATGTCACGTCGGGGTACAGGACGCCGTAATGCAGCCGCGTAGCTCATCTCCGTTGCATCTTGAGATGGAGCCGCCGGAGGCGTCGCTTCAAAGAACACTGAGCATTTCTGGACTTCACGAATGACGTCCGTGAGCGTCGCCTCCTGGAGTTGCTGGAACAATGGCAGCAACGGCGAAGTCCCTCTAGGGTGATCTCTCGGATGATGTCCCCAAGGCTCTTTCTGTTCGCAGATGCGATGTTGCCGGGGCTAGCTTAGACCGGAGGGATTGGTCGATCATAGTCGCGTATCTAGGCGTACATCGTTGTCTCGAGTGTGGACGCTTCACTATCAAATCTGTACACAGTTTGTGTCGGATTTCTGACAATTCCTGCAATAAGAGACTCTTTAATCACTCGTATTAGTGGTTAAATTTTCTCCTCCACTGTCATGTTTGGGTTTGCTCGGCAGAAAAGGCGCTTCACTTTTTAGATGTAAGTGAAAAGAGATATATCGAATATTTAGTGGAATCCCCTGAGGTGAAGGATTTTTGTAATAAGGGAGTAATTAATCATTGCGATTCACCCAAACGCAGCCATATGGCTACAAAGGAAAGCTCCCGGGCTTGATCCGTGGATCAGGATGAATTCTTCTTTAACTATAATGTTTCTGAGAAAGCTGTATAGCTTTCCTTCGTAGCCTTATCGATACACTTTGGTGGATGACAATGCGTAAGTGCTATTTTATAACAAATCTTCTCCACCGTGGGGGATTCCCCTAAGTATTCGATCAACACCATTTTCACTTTTCCACTTCAAATTATTAAACAATGCGCTCTCGCACTACCGTCTGCTTTGCTGACTCTCCTGGTGAGCTGAGTTGGAAGAGCGACTGCCCCAGAAACGCGGTTATCCCGGATGTGCGCGGATCAGGGCGAATTTTTTTTTAATTACGAAGTTTCTGAGAAAGCTGTATAGCTTTCCATTGTAGCCGTATGGCTACGCTTGGATGGATGGCAACGAGTAATCACTACATTAATACAAATCTTCTCCACCATGGTGGATTCCCTAAGTATTTGATCAACACCATTCCCACTTCGAGTTATTAAACAATTCCATCTCGCACTACCATCTGCTTTGCTTACCGTCCTGTTTAGCTTAGTTGGTAGAGCGACTATCCTGTAAAAGCGGTGATCCTGACCTGCGGATCAAGACGAATTTTTCTTTGACTACGAATTTCTCAGAAAGCTGTATAGCTTTGCTTTGTAGCTTTATGGCTGCGCTTGGGTGGATGACAATGAGTAATTACTCCCTTATTACAAGTAAAGGCAGACGGCTTAGGGAGTTAGGCTTTGGATTGAAGAAGCAGTTCTGCTCTTTTGTTCCTTACCCCGCTCGTCAACTGTTTCAATGGTGCCTTCGTAAAGCTCTCCCACGTCGTTTGCGAGAACTCATGGTTTTCATACCACATCCACGCTGATCCATCCATAACAAAATATACGTTCTGGAGCTTCAAGAGGTGCTCCTAATGGTTAAATGCTTCAATTCGTTCGTACTGACTCAGCCAATCCTCAGGATCTTGATTCGCGCTGCTGCTGAAAATAAGAGGCTGTGGGGGCTGCTGGCTGGATCATGACAGGCACCATAGACGATGCCATTGGCGACGTCGGGGCATTCCAAAGTCGACCTGGGTCAGGTAGCAGACTGAATTTGTGTTGCAGCCGAATAAATCGACGGCTGGCTCGGTGACCTGCTCTCTTGTCCCTAAGGCGGTGAAACAGGACTGCGGTCGCTTGAACGGGTAGACCGGAACACAAATTGCTGCACCCCCAACAGGTGTCACCTGCTGGTGATAAAATTCTAGACGAAAAAGATGAAGACATGTGTAATAACACCGAAACGAACTCTTTATTCGGCTGATTTGAGCCCGCAAAAGAAGTAAACAACTCGGCGGAGGCGACAGCAGCAACATGCTCTCTGGTCGTCGAACTGAGAATGACCGTAACACGCGCCAACACTCAATTTAAAGGCGGCGAAGAAACATGTAGGTAAAGCCGTCGACCGTGACTGAAAATCTAGAACATTGTAGGAACACAAGCTCGTGGCTGGAATCGTTAGCGATACATCTAGAACCATCTGCCGCAACAGAAGAAATGGTAAAGCCGCGCCCTTCTACAACATGTATACACAAACAAAGAATACGCAACTGACCCGTGCGCAAGAAACAGAGTGATAAGGCCTGATGCCTGTGGCTGCCAAAGAATAACAAATAAATATATGACTCATTGAGGGCAATGTCATAGAGGAGTCGAAAACAAACGAAAAAAGCTAGGCGCATTTCATAGAATTATGCATGGTGCCCATGCGGACCTGCCTCAGTTTTCAGTAGTCAATTCAGGCACGGTCGCCTCCCCAGCTCAAAGGAAATGTTTAAAACACTCTATTCTACACAGGTGCGCGGAGTCCTCCTCTGTGCAGATCGTTTTAGGGACCCAAAGGTTAGACCCTCGCCCCCACCGCCGTCAGGCTGAAGCGCAGGAGCAGCCGATCATCCGCTGGTACTTGTAAAAGAAAAACTGGAGAGCTTACCGCATCGATCAACCCATCACAATAAAATAGAAGTTTACACGTAGAAGCGAGATCCGGTAGTCATGAGTGACCTCTTCACTGCAGTCATGGACTCCTCCATGCGATAAGGAGTGCCCAAAGCAACCAAGCTCAGCTAATGAACATGGTCCCTCATCTCTTCAGTGCGTTCTATAGGGTCTACAGGACACTTTAAGGAGTCCTCCACCACTGTCAGGCTCAAGTACAGGATCAAAAAACATCCGCTGGCGCTTGTAAAGCCAAAGGTGGGGTGTTGGCAGCAACAGCATGCGCGCCACGACAGAAAACAGGTCAGAAATGAATTCAGCTAATAAGGCAGTAAAAAAAAAAGGGTACATTGAAAGATAATTACGGGGCAAAATAGAGTAAAGGAAAAAGAAATTACCCTAAATATTTACGTACCAGATTGCAGCGCATATTACAAAACAGTTACAAGGTTGATTAAGAGAGAAATAAAAATAAGGCAGCAAAAGAAGGGGTACCTTGAACGATAATCGCGGGGCAAAATAAAGGAAAAAGAAATCAACCTTATATGTTTACGTTCATAATTGCAGCGCATATTTCAAAACAATTACAATGTCGATGAAGAGAAAAAAAATCATGAGTAGCGTTTCAGAAGAGATATGTAGAGGAATAAAAATGGATGAATGTAATGTAAATGCATGCAATAAAATTAAGAGATCTTTGAAATCAGAGAAGAAAGTCAGCGAAAAAGAAAGGTATAGCGCCGCCTATGTGCCGGATCATGTGATTTTCACCAGCTGAATTTCTTAGAGGAGTCGGGAAATGAGACGTTTTATTATCCGGTCAGGAAAAGGTTTCAGGCAAGAAACAAAAGGAGCAATAAGGGAACTGTCAAAGTAGTAGTGACGAGCTTCTTCACACATCTTTTCATAGGAGGAAAGTAATGAGGAGGATGGATGTACTTTATAAAATTTAATGAAAACTAGCCCTGCCCCGTGATTAAAATTGTAAGCAGATTACGGGGTGGACAAATATGTAGTATATTGAGAGTATAAACTATCCAATTTATATTTATGTGCCGTCATTATTTTCGCGCCAAAATGTGCTCCATAATACAAGCACACAGCGATTCAGGCGTGAAAGGACACAACGTTGTGAAAAGGCAGAAGTGGGTAAGCGGCCGCACTGGCCTGCGCTATCAGCAGCTTGGTCGGCTAACACGTTACCCTAAGTTACTCTGTGGCCCCGGATATGGAATACCATAAAGGGAGGAATAGACGATAAGCTCGACAAGTTTTTTTAGTGGCAATAATGCAAGGGTTCAATATACCAACTAAATGGCAAATCGGAGAGAGAGATTCTGTACAGGAATCAATAGGCGTAGTGGGGCGGTTATTAAGGGCGTGCAGGCTACAAGTCCCGCTTTATACACACTGGAAGACGACTACAAAGAAACTCGATACACTAATAATATATTTTGGGTTGCGTTAAGCGCAACAAAGACAGCGCATGTGGAGTGATGTGTGAACGACCCATCAGTATAGATAATCAGTGCGCGTCGACACGAACAGAACATGGCTTCCTAATAGGCGAGTTTAATATAATGAAACTTAAGCTTCAATGAGAGATGCCGAGTCCTGAGAATGAACAAAGACTTCGTTTCACAAAGGTTGTATTTATTGTTACCGTCTATTATGGGTTTCCGGAGTGTTAAAAGCTTGAACAAAGCACGTTATTGGTCTAGATGAATTGGCAATAAAAAAACATTTGAAAGAAGATGAAGAGCAGCTGCACTCGTGGCTGCGAAGGCGCCAGTAAGAACTAGGAGGGGTATTTCGCACAGGTTGCTGGAGGGATTCATCTTACGGATATCTGAGGAGACTTCTCAGTGCTCGGATGCAGTTGAAGGCAGGCGGCATGCTTGAAAAGGACATAAAGAGCCAAGTTATTGTTGGCTTAAGATGTTTCATACTTTGCCGTTCAATTATTTTCCCATAAAACACATTCCTTGTCAACAGCCAGGAAAGTAACGAGTATTTGCAGTAAAACGCCATGCTGGTTAGACCAGATACACCAGGGTGGTCCTGTCGATACGCCAGCCAAAAATTGCAGAGTGGTAACACCAGCAAAAACACATCAGAATAAACACCCAAGGCCCGGCACACCAGAATCGTGTCTGAAACATACCAGAGTAAACACACTTAGCCCGGGACACCAGAACTGTGTCTGAAACATACCAGAATCACCACACCAGAAACCGTGTCTGAATTTCGGTTCTGGTGGAAACGCTAGACACGGGCTGCTGACTTTTTCGATAGGGCGGGTAGTTAATTTTTTTGTCCCAAGTTATTGAAAACATCCTGCGTTCATGTTCTATTTAGAGTCAGCTAGCGACTGCGTAGCATGCCCTTACCGAGTGCTTCAAGCGGTCACTAACAGATGTGTTATGCATGTATTCATCACGTGAACACCATGACATGGACCTCCCGTTGCAGTCGTGACCTTCCCCTAGAATTCTTCAAAGGACGCCAAGCCGGGTTACTCAACCTTTTTCCCGCTCTTTGGCAGGAACCCCGCCTTACATTTGGACATGCTAGTCCCACCTGCTGGTAGCCCCATAACCATCTATGCACAGTAGCCCTTATTTAGCTCATCGCCTCTCGGATTTCCCAGAAGTCTTTCTAAGATATGCGCCATCGCCATTTATCCAATGATCCTTCTCCCTTTTACTTCTATGGTCTCCGGTACGCTGCGTTGGCCTCTAGGAGGAATTTCTGTCCCCCTACCGGGGCTCCTACCGTGCGGTGCTCTAATTCATCGATGTGACGTGTGAACATGTCCCCCGTCTGCCCGCGGCCTCCTTCTTTCTTAACACTGCTGACATTTCCCAACTGAAGCCATACCAACTCATTCGTTCTTTGCCAGTTTACTGCTGGAACAACGTTTACACCGTGGGGGGGGGGGGGGGGGGGGTCATGTTACGAAAGAATGGAGCTGAAGTGTTTCTTTTCTTTGCCTCTCAGAAGGAAAAAAGTAGATAGATGACACTGAGGTGGGAATATTTCCGTGGTTCTGCTCGCTGCTAAGCCAGTTGCGGGTGTTTCTAAACATGCTGTAAATACCGTCTCCAAGTAACAACAGTCTGACCAACGTGTCCATCAGTTCTTGTTGTACCGCTGAAATGAGCGGACCAGCAAAGGCAATTTCGTTTCGGATCATCGCGACATCAACATATCTAGAAACATCGCCTTTTACGACAGACACCTGTGCAATAAAGTCACAAAGAAATGATTACGTTTTTGTCGGTTTTTCTAAATCGCAGTCAATGCTCTTAGGATGGGTCCATAATTCAAGAACGAGCATTCCCACAAACAATAAAAAAGAGAAAAATATTTTCTAAATCTTCCTTAGGTCTGATAGAAGGCTGGGATTGCCTGCATAATGAAAGGAAGCTAACGCAAGGCTTTGAAGAATCTTGTAATTTGGTGTCTATCATTGTAATGAACCGCTTCCTTATGTGATTTCGAAATATGCCAAACTCTACTCGACTACTTAAAAAGAAATCTCTTCTTGGCTATGTTGATAATTCATGACCATCGCCTAAGGGCATATCTATCAAATAGAAAACATGAATTGAAATATTTGCAGGCGCCTCTGTTAACTTCAGGCATCGTTATTAAGATAAATAATTTGCACGCTTCTTTATTGAATGATACTGTAGCGTATAGCTTCTGCTCTCGGGGCAGATAAAATCATGCGTATGCAAGAATTTAATTTCCGATGTCGGGCAGTTACGCCAACACCTGCCATCGCGTTTTTCCATCATGATATCATCAATAACAGCATTTGCTAATTGATCTTACCAATATACTTTGTGTGACTTGCTTCTATCTTGTCCGGTGTCTTCCTGTTCACGCTGTTTAAGTTAACAAAGTTTGCTAATAGATGCTTCGTGACAGGTCGCTTCGAAAAATGCGCCCATGACATATCCAAAGGATGGCCCTTAATGCGCATAGGTGTCTTATCGCATCTTTTGTGGCTTCCTTGATATTTCAGAGCATATTGCCTTAGTGTTGACGTCTGCGTGTTCATGAAAAAATTTGAACTGTGCAATGTTACAGTATGCGCAACTAACCCCATATTCAACCCGCAGCTAGTGATGTGTTAAAAATGGTGAACGAACAGATTATTTAGCGGAATAACGTATTTTCCTTTGTCATACCCGATAATCTTGCCACCTATGTGCCGTGGCTTTTTTTTTTATTCAGATGGCCTTTAGCTACAGACCGATATGAAGCCCTTCTTCGCAGCACATGTCAGCTGGGGTATATACCTAGTAGAATAGTCAGTCAATATTTTTCCTGCTTGTGACGGAGTCGAGCCAGACAGCGGCTTCGCACTCGTGAAGTTCAAGCACACTGTTTAGTCGACGCAATGCTTTGAACGACCTATAGAAAGACTGGCACGCCAGCGACTGATTTCGGGTGCACACTACGTGAGTATATAGTTTTTTAAGCACATCACTTGCATTCTGTGTGCCCATATACGGACCAGCCTCATGCTCCTAATTGGACCGCATGGCGTGCTTGATGATTTTGGCATAAGAGCCTTGGCTTGCAATTACAATACTTTAAACAAGCGCTCTCAAGAATCCGCCCGTGATGACACCCGCCCGTGATGAATATTGGTCTAGAGAATGTGTCTAACTACACATGCAGGATGTCGTTTTTCTGCCTTTTTACCGATATCGACTGTCGTTCTCTTTGCTTCGTAAAAACGAAATCATGAAAAGCACTTTGTTTTAACCGTTTCACTTTTCACTGATTATTTAGAATTGCTTTGTGCTCCATTTTATTAGTAATGAATGCGATTTTAGAGTTTGACACAGCACTAGTGCTTTCGCTGTTTTAAAATTATGTTGTATGTGTTCTTCAGAGTATGTGTTTAGGAATAAAAGCACGGCCGACTTGACAGCTCAGCGCTGTCACTATCTCTACGAGTTCATGTCATTATGCATTTCAGGTGACAATTTCCTCATCTGGATGCTACAACGCGTGTACGTTACCTTACGCCTACTATGTTTGATGTTTTAACGGGGCTGCGTATCCTTACTAAGACATTGTAGCCATTTTAAACACAAATAACCACATTACAGTATAAAAAAGACTTCAAAGCACCGAAATAATGATTTTGATGTCATTGTTATATGCGCAATATGATACATGGAATGAAAGAGTTGTATAGCGTTACGACGAAAATGCACTTTGCGCCTTCAGCCTAAGGTGGGGCCAACTTTTCCTTCATTTCACAAGATTGCTTACTGCCCGAATATTCAAGCGGTCAAACGCTGCTCGCCTTCCAGCAGTGTCAAATATCTCGTTTCACACCGCGAATCTCCCTAGTTCATTCCTCTCTTCGCAATGGAGAGATAATGTAAGACAATGCAAGAGCACAGGAAAAGCACACCGGATGTAGTTCTGACTGATATCAAGCCTTATAACTGAGCACTAATTGTAATTTGTAAAGCTAGTGGAGGATCATTTACACACAAATTCATGAATTTTCATCCGAACAGTTTCCTTGTCAGCATACATTGATAACTTGCAAATTGTACTAATCCTTTATTGCTTTGTTATTTCCACCCTGTGTCCATTCATATACCTTTTTCTTTTTTTTTACATGTATCAACAGTTCACTCTAGGTTTTACTGTACACTGAACATTTTCTTGCTTCGTTTATTTCTGACTACAACCTTCCTTCATTTTAAATTATTGTTCCTGTCGTTCAACACGTTCCCAATATTGTCTGACTTTATGTATGCGTTTTGTGCCCTGCCTGAATGATCCCACCCGGAATCAAAAGTATTCCTAAATAAATAAATAAAAATAAATAATATCCTTTATCACGTCTCCTCGGCTTTGAACACTTGACTCTCGGCGCATTCGGGGTGCCCACGAAAGACACTAAGTTAATCATTTCATTCGCAGAAGGCCAAGGCTCCTTTTTTCACTGTTATTTCTTCTATTCACAAAAGGTCAAACGTCTTTCATTATGCTCTCTTTACACGCTTAGCTTCCATCATGACTAATTTGGAGTATTTAGATATCAAAGTAATATGAGCAGCATACATCAGCAGTCCTAGATCAAGTCGATTGCCCTAGAAGCACACAGGAACAGAGGGCATCAGCTTCTCGAGAGACTTCAGCATCACAAATAAGACACAAAAGGCCAACTTCCTGCTGCCCACGCTGAGTCAACATCATATCTTCAGCTAGCGGAGCCTCCCGTTATACTATTTTTGATGAACATCACCGCTGTGGCACAGTGGTTAGGGCTCGCGACTACTTTGTCCAAGTATGCGGGTTTGAATCCCAGCCGCAGCGAAAACTTTTAGATGGAGGAGATAAGCAAGGCGCCCATCTGCTGCGCGATATCAGTGAAAGTGGTGGTTGAAATTCCGGGTTGTCTAAATTCCGGAGCCCTCTACTGCGGCGTCTATCATAGCATGAGTCGTTTTTTCGCATTAAACCTAACAATCAAAACTAAAATTGATAATTTATTGTAGAAGGGCACACACACGAGGTTCAGCTCCACCTGCATGGAATTCGAGAATTGTGTTTTAGATAGATAGATGGATTTATTGAAAGGAAAAGGCAGAAAGGTTGGCCGGAATAATTCAAATCTGGCCTGCTACTCTACACTGGGGAAGGGGAAGGAGAAAAGAAAGATCATGATGGTTGAAGATGTGGGATAAGGCATATGAAATACATATACAGCACAGTAGCTTGCTTTACAAGCACGAATCATGTCCGCTGACGCACAAAACAACGTCAAAGAGCCCGCACTACCTGAACACCCTTCCCCTTGTCCTGCCAAGCGCCCTGCAGCAGTTCCTCCGACAGAGGCCTCTTGTCCAAACGCTTCAAGACAGCGACTAGCACACTTCATTCGCCCGCATACATTTGGCACACCAATAATATATGGTCCAAAGTCTCTGGGATGCCACAAGTTGAACATTCCGGTGAGTCCACCTGTCCAATGAAATGCAAGTACTTGCGCGTGATAGCCATGTTTAAACGAAGCCTATGTAGCAAGCATGCCTGATGACGCGGAATATCGTTTTAATGAACCCGTTCCTTGTGTGATTTCGAAATATGCCGAACTCCACTCGATTACTTCCAAAACAAAACCTTTTACGGCTATGTTGATAATTAATGACCAGAAATTAAGGGCACATCTATCAAGTAAACAAAATGAATTGAAATACTTCCGGGGCGTCTCTATAGACTTTAGACAGCTTTATTAAGAAGAATAATTTGCATGTTTTTTATTAGATGACAGTAGCATATAGCTTCTGCTCTCGAGGCTGAAAAACTGGTGCGTTTGCAAGAGTTTAGTTTGCGATATCGGGTAGTTACGCCAACACCTACCGTCTCGTTTTACCATAACGATATCATAAAACAACAGCATTTGATAAATTTTGCTTTGTCGCAGGTCGCTCAGAAAAATGCCCGCACGACATATCTAAAGGACGGTACATAATGCGCATAGGGGTCTTATCGCATCTTTTGTGGCTTTTTTTGATATTTCAGTGTATATTGCCTTAGTGTTGATGCCTGCGTGTTCATGAAAAGATCTGAACCGTGCAATGTTAAAGTGTGCGCAACTAACACCATACTCAACCCGCAGCTAGTGATGTGTCAAAAATGGTGAACGAAGAGATTATTTAGCGGTACAACTTATTTTCCTTTGTCATCTGCGATAATCTTGCCGTCGTTGTTTTTGATGTAGATGGCTTTTAGCGACAGACCGATATGAAGCCCTTATTCACAGCACATGTCAGCTGAGGTATATGCCTAGTAGAGTAGTCAGTCAATAATTTTCCTGCTTGCGACCGAGTCAAGCCACGACAGCGGCTTCGCACTCGTGCAATTATAGCTTGCTGTGTAGTCGACGCAATGCATTGAACGAGCTAGCAAGACTGGGATGCCTTCAACTGATTTCGGCGCACACTACGTGAGTACAATTGTTTTAAGCACAATTGCGTTTTGCGTGCACATATACGGAGCGGCCCCATGCTCCTACTTGGACCGCGCGGCGCGCTTTATGATTTTGGCGTAAGAGCCTTGGCTTGCAGTTAAGATATTCTAAACAAGCTTTCTCATGCATGCAACTATAGGTAGAGAAAAATGGTTACTGAAGGTGTGGAGTGTTTCGTTTGGCCTGCCGCGTCTACGTTCACCAAGTCAACTTTGTCAGGGCACTGAATGTAGAATTTTATCGACGAGAGGTGGAATCCTTGACCACAGTTGTAGAGGAACAGAACTGTTACCATTAAGACGCAGTCAGCATGCGGCTTTATTGCTTTCCGAAGCGGTATTAGAGACTATTCAGTTCGAAATATTCAACCTCTTTGCTAGTGCTTCTGCGTTTAAAATGATCCTATTTGCTTTTGTGTTCCGTACCTCAGAACTGCATGGGTTGAACTTCGTAGGCGAAAATAGCGGCAGGTCTTTACTTTGATATATATAAGACCTTGTTCCGAAATTTCACAAGATGCGGCTACTTCTAAGTTGTCATACTTCAGGGCATTACCTGCGACGCTATGTTTCCAGGAGGAAGGCGTGGCATTCAGGTATACGCATTGCATGTCGTATCTCCTATGCACGCTTTTGACGCAAATGAGAACACCAGTAATATGCGTTGTGGGGCTAGTTGGTTCATACTCAGATAGGTTTTATGCGCACAAAAAGACGACACAAAAAAAGACAAGGGAGACAGGACGGAGCGCAACGTTCAACTGAGTTGAAAGTTGCGCTCCGTCCTGTCTCCCTTGTCTTTTTTTTGTGTCGTCTTGTGGTGCGCATAAAACTTATCTGAAATTAGAACACGCTTTACACTATATTTTCATTGCCGTATTTGCGACCCCATATTCTTAAGGGGCGTTACCTGTCAGCATGCTCAACCTTCGCCATTCAATGTGACGCACTTGCCATTTGAGTGCAAGTAGCTGGCATAAAGGTTGCATAAAAAAAAGATACCAGTAATCCTGATAGACAGGCAGATAGGTGTAGCGAAATTCTTAGTGAAAATGCTTGTCCGATGACCTCGTACAATTGTTCAGCAGGGCATGATGTACGAGGCAATGCTGTAGCCACGCAAGTCAAAACAAAGTTAAATAATAAATTAGCGATCTCTTCAGCAACCATTCATATCAATAAAGCATATGCAATAATTATGAGAAAGCTTAAGATTAGGCTTTAAGATTACACGAGATATTTTGAGCATGCATTGCCGCCTTTTGGTTCTCGGATGATAACTTTATCATACGTGCATCTTTGCGTACTTATTGACGACGTTGACATTTCAGCTGGGTATTTATGCATTTACCTGAAGACTTAGGTAGACGTCATTTACTAGT
This sequence comes from Amblyomma maculatum, assembly GCF_055883805.1. NCBI lineage: Eukaryota > Metazoa > Arthropoda > Arachnida > Ixodida > Ixodidae > Amblyomma > Amblyomma maculatum. The sequence goes on along the minus strand of NW_028146738.1, from coordinate 39,480,059 downwards.
GTCGACAGTTTTGTGATGACGCAGACATTTAAGGTCACGATCTTTCGCTTTGCGCACACCATTTGTCCTGCGTAGGCGATCTTCAAAAGCTCGCTGACGCTAGAGCTCGGCCCCTCCGGACACTTACGGCGCTCCGCCTCCGTTTGTAATACTTATACCAGCCTTCTGGTTTCGGTTTAACGGTCCAGGTGCCTCATATCGAGCTTTTTCTACCGTTTTTCAATCCGCCTTGTGAAACGTTTTTTGTCAAGCGCGACCAACGCAAGAAGGCTACCGCGAAGGTGCATCACGATAACAAACATCCCCAAAGCCACCACACTATTAATCCTATCTGCTACATTGCAAGAGGACATTGCCGTACTCGAATCTTCCAGAGGGTACAGGTGACCTAAAAGTAATACGGAGCATGCGAGCGGTGAACCCAAATGAAAAACAAAAACTGCATGTCAGTGCCTTCTATGAGAAGATGCGCGGCATAGAGACAATTATTCAGTAATACGTTGAAAATATATTAATCATCGCTCTATCAAATACGCCTTCTTCGCAAATAGTCTTCAAATACGCAAATAGCTTTCTTCGAATACGTGAAAAATAAATTTATTTTAGGCTGATTACGAATGCATTCAAAATGTATTTCTGTAAATAAGAAATAATTCGTGTGAAGTACACTTCGAGTAATTCTTCACATGAAACTTATATTTACAATGTGCACTTATTCCTTCACCTATAATCTTTGTCGCAAATTGCGTTTAACTTGTGCAACTAACTTGTGTACGCTTTTTTAAACGAGCGCGTGACAGCACTGGGAACGTGGCGCTGAGAATGCTTGAGGAATAAGTATCTGATACATAGTTCCTATAATTAGTGAAACCCAAAGAGGAGGTTTATTGCTACACGATGCCTATTGTACCATAGATTCCACACGCATGCTCACAGATGGATTTGTCACGTAAAGGCTGGTGGGGCTAGCAGGGCATGAATTTAGACTCTCGCCTACAAATGCGTGTAATATCAGCTCGCGTAAACTTCTCAAAGCTCGACAGCAAATGGCACGGACATTAGTGCCCCTTGATAGCCAGCTCTGAAAATGCTTCGCGCGGTTTTTTCTTAGAGCACTGTTAATACACGATGGTGCATTTTCATATATTTTTTCCTTTTCGAATTGTGCATCCAATTTCTGGCGCATTTTGAGTATTACAATACTTTAGATTTGGTTTGTGGGGTTTAGCGTCCCAAAGCGACTCAGGCTCTGAGACGCCGTAGTGGAGGACTCCGGAAATTTCGACCACCTGTGCTTCATTAACGCGCACCTTGCTTATCGCCTCCATCAAAAAGCGGCCACCGAGGCCGGGATTCGATCCCGCGTCCTTGGGAACAGTAGTCGAGCGCCGTAACCACTGCGCCACCCCGGCGGGATGCTACACAACTAGAGGGCAGCGATAAAAATATGCTTCTAACAACCTTCGTGAGTAGCCACCACTGAGAATGGAAACCGCAACCATTACGGAGCTGCGTTGACGGTACTAACCCAGCCGATAACATTGCAGCCAGTAGGCATGCATGTCCAGCTAAAATAAATAATAAAGGAATATATAGCGTGCACGCAAGAACGACTGACACCAATAAAAACAGGAGTGGCAGAAGGTAAAACGTGGTATTTTGCTTCAAAAATACGCCGTAAACAAGAGCGCCACGCCTTTCTTTCTTCGCACCAAGAAAAGTTATGCAGGCAGTCTTCATCAGGAATGAGTTATTTGCTCTAACATTTTTATGAATGCTTGCTCAGTATGGGACTGCAACGATACAGTAAAGAAAACTATATAAGGCTGCCTAGAAGAGTTCTAAAAGAACGGTGCAGGGCCAAATAGGGCTCGGCATCCCCTGAGCGAGCACGTGGCACATTCAGGACTGCAATGCAGCACCTTTGGTAATTTATTGTTACGTGATCATCTCGCTTCGCTCCAAACTACAGAATGGCCCGACTCTATTGCTGTCAACATGCTCACGGATCGTAATACTTTGCCATGTCATTCCTTTGCTGCGGTCAAATTTCGATCGCGCAACCCGTTTTTATTTCCAGTAAAGGGGCGTTTTAGAGTGGTGCGAATAAAAATGCAGCAGTTTGCAACATATTTTAGCCCTCGGACGTTGCTGCAGGCTACGGCCTAAAAAATAAAGGTTCTAGAAAGCTTTTATTGCTTCCCTAACTAACTAGTAAAGTCGACTGTTGATTTAATATTGCTAGGAGCATGTCGTGTTTGTGAACTTGTGCTCTTCATTAAACTGTGCATATATATGAAAATTAATGCTTCCTAAAAAATTTCGGAGCGCACCAAGGCGTCACAATTGCTATGAAAATGGGCCACTCGACACAGTTACTGTGCCAGCTAGTGCTCTGAACTCAATCGCCTTTCACTTTTGGCCACACTGCTGGCAAATTAGCTTGGGGTCAAAAGGGACCGCGACATTGCCGCCAGTTTCCATTCTCCTCGCTTCGAAATCCACTGGCACTGCGCTCATGATCGAGCATCTAAAACGACCGGCCTGCTGGATTTTATAAAAAGGGGAAAACAAAAGGTTAATGCTATTCGCACTTGTGGCGTCTTACAAAATGCATTCGCAATGGAATGGCCCTTCATGGGGAATGAATGGTATCCCCTGAAAAAAAAAAAAAACTGCAGAAGTTCCTTGGGAATGTAAGTGAGAAGTGACAGTTTCTTTGGTTAGCGATTGGGACATAAGCTTCCAGAGGAGACCTCAGAGGGAGTTCAGAATATGTGCTTTTTCAGATTCTGTGCCCCGTCAAAAATAGGGTTTAACGCACATGTTCATGACAAAGAATTTAACATCGGAGTGCTTGCATTCGCAAAAGCGAGGCCAGGAGGTAGCATGTGACAAATTGAATAGTGTGCTGTTGCATGTGCTCCTTGCCAAACACTTCGTGCACACCTTTAATGCGTGACAGCACCATCCGCTGCGGGACGCCATGTTTGATCGGGTACTGGAATGTTCTAGCTGGCACCGAATGAATAAATGCTGTTGACCCTTTACTGGTGGCGACAATGAGCGAACAAGGGCAGTTCTGTTGTGCATCATTTGTAAGTGTACACTATACGCAGTATTGACGTGATGTGAATTTTTAGTGGAATCGTGCGCTCAGGCTGCAGCAAATATGGAAGATAACGTTACGATGTAGGTTTTTAAACAAAGAACTGTCGGTGTCTAATTTGTTACTTATTGGCAAAATATGACGCGCACAATGTCTAGAATGTGGCCGAGAAAAGAAATTAACAGAGCTTTTCAAATGTAAACATGGTGTTCAGCGAAAGCTTCACACCATACTCACAGTGGGTAGAAATCTTTGTATGCCGATTCACTATCATCTGTACGACACACTAAGCGCAGCATGATTGCCCCTGGCATCACCGGCTAGCTATGACTTGAAGTGCTGTTGCTCCGCGTTCTTATACCCACCGATTGCCGTCATTGTTGCTTGCATGGCGCGATGGCGCGATGCCACACCTCCCCCATGGTTAATCACGTGCTCCATAATTGCCACGTATTCTCAGGTGCCAGTTTGAAAGATCAAAGATACCCAAAGATGAAAGGTCACCGAATGATTAAAGTATCAATGTCATGACCTTGTCATGGGAAAAGGAGGGAACAGCACATGTATAGCCACACTCCCTCCTGTGGCTCTTTGAATGTCAATTAATAGCCTACTTTGGTATTTTGTGTTGGTTTACAGGAAAGGAAAAACAGAAGCTCTCACATTTTGTTTTGTGCACACCTGAACCACAAAGAAACAGTTGTTTCCCTTCTCCTTGAAGGAAAATTGAAGGTCAAATTGAAGCCCACGCGAATGCTGGGGTTACCTATCGCACTGAGACTTTCGCTTCAAAATATGTTTAGCAAATATACATAAACGTGGTCAGAGAAGCAGTGTACCAAAGAGATGGCATGGAGCCCATTCCTCTAGAAGTAATTTGAGGCAGCTTGATGCGAATTGTTTGCTTTAGTGTTATATTGTCACGTAGTGGTGACAATATAACACTGTTATGAAGGTTATGTTATATAAATACTGTTATGAAGGTTTCGCGGCAATATATTGTAACGAGTCGCTCGCATGACTGTCAAGCTCCCCAGACCAAACGCTGACTATTCTCGCGAATGTACGCAACAAATTGTCATTAATGAGCCCAATGATCATACGAGCACGTGCGGAACAGCATTTGGAACACTTGTTTCAAAGATATACTTTTGTACCGCTACCGGATGTGCGGATGACTCTATTAATTGAAATTCTGCCGCATAAGCCGCGCTTCAGTAATGTTTCTCAAGATATTAACACCAGAATATTGCAAGGATGACAAGCTCGGTAGCCACAAATGAAGACACGGGCGTTACACTTCAATGGAACTGTATGGACTCACTACGAACGCAAAAGAGCTAAGCGATTCGGCGGTGGCGATAACTGCAGTCTACGGTCAATGCAAAGGCGGCTAATAAGAACCCAGATAAAGCCGCAAACGGTGACTAGCATCACCTGCAGCGCTTTAAAAACACACGCGTGTGGCTAGAATCTTCGAGATATATCGAAGCATCTAGCGTACAAACAAAATTATAAAGCGTCGTATCGGGACAATGATCTTGAAAAACAAAGAATACAGAAACGGTATGCGGGCGCACTTGAATCACAATAAGGCCGTGTGCCGGTGGCTATCGAAAAATAACGAATAAAGAATTAAATATTTAGGGGAATTACTCCCCGAATAAAAGGTGTCGCCTTGATTCTTACAAAATACACAGAAAGACAAACAAAATGCTACTAATAACATAACTAGGGCATTTAACGCGCGTAATAAGGCTTAGGCGCACAACATGGACGATGACTCGGCGCCCGGCGATGTTGGATGTGATCATGCTGTCGCGGATGACCTCGTAATTAAGCTGTCTGACGCACCGAAGAATTTTGTTTGATCGAAGTACCACCGCAAGAGCTTTTTACTCTATCCGCGACGGCGTATCGGCGTGCAAACCTGAACTTGATCTCCTGGTTTGTACTTTGTGTCGCGTGTCGCACGTTGTATCGTCGAGTGCGTGTGAGCTGCTGGTCTTTGATGCGCAGCTGAGCGAGTCGTCAGGCTTCCTCTGCCGGCTTAGGTACGAGGCAACGTCAAGGTTGTCTTCTATCACGTGCAGCAGCAACGCGTCAAGCGTCGTCGTGGGCTCCGTGCATCTCACGGGAATGAATGGGGTTGCTCTGGCTGTCTCCTGGATGGAAGTGTTATACTCCTTTGACCAAGTACGGCTGGATGACGTCCCAGCTCTAGTGTTCGGTGTAGACGTATATAGTAATCATGTACGCAATATTCTTGTTTATATGTTCCGTAAGACCATTTTTCTGGAGATGGTACGTCATTGTACGTCGGCGGTTTTTATAACTATAGGTCAAGTTGTTTGCGTGAGCTATGCCTTAAAGGTTGCTCGCCTGTCCGTGATAAGCAGTTTGGCTACAGTGTAGGAGAACTTGTTCGACAAAAAAGCTGACGACTTCCGCTGCGGAATAGTTAGCAGGGCTTTTGCTTCGGCGTAGCGGGTCATATAGTCAGTGGCCACGCTGATTTACGTGCTTCCCGTCAAAGTTGGGAACTTTCTGATGTGGTAAGTTAATATTTGGTGAAAGGGCTTACCTGGTGGTGACATCGGTTTCAGCAACTCAGCAGGTCTCGTCGGGGGTATCTTGCGTCGCTGGCACTCGCGGCACGTTTTCAAGTAAAGGGCGACGTGGACAGCTAACCGTGGCTAACGACGGAAGCTGACAGCTTCTTCACAACAGCGGCATTTTGCAACGTCAAGGACGACAGCTGACACCTGAACGCAGCGGGAGGGAAAGCTGTCTTTCCTTACAGATAATCTGCTAGATCTTTCAGCTCTTTCAGGTTCTGGTCGCTGCTGTTCTGCAAACAGCTGGCTCTTAGCGGTCTCAAAACGGCGGCATCGTTGTCATCTTTCGGGCCAGCATTGACGGAAGCTCGGGATAAGCAGTCTGCGTCAAAATGCTTGTTGCCAGAGTTGTATACTTCAGTCACATCAAATTCTTGAAGTCGTGTGCTCCATCTGGAAAGACGGCCTGATTGGGCTTTTAAATTTACCAGCAAGGAGAGCTCGTGGGGTTCGCTTACCACCTTAATTGTATGGTCGGCCGCGTAAGCACGGACGGAAATTTGAAGTTGCCCAGATGAACGTGAAGCACTCTTTCTCGGTCGTCGAATCATTCGATAAGGCTTTCGACAGCTAACGGCTGGAGTACGCTACAAGTCTTGTTTTTCAGTTCTCTGAACGAGGATTGTTCCTAGGCCAACGCTGCTTGCGGCAATGTGCTATTTCTGGGCCAGCGTTTTCGTCGAAGTGCCCGAGGACAGGAGAGGCCTGTAGCCAGCGCTTAGGCTCCTTGAAAGTTTCCGCTTGCGGCGCTTCCCATTTAATAGTCACATGAGCATTTGTGGTTGCGTGACAAGTTTGTGACAAATCGGCGTCGCGATCGTACAGTCCAAAGAATCTGCGCATGATTTGCCGGAAGGATGCAGAAACTGGGCGACCGCAGCAGCCTTCTGCGGGTGTGGGCGACCGCCATCAATGTTCAGAATAGGGCCAACGAATAACAGCTCCTCGTATGCGAAGTAGCACTTTCCTGATTTTAAAGTTAGCCCCAATAACTTCATGGCATCCAGCACTGTCTGCAGTCTATTCACGTGTTATTCAAAATTTTACGAGAACAAAATGATGCCGTGCAAGTATACCAAGAAAATCTGCCCCTTCAAGCCAGCGAGGAGTGTCCATTACTCATTGGAGCGTGGTTGGTGCAGAACATAGACCAAATGGCATTACCTTGAGCTCGACGAGGCTGTCTGGGGTTATGAACGCCTTCCTCTCGCGGTCTTTTTCGTCCGCCTCAGTTTCCCACTACCCGTTCAGGTCGATGGACGAGAAATACCTAGCGTTGCAGGGACGGTCTAGAGTGTCGGCGATGCGAGAGAGCGGGTAGACATCCTTCTTCGTGACGTTGTTCAAGGGTTGGTAATCGAATCAAAAGCGAAGTGTGCGGTTTTACTTTGTCACCAATGCGACTGGTGCTGACAAGGGGCTCTTCGATGGCTGAAATACTTCCTATCGAAGCATTTATTGAAATTGATTGGGTTGACCTGGCGTTCGCTTGGCGATATGCAGTAGGGACTTTCACGAAGAAGTCGTGCATGTGCGTCTGTGGTAATGCGGCGCATTTCAAGCGTAGTGTGTTTCTTTTTTGACGCTAAAGAAAAGCATATTCGCTGCAGCTTTCAAGAAGACTGCGAATAGGGTCTTGCCTGTCTTGGTATTGCTGCGTTGATGTCGAACGTGGGTGGCTTGAATAGGTTGGGAGCATCGTCTTCAGTTTGGCCGGGGAGGGAGAAGACATCTAGACTGTCTAATAGCTAAAGAAAAGCGATCGTTGCGCCCTTGTTCCTTTGCCGGTAGTCTTCTGTGAAGTTCTTCACCAGCCCCACAGTCTGTCCTCCTCGAATATGCATGACACCTGTTGCTATGCCGAGCCCACTTTCACAACGCAGCTGGGTGCTTTCCTCGACAACGCCTTCAGTGGTTGCGATGTCTGTGCCACCCGCGCAGACAACGACGCTTGATCGTGGCAGCACGGTCAATTCTTTGTCCAGAACGTTCAGAGCGCCATATGGAGTCGAAGGCGTCATAATAGGTATGGCGTTGTCCGTCGGAAGCTTAAGGACATTTGATCGAAGCCCAATGATCGCTAAGTGCCCAGGGTAATGTCTAGAGAGAAGTTCTGTATCACCACGATCCTTCTCTATCTCTCTTGCGATGCCTCTCCAGGGAGCCGTAATATCTGTGCCGCTAGCTGTGCGGATTAGCGGGCCATCCCATGTGGTCGTCACTTTCTTCAGCTAAAGGTCGAAGTCTCCACTCGGCTCCAGTGCCCACTTAGGCGCTAAGCGTGCGACCGTCGACAGCAGCTTCAAGGTCACTTGTTATTACTCTTGCTTTAAATGTTGGCTTCGGTGTTCGATCTCGACTTCGACATGTGCCCAGGTCACGGCCGGGGCACGCAGTAGTCCCTTCACTGGGCGGAGGTGTCATTTTGGACCCTGGTCGTTTTCTCGTCGATGTTCTCGCCGTGCGTAGTGTTGGTGTCACTTTGAAGCCTGGCCGCGCGGTCGTCGAGGGCGTCTTCATGAGGAGCGTCGGCGTAATAGCGGCATCGCCGTCTTGCGTCTTTGGCGGCTGAGCATATTGGTTAGTTCGCTTTATAGCAATGTACCTCTGAAGGATGCTCTCTTTAGTTTCCCCTGCGCGGGTTAGGGGCCTTCCTCGCACGCAGCTCTGGCCCGGTGACGCAAAGCGGGACCTAAATGGCGATGGGAAGCATGACAGACGACTTGACGACGCGCGCTCTCTCCTCATCAGGAAGTCGTCATTTTTTTTGGTCGCTCACCATGCGGGGTTATGGGATGTCGACGGCGAAAGCCCGCAGGCTAATACGGCTTTACGGACAGTGATGGAGAATGTGTCCATCCTCATCACAATGGAAGAAGAGTGGTCGTTAGTCTGAAGTTCTCCAGCCATCGCATTTCTTGGGGCTTGAGCGTTTTTCTAGGCTTTGCGTGCGGGGACCAAGGGACTGCTTCGGAAACAGGATTCGCGTCGCACGACGTGGAGGCGAGCTACGTAGCGCGTCGCGTAGTTCACGGTTAGTGGTTGTTCAGTAGCGGACTTCTGGGTAGGCGTTGAACCAGGGGCCTGCTGTACCGTTTCGCGTACAATGTCCGCAAGTGCGCTACTTGGAGCTGTTGAGATGATGGTAGCAACCTAATGATGCTCTTCCACGGACGATTTCGCGTATATGGTCACGAAGGCTGCCTTCGCTCGCAGATGTGCTGCTGCATTGGTTTGCGCTGGCCGGCTGTAGTGGTCGATCATAGTGGCGCATCCGGGTGTCTATTGCCCGGGTGTCGGCACGGCAAATAAGGCGCTTCATCACAATGTAAGCCATTACAGGCTCATATTGGAGTTGAAGTCTTGAAGGGAGTAGAATCTGGGCTCTTTCAGCCTTAAACTAAGTCTTAAATGTCTCCCATACATATTCTCGAAACGTGTTCTGGCAGAACCTTCAAGGGCAAAGTAGACTTTTCTTAGTTTCGCAGCGTCGTTCCAGACATTGAACACAGTCACGCGATCGAACAGGTCCATCCAGTCTTGCGCATCTTCTGGTGGCAGTCTTTAGATAAAGGGGGCTCCCAGGGATGCACGAAGACAACCGGTACTCTGACTGGGCCATTGTCAACGTTGGAACCCTGTTCCAGGATCGAATGGTACCTGTGAGCTGACCGTGTTCGGGCTGGAGCCCTTAAAGTCTGCGACGGGCTCGGGTACTTGTAGGTCAGTCCCCCAGGACGACAGGAAAGATGCTAAGGTCTTCGCATGAAGAGGAAGGCCGGATCGAAAAGGCAGCCCCTCTACCAGATGTCACGTACTGGTGACAAGCCCAGTAGCCACAAATGAAGACACTGGCGTTTTACTTGAATAAATTTCTTTAGTGGGCTGACTTGCGCCCACAAAATTCCTAAGCGAATCGGCAGCGGTTGTAACAGCAAACGTGGTCGTAGAACTAAGAATATCTGTCGCATACGTTTACGCCCAATATAAAGGTGGTTAAGAAACGTCTAGATAAAGCCCTAAACGGTGAGTATCATAATCTGGAACATTGTAGAAACACACGCGAATGGCTGGAATCTTCGAGATACATCTCGACGCGTCTTGAGAGCAAAACAACGAATATGAACTAATGAGAAACAAGAAACAAAAAATGAAGATTTGAATAGTTCGCGGCAATGTTTTTCCCAATCAGCCTTTAGAGAGGCGTTGCCATGTAATGCGTTTGGGCCAATTAGTAATTTTAAATCGAAAATGTTTTCCATTAACCATTTAGGAAATATTAAAAAAAAACATTATTTGGCATTTAATCTAAGATGCGTTTACGAGAAGTTTCTCGCGAGCGCCCAGTGTGTCACTTGATCTCCATATATTTTCGTTAATATTTTATTCTTCGATATTATCTAATGACTTACAATTCCCTTCTCGTAGCGGATTACAGTTAAAGAAAACCAAAACCCTTATAATACAGCCGTTCTGCGGTAATATCAGTTTTCAATAATCGTTCTCAAAGACGGGCTCTCCATTGACGGTATCAAATCACATATCAATGGTGCTTGTGCAAAGAAAGATTTATCAATTTACTAAAATCTGCTGATGTTAGTCTTCGAAGCTGAAAATTATTTAACCACTTTCGCCGCTTCTTTGACATGGATTAGTAAGGGTTACCAAGGAAAGTTCCGACGTGAGCGCAATCATTACAGCATCAAAGTACTAGTAGAAAAGCTCCCTGTCAATCATTGCGATTTACATAAAATTATCAATGGTGGCGATTTGCGAATCTATCGGAGTGGTTCTACGGCAATTGCGCACAAGCATCTTCGCGCAGCTGCTTTGGCGCGCTTACTGCTCTCTGATCCCATTATCTAATTCGTGATGTCACAATCCGTAATGAATTATCCTCGTTTCATGAACTTCAATCGCACATGCATTTAACCAGCGCTTCGGACGCAAGGCGGAAGATGTACAATGCTATACATGTTCGAATGCTTCCACTGAAGCATCAACGTTTCATCTGCCATGTTTGATTGCATATATAAAATTCATAGATGGCTTTGGCCTTGTCTTTTTGCTTCGGCCTTGTTGATGGGAAAGAAGAAAGAAAAGGAAAAGAAAAAGATGAAAGATGAAAAAATAAGAAAAACCAAAAAAAAGAAAAGGAGCAAAAAGAAAAAGAGAAAAGACGGTAAGAAAAAGAACAGAAGAGAAATGACAACAAGGAAAAGGAAAGAACTAAAAGGATAATGAGGAACTAGGAAGGGGAGGTTAAAGGAGGGAAAAAAAGTATTGTAGAATACATTTGTAGTCGCAGTATATTGAAGCTGACCGGGCTGAATAGGGTTACAATTTGGCTTTCCCTTAAATTCTTGTAATTAAACAGAAATGAATAAAATATCCCACGTAACCACAAGTGCTTCCATTTAAGGCCATGAACGTTTCACGCTTTCAAAAAATTAGTTCAAACATTTTAATTTCAAAGGGAAACAAGCAAACTTTCGTGACATGTTTTCAGTATGTGTAGCATTTATTAAACTGCTTCCGTCAAAGGGGTAAAAAACGCGCGATTTTCTCCATTTGTTTTCCCAATTGTTTGGGAAAACATTTGTTTCTCCAGCCAACTGAACAATGATAACTGCGACATAGAAATGATGAATTCTTCATTGCTGTCTTTACGTTGCTAACCTACTGCCTTGCATACGTGCATAGAGCACATTCAAATCATTAGTGGATATTTTGGTCAATGTTTATATTATTTATATGTGCGTGACAAGTCGAAACTTTTCAGGCGTGTGACGCCTAAATATGACAAACAGTGTACCTTTTGCTAGGTATTGCTATGTGTGGTTCTGGTTAGAGGCTTAAAAGGTCAGTGCTGGAACGAAGATGGCTCATGAAAATCACTTCTTTTTACTAAGAACCAGATGTAATAGAAGAGATTTCAACGTGCTTTCAAACAGTATACCATGCAATGTAGAATCAATGTATTTGTTATAATAAACGATTTGCCAAAGCTAGGTATTTTAATATTTTATGCGGTGGTAGCCTGTTGCTGGACGATAGAATTTTCACACGATATGTATATAAAAGCTGCTTGTAGCCTGAAACAAAACATAATGTCAGCGCTTATATAAAGACGACACCTGAAAGTTGCTGGAAACACTGTTGAGTAATAAGACTAGTAATTTCTATCCGGCAGTATTCTTGCTTTTTTGCCAGCAGATCCGGCATGCATATACACTGCACACAAATTGCACCAAAGAACTGATTGCGAAGGTATATTTGCTAACATCCGTATTTCATGGACATCATTTTCAGAAGAGATCAGCGTTCCTGCCTGTGGTGGTAGGAAATTTCTGCAGGGCTACTCTCCGCACAAGCTCCTGAGCCGAGGCATAGCCGACACTGCCAGTACTGCCGCTAGACCTACTAATGTTTCATGGCAAACAGTTCCGGCTCCGACAACAGACCTCCGTTGGAAGGCAACCTGTTCAAGTGCCCATTATGCGCGTACACTTCACCGAACTTTGCAGATATTGACAGACACATGGTGCTGGAACACATGAACGAAACCTCAGTCTTAGATTCACAGGTTCCCATGGTGTTTTCAAGCAAATCCAATTGGGAGAATCGTATGATACAACATACAGTAGGACGGACGTATAAAGCTGAGGTGTGCCCATTTCCCGCTCCTGAGTCTAACATTACAACTCAGCAAACGAGCACGGATGGCAGCCATATTCCTCGAAAATGTGATACGGACCCTTGCTCATTTGCGCAGCCATCGTATTTAACTGACCGCAAGCGCACGCAGACAGGCGTTCGACCTTACAAACGTCTCCTGCTCCCCCATAAAGCCTATTGTTACAAATGTGACACTTGCCCTTATTCAGCTGCTACTTCTTCACAATTAACTGTGCACAAGCGCTCTCACACTGGCGAGAAACCTTACAAATGCGACATTTGTCCTTATGCAGCTACTAGTTCGGGAAATTTAGCTATGCACAAGCGCAAGCATACCGGCGAGAAACCTTACACATGTGACAAGTGTCCTTATGCAGCTGCTAAATCTTCGCAATTAACTGTACACAAGCGCGCGCATACTGGCGAGAAACCATACACATGCGACATGTGTCCTTATGCAGCTGCTCAGGCTGTACATTTAGCAGTACACAAGCGCACTCACACTAGCGAGAAACCTTAGAAATGCGATTTCTGTCCTTATGTAGCTGTTAGTTCGGGAAATATAACTGTGCACAAGCGCTGCATACTGGTGAGAAACCTTACATATGCGACACCTGTCCTTATGCAGCTGCTACTTTGGGAAATTTAACTGCGCAAGCGCACGCATAGTGGCGAGAAACCTTACACATGCGACATGTGTCCTTAGGCAGGTGCTCAGGCTTCACATTTAGCATTACACAAGCGCACTCACAATGGCGAGAAACCATAGAAATGCGACATGTGTCCTTATGCAGCTGCTAGTTCATGTTCAGGTCGTCATATAAGCGCAAGCACTTTGGCTAAAAAAGCCTTACACATTCAGCATGCATCTTTTTGCCGCTATTTTGTCTTCACATTATGCCCTGCATGAGCGCATGCACACTGGCTAGAAACGATAAATTCTGCTTGTATCATTGAGGAGCTGTTCGCTCTTCACGTTTAGCTTTGCATAAGCGCCACATCACTGGTTAAAAACGTTGCAAACTCTTTATGTATCTTATACAGTGGTCAGCTCTTCACATGAGCAGTCTCCTCTTGCAGCTATTCGGTCCGCAACAGAGCATCTACAGAAAGGGAACCAGACTACAACGTGACCTTTGACGGGAGACATGTGATCTTATGTATTGTAATTTAGCACATTTAACGCGTCATATGGTGTACCTGCGCCGAAGTCTATCACAGCAACATTTGCTCATTTGTGTGTCTATAAACTATAACCTAAAGCTAGCAATTCTTTTGTCACAAGCACTGCGTTCTAAGGGTAGACACCCGCGCGTGATGAATATAATGGCAGAGAGAATGTATCTGACCACACATGGAGGATGTCGTTTTGGTCCCTTTTTACCGGTATCGAATGTCGTTCTGATTGCTTCGCAAAAAATATAATGAAAAGCACTGTTTTAACCGTTTCATTCGTCACTCATTATTTATAATTGCTTTGTGTTCCATTCTATTAGTAATGAATGCGATTTTAGAGTTTGACACAGCACTAGTGCTTTCGTTGTTTGAAAATCCGGTTGTATGTGTACATGAGAATATGTCTTTATGAATAATGGCACGGCTGACTAGACGGCTCAGCGCTGTCACTATCCCTTCGAGCTCATGTCATTATGCATTTCAGGGGACAATTTCCTCATCGGGATGCTACAGCGCCTGTACGATACCTCAGGTCTGTTATGTCTGGTGTTGTAATGGGCCTGCGTCTATTTGTTTAGATAGTGTAAACATTTTAAACACGAACAGCCACATTACAGTATAACAATGCCTTGAAAGCTCCCAAATGGCGCCTTTGATGTCATTGTTACATGCGCAATCTGGTGAATGGAATGAAAGACTTGTAAAGCGCTACGACGCAGATGCACTTTGCGCCTTCAGCCTAAAGCGAGGCCACTTTTCCCTTCATTTGACACGATTGCTTACTGCACGAATATTCAAGCGGTCAAACGCTTCTCGCCCTTCGGTACTGTCCCATATCTCGTTTCACACCGCGAATCTCCCTAGATTCGTTCCCCTTTTCGCCACGAAGAGACAATGTAGAACAATGCAACATAAAAAGCACAGCGAATCGCATGTGGATCTAAATATCAAGCCTTGTAACTGAGCAATAATGTCCCTCCTCACCCTCATCAGCGTTGAGCGCTTGACTCTTAGCGCATCCGGGGTGCCCACTAAAACACGAAGTTATTCCTTCTATTCATAAAAGTTCAAACGTCTTTCATTACGCTCTCTTTACACGCTTGGCTTACATCATTACTTATATGGGGTATATAGATATCGCTGTAATATCAGCAGCATACATCAACAGCCCGAGATCAAGGCGATTGCCCCAGTGGCAAACAGGAACAGAGGAAATCAACTTCTCGAGAGAGACTTCAGCATCATAAATAGCTCCGCATACTCAACAGTAAAGGTCGACTTGCTGCTGCCCACGCTGAGTCATCTTATCTTCAGATTGCGTTGCCTCCCGTTATACTAATTTTCATGAACATCACCGCTGTAGTCTAGTGGTTAGAGCTGTCGAGTATTTTCCCAAAGATGCGTGTTCGAATCCCTGCCGCAGCGACCGATTTTGATGGAGATAAGCAAGGCATCCATCTGCTGGGCAATATCTGTGAAAATTGTGGTCGAAATTCTGGGTTGTCTAAATTTCAGAGCCCTCTACAGCGGCGGCTATCATAGCCTGAGTCGCTTTTTGATGTTACACTTCACAAATAAAACTA
The DNA here is from genome assembly GCF_055883805.1 of Amblyomma maculatum. Taxonomy (NCBI): domain Eukaryota; kingdom Metazoa; phylum Arthropoda; class Arachnida; order Ixodida; family Ixodidae; genus Amblyomma; species Amblyomma maculatum. Next base: position 39,464,895 of record NW_028146738.1, on the reverse strand, counting down.
AAATTGATGGTGTTTGTAGAAGGGCACAGAGACGAAGTTAGGCTCCACCTGCATGGACTTTAAGAACTAGTTTTAGGAAGGGAGATTGTTCGAGCTCACGCATGTTGACATGAGCTTGCATCCAGGCAGAGGTTGAGGTTCTCCAGGGTAGCCAGAAGCGTCGTAGGTTAGAGCTATGCAGGTCTTGTAACCGCACCAATTTGAGAAAGGCTGACGTGATGTCATAGATAATTATCATTATTATTTTTATTGATTACTATTTACGTATACCTTACAGGCCTACAGAGAGGCATTGTGTAAGGGGGGACAAATACAAAGATATCCGCAAAGTGGGTAAAAAACTAAATCACAATCGCAAGTAACAGAAATTAGGGTTTAATGTTCAGACAAGAGAGCAAGCCGGCACTGCTGCACCATCGGTCCCATCTCCGCAAATATTGATGAATGCGCTAGACGCATCAGTGTAAATCTAGCCAGCGGCAAGGCAAGAAGTCAGTCAGGCACTGTCACGCGTCATCCACCTAGGCCTGTTAAATTTCCCCGGTTTGCCTGTGGTTACAAACCTTATTGGCCGCTGAAAAGGCGTCACACCGATGTGAAGAGATTCATCCCACAAAATCAAGAAGCATCCCCCAAATTTTGATTCAGTGAAATAAACACGAACTAGTAGCCACCTTTCCGTTTTCTTCATTGTCAAAACTCTGAATAACTGTGCAGACAAAAACTACAAAGCTAAAAGGCGGAACAGCACATCTCGTAGAAATAGACACCAAAGAGCTTCGCGATATCTCGGCGATATGAGTTTCCAAATAGCACCTCGCCCTGAACAGAGCGTGATTTCTGAATGTGAAGTATTACGAAGTAATGACAAAGAAATATAACATCTAGATAAAGGGGAGTAATAGCAGATCTATGAATAAACATCCGGAGAAACAATGAAGAAATCAATACCAAACACATAGTCTTAACCTTCATTAACACAAATGTGTTTGAATTCATTGACGCCGCATTCGTTAATTGCAATGTCCGCCCATACATTATTAATACTGTGATCACGTGACAGTGCTTTGCCGAGGTAGACCCACTAGTGTCACATGCGGAGAAGAGAAACAGACAGAGGAGAGATGTGAAAGAACACCGAAGTGCATTAACCCCGTCATTGAGGCAAAAATAATTTCACAACAACCTCAACGAAGGGATGTGCCATCACTACCGAAGTCCAGCGACTGCTCATATTATATGCGTCTCAAGAGTATTCTGACATTCGAGTCAGGGCTTTCGCCGAAATGCCGTTTGCCATTCGCCAGCCAGCTACATCGACTGTGTCCTTCCGCTGTCTCTCGACAACGCGGCCGTTGCTATTCTCTGGGCAAAGCTCGCAGAGTTTGTTGACTTAGGCCCCAGAACCAAGCTTTATGGCATAGGTCAAAGACAATCAACCAGCAGCCACCTCGTTTGCCGTGACTGAGGTGCGGCCAGATGCCCGCACAGATGCCAGAAGCAAATGTGCATGACAGGGCTGTCAATATACATGTTTCAATCAATTAACTGCAATGGCGCGCACATCGCGTACTCCATGCCGTGTCCGTCTTTGAAAAAAGAAGAAATAACTTTCAATACCAAGACATCCTGTCCTACCTTGAGGAAAAAACTTTGCTTTCAACAGTAGGGAATATATACTGAAGTGGTGACGCGGGGACACCCACCGCCTTCAATTTAATTCTGCACACAGGTCGATCCAGTGAGCCTAATGTCGACATCCAAGTCCCCACAACAGAAGCAGGTGGCGCAGTCCACAGGGCCGAAAATGTTGTGAGAGAACCACGCGATCCTCTCCGGAGGCTCTCAGGTGCCACTTTAGCGTCGGCTCCCTTGGCGACAGACACCCACCCAGAAAAGCTCTACTGAATTAGTCCTGTCATCCCCACACCACTAAGAAGGTAACCCCTTTTCCAAGAGGCTGCCGTTGGAGTTAGGGCCTGGTTCAGCGGCGCCAAAAAAAAAAGATGCACACGAAAGCGACCGAGAAGCATCATTCACATCCACGGTGGAGGATATGGCCTTTCCGGGGTGGTGTAGGAGTTACGGAGCTCTACAACTGTCCCAATGATGCAGGGTCAATTCCTTGCTCGGGCGACCGTTTTTGAATAGAGGCAAAAAGCAAGGCGTGCGCGTGCTATGCGGTGCCAGTACACGTTGAAGAACCTCGGGTGGTCGAAATTCTGGAGCCCTCCCCTACGGCGTCTCACAGCCTGAGTCGCTTTAGGACGTAAAGCCCCATTAACCCAACTAACGACCCTAAACAATATGAATGTCGACATCCAAATCGTACCCATCCACTGCCTCTCCGCCTGGTCCTGTTCGCCACTGGACATGACCCTGGTTCGCCACCGCTGCAGCGGCGGCGAGATTCACTAATGAGAAAAGGGGAACCGCGGGTCGCTACTCCTGAAAATGAATTTCCCCACACTCCAGCTTTACACAGTGGTGTATATAAAGCAGTGCAACTGCAGAAATTAGAGAGACATAACTCACGCACTCAAAACTGTGACACTCACAGCTGCGTGCCTACAGGAAACGAACATTGGGCCACAGCGCACAAACATGTTGGAAAATGTATTATCTGGGAAGACCGTGTGCAGGCTAGCCGACTCTAGGAAGGCGTCGTGATTATAATGCAAAACGACGTCTTCAGGAGAGCTAACATTTCAAAACAAACTTAGAAGCTGTCTTAGTAAACATCATCAGGCATAAAACAATAACAATGTGCTCTTTGTACATAACACTACTGTACACAATCATCATGCATGACTAAGCACTTGTTAACCAATTGCCTGAGCCATATATAACTGGGATGTTCAACCTGCACTCCTTTATCGGGGGAAGCGAACTCGCTAATTCCAGGCGACCGCTCAGACGATTTTATTCTTTTAAATAACATAGTTTAATGAAGATGGGAAAAAGCACATGTTAGTGCCACAACGCCGGAAAAATGAGCTCCCTAAATTTAGCCTTTGGATTGCTACTGTTATTAATTTTATTTGGGGTGTTTTAGACGACCCTTAGGGAAGGGACCCATTTTACACATCTTGTTTGTCCTCTGGAACGACTAATAATAAAAAGAGGAGGAATAGAGAACCAAGAAAAGTTTTGCGGCGTTAAATTCATTTAAAAATAGTTATAAGGGAGCAAAAGTCGAAGACGAAAAAACTTTTTAAGACAGTGAAATACAAATAACCAACAAAAATGAAGTCTGAGTTGCAAGGTGGTCCATGCTGGTCTAAACACACAGAAGGAAGCATCCAGGTATCTAAACAAGGCAAAAAGAGGAAACAGAAGCGGAAAAGCATACCACAGCAGCAAAATAACGCATATACAAAAATTACAAAGAACCTGCATGAGAGAGACAGACGTACAGAACAAAAAAAAAAATACGGGAGAACGAGAGAGTGGAGCGACAACGGAGCGGGATAGTCCTCAAAAATAGAAATGGAATGCTTGCTCCAAATCCCCAAAGAGCGAAAACACTATAATGAGGAGCAGAAGAATGAAACAAATTAGAGAAAGTGCTGAATATACCGAGCATAAGGAAGAGAGCAAGAAAAAGGAAGGTGTAGCTTAAACGAAACAAAATAGAAAAGGCTAGTAAGCCTAGTTTGATGCAAGAGACGTCCATCAGTAGACCAGATTATAATCATCTCGAAAATGCTTGGTAAGAGAAACGCTGGAAGGATAATGCGCAAAACATAAGTACTGCACCACTATACCGCATTGGTCTGACAACAGCAGCAGAAAAGGCGAAACATTATATCACGTTCTGGCGACAAGACCATACGCACCAAATAAAAAGAGAGGTGTAATAGTACAGAAAGCAGCTCTTTATTGGGCTGACTTGCGTTCGCTAAGCAACTAAATACCTCGGCTGCGGCGACAGTAACAAACCTGCTCTCTGGTCGTCGAACTGAGAATATCCGTGACACGTGCCAACACTGAATGTAAAGGCGGCGAAGAAACGTCTATGTAAATCAGCAGACCGTGAATAGCATAACCTGCACCATCGTAGAAATACAAGCAGGTGGCTGTAATCGTTCGAGATACAAATAGAAATATCTACCGCAATAGAGAAAATGATAAAACCGAGTCTTTCTACAGTATGCATGAACGAGGAAACAATACAGAATTGATCCGTGCGCTAGAATGAGATTAATAAGGACGCATTCTGGTGGTTGCCAAAAAAGAACTAATACACATATAAATCATTCGCGGCATTACTCCTCCTCAAAATCATCGTCTCGAGTTCCATAATAAACAAACAAAGGCGAGCATCAGCATTTGAAAGATGAAACATCGCGCATTCTTTAACTCACTTTATACGGCTTTAGACGTAGAACATGTACAATTTCTGGGCTCGCGCGTCGCCATTGTTATGAACTCGTGACTTGATAGTCCAGGTGTCCGACGCGGCGAATGATTTGTAAGGCCCAAAGTACCGAGTTAACGTTTCGCTTTGTCCGCGCCGGCGAATCGGCGTCCATACTCACAGTTGATCTCCCGGGTGGTACTCTGCGTCAGGTCGTCGCAAGTTGTATAATCGGGAGTAGGTGCGTTGTTTGTTTTTAATGCCCAATCGTGCGATTTGTCGAGCCCCTGCGCGCTGAAGGTAGACGTTGACGTCCAGGTTCTTCTCGTCTGTTCTTTCGCATTGAACCTCGGTTTCTCGTTAATAGGTGAAGTTCCTCAGTGAAGGTGTCCTCGTTGGTTACGTGCGGCAAAATTGCGTCCAGCGTAGTCATGGCATCCCGGCCCTACAAAAGATGGAACGGGGTCACCCTGGTCGTCTCTTGGATGGCGCTTATATACGCGAAAATCACGTAAGGCAGGCTGGAGTCCCATGCATAATGTTCGGCGTCGGCGTAGATGGGAATTACCTCGCAGTCGTTTTGTGTAGACGTTTCGTAACTCCATTGGTCTGGCAATTGTGCACTGTTGTATGTTGGTCAAGATGCCTTGCGTGTGCACCGCCGTAAATGTTTTTGTCCTGTTCGTGATCAGTACTTCTGGGACGCCGTGTCGCGAGAGAATTGGTTTGATAAAAAAACTTGATGACTTCTGCCGCGGTACCATTGGGCAGTGCTTTTCATTCGGCGCAACGGGCGAGGTAATCAGTGACAACGATGATGCACTTGCTACCCGTTACTGAAGTCGGAAAGGGGCAGAGCAGATTCACCCCAATTTGTTGAAACGGTTTAGTCGGGTGTGGTATGGGATTCAGTAGCCGAGCTTAACTGATCGGGTGCGTCTTGTGTCCCTGGCACTCACGGCATGTTTCACGTAATGAACAACGTCGGCAGGTAACTACGGATAGTAAAGGCCCAACTCCAACGACATATGCTGGGCGTCGGCGCTGTTGGTGTATGCAGAAACCGGTTTGAGCATGCGCATGGTACGAGACGCCAGCAAACTCGAGCGGAGCTCCGAGATCTGTCCGTGCTAGATTTCGGCGTCAGCGTTCACGCAGGCGCCGAGCTGCTCACCCGCGTAGGTCTCTCATTGGCGCACGTCTGGGTGCCGTACACCAATGAGAGGACAGGGTGTCCGCGACCTCCGTATTTTGAAGTTTCGCTCGCGCATCGCTTTGCATCGTCGCACGTGGCCGTGATGGCAAAACCCTTCGCCGCCCATCGGTTGATCTCAGCCGTGGAGGAACAAAACTCAGAAGACTCGTCTCAGCTGCGGTCGCGGAAAACGGGACAAATTCATGTTGAGTCGATTGCGTTGCAGACTGTATTGAAAAGCCGAGAGAAATGTGGAAGATGTACGTTTATTTGTGCTGAAGTAGAAAGTGTAAACTGTAATTAAGTTCCATGTCTAAATTACGTCTCTTAACGCTTTAGAAAGCAGAAATTATTGAGTAAATATTAAAACTGCAAACACGCACCAGCGCGAGTACAAGCGTCAGCAGTGAGCGCCAACTGCGCCAGCGCCGAGTCTCATGGAGATGCGCACCGCTTGTGACGCCCACTGTGGCACGGCGCTTACAGCGCCGACGCTGAGCGCCGACGCCTAGGATATGTCGTTGGAGTTGGGCCTTAATACCTCTCTTTGATCCGATGCAGCGTACTCGCCATCACGAGATGCCCTGCTCTCGGCTTATCGTGGAACACCTACAATTTTTTTTTTTCGGTTTCCTTAGGGACTACAAAGAGGGATGTTGTTCTTCGCGCTGAACAACAAGACAAGTGACGCCTGAACACAGCAGGAGGGGAAGCGATATTTCTTTCTAATTGATGAGTGAAACTGCTGGCGCTTATCGGTCCCAAGAAGGCGTTGTCGTTTTTATGTAGGGGCGCTTCCACAGGGGCCATGTACAAGCCGTCTGTGTGGGAATTCTTGCGGCTTCACTTGTAGATTACTGTGATGTAAAATTCTTCGAAACCTAAGCTCCATAAAGCAACGCGGCCGGAGGAGTCCTTCAAATTAGCGAACCAGGAGAGTGCATCATGATCGGTTACTACCTTGAATGATCGACCGTATAGGTACGGATGTAATTTTGAAGTTACCCAGACGATTGCGAGGCACTCCTCTGTGGTCGAGTAATTGGCTTCGGGTTCTGAGGGACCTGCTAGCATAGGCTATTACGTTCTCCTGTCCGGCACTCTTCTGAACGAGAACGGCGCTAGGCCCACACTGCTGCGTCCGTGTGTATCTCCAGTTTTGGCGGATTCATCAAAGTGGCCTAGGAGAGAAGGGGACTTTTGCGCGGCGCCTAATATTCTCGGAGACTTGCGCTTGCGATGCTTCCAATTGAGAGGGTACGTCTGCCTTTGTAAGCTGCCTTAAAGGTTCGGCGAGGCGCGACAAGACCTTGACAAATAATCGCTAATAGGCGCAAAGTGCGAAGAATGGGCGTACAACTTCCTTGTTACCGGGCTCTGGAAACTGTGCGATCGCAGCTGTTTTCTGCTGGTTGGGGCGAGCTCCCTCTTTGCTGATTATATGATCAAGAAACAAGGCCTCTTCGTAGGTGAAGTGACACTTGTCAGCGTTCAGCGTTAAACCTCAAAATTTCATTGCGTCAATCAGTTCTTCGAAGCCCTCTCTGATGGTTTTCAAAGTTCGGAGAGAAGACAACAACGCCGTCTATTTATATCAGATAAATTTGCCGTTTCAAGCCAGCCAGTACGGTGTCAGTGAAACGTAGGAACGTCGCTGGTGCAGAGAAGAGGCCAAATGGCTTTACCTTGAACTTGAAGAGGTCATCTGACGTGATCAGCGCGGTTTTATCGAAGTCTGTATGATCTACCTCAAGTTATCAGTAGGCGCTCTTCAGATCTATCGACGCGAACTACTTAGCATTACAGAGCCGCTCCAGTGTGTCGTCGATGCGGGTAAGCGGATAGACATCCTTATTTGTTGCGATATTCAAGCGGCGGTAATCAACGCATAAACTTATTGTTTCGTCTTCACCAATGCAACTGCTGCTGCGGACGGGCTCTGAGAAGGCTGGAGGACGTAGTCACGAAGCATGTCATTGAATCGCTCTCGGTTGGCTTGGCGTTATCGCCGCGATACTCGATAAATGGTTTGGCGGAGAGAGAATGCCAGTAACACGCGCCAGCGCTCAATTTGAAGGCAGGGAAGAAACATGTCGGTAAATCCATCGACCATGACTAGCATAATTTTGAACATTGTAGAAATACACGCTTGTGGCCGGAATCCTTACCGGTACATCTAGAATAATCTGCCACAACAGAGGAAATGATAAAGTCGCGTTTTGCCACAACATGCATACACAAGCAAAGAATACACAACTGATCTATTGATTCGAATCAGAGTTTTAGGGCTGCATGTCGGCGGATGTAAAAAAATATATATATACGAATCATTCAAGGCAATATCGTAGATGAGTCAAAAACGAAAGAAAAAAACTAGACTGATTTTATTGAATTATGCATGCTAAACATGCGGACCTGCCTTAGATTTCTAGAGCCACTTCAGTCACGGGCGCCTCCAGACTAGCTCAAAGGGCATGCCTAAAGCACTCTGCTCATCACAGGGGCGCGGATCCCTCCTCCATCCAGATTGTTTTAGGGGTCTGCAGGACCCTCACACGAGACCCTCGCCCACACCACCATTAGACTCAAGCACAGTATCAGCCGATCATCCGCTGGTACTATAGTAAAATAAAAAATGAAGAATTATCTGCATCGATGAAACCGCCACAAAAAAAAAAAAAAACAGAAATTTACACGTAGATGCGAAATCCGGTAGTAATGAGTGACCTCTGCAGTGCAGTCAAGGCCGCCTCCATGCAAAAGGGAGTGTCCAAAGCAGCCAAGATCAGCTAAAGAGCATGGTCGCTCATCTATTCAGAGCGTTCTAGGGGGTCCACAGGGCACTTCGAGGAGGCTATCACCACAGTCCGGCTCAAGTACACGATCAAAAGTACGTACACTAGCACTTGTAAAGCCAAGGATGGAGTGTTTGAAGCAACAGCGTGCATGCCACGACCGCAAACGGGTCAGAAATGCACCGAGCTAATAAGGGAGCAAGAAATTAAGGATACCTAGAAAGAAACGCAAAGTTAATTTCGGGAGAAAATTAAAAAGAAAGGAAATGAACTGTATATTATTACGTGCGGTATTTCGAAAAAAACAATTACAAGACAGATAACAACAGAAATAGAGACACAAAAAAATAACGCTTTAGAGAGGGCAAGTAGAAAAAAAGTTTATATATATTTTGAATGAATGCGAAAAAAGTAGGAGAAAAAGTTCAAATCAGAGAGGAAAGTCAGTGACAATAGTCCGGTAGAGTGCTGCATATGTGTCGGACCATTTGAACTAAAATTGCACAAGTGGCTTTATTTCTAAGAAGAGTCGAGTTATGAGACGTTATAATATTTGATGAGCAAAAAATCTTTAGGCCAAAACCAAAAAGAGCAATAAGGTAACAGTCTAGGAAGTAGTGACGAACGTCTTGACAGATCTTTCTACAGTAACAAACTAGAGAGCTGCAGGACAGAGATACTTTATTTAAAATAAAAAGAAAACCAGCAATGCCCCTTAATAAAGTTGTAAGCTGATTACGGGACGGACAGATTTGCGGTGTACTGAGAGTATAAAGTATCCAGTTTATAATTATGAGCCTTCATTAATTTCGCGCTAAACTGTGCTGCATAAAACAAGGGAAGAATGATGCAGGCGTGAAAGGACGCAACGTCCTGAAATGTTAGAAGCGGGTAAGCGGCCTCACTGGCCTGTGCTACCAGCAGCTTGGTCGTCTATTACCATAAATTCCAGCGCAACCCCGGATATGTAATAAAATGAACGGAACAAGAGACGATAAGTCCGACATGCTTATTATATGGGAATAATTGTAGGGTTAAATGGATTTACCGAATAAATAGCAGATCGGAGAGAACGAGAATCTGTACAGAAATATATGGGCGTAGTGGGATGGTTATTAAGGGCCTACAGGCTACCAGCTCCGCTTTACACACACTAGAAGACGGCTGCAAAGAAACTCGATATACTAATAATTTGTTGAGTAAAGCAGAAAAAAAACGGCGCCTGTGGAGCGATGTATGAACGACCCATCAGTATAGATATTTAGTTCTCTTCGACAAGAACAGAACATGGCTTTTTAATAGGCGAGTTTTATACTTAGGTTGCGGATGACGAGTCTAGTGATTGAACAAAGGCTGCATTTCGGAAAGGTTGTATTTAGTGTTACCATCTACTATAGGTTGCCGGAGTGTAAAAATCTTGAACGAAGTATATAACTGGTCTGGAATGCTAAGGTCGGGAGTGAAGAAATATCCGGAATTACAGGCAAGTTCGGTCTTGGTGAGCCAAATGAAGCTGGGCAGAGGCTAGTAGAGTTCTGTCAAGAAAACAACCTGGCCATAGCGAATACTCATTTTCAACAGCACAAGAGGCGCCTGTACACATGGATTTCACCGGACGGTCTGTACAGGAATCAGATCGATTATATTATTTGCCGGCAGAGATGGAGAAGCGCTATACAAGCAGTAAAAACAAGGCCTGGGGCCGATTGTGGCACCGATCATCAGCTTCTTGTTGCCAAAATTAAGCGTCGATTGAGGAAAACGCAGAAAACTAGAAGGCCTTTCAGGTATGATCTGGATCAGATTCCATTAGAATATGCTGTGGAAGTGAGGAATCGATTTCAAGAATTAGATCTAGAAGACAAAGAGCCCGAAGAGATGTAGACTGAAGTTCGTGATATAATACAAGAAGTTGCTACTAAGGTAGTTCCAAAGCAAAAGAAATGCAAAAAAGCAAACTGGTTATCTGAAGAGGCTTTGCAAATAGCTGAGGAAAGGAGGATGGCAAAAGGTATGGGGGAAAGAGAAAGATACAAGGTTCTCAATGCAGATGTTCAGAAAATAGCAAGGAGAGATAAGAATGCCTTCCTGAACATACAGTGTCAAGCAGTTGAGGACAACAGCCAATTAAGGAACACAAGAGCTCTGTATAAGACAATCAAAGATATCAAAGGAAGCTTCTGTGCTAAGCTGGGCGTGATAAAGGACAAACGAGGCAAGGAACTCACTGAAGCCTCAGAGATAAAGAAGAGGTGGCAGGAATACACAGAAGAACTGTACAAGAAGGACCCGGATGTGCAAACCCAACATAGGACGGTTGTGATTACTGATCTCGAGCCGGGCATCCTGAAGAGTGAAGTTCAATGGGCCTTAGCCAGCCTTGCTAAGAACAAAGCTAGCGGAATTGATGGTATTCCAGCTGAGTTGCTTCAAAACCTCAACCACGACGCTATTAACACACTGCATACATTATGTCAAAAGATTTGGACAACCCTGCAGTGGCCACAGGATTGGAGGAGGTCAGTTTACATCCCCATTCCAAAGAAAGGCAGTGCCAAAGATTGTTCCAACTACCGCACGATCGCGCTTATTTCGCATGCTAGCAAGGTGATGTTAAAAATCCTGCAAGGTAGGCTGCAGCAGTATGTGGATCGGGAGCTTCCGGACGTGCAAGCTGGGTTTCGCAAGGGCAGAGGAACTAGAGACCAAATTGCCAACCTTCGCTGGATCATGGAAAAGCAAGAGAGTTCCAGAAACCCACTTACTTCTGCTTTATTGATTATGCAAAAGCGTTTGACTGCGTAAATCACAGCAGATTGTGGCAAGCTCTCCAAGAGATGGGAGTTCCAATTCACCTCATCTGTCTCCTCAGGAACCTTTATGAAGGGCAAGAGGCCACAGTCAGAACTGGGCATGGTCTTACTGATTGGTTTCCGATTGAGAAAGGGGTGAGGCAAGGCTGCATACTGTCGCCCTGCCTATTTAACCTATATGCAGAGTGCATCATGAGGAAGGCCGGTCTGGACGAGTCTTCAGCTGGAGTGAAGATTGCTGGAAGACGTATCAACAACCTTAGATATGCGGATGATACCACTTTAATGGCAGAAAGTGAAGTGGAACTCAAGAGAATTCTGATGCGCGTACAAGAAGAGAGTGAGAAGTTTGGGCTTAAACTGAACATTAAAAAGACGAAGATCATGGCGTCTTGCCCTATCAAGTCCTGGAGCATCAATGGACAAGAAGTGGAAGCTGTGACAGATATTCTGTTCTTGGGCGCCAAGATTACCTCGGAAGGAGACTGCAGCCATGAAATTAGGAGACGCCTGCTTCTGGGAAAGAGAACAATGGTTAGCCTTGACCGCCTAGTAAAGAGCAGAGACATGCCAACCAAGATCCGTATAACCCGTGCTATGGTCTTTCCAGTTGTGATGTAGGGATGCGAGAGTTGGACTGTGAAAAAGGCTGACCGCCGAAGAATTGACGCGTTTGAATTGTGGTGCTGGCGAAGATTCTTGAGAGTTCCTTGGACTGCCAGAAGATCAAATCAGTCGATATTGTCGACCATAAACCCTGACTGCTCATTGGAGGGTCAAATTCTAAAGTTAAAGCTCAGCTACTTTGGTCATCTGATGAGAAGAGAGGAGTCGCTGGAGAAAGATTTGATGTTGGGAAAGGTTGAGGGTCGCCGGAGAAGGGGTAGGCAGCGAACGCGATGGTTAGATGGCATTCTCGAGGCATTGCAGATGAAGCTATGTGATGTTAAGAAGATAGTGAGAGACCGGAAAGCGTGGCGTGACATGGTCCATAGGGTCACGAAGAGTCGGACACGACTGAACGCCTGAACTGAACTGAGATCAATAGATAAAGAACATTTGTAAGAACATGAACAGCAGCTGCACTCGTGGTTGTGTAGGCGCCAGAAGGAACTATGAATGGTATTTGGCACAGGTTGCTGGAGGAATTCATATTACGGACATTTGAGTAGCCTGCTCAGTGCTGGGAAGCAGTTGAAGGTAGCTGGCTTGGTTGAACACCACGTAAAGAGCTATGTTTTTGTTTCCTCCTGATATTTCATACTGTGCCACTCATTATTTAGCCAGTAACAACACATTTCTTGTCAGCAACGAGGAAAGTAAGGAGCATTTGCTGTAAAATGACATGCTAATTACTCCAGACACCAGGTTGGTCCTGCCAATAAAACCAGTCAAAAACGCCAGAGCGGTAACACCTGCACAGATGCACCAAAATGACACACAAGGCCCGGCACACCAGAACCGTGTCTGAAACATCACCAGAATAAACACACTAGGCTCGGCACACCGGAACTGCGTCTTAAACATACCAGAATAAATACATCAGTAACCGTGTCTGAATTTCCGCTCTGGTAGAAACACTTGAGCCGTTTTGGTAGATTTTTCAATAGGGCGTGGTAGCTACTTTCTTGTCCCGAGTTATTGAAGACATCCTGCGTTCATGTTCTATGTAGCGTAAGCTAGTGACCGCATAGCATGCCCTTACCGAGTGCTTCAAGTGGACACTAACGGACATGTTATGCATGTATTCATCACGTGTACACCACGACATGGACCTCCCGTTACATTTGTCACCTTCCCCTCAAATTCTTCAAATGATGACACGACGGGTTATTCACTTTTTTTTCTGCTGTTTGGCAGAAACCCCACCTTACATTTGGACGTGCTGGTCCCGCCTGCTGGCAGCCCCATAACCATCTAAGCATGTGAAGATATTGCTCAAGCCAATGATATGCGCCTAGTAGCCCTTATTTAGCTTCTCGCCTCTCGGACTTCCCAGGAGTCTGCCTACGATATGCGCCATTGCCATGTATCCTATGATCCTTCTCCGTTACGTTTCTATGGTCTCCGGTACGCTGCGTTGCCCCCTACAGGGGCTCCTACCGTGCGGTGCTCTGAGTCATCGATGTGACGTGTGAACATGTCCCTCGTCTGCCCGCGGCCTCCTTCTTTTTTAACACTGCTGACATTCTACAGGTTTCCCAAGTGAAGTTATACCAACTCATTCCTCAGCCAGTTTACTGTCGCGATGGCGCTTACACCGGGGGGGGGATGTCATGTTACGAAAGGATGAAGATGACGTCTTTTCCTGATTTGCCTCGCAGAAAGGAAAAAGCAGATGAATGACAATGAAGTGGCTATATTTCAGTGGTGCTGCTCGCTGCTATGCCAGTTGCGGCTGTGTTCTAAATATGCTGTAAATACCATCTCTCCATGTAACAATACCATGTCTCACCAATGTGTCCATGAGGAGCGGACCAACAAAGGGATGTTTGCTTCGGCTCATCGCAACATATCGAAAAACATCGTCTTTTACGTCAGAAACTTGCGCAATAAAGTCACAAAAAACTCATTACGTGTTTGTCGGTGATATTAATTCACGGTCAATGCTCTTGGGATTGGTCTAGAATTCAAGAACGAGCATTTCCACAAACATTAAAAAAAGGAATAAAATATAGTCTATACTTTCCTTGAGTCTAATACTAGGATATGAACACCTGCACAATAAAAGAAAGCGAACGAAAGGGTTTGAAGAATCTTGTAATTGGTGTCGATGCCGTGTTAATCAACTCGTTCCTTGTATGATTTCGGAATATGCCCAACTCCACTCGAATAATTCCAAAACAAAACTTTATGGCTATGTTGATCATTCATGAGCAGCGCCTAAGGGCACATCTATCAAGCAAAAAAAATGAATTCAAATACTTCCGGGTGTCTTTGCAAACTTCAGGCATTCTTATTAAGAAGACTCATTTGAAGAATTATTCTTCTTTAAGAAGAATGATTTGCATACTTTTGTATTGAACGACACAGTAGCGTATACCTTCCGCTCTCGAGGCTGAAAAACAGTCGCTTACGAAAGAATTTAATTTGCGATATAAGCCAGTTACGCCAACACCTGCGGTTCCGTTTTTCATCACAATATTGTCACGGTGTGAAGTCTCTGATCAGAAGTCACCGCGGGACACAGGAGTAACAGAAGTCACAGTGCGGCAGGAACTAGCAGGCCCGCTTCGACAGAAGAACTTCAGTTTCTTCGCCTCGAGGAGACGAACGTCGGTTTCTTCGCCTCGAGGAGGCACACGCTCGCGATCAGCACAGAGGGAAAATAAAGAATGCAGCGTGTCATTGCCCCCCGGGTACAAGAAGCATCGTCCCGATGCTGGGAGTGTGGGTAGAGATAAAGAAAAAACCATTGCACGAAGGGCAGTTGCTCACGCACAGAAAGAGTCAACACTATCGGTCGTAATACGGTTTCAGGCGGACCACGTGGACCACGTCCGGGAGCGTGGAGCGTCGGGACTTTTTAAATCCATCAGGAACAACCTCATTGTTTAGGTCCCCAACTTGGCTTACCACTTTGTACGGGCCAAAGTAACGACACAGCAGTTTCTCGCTGAGGCCTCGTCGACGTACAGGAAACCAAACCCAGACACGGTCTCCAGCTGTGTACCGGGCGTCACGGTGTCGGAGGTTGTATCGCTGGGCATCGCGGCGTTGCTGATTCTGAATTCGCAGCCTGGCCAGCTGACGGGCCTCTTCGGCGAGGTGCAGAAAGGTGTGAACATCTGGTTGTTGGTTGCCGTCGTCTAGATGGGGTAACATGGCATCAAGCATTGTGGTCACTTCGCGGCCATGGACCAGACGGAAAGGTGTCATGTTCGTTGTTTCCTGGACCGCTGTATTGTATGCAAAGGTAACGTACGGGAGCACTTCATCCCACGTTTTGTGCTCTACGTCGACGTACATTGAGAGCATGTCAGCGAGTGTTTTGTTCAAGCGTTCGGTCAAGCCGTTCGTTTGAGGATGGTAAGGTGTTGCTTTCCTGTGTTCAATATGACTGTGAATTAAAATCTGCTGCAGCAATTCGGCTGTAAATGCGGCTCCTCTGTCAGTAATCAAAATCTCCGGTGCGCCATGGCGCAGGACAACGCAATTGATGAAAAACTTTGCAACCTCTAAGGCAGTACCGTTGGGTAGAGCGGAGGTTTCCGCGTATCGTTTAAGGTAATCCGTGGCAATAATGACCCACCGGTTACCGGAGTGTGAAAGGGGAAATGATCCCAGCATGTCCATGCCAATCTGCTGGAAAGGCCTCGACGGTGGGTCTATTGGCTTCAAGAGTCCGGTGGGCTTAGTCGGCGGCACCTTACGACGCTGACAGTTGCGACACGTTTTCACATAGTGTGAAACGTCTGAGTGAAGTCGAGGCCAGTAGTACTTTTCCTTGAGCCTTGCAAGCGTGCGCGTGACTCCCAAATGTCCAGAGGTTGGTTCATCGTGGCAAGCTTGTAAGATTTCATCACGTAGACACATAGGTACAACAATCAGGTACGGCGTTTGGATGGCGGAAAAGTTATTCTTCATGAGGACACCATTGCGCACACATAACGATGACAGAGCACGCTTGAAAGCTCTCGGAGCGGTTGTACATGCACCGTTTAGATAGTCCATGATGTGACGAAGTTCGGGATCTGCAGATTGTCTTTCAGCGAGGCACTCTGTGCTGATGACATTTAGCAGTATGGCCTCATCAGGAATTTCATCTGCGGGGGGATCTACAGGGGCCCGTGAGAGGCAGTCTGCGTCCGAATGCTGTCGGCCAGATTTGTATGTGACAGTTATGTCGAATTCCTGTAATCGTAGACTCCATCTTACAAGACGGGTTGAAGGGTCCTTTAGGGTTGCAAGCCAGCATAGGGCATGGTGGTCAGTTACTAACTTGAATGGTTTCCCGTAAAGGTATGGCCGGAACTTCGACGTCGCCCACACAATGGCTAGACATTCTTTCTCTGTTGCGGAATAGTTCACTTCTGCTTTAGATAGACAGCGACTGGCGTAAGCGATTACACGTTCTTGGCCGCCCTGGATTTGAACTAGAACGGCGCCCAGGCCTATGTTGCTTGCATCGGTGTGAAGCTCCGTGTCGGCGTTTTCGTCGAAGTGAGCCAATATGGGAGGTGTTTGTAGGCGGCGTTGAAGCTCTTTGAATGCTTGTTCCTGTGGTGCGTCCCAAGTGAAAGGCGTGTCTGTCTTTGTCAGACGTGTTAGGGGCTCGGCGAGTCGAGCGAAATCTTTGACGTAGCGCCGGTAGTAGGCACATAAGCCAAGAAATCGTCGAACAGCTTTCTGGTCTTTGGGCGGAGGGAAGTTGGCAATAGCTGTCGTTTTCTCTGGATCCGGCAGGACACCAGCGTGGCTTACGACGTGCCCCAAGAACTTGAGCTCCGTATAAGCAAAATGACATTTCTCGTTCTTTAACGTAAGGCCAGAGGATGTTATGGCTTGCAAAACAGTTTCAAGGCGCCGAAGGTGCTCCTCGAACGTTGGAGCGAAGACCACAACGTCGTCAAGGTAAACGAGACATGTCTGCCACTTGAGATCTGCAAGTACGGTGTCCATAAGCCGTTGGAAAGTAGCCGGAGCAGAGCAGAGACCAAAGGGCATAGCCTTGAACTCGTAGAGCCCATCCGGAGTAATAAACGCCGTTTTCTCGCGGTCCCTCTCATCTACCTCTATTTGCCAGTATCCGGATTTCAAGTCCATTGAAGAGAAATATTTCGCGGAGCAGAGACGATCCAAAGCATCGTCGATGCGTGGCAGGGGATAGACGTCTTTCTTTGTAGCTTTGTTTAGCCGGCGGTAATCCACACAAAACCTCAGCGTACCATCCTTTTTCTTCACAAGAACGACAGGTGCAGCCCATGGACTCCGCGAGGGCTGGATGACATCGTCGCGAAGCATCTCTTTCACTTGGCGGGTGATAGCGGCGCGTTCAGTCGGAGACACTCGGTAAGGTGACTGTCTGAGAGGTGGCACGGTATCATCCGTAATAATGCGATGCTTGGCGAGATCGGTTCTGCCAACACGTGAAGAGTTGGAGAAGGTCGCCCGATAGCGCTGGAGGAGCTGGTTCACTTGGCGATGCTGCAGTTGAGAAAGTGCAGGGTTAATGTCGAAGTGTAAATCGGTGGTAGGCCTCTCCATTTCGATAAATGACAGCGTCGCAAGTCCAGAGGCTTTTCGAACATGCGTGATACCGCAAATATGGGCCACTACAGTCCCAGTGCTTAAATGCTGGTGCTCACCGCCAAAATTTGTGAGTAGGACGTCTGCTTTGCCGTCTTCGAGGCGAACGACTCCTCTGGCTACAGCAAGACTGCGTTCGAAAAGTAAGATCTGTTTACTCTCCACGACACCTTCAAAGTTTCGCAGTGTATTCGCAGCCACAGACGTCATCACGCTGGAACGGGGCGGAATAGTGACGTGATCATCAAGGATGTGCAGTGCTGTCGGCCGCTCTGAAGCACTGTGTATTGCGTTCTCAGTCGATAAGGTCACTGACTTAGTCTGCAGATCGATAACGGCTCCATTCTCTGCTAAGAAATCCATGCCAAGGATGACGTCGCGGGAACACTGGACAAGTACGACGAAGGTTGCTAAGTACGTTTCTTCTTGCACAGTTACCCTAGAAGTGCAGGTACCGGTCGGCGTTATCAAGTGGCCTCCGGCGGTACGAATTTGTGGGCCTGTCCAGGGTGTAGTCACCTTTTTCAGAGTGGCGGCGAAAGGCCCACTCATCACAGAATAATCGGCGCCGGTATCCACAAGCGCTGTCACGTCGGTTCCGTCCACTGAAATGTTCAGGTCGGCGGTTACGGCTGTGGTGTTACCGGAACGTTGCGGGGTCCGGTCACGGCTGCGGTGTGGTACTAGCTGATTTCGTGTCGTCGGAGAACTGGAGCGCCGAGGCAGCGGATCATTGTGGGGCGCGTCGTGTCGTCGTGAAACGGAGTGGCCATCCGGTTGCAGCGGTGGAGGAGCTTGAGAATTTCGTCGATGAGCAACCTTCCCTCCAAAGGTTGCCGCGTCTAGTTTTCCCGATGGGGGCTAGGGGAGCGGACCCGCGTCAGGCCGGCATTACCACGTGTCTGCAAGGAGTATTGGCCCGGTGAAGGCGACCGCGAGTAGTCATAGGGCGTTCCGGATGATTCAGCCAGGTACGCGTCAATGGCAGGGGGTCGTTCACCACGCTGCGGCTTTCGCGCGTCGGCGCTAAATCCCGGCAGACCCATTCGTCGGTAATAGCAATCGCGGAACAGGTGACCAGCTTCGCCACAGTGGAAGCACAGCGGGCGATTATCGCGAGTGCGCCAGACGTCGCTTTTGCGTGGACGCACCTGAGAAATTCGAGCGGGAGGTGCTTGACGAGTGTATGCAGGGGCTGCTTGGTGCAGACTTGGAGGTGGATGCTGACTGGGAGGTGGACAGGCACGACGAGTGACTGCGGCGTAGGTCATGGCCTGCTGTGGTGGCATTGTCGGGAGTGGCTCGGGTGGGTTGAATGCCTGTTTGACCTCTTCCCGAACCATCTGAGAAAGGCTGGATACTTGAGGGGGTGCTGCCGTCGAAAATAGTTTTTGCAGCTCCTCGCGTACGATGGCCCGTATGGTCTCACGGAGCACGTCAGTGCTACCAGTGTCCGCGATGGCGGCAGCAATAGGGATGGACGGCCGCTCGTAGTGCTTAGATCGCATCTCTAGAGCCCTCTCAATGGTAGTGGCCTCGGATACAAATTCCCCGATGGTCTTGGGGGGACATCGCACTAATCCAACGAAGATCTGTTCCTTAATTCCCTTCATGAGATATCGAAGTTTTTTTTCTTCGGACATGTTTGGATCAGCGCGACGGAATAGCCTCGTCATGTCCGCGAAGTAAACGAGGACGCTCTCGTTAGGGAGCTGAACTCTCGTCTGTAGGAGCAGCTCGGCGCGTTCTTTCCGAAAAACGGTGGTGAAAGCTTGCAGAAACTGGTCCTTGAAGGAGCTCCACGTTGTGATGGTAGTCTCATGATTTTCAAACCATGCGCGAGCTGAACCGTCAAGCGAAAAAAATACATGTTGCAGTTTCTGGTCGTCGCCCCAGCGACTGTACTGGGCTACTCGCTCAAATTTATCTAGCCAGTCTTCCGGGTCGTCGCCGGGAAAGGCTTGGAAGATGGGTATCTCCCGCGGCTGCTGCAACACGAAGGAGGGGGCAGTGGTGTCTACCTGCGTCATTACGGGTGGTTGTGTTGTCTCCGAAGGTGGTGCTGGAGAAGATGGTGGCGGCCTCGCAGAACGAGAAAATTATAGAGGCGCGAATTCAGGATCAAGCCCTCGAAGCCGTCGGCTACTCTGATGGGTAGGCGTAATCACGATGGTAGGAGATCCTTGAGGGCTGGAGTCTCGGCTGGTTGGAGGTGTTCGGAGCATGAGTTGCGTTACCCAGCACCTCCACCAGATGTCACGGTGTGAAGTCTCTGATCAGAAGTCACCGCGGGACACAGGAGTAACAGAAGTCACAGTGCGGCAGGAACTAGCAGGCCCGCTTCGACAGAAGAACTTCAGTTTCTTCGCCTCGAGGAGACGAACGTCGGTTTCTTCGCCTCGAGGAGGCACACGCTCGCGATCAGCACAGAGGGAAAATAAAGAATGCAGCGTGTCAATATCATCAAAAACAGCATTGAATAAATAATGCTTTTCGACACAGGACACTTCGAAAAATGCGCACGTGACACTTCCAAAGGACGGCCCTTAATGCGCATAGGTGTCTTATCGCATCTTCTGTGGCTTCCATGATATTTCAATGCATATTGCCTCAGTGTTGACGCCTGCGTGTTCATGAAAAGATCTGAACGGTGCAATCTTGAGGTGTGCGCAACTAACAACATATTAAACCCGCAGCTAGCGATGTGTTTCAAAAATGCTGAACGAACAGATTATTTAGCGGAACAACTTATGTTCCTTTGTCATCCTCGATAATCTTGCTGCCTCAGTGCCGGCACTTATTTTGATGCAGATGGCTTTCAGTTACCGACCTATATGAAGCCCTTCTTCATAGCGCATGTCAGCTGGGGTATATACCTAGCAGAATAGTCAGTCAGTATTTTTCCTGCTTGTGACGAAGTCGAGCTACGACAGCGGCTTCACACTCCTGCTGTTCAAGCCCGCTGAGTAGTCAACACAATGCACTCAACGACCAAGCAAGAGTGGGACGCCCGTGTCTGATTTCGGGGGACACTACGTGAGTACAGTTTTGTTAAGCGCATCACTTGCGTTGTGCGTACATATATACGGATTGGCCACATGCTCCTATTTGGACCGCACGGCGCGCTTGATGACTTTGGCAAGAGCCTTGGCTAATATTTAAAATATTCTAAACAAGCTCCTTCAAGCACACAACTATAGATAGAGAACTATGGTTATTGAAGATTGTGAGGGTTTCGTGCAGCCATGCTGCGTCTGTGTTTGCCAATTCAACTTTGTCAGGGTACTGAATGTAGAATTTTTATCGGTGGGTGATTGAATCCTAGGCCAAAGTTATGGACGCACAGAATTTATATCATTAAGATGCGGTCAGCAGCGGCTTTAACGATTTCCGAAGTGGTATTTGAGATTTTTCATTGCGAAATACTCAACTTTTCGCAAGTACTTTGGCGTTAACGATGAGCCTCTTCGCGTTTTTGTTCCGTATCTCAGAATTGCTGGGGTTGAATTTAGTTGGCGAAAACATCGGCAGGTATTTACTTTGATATATGCGAACTTGTATCGAAATTTCACTAGATGCGGTTACTGCTAAGTTGCGATACTTCAGGGCCTTATCTGCGACGCTGGGTTCCAAGGAAAAAGGCGTGGCATTCAAATATACGCATTGAATGTCGTCTCTCTTATGTACGCTTTTGACGAAAATTAGAACGTGCTTTATTCTTCATTTTCATTGACATATTTATGACCCAATATTGCCGCGAAACCTTCAAAACTGTAATTGTTTTTTTTTTTTAACAGCCGCCGGCATGCGGCCTTATCACTGTGATTCTGGCACGCGTATCAATTCTGTATCCCGTGTTTGTTCATGCTCGTTGTCGCGATACGACGCATTACCATTTTCTTTGTCGCGAACGATGCGCCGAGATCTGCCTCGAAGATTCCGATCACTTGCCTATGTTTCTACAATGCTCCAGGCTGTGCTAGTAGCAGTTTGCGGCGTTGTCTAGATTGTTCTGAGCAGCCTTTAAATTGAATGTTGACGAGTGTGACGGGCTATCTTTGTTCGACGACCGACGAGCACGTTTGTTGCTATAGCCGCCGCCGACTTACTTAGTTCTTTTGCGGGCGCAAGTCAGCCCAATAAAGAGTTAATTTCAGTACCATCAAGCCTGTGTCTTCTTTGTGTGTCTACGGCCTTGTCACCACTACGTGACAATATTCGTATAGGGCGTTACCTGTCAGCATGCTCAACCACTGCCATTCCATGTGACTTGCCATCCAATTGATAATGACTGGCAAAAAGGTTGAATAAAAAGGCTACCAGTAATCCTGATAGACAGACTGATAGGTGTAGTGAAATTTTTAGTGAAAATGCTTGCCCGATGACCTCCTACAATTGCTCAGCAGGACATAATTTATGAGAATGCTGCAGCCACGTAATTCAAAACAACGTTCAATAATAAATTAGTGACCACTTCAGAAGCCATCCACAGCAATAAGACATACGCAATAATTATGAGAAAACTTAAGCTTAGTCTTTAAGATCAGACGTGACAATCTGCGCACACATTGCCGCCTTGTGGGTCTCGGATAATTTGATCATACGGGATTCTTTGCGTACTTAACGACGTTCACGTTTCAGCTGGATAGCGGTGCATTTACCCGCAGACTTAGCTAGACGTCATTTACTATTGTCGACAGCTTCCTCTGCCGGCTGCAGGTAGGAGGCGATGTCGAGGTTATCTTCTGGTACGCGCAGCAGCATCACATCGAGCGTCGTCATAGACTCCCTGCCTTTTACTGGCATGAATGGGGTCATTCTGGTGGTCTCCTGGACGGAGGTGTTATACGCGGTTGACGAAGTACGGCAGGATCGCGTCCCAAGTCTTGTGTTCGGCGCCGACTTATATAGCGCTCATCTCCGCAATCGTTTTGTTTAGATGCTCCGTAAGATCATTTTTATGGATATGGTACGCCGTTGCACGTGGGTGGTTTGTATGACTATAGGTCAAGATTGACTGCGTCAGCTATGCCGTAAAGGCTGTTCTCCTGTCCGTTATAAGCAGTTTGGCTACCGTGTCGGAGGAAAACTTCTTCGACAAAAAATTGGCGACTTCCGCGGCGTGATAGTTAGGCAGGGTATTTGCTTCGGCGTAGCGGGTCATGTAGTAAGTAGCCACAATGATCCACTTGTTTCCCGTCGAAGTTGTGAGCTTAATGAGGCAGCACATTTCTATTTGTGGAAGAGGGCTTAGCTGGGGGCGGTATCGGGTTCAGCCACTCAGCAGGTCTCTTCGGGTGTGTCTTGGGTAGCTGGCACTCACGGCACGTCTTCATGTAATGGGTACGTGACATGGACAGATAACCGTGGCTAACGACGGCGGCTAAGAGTTTCTTCACAATAGCGCCATTTTGCAACCTCAAGGCCGACAGCTGACACCTGAACCCAGCGGGAGCGAAAGCAGGCTTTCCTTATAGGTAATCGGCTAGATCTTTCAGCTTGGGTTCTTATCGCTGCTGTTCTGCAAAGCAGCTGGCTCTTAGTGGTCCCAAACAGGCCGCATCGTTTTCATCTTTCGGGGGAGCATTGACGGAAGTTCGGGATAAGCAGTCTGCGTCAGAATACTTGTGGCCAGATTTGTACACTTCAGTCATATCAAATTCTTGAAGACGTATGTTCCACCGGGTAAGGCGGCCGGAGGGTGCTTCCAAATTTGCCAGCAAGCACAGCGCGTGGTATTCGCTTACCACCCTGAATGGTTGGCCGCGTAAGTACGGAGGGAAATTTTAAGTCGACCAGATTAGCGTGAAGAACTCTTTCTGGGTAATTGAATAATTTGCTTCGGCTTTAGACACCGATCGGCTGACGTACTCTTTCTAGTCTTAGAGGTCTCGGAACAAGTACTGCGCTAGGCCGACGCTGCTTACGTCAGTGTGTTATTTTTGGGCGGGCGTTTTCGTTGAAGTACCCGAGGACAAGAGGGGGTGTGTAAGCAGCGTTTAGGCTCTTTGAAGGTTTCCGCTTGCGGCGCTTCCCATCAGCATTTGTGGTTGCGTTAACGGTGGGACGATGCACGCAATGTTCGTGAAAAATCGGCAGTCGCAAGAGCACAGCCAAAGCAATCTGCGCACAGCTTTCTTGTCCGAAGGCTGCAGAAATTGGGCGACCGCTGCAGAATTCTGTGGCTGTGGGCGAAAGCCATCTTTGTTCACAATAGAACCTGCGAATAACAGCTCCCCGTAGCCGGAGTGACGTTTCTGATTCTAACGTTCGCCCCGATGACTTGATAGCATCCAGCACTGTTTGCATCTTTTTCAGGTGGTCTTCAAATTTAAAGAGAAGAAAATGATGCCGTGCAAGTATACCAAGCAACTCTGGCACTTCAAGCCAGCAAGGAGAGTGTCCGTTACTCGTTGGAGCGTGGCTGGCGCGGAGTAGAGGCAGAAGGTAAAAATTGGATAAATTCGATGGAAAAAAAACAGTGTGGAATTATACCGAAAGTGGAAAATGCAGATCAGGAAGGAAGATTTCTCTGATAACTCAAGAGGCAGTGCCCTACTTTTTGAAGCTAGATCAGGGTGCCTTAGAACACGCAGCTACAAAAAGAAGTTTAACAATGAAGATGACGCATGTGATGTATGTGGAAACTCCAGTGAAACAATTGACCATATTATACTCGAATGCAATGGTATCCATCCGGAAGTTGATGCAGGCGCAATCACTGTTCCTGAAGCTCTGGGGCTTAGAGATAACAGTGGCCGGGTAAATAAACCGGCGGTGGAAACTAGCAAAAAACGGCTGGAAGATTGGTGGCTTAAAGCAGAGAAGTGACATAATGTTAGTAATGTAGGAGCAAAATTTAATAAATAGAACGATGGTTTAGTGAACAATTCTAAATCAATAATTAAGATATATGGAGAAAAATGAGCATGATAGCTACTGCTACCTCCCCGTTTCAAAGGGGACGCTCCTATATTCCATCCATCCATCCAGAGGCCAAATGACATTACGATGAGCTCGAAGAGGCCGTCTAGTGTTATGAACATCGTCTTGATGCGGTCGTTTTGTTCCGCCGCAGTTTTTCACTACCCATTCATGTCCATGGACAACGCTAAGAGCGGTAGCCTGCTCCGGTTCCTCACGATAAACCATTTACATGAGTTTCTATAATATGCCTTATGGCAAAATTACGTACAAAAAATACCTTGCGTTGCAGAGACAGGCTAGAGTATCGGCGATGCGCGACAGCGGGCAGACATCCTTCTTCGTGACGTTGTTCAAGGGTTGGTAATCAAAGCAGGAGCGAAGTGTGCCGTTTTGCTTCTTCACCAATACGACTGGTGCAGTCCAGGGGCTCTTCGGTAGCTGATTCGCTTCCCCTTGAAGCCTTTCATGAAATTGATTGCGGATGGCCTGGCATTCGCTTGGCGATATACGGTAGGGGTTTTGATGAAGAAATTGGGCATGTTCGCCTGCGACAATGCGGTGCTTTACTAGCGGAGTGCATCGCACCTTTGACGCTGAAGAAAAGCATTCGCTGCAGCTTTCAAGAAGAGCACACATACGATCTTGCCTGTCTCAGGGTATTGCTGCACTGATGTCGAACGTGGGTGGCTTAAATTGGTTAGGTACATTGTCTTCGGGTTGGCCGGGGAGAGAGAAGGCATCTAGGCTATCAGCTAGCTCGTCAAGAAAAGCGGTCATTGTGTCGTTGTTAAGATGCAGGTAGTCTTCTGTGAAGTTTGTTACCAGCACCTGAGCCTGTCCTCCTCGGATATGTGCGACACCTCTTTCCATGCCGAGCCCTCTTTCAAAAAGCAGCTGGGTGCTTCCCTCGGCAACGCCTTCGGTGGTTTCGCTGTCTGTGCTCCCCACGCAGACAACGATGCTTGATTGTGGCGGCACGGTCAATTCTTTGTACAGAACGTTTAGAGCGCCAGACTGCGTTGCAGTCGTCATAATAGGTATGATGTTGTCCATAGAAAACTTGATGAGATTTGGACGAAGGCCGATGATCGCTCGATGTTCACTGAGAAACTCCATGCCCAGTGTAATGTCTCACGAGTCATTTTATATGGAAATGAAGCTCGTAGGATAGTTACGTCTATTCTCTATCGCTCTTGCGATGCATCTCACGGACAACCTAATAAGCGTGCAGCCAGTGGTGCCAATTAGCGGGCCATCCCAAGTGGTCGTCACTTCCTTCAGCTTAGAGACGAGCTTTCCACTCAAGACAGAAGAATCGCCTCCAGTGTTCACTTAGGCGCTAACCATACGACCATCGACAGCAGCTTCAAGGTCACTGTATTCATATGCTTGCACTTAATGTTAGATTCGGCATTCAATCTCGGCTTCGATGTGTGTTCAGGTCACGGCCATGGCACGCAGTAGTCATTTCGTCGTACGGCGGGGTCATCTTGGACCCTGATCGTTTTCTCGTTGATGTAGCCGTGCATAGTGGCGGTGTCACTTTGAAGTCTGGCCCCGCGGTCGTCGAGTGCGTCTTCATTAGGAGCGTCGGTGTAATAGCGGTATCGTGATCTTTCGTCGTCGGTGGATGAGGATATTCGTTAACTCACTATATAGCAATATTGCCTACAAAGGTTGCTCTCTTTAGTTTCCCCTGCGGGGACTAAGTACCTTCCTCGTACGCAACTCTAGCCCGTTGACTCAAAGCGGGACCTGACACCGATGGCAAGCATGACAGACTACTTGGTGAAGCGCGCTCTTTCTCAGTAAGTTGTAGATTTCCTGTGGTCGCTCACCAAGGAAGGGGGGGAGGGGGGCATGGGGTGTCAGTGGCGAGACCGCGCAGGCCGATACGGCTGTGCGCACAGTGATCGAGTATGTGTCCAGCCTCATCACAATGGAAACAATGTGGTCGTCAGTCTGAAGTTCTCCAGGCATCGCATTTCCTGGGGCTTCGGTGTCATTCTGGGCTTGGTGTGCGGGGGTCAAGGGGCGGCCTCGGAAACAAGATTAGCGTCGCACGTCGTAGAAGCAAGCTACGTAGCGCGTCGGTGTAGTTGACGGCTAGTAAAGACTCAGAAGCGCATGTCTGGGTTGGCGTTGTACCAAGGGTCTGCTGTACCTTTTCGCGGACGATGTCCGCAAGATTCCCTACTTGGAGCTTTTGAGGTGACGGTAGCAACCGGCGATGTTCTTCAGAGACGTCTTCGCGTATATGGTCCCGAATGGTGTCTTCGCTCGCAGATGTGCTGTTGTATTGGCTTGCGCAGGCCGGTTGTAGTGGTCGATCATATTGGCGCATCCGGGTATCCAGTGTCTTTTCTATAGTGGACGCTTCGCATTCAGATTCGGGCATGGTGTTTGGCAGCTTTTTGACGAGTCCTGCCAATAGCGACTCTTTATCGCCTCTCATAAAAAAAGCCTGTCCCTCTCTCCTTCGGTCAGGTTAGGGTCAGCACGGCGAAACAGGCGCTTCATTTCAATGTACACTGGGGCAGGCTCATATGAGTGTGAAAGTGTTGAGTTT
Source organism: Amblyomma maculatum (assembly GCF_055883805.1). Classification (NCBI taxonomy): domain Eukaryota; kingdom Metazoa; phylum Arthropoda; class Arachnida; order Ixodida; family Ixodidae; genus Amblyomma; species Amblyomma maculatum. Next base: position 39,437,987 of record NW_028146738.1, on the reverse strand, counting down.
AGTAGGTTCTTGGCTCTGTCTTGAACGTCTACCAATCTTTAAAAACTCCTCATGATTTTCGAATTGTATTCTGGCAGATCCTTCAAGAGCAAAGTTGACCTAGGATAGTTTTACAGCGTCGTTCCAGACATTGAACCCTGCCACGCGATCGAAGAGATCCATCCAGTCTTGCGCATCTTCAGTTGGCATACTTTAGAAGATGGGGGTTCCCAGGGCTGCACGAAGAAAACCGATATTCTACACTGAGCCATTGTCGACGTTGGGACCTTGTTCCGTGGTAGAACGGTGTCTGGTAGTAGACCGTCCTCTGTTTGGAGCCCTTGAAGTGCGCGACTGGCCTTGTGATCTGTAGGTTAGTCCCCCAGCACGACAGAAAAGATGGTGGGGTCTTCGCATGAAGGGGTAGGACGGATCGCTAGGGGCAGCACCTCCACCAGATGTCAGTTAAATATAACTAGCTCAGTAGCCACAAATGAAGACACTGGCGTTTCACTTGAATGAATTTCTTTATAGGGTTGGCATGCGCACGCAAAAGAACTATGCGAATTGGCAGCGGTGGTAACAGAAAACGTGGTCGTCGAACTAAGAATATCTGTCGCGTACGTTTACGCGCAATTTAAGGGCGGTTAATAAATATTTAAGGCAGCTAAGAAACGTCTAGATAAAGCCCTAAACGGTGAGTATCATAATCTGGAACATTGTAGAAACGCACGCGAGTGGCTGGAATCTTCGAGATACATCTCGACGCTTCTTGCGAACAAAGAAGACAATAAAGCATCATGCCGGGACAAAGAACATGAACTAATCATAAATAAACGAAAATAAAGATTTGAATAGTTCGCGACAATGTTTCTTCCAATCAACGTTAAGAGAGGCGTCACCATGTAATACGTTTGGGCCAATTAGTGTTTTGAAATTGAATTTTTTTTCAATGAACCATTTAGGAAATATTAAAAAAAGTTATTTGGCTTTTAATGTAAGATGCATTTTCGACAAGTTTGTCGCAAGCGCCCAGATGTGTCCTTTAACCTCCATATACTTTTGTAATATTTGAATCTTCTCTATTATCTAATAATTTTGAATTCCCTTCTTGTAGCGGAATATGGTTAAAGAAAATCAAAACGCTCAGAATGCAGCCAGTCTGCGGCAAAATAACTTTTTTCAATAATCATTCTCAAAGACGGGCCCTCCATTGAGCATATCAAGTCGTAAGGTGCTTGTGCAAAGTAAGATTTATTGATGTTGTAGAACCTGTTGATGTTAGTCTTCGAAGCTGAAAATTACTTAAACATTTTCGTCGTTTCTAAATCTATCACGGTCCAAGCTGTCGCGTGATTCCAACCTGCAAGCACAATAACAGTGCACACCACCAAACCGTTTGTCTCAGAATGGTAGGCTGTTTTATGTCTATGGCTGGTGGGCGTATGCGACTCAGCATAGCTTGAGTGAAACGGTCCATGAGCACAGCTCAACGACAGGGAATAATACCTGGGAAAACGCTGTGTAAAGTTTCGAGGGCCGCGTACTTTGTGTAATGATATAGAAGTGCTTTTTATAAAGGTAATTATCTAGAGATGGTTTGTGATTGTAAGTATGAGATCGAACGAAATGAACAGCGCTAACACACAGAACGAGTGGAAAGGCAAGACAGTCGCATGCGATGACTAACAACCAAATAGTTTATTGCGGCTCACGGAGCAATATAAAACACATAGCCAAAACTCAGAAGGAAAAATCAAGTGAGGCATAATTATGGTCCCGAGATATACACGGGCGCTTTCAAAACCATCCTTAATTGAGATAGAAAAGCTCGTATGGGAATAGAGCCACCGACGGTTGCCTATTACATATCTATCGTTCGGTCGTTCGCTCAAAGCTAGACTATAGGTGCATGGTATGCGCCAAAGCAAAGCCGTCCTATCTGGAACAACTGGATCCTTTTCATAATCTTGGTCTACGGTTGTCGTGCAGTGCTTACAGGACATCCCCTATATTCAGTCGGCAGTTAGAAACGAATGAGCCAGCCTTACAAAATCGAAGAACAGTACTAACATGCACATACGTCATTAAAGTCCTTTCACAGCCAAAACACCTTTGTTATTCCATACTCACAAAGTCTACATCTAGGAAAATATTCAATGACAATCCTCGGCCAATAAAACCACTACTCTTGCATTTTGAGGAAATATGCAAGGACTTATATATAACAAATGAAATGCACCATATTGCCACAAAGCACGAACCAATCCCTCCATGGTACTCTCCCCGCAGTTTTTGGCCTGACGCTAACAAATTAAAAAAAATTCGCACTCCACATGAACACATACTGCAAGAATGCCTGGAACTGAAAGAAAAATACAAGAATTACACTGCATTTTACACACACGGTTCAAAAATCCATGAATGCATCGGAAGTGATATATCCTAAAATAAAAAAAAGAACTAACAAGACTACCTCAATATGCATCAGTTTTCACTGTAAAGTGTTACGAGGTTTTTGGTGCTGTGGAAAAAGTAAGGAATGAAATCATTACAAATAGCGTCATCGACACAGCGTTTTGAATGCAATAAACTATTAAAAAGCCGTCGAACCCCTGCTTGGAAGCATAATACACAACATAGTACAGATCACGTTCTGAAAACAGAATATAAAATTAGGGGTAATGAAAGAGCAGACGTACACGCTGCAAAAGCCAGATCTATGAATAAAAAGCGTGAGAAGATACCCCACAGGGATTGCATGAATTTGGCAAGCATCAAACAAAGAGCTAGGCGGCAAGCTGCGTGGGCAAATGGAACAAACAACAAGCTGTATTCTGTAAAGCCATTTTGAGAGGAATGAAAATTGTGCCGACACCAAGAACGTTTTATCGAGGTTATTTTATGTCGCGCGCGCGCGCGCACACGCACACGCACACGCACACGCACACGCACACGCACACGCACACGCACACGCACACGCACACGCACACGCACACGCACACGCACACGCACACACACACGCACACGCACACACACACACACACACACGCGCGCATAATTTCTTCTTGACCAAAAAAAAGACAAACCAATGTGTGAAATGTGCGCTGTCGAGCTCACTAGAAATTAAATTTTAATCTCATGCCCGCAACTTGAAGATTTTAAGAAAGTATATTTTACAGTAATTTAAAATGAACAAATTTCATTTCACCCTGCATTACTTTTAGGTGAACAAGCATTCATCAGTTTGTCTCTTGATTGTGCATTTCTTAAGAAGGTCTAGGTTTTAAACCAAATATGAGTCTCATTACTCTAAGCAACTCACGTAACAAATTATCTAACCTTGTGTTTGGCGCATCATAGCCGCAGCTGCTTTTGCGCCATTAAACCCCAAACAACTGTGGTAGGAACGTTATGGGCTAAAGAATGCACCTTGTGGTATTGCAAAAGCGTGGTATTGCCTATATATCAGTGTTTCGTGTCTTCACACTGCTACTGTGCTGTTTCTGTGATTTAGGAGATTTTTAGCATGTATACAAATTTCAGGAATGAAAATATATATGCATCTATGCAATAGCCGAAATCAGTAGAGATGCTCAGCCCGAATGATACCTTATGACACAGACGCATCCTACCTTGTTGACAAGCGTTCAAAATTGGCTATGCTGTTTATGCTATGCTTAGTGTTTGTAGCCCAGACTAGGCTGCGATATGTTGATTGAGAAAGGTAAAGAATAAATTATATTTCCCATTTCGCTTTTTGAACGAGAAAAGGCCGCCGCCTAGAGAAAAGACCAATTACTGCTGAGAATAGTGTGCACAGGTAATGGATATTAGTTTGCACATTTAAGTGAGAAGAGAAGTACGCCCCAGTGGTATCTTATAATCTTTAACTATTTGTAGCTGGTAGCATCTCAAGCTCAGAGTACCAGTCATTTGCACGTCTTCATTCTTGATACGGAAGATGATCGCATGTGTCTTGGCAGGATTTAGTTTTTTTGCATTATATTTTTGACCACGATTACAACATCTGCAGCCTTCATTACATTTCACTAATAGTTGATCTATATTTCAAGCAGACAGGAGCAGTGTACTGTCATCTGCCTACATAAGAAACCAATCAGAATGATTGTTTCCGGCCTTGGCGGCCGCTTTTCGATGGAGGCGGAAAGCAAGGCGCCCGTGTGCTGTGCGATGTCAGTGCACGTTAAAGAACCCAAGGTGGTCGAATTTTCCGGAGTCCTCCCCTACGGCGTCGCTCATAGCCTGATTTGCTTTGGGACGTTAAACCCCACAAGCCAAACCAAACCAGAATGATTGTTTTACGATATTCTTATAGAAGCAGTAAACAAGAAAGGCCTTAGTACCCTTCCCTGAGGTACTCTGAAATTTATATGGGTAAAATGCGATATTTTATTGTGTACATAAACACATTGTTCTCTATTCACAAGGCAGGATTTCAGCAACACCAATGGTATTCCACGAATACTATTGTATTGTAGCCGACTTGCAAGAGTGTTATGATAAGTCAATAAAATGCTTTGCTAAAATCAAGAAAAGTTACAGCTGATAACAAATATTTGTCGATATTTGTATAAATGTTTCGCATTCAGTCGACCTGTTTCTTCGTAAAACAAATTGGCGATCGGTTATAACCAATTTCTTTTAAAGAAAAGTTATGCTAACTTTTCAAAGCTTTTAGAAGTTACCGGAAATATCGATATAGACCTAAAGTTAATCGGCATGGTTCTGTTACCGCTTTTATTGATTACAAAATCACTGCATCCACCTTGTCCAAAAGCGTTTTAAGAGCTTTCTAGGCAGTATCAGGATGCTGTTTAGCAATTTTGTTGAAAAGTAGTTCATATTAAGAAACCTTGGTAATTATCATCTCAGGGTTTAAATGATTTCTTATCTTTTTAAAATGCCCCAGTTATTTCTTACAACGCATGCGCACAAAGCATGATAAATGCGACTTTTAGCTTTTATAATTTTCATATGGCCATATTTTAGCCTGGACTTTTTTAGTATGTTTAATTGGCATAAATGAAAAGTGGTTAAAGTAAATGGATACATACTGTGTATGAACGCGTTGTATTAATTGTGTGCCCAGATTATTTTAAGGACTGGGAACAAGTTTAGTGCAATTATTTTATCTTTAAATGACTAATTTTATTCAGTAATTCTCTGCAAAATAATACGTTTTCGACGTGAATTAGTGGCTGTGAAGCATATGGGTAAGTAAAAAAAAGATAATATTGTGTTGTGTCGGACGCTATTGTGCCTGCGCTGTAAACGACGGTTTCAGCATTTGTAATAGTTAGATCAAGTGGGAACGACGTAGTAGTTGCATTCTTGTCGGGGAGGCAATTAAATTGACCAAAACAGACTACTTTATCATTCATTCATTTATTCACTTTGATTACTCGTTTAATACCAGCGTAACAGCACTAAAATTTCAATCCGATTTTATGACCCTTAGCGCCCGTCGTCGATAGCTAGCCTCTACGTTTTTCATAAAATTTTTCATAGTTTTCTCAATCATCACCCTTACCTAACCCCGCCATCACTCATGTCACACCGCACTGCGCGTCCTTTTTATATTGCACGATGACTACTGTTCCCAAGGATGCGGGATCGAATCCCGGCCTCGGCGGCCGCTTTTCGATGAGGGCGAAAAGCAAGGCGCCTGTGTTCTGTGTGATGTCAGGGCACGCTAAAGATCCCCAGGTGGTCGAAATTTCCGGAGTCCTCTACTACGACGTCTCTCATAGCCTGAGTCGCTTTGGGACGTTAAACCCCAAAAACGAACCAACCAACCAACCACTCTGTAGAACCGCCACATTTGCTGGCTCTTTTTTCCCCGAACAGCCATAGACTGGAACGGCCTTCTTAACGTCATTGCTGTCATCACCTGCCCATCGACGTTGGCAACAAATGTAACTTCACATATTTGTTAACCCACCCCTTATGTAATACCCCGAAATGGGTCTTTAAGGTAATAAAATGAAACGAGATGAAAGTGATCAGGTCGATTCTATAGTTTTCCTCGTACGAATTGTTAACATCGAAATCATCACTGCAAGCCAGAAAGACGTGCTTTTCTGAAATAAAATCCAGAAAGGGCTGAAAAAAATCAAATGTATTACCTTTATATGGCGGATGATATTCCTCCGCTATTATTTTATTTCCTGATTTTGATAATATTATATTGTAACAGTCGTGAAGAAGAAGCTTACGGAACAAGTGAAGGAGAAAGACGTTGGAAAAGACTCTCGTGCTGGACGCGCTGCCGTTAACCAACTGAGCTCCCTGCATTATCGCCCTGTTTTTCAGCGCTCCGAAGTCTTACCCCCGTCGTAACAAATTGGCGGAGGTGCTGGGTTAGACTACTATCAAGACGGATCCTCGACCGTTGGAGCTTTATCGGAGCTGTTGCCTCGCTGGTCTCCCACCCCTTTCAACAAGAATGCAGCAGACTACCGAGCAGCCCCGAACATCAACTCGGGACCCTCTACTCCCGTCTGTGCTGCCGACCACCATGAATGCGAAGCTACCGTTTCGCGAGCCTTATTCCTTTGCTGGCCAAGCAGGGGAAGATGTTGATGACTGGCTCACTCATATTTGAATGTGTGAGCCGCTAGAACCGCTGGGATTCGGTGGCTAAACTAGCGAATGTTGTATTCTTGAAGCAAACAGCCTTGATGTGGTATGAGAACCACGAGGACTCCCTGAAAATATGGGAAGGCTTTGTCGCAGCAATCAGTGAATGTTTCGGTGGCCTAGCTTCAAAGAGGAAACAGGCCGAGCAGACACTTGCTCAGAGGACCCAGACCCAGGCAGCAGGAGAAACTAGCACTACCTACATCGAGGCCATACTGAAGTTGTGCAAGACCGTCGACAGCAAAATGACTGAGGACGATAAAGTAGGCCATCTGCTCAAGGGCATTGCGGAAGACGTCAACCTCTTCCTCATTGCCAAGGACAACTTCAGTACGGTCTCTGGCGTTATGCGACAATACCGAACATTGGAGACCCTAAAGACTCGCCGCATTACACCGAAATTTGGACGACTCGCAAATGTCACTACAGTGGGTAGTATTGAAGAGTCGCCTCCTGTACGCCATCCGTGGATTCGGTCGAGATAAGATGTCACGACGTGAGCAGCGTGCCTGGCCCAATGGCTTCGGAAGTGACGTTTATGCTCTTCCAACCTATGGGGGTGCGTGCCCGCCGATGTCCGCAAATGTCACCGACTTCGCCTGCCGCGAAGACCTGTACGCCCCGCGACCAAGACCCGAAGAGAATTACCAACAATTCTGTTATCATCAGCGCAGAGATCCTCGCCCTTACTCTAGTCGTCATCATCATCATCAACCTGACTATACCCACTGCAGGGCAAAGGTTTCTCCCATATTTCTCCACTTAGCCCGGTTCTGTGCTAGCTGCTTCCACTTACCCCTGCGAACTTCTTAACCTCATCCTCCCAATTAACTTTCTGCAGCCCCCTGCTACGCTTTCCTTCCCTTGGAATCCAGTTTGTTACGCTAAGCGACCATCGGTTTTCCTCTCTTCGCACTACATGTCCTGCCCATGTCCATTTCTTCTTCTTAATTTCTACTAGAATGTCGGTAACTTGAGTTATTTCTCTGACCCACTCTGCCCGCTTCCTATCTCTTAATGTTACCCCTACCATTTTTCGTTCTATAGCCCTCTGGGATGGAGCGCATTTGGCATGCACTCAGATTATGACTAGCAGCTTACCGGTATCGCTAAAGAGGAAAGTATATAACAGTTGCATCTTACCTGCACTCACCTATGCGGCTGAAACATGGAGGCTAACCAAGAGAGTTCTACTTAATCTGATGACTCTAGTCGTACTTCGCGCCAATCGCGGGACAGCTACATCATCCCGGAATCACCATCTAGGTATTCGTCGCTGCCTACCATGCAGGAATTAGCTGACACGCCACTCTTTGATCGACCTCTTCTGGTGTGCTACCGGTGTGGTTCCGCGGGTCACATTTCCCGCTACTGCAATCCGCGCGCATCGTTCAGGAATCTCCCGACAGCATCGAGCCGACGCGCCGTTCAGCCCTACATTGACACCTATCGGCCAGAACATCCTTCTCGGAGGGGCCGTTTGCAAAACGAAGGGTTCCGCAGCCACTCTCTAGCGTCTGACCGTAGTGTAACACCACCTCCGTCATTTCGTGTGCGCCGTTCCCCGTCACCACGGCGCCGATCTCCACCACCCTTGCAGGAAAATTAGCCAGCGCGGCCGATGGAGGTGAGGTCGGTGGACAATGTGCGCTTCTACCTAGTATTCCTCCGTCTGTGCACATGTTAAAAAACAAGGTTAACGTAGTCGTTGAGGGTTTGTCTACATTGGCGTTGGTAGACACTGGTGCTACTATTTCGGTCATGAGTTTAGAATTTAAGAATCTTTTGAAGAACAGTCATGTTGATTTGGGAGAAAACTGATAATTTTCATGGAGTGAGTGGAGAGTTAAGGCATCCGGTTGGGGTGTGCAGCTTTAAAGTTTCTTTAGAAGGCGCAGTATTTCCGGCGGAGTTTGTAGTACTGCCCCGATCTACACAAGACGTAATCTTGGGAATTGACTTCCTGCGTTTGTGCGGCGCTACAGTTTATAGCCGGACGGGAGCGCTAAGTATTAGTGGTTCTCTTCCTCGTGAGCTTTTGGAAGAGTCTTCAAATTATGAAGACGTTTTGTGTGTGTGTGTGTGATGAAGTCATCGTACCACCACATTGTGCAGTGTGCGTCCAGGTGTTCAGCTCCCGTGCCATTAACGACACATTTGAGGCTTCTGTGCCTCCTCTTCATTCACAGTGCGCAAAGAAAAATGTGTTAGTGCCGCATTGTTTGAGTTGTGGGAAAGAGGGCCGTACCGGACTGTGGACTATAAATTGCTCTCCGGAACCGGTTGTTTTTCAAGCAAGCTTGAAACTATCTTCATTTAGCAACTCTATACCGAATTACGTAGCTCTCATTACTCCTTCTCCCGAAAACCCTGCTTCTCACTCGCCCGCTGACTAGAAGCTTGTTCCGATGATCAGCGCATCTTTGAACGCCTCGCAACGCCAGATTTTGACGAGCCTATTGTCTCAACACGTCTCCGTCTTTGATTTCGCGCCGTCCGACGGCTCGCAACGTTTTCCTTTGTCTCGCGCACGCTATAGGATTCACACGGGATCTGCCCATCCGATTCGTCAAAAGCCATACCGTGTGTTGCTATCAGAGCTTAAGATCATCACCGAGCAAGTCCAAGACATGTTGAACAGGGGCGTAATATAGGAATCCTCTAGTTTTTGGGCTGCTCCAGTGATCTCTGTAAAGAAAAAAGACAGAAAATGGATGTTCTGAATCGACTATCGTCGCCTCAACTCCATCACTAAACAGGATGAGTGTCCTTTCTCGCGCATTGACGATGCCATAGATTGCCTTTTCTCCGTGTCCTATTTTTCTTCAGTTAATTTGCGATCGGGGTATTGGCTGATTCCGATGGGCCCTGCTGACAAGGAAAAAAACTGCATTTGTTACACCGGACGGCATATTTGAATTTAACGTGATGTCCTTCGACCTATGTAATGCGCCGGTCACATTTGAAAGATTTATGGACACAATACAATACGTGGCCTCAAGTGGGAAATCTGCATGTGCTATTTAGACGATGTTATTTTTGGCCGGACTTTTGCTGAAATAACACGCGACTCGGTATTGTTTTAGATTGCCTGTAGAAGGCTGGTTTTGTCCTGAATTCTAAAAAGTGCCGTTTTGGCGAACGTCAAGCGCTGGTACTCAGGCATCTCTTTGACTGCGATGGAGTTCGGCCAGATCCACAGAAGACCGCAGCAGTTACAGCATTCCAACGACCCCAAACTCAAAAGGAGCTCCGCAGTTTTCTGGGGCTGTGTTCTTACTTTCGGCAATTTATCCCAAGGGTTTTCAATGTCACCTACCCTCTGACATCCCTTTTACAAAAGGATGTCCCTTTCGACTGGACCTCAGATTGTAACGCGTCTTTCCGTCAGCAAAAGTTTCTGCTTACGTCACATCCCATAATACGGCACTTCAACCCCTCCGCTCCGACTGAAGTCCACACTGATGCAAGTGGTATTGGTGTTGGCGCTGGTCTTGTGCAACGTTTGGGAACCGGCGAGCATACTATTGCGTATGCCGGACATTCCTTCAGCAAACCTGAGCGTAACTGCACTCTTACGGAGCAGGAGTGTCTCGCTGTAGTTTTCGCTGTTCAGCGGTTTCGGTGCTACCTATATGAACGCCATTTCACGGTTGTGACGGACCATCATGCCCTGTGCTGTCTCGTCAACCTTCATGATCCATCTGGTCGTCTGGCACGCTGGGTCCTTCGTCTGCAGGAGTACGACTTCACTGTTTCGTACAAGAGTGGCAGCAAATACGTCGATTCAGACTGTCTTTCACGTCTTCCCATTCCTACGACCGAATGTGACTCTGCTGATTTCGATCACTACATCACTTCTGCCGTGCCAGAGTTTCCCGACGCCTAGGCTCTGCGGACTGCGCAAGAAACCGACATAAGCCTCGAGTCACTGGTTGCGGCGGCGCGGGATTCCACTGCTTCGCGCCCATTTTGTCTCCGTGATTGCCTTCTGTAAAAAAAGGCTTACTCAAGCACTGGCACGAATTTTCTGCCTGTGGTTTCCGAGAGCTACCGCTCACGCATCCTGCGTGCCATGCACGACGACCTCATTTCCGGTCACCTTGTTTCTGCACGAACGCTCCACCGTGCCCGCGGCTGGTTTTATTGGCTAAAGATGCGCCAGACGACTGAGCGCTATGTGGCAAGCTGCACTAAGTGCCAACGACACAAACTTCCAGCCCCGCCGGGGTGGCACAGTGGTTACGGCGCTCGACTACTGTTCCCAAGGTTGCGGGATCGAATCCCGGCCTCGGCGGCAACTTTTCAATGGAGGTGAAAAGCAAGGCGCCCGTGTGCTGTGCGATGTCAGTGCACGTTAAAGAACCCCAGGTGGTCGAAATTTCCGGAGTCCTCCACTACGGCGTCTCTCATAGCCTTAGTTGCTTTGGGACGTTAAACCCCTCAAACCAACAAACTTCCTACGTCCACGCCGCAGGGCCTGCTGCATCGTGTGACTACACCACGGGGTGCATTCGAGAAATTCGGAATCGAACTTATGGGTCCCTTCCCGAAGTCTTCTGACCGAAATCGTTGGATCGTGATTTGTGCCGACTACCTCACCTGCTAATGCGAAATTTCCACTCTTCCTTCAGCACCACTCACCACGTGTCCCTTTTCTTGCTGCGTTTTGTCATCCTCCGCAATGGATATCCGCGAGTGATCATCTGTGACGGAGGTCGCCAGTTTATGGCAGATGCTGGGAAAGAGCTTCTTCGTTTGTGCGCGTCTCATTTTCGACATTCCACACCATATCACCCTAAAACTAATGGCCTGACGGAGCGCACAAACCGCACACTCGCCAACATGCTGGTATGGACATTGTATCTGATCACAAGAACTGGGATGCCATACTGCCGTTTATAACGTATGCTTCAACACTGCAACACATGAGACGACCGGCTACAGCCGATTGTTTCTTTTAATGCCCGTCCTCCTCGATATTGTCTAGACACAATTCTTCCTTACTCCGTCCATGACGCACCGTGCTTCGCGGAAACTCTTTGTCCAGCCGAAGAAGCTCGCCGTCTCGCCCGTTTGCGAATTCTCGCTTCAGGAGATTGTTCAAAGGCTCGGTTCGACAGCCAGCATAACCATGTTCGTACATCTCTCGAGACAAGTGTGGCTTTGGCGACCTCTCCGAAAGCGAGGTTTAGCCCAGAAAATGTTCGCGCATTACGCCGGCCCTTACGTTGTGCTCGAGCGTGTCAGCGAAGTGAACTACCGAATAGCACGTATGACAGCCAGTGGTTGTCGCTCAGTCACAACCGAAGTTGCCTATGTCGCCCGGATGAAGCCGTGTCAGTCTCGTGGAAACGAATAACTACCTCGCCCCGGGGACTTCTTCTCAGGGGGACAATGTAACAGTCCTGAAGAAGATGAAGCTTACACAACAAGTGAAGGAGAAAGACGTTGGAAAAGGCTCTCGTGCTGGACTCTCTGCCCTTGACCAATTGAGCTCCCTGCCCTATCGTCCTGTTGTTCAGCGCTCCGACGTCTTACCCCTGTCGTATCAATATCATAGTAATTGCTGGTGTATGAAATGGGATCCCAACTCTCACTTTTTCTCGATATTGCATGTACAGCAAAGCCTTCCCCCCCCCCTGTCAGGGTGATTTATGAAAACATTTCTGTGACCATTCAATTTGTCAATTTCACAGCCTTGATAATACCACTTTCCGGTCACCATTACTATGGTTAACATTAACAAAAACTGCTTCATTAGGTGATCAATGTTATCCTAATTCTTGCTGAACCTGCATTTATGTCAGGTAACAATTTGCGCGAAGATTCATGATGATTAATAGATTCTGGTAAGGCAAACTGCTGATAATACATGCGAAAAAAACTGAGGTCAACGAGCGAATGAAAAAAGCACGGTAGGTGTGCGTAGCAAAAGCAAAGACTAGTCACACGCTATTTAGTTGCATTGTTTAGCACTACATCATGTTTTGTTCGGGACCTAAAGCGGACAATGCTGTTGGGACCTAAAGCGGACAATGCTGTTGCTTTGCTTAGTATTCATTTTGGTACACGATGACAAATTTCGATGACGGATGTTTAAATGGGCTTTTTATGGCCATACCAATCCGATAAAAAATGACCGCAGTGCTCTTACGTTGTTCACATGTGACACATTGAATCTCAATATTGCATTTCTCAGAGTATTGCTCTGACTACAACAGCCTGCTTTAGACATCCTGTACCTTGATATCTATAGGCCCTGACATTTCGCATCTAGCACATTGTTTTCCGTTTCAATCGTTTTGTTGTTTTCGAGCACAGCGCCCAGCGTTTCTTTCAGTTCATCAGTAGTATTGAGGGCATAATACAGGCTTGCTGTAAGTGTCTTCTGTTCGTTCACGAATCTGATTTTGCAAATGCTACATTTTTTTGCGAAATAATTTGATCTGCAGAAGCAATTCCTCTTTTAAACTTATCTCTATGCGCGCCTATGAAATTTGTTTCCTAAATTTGTGGTGTTATTTTCAGGATCTAAATATATTGAATCAAATTTTGCAGGAGCGCTTCGCATCGTTGCTTCGCTTCGCATTTCTTTCCTCGTTACGGGACCTGTTGCATCGGCCTTGCAGCCAATCCGATACTCAGGTGAGTCTTATAACGAAAGCGTCCGGAGAAGGGCTCTACTATCAGATGCTGTAGCTTCGGCTGTGTGGAGAATCCGCCTGTCGCGCAGTTTCTCTCCTCAATGCGTATTTTACCTCGTAAAGGCGCAACATCTATTCACGAAACTCTTTTAGTCAGTGTTACCATTTTAAGCGCCAGCTACAAAACATAGAAGTAAAACTGGCACTAAAAATAACAGAAATAAATAATTACAAAAATTTAGATGTGCTGCCTCATACATGCTCGTTTTCGTACACTACACCATTACCCCAGAGTTCTCATTTGTCTACATTAACCCACACGGTCAATAACATCCGATGGACGTCCGGATAAAATCCGTATATCCGAAGCAGGATCGGGACATCCGCCGGAAAACAAAACACACACGAAAACGGTCATCCGGACTAAGATGTGCGTCGATTTACGAGGGAGCGTCTTTCTTGGAATAATATTCAAACAATTATTTACGAAGGTGTTCTCTCGATCCAGACCTCAGCAAGGATTTACAGTTCACGTCTGGGCACTCATGCGTCTGATGGATTAATGAGGGCTACCAAGGGAATTTGAGACTTACGTGCAATCATTACAGCACCAATGTACTAATAAAAAAAGTCCCCGCCAATCATTGCGGTTTATATCAAATTATCATAGGTCGCGTTTTCGTGCGAGCTATCTATTTACGAATCTATCGGACTGGTTCTGCGGCGATTGTGCGCAAGCTTGTTCGCGCAGCTGCATGGACGCGCTCAATGCACTTTGATCCTATTTTCTACATTTGTGATGCCACTACCCGTAAAGCAAAATCCTCATTTCATGAAATTCAATCGCACATGTATTTAACCAGCGCATCGAACGCATGGCGGAAGATGTACTATACTATGCATGCTCGAATGGTTCCACCGAAGCATCAACGTTTCATCTGCCATGTTTGATTACATATATAAAAATCAGAGATCTCTTTTGCTTTGTCTTGTTTCGTCGGTGTTGTGGATGGTAAAAAAAGAAAGGAGAAAGAAAAGAAGGAAATGGAAAAGATGAAATTTGAAAAAAGAAGGAAAACCAAAAGAAGTAAAAAGGAGAAAAATAAAAAAGAAGGGAAAATGACAGTAGGGAAAATGACAGTAGGGAAAATGACAGCAGGGAAAAAGATAATAAGGAAAAGGACAATAAAGAAGGTCAATAAGGAAAAAGGGCAATAAGCGAAATGACAATAAGGCCAAGGAAAGAAAGAAGTAAAACGAAAATGAGGAAATAGGTAGGGGAGTAAAATGGAGGAAAAATAAAAACGTATTGTAGAATATATTTTTATTCGCTGTATATTTTCGACAGCTGCGTCCAAGCGGATCGCATGTTACTGAGTCCCCTTATAGTTTTTCCTTTTTGCAGGCCATTTTATGCCGGGCATGTATGACCACACTGCGCCAGAAGCGAGTTGTAGCCTACGCGAGGAATGTGCGCACGTCCAGATATTGTGAACTCTATTTAGCAGATGCATTTTCTTCCTGACACATTTCAGCCGTGGCGCAGGATTTACGGCGCTCGATATCTGTACACAAGGATGCGCGATCAAGTATCGGCCGCGGCTGCCGCTTTTAGACGTAGGCAAAAAGCGAGGCGTCCGTATGCTGTGCGTTACAGAACCCCAGGAGTCGAAATTTCGGAGCCCTCTACTAGGGCGTCTCTCACAACCTGAGTTGCATTGATACTGTAAACAGCATGAGCCAAACCACCCTCTTCGTGACAAGTATTTCTTGTAAATATTCTGCAGAAATCACAATTCTTGAGGTTGCTATCCGTAAAGCGTTTTGGCACCACATTACAGTTTAGCCGCTTCGTAAATGTCCCCACGCAGTCATGCACAAACCAGCAGCAACAGTTACGCATTTTGTTGGAACATTGCACCACCGCTGAAGAATCGGCGCCAGCGATCATCGAATTTACAATGTCCCCCGTTTCTACATTAAGCATACCGTATGATTCACTACGCATCGGAGAGCTCCTTTGAGGACTTGTCGCAGACCACACCATAGAACGTCGCGGTCGCCACCCCGTAGTAACGCGACATTGTACAAACTATTAAAAGATAAGTGAAGTGAAATACCTTAGGCCAAACCTGCTTTTGGATGTTTCTTATCTGCTCGGCGAATCAGGACCCTAAAATCGGTAAATTATGCGCACGTGTTCTGCATCTATAGGCATTTTGCTGCTTTAACATCTGTAAGTACGGTTTTATCTTGGGTGATATCTCGCAATAAGACGCGTATAAACCCACCTTCAGCTACTGAGCCCTCTGAGTATAGTAAATATCGCTCACTTTTCGCCCACCGAGGGCGCGTCATGTACGGAAAACCATGTACAGAAAAGGCACCTCCAATATCTAAAAATCTTGCGCTAGATGCTGACCCCAGGTGCTGACCCCAGATGGAGCGAATACTCTAAAACAGCATTCTTGCAGAGTGGCACCTGCGCATTGTTGACTCTACAGGGAATTGCACTATCTCTTACGTTTATTACCACATTAGCAATGCAAATTGGGTAATAAAGACAAGTTCATAAACATCATCATCATCATCATAAGCCTGACTATACCCACTGCAGGGCGAAGGCTGTGCTAGCTGCATCCACTTGACCCCTGCGAACCTAACTTTCTGCCGCCCTCTGCTATGCTTTCCTTCCCTTGGAGTTCAGTTTTTTATCCTAAGCGACCATCGGTTATCCTCTCTTCGCACTACAAGTCCTGCCCATGCCCTTTTCTTCTTCTTGATTTCCACTGGCATGTCAGTAACTTGAGTTATTCCTCTGACGCACTCTGCACGCTTCCTATCTCTTAATGTTACCCCCAACATTTTTCGCTGCATAGCCCTTTGCGTTGTCCTCAAATTAAGTAGAACCCTCTTGGTTAACCTCCATGTTTCAGCCCCATAGGTGAGTACAGGTAAGATGCAACTGTTGTATACTTTCCTCTTGAGCGATACCAGTAAGCTGCTAGTCCTAATCTGCGCATACTTGCCAAACGCGCTCTATCCCAATCTTATTCTTCTTGTTATTTCCTTTTCATGGTCCGGATCTGCGGTTACTGCCTGTCCGATGGTTCGCTACCTAACGTAAACTTATGTTCCTTCCCGAGGCTGTTGAACATTACCTTAGTCTTCTGCATATTGATTTTCAAGCCTACCTTTCTGCTTTTCCTGCCTTGGTCATCAACCATTATTTGCAGTTCATCCCCCGAGTAACTTAGCAAAGCAATGTCATCAGCAAATCGCAGATTGCTGAGGTATTCTCCATCTACCCATATCTCTAACTGCTCCCATTCCAAGTCTCTGAATACTTCCTCAAAGCAAGCCGTGAATAGTACTGGGGAGATCGTGTCTCCTTGCCTAACACCTTTCTTTATGGGAATTTTGTTACTTTCTTTGTGCAGAACTATGGTTGCTGTGCAGCCACTACATATATCTTCCAGAACTTTCATGTACGGCTCGTCTACCCCCTGATTTCACAATGCCTGTATCACCGCCGAGGTTTCTACTGACTGAAATGCTTTTTCGTAATCAATGAATGCTATGTATAAGGGCTGGTTATATTCCGAACATTTTTCTACCATCTCATGGATGGTATGGATATGATCAATAGTAGAGTATCGTTTCCGAAAACCATCTTGATCCTTTGCTTGATTGCAGTCTAAGGTTGTCCTGATTCTATTAGCGATTACCTTAGTAAATACCTTATACGTAACAGACAGTAAGCTTATTGGTCTGTAATATGTAAGGTCCTTAGCGTCCCTTTTCTTATGAATGAGGATAATGTTTGCATTCTTTCATGTTTCCGGTACTCTCGATGACACCAGGCACTGCGTATACAGGGTGGCCAGGTTTTCTAGCACGATATCCCCTCCGTCCTTCGACAAATCTGTAGTTATCTGATCCTTTCTAGCTGATTTCTCCCTTTTCATTGTTTCTAATGCTTTCTTGATTTCGTCCTTCATCACTTGTGGAACGTCTGAAAGTTTTTTCTCTACCGTCAATCTCATTACGGTCCTGACTACTTTGGCTACTGTAGAGATCTGTATAGAGCTCCTCGGCTACTAAAGACAAGTTATTTTGTCTAATTAACACAAATTTGACACCAAAGTATGACTCGCGATACATCATCAAATATGGTGAGGCGACAAAAATTAAAGTAGGATAATATGCCTCTACCCGTGCCACTAAGTATAACAGGCTCAGGCAAATCGTGCATAAATAAATTGGTCGTGACGGACAAGCTTGGTCTTTGTTTTGCACCCGTAGGCGAAAAAACCCGAAGGCTCCAAAAAATTGGCAGTGGCTTAGCTTGGGTAAGGCTGGAAGATTGCAAAAGCAACGCCTTGTTTCAGCTGGTAGTTTGGACATGGTTGCCCCGTATTGCTTATGCATGAATTCCCTCTGGACACAACATAGTTCTACTGTAATTGTGCTTTATTTATTCCGTTGAATACGCTTCGGTGAACCGTGAAGAAATGGCTTTTGGTCTGTACGTCGGTGATGACATAGTCTTCGGAATGCCTATTTTTCACCAACATCTTTGGCATTAAGAGCGTCCATGGAACTTGTCTCGGCTTGCTCTTCTCTCTGTTCCGGCATTTCTTCAGCACGGCGTTTTCTTCTGTTGACATTGTGTCGCTCCACACTATTCATAGGTTCTTCACCAACATCTTTGGTATTAAAAGTGTCCATGAAACTTGTCTCCGAAGTTTCACTTGGCCGTTCCTTATCAAGCGATCTTGACCGGCGTGCTCGCCAGGCTGTTACATACGCATGATGTTTAGCTCGCCGTTCTTCCCGCTCTTCGTCTGTTTATTCTGCACGGCGCCGTTGCTTGGCCGCAGCAGATCGTTCCATTGTCGCCTTGCGCACATCATCCGACATAGCGCACTGAGAGGAGCGCAGCTGTAGCCCCCTGTTTTATCCCGCTCTAGCGAGCGCTTTCTCTCGGCAGCGGCGCAGCCGGCCTGTGAAGCCTCATCTCCGCCATCGATGGCGCTAGCTAGGTCCCCGTCTCTCGGTCTACCGTGATGTCACGCGGTCACGTTGCAACGGCGTAACGTCACCGCTCCGGCTCTTGTGAAGCCTCACCTCCGCCATCGATGGCGCGAGCCGGGGCCCCGTCTCTCGGTCTGTCGTGACGTCACACGGTCACGTGGCGCGCAGCTGTGTGAGGAGGCACCGCGACCATCAATGGCAGAAAGTGCAAGCAGTATTGCTTTCGCAATAAAAAACGTAGCGAATTCTATATAACGGCTCACAGCCGGAGAGCCGGCCCAGTGAGATTTCCCGTATTCTCCCCCTGGAAAGTAGCAAGGATGGGATCGGACTTTGGAAAGGGAAGTAGGATTTAGGGTAGGGTTATGCAAGTTGAGAAGGGATCGCGGCAGCATGGATTTTCTCGAATGATTCTGATCGAATCGCGCTCCATTCCGCGCCTCTGTTGAGGGCGATCACTCGCCTTAGCCGAAATGGACGGCTCTCGGACTTCAAGCGTATTCTCAAACCACATCACGTTCGCCTGATCTCCGCTACCAGAGACAAATTGTTGGGCCACTTTGGAGTCCCCCATCCCCCAATTCAGATTCCCCCGCCCCGACTGTACTAGGGCTACTTGGGAGGCGCATGTCGTCGTACTGCGATTCTCTTACCCTTATTTCAAGGTACTTGGAAGCAGTGCCCGAGGTCTCTTCCCAGTTGTAGACCCTTCCCAAGTAGCACGGCGTCAACGGGCCGCCAGCAGCCTAGTAGTGGGAGACCCGGCAACATTATTGGGGCCAATAATGGAATTCCATTGGGGCGCTACCTGTGCCAACATTTGATCACATCAGGCTGGCTTTCCTGCAATGACCACCAATGACAGACTAGCCTTATTATTGGCATAGAGCCTCACTCAACGGCTATTCAATACTTCAAGCAAGCTTATTCACGGGCGTTTCAGAACTGCTATCCATCGAGGATCGTCGGCTGCCCAACATAGCCTGCCGAGCTTGTCCACTGGCTTTGCATCATAGGCATGCAGGCATCCCATTAATGTTGAATGATTGTTTTTGTGGTGGCCATTTTTTATTTGATGGCTGTTACGGTGGAGAGGCAGCTAAGGTCATCACTCCCCCAACACAGGGTTGCATTTATTTTTGTGCTGGCATTTTACATGCAGCTAATATTATATATACATCATCCTGAAAGTATACATGCACACAAAAAGCCAGAAGGGTTCGTTTCATGAATATTTATTAGGTGCGCATGTGGTACATAGTGAAAAAAAAACTCCAGGCAGAATTCTTTCAGACTTCCAGGACTTCACCTGCCGTTGGGTTCATTGACAAGATGTCAGCTGATCCCAGGTTGTAAGAGACGCCGCAATAATGCAAGCTTCAGGTGTCTGCCAAGCCATCATCTCTAGCATGAGCCTTTTGCTCTCGGTTAAAAAGACAGCAACTTTGAGCATCACTTGCCGATGTATGCTTGAGCAGCTTGCATGTCACCATCTTCGGTTTCGCACAAAACAACTGCAATCAAAAACAAAAATAAGAGACAGTGTCATGCAGAATTATGATTTTTTTCGTACATCTTAGGCAAACTGTTTACAAGCTGTAACGTTGCAACTGTTACAAAAGTTTGTGTGTCCATGTCAGTGTGCTGAAATTGGAATATATATTCTGTTGTCTGTTTGCTGCAATATGATTAAAGAAAAAACGTACCTGACTCCGGGCGTGCATAAACAGCAGATAAACACTTTCTATTAATCACATCAGATGCCTACGACTGACAAGATGATTATTTTCCAGGAATACGCCGCACTTTAAAAAAATGAATATCTTGCCGGTCCTCCAGCACAGCCTTGCAAGCAGCGTCAACAGAAGCAGCCCAAGAGGAAATTGGCATTCAAAGCTCCGTCCTAGTGATGCTGAGTCTACTCCTGCAGGGAAGCGCAGCAACATGGCAGGCAAATAATGCCCCGAATTCTCCCCCAGAACCTACTCACTTACGAACATATATCTTAAAATAAAGGGCCAGTGGTACTCACAATGAGTTGCACACTTTTCTAATATCCGCGAGACAGGAATAGTTGCGCAGATGGGATAGTGATTCGTTCAACCATCGGGCAACCATAAGCCCGCCTCGTGCGGCAGTAGGCCATATGTGGCCCTTTTTCTTCTTCAACCAACATTTTGGTTCATGGACCCTTTTCCCAAGCATTTCACCCCAGAAGAGCCGAGCACCAGGCCGGGGAAATCCGGCGGCACTGGGGATCGAACCCCGTACCTCCTGAATGCGAGGCGGATGTTCTACTATTTATTCTCAGAGTGCGAGCGGAGCTGCGGCAGAACAATCGCGAGGCGCGCACCTGTGGTGCTCGAGAAAAGAGGGCAGAGGGATGAGCGAGAGCGCGCCAGTGGTGCGAGTGCGGCAGCGCTCTAAGCATGGTTTCATATGGTACCATAATTTCCAATTCCACCGATGTTCACTGCACGCTGCTGAGGCGAGGGAATGAAGAACGCGTGCGCTGCCACGGCGAAAGCTGGCGCCGCTGCGTCGCGGATAGCCGCATGTCTAACACTGCTAGGGAGAACGTACATTTTTTTCTAAGTAGTTTTTAGGTTGCGAATATCTTCGACCTTATCGCAATATGTTTTGATAATAATCCCATAAAAGCATTGATAATCTTCTTAGAATACTGCATAGGAACAAGGCATTAAACGCGTGACTTTAAGCCGACTTTGAAAAAATATTGAAAAGCAGCTCATGAGAGTTTTACACTCGCTTATACAGCTTTCGCAATACGGACAAAATAATTTCGCTGAGAGCATGACCAGGCAACAATAATTTTATGACGAATATTTCGGTAGTTAACAGGCAATTATTCCACCATGTTTTTGATTTCTGTAACACAAAAACTTTGATGTGGGGTTGCTATGCTTCAAGCTTCAGTATTTTTCCTTTGAAATCTTTACCTGCAAACGTTAAGGCCGAACTAGTTAAACAGCTGCCACAACAAGTACACAAATTATAGTAAAATGTAGCAGCATTCAATGCAATTGAACTCATTTCAGACCATCTGAGAATTAAACCTAGATATTTTTCTCTGCCAGGCCAAGGTAGAAAACGTATCGAAAATTGTTTTTTATGAGGGCGGGTATACTATTTGACTGAGCTATATACGTCAACCGCCTAACGAGTTTGTTCATTATTCGTCCCTTGTTGAAGCACTCCAAGCAGAGCACGCCGCCATATAGGAAGCAAGTGAAAGTTTATGATTGGTGGAAATCACAATGCAAAATATGGTGCAGCTACTCCGTATTCTGTTCTTACAAGACCACCTACGGCGCAATACAGCCGGTGCTGGTGCCGAGTTGCGGAGTCAGCTAGAGTACACGGTGCAGCATTTGCCTTCGCTAGCACAATCTCTTCGACCTCTGTTTTCCACCATTTGATCATTCAGTTTCCACGCACCATACAAATGAAATAGTGCATAATTAAGGTATTCATGTGTCTATTTCCGTCAGGATAAAAATTTACAGGATGCGGATTAAAATCTCATCGCTACAAATTAAGCCGCGCTGGCAGCCTATAGTATATATTGTTTTAAGGGTGCTACATCTTTACTGCCCTATTCCAGATTTCACAAGTGATATGGTTGCATGTAAGCAGAGAGAATTCTCAGCTTGAAAAAAATATGCGTCTGTTTTGTTGCAATTTTATCGAGAAGGGCGACAAAGTATGCTCAAAATTGTGATGTATGAGTGGCCTCTCGCGTCATGCTTAAGGTGTATAGAAGGAATGGTAGGGTCTGTGACTGCTGCGCGTTCACCTCAGTGCTAAACTTCCTCACAGATTAGAACAGCACAAAGGTCGGCATTTCAAAGCTATTCATAGGCGACATAAGCCACGCGTCCAACTCGATGGCAGTGACGTGCACATTGCACGAGGCATGCCCTGCGTGCATGCGCAGTGCCATCAAATTATGCATTTTGGGACATTCTAAATGTTTTGGCTAAAAAATGTCCGCCTTTATTTCATGGCATGGGTTCGTCAAGAAAATGAAGTCTTACCCCGGCTGGGCTTCAGCCACCGGATCAATGGGGGAGGACCCATACCAACCCCGCCCTTACTGCCTAAGCATTTTTTTTTAATAAGTGTTCTCACTACTCTTACTATATCGTTGACGATCCCCGCAGGGGGCACCTGTTAAAGCAGGTGTTTGTGTGTTTTGTGCGACACCACGGACCCCGAGCACCCACGCTTAGCCGTGCGTGGCATCGTCGTGTCTGGGGAAAAGGGGATCCTGGTGGTTGAGCCGATGCCGAGTGTTTGGACCCTTAAGGCCCCTCGGTGGAGGCAACACACCACTTTGGCCCACGCTTCCCATAGACGGCACCTTCGGACTGACCCACCCGGGGGAAATCGGCAGTCGCCTTTTCCTATCCTCCCCTTCATCTTTCACGTTCCTATCTTCTATCCTACAACTCTCCTGTCCTCTACTCTCTTCCGGTTTTTCCTTACTTCCAGGTGGCGAGGGTTAACCTTGTGTGGCTGACTACCCTGAGTTACGCCATATTAGGTTATAGTTACGGTGTACAGCTGACGTGGACAGGACTTGCCTGCCAATTCCTGCCCCGTCCCCTCGTTGGGCTCCATGGTGGGTGGCTGGCGCCGCGGCCGAACATCATACATTATTTATGGCTTCTTCCTCCAAACAAACTGATCGCCTTTCCAAGAAAAGGCGGACCGATGTATCAGCCCAGTTCTTTTCAGCAAAGCATGACACTTTCCCTAAATATCATGTGATCCACAGTGAAAGCCCTGCCAAACAAGCTCGGCTAATATCCCCCTTTGCAGTATCTAGGTCTCTCACAACTATACTAGGCCCAGGATACAAAGTTAGTAAACTGGCTAGCGGGGATCTCCTGCTTGAGCTGCAAAGCAAACTCCAGTACAGCAACCTTCAGCAACTTACAACATTTGGGGATATCCCAATAACGGTCAGTGCTCACAGATCCTTGAACACAGTCCAAGGCGTGATATCAGAGAATGACTTCCTGTCACTCACCGAAGAAGAACTTCTTGAAGGTCTTTCTGAGCAAAATGTGATCGGTGTACACAGGATCAAAATCCGGAAGAACAACCAAGAAATACCAACAAAGCACATAGTTCTGACTTTCAACTCCAGCAAACTCCCTGAATCCATTGAAGTCGGTTACATCAAAGTAGACATCCGGCCCTACATTCCAAACCCTAGACGTTGTTTCAACTGCCAAAGATTCGGTCATGGCTCCCAGAGCTGCCGTGGCCGACAAACATGTGCAAAATGTGCCTCAAATGAACACAAATCTGACGAGTGTGAAGCTTCGCCACACTGCGCAAACTGTGCAGGTGAACACGCCGCGTACTCACGGTCATGTCCTTCTTGGAAGAAGGAGAAGGACATCATTACCATAAAAGTCAAGGAAAACATAACGTTTAAAGAGGCACGACAGCGATATCTTGTTAAACAGGGCACTTTTTTGTTCACAGCCAAACCGAACTATTCCAATGTGGTGGAGCATGGGGGCAGCACACCACAACAGGATTTGGTCTCCGCCGAGGGAAAGCCTCAGGCAGGGCCATCCTTGCCCCAGGCAGAAGCAGCGAAAGCTGCCCTGCCATCGCAGAAACAGGGCACACTGGCCCCAGAGCCAACAGCCCAAAAGGCTTCTCCCCCAGAAGGGAAGCCTGCAACCAACACTCCTAACTCTCCCCAAACGTCCAAAGCCCCTGAGGCAATGGACACAACCCCTTCCTCGTCCACGCTGCAGCGGCGGCATAACTCTCTAGAAAGAAAACGGAGAGAAAAACCTCGTATAACAGGACCAGAAAAACCTGAAACCTAAATTCAGGTACATTCCAAAAAAAAAAATGGCGTTCCTCATACACTGGAACTGCCGAGGTCTCATAAACAACTACAACGATATAAAAGACATTTTACGTTCATTTTCTCCTGTAGCCCTTTGCCTACAGGAAACTAACTTAGGACCACACCAAAACATTTTAAAAGGACACAACGTTTTTCGCTGCGACCGAAAAGAAGCAAATAGGTTATCTGGAGGTGTCGCTATTGTAGTGCAGAATGGAGTAGCAACACGTGAAATTAGCCTCAAAACCAAGTTCGAAGCTGTTGCTGTCTCTATCATTCATTATAAAACAATAACTATATGCTCACTGTATCTCCAACCGCACCTAACTGTAACCCTTCATGATCTGGAAGAGCTTTTAGAACAACTGCCAGAACCATATCTGGTTGTTGGAGATTTTAATGCGCACTCCACTTTTTGGAGAAGCGATCAGACAGACACTAGAGGTCGTATATTAGAGGATTTTATATTATACAATGATGTCTGCCTGCTAAATACAGGACAGCATACATACTGCTCCCCAAGCACGGGGAAAATGAGCGTTTTAGATTTATCATTTAGCTCCCCATCAATTTTTACTGATTTTAAATGGGACGTCTTTGACAATCCTCTAGGAAGTGATCATTTGCCTGTCATTATCAGCCTAACACCCTCACCCTCCATCACTCTAAACAAACCCAAGCGGTGGAAGCTGCACCTTGCGAACTGGGCTCTATTCCAGTCTGAAGCCAGCCTGGAAAAGGTCTTTTCCGAAAAACTCAGTGTTGACGAGATAAATGAAAAATTTACGGCCTGCATCATTGACGCAGCACTTGTAGCTATACCACAGTCTTCAGGAGTGGTACTGAAAAATCGCAAAGTCTGGTATTCTCAGGAGTGCAGAGATGCAAAGAAGAAACAAAACAAAGCTTGGGGAACCTTTCGCAGGTACCCTACAAACGAAAACCTCGTAAAATTCAAACAGGCGAAAGCTAGGGCACGGTACATCCGCCGAAACGCTGAGAAGACTTCTTGGCAAAAATACATATCATCAATAAATAGCTCAATCACATCAAAAAAAATGTGGGAGCTTGTTCACAAACTGGATGGCAACTTCTCCCCGTACACAGTCCCCTTTCTAACATCTCCTGGCACCCAAACAAACTTACAGGAACAGGCAGATATTCTAGGCGATCATTTTTCTGCAATTTCAAGCTCACTACACTACCCAAAATCTTTTATAACATACAAAAACAAGGCCGAAAAACAAAAACTGCCAACAAGTGGAAGTACTAATGAAACATACAACAAGTTAATAACACTACAAGAAATAAACACTGTTCTATCTGCCGGCAAGAAGACTGCACCTGGCCCAGATCAAATTCACTATCAGATGCTAGCACATCTTTCTACACCTGCATTAGAAGCACTTCTGAAATTTTTCAACAAAGTATGGGTATCCGGGAGTATTCCTGAGGCCTGGAAAGAAGCTATTATTGTGCCTTTCCTGAAACCAGGAAAGCCACCAACGGCCCCCAGCAGTTATAGACCCATAGCTCTCACAAGTTGCCTAGCAAAGTCTTTTGAAAGTGTTCTTAATACCAGATTAGCCTTTGTCCTTCATTCCCAAGAACTTCTAGACATACACCAATGTGGGTTCAAAACAGCATGTTCTACCACGGACCATCTAGTCCGCCTTGAAAACACTGTTCGTGAAGCATTTATTCACAAACAGCACTGCCTTGCCGTCTTCTTTGATATGGAAAAGGCGTATGATACTACATGGAGGTTTGGCATCCTCCGTGACCTAGCATATTTAGGCATACGTGGTAGGATGTTAAACTGTCTAAAGGACTTCTTGTCAAATCGCTCATTCCGTGTGCGTTTGGGCTCAACTTTTTCAAAGAACTTTGTACAGGAGAATGGCGTACCACAGGGATGCGTCTTAAGCACAACTCTCTTTATAGTAAAAATGAATTCCATAAGCACAGTTATCCCGAAATCCGTAATGTATTCAGCTTATGTTGACGATCTACAGATTGCATACACATCCTCTAACGTATCTACATGTGAGAGACAGGTGCAGTTGACCATAAATAAACTAGCAGCATGGGCAAACACAAACGGATTTCAGTTTTCTCCTCAAAAAACAGTGGCTCTCCTATTCTCTCTCAAACGAGGCTTACAAACAGATCCTACACTACACCTGAACAAAACGAAATTACCGGTGAAAAACGAACACAAATTTCTAGGCGTAACTTTTGACAAAAAACTCACCTTTCTTCCTCATATAAATGTCCTGAAGAAAAAGGCTTCCAAATCTCTAAACATACTAAAAGTTCTTTCCCGTAAACACTGGGGCGCTGACAGGACATGCCTTAAACACATTTACAGATCTGTCGTACGCTCCACCTTAGACTATGGCTGCATAGTGTATGGGTCAGCTAGACCATCATATTTAAAAAAACTAGACCCGGTACATAACACAGGACTTCGACTCTCATGTGGAGCATACCGAACTTCTCCTATATCCAGTCTGCTTGTGGAAACAAATGAACCTCCTCTTGAAATCAGAAGAACTTCACTTACATGTGCCTATATATTTAAAATCAGATCTCTGCCAAAGCATATCTGCTATTCTCTAGTAACTAAATGCCCTTCTAGAACACTATTCACCAACAAACACAATGCAGTGAGACCACTGCTCCTAAGATTTGAGCAAATGTGTCAAGAGGTTGAGCTACCGGATTGTTTACCTAGCATTGCCAAAAGACCTAACCCTCTGCCTCCTTGGTACCTGGTCCCTGAAGTTTGCGACCTCTCTCTTACACAGTTCCAAAAAACAATAACCCCACAAGAGCACTTCATACAAGAATTCCTTCAGCTGAAAGAAAAATACAGTAACTTCACAGACTTTTACACGGATGGCTCGAAAACAGATCATTATGTCGGAAGCGCAGTTGTTCAAGGCGAATGGGAGGAAATAATGAGACTTCCACAGTGCGCGTCCATCTTTACTGCTGAATGCTATGCTGTCTCTGTTGCCATAGAGAAAATAATGAAAGAAAACCTCAGGAGAAGTATTATTTACACAGATTCCCTAAGTGTAGTCACAGCCCTTCACACAAGAAATGCAGTTATACCAATACTTGGAAACATCATACACAGCATAGCAACACTTACAGATGAAGGACGAAGCATAAAAATTTGCTGGGTACCCAGTCATGTAGGAATCCGAGGTAATGAAAAAGCAGATATGTGCGCTGCCAAAGCTCGAGACAAGAAAATAAAACAAGTGCAGATACCATCTCAAGACTGCATGAAATTGGTACAGAGTAGACTGATACAAAAATGGCAGTCCACTTGGAACACTGAAACAAATAACAAGCTACACCTCATAAAGCCTGTAATAGAAGAGTGGAAATCGAGCACCCATCTTGAACGTTCCAAAGAAGTGGCTCTATGCCGTCTTCGCATAGGACACACACATTTAACACATAGTTTCATTTTAACTAAACAGGATAAGCCCCTGTGTGATTCATGCAGACACGAGCTAACAGTCATCCACATTTTAATCTCATGCAGACAACTTGAACAACTGAGGAAAAAACATTTTACACAGTTTTACAAACAACATTCCTCTTCATCCAGCTTTGCTTTTAGGTGAAAATGCGCTGGTTGATTTGCCCTGTGTTTTCAGGTTTTTAATAGAAGCAAACGTCCTAAACGGAATGTAAGATTAAATTACATAAATACAACACTCTTAACCATGAAATTGGCGCATGATAGCCTAAGTTGCTTATGCGCCACTAAACCCAACACAACACAACACATATCGTTGACGATGTATAAAACATGTTTGTAAGCCTTCGCGAAGGACGCGACAGTATTGTTCAGAACGTTAAAAATATATCAGTATACAGGTTCAAAATTGATTGCCAATATCTGCAAGCTAGTAGCGGTCAGCACATGTCATGATATATGCAATGCTTTTCCAGCCGTCAAAACTCAGTGGACAATATCGACCATTATAACCCAAAGTCATACATATTGTTGGAAAGCCCCTAAAACTGGCGGGACCATATCGACCATTGTATGACAAAATGTATTCAATATAGATAAGCCATCTATGGTATCAGGATCATCGATCCATGCATACAATGAGTGCAATGTTGGCAAGCCATCGCAGCTGCCCTAAAAATATCAACCAATATAACCCATGATGGGCACAATATTGGGAAACCATCTGAACTTGTAGTAACATATTGATCACCGTGCGGAAGTAAATATTCAGATTGAACAGGCCATCAATGATGGCAGGAGAATATTGACTAACCTATGTAAACATGTATGGTATCTTGGCAAGCCAATACAGTTCGTTAGGCGACATCGACCACTGTAATTGCAGACATACACAATTTTGGGAAGCCATGAGGACTGGCGGAGTGATATTCACAAATGTATGCTAAGATACATTCGATGTTGACAAGCAATCAACACTGGCATTGCAATAATGACTAATGTATGCCATGATGGGTGCAATGCTGCCAGTTGTCACTGCTCATTGGGCAATATTGCCCACTGGAACCAAAAATAATACTTTGTTGGGAATCCACAAAGGAAGATGGGATTTATTTAACCAACATATGCCAAGATATATGTAATGTCTGCAATCCATCAATACCTGCAGGACCATATTTACCAATGTATGCCATGATATGTGCAATATTGGCCAGTGACCACCGCTTGGGCAATATCGGCCAATAAACTGAAGATGTATGCAATGATGGGAAGGCACTAAGACTTGCGGAATGATATTGACGAATGATGGCGAAGATATATTCAATGTCGGCAAGCCATATATATCGGCAGGAAAATATTTACCAATGTAGGTTATTGCGCAACATGGGCAAGACATTACCAAAGGCTGGGTAATATTGGCCATCATATATCATTGTGTATACAATGTTGGCAGCAATTCTAAACGCAGGGTCATTATTGACCATTGATAACCCATAAATGCCAATCATGGGCGGAACATGTAAATTACTGGCCCAAGAGTGTTTAATGTTATCGCGTGGCTGTATCATTATTGGTAGCGCACTGGCAACACCGGGCCACTGCCAGACAAGGCGTTTCCAAATAATGCCCATTTTCGGACGGATTGCATGTGCTACCGGGTCAGTGGCTTTCATTCACTGTGTTCTCCCCGACACTGTACGTTAGATGGCTGAGATACTTGGCCCCATCCGGATTCCACCGGTCTGCACTATCATTGTACGCGCACCTACAAAGGTACGGTAATAAGGGGTCATCGCTCCCATTTTGGCATTGAGCGAGAGAACCGCGGTTCCTTTCGTACTACGCAAGATGCGTCACCAGGCCCTTGGCAGTGGGCTGGGCTTTCCCTCGGCCAGCACTACCACCTAGGACCAAGGTGTCTAAACCCCATGCCTGAAGCGTTAGTCAGCAAGGCGCGGTTCCTTGCGTACTACGCGGCCAGAGCCACCTTTTGGTGGCCGTGTGGGTGTTCCCTTGTGCAGCACTACCAACGTCGGTTTTGCAAGAGTTTGTGCCCTGGGGGAGGTCCAAGTCAGCGAGACGCGTTCTTCTCGTACTACGTGTGTAGCGTCGTCGTTCCTTGGACAGCGGGCTAAGATTTCCCTCGGACAACCGTACCGACTCGATTCCTCGTAAGGGGTCTCCTTTTTCCCTTGCGTGCGACCACATGAACCAGCAAGCCGCGGTTCCTCGCTACTACGCGTGATAAGCCGCCGTTCCTTTGACAGCCGGCTCGGCTTTCTCGCGGCCAGCCACCTGACCCATATCATTGCGGGGTCCAGCTCTCCTGAGCAGTTGTGCCTATTCATTGTAGATACTGACTGTGAAGGGTGCAAGTTCTACAAGTTCTGCCACTCTTTTTTTCCCAAGCTTTGTCTTTACTAGAGATCACGAAGGGTACTATTGCACCTTCTATTTCGCCTTTTTGAGCCTAAAGTAGAGTTCCCTAGAACCTGAGCTTGGATCGCCCCAGCCGTAGCACTGCGAGGACCTGTACTTTTCGACAACTGAAACAAACGCGTCTGCGGCTGGGACATGCGCTCTTCGCACCAAGGGACTGTTCATTTTGTGCTGATTTCAACCCGACTCCACGGTTACGGGGAATACGAGAGCTATACGATTACTTTCACCGTCAGAATAAGAATAGGGTGTAAATTCAAATAATAATGGCAGCTCCATTTCAGTGTTTCTATTCGACAGAAATCAAGCAATAAAACATGTCCTCAAGCCGGACTCTGGTATTGCTTATTGCAAGGGAAGTTGGCACACGCTCTCCAGACAGCCGTTTAGGGCACAATGTTTACACCCCCCTTGTCTCTCCTCCGAAACAGAAATTTCAACTGGGGGATGAAGGACTGTCGCAAAGTGCTCTGGCCAACGGCTGTCAGGCGTAAACCGTGGAGGCACAGGGGCTGCATCACGCTAGCACCTGATATTAGAGCCAGAGTTGTACACAATTTGTTAGGCTGCTGTTGTGTGCATTTCTTATGTGCGATCCGTTCATGAATCAGAAGAAACTTTAGGGCACGGAGAACATACAGAACATGTAATTATTACCAGGAAGAACACAGAAAAGAATTACAAGAGCAAGATACAAGCATATCAAAACACAAACCGCGACAAGGCGCGCAATTAAAAGCAATCTTACCAATTGGAAAAATAAACAAAGCGTACGATTAATGAATGCTAGCAAGGTAGCACAACGAAAGTAAGTCCTATGGACATTCAAGCAGTGTGAAAGATTGTCGTCGATGTGGCGCTGGTTCAAAGGCATCCGACTAATTGCGATGAGAGCCATGCACGCGGCGCCTGAGCTTCGACCATAAGCTACAGTCTTCCAGTGTGTGGTTTCGAAATGCCCTTCTAGTGCGCTCATTTTACTCAAGGGCACGGTGCTCTTGGTCGGGTGGCGTGCGAACTTCGCCCGCACACAGGGCGGTGGAGAACGGCTGGAAGCAGACGGGACTCTGATTCCTGCAAGCGTCAATCAGGCTTCATGTTATATCAAGTGTGAGTGCCTCGCGCTGCACCAATACATAGCGCCAAAATAATGTTGTTGAGGATGTTGTGGTCACAGAGAGATAGAGAAAGTGAGGGAGACAGAGAGAAGTTTGCCCGGCGCTTCCCTCCTTGTGCGGTAATGTAGGCAGGTGATACTGTCATACGTTTAGGCAATGACTAGGGTGATAGGGAAGCTCCCTCTTGACGTTGGAGCGCGGTTCAGGAAATAGTTTTGCATTTAAGCTTTAGATTACCAATCGGTTGCGGAGAGGTTCACTTCCTCTTGTCTATGGTTTCAAAAAAGAAATTGGGAAAGCTGCTCCTTAAGCGCGATCCCTGGTTCCAAATCGTGAGAAACGAAAGGCTTGTTTTGTACAACCTTTGTAATATAGGGTCGAAATCTACAGCTGGCAACGGGATTATTTTGAAGCTGACGGGGCTGAATAGGATTTTAGAATTAGCTTTCATTCAAACTTGTTACAAATAAACAGAAATAAATAAACCCTCCCTCGTAACCGCAAGTGCTTCCATTTAAAATTGTGAACGTTTCACCCTTTCAAAAAAGTATTTAAAACATTTTCGATTCAAAGGGAAACAAGTCAACTTTCGTGACATGTTTTCAGTATGTGTAGCATTTATTAAACGCATTCCGTCCAAGGGGTAAAACACGCGTGATTTTCTCTGTGTTTCTGTGTGCTTACGCTTTCAGTCTTTATGTTGCTATCCTACGGCCTTGCATATGTGCTGAGAATATAGTCAAATCATTCCCGCATATTTTAATTAACGTTTATATTATCGAAAGTACGTGAGAAGTCCAAAATTTTCAAGCGTGTGACGCCTGAATATGACGACCAGTGTACCATTTGATAGGTATTGTTATATTTGGTTGTGGTTAGACTCGTAAAAGTTTCAGTGCTAGAACGGAGATGGCTGATGAAAATTACCACTTTTCACCGTAGAACCATTTGTAATAGAAAAGATTTCAACGTGCTTCCAAACAGCATACTATTCAACGCAGATTCAATATATTTGTTATAATAAATGATTTTCCAAAACTTTACATATTTTATGTGGTGGTAGCCTGTTGCTGGACGATAACATTTTCCCACCTGCTGCTGGACGATAACATTTTTACACGATATGCATATGAAAGTTGCATCAAGTCCGAAACAAAACATATAATCTGAGTGCTTACATAAAGTCATCAATAAAAAGTTGCATAAAGCACTGTTCTTACAGGGCGCTTTTTTGAGTCATTTGCTCTCTGTGCATGTCTTTACACGGTCATTAGATGAGTAATTTCTATCTAGAAATATTCTAGCTCTTTTGGCAGCAGGGCCGGCATGCATAATACACGGCACGCGATATGTACCAAGCGACTGATTGCAAAAAGCAAGCGAACGTATATTTCTAACATACGGATTTCATGGACTTTATTTTCAGAAGAGGTCAGCGTTCCAACCTGTGACCAGGAAGTTTCTTCAGGGCTAATCTCCGCTCAGGCTCCTGAGACGAGGCATTGTCGACACTGCCAGTAGAGCCCCAAGCCCTACTAATATTTCATGGCAAGGAGTTCCTGCCAAGACAATAGACCTCCATGGGAAGGCAACCTGTTCAAGTGCCGATTATGCGCGTACACTTCACCGAACTTCGCAGATATTGACATACATATGGTTCTGGAACACACAAACAAGAACCCACACTTAGATTCACAGGCTCCCATGGTGTTTACACAGAGCTCCAACTGGGAGGATCGTACGGTATACCACATAGTAGGACAAACATATGAAGCTGAGGTGTGCCCGTTTCCCGCTCTTGACTCTAGCATTCTAAATCAGCAACCGAGCACGGGTGTTAGCTATAGTGCTCTGAAATGTGACAGGTACCCTTGTTCATCTCCGCAGTCGTCGCATTTAACCGTGCACAAGCGCACGCAGACCAGCGTTCGACCGTACGAATGTGTCCTGCGCTCTCATAAAGCTCCTTGTCCAAGCAAAATAAATCGACACGAGCGAACGCTCACCGGCGAACGACCTTACAAATGTGACACTTGCCCTTATGCAGCTGCCACCTCTCCGCAATTAACTTTACACAAGCGCATTCACACGGGCGAGAAACCTTACAGATGTGACATCTGTCCTTATGCAGCGGCTAGCTCTCAACGGTTAACTGTACACAAGCGCACTCACACTGGCGAGAAACCTTATAACTGCGACATCTGTCCTTATGCATCCGCAAGTTTTGGAAATTTTACTGCGCACAAGCGCACGCATACTGGCGAGAAACCTTACACATGCGACATGTGTCCTTATGCAGCTGCTCAGTCTTCGCAATTAACTGTACACAAGCGCACGCATACTGGCGAGAAACCTTACTCATGCGATATGTGTGCTTATGCAGCTGCTACTTCTTCATGCTTAGCTCAGCATAAGCGCACGCACTTTCGCTAAATAACCTTAGAAATTCCACAATAATCCTTTTGCAACTGTTTTGTCTTCACATTTCAGCCTGGAATAGCGCATGCACACTGAGTAGAAACCGTAAATTCTACAGATATCATTGAGCAGCTGTTCGCTATTCACGTTTAGCTTTGCA
Source organism: Amblyomma maculatum (assembly GCF_055883805.1). Taxonomy (NCBI): domain Eukaryota; kingdom Metazoa; phylum Arthropoda; class Arachnida; order Ixodida; family Ixodidae; genus Amblyomma; species Amblyomma maculatum. The sequence continues at coordinate 39,404,128 of NW_028146738.1, read as the reverse complement.
TAAGTGCCATATCATTTGTTATAAACACTGCAAACTCTTCATGTATCCTTATACAGTGGTACGCTCTTCACATTTAGCTCTCCATAAGCGCGCGTACACTGGCTGAGGGCCTTATAGATGCGACGTGTTTTGCTCCTGCTCAGGCATCGCAATCATCCGCACACAATCGCACGCACACTGGTGCATGCGCTTGTGTGCAAATACGACATGTATTATTATTTAGCTGCTCGGTCTTCACACTTAGCTCTGGGTAAGCGCACCAGCTAGAATCCTTACAAATTAGGCATATGACTCTTTAGTTTAGCTACGCTTCGCTTCGAGCTCGATACAAGCGCATTGACACTAGCGAGCGATGGAAAAATGCGTCCTGTCGCTTTTTGCAGCTCATTATTCATATTTCACTCAGCACCAGCGCCCGGACACAGGCAAGTGACAGTATAAATGTGCTAGTATCCCTTTTTCAAAGCTCAGCCTCTGCATTTAACACCCCATAGGGTCACGCATGAGAAAGAGTGACCTTAGAAATCTGACATGATCCATTTTACAGCTTCTCGGTTTCCTCATTACCTTGACGCACACACCCAAACGCCAGACTTTCACCTTACAACTAAGATGTATCGTTTTGCAGTTGAGCGGTTTACACCTTCTTCAGAGCACAAACGCCCGCACAGCTTCCCAGGCTGGAGGTGGGACTCAGAACATGGGACCTATACTGACAAGAAATCTTACCAATGTGAGCAGTCTCCTCTTGCAGCTATTCAGGCTGCAACAGAGTGTCTGCAGGAAGGGAAGAAACTGCAACGTGACCTTTGAAGGGCGACATGTGATCTCATGCATTGTAATTTAGCACAGTGAACGCGTCATATGCTGTATACCTGCGCCGAATGCTATCAGAGCAACATTTGCTCATTGGTGTGTCTATAAACTATAGCCTAAAGCTAGCAATTATTTTCTCACAAGAACTGTGTTCTAAGGGTAGACACCAGCGTGTGATGAATATAATGGTCTAGAGAATCTGTCTGACCACACATGGAGAATGTCGTTTTCCTCCCTTTTTACCGGTATCGACTGTCGTTCTGATTGCGTCGCAAAAAAATCATGATAAGCACTTTGTTTTGACCGTTTCATTTTTCATTCATTATTTAAAATTGCTTTGTGCTCTATTTTATTAGTAATCAATACTATTTTAGAGTTTGACATAGCACTAGTGCTTTCGTTGTTGTTTTAAAATCATGTTGTATGTGTACATAAGAATATGTCTTTCGGAATAAAGGCACGGCTGACTTGACGGCTCAGCGCACTATCTCTTCGAGCTCATGTCATGCATTTCATGTGACAATTTCCTCATCGGGATGTTACAACGCCTGTCCGTTACCTCAGGTCTATTATGTCCGGTGTTGTAATGGGCCTGCGTCTAGTTGTTTAAATAATGTAAAAATTTACACGCGAACAGCCACTGTACAGTATAATAAGGTCTTGAAAACTCCCAAATGGCGCCTTTGATGTCATTGTTACATGCGCAATCTGATGCATGGAATGAAAGACTTGTAAAGCGCTACGACGCAGATGCACTTTGCGCCTTCAGCCTAAAGCGAGGCCACTTTTCCCTTCATTTCACACGATTGCTTACTGCACGAATATTCAAGCAGTCAAACGCTGCTCGCCTTCCAGATCTGTCAACATCTATACTGGCAGATCGATATTTACCGTGGTATGCCATCATCGATCACTTTAATTGCAGATATACAGAATGTTGGGAAGCCGTCACGATTGACCGGGGGGACAGTGGTCAATGTTTGCCAAGATATATTTTATGTCAACGAGCCATCAATACTGGCAGGACAATATTTACCAATGCATGCTATGATATGTGCAATGATGGCCAGCGGCCACCTCTCGTTGGGCAATATCGGCCACTGAAACTGAAGATGTATGCAATGCTGGTAATCCACTGAGACTGGCGGAATGATATTGACGAATGAATGCCATGGTATATTCAATGTCGACAAGCCATATATGCTGGCAGCAAAATATTTACCCATGTATGTGATGATTCACGCAATATGGGCAAGAATTTGCAGATGGCTGGGTAACACTGACCACCAGCATGTATCATTGTGTATACAATGTTGGAAAGCAATTCTATACGCAAGGTCATTATTGCCTGCTGTTGGAGCATGTGAATAACTGGTTCAAGAGTGGACAATGTTATCGCATGGTTGTACCATTATTGGTAGCGCATTGGTAACACCGCGCTACTGTCGAACGAGACGTCGCCAACCAATTTCCAATATCGGGCTGATCGCATGTGCTACCTGGATCAGTCGCTTCCATTCACTGTGTTCTGTTCGCACTGCTTCTACGCGCACCTCTAGAGTTACGGTACTAAGGGGTCACCTTCCCCTTGCGTGCGAGCACACGAGCCAGCAAGCCGCGGTTCCTCGCGTACTACGCGAGGTAAGCAGTCGTTCCCTTGACAGCCAGCTCGGCTTTCCCTCGGCCAGCCAACTGACTCATATCAATGCGGGGTCCAGCTGTCCTCACTGACTGTGAAGGGCACAAGTTGTACAAGTTCTACCACTCTTCTTTTCCCAAGCTTTGACCTAACCAGACATCACAAAGGTTACTCTGCCAGATTCTTCCACATTTTCGAGCCGGAAGGTTAGTTTCCCTGAGCTTGGTTCGCACCAGTCGTGGCACCGCGAGGACCCGTTCTCTTTGACAACGGAAGCCAACGCTTCTGCGGCTGGGAGACGCGCACTGCGCACCGAGGGGCTTTTGAATTTGGTCTGATTTTTACCCGATTCCGTGGCTACAGGGTATACGAGAGCTAAACGATAACCTTCAATAGCAGATAAGAACAGGGTGTAAATTCAAATAATATTCAAATAATAATTTTATTAGTAATAATAATAATATTATTATTAATTCAAATAATAATAAAAAATAATGGCAGCTGTTTTTTCGCAGTGCTTCTATTCTACATAAATCAATTAAATGCGTCCTCAGGCCAGACGGTTATTGCTTATTAAAAGCGCAATCGGCACATGCTCTCCAGATAGCCGTTAAGGGCACAATAACAGCCCCCTCGCCTCTCTTCCAAAACACAAATTTCAGCTGAGGGATGAAAGAGTGTCCCAAACTGCTCTGGCCAAAGGCTTTCATGTGTAAACCGTGGAGGCACAGGGGTCTTATCTCCCTAGAACCTGCCATTAGAGCCAGAGTTAGACAACATAATTTGTTAGGTTGCTGCCATGTACATTTCCTATATGTCGATGCGTTACTGAATCAGAAGAAATTTGAGGAGCGCGGAGAACATGCAGAACATGTAATTATTAGCAGGAAGAACACAGGAAAGAATTAAAAGACGAGTAAGGTACAAGCATATGGAAACATAAACCGCGACAAGGCACTCAAATATAAAAGCAATCTTAAACAATTAGATAATTGCCCCGCCGGGGTGGTGCAGTGGTAAGACCCCCGACTACTGTGCCCGAGTACCCGGGTTCGAACCCGACCTCGGCCGCTGCTTTTCGATGGAGGCGAAACGAAGAGGCGTCCGTGTGCTGTGCGATGTCAGCGCACGTTAAAGATCCCCAGGTGGTCCAAATTACTCTGTGGCCCTCCGCTACGGCTCCTCTTTCTCTCTTTGCACTTTCATTCTCACCTCCCTCCCTTCCCTTACGGCGCGGTTGAGGTGTCCACAGAAAACAATAGAGACAGTTACCGGGCCTTTCTCTTAAAAGTTAAACAATTGGATGAATAAATGGAACGTAATATGAATGGTTGGCAGCAAGATAGCGCAACGAAAGTAAGTCATACGGACATTTAAGCATTGTGAAAGATGGTCGTCGACGTGGCGCTGGCTAGAAGGCATCCGACTTATTGCGATGAGGGCCATGCACCCGGTGCTTGAGTTCCGGCCATATTCCCCACGCACCAGAGCCACGCACAGCCTCTTCCAGTGCGTGGTTCTAAATGATTTCCTAGCGTGCGGACTTCGCCCACGCACAGAGCGGCGGTGAACGGCCAGAAGCAGACGATGAGGGCCATAAGGGCCATGCACCCGGCGCCTGAGCTTCGACCATAAGCTCCAGACCAGAGCCACGCGCAGCGTCTTCCACTGTGTGGTTTTGAAGTGACTTTCTAGTGTGCTCATTTTACTCAAGGGCACGGTGCTCTTGGTCGGGGGGCGTGCGAACTTCGCCCGCACACAGGGCGGCGGTGAGCGGCCGGAAGCAGACGGAACTCTGATTCCTGCAAGCGTCCCTCAGGCTTCATGTTATATCAAGCGTAAGTGCCTCGCGCTGCACTAGTACCCAATGCCAACATAAGGTTGCTGACGCTGTTGTGGTGAAAGAGAGAGATAGAGAAGTTTGCCCGGTGCTTCCCTCCGTGCGCGCTATTGTAGGCAGCTGATATCTCTCATACGTTTATGCAATCACAGTGCCCCTTTTAGATTATTTAAAGAACAGCGAATATTCCTGTAGATAGAATATTTTAGCTGATGATACTCAAGCGCTCAGTGTGATGTGGAAGCTCTCTCTTCACGCTGGAGCGCGGTTTAGGAAACATGGCATTTAAGCCTCATCTTACCAATTAGTTGATTAGGAGTCCACGGTCTCTTGTCTCTGGGTTTCAAAAGAGAAAATGGTAAAGTGGCTCCTTAACCGGGATCTCTGGTTTCAAATCATAAAAGACACGAGAGGCTTGTACAACCTTGCTAATATAGGGTCGAAATCTACAGGTATTTTGCAACGTGTTTATTTTGAAGCTGACCGGGTTAAATGGGGTTCTAGAACTGGCTTTCACCGAAATTTGTTACAATAAACAGGAATGAGGAAAACATCCCACGTAAACGCAAGTGCTTCCATTTACAACCATGAACGTTTCACTTTCCGTCAAAAGAATTAAAACACGTGCGATTTTCTTCATCTGTTTCTGTGTGCCTACGCTTTCAGCCAATGTAACAAGGATAACTGTGATATAGAGTTTATTTTTTCATTGCTGTCTTTATGTTGCTACCCTACTGGCTTGCATATGTGCTGAGAGCTTATTAAAATCATTAGTGGATATTTTGGTCAATGTTTACATTATTTATAATATACGTGACAAATCGATACTTTTCAGGCGTGTGACGCCTAAATTTGATAGGTACATGTAATAGAAAAGATTTCAACGTGCTTCCAAACAGTATACCAAACGATTTAGATTCAATTTATTTGCTATATCAAGCGATTGGCCAAAACCTAACATTTTAATTTTATGCGGTGGTAGCCTGTTGCCGGACGATATAATTTTCACACAAGTATATATAAGAACACTGCTTGTAGTCCGAAACAAATCATGACGTGAATTCTTAAATAAAGGCTTCACAAGAGAGTTGCATGAAGCACTGTTCTTACAGGGCGCGCTACTCGATGTTATTTTCTTTATCTGTGTATGGTGTTACACGGTTATTAGATCAGTAATTTTTACCTAGCAATTATGGAGCTCTTTTGGCAGCAGGTGCGGCATGCATAATACACTGCACGCAAAGTGTACCAAACAACTGATTGCAATAAGCAAGCGAACATATATTTACTAACATCCTTATTTCATGGACTTTCTTTTCAGAAGACATCAGCGTTCCTGCCTGCTGTCACAGGAGTTTCTTCTGCGCACAATCGCCTGAGTCGAGGCGTAGCCGCCATTGCCAGTACATCTCCTAATGTTCATGGCAAAGAGTTCCTGCTCCGACAACAGACCTCCATGGGAAGGCAGCCTCTGCAAGTGCCGCTTATGCTCGTATGCTACACCGAACTTTGCAGAATTTGAAAGACACATGCTGATACACAGGGAAGAAAACCCAACTCAGCAAACGAGCACGGGCGCTAGCTATACTCTTCGACCACAACCACAAATGCGCACCCAGGACCACAAGCGCAAGCAGACTAGCGTTCAACCTTACAAACGTGTACAGCACTCTCAAAAAGCTCTTTGTTACAAATGTGACACTTGCCCTTATGTAGCTGCTACCTCTTGGCAAATAACTGTGCACAAGCGCCGCACTCACACTGGCGAGAAACCTTACCAATGTTACACCTGTCCTTATGCAGCTGCTAGTTCGGGAGAGTTAATTATACACAAGCGCCGCACTCACACTGGCGAGAAACCTTACCAATGTTACACCTGTCCTTATGCAGCTGCTAGTTCGGGAGAGTTAATTATACACAAGCGCCGCACTCACACTGGCGAGAAACCTTACCAATGTTACACCTGTCCTTATGCAGCTGCTAGTTCGGGAGAGTTAATTATACACAAGCGCCGCACTCACACTGGCGAGAAACCTTACCAATGTTACACCTGTCCTTATGCAGCTGCTAGTTCGGGAGAGTTAATTATACACAAGCGCCGCACTCACACTGGCGAGAAACCTTACCAATGTGACACCTGTCCTTATGCAGCTGCTAGTTCGGGAGAGTTAATTATACACAAGCGCCGCACTCACACTGGCGAGAAACCTTACCAATGTTACACCTGTCCTTATGCAGCTGCTAGTTCGGGAGAGTTAATTATACACAAGCGCCGCACTCACACTGGCGAGAAACCTTACCAATGTGACACCTGTCCTTATGCAGCTGCTAGTTCGGGAGAGTTAATTATACACAAGCGCCGCACTCACACAGGCGAGAAACCTTACCAATGTTACACCTGTCCTTATGCAGCTGCTAGTTCGGGAGAGTTAATTATACACAAGCGCCGCACTCACACTGGCGAGAAACCTTACCAATGTTACACCTGTCCTTATGCAGCTGCTAGTTCGGGAGAGTTAATTATACACAAGCGCCGCACTCACACTGGCGAGAAACCTTACCAATGTTACACCTGTCCTTATGCAGCTGCTAGTTCGGGAGAGTTAATTATACACAAGCGCCGCACTCACACTGGCGAGAAACCTTACCAATGTGACACCTGTCCTTATGCAGCTGCTAGTTCGGGAGAGTTAATTATACACAAGCGCCGCACTCACACTGGCGAGAAACCTTACCAATGTTACACCTGTCCTTATGCAGCTGCTAGTTCGGGAGAGTTAATTATACACAAGCGCCGCACTCACACTGGCGAGAAACCTTACCAATGTGACACCTGTCCTTATGCAGCTGCTAGTTCGGGAGAGTTAATTATACACAAGCGCCGCACTCACACTGGCGAGAAACCTTACCAATGTTACACCTGTCCTTATGCAGCTGCTAGTTCGGGAGAGTTAATTATACACAAGCGCCGCACTCACACTGGCGAGAAACCTTACCAATGTGACACCTGTCCTTATGCAGCTGCTAGTTCGGGAGAGTTAATTATACACAAGCGCCGCACTCACACTGGCGAGAAACCTTAACAATGTTACACCTGTCCTTATGCAGCTGCTAGTTCGGGAGAGTTAATTATACACAAGCGCCGCACTCACACTGGCGAGAAACCTTACCAATGTTACACCTGTCCTTATGCAGCTGCTAGTTCGGGAGAGTTAATTATACACAAGCGCCGCACTCACACTGGCGAGAAACCTTACCAATGTTACACCTGTCCTTATGCAGCTGCTAGTTCGGGAGAGTTAATTATACACAAGCGCCGCACTCACACTGGCGAGAAACCTTACCAATGTGACACCTGTCCTTATGCAACTGCTAGTTCGGGAGATTTAACTAATCACAGGCGCACGCATACAGGGGAGCAACCTTACAAATGCGACATGTGTCCTTATGCATCTGCTACTTCGGGGCATTTAACTCGGCACAAGCGCACTCATGCTGCCAAGAAACCTTAAACATGCGACATGTGTCCTTTTGCAGCTGCTAGCTCTTCGTATTTATCGCGGTATAAGCGGAAGCGCGCTGGCTAAATACCTTACAAATACAACAAGTATCCGTTTGCAGCTTTTCTGTCCTAACACTTCGCTCGGCACAAGAGGATGCTCACTGAATAGAAACCGTAAATTCTACATGTATCCTTGAGCAGGTCCTCGTTTTTTACGTTTAGCTTTGCATAGGCACCCGAACACTGGCTGTAAACATTGAAAAGGCGACATGTATCCTTGTGCAGTTTCCGCTCTTTACATTTAGCTCTCCATAAGCGCGCGTGCACATGCGACATGTTTTACTCCTGCTCAGGCATCGCAGTCACCCGCCCACAATCGCACGCACAGGGGTGCGTGCGCTTGTGTTCAAATGCATCTACTCTTATGTTGCTGCCCGGTCTTCACATTTACCTCTGCGTGAGCGCTCCACACCAGCTAGAATTGTTAGAAATGCGACATATGTCCTATTTTCTATAGCTAGGCTTCGCTTCCTGCCCTCATAGTTCACTCAGCTTCAGCGCTGGGACACATGCGAGCGACACTATAAATGTGATGTTATCTCTTTTTCACAGCTCAGTTTCTGCATTTAACTCTGCATTTAACGCACGAGAAAGAGTCACCATACAAATCTGACATGATCCATTTTACAGCTTCTCGGTCTCCATATTTACTCGACGCACGTACCCAAACGCCAGAGTTTTACCTTAAAACTAAAATGTACCGTTTGCAGTTGAGCGGTTTACACCTTCTGCTGAGCACAAACGCGCGCGCAGCTTCCCCAGTTGCAGATCATACTCAGCACAAGGGGCGCACACTGACAAGAAATCTTACCAATATAAGCAGTCTTCTCTTGCAGCTATTCAGTCCGCAAGAGTGTATCTGCAGAAACGGAAGCCGACTGCGACGTGACTTTTGACGGGCAACTTATGACCTCATGTATTATAATTGAGCACAGTGTAACGCTACATATGTGTATACCTGCACCAAAAGCTATCACTGCAACATTTGCCCGTTCGTGTGTATATAAACCATAGCCTAAAGATAGCCTCTGTTTTGTAACAGGCACTGTGTTTTAAGGATAGACACCCACGCGTGGTTAGTATAATGGTCTCAAGAATGTGTCTGACCACATCAAAAGGATGTCTCCTTCCCCCCTTTTTATGGCCATTGACTGTCATTCTCGTTGTTTCGCGAAAAGAAAAGGATGAAAAATACTTTTTTAAGCCGCTTAATATTTCACTCATTATTCAGAATTGCTTAATGCTCCATTTTATTACTAATGAATGCGATATTAGAGTTTGACACAGCAGTAGTGCTTTCGTTGTTGTTTGAAAAACCTGTTGTATGAGTAGGACGATAAGTCTTTAGGAATAAAGCCAAGCTTGCGTGGTGGCTCAGCGCTGTCACGTTGTTTCGTGCTGATGGAATTTTATATTTCGGGTTACGATTTCCACACCTGGATGTTACAACACCTGTGCGTGCCTTAGGCCTATTATGTATCGTGTTTTATATGGGCTGCGTTGTTATTCAAACACGAATAACCCAACATAGTATAGCAATGTGTTCAGAGCTCCCAAACGACGCCTTTGATGTCATTGCTACATGCGCAATAGGATGCATGGAATGAAATTCTTATATAGCGCTACTACGCAGATGCACATTTCGCCTTCAGCCTACATCGAGGCCAATTTTCCCTTTATTTAACGGGATTGCTTTCTGCACGAGTATCTAAATGGTCAAACTGTGCTCACCTTCCGGTACCCTCAAATATCTGGCTTCGCACCGCGAATCACCCTAGATCCATTCCGCTCTGCGCAATGGAGATGTAATGTAGGACAATGCAATAGAACTGGAGAAGCAGGACGGATGTGGTTCTAAATGATATCAAGCCTTATAAGTGAGCACCAATTTCCTTCCTCATTGTTCTCGGCATAGAACTCCTGGCTCTTGCCGCATCCGGGGTGCCCACGAAAAACACGAAGTTAATCATTTTATTCACAGAAGGTCAAAACCCTTTTTATGCTCTCTTTACAGGCTTGGCTTCCATCATGACTAATTTGGGATATTAAGATATCACAGTAATATCAGCAGCATACATCAGCAGCCCGAGATCAAGGCGATTCTCCCGGTGGCGCACAGGAACAGAGGAAACCAACTTCTCGAAAAAGAATACGAGGTGCCCATATGCAACACAAAATGCCAACTTCCTGCTGCCTACGCTGAGTCAACATCTTATCTTCAACTAGCGAAGCCTCTCGTTTTAGTAATTTTGATAGAAATCAGCGAGGTGGTGCAGTGGTTAGGGCTCTCGACTACTTTGTGCAAGGATGCGGGTTCGAATCTTTACCGCAGCGAACGCTTTGCGATGGAGGAGATAAGCAGAGCGCCTACCTGCTGCGTGATATCAGTGAAAGCGGTGGTCGAAATTCCGGGTTGTCTAAATTAGGGAGCCCTCTACTACGGCGTCTCTCATACTCTTAGTCGCTTTGGGACGTTAAACCTCCCAATCAAAACTGAAATTGATGGTTTTTTTAAAAGGGCACAGAGACGAGGTTATGCTCCACCTGCATGGAATTCGAGAACTGTGTTTAGGAAGTGAAATTGTTCGAGCTCGCGCATGTAGACATGTGCTTGCATCCAGACGGAGGTTACGGGGCTCCAGGGCCGTCAGAAGCGTGGTAGGTTAGAACTATGCAGCACTTGTAGCCGCACCAATTTGAGAAATACTGAAATGATGACAGAGATAATTAGGGCTGTATGTTCAGAAACGAAAGCAAGTGGCACTGCTGCACCATTAGTCTTATCTCCGCAGTTATTGATGAACGCGCTGAACGATTTGGTTTATTTCAAGCCACCGCCAAGGCAATAAGGCAGTCAGACAGTATCACACTTCGCCCACTTAGTCCAGTTTAATATACTAGCTGTGCTTGTAGTTCGTAGTTAAAAACATTATCGGCCGCTGAAAAGGGGTCGCACCGATGTGGAGAGATTCATCCCACCAAAACCAGAAGCATCCCCAAAATTTTAATTCACTCTAATAAACACGAACTAGTACCCACATTTTCCATTTTTGTGGTTGTCAAAACTGAAGAACTGCGTAGACAACACTACAAAGCTGAAAGCAGAACTGGAGATCTCGTAGAAATAGACGTCTCCTTTCAAGATCTCGGCGATATGAGTTTCCAAATAACACCACACCCTAAAATAAAGTGCGTTTTTTCTGAATGCTAACTTCTACAAAGTAATGATAAGGAAATATAATATTTAGCCAAACAGGGAATAATAGGAGCCCGAAGAATAAATATCCGCAGAACCAATGCAGAAAGCAATACCAAACACCTAGTACTAACCTTCAGTAGCACAAATCTGGTTGAATTCCTTCGCGCCGCATACCCTAATTGCAAAGTCCGCCCATACGTTCTTAACATGAGATGGTGTGATCACGTGACAGGGCTTTGCCGGGGTAGACCCACTAGTTTTACATGCGGAGAAGATAAACATACCGAGGCAAGATGTGAACGAACTCCAAAATGCATTAACCCCGTCATCGAGGAAAAATAATTTCACAACGCCCCGACGAAGGAATGTGCTGTCACTGCCGAAGTCCAGTGACTGATGCCATATATATTGCGACTGTCAAGAGTATTCGGACATTCGAGTCAAGGCTCTCGCCGAAATTCCGCCCGGCCAGCTACAACGACTGGGTCCTTTCCGCTGACTCTCGAGAACGCGGCAATAGCTATTCTCTGGGCAAAGCTCGGAGAGTTTGTTGACTTAGACCCCAGAGCCAAGCTTTATGGCAGATGTAAGACAATCAAACCAGCACCCGCCTCGGCCGGCGTGACTGTGGTGGGGCCAGGTGCCCGCACAGATTCCAGAAGCAAAACTGCATGACAGGGCTGTAAATAAATATGTTTCAATATATTGACTGCAAAGGCGCGTATGGCGCGTACTTCATGCTGTGTCCGTCTTTTAAAAGAGAGGAAATAACTTTGAATACCAAGACATCCTGTCCTACCTTGAGGAAAAAATGACTTTCCAACAGAAGGGAATAGAGTTTCAATGTGCACACAGGTTCATTGTGCACACAGTAAACCTAGGGTCGACATTCGAGTCTCCGAAACAGAAGCAAGTGGCACAGTCCACAGGGCTGAAAATATGATGAGGCCATTCGATCCTCGCCAGAGGCTTTCAGGCATCACCTTTAGCACTGGCTCCCGTGGGTACAGACACCTAGAGAACCTCTGCTGAATTAGACCCGTCGCCCCCACCCCACTAAGAAGGCAACCCCTCTCCAAGAAGAAGAGTTCAGCGGGCCCCAAAAAAGATGCACGTGAAAGCTAAGAGCCATCTCGACCGATAGGCATCCTCTACGGGCAGCGTTAAGGATATGGCAGCTCCGGGGTGGTGTAATGGTAAGGGCACTCTACAACTGTCCACAAGGATGCGAAGTCGATTCCTGGCCCCAGCGGCCATTTTAGAATGGCGGCAAAAAAGCGAGGCGTCCGTGTGCTGTGCGGTGGCAGTGAACAATAAAGAACCCCAGGTGGTCGAATTTCTGGAGCCCTTCACTGCGGCGTCATATAGCCTGAGTCGCTTTGGGACGTTAAGCCCCATTAACCCAACCAACGACCGTGGACGATATGGCTATCGGCGAGGACAAGTCGACATCCAAATTTTACACATCCGTGGCGTCTCTACAGAAGTCCGGCGTCACGGGAGTGGCGATGGATTCATGCCCTTGTTTGCCACCGCTGCAATGGCTGCGAGACGACCTAAGAGAACAGGGCGATTACGAGTGGCTGCTCCTGAAAATAAATTTCCCCAATCTCCAGCTCCTCCAGTTGCCTGCTTACAGGAAACGAAGGAAGGCGTCGCTATTATATCGCAAAACGACGTTTTATTCAAGCAAAATGACGTTTTCATCAATAAAGGTACCATCAAACCCAAACTTAGAAGCGGTCTCATTAAACAGCGTCAGCCATAAAACAATACACTACACAATTACCATACATGACTTAGCATTTCTTAACCAATTGCCTGGGCCATATATAACTGCGATACTTAACTTGCATTCCTTATTCTGGGAAATCGAATTCACTGATTCCAGGGGACAGCTAAGAGGGTTTTATTCTTTTAAATAACATAGTTTTAATATACACGGGAAAAGTCGCATGTTGGTGTCGCATTCCCGGAAAAATGAGATACCTAAATTTAGTGTTTGGATGGCTACAGTGGTTAATGATTTTATTTGGAATGTTTAGATGACCCTTAGGGAAGTGACCCATTTTACCCATTTTTTTGTCCCCTCGAAAGACTATAATAAAAAGGACAGGAATACAGCCACACCAAAAGGTTTGCGGGCGTAAATCCAATTAAAATAATTAGAAGGAAGCAAAATTCAAGATGAAACAAAGCTTTTCGTAAAACAATGAAATAAAAATAACCACAATAAGAAAAAATGAAGTCTGATTTGCTAGGTGGTTCACGCTGGCCTAAGGAGTAAAAAATACAGAAGGTAGCATCCATGCCTGCAAACAAGACAAAAAAGAGGAAACAGAAGCGGAAAAGCAGAGAACAGAAGCAAAATAACGCGTACAAAAAATGACGAAGAACGTGCATGAGAGATATGGTCGTACAAAATACAAAACCTCGGGAGAAGGAATGACTGGAGTAAAATAGTGAGCAGGATAGTCTACAAAGATTGAGATTGAATGCTAGGTCCACAAAACCACGAACAGAGAAAAAAACCTGTGAGGCGCAGAAGAATGAAAAAAAAAAACAATCAGAGAGTGGTGATAAGAAAAACACAAAAACAGCAAGAGACAAAAAGGTATAGCGTAGACAAAATAAAAAAGAAAAACGTAGTAAGCCTAGTTTGATGAAAAAGACATCCGTCATGGCACTAGGTTATAGTACCCCGAATATGCTCGGTAAGAGAAACGCTGGAAGGATAATGTGTAAAACATAAGTACTGCACCACTATACCGGATTGACCTTACAACAGCAGATGAAAAGGCAAAAAAATCATTCTCACATGGTGGTGAACAGGGCTGTAAGCACCAATTAAAGAGACTTGTAATTGCACAGAAATCGGCTTTGTATTGGGCTGACTTGCGGCGGGTAAGGAATTAAACATCTAGGCTGTGGCGACAGCAACACGTCTGCTCTCTGGTCGTCGAACTTAGAATGCCCGTGACACGTGCCAATGATCAATGTAAAGGCGGAGACGGTACGTCTATGTAAAGCAGCAGACCGTGACTAGCATAACCTGGAAAATTGTAGAAATACAAGCATGTGGCTGGAATCCTTCGAAATACATCTAGAATTACCTGCTACAACAGCGAAAATGTCAACGGCGCGTGTTGCAACAACATGCGTGAACAATCTAAAAATTCAGAACTTATCCGCGAATTAGAATCGGAGTGATCAGACCGCATGCCGACGGCTGCACAAAAAGAACAAATAAACATATGAATCATTCGCGGCATTACTCTCCCCATAAATACGTCGCCTCGATGTTCCGAAATGAAAGAAGAAAGGTAAATACATGAATGATTGAATGTCCTTTAATGAATAAGAAGGCTCATGGCCTTATATGGGGGTAAAGGGGGAGTAGGCAGAATGTTCAGGGTTTGCACAGGTCGTAAATAGCAGCACTAAAAATATGAACCATCACGGATTTTTTAATGCCAGTAATACGGCTTTAGACGTACAACATGTACAATTTCTGCACTAGCGTGTCGCCGTTGTTATGAAGTGGTGCCGTATGGATGACTTCATAATCTAGCTGTCCGACGCGACGAATCATTTGTAAGGCCCAAAATATGGACGTAATAAGGTTTCACTTAGTCCGCGACGGCGAATCGGCATCATTACCCACAATTCGGCTCCCGGGTTGTACCCTGCGTCGCGTCGTCGCAGGTTGTATCATCGGGCGTCGGTGCGTTGATTGTATTTAATGCCCAGTCGCGCGATTCGTCTAGCCTCCTCTGCGAGCAGAAGGTAGGCAACGACGTCCAGGTTCTTCTGGTCTATTAGTTCGGCAGAATTGCGTCGAATGTGGTCGTGGAATCCCAGTCATACACAAGCTTGAAAGGGGTCGCCCTAGTCCTGTCCTGGATGGCGGTGTTATACGGGAAAATCACGTAGGCAGGCTGGAGTCACATGTGTAGTGTTCGACATCGACGTACAAGGCAATCACGTCTTAGTCGTTTTGTGTGCACGGTCTGTAAGTCCGTTGGTCTGGCGATGCTACATTGTTATACATCGGTAGCTTGTATGACTGTAGGTCAAGATGACCATGCATCAGCACCGCGGTAAAATTGGTTGCCTTGTTCGTAATTAGTACTTCTGGGACGCCGTGTCGCAAGAGAATTCGTTACACAAACACTTGGTGATCTCTGCCGCGGTACCATTGGACAGTGCTTTTGCATCGGTGTAATGGGCGGGGTAGTCAGTGGCAACGATGATGTACTTGCTACCCACGAATGAAGTCGGAAAGGCGCAGAGCAGATTAATCCCAATTTATTGGAACGGTTTAGTCTTGGGCGGTATGGGATTTAGCAGCCGAGGTTGTCTGATCGGGTGTGTCTTGCTTCGCTGGCACTCACGGCATGTTTACATGTAATGGGCAATGTTGGCAGGTAACCGCGGACAGTAATACCTCTCTTGGATGCGCTGCAGTGTGCGAGCCATGCCGAGGTGCCCTGCTCTCGGCTCATTGTGGAACGCCTGTAAAAATTCCTTTTTGCACATCCTTAGCCATGCCATTTGGACAACCCTCCAGTGGCCACAGGATTGGAGCAGGTCAGTTAACATCCCCATTCCAAAGAAAGGCAGTTCCAAAAATTGTTCCAACTACCGCACGATCGCGCTTATATCGCATGCTAGCAAGGCGATGCTGAAAATCCTCCAAGGTAGGCTGCAGCAGTATGTGGATCGGGAGCTTCCGGACGTGCAAGCTGGGTTTCGCAAGGGCAGAGGAACTAGAGACCAGATTGCCAACCTTCGCTGAATCATGGAAAAAGCAAGAGAGTTCCAGAAACCCATCTACTTCTGATTTATTGATTATACGAAAGCGTTTGACTGCGTAGATCACAGCAGATTGTTGCAATCTCTCCAAAAGATGGGAGTTCCAAATCACCTCATCTGTCTCCTCAGGAACCTGTATGAAGGGCAAGAGGCCACAGTCAGAACTGGGCATAGTCTTACTGATTGGTTTCCGATTGAGATAGGAGTGAGACAAGGCTGCATATTGTCGCCCTGCCTATTTAACCTATATGCTGAGAGCATCATGAGGAAGGCCGGTCTGGACGAGTCTTCAGCTGGAGTGAAGATTGCTGGGAAACGTATCAACAACCTTAGATATGCGGATGATAGCACTTTAATGGCAGAGAGCGAAGTGGAACTCAAGATACTTCTGATGCGCGTACAAGAGAGCTAGAAGTTAGGGCTTAACCTGAACATAAAAAAGACAAAGATCATGACGTCTTGCCCTATCAAGTCCTGGAGCATCAAGGGACAAGAAGTGGCAGCTGTGACAGTTTTTCTCTTCTGGGGCTCCAAGATTACCCCGGAAGGAGACTGCAGCCATGAAATTAGGACACACCTGCTTCTGGGAAAGAGAGCCATGGCTAGCCTTGACCGCCTAGTAAAGAGCAGAGACATCACACTGCCAACCAAGATCCGTATAACTCGTGGAATGGTCTTTCCAGTAGTGATGTATGGATGCAAGAGTTGGACTGTGAAGAAGGCTGACCGCCGAAGAATTGACGCGTTTGAATTGTGGTGCTGGCGGAGACCCTTGAGAGTTCCTTAGACGGCCAGAAGATCAAATCAGTCGACATTGTCGACCATAAACCCTGACTGCTCATTGGAGGGTTCAATTCTAAAGTTAAAGGTCAGCTACTTTGGTCATCTGATGAGAAGAGAGGAGTCGCTGGAGAAAGATTTGATCTTGGGAAACGTTGAGGGTCACTGGAAAAGGGGTAGGCAGCGAACGCGATGGTCAGATGGCATCCTCAAGGCGCTGCAGATGAAGTTATGTGATGTTAGGAAGATAGTGAGAGACCGGAAAGCGTGGCGTGATATGGTCCATAGGGTCACAAAGAGTCGGACACGACTGAACTACTGAACTGAACTGAACTGAGGCATGGCAAGAAGTTATGTGGTCATGCCGGACGAATAGTTCTTCACGAGGACGTCTTTGTGCAGCGCGAAAGACGTCAACTGACGCCTGAGCACAACAGGAGGGAAAGTGATCATCATCATCATCATCATCATCAGCCTGACTATACCCACTGCAGGGCGAAGGCACCCAGGTTCTGTGGTAGCTGCATCCACTTGACACCTGCGAACTTCTTAACCTCATCCGCCCACCTAACTTTCTGCCACCCCCAGCTACTCTATCCTTCCCTTGGAATCCAGCTTGTTACCCTAAACGACCATCGATTATTCTCTCTTCGCACTACATGTCCTGCCCATGCCCATTTCTTTTTCTTGATTTCCGCTAGAATGTCAGCAACTTGTGCTATTTCTCTGACTCACTCTGCGCGCTTTCTATCTCTTAATGTTATCCCTACCATTTTTCGTTCTATAGCCCTCTGCGTTGTCCTCAACTTAAGTAGAACCCTCCACATTTAAGCCCCATAGGTCAGTACAAGTAAGATGCAACTGTTGTATACTTTCATCTTGAGCGATACCGGTAAGCTGCTAGTCATATGTCCGAGTGCTAGCCAAATTCGCTCCACACCAATCTCACTCTTCTTGTTATTTACTTTCATGGTCCGGATCTGCGGTTACTACCTGTCCCAAGTAGGCATATTCACCTACTACTTCCAGTGCTTCGCTACCTAACGTAAACTGCTGTTCCTTCCCGAGGCTGTTGAACATTACCTTAGTCTTTTGCATATTGTTTTTTGCAAGCCTACCTTTCTACTTTTCCTATCTAGGTCACCAATCATTCTTGGCAGTTCAATTCCTGAGTTACTTAGCAAGGCAATGTCATCAGCAAATCGCAGATTACTGAGGTATTCTCCATCTACCCTTATCCCTAACTGCTCTAATTCCAAGTCTCTGAATACTTCCTCTAAGCAAGCTCTGAATAATACTGGGGAGATCGTGTCTCCTTGCCTAACACCTTTCTTTATGGGAATTTTGTTACTTTGTTATATATCTTCCAGCACTTTCCCGTATGGCTTGTCTACCCCCTGATTTCGCAATGCCTGCATCACCACCGAGGCTTCTAGTGAGTCAAATGCTTTTTGTAATCAATGAATGTTATGTATAAGGGCTGGTTATATTCCGAACATTTTTCTATCACCTGGTTGATGGCATGGATATGATCGATAGTAGAGTACCGTTTCCGAAACCCTGCTTGATCCTTTGCTTGATTGCAGTCTAAGGTTATCCTTATTCTATTAGCGATTGATTACCTTAGTAAAAAGCCTATGCGTAACAGACAGTAAGCTTATTGGTCTGTAATTTTTAAGGTCCTTAGCGTCCCCTTTCTTATGAATGAGGATAATGTTCGCGTTCTTCCATGGCTCCGGTAGTGTCGATGACACCAGGCAGTGCGTATACAGGGTAGCCAGTTTTTCTCGCACGATATCCCCTTCGTCCTTCAACAAATCTATAGTTATTTGATCCTATCCAGCTGCTTTCCCCCTTTTCATAGTTTCCATTGCTTTCTTAACCTTGTTCTTTGTCACTGGTGGAACGTCTGACTGTTTTTCCGTACCGTCAATCTCATTACGGTCCTGACTATTTTGGTCACTGTAGAGATGAGTATATAACTCCTCGGCTACTTTGACTCTCTTGTCCATATTCGTGATGACGTTGCCCGCCTTGTCCTTTAGGGCATACGCCTGGTTTCTGCCTATTCCCAATTTCTTCTTTACTGCTTTAAGGCTTCTCCCGTTCTTTACAGCATGCACAATTTTCTCCATGTTATGCGTCCTTATATCGGCCACCTTGCGCTTATTGATTAGCTTGGATTTCTCTGTCGATTCTGTCTAGTCTGTTGGATTGGAAGCTTTCATACTTAATCAAATCTTTCATCTCCTTAGACAGCTTACTGGTATCCTCTCTAACTATCCTACCGCCTACGTCTACAGCGCACTCAGTAATGACATCTGTGAAATTATTGTTTATTTTTTCTAGGGTAATGTCGCCATCCTCAGTTAGAGCTGAATATCTTTTCTGTAGCGAGATCCTGAACTCTTTTGCCCTCCCCCTCACCGCTAATTTGTTGATGGACTTCTTACTAACCTGGTGTGTTAATATAATAATGTCAATTGGTTCACAGGAAGGGAAAGACGCAGTATCTGTCATACTTGCTCTGTGGACACCTGAATCGCGCCGTAAGGGAAGGGAGGAAGGTGGGAGTGAAAATGTAAAGAAAGAAAGGGGAGCCGTAGGCCAAAAACAAGAACAGCAATAAGGAAACAGTCTAGGAAGTAGTGACGAACGTCTTCACAGAATTTTCCACAGCAACAAACTAAAGAGCAGGAAAGATATACTTTATTCAAAATAAAAAGGAATCCAGTCATGCCCCTTAATAAAGTTGTAAGCTGATATCGGGGCGAACATATTTGTAGTATATTAACAGTACAAAGTGTCCAATTTATAATTGTGTCGTCAATATTTTCGCGCCAACATGTGCTCCATAATCAAGGGAAGAACGAAGGACACAACGTCGTGAAAGGGTAGAAGCCGGTAAGTGGGCGCACTGGCCTGTGCTACCAGCAGCTTGGTAGGCTAACTCATTACCAAAAATTCCAGAGTCCCCGGATATGGAATAACATGATCGGAGCGAGAGACGATAAGCTCGACAGTTTTTCTTTATTGCAATAATTGTAGGGTAAATTTATTCACCGAATAAATGGTAGTTCGGAAAAAAAGAATCTGTACAGAAATGAATATGCGTAATGGGATGGTTATTAAGGGCTTACAGGCTTCAAGTTCCGCTTCATACACACTGGAAGACGGCTGCAAAGACACTCGATATACAAATATATATTTTTGTTCAGCGAAGCACAATAAAAACGGCGCCTGTGGTGTGATATGTGAACGATCCATCAGTTTAGATATTCCGTGCGCGACAAGAACAGAACATGGCTTCCTAATAGATGAGCCCAATAAAATGAAATTTAAACTTCACCGAGGGATTATGAGTCCAGGGATTCAACAAAGGCTGCATTTCAGAAAGGTTGTATTACTGTTACCGTCTACTAAAGGTTGCCGGAGTGTAAAATGCTTAACCTAAGTACATTACTGGTCTAGATGAATAGACAATGAAAGAACATTTGCAAGAACATTTGCACTTAGTCGTTGCGTATGCACCAGTAACAACTGCAAGTGGTATTTGCTGCAGTGACAGGACGCGATCACTTAATCGAGAAGAGGACAGTGATACCAACATGCTGGGACAGCATATGGAATCAAGGGAAGAACGTCCTGATAAACCGGGCACAAATATGAAGGTGAAAGGCGAAAGTGTTTATGAAACCAATTCAGGAGCTGAGTGGTAGAGCCCAGAGTTTTAGTTTGCAAGTCATCAACATGGGTGATGAAGGAAAGGAATGAATAAAAAATCACTCCTAATAATGTGACAGTTGGTTCGCACTTAAGGCTGTGAGATCCAAAAGGGATGTTGGATATACACTTATGTAGTGCTGGAACTCCATTATCAATTAAACCATCAGAGAATTTCTGTGCGTTTACGTGAACACAATTTTCAATGCATCAATGCTGGATTAAAGTTACCACGCTCGATGCCGATGTAGATATTTCGGCACTTAGTCTACAAGGTACAAGAATAAGTTTGTCTTCGGCGTAAGCCTGAATGCGGATTATGAAGGGACAGAGATATTGCATGTTCTGTGCATCCAAATATACTGCGCTTAAAGTATCTCATTCATGACTTGGTAAAGACCTATCCGTCGTATGCCTTCTGCACTACCCATGAGAGTGTTTTACATTGTAGCTGGTTCTGAGAATACCGTCATTGGCAGCCGAACAGGTGAATTTCCGGCGCCCAGTTGTACACAAAAGGAGCCTTGTTATAGCCTAAATGCACTAAGGGATATGCTGTTGATTTGCTTTTTGACGTGTGCAGTACGTATTTACTTAACTGCTCTTTTATGCACTTTATGCTCACGATTTCACCCAGGAACAAGAAGAAGAGACAGCCACAACATGCGTTGTGAACTCTGTGAGCGGAACTGAAGAAGCTGAGGAGCTGTTTCTCTTCATGAACCTGCGGCAGCTGCTTCGAGTGATCAATACAACAGAGGTGATTGTTTTTATTTTGGGATGTTACTGGCTATCCAACCTGCATATGCTAACGGACTGGATATTTTGTGTTGCTTATTAGGGCAGCAATTATTGGGTGTTCCTATGTCCAAGCCAAGGTGCACTGCTCGTCGGTTTATTTCAAGTCTGAACTTTCTGCAAGTACTGAATAAAAGACTGTTTCATTCTGTGGGAACCTGTGAGATTTTTTCTTGACATGCTCATTTGAATTACAGAAAATATTTTATACTGGTACAGGGCATTAGAAATACCATAGTAATTGCATGTAGCTTCAGTTCTGTTTCTTCATGTGCTGATTTGGCGTGACAGATGGTTGTCAGGTATACAATTCAGCTTAATCGCAACTGTGCACACTGGAAAAGCATTAAGGAATGAATAGAGGCAAATCCAATACCTAATAAAGAAATGTAATATATTGCCGCAAGCTATAGGAAGTATAACCTGCATATTGCGACAATATACGAGGTATACGGGCAGTGTTTTTCACAGGGTGTTAGAGTGCAAGGCCGTTGCTTACAACCTACAATATGTTGTAATGCTGATAAAAACACCCCAGTACATTGGCTCCATAGAAAGGTGTCATGACAACCGAAGCAATATCATTGAGGGTGCACTGTCACTCGGAAGCTACTTTTTTAGGGTGTGTGAGGGTTATTTAGAGACGTACGAAAACACCTAATAAGGTGTTATTTTTTTAAAGTCAAACCCACGGCCTTAGTAAGCTCTTCAACCAGACACTAGCGGGCATGTTATCTGTTTATGTATCAACTGATCACCACGACTGAGACCTCGCGTTTCCATATTTGAGCTTCGCCTACAATTCTTTCAAGCACGACACAATGGGTTATTCCCCCTTCTTCGTGCTCTTTGGCAGAAACCCCGCCTTGTCTTTGGAAACGCTGGCCCCGCCTGCTGGCTGCCCTAAACCACCTACGCACGTGACGCCATTGCTCAAGCCATTGAAGCGCGCCAAGTAGCGCGTTGTCGGCTACTCGCCTCTCTGACTTCCCAGAAATCTACCTATCATGATAAGGGCCGTTGCCATCTATCGCATGATTCTGGCTTCCTGGTACTTCTATGGTCTCCTGCATGCCGCGTTGGCTTCTCGGAGAAATTTTTGTCCGCCGACAGTGGCCCCTACGTTGTGGTGAGACAAGTCACTGATTTTACGTATGGATTTTCCCCTCTTGGCGTCCTTATCTTGTCCCATTTCTGGCATTGTGCATGTTTCCCGCTTGAAGCGATACGAACTCATGCTTTCTTTGCCAATTTAAATCAGGGACAGGGGATCAATGTTACGAAAAGATGAAGTACTTTCCAGCCTTGTCTCACGGAAGGAAAAATGTACATAGATGACGACGATGTAGGACTGCTTCCTTGGTGCTGCTCACTGCTACGTTTGCAGCGGCTGTGTTGTAAATATACTCTAAATACATTGAGTCTCCACGTAACATTATCATGTCTGAACAACGAGCATAACAGTTATTGTTCTACTGCCGAAAAGGGCTGACCAGCAACACCACGTTTGCTTCGGCTGATTGTAACATATCTAAAACGTCGTTTTACGTCAAAAACCTTAGCAAAAACGTCATAAATACCTGATTACGTTATAAAGTTTTTTTTCAGTGATTGTAAATCGCACCCAATGCACTATAGGAATGGACCAAGAATGTGGGAGCGAGTTTTTGCGCGAACTTTAAAATACGAATAAAATATATTCTACACCTTGTTTGCTACTTGACGGCGATCTGATGCACAAACAAAGGAAGCGAACGAAAGGCTTTGTAGAACCTTGTAATTTGGTTTCTCTATCCGTTTAATGAACCCCTTGTGTGATTTCGGAATTTGCCCGACTCCTGTCGATTGTTCCTCAAATAGAACTCTACGACCATTTTGATGATTCATGACCAGCGCCTAAGGGCGCATGTATAAAGTCGAAAAAATGAAATACACTCCCTTGCGTCTCTTTAAACTTCAACGATCTTGATTAAAAGCAATCTTTTGCAAGTTTTTTATTGAATGACAATGTAGCGTATTGCGTCTGCTTTCGCGTCTTAAAAATTCGTGCGTACGCAAGAATATTATTTGCAATACCGACCAGTTGTGGCAACACCTCTCTTTCCGTTTTTGTCGTTACAATATGATCTAAAACAGCCTTTGATAAAACGCTTCGTCACAGGTCACTTCGAAAGATGCGCACATGATAGTTTCCAAGGATGGCCCGTAATGCGCATAGATGTGTTATCGAATATTTTGTAGCTTCTTTGATATTTCAGTGCGTATTGACATGGCGTTGATGCCTGCGTGTTCATGAAATAACCTTAAACCATGCAACCTTAAAATGTGCGCAACTAAACTATCTCCAACCCTCAACCAGGGATGAGTCAAAAATGGCGGAACAACCAGATTATTTACCGCAATCATTTATTTTTCTTTGTCATATCCGATAATCTAGCCGCTACTGTTCCATTGCTTTCTTTGATGCCGATGGCTTTCAGTTATTGACACTAATGTGAAGCCCTTCTTCTCATCACGTCAGTTCATCTTGCAAGCTGTGTAGGGTATATACCTGGCAGGGTAGTCAGTCACTATTTTTCCTGCTTGCGACGGCGTCCAGCCACGACAGCGGCTTCAGTTGAAGCCCACTGTGTAATCAACACAGTGCACTGAACGACCCAGCAAGAGTGGAACGCCGGCGACATATTTCGGGGCTGCACTACGTGAGTACATCTGTTTTTTTCTTCACATCACTCGCGTTTTGCCTGCCCATATACGGAACGGATCCATGCTCCTATTGGACCGCACTGCGCGCTTGATGATTACGGCGAGAAAGCCTTGGCTTAGAAATAAAAACATTCTAACCAAGCTTTCTCAAGCACGCAAGAATAGATAGAAAAATAGTTACTCAACATGTGCAGCACTTAGTTAGGCCTGCTGCGTATGCTTTCGTAAGTAGAATTTTCACGGATGGGTGGTTGAATCGTAGACCAAAGTTATGGCACGTTTGGTAGGGGGGACGTGAGCAGAGGCGCCGAGCATTGCAGAGCAGTAGAGGAGCACGCCGAGCGAGGGTGTAACTGTCCTCCCACGGAAACGCTCTCTGCGTCTCGAGAGCAGCGCGCCATGACCACTTGACCGCAATTCTCTCCAAAGAATTCTCCGCCTGCCCGCAGTGGCGGCAGTTGCAACCCAAGGAGAGGCCAACGCTCCATGATGAAGCGCTTGTTGTGTATGCCTTTGTTCTCACAGCGCGGCGATCTGCCTACTTTGGCCTTTTCGACGCCAGCAGAGGCTCTCAAACATGCATACAGCACCTGAGCAATGCCTTCCGCTCCTGACAAAAATTCGCTTGATTCCGAAGAGGTAGCCGAGTGCCGACGCTTTGCAGCCGCCATTTTGAGCGTCACCGACTCATGAGAAAAAGAAAGATGACGTGGATATGACGCTGTATGCCATGTGACTTTCTTTACACTCGCTTGGAAACCAGTAATTCTACTCCAGCTTTCCCACTGGAGGGCGCCCGCTTCTCTGAGAGCACTTCCGTAGTGCTCCCGGGTCCACCTGCTCTCAAACTCGAATTCGCCATTAGAAAGGCACAGAGCTGTTAACATTTGAAAACAGTGAGCATGCGGCTTTAATATTTTCCGAAGCGATATCACAGAGTATTATTCTTTAAATACTGCAGCCACTTGCAAGTGCTTCTGAGTTTAAAATGAGCGCTTTCGCTTTCCGTGTGCGGTATCCGCGAGGTCGGGTTTGAACTGAGCTAGCGAAAACAGTGGCAGGTCTGTTCTTTGATAGTAGATGCGAACTGGTGCCGAAATTTCACAGGTGCGGTTCCGTCTAAACAATAATACATCAGGGCCTTATCTGCGATGCTGGGGGAGGGAGGGATGGCATTCAGATATACGCATTGGATGCCGTATCTCCTATGCACGCTTTTGAAACAAATTAGAACATGCTCTATTTGCCATTCAGAGTTATGCAATTGCCGCACAAGTGAAATTTGCTGCAAATATGGTAGCATAAAAAAGCTGCAACTAATCTTGATACAGACAGATCGATGTAGCAAAATTCTTAGTGGAAGTGCTTACACAATGACCTCGTATAACTGTTTAGCAGATTATGATATAAGAAAATGCCGTAACGACGCAATTTAAAACAATATTCAGATATAAATTAGTAATCTCTTGAGCAACAATCCATAGCAATAAGGCATACGCAATAATTAGGAGCAAGCTTAAGCTGAGGCACTAAGAGTAGACATGCTACTGTGCGCACGCATTGTCCCACTTTTTGCTTCTCGGATGATTGTTTGATCATACCTGATTCTTTGCGTATTTATTAACGACATTGACGCTTAGCTCGATATCTATGCATTTACGACAGACGTAGCTTCAGACAGCATTTACTATTGTCCGCAGCTTCCAGGTGACGCAGACGTTTGGGTTCGGTGTCTTTCGCTTTTCGATGCACATTTGGCCTGAGTTGGCGATCTTCAAAAGCTTGCTGACATAAGGCGCTCTGCTTCAGCTTCTAATACTCTTCCTACTTCGGCCTCCTGCTTCGTTCTAATTGTCCAAGTTCCTCATATCGAACTTTTTCTACAGTCTGTGAATCCGGCTTATGAAATATTTCTGCTCTGTAAGCGCGACCATCACAAGAAGACTATCGCGAAGGTGCATCACGAGAACATACATTCCCAAAGCCACCACGCTATTATTCCCAGACGACGTCGCCGCACTCGAATCATCGAGAATGTAGATTAGGTCTTCAAACTCACAGCTACAAAAGGTTATGCTTCCAAACCGCACTCGCTTCATTGAAGAATCGCTGTTTGGTAATCAAAAAAATTTTATTTAGAATATTTTTTCAGGAAGAAGGTGAAAATATATTTTATAATGCTGGGTTAAATTTCTTATTCAATATTCGAAATATATTTTTAAGATATGTTAAATATGAGAAAAAAAATGTTAGAGCAAATGAAATAGCCACAAGGTGAAAAGAAGGGACAGGAAAGAGCGCTCACTGACAACTAATCTTTATTGAGCAACAAAGTGCGCATTAGATACGAGAGCGGTGGCAGAACAGTCAGATGCAGTCAAACGTCACATGATTTAAATGGCCTTAAAAGCGATAAAACACAAAGCAGGGGATAAGGCATGCGCGGAATCATCATCAGGGAAATGAGATGAGTGAGCGCGACATAGTATAAAGGTCACAAGAGCGTTAAAACGAAAACAGGGTTAAAAGCTAAAAGAAGATGGCAACTAAATATAGTCCGTTCCAGACAACGTATAAAACTAAGTACATGAGCGATGAAAGAGTCAGGGAAGTGCGGTCAGTAATTAAAATTTAACAAAGGGCTTCTATTGACCGCGTAGGAGTGGTGGTGGATTTTTTTCAATCGCCAATAGAGCAGGTGCATGTCTGTAGATGGCGGAGAACGTAGTGTGCCATGATTCTCCAGCATCCCATAATATTGTAATCGCAACAGCACAATACCGGCTATAATCGACTACTGTGACCAAGGATGCGGGATCGAATCCCGGCCTCGGCAGCAGCTTTTCGATGGAGGCGAAAACCAAGGCGCCCGTGTGCTCTGCGATGTCAGTGCACGTTAAAGAACCCCAGGTGGTCGAAATTTCCGATACGTTAAACCCCACAAACCAAACGAAACCAAAAATACTGGCCGCGGCGGAAGCGAGTAGATTGAGAATAAAATCAAGGTTCTAGTGCAGTGCATGATTTAAGGGCATGGTAAAGATCCTTAGGTGCCTGAAATTAAAGCAGGCCTCCACAGCGCGCATTCATCATATGCGAAGTTGGAGGAGAAAACTAAATCACATGTATTGCTTTGTATAATCACATGAAATATATAAGGTTTGTTTACTAGTAGAAGTTATACCCGAGCGTTTTTGATTGCCTCAGTCTCTTTTTCCCGCTAAATCTCTAAACCCAAACCAAACTAGAGCTCTGCTAGAACGATATCTAGTTTAACAACTATGTAGCAGTTGCCGTTATTCGCAGCTGATTCGCAAGCGGCTCCAGTTTCTTCAATCTAAACAAGAAGTGTACTTCTGCGCCGGAAGAATAGTTCCCACTGGCCGCATGCGGATCAAGACCATGGCGGGCCAGCAATCTTGGAGGCGCATGGTTCTCATGCTACCCATTGCAAATAATATAACAGCACTGCGCGGAGGACAAAAATTGTACTAATGGCAACAGTTTGAGACAATACTAAACTCTCCCATCGCAGCAGCATACATAGCTAGAGGGCAGCGAACAATCTGCTTCCTAACAAGCTTCGTGAGTAGCCACTGCTGTGAATGGAAACCGCAAACGCGATTACCGAGCAGCATTGACAGTGCTAACTGAGTCCGTAACATTGCAACGACTAGGCATGAGTGCCCAAAACATACACAATAAAGGAATATATAGCTTGAACGCGAGGATCATTAGCACCACTAAAACGTCGCAGGAGTTGCAGAATGCAACGTGTAGAATTTTGCTTCAAAAATACGTTGTTAACAAAACCACCGTGCCTTCGCTCAATTCGCACCGAGAGTTCTGCAGGCAGTCTTCATCTCGGATAAGGTGTTTGTTGTCAACGTTTTAAAAAATGTTTGGTCACTATGCGACTGGAACAACAAAGTAAATAAAACACTATATAAGGCTCCATAAAGCAGCCCTACAAACTGTGCGGAGCCAGATACCGCTTGCCAACCCCTGAATTAGCACATGGCACATTCAGTATGCATTGCGGCACGTTGGATCAGTTATTGTTTCTTGATCATCTCTCTTTGCTCCAAGCTTAAAGATTGCTTCACACTAACACTGTCAACATGCTCACGGATTTGAGTACTGTGCAATGACACTCCGTGGCCCTGTGAAGGTGTTTTTAATGTGATGCGATAAAAAATGCAGCCTTTTAAAACATATTTTAGCCCTTGGTCTTTAGTGGAGGCTGCAACCGATGCAAGAAAGGTGGTGGAAGGCTCTAATTGCCTAAATAAGTAAGAATTAAGGTGAACTGTTATTTTACAATTTATAGGAGGATGTCGTTTTGGGTGAATTGGTGCTCACCCTCGAAATTTCCATAGACACGAAAAAATAGTTTCTTAAATATTTCGTATGCGCACCAAAGCGCTCAGAAATGTAATTAGGATGGGCGACTAATTTCATAACAGCACCAACGAGTGCTCTTTACTCAATAGCTACTTGTGCACTTTTCGCTGCCCTGCCGGGATTAGCTGGGGCTAAGAGGGTGAACCGTGACACTGTTTCCAGTTTCGATTCTGTGTACTTCGAAATCCAACGCGCTGTGTTACTGTGTCCATTATGGAGCTCAAAAAACGATTGCATGCCTGTTGCGTTTTGTAGAAAGGGAAAAAGAAAAGGCAAATGCTATTCGCACTTGTGGCGTCTGAACCATGCATTGGGCACGGAATGGTGCCCCGGATTTAATGGATGTTATCCAATGATGGAAAAGGGGGCCAACGTTTCTGGGGAATGTAAGCGAGAAGTGGGGGCTACTTTGGCAAGCGAGCGGGACATAGGCTTCTAGAGAAGGCCATGCGAGAGTTCAGCACACACGCTTCTTCGGACTCTGTGCCCCGTCTAAAATAATGCTTAATTCACATGTCCATGACAAAGAATTCCGAATCGGAGTGTTTGCATTAGCAAAAGCAAGGACACAAGGTTGTATGTGACAAATCGCGTAATGCCCCGCAGGGGGCATCTGCTAAAGCAGATGTTTGCGTGTACTGTGCGACACCACGGACCCCGAGCACCCACGCTTAGCCGTGCGTGGCATCGCCGTGTCTGGGGAAAAGGGGATCCTGGTGGTTGAGCCGATGCCGAGTGTTTGGACCTTTAAGGCCCCTCGGCGGAGGCAACACACCACTTTGGCCCACGCTTCCCACAGACGGCACCTCCGGGCTGACCCACCCGGGGGAAATCGGCAGTCGCCTTTTCCTGTCCTCCACTTCATCTTTCACTTTCCTATCTCTTTTCTCAGCGCTGTCCTGTCTCCTCCTCATTTCTTGTTTTTCCTTTTTTCTTGGCGGCGAGGGTTAACCTTGTGTGGAGTAGCTACCCTGAGTTGCCCATATTTGGTTATAGTGGCGGTGTACTGCTGGCGTGGGCAGGACTTCTTGCAAGTTCCTGTCCCGTCCCCTTGTTGGGCTCCATGGTGGGTGGCAGGCACAACTACCGAAAACAAAACCCTTTCATGGATTCTTTCTCCCAAACAAATGATCGCCCTCCAAGCAAACGAGGGCGGACCGATGCTACAAGCCATTTCTTTGTGAAAACAAAAGAGACTTTCCCAAAGTTCCATGTCATACATAGCGAGGAGCTAGAAAAACCCGCTCGAAAAATATCCCCTTTCATAGTGTCAAAGTGTCTCACTAAAGACCTAGGCCCTGGATACAAAGTATCAAAACTTGCAAATGGTGACCTCTTACTAGAAGTACAAACTAAGTGCCAGTCCTCAAACCTGAAAAACATTGTGTCGCTTGGGGACATCCCCGTCGTCATCACTCCCCACCGATCCTTGAACATTGTAAAAGGAGTAATATCTGAGATAGACTTCATTGCTCTCACTGAAGATGAAATGGCAGAAGGACTAGTAGACCAAAACGTCATAGCGGTTCACAGAATAAAAATCCGAAAGGATAACAAGGAGATCCCTACAAAACATCTGGTTCTTACTTTCAATAGCTGCACCCTCCCAGAGTCAATTGAAGTTGGATACATCAAAACAAACGTCCGACCGTACATCCCAAATCCGAGGAGATGCTTCAACTGCCAGAAATACGGCCATGGTTCGCAAAGTTGCCGTGGCCGCAGAACTTGTGCGAAATGTGCTGCGAACGACCACAACTCTGATAACTGCACCGCAGACCCACGCTGTGCAAACTGTGAGGGGGATCACCCCGCATACTCTCGATCCTGCCAAAAATGGAAAGAAGAAAAGCAGATCATAACACTAAAAACAACAAAGAACATCACATACAAAGAGGCACGTACCCAGTACAACAAAACCAAGAACACTTTTCAGTTCACAGCGAAACCAAATCTCGCCGATGTGGTGCGACAGGGCGGGGCACCACAACGGCCTTCGGCACCTACCCAGACCTGAAACGAGGCTGAGGTAGTGCCATCCCCTGCCCTGGTGGAAGCAGCTCCCGCTCCTCCACCACCCCCAAAACAGGCTACGCGTCCCTCAGGGTCGGCGGGCCACAAGACCTCTGCCCACGAGGCAAGGTCTAAAAATAAGGAACACGTGCCTCTGGCACGCTCGTCCAGCACCTCAGACGAGGTAATGGACATAGGCCAGGACAGCTCTTTGCCGTCTTCGTCACAGAGACGGCGGAGCTCCTTGGAACGAACAAAAACAGACAAGGCCCGAATCACGGGCCCTGGAAAAAACTTAACTTAATCTCCAAGCTTTCAACAAAAAAAGATGGCATTCCTGGTACAGTGGAATTGTAGAGGACTTCTAAAGAATATTAATGACATAAAAGACATTCTAGATACAGTCTCGCCAGTTGCACTGTGCGTACAGGAAACAAATTTAGGTTGCATGCACTCGAATATACTGAAAAAATATCAAGTCTTCCGTCGAGATCGAGAGCAAGCAAGCAGGCTTTCGGGTGGTGCGGCCATCATATTGCAAAGTGGAGTTCCAGCTCAAGAACTGAAATTAAACACTCCCTTAGAAGCTGTAGCAGCCAGAATATTTGCCTTTAAAACTCTTGCGGTGTGTTCTGTCTATATTCAACCAAATCTTAAAATAACACTCCATGATCTAGAAAACCTTTTTTGCCAGCTACCAGAGCCCTACCTAGTAGTAGGAGATTTTAATGCACACTCTCCTTTGTGGGGAAGTGAAAAAAGTGATACACGTGGACAGCTTATCGAGGATTTTATTCTTAGTTCAGACATTTGCTTATTGAACTCCTGTGAGCCCACGTACTGTTCACCAAGGACAGGAAAAATGAGTTTTTTAGATTTGGCTTTTAGTTCACCTTCCCTTTTTAATGATTTTAAATGGGATGTTCTGAACAACCCGTATAGTAGCGACCACCTGCCAGCAATAATCAGCTTATCATCCTCACCATCACTCATGCCGACCAAACCGAAACGGTGGAAACTTCACTTAGCAGATTGGGAGCTTTTTAAAGTAGAGGCGAATCTAGGAGCAGTTTTTACAGATACCCTTAGTGTCGACAGAATAAATGAGTTGTTCACGACTTGCATTATCACTGCCGCTCACCTCGCCATTCCACAGTCCTTAGGTGTGGTGCGACAAAAACACAAGACGTGGTGGTCTCGGGAATGTAAGGAGGCCAAAAAGCGACAAAATAAAGCATGGGGTGTTTTCCGAAGGTACCCTACACACGAAAATCTTACAGCTTTTAAAAAGGCCAAAGCTAAAGCTCGATACATCCGTCGCAACTCTGAAAAAGAATCCTGGCAGAAGTATGTCACGTCAATAAATAGCTCAATGACGCCTAAAAAAATGTGGGAACAAGTTCGTAAACTCAGTGGAAACTTTTCCCCGTTTACAATTCCCATCCTCACAGCCCCTGGTGTTCAGACTAGCATAGAAGAACAGGCCAATATACTAGGCGAACATTTCGCACACGTTTCAAGTTCGTCACACTACACAGAAACATTCCTAAAATACAAAAACATAGCTGAGAAACAAAAACTCACAACAAGTGGTGGCAGAAATGAATCATATAATAGTTTTATTACACTCCAAGAAGTAAAGAACGTCCTTGCTGCTGGAAAACAGACTGCGCCTGGTCCTGACGAAATTCATTACGAAATGCTGGCTCATTTATCCGAATCCTCTGTAGAGGCACTTGTGAAATTCTTTAACAAAATTTGGACTCTGGGTAAACTCCCGGAGGCTTGGAAACAAGCCGTTATTGTTCCGTTTCTGAAACCAGGAAAGCCGCCGACCTCAGCGGGCAGTTACAGACCCATAGCTCTGACCAGCTGTTTAGCAAAACGTTTTGAAAGTGTGTTAAACATCCGACTAACTTTCATCTTAGAATCGCATAAACTTCTTAATGTTCATCAGTGTGGTTTTAAAAAAGGGTGTGCAACGACCGACCACTTAGTGCGTCTTGAAAATACTGTCAGGGAGGCGTTCATACATAAACAAAATTGCCTTGCCGTTTTCTTTGACATGGAAAAGGCATACGATACGACTTGGAGGTTCGGGATCCTACGCGATATAGCAGATTTGGGCATCCGAGGCCGGATGCTAAATGTTCTGAAGGACTTTCTATCAGGTCGTTCATTTCAAGTACGTCTCGGTACCACCTTCTCGAGGAACTTTATTCAAGAGAATGGGGTACCTCAGGGGTGCATTTTAAGTACAACTTTGTTTATTGTAAAAATGAATTCTATTAGCAAGGTAATCCCAAAATCCATTATGTTCTCGCTGTATGTCGACGACCTTCAAATAGCCTGCACATCCTCAAACATATCAATTTGTGAAAGACAAGTACAATTAACACTAAATAAACTAGACTCATGGGCTTTTAAAAATGGGTTCAAATTTTCCCCACAGAAAACCGTGGCAGTAATGTTCTCGCAGAAACGAGGTATACAGATCAATCCCAAGTTACACTTAAATGGGATTGAGTCCCCGCAGGGGGCACCTGTTAAAGCAGGTGTTTGTGTGTTTTGTGCGACACCACGGACCCCGAGCACCCACGCTTAGCCGTGCGTGGCATCGCCGTGTCTGGGGAAAAAGGGATCCTGGTGGTTGAGCCGATGCCGAGTGTTTGGACCTTTAAGGCCCCTCGGCGGAGGCAACACACCACTTTGGCCCACGCTTCCCACAGACGGCACCTCCGGGCTGACCCACCCGGGGGAAATCGGCAGTCGCCTTTTCCTGTCCTCCACTTCATCTTTCACTTTCCTATCTCTTTTCTCTGCACTGTCCTGTCTCCTCCTCACTTCTTGTTTTTCCTTTTTTCTTGGCGGCGAGGGTTAACCTTGTGTGGAGTAGCTACCCTGAGTTGCCCATATTTGGTTATAGTAGCGGTGTACTGCTGGCGTGGGCAGGACTTCTTGCAAGTTCCTGTCCCGTCCCCTCGTTGGGCTCCATGGTGGGTGGCAGGCACAACTACCGAAAACACAAACCCTTTCATGGATTCTTTCTCCCAAACAAATGATCGCCCTCCAAACAAACGAGGGCGGACCGATGCTACAAGCCATTTCTTTGTGAAAACAAAAGAGACTTTCCCAAAGTTCCATGTCATACATAGCGAGGAGCTTGAAAAACCCGCTCGAAAAATCTCCCCTTTCATAGTGTCAAAGTGTCTCACTAAAGACCTGGGCCCTGGATATAAAGTATCAAAACTTGCAAATGGTGACCTCTTGCTAGAAGTACAAACCAAGTGCCAGTCCTCCAACCTGAAAAACATTGTGTCGCTTGGGGACATCCATGTCGTCATCACTCCCCACCGATCCTTGAACATTGTAAAAGGAGTAATATCTGAGATAGACTTCATTGCTCTCACTGAAGATGAAATGGCAGAAGGACTAGCAGACCAAAACGTCATAGCAGTTCACAGAATAAAAATCCGAAAGGATAACAAGGAGATCCCTACAAAACATCTGGTTCTGACTTTCAATAGCTGCACCCTCCCAGAGTCAATTGAAGTCGGATACATCAAAATAAACGTCCGACCGTACATCCCAAATCCGAGGAGATGCTTCAACTGCCAGAAATACGGCCATGGTTCGCAAAGTTGCCGTGGCCGCAGAACTTGTGCGAAATGTGCTGCGAACGACCACAACTCTGATAACTGCACCGCAAACCCACGCTGTGCAAACTGTGAGGGGGATCACCCCGCATACTCTCGATCCTGCCAAAAATGGAAAGAAGAAAAGCAGATCATTACACTAAAAACAACAAAGAACATCACATACAAAGAGGCACGTACTCAGTACAACAAAACCAAGAACGCATTTCAGTTCACAGCGAAACCAAATCTCGCCGATGTGGTGCGACAGGGCGGGGCACCACAACGGCCTTCGGCACCTACCCAGACCTCAAACGAGGCTGAGGTAGTGCCATCCCCTGCCCCGGTGGAAGCAGCTCCCGCTCCTCCACCACCCCCAAAACAGGCTACGCGTCCCTCAGGGTCGGCGGGCCACAAGACCTCCGCCCACGAGGCAAGGTCTAAAAAGAAAGAACACGTGCCTCTGGCACGTTCGTCCAGCACCTCAGACGAGGTAATGGACATAGGCCAGGACAGCTCTTTGCCGTCTTCGTCACAGAGACGGCAGAGCTCTTTGGAAAGAACCAAAACAGACAAGGCCCGAATCACGGGCCCTGGAAAAAACCTAACTTAATTTCTAAGCTTTCAACAAAATAAGATGGCATTCCTGGTACAGTGGAACTGTAGAGGACTTCTAAAGAATATTATTGACATAAAAGACATTCTAGATACAGTCTCGCCAGTTGCACTGTGCGTACAGGAAACAAATTTAGGTTGCATGCACTCGAATATACTGAAAAAATATCAAGTCTTCCGCCGAGATCGAGAGCAAGCAAGCAGGCTTTCGGGTGGTGCGGCCATCATATTGCAAAGTGGAGTTCCAGCTCAAGAACTGAAATTAAACACTCCCTTAGAAGCTGTAGCAGCCACAATAATTGCCTTTAAAACTCTTACTGTGTGTTCTGTCTATCTTGAACCAAATCTTAAAATAACACTCCATGATCTAGAAAACCTTTTTTGCCAACTACCAGAGCCCTACCTAGTAGTAGGAGATTTTAATGCACACTCCCCTTTGTGGGGAAGTGAAAAAAGGGATACACGTGGACAGCTTATCGAGGATTTTATTCTTAGTTCAGACATTTGCTTATTGAACTCCTGTAAGCCCACGTACTGTTCACCAAGGTCAGGAAAAATGAGTTTTTTAGATTTGGCTTTTAGTTCACCTTCCCTTTTTAATGATTTTAAATGGGATGTTCTGAACAACCCGTATAGTAGCGACCACCTGCCAGCAATAATCAGCTTATCATCCTCACCATCAGTCATGCCGACCAAACCGAAACGGTGGAAACTTCACTTAGCAGATTGGGAGCTTTTTAAAGTAGAGGCGAATCTAGGAGCAGTTTTCTCAGATGCCCTTAGTGTCGACAGACTAAATGAGTTGTTCACGACTTGCATTATCACTGCCGCTCATCTCACCATTCCACAGTCCTTAGGTGTGGTGCGACAAAAACACAAGACGTGGTGGTCTCGGGAATGTAAGGAGGCCAAAAAGCAACAAAATAAAGCATGGGGTGTTTTCCGAAGGTACCCTACACACGAAAATCTTACAGCTTTTAAAAAGGCCAAAGCTAAAGCTCGATACGTCCGTCGCAACTCTGAAAAAGAATCCTGGCAGAAGTATGTCACGTCAATAAATAGCTCAATGACGTCTAAGAAAATGTGGGAACAAGTTCGTAAACTCAGTGGAAACTTTTCCCCGTTTACAATTCCCATCCTCACAGCCCCTGGTGTTCAGACTAGCATAGAAGAACAGGCCAATATACTAGGCGAACATTTCGCACACGTTTCAAGTTCGTCACACTACACAGAAACATTCTTAAAATACAAAAACATAGCTGAGAAACAAAAACTCCCAACAAGTGGTGGCAGAAATGAATCATATAATAGTTTTATTACACTCCAAGAAGTAAAGAACGTCCTTGCTGCTGGAAAACAGACTGCGCCTGGCGCTGACGAAATTCATTACGAAATGCTGGCTCATTTATCTGAATCCTCTGTAGAGGCACTTGTGAAATTCTTTAACAGAATTTGGACTCTGGGTAAACTCCCAGAGGCTTGGAAACAAGCTGTTATTGTTCCGTTTCTGAAACCAGGAAAGCCGCCGACCTCAGCGGGCAGTTACAGACCCATAGCTCTGACCAGCTGTTTAGCAAAATGTTTTGAAAGTGTTTTAAACATCAGACTAACTTTCATCCTAGAATCTCACAAACTTCTTAATGTTCATCAGTGTGGTTTTAAAAAAGGGTGCGCAACGACCGACCACTTAGTGCGTCTTAAAAATACTGTCAGGGAAGCGTTCATACATAAACAAAATTGCCTGGCCGTTTTCTTTGACATGGAAAAGGCATACGACACGACTTGGAGGTTCGGGATCCTACGCGATATAGCAGATTTGGGCATCCGAGGCCGGATGCTAAATGTTCTGAAGGACTTTCTATCAGGTCGTTCATTTCAAGTACGTCTCGGTACCACCTTCTCGAGGAACTTTATTCAAGAGAATGGGGTACCTCAGGGGTGCATTTTAAGTACAACTTTGTTTATTGTAAAAATGAATTCTATTAGCAAGGTAATCCCAAAATCCATTATGTTCTCGCTGTATGTCGACGACCTTCAAATAGCCTGCACATCCTCAAACATATCAATTTGTGAAAGACAAGTACAATTAACACTAAATAAACTAGACTCATGGGCTTTTAAAAATGGGTTCAAATTTTCCCCACAGAAAACAGTGGCAGTAATGTTCTCGCTGAAACGAGGTATACAGATCAATCCCAAGCTACACCTAAATGGGATTGAGTTGCCAGTAAAGAGCGAACATAAATTTTTGGGTGTAACGTTCGACAGAAAACTAACATTCCTGCCTCACATAAACATCCTAAAGAGGAAAGCCATAAAATCTCTAAACATACTGAAGGTTCTCTCTCGGAAACATTGGGGGTCTGATAGGGCGTGTCTTCTACATATATATCGATCTGTTGTGCGGTCTAGCTTGGACTACGGGTCCATAGTCTACGGGTCAGCTAGACCATCATATTTAAGGAAATTGGACCCGGTACATAACCTAGGTTTACGCCTTTCTTGTGGCGCTTACAGAACATCCCCTGTTGATAGTCTGTATGCAGAGACGAACGAGCCTCCGCTGAAAGATAGAAGGGCTTCACTCACATGTGCTTATGTCCTTAGAATAAGATCACAGAAAAAACACCTCTGCTATCCAATAGTCTCAACATGCCGCTCACGAGTAATTTTCACAAATAAACCACAAGCAACGAGGCCACTGATAATGCGTTTCGAAGACATTTGCAGTGAGCTAGAAATTCTGGACACCTTGCCCGACACTGCACCAAAAAACAGGCCCCTACCCCCATGGTACAAACTTCCAAATGTCTGTGATCTCACTCTAACACGCTTCAACAAAAGCCAAACTCCTAAAGAACATATAATACAAGAATTTCGCACAATAAAAGAAAAGTACAGTAATTATACAGAGTTTTATACAGATGGATCAAAAACTTCTACTTATGTTGGCTGTGCCGTAGTTGAAGAGAACTGGGAACAAATAATTAGGCTTCCTCAGTGCGCATCAATTTTTACAGCTGAATCTTATGCTATCCTGACAGCTGTAGGAAAAATAGTGAATGAAGGCATTGGGAACAGTGTCATCTACACCGATTCGTGGAGTGTACTGACGGCTTTAAATCACAGAAATGCTGCCATGCCTCTAATCGGTGACATAATACATAATGTAAAAATGATCACAACACAAGGACATAACATAGTGTTCTGTTGGGTCCCTAGTCACGTAGGCATTGACGGCAATGAAAGAGCAGACAAATGTGCTGCACTTGCCCACAACAAATTGATTCAGAAAGCAAACATACCACATAGTGATTGCTTGAAATTAATAAAACATAAACAGATGAATAAATGGCAGTCCAGATGGCACAACCAAGAAAATAATAAGTTGCGTCTCATAAAGCCTGTACTAGGAGAATGGAAATCGAGCACACATCAACAACGTTTTATGGAAGTGATAGTATGCCGTCTTCGTATTGGACATACTCATCTTACACATAACTTTCTGCTAATGAAACATAACAAACCGACCTGTGAAGAATGCGACGAGATACTCACTGTAAACCACATTCTAATTACATGCTCAAAACTTGAGGCACTACGGAGAAAACATTTTACTATATTTTACAATCATACCATCCCATTTCATCCCACCTTGCTTTTAGGAGAAAGAGCACTTGTAAACCTAGCATCTGTTCTCAGTTTCCTAGAAGAAGGAAACTTTTTAAATAAACTATAGATTTAACATTAACCTTGCTCTTGGCGCATGATAGCCTTAGTTGCTTATGCGCCATAAAACCCAACACAACACACAACACAAATGGGATTGAGTTGCCAGTAAAGAGCGAACATAAATTTTTGGGTGTAACGTTCGACAGAAAACTAACATTCCTGCCTCACATAAACATCCTAAAGAGGAAAGCCATAAAATCTCTAAACATACTGAAGGTTCTCTCTCGGAAACACTGGGGGTCTGATAGGGCGTGTCTTCTACATATATATCGATCTGTTGTGCGGTCTAGCTTGGACTACGGGTCCATAGTCTACGGGTCAGCTAGACCATCATACCTAAGGAAATTGGACCCGGTACATAACTTAGGTTTACGCCTTTCTTGTGGCGCTTACAGAACATCCCCTGTTGATAGTCTGTATGCAGAGACGAATGAGCCTCCGCTGAAAGATAGAAGGGCTTCACTTACATGTGCTTATGTCCTTAGAATAAGGTCACAGAAAAAACACCTCTGCTATCCAATAGTCTCAACATGCCGCTCACGAGTAATTTTCACAAATAAACCACAAGCGACGAGGCCACTGATAATGCGTTTCGAAAACATTTGCAGTGAGTTAGAAATTCTGGACACCTTGCCCGACACTGCACCAAAAAACAGCCCCCTACCCCCATGGTACAAACTTCCAAATGTCTGTGATCTCACTCTAACACACTTCAACAAAAGCCATACTCCTAAAGAGCATATAATACAAGAATTTCGCACAATAAAAGAAAAGTGCAGTAATTATACAGAGTTTTATACAGATGGATCAAAAACTTCTACTTATGTTGGCTGTGCCGTAGTTGAAGAGAACTGGGAACAAATAATTAGGCTTCCTCAGTGCGCATCAATCTTTACAGCTGAATCCTATGCTATCCTGACAGCTGTAGAAAAAATAGTGAATGAAGGCATTTGTAACAGTGTCATCTACACCGATTCGTTGAGTGTACTGATGGCTTTAAATCACAGAAATGCTGCCATGCCTCTAATCGGTGACATAATACATAATGTAAAAATGATCACGACACAAGGACACAACATAGTGCTCTGTTGGGTCCCTAGTCACGTAGGCATTGACGGCAATGAAAGAGCAGACAAATGTGCTGCACTTGCCCACAACAAATTGATTCAGAAAGTAAACATACCAAATAGTGATTGCTTGAAATTAATAAAACATAAACAGATGAATAAATGGCAGTCCAGATGGAACAACCAAGAAAATAATAAGTTGCGTCTCATAAAGCCTGTACTAGGAGAATGGCAATCGAGCACACATCAACAACGTTTTATGGAAGTGATAGTATGCCGTCTTCGTATTGGACATACACATCTAACACATAACTTTCTGCTAATGAAACATAACAAACCGACCTGTGAAGAATGCGACGAGATACTCACTGTAAACCACATTCTAATTACATGCTCAAAACTTGAGGCACTACGGAGAAAGCATTTTACTATATTTTACAATCATACCATCCCATTCCATCCCACCTTGCTTTTAGGAGAAAGAGCACTTGTAAACCTAGCATCTGTTCTCAGTTTCCTAGAAGAAGGAAGCTTTTTAAATAAACTATAGATTAAACATATCCATTTCCTCTTTTGCAACCAGAACATACATTAACCTCGCTCTTGGCGCATGATAGCCTTAGTTGCTTATGCGCCATAAAACCCAACACAACACAACACACAACACAAATCGCGTAATGAGCTGTTGAATGCGCCTCTTGCAAAACACTTCGTGCGTACTCTTTATGCGCAACAGCAGCTACGGGGCGTCATCTTTGATTGGGTACCGGAGTATTTTACAGGGTTGTTCTAAATATGTGCGAACACCACGAAGCGCGGCCGAGCTCCGCCGAGAGTCAACTCATCCTGCGCGGCCGCGCATCGAAACAAAGTGGCGCAGGCGCAGAGGGGCCTGAAGGCGATGTTTCGTGTCGTCTGCTGCAGAGCGAAAGTGCAATGTCCTTGCATTGCTAGCGTTTTTATCACTGGGATAGCAACATTATTATGCAACAAAGAAAAATGTGAAAATGTGGCTGTCGTAGTTTGACAGCATGTCGATTGTCAGACGACAAACATAAAGAATGTCATAGAATAAGCATTGTCAAAACATCAGAGACTACTCACTAAGGAACATCAGCGGCTTAGGTTGGCACTCATTTGCAGGAGCTTATAAGCTATTGCCATGTTTAACTAGTGTGATAGGCTTCTTAATAGCCTTTCATAGGCATGAGCAAACGCTGCAGTGAGTGAACCGCGACTAAGCCATCTCGGCGTTTGGCAGCTGCCACTACATTTAGGCGCGCGTATCAGTATAGGAACACGGTGAGGTTCCGTGCTATAGCAGACGACACGAAGCACCGCCTCCAGGCCCCTGAGTGCTTTGTACCACATTGCGCGAGCGCCCCGGATAGAGGCGACATTGAGCTAACAAGTACCGTTGTGCCGCATTTCGTCTGTGAGTATGCACATTACGCAACAGCGACAAGATGTAAATTTTCTCTGAACTCGAGCTCTCGACCGCAGCAAAGATGGCAAGATAACGTTTCGATGTAGATTTTGAAACAATTCTCGGCATGTAACGTTTTTACTAATTGCAAAATATGATGCGCACAAATTCTAGAATGGGGCACAGAAAACAAATTAGCACAGCTTTAGCAAAGGTAAACAAGTTGTTCAGCGGAAGCTGGGTAGAAATGCACACTGGGTAGATGTCTTTCGTGACACAATTTACCTGCCATCTGTATGATTGCCCCATGATTGCGACATGATGCCGCATGACTGCCACTGGCTTTCAGTGGCTAAATCTGACTCAAATTGCTGTTGCTCCTTGTTCTTATACCCACAGATGGTCAACATGGCTGTTTCCATCGCGTTGCGATGGCACACTTCCACGTGGTTAATCACATGCTACACCTTCTGTCACGTCTCCTGAGCTCCTAGTTGGAAAGATGAAAAATCCCACAAAGGTGAAAGGTCACCGCTTCTTTAATGGGTAAAGGCCATGAACTTCTCGTGGGAGAAGGAAGGAACAACATATTTATATTCACACTTCATCCTGCGGATCCTTGAATGTCAATGTATTGCCTACGCTGATATTTTGGGTGGGTTTATAGGCGAGAAAGACAAAAAAGCG
Source organism: Amblyomma maculatum (assembly GCF_055883805.1). Taxonomy (NCBI): domain Eukaryota; kingdom Metazoa; phylum Arthropoda; class Arachnida; order Ixodida; family Ixodidae; genus Amblyomma; species Amblyomma maculatum. Next base: position 39,362,671 of record NW_028146738.1, on the reverse strand, counting down.
CTCATTTTTCTGTAAACACTTCGACCGCATAGAAACAGTTTGTCACCTATCACCTTGAAGGCCAATTAGAGGCAAAATTGAAGCCTAAGCGAATGATAGTAATACCATAGCCACTATGGTTTTCGCTTCAAACTATAATAAGAAAATAAACCTAAATTTAAAAGCTTTAATTGTTGGGCTAGTTAGTGATGAGGCTTAAAATTCATCCTGTTTAGCGCAAACAAACAGGACACACAGTAAGAAGACACGTACACAACAGCGCCTGTGGTGTACGTGTCTTCTTACTGTGTGTCCTGTCCTTTTGCGCTAAACAAGATGAATTTTAAGAAACCTAAATTTACTCAGGGAAGCGGAGTACCAAAACGATGGTTTCGGCAGCCCATTTTTCCACATGTGATAAGCAGCAGCTTGATGCGAATTTTTCCATGTAGTGTGATATAAAGTAGTGGATCGCTTGCATGGCCGTCAAGCAACCCAGACAGACGCTCTCTTCCCGCTAAAGTACGCAAAACGAATTCATTGATGAGCCCAAGGACCACAAGAGCATGTGCAGAAGGTGGTTACTTCCTTGCGTGCGCGACAATAATGTGTGTTGAGGCAAAGCAGCATCTCGAGCGCTTGTTTCAAAAACTGTCGTTTTAGCGTTGTCGGATATGCGCATTGCTCCAAAAATTGTGATCAGCAATCTGTTCGTAGGTGCAGAACCGGAAGAATGGTGGCAGAAAACGAAGAAAACGCAATAATCAGTGTGGCATCAAGCACACAGCCCCGCTTGTTTCTTGTGCCAGGGGAGTGGTTTACAAGGTGCCGTTTTCATATGGTGCATTGTACATTGATCAAACCGGAAGATGCGCCAGCGAAAGATTGGTAGAACATCGGAGATTACTCGGTGGAGACACTCTTCACAACCTTCCCAAGCATTGTTGCACGTGCGCCACGAATGATAAGAAAAAGAAGCTCAAATGTAAACCACTCTTCGATAAAACAACAATCATATTTGGGAACAAGGATCAACTTGTGCGCGAGATTTTGAAAGCCTTCCACAAGTGCATCAATGGGGATAAGTGCGTCAGTCAGACGTCCGTCTGCTTTTCTGATAGGGAATTTCAATCCGTAACATGCATTTTTTCTGGTCAGAATTGTTTGGCTTCTGTTGTTCATTCCTATTTATTTGGGCTTTCATCTTGAATGAACTTCAGTTGTTAGTTAGGACTCGTCTTTGTTTTTCCTGTCTTGTCTTTGTGTCCACGCGCAAACGTTTTAGTACGACGTGAAGGAGTCGCCCTCTCTGATCTCGTTGTACACATGTCAACGGCCGAGAATTTACGACAGCTTCGACTTTGCAAAAAACGGTTGCCAGTTCCCTTGAACGCACATGTAAACAATACTATGTAGGCTTTGCGTATGCCCTGATTGCTCTTTGCATAGAATGGTCCCGCAAAGCCAATACCAACCCCCTTCAAGGGGTGCGCTCGTCCTGTCTGGTCGACTGGCAGCGGTCCCGTAGGAGCACTTAACGGCGAAGCACTGCCCTGCTGACACATCACACATGCACGCACCCCCTTTTCAAGCACTCTGTTATTCTACCGAAGGTTATCTAACTTTGGCACGTCAAATTTTTGTTGGTCGCTTGTTGCGCTCTTGACTTTCGTGGGAGGCCGAGTTTACACCTCTAATTGCATGTTTTGATGCTTCTCTCAAACCTTCGTTCCACTTCGTTCTCGCAGGGGCTTTCTGTCGGTGTACCCGGAACTCCCCAGCTCACAAGTTCTCTTACCTGCTTCAAAATGACCGTAGGGGCTTTGTTTTCCACTGTCGCTCTCGTAACAATCACCTTGGTGCAACTCACGTCCGGAAAACGCGAACTGTTTCTGCACTAAACTACCCATTCAAACATGGTTTGTACAGTGCTCAGGCTGCCGTTAAGCTGACGAATCCTTCCTTTCATCATTTCCCAGTGATGATCCGATCCGACCAGAATATAGATTTCGTGGTTTTTCAGTTTGTTTATGCCGTCGCCCAGACTACATCCCAGTTCGTCTAAGTGTTTTAGTATATTTTAGTCGGCTAAGGTAGTTCCTGCTCACAGATGGCAGGAGGTTCGAGGACGTCAATTTCGTATGTTCTGTTATTTTGTCAGCTTCGTAAAGTTAGCTGCATTCATCGAAAGTGGCGTTCTTCCTGGAAGCCTCCAAACATCCCCACTGTGAGGATCTCGGTACAGAGCAGCCTCCAGTTGAGCGCCCTTGATAGCTGCTCAGTAATAAAAGAACGCTGGCTGCCAGTGTCAGACATGATGCCCGACAGTTTTCGTTTCTTTCGATGCTCGGCCCATGCAGTTACCGTTTGAAGCAGAACTGTCGGTGTCGAGCCACCCTGCTTTGCTTGTAATTTCACTGAAGCAGCGCTCTCGGTATCACGTGATGGTCCATGCGATTGAGCGTCTCGTCGGTCAAGAATGAAGCTCGGGGCCCAAACTGTGGTAAAATGCCTGCCGCGACGCCTTCTGCGCGTTACCTTACTTCTGCGCGATACCTTACTTTTTGTACATTCTCGCAGTATGTCTCGGCCTCGTACATTGGAAACATTGGCCGTCTTCCCGCAATAACCGTTTCTTCTCTGCTAGGTCTGTTTCCGCCGTGAATGTTCCAGTTACATGCTGTTTTTTCTTGCAGAGGAAACATTCCGAATTTACTGCGCAATGCAAGGCTTGCGCTGACGGCAGTCGATGCTTGACCGATTCTGGCGTGCTCTTCATTCTCTCATGCGTTAGGTAGCGAGATTTGGGCTTAACAAGTGCGTCGTCAGGCTTATCCCCGCTAGCCCTTTCACGGCTCTCGACTTATATCCGCAGCAACTGAAGAAGTGAGCGCAGCTCCTCCTTATCCACTGACGCTGTTGACGTCTCAGATCCGGTGTCGATGGTAGAAGTGTCCCCTCTGCTGACGTCCAAGGTGTTGTGCCAAGCCATTATCCTGTTCTACACCAGGCTCAGATCGTTCTGAAGTGCCCATAGCACAAGAGGGTACAGCGTTGCGCAGTATGAGCCTTCGCGCTCACCCAATGCCTTAAGACCTCGCATGTTAGCCTGCAAATTGTCATACCAGCACCGCAGAGTTTGGGTGTCACCTGCCGATGACGTATGAGCGGCAGCCATGAGACCCTGCATGTGGTCCTAGATAAGGATGGCTTGGTTTCCATATTGTTGGTTCAGGATGTTCACAGCGTGGCTGTAGCATTCCGATGTCGGTTGTAGCCGCTCGATGGCATATGCTGTCTCCTGTCAGTGTGGGCTTTAAATATTGAAATTTATCTGTAGGTAATTATTACGAAATATTATGCATTGCTGTTTCGAAAAGCACCCAAAATTGCTGCCAATTTCTCCTTTCGCAGAGAACCTTGAGCAGTTTCAACTTTGGGAGTTTTATCTTGGGCGTCGTTTCAGTTGTTCTGCTCCAGTTTTTCACTAAAATGCCTGCTGCCCACGTTCGTTCCTTCGGAGCTCCGCTTGGCTGCCGACCTCAGCCTGGCTAGCAATGTGACGATCTTGTCGCCGTATTCTATGACTGTGGCGAACTCTGCGTCGGCTTCCTACTCGGGGATCAGGGGTCCGATTTACAGCGTCACATCGTTAAGTTGACATTGAGTCAGCTGTAGACGCTCGATAATTACCTCTAGCTCCTTGCAGCTGGCGTGGCAGACCTTACAAGGCTTCCGCCTCACCAACCAGGCGCGTTGCTTGGGTTCGCAGAGCTTTGCCTTTCCTCTTCAAAGCCTCCATGCCGCTCGAGTCAATCTTGATGGTCCGTTGATGTTTTAGAGTACCCGTTCCCGGGTTCTGGCACTAAAAAGTGTGTAGTGACGATCAGTGACGTCGTGGTTGTACCTTACTGCTACTACTTCACCACTTGCACCACGCACGTTCTTTTTCTGAAACACAACGTTTATTTTCATGCAGAACTCGGAAAAGCGATACACAGCGATACATGGGCAAGCGAAACACTTTCCCACTCACCGAAACATCACCTCTTATCCCCGCCTCAGAGTGCCATTCCTTTTTCCATCACTGGAGAGGAAAGCGGGTACTCCCCTGGCCGCGCGGTGTTCAAAGCGACCCTCCGCAACTCTTATATAAAGGGCGGATATTTACGACAGTTCCGTTTTGCAGTTTGACCATTGCTCCGGAAATTTGTTGTTCGCTTGGCGCCGGGCGCTTTAGATTATTTTTACTCGTTCCCTCGCCATCGCGTCCGCATCTACAGAACTCCGGTCTCAAGTTACAACAGTCTTCGCTAGTCTTTGCAATATTTAGTACTGAATCACGTTTCCTTCGTGAAATAAACTGGACAATGATGTTGCTTCCTTAGTTTTCATTATAGTTACACGATGACAAATGTTAATGTCCGACGCTTATGTGGCTAAATACAGCGCTAAAACGAGACAAATCAGAGAGACGAGACACGACACTCTTCTCTTCTTTGTCTCGTATTAGCGCTGTTTTTAGCCAGAGACCGTGCACCAACCAGCGCTAATTTCTACCCTGTTAAATTATCAGACGCTTAAATGGGCTACCTATGGCAGCGCCAATTCGAGAAAGAATGCCAGGAATGCTCTCCTTTTCTTTACATGTGACACCTTGAATCTTAATACTGCGTTTCCTAGAGCATTGATTGAGATACTACAAGCTGCTGTCAAGATCTTGTAACTTATTTTCTAGGCAGGAACGCTTCTCATCTAGCACATTATTTTCTGATTCAAGCTCTTTCTTCTTCTCACCCTCAGCGTCCAGGGTTTCTTTTATTTGATCAATATTATTGTGGGTGCAGCGCAGGCTTGCTGTAAGTGCCATCTGTTCACTCGCAATTATGATTTCGAAACTATATGACAGAATAATTTGAGGTCCTTAAGCAATTTCTCTACAAGACTAGCATTTATGCGCCTATAAAATTTATTTCCTAGCTTTTGCCGTGTTTTTTACAGGAACTGATTATATGAAATCACATTTCGCAGGGGCGATTCGCATCGTTTGTGATCTTCACGTTGATGTAAGCAGTAGGATTCTGCACGCATTTCTTCGCTCGGTACGGCCGGTTTCTTCGGCCTTGTCGGCTATCCGATCCTCAGGTGAGTCTCATCAAGAAAACCTCCTGAGGACTCTACGTCAAACGCTGTAGCTATGGTTGTGGTGAGAATGTGCCTGTCTAGCAGCTTCTCTCGATAATGCGGTATTATACATCGCATAGATGCGCACATGTATTTACAAAATTCGTTTACTTTTAGTTACTACTTTGAGGGTGAGTTCCCAAACTGGAAATAAAGCTGCCAAAAAATAAAACATTTAACTAATTAACAAAATTTTAAACATCCTGCCTCATGCATGCTGGTTGCCGCCGACCAGTCTATTACCACAGATATTACATTTGTCAACACCAACACACACATACAATAATGTTCGACGGACGTCTGGTTAAAATCAGTACGTCCGAAGCTGGATTTGGATAACTGCCGGAAGAACGAAACACGCCCGAAAACGGTCATCGGAACTGGGGCATGAACCGGTTGCACGAACATAGCCGAAAGCGGACATCCGACTTGGGATGTCCGTCGGGCTTACGAAGGATCATTTTTCTTGAATAATATTAAAACAATTGTTTCGGAAAAATATTCTCTCTGCCGACCGCAACAAGGAGTTGTAGTTCGTGTGTAGGCACTTATGAGTGGGGCGGATTAATAAGGTCTACCAAGGGAATTTCCGATTTGAGCGCTCTCATTATAACATCCAGGTACCAGTAAAAAATCTGCCAATCATTCCGATTTATACGAATTCTTATGTGCTGAAGCGCATTCAAGAATATTTTCGCTGTATGTTTGAGACAGGTGCATCCCAGCCTATCGCATGTAAACAAGCCCCTTATAGTCGTTCCTCATAAGAACATTGCAGATGACCATTTTCCATCGAGCAAGCATGCCCACGCAGCGCCGGATGCGGTTTGCAGCCTACACGAGGAATGTGCGCACGTGCACTATTGTGAGCTCTATTTAGCAGGAACCATTTTATTCGTGACGCATTTCAATGCTAGCGCAAGGGATAGGGTGCTCGATATCTGCACACAAGGATGTGCGATCGCATATAGGCCGCGGCTGCCGCTTTTCGGCGTAGGCAAAAAGCGAGGCGCCCGTATGCTGTTTGTTAAAGAACCCCAGGTGGTCAAAATTTCAGGAGTACTCGACCAGGGCGTCTCTCATAGCCTGATTTGCTTTGATACTGTAAACTTCCTGAGCCAAACCACCTCATTCGCGAAAAGTTTCTCGTATAGCTAATATCCGGAAATCTCAATTCTTGAGGTTATCATTCGTGAAGGGTTTCGGTGGCACTTCACAGTTCAACTGGTCTGCAAGAGTTCAGACGCAGTTATGCACAGGCCAGCAGTAATTGTTACGCTTTTTGGTGCAGCGTGGGTCCAACGGTAAAGGACCAGCGCCGTAAATCATTGTATTTTAGTGTTTGCCGTTACAACTTTGAGCATGCTGTATCATTTGCAACGCCTCGGAGAGCGCCTCAGTCGGCTTACCGCCGGTCATACGATAAAACTACGCGGGCGCCTCGTAGTCTCGCGACAGTCTAAAAGGCATTAAAGATTATTGAAGTGAAATACCTTAGGCCCAGCCTGCTTTTTATTCTTTTTTATCTCCTCGGGCAATCAAGGTGCTCTTCCCTAAATTTGTTAAATTATGCTCATGGGGTCTGTCTCTATAGATAGAATGTTTTTTGCTTTAACGTCTCAAAGCCGGGTGTCTTATCTTAGGTGGTACTTCGGAATAATGGATAAGTATAAACCAACGTACTACTACTGCACCCTCCGTAATTATAGCATCGTAACTATCACTCGCTGTTCGCCGGCTGAGGGCATGTCTACTAGGTTGCGCCGAACATATTGTTCTCTTTGCTGACCTTCAAAGCTACCTCTGTTCCATTTTTACATCCACACTAATTCGAAACCTTACCTTACGAGAAACTGTACATAATTCAGTGTGAGTGAGAGCGAGAAAAATAAAACCTATTTTTTTCTCTAGCAAGCTAGATTCTTGCTTGTACATTTTCCATTATTTCATTTATTGAAGAAACTATTCACATCTTATTTTAAAGTATGAGGTACAAGAGGTACTGTTCGTGCAGGTGCATCGTATGTGCGCTATATGTGAGCAATTATACCTTAAAGTATAGATTTTAATTGTTATATTTCTTGTACAATCTTTCCTTGCAAATTATGCTGCACACTTAAAAGCCGCAAGATCAATGGTGTGAGCAATCTTTAAATTTGCTTATTTATTTTTGCGGTTTGAAATATCAAAAATCAGAATAAGCTCTTTGAGCACGCTTGCCCACATTACCTTTTCATGCAATATTCCGAATCGAATTTTAACACCAGAAAGCAGACCCAACTTCTCTAATTTATCACCTATAAGAAGTTAATCCAACTTGTGCAGTAAGACCCAAAGAAAACTCGCCATATTACACAGTAGCAATGCGGCAAATCTTGTAGATAAAGGGTATAACTTCAACCTTTTCAAATCTTGCACTAGTAGCCGAATTCAGTCCTGAATGACGCTGGAGTGAATAATATAAAACAACATTCTTGGAGAGTGGCACCTGCAAATTGTTGATTCGGAAATTTAGATTCCCTTCTACTACAGCTACAGGAAAGGGCAGTATCTCTTACCTTTATTCCCATTCCAACCCCCACCTCTACAAGGCGTCGTTGGAATAAAAGCAGGGTATAAACTGAAAAAAAAAATGGTGGCAGTTCTTTTTTGCAATGCTTGCACTCGGCATAAATAAAGCAATAAAACACGTCCTCAGGAAATACTCTGGTATTAGTTATTGAAAGCACAAGCGGCACACACTCTTAGACAGCCTTTAAGGACACAATGTTTAACATCACCATTCCCGCTCCTACAAAACACAAATGTCAACTGGGGGATGAAATATTGTCACAAACAGCTCTGGCCAACGGTTGTCGGATGCAAACCGTGGAGGCACTGGGCCACTTTCTGCTAGCACCTGACCTCGGAGCCGGAGTTAAACAACAGAATTTGTTAGGCCGGGATGCCGTGTACATTTCCCATGGAAAAAACTTTGAGGAGTATGGAAACCATACAAAGCATAATCATTGGCATGAAGGGGACAAAGTAATATGTAATGGGAACAAGAGTAAGATACAATGCATATGCAAACACAAACTGTGGGAAGGCTGTTCATCGTGAAATAAATTTTAGCCCATTAGGCAAATAAGCGAAACTTATAATGAACAATAGACAGCAAGACAGGACAAGGAAAGGAAAAGTCATACGGAGATTCAAACACAGATAAAGATGGTTGTCGACGCTGCTCTGAGGGTCATTAAGCCGGCGCCTGAAATTCGGTCATAAGCCTGCCGCAGATGAACCACGCAAAGCCTCTACCCCTGCGAGCTTCGAAACGATTGTCTAGAGGGTTCCAGCTATTGAAGGGCACAGAGTTCATGGTTGGCCCGCCTGTGGACTTCGCCCACGCCGAGAGCGGTAGTGAACTGTGTGAAGCATTGGACTCTGATCCCTGGAAGCTTCCTTCAGGTTTCATGCTAAATCAAGCGTGAGTGCCTCGCCCTGCACCAGTAAACGGGGCCTGAAGAAGGTTGGTGGTGTTTTGTGACAGAGCGAGAGAGAGAGGGAGAGTCCGGCCGGCGCTTGGGTCCATGCGCGCACTTGTAGGCCGACGATGTCTGTTATAAGTTCAGGCAATGGCCATGGTCGTGCCCCTTTTATATTCTCAAGAAGAGTGAATATTCATTAAGATTTTTAACTTACCTTACTTAGAGAGCGAAGTTGGTGGAAAACCTGTTTTGAGAAGGGTAGATACTTGGGCTTGTTGGTACATGATCGAAGGGAACAAAATGTAGCGCACCAAGACAAGGACAGAGAAAGAAGACACACACAGTGCTGGAGCACGGTTTAGGAAAAATTATAACATTTAAGCCTCAAGTTACCAATTGTTTGCACAAAGACTCAGGTTTCCTTGTCTATGGGTTTCAAAAAGAAATTGGGAAGGCGGCCCCTTAAGCGCGTTTTCTGCTTCTAGATCATCAGACACGAGAGGCTTGTTTCGTACAACCTTTGTAATTGCGGGCACATATCTACAGGTATTTGGCAACTTGTTTATTTCGAATCTTAACGAGCTGAACATGGGTCTAGAATTGGCTTTCAGCTAAATTTGTTTTATATATTAAAAATGACAAAAACATCCAGCACATCCGCAAGCTTCTCCATTTAAAGCCGTCAACGTTCACCCTTAGAAAACAATCAGGAGTTCATACATTTTAAATTCAAGGGCAGACAAGTCAACATTCCTGAGAACTTTTCAGGATGTGAAACATTTATTAAACGGGTTCAGTCAAAGGAATAAATCATGCGCCATTTTCTCTGTGCTTTAGTGTACTTACGCTTTCAGCCAACGGAGCAATAACTCATCATCATCATCATCATCAGCCTGATTATACCCACTGCAGGGCGAAGGCCTCTCCCATATTTCTCCACTTAACCCGGTTCTGTGCTAGCTGCATCCACTAGACCCCTGCGAACTTCTTAATCTCATCCGCCCACCTAGCTTTCTGCCGCCCCCTGCTACGCTTTCCTTCCCTTGGAATCCAGTTTGTTACCCTCAGCGACCATCGGTTATCCTCTCTTCGCACTACATGTCCTGCCCATGTCCATTTCTTCTTCTTAATTTCTACTAGAATGTCGGTAACTTGAGTTATTTCTCTGACCCACTCTGCACGCTTTCTATCTCTTAATGTTACCCCTACCATTTTCGTTCTATAGCCCTCTGGGTTGTCCTCAACTTAAGTAGAACTCTCTTGGTTAGCCTCCACGTTTCAGCCCCATAGGTGAGTACAGGCAAGATGCAACTGTTGTATACTTTCCTCTTGAGCGATACCGGTAAGCTGCTAGTCATAATCTGCGAGTGCTTGCCAAATGCGCTCCATCCCAATCGTATTCTTCTTGTTATTTCCTTTTCGTGGTCCGGATCTGCGGTTACTACCTGTCCTAAGTAGACATATTCGCCTACTACTTCCAGTATTTCGCTACCTAATGTAAACTGCTGTTCCTTCCCGAGGCTGTTGAACATTACCTTAGTCTTCTGCATATTGATTTTCAAGCCTACCTTTCTACTTTTCCTGTCTAGGTCATAAATAAACTGAGACAGTTTATTTATTTTATTTATTTATTTATTTCAATACCCTTAAGGCCCGAGGGCATTACAGAGGGGAGTGGGTTATATTACAAAAGTATAACGTAAAAATGACAACAAAATACATGTCAACATATAAATGTCATATAACATGTCATGTCAATAACATATAACATGTCAACGCTCCCGAGAAAAAGAAATAGAGAGAGGTTCCATAAAAGCAATAAGCAATTGTACATTCTGAGTACACACCCACACATGAGAAGGAACAACACATAAGTATACAGGGCATAAAGGCAACTTTTGCAAAGGACGAAATGACGCTGAAAAAGCAATAACGCAACAAAGAATGTTTTTAAAAAGAGATTGGCTGATCTCAAAATAGCTGAAAGAAAAGAAAAAAATGGCTTTGTAACAAATTCATGTGTTTATGATACTGATAGGTTGAGTAAGGCAGATTTGAACACAGATTTATCAGAGATTTCGACCACATTTCGGGGGAGGTGATTCCAGCTTGCCGACGAGCTGGGGATGAATGTTGTAAAATGGATTGGTTTGACACGCAGGAATACCAACCTTATAACAATGATCGATGCGAGCTGAAACGTAACAAGGTGCTGTTAATAATTTATTTTTAAGAACGGGGTTGTCATGATAGATTTTATGGAACAAGCTAAGAGGGTAAATTTTCTTACGTTGTGATAGCAGAGGTAGCGATAAATTAGCTTTTGTAGTGGTGACGCCGGAGTTACGATGATAATTGGAAAGAATGAAACGTGCCCCCCGGTTCTGAACAGATTCAAGCTGGTGGATGAGTGTTTCTTGACTGGGGTCCCAGATATATGCAGCATATTCTAGTTTAGTACGAACTAATGATTTGTAAAGAAGTAATTTTACAGGACTAGCAGAAAGAAAAAAATTGCGACGTGTGTAGCCCAGCATGCGATTAGTATTTTTGGTTATATGGTCTACATGCGTCTTCCAAGAAAGATTAGAAGAAATGTACGCGCCAAGATATTTGTAAGAGGACACAGATTCCAGAATAATGTTATTAAGATGAAATGAGGGCAGTGTTGTAATACGACGAGAAACACGCATGTACTTGCATTTTTTAGTGTTTAGTTGCATGTTCCACGTGTTAGACCAGCCAAGAGCACGGTTAATATCGGACTGAACAAGCGCTACATCAGAATAACTTAATTTCGCGGTATATGACGCAGTCATCTGCAAAAAGGTTAATCGATGAGCATATGGTATCAGGTAAATCGTTGGTTTGGATGAGAAAAAGCAAAGGTCCCAGCACAGAGCCTTGCGGAACGCCCGATTGAACTGGGGAAGAGAAGGAGCAAGTGTTATTAGCAGTGACAAATTGTGAACGATCAGTAAGAAAAGAATGAAGCCACGCAAGAACGTTAGTGTCAAGGTTAGGTTTACTTAATTTTAAAAACAGCAGTTGATGCGAAACCTTGTCAAACGCTTTAGAGAAATCTAGGAATATACAATCGACAATAGAACCCCTGTCAAGGATGGAATTTAGATCATGTGTAAAGGATAATAGTTGAGTTTCGCATGAAAATGACTTTCGAAATCCATGTTGATAATCTGTAAAAAAGCCATTTGACCGAAGGAATGATACAAGGTGAGTGTAAATTACATGCTCCATGATTTTACATGGAATGCTCGTAAGTGAAATGGGTCGATAATTAAGTGCCGAATGTTTGTCCCCAGACTTGGGCAAGGCAATCACCTTTCCAACCTTCCAGTCCTCTGGAATACAGGCTGTCTGAAGAGATTGCTGGAATAGAGTAGAAAGTATTATAGCGCTGTACACTTTAGTCCTGATCAGAAACTTGGAATTGATGTTGTCAACACCACACGATGAAGAAATGTTTTGTTTTCCAATTAATTTTTCCACGCCAGCACTCAAAGACAATAAGGTCCATTGGTGGAAAACCAGCACCAGGATAAGCGGGGGCTGCAGAATACAGATTTTTGTAAAAAGCGGAAACAAAAGCACAGTTAAAAGCGGAAACAAGCACAGTTAAGGACATTTGCGCACTCATCAAGTGGGATTAGTTGGTTGTTTGAGTCTTTGAGCGTAATGCCTGAATAATTTCTTTTATTGACTAAGTTCCAAAATTGCCTAGGGTTACTAACTAAAAGGGATGGTAATGTAGTATTGAAAAATGTCTCCTTAGCGTGTTTGAGGGCTTTTTTGTATTCAGCAGCCACCGTATGATACGCAGCCCAACATTCTTGACAGCCAGTTAGCTTTGTAGAGCGGAAAATGCGTTTTTTCTTGTTACTAAGCCTTTTTAACGATTGATTGAACCATGGTGACTGCCGGTTAGAAGTAATTACTGTGCGCGGAACGTATTTCTTAGTGAGTGATGAAACTTTTTCTTTAAATAAATTCCAGTTAGCGTTTACGGAGCGATCATAAAAACTTTTAAGTAATCATTTAAAAAAGCAGACAGCTCATGCTTAATAGCATCAAAATTAGCATTTTTATAGTCACGGATATATTTTTTGTGGTTACTCTGATGAGGTACGGTGCAATATAAATAAAAATGAAGCAGTAAGGGATCACTTAGCCCTGGTAGGAACGATAAAGGCTGAAAAAGGTCAGGCGGAGTAGTAAGAATTAAATCAAGGGTGTTAGAAGTAGTCGACATGATCCGAGTTGGCTGCATCACAAGCTGGGACAAGTTGAAATCACTGCACAAACTCAAAAATCTATCGCCTTCACTGGAAAAAGGATTACAATAAGAATTTACATCACACCACACAATGTTAGGTAAATTGAAGTCGCCTAGTAAAATGAAGGGACTGTTTGGATACCGCACAGTAATCATATGGATGACATCATGAAGGTCGTCGGCAAAGGTTGGTGAACTGGAAGGCGGGCGATAGCAAGTACCCAATATCAATTTCATGAAGCACGTGCGAATTTCAACCAAGACTAGTTCTAAATCGGTTGTACAATGAATAGGAAAAGACAAAATAGCATTACAGACGGCGATAAGCACGCCTCCACCACACCGAGCACCCCTGTCACACCGATAAATGTTGTAGCGCTTTTGACAGTCAAAGAGTTCACTGCTATTAACCTTCGCAGACAGCCAGGTTTCAGTAAGGCATACTATGTCGGCATCACAAGCATTGATAACAGAGCAAAGATCGTCGCGTTTTGGGAGTATGCTCCGTATATTTGTGAATAAAATTGAAAGTTGGTTGCTGACGGGTAACTTTATTCCACTGCCCCTCGCGTAGTGCTAATCAGTGATGGGCTGAGCGGATGAAGTGGAAGGAATAGATAGTGCATGCATGTCATCAGAAGATTCGACCAGTGGCGTAGAGATACTGGAAAGTTCATGCACGCAATGATCAAAGGGATTGTAGGTGTAACACGTTTTATGTACAATTTATTGAAGCGAAGTTTGAAGGTTAATGATTTGGTTTTGCCAAATTCAACCAGTTTCTTCCTAGCAAGACGAGGAGCGACGGAATAGTCTTCACTAACTCCAATTGTTTCTTCCTTCACCTTAGAACTAGCGACGAGTATTTTCTGCTTAAGCTTGCAAGACGAAAATTTAGCAATGAGTGGCCTGCATTTATTCGGAGTATACACGCCGAGCCAGTGTGCTCTTTCAACCAGAATTTCGGTGGGTGGAATTTTCAAACAGGACGAAAGCATGCTAACCAGTTTTTCCTCTGACTGAGCCCAAGATTCGGATTGTGTGTCTGTATAGGCCGTAGAAAAGAAGGTTGTCTCGCCGCTGCCTGTCTTCAAACTCAGCCTGCTTAGAGTGCAGTTGATAGTATTCAGTTGAAAGACGATCAATCGACTGGCGAAGACGCTGTAGCTCCTCCTCAACTGCCTCAAGGGTGACGGTGTTGCGTTCAACCCCTGTTAGCCTTCTTTCTATATCTGCCAGATTTTCTTGAAATTTAGCCTGTGTTTGTTAAGATCGGCAACAGACTTGAATAAATCATTCTGATCCCTTTCCATTTTTTCAGTCCGCGTGTTCACAGTTTGCAATATTGCAAGCTTATCGTCCATTTGCGTAGAACCAGAATCTGACGGAGAGTACTGCGCCCTCGATCTCGTGTGCGGCGGAGGCCCAGGGTTGAGCTCAACATCGCCGGACAACATAATCAGATGGGTTGTAACATCAAAGAATTCACTGAACACGGAAAGCAAAACTCCCGGGCGTGGGAACAGCAGCAGACAAACGTTATTCGATTTCTTACCGTATAGAGGTGTAACAGGACTAACCTGGACGAGGAAGCAGAGCGGGTTAGAAAACCGCATCGTCGTGCTGTTCACACGCCCACTAAAGGCGCCGTGATCCCGCCAGCTCTTCATATAGGCAGCAGAGGGTGATGTTGCTGTTGATCCGGATCTTTGAAATGATGGAGGGATGACCGTGAAAATCCGGGTGTCGTGAGGCCAGGCGGATCCAATTCCGTTGTTGAAATGACAGGGCTTGCTGGCGTCAGTGGTGGGTGAAGATAGCGGTACGGCGCTGAAGTGAGCCCATGCGGTAACCTGGACGAGGAAGCAGAGCGGGTTAGAAAACCGCATCGTCGTGCTGTTCACACGCCCACTTAGTGATTGTTTCAATGCCGTCTTTATGTTTCTCCTCTTTTGGTTTGCATATATGCTCTGAGCACAGTCAAATCACAAGTATGGCTTATAAAAAACAATACTTTTCACTTGGAAGCATATGTAAGAGCAGACATTTGAATGTACTTCAAATGGCATACTGTTCAATATAGTTTCAATATATTTCTTATACTAAACAATTTGATAAAACCTAAAAAAAATTTGCCTATTATTCGGAGTCTAACTTAAATAATTAAACTTAGGTGGCGATGGCTTGTTGCGGCATGATACGAATTTTCACGTGAAATGTATATGAAAACTGCCTGTAATTGAAAAAAAAAACTTAACGTGACTGCTTATATATAATGACATCAGTGGAAAGTTGCATGAAGCACTGCTCTTACACAGCGCGCTACTCGACATCATTTGATTCATCGATTCATGTGTTGCAGGTTCACTAGATTAGTAATGCACCTGCTCTTTTGCCAGCTGGTCCAGCATGCATAGTACGCTTCATACCAGTTGTACCAAGCAACTGAGTGTTAAAAGCATGCGAACGCATATTTTCTAACATTCAGATTTCCTGAACTTTACTTTGCAGAAGAAATCAGCGTTCCTGCCTGTCGTCACAGTTTTCTTCAGGACTATTCTGCACACATTCTCC
The DNA here is from genome assembly GCF_055883805.1 of Amblyomma maculatum. Lineage (NCBI taxonomy): Eukaryota > Metazoa > Arthropoda > Arachnida > Ixodida > Ixodidae > Amblyomma > Amblyomma maculatum. The sequence continues at coordinate 39,347,170 of NW_028146738.1, read as the reverse complement.
GGAGCCGAGGCGTACGAGACACTGCCAGTACAGCTCCTAACCGTAGTGAACTTCATGGCAAAGAGGTCCCGCTCCGACAACAGACCTCCATGGAAAGGCAACCTGTTCAAATGCCGCTTATGCGCGTACAGTTCCCCGAGCGCCGGAGATGTCAACAAACACATGCTACAAGATCACATAAAACAACACCCAGTTACAGGCTCGGAAAGTGTAATGGTGTTTAAGAATAAGGCCAACTGTAAGAGTCGTACATCACGTCACAAAGCCGGACAAACAGATAATGTTGAGGTGTGCACATCTCGCGCTCCTGAGTCCAGCACTCGTACTCAGCAGACGGGCACGGGGACTATCGACAGTCTTAGCAAATGTGACATGTTACCTCTTCCATCTGCGCAGCATTCACATTTAACTGACCACGAGCGCACACAGACCAGCCTTCTACCTTACAAATGTAACCTGTGCCCTTATGCAGCTCTTTGGCAAAGCAATTTAAATCGACACAAGGGCACACACACTGACGAACGACCTTTCAAATGTGACCGTTGCCATTATGCAGCTAGGACGTCGACACGCTTAACCGACCACAAGCTCAGCCATATAGGCGAGAAACCTCACAAATGCGACATGTGTCCTTATTCAACCGCTCGCGCATCGCATTTAACTAGACACAAGCGTACTCACACTGGCGAGAAACCTCACAAATGCGACATGTGTCCTTATGCAGCTGCTAATTGGGGAGATTTAACTCATCACAAGCGCACGCATACTGGCGAGAAACCTTATAAATGCGACTTGTGTCCTCATGCAGCTGCTATTTCTTCGCATTTAACTGTACACAAGCGCACTCACACTGGCGAAAAACCTCACAAATGCGACCTGTGTCCTTATGCACCTGCTAGGTTGTCGCAATTAACTGTACACAAGCGCGCTCACAATGGCGAGAAACCTTATAAATGCGACATGTGCCCTTATGAAGCGGCTAATTCGGTATATATAACTAATCACAAGCCCACGCATACTGGCGAGAAATCTTACAAATGCGACTTGTGTCCTTATGCAGCTGCTAGGTTTTCGCAATTAACTGTACACAAGCGCACTCACACTGGCGAGAAACCTCACAAATGCGACCTGTGTCCTTATGCAGCTGCTAGGTCTTCGCAATTAACTGTGCACAAAGGCGCTCACACTGGCGAGAAACCTTATAAATGCGACATGTGCCCTTATGAAGCTGCTAATTCAGAATATATAAGTAATCACAAGCGCACGCATACTGGCGAGAAACCTTATAAATGCGACTTGTGTCCTTATGCAGCTGCTAGTTCTTCGCAATTAACTGTGCACAAGCGCACTCACACTGGCGAGAAACCTCACAAATGCGACCTGTGTCCTTATGCACCTGCTAGGTTGTCGCAATTAACTGTACACAAGCGCGCTCACAATGGCGAGAAACCTTATAAATGCGACATGTGCCCTTATGAAGCGGCTAATTCGGTATATATAACTAATCACAAGCCCACGCATACTGGCGAGAAATCTTACAAATGCGACTTGTGTCCTTATGCAGCTGCTAGGTTTTCGCAATTAACTGTACACAAGCGCACTCACACTGGCGAGAAACCTCACAAATGCGACCTGTGTCCTTATGCAGCTGCTAGGTCTTCGCAATTAACTGTGCACAAAGGCGCTCACACTGGCGAGAAACCTTATAAATGCGACATGTGCCCTTATGAAGCTGCTAATTCAGAATATATAAGTAATCACAAGCGCACGCATACTGGCGAGAAACCTTATAAATGCGACTTGTGTCCTTATGCAGCTGCTAGTTCTTCGCAATTAACTGTGCACAAGCGCACTCACACTGGCGAGAAACCTCACAAATGCGACCTGTGTCCTTATGCAGCTGCTAGCTCTTCGCAATTAACTGTGCACAAAGGCGCTCACACTGGCGAGAAACCTTATAAATGCGACATGTGCCCTTATGAAGCTGCTAATTCAGAATATATAAGTAATCACAAGCGCACGCATACTGGCGAGAAACCTCACAAATGCGACCTGTGTCCTTATGCAGCTGCTAGGTCTTCGCAATTAACTGTGCACAAAGGCGCTCACACTGGCGAGAAACCTTATAAATGCGACATGTGCCCTTATGAAGCTGCTAATTCAGAATATATAAGTAATCACAAGCGCACGCATACTGGCGAGAAACCTCACAAATGCGACCTGTGTCCTTATGCAGCTGCTAGGTCTTCGCAATTAACTGTGCACAAAGGCGCTCACACTGGCGAGAAACCTTATAAATGCGACATGTGCCCTTATGAAGCTGCTAATTCAGAATATATAAGTAATCACAAGCGCACGCATACTGGCGAGAAACCTTATAATTGCGACTTGTGTCCTTATGCAGCTGCTAGTTCTTCGCAATTAACTGTACACAAGCGCACTCACACTGGCGAGAAACCTCACAAATGCGACCTGTGTCCTTATGCAGCTGCTAGGTCTTCGCAATTAACTGTACACAAACGCGCTCACACTGGCGAGAAACCTTATAAATGCGACATGTGCCCTTATGAAGCTGCTAATTCAGAATATATAAGTAATCACAAGCGCACGCATACTGGCGAGAAACCTTATAAATGCGACTTGTGTCCTTATGCAGCTGCTAGTTCTTCGCAATTAACTGTGCACAAGCGCACTCACACTGGCGAGAAACCTCACAAATGCGACCTGTGTCCTTATGCAGCTGCTAGCTCTTCGCAATTAACTGTGCACAAAGGCGCTCACACTGGCGAGAAACCTTATAAATGCGACATGTGCCCTTATGAAGCTGCTAATTCAGAATATATAAGTAATCACAAGCGCACGCATACTGGCGAGAAACCTCACAAATGCGACCTGTGTCCTTATGCAGCTGCTAGGTCTTCGCAATTAACTGTGCACAAAGGCGCTCACACTGGCGAGAAACCTTATAAATGCGACATGTGCCCTTATGAAGCTGCTAATTCAGAATATATAAGTAATCACAAGCGCACGCATACTGGCGAGAAACCTTATAATTGCGACTTGTGTCCTTATGCAGCTGCTAGTTCTTCGCAATTAACTGTACACAAGCGCACTCACACTGGCGAGAAACCTCACAAATGCGACCTGTGTCCTTATGCAGCTGCTAGGTCTTCGCAATTAACTGTACACAAACGCGCTCACACTGGCGAGAAACCTTATAAATGCGACATGTGCCCTTATGAAGCTGCTAATTCAGAATATATAAGTAATCACAAGCGCACGCATACTGGCGAGAAACCTTATAAATGCGACTTGTGTCCTTATGCAGCTGCTAGTTCTTCGCAATTAACTGTACACAAGCGCACTCACACTGGCGAGAAACCTCACAAATGCGACTTCTGTCCTTATGCAGCGGCTAGGTCTTCGCAATTAACTGTACACAAACGCGCTCACACTGGCGAGAAACCTTATAAATGCGACACGTGCCCTTATGAAGCTGCTAATTCAGAATATATAAGTAATCACAAGCGCACGCATACTGGCGAGAAACCTTATAAATGCGACTTGTGTCCTTATGCAGCTGCTAGTTCTTCGCAATTAACTGTACACAAGCGCACTCACACTGGCGAGAAACCTCACAAATGCGACTTCTGTCCTTATGCAGCGGCTAGGTCTTCGCAATTAACTGTACACAAACGCGCTCACACTGGCGAGAAACCTTATAAATGCGACACGTGCCCTTATGAAGCTGCTAATTCAGAATATATAAGTAATCACAAGCGCACGCATACTGGCGAGAAACCTTATAAATGCGACTTGTGTCCTTATGCAGCTGCTAGTTCTTCGCAATTAACTGTACACAAGCGCACTCACACTGGCGAGAAACCTCACAAATGCGACCTGTGTCCTTATGCAGCTGCTAGGTCTTCGCAATTAACTGTGCACAAAGGCGCTCACACTGGCGAGAAACCTTATAAATGCGACATGTGCCCTTATGAAGCTGCTAATTCAGAATATATAAGTAATCACAAGCGCACGCATACTGGCGAGAAACCTTATAATTGCGACTTGTGTCCTTATGCAGCTGCTAGTTCTTCGCAATTAACTGTACACAAGCGCACTCACACTGGCGAGAAACCTCACAAATGCGACCTGTGTCCTTATGCAGCTGCTAGGTCTTCGCAATTAACTGTACACAAACGCGCTCACACTGGCGAGAAACCTTATAAATGCGACATGTGCCCTTATGAAGCTGCTAATTCAGAATATATAAGTAATCACAAGCGCACGCATACTGGCGAGAAACCTTATAAATGCGACTTGTGTCCTTATGCAGCTGCTAGTTCTTCGCAATTAACTGTACACAAGCGCACTCACACTGGCGAGAAACCTCACAAATGCGACTTCTGTCCTTATGCAGCGGCTAGGTCTTCGCAATTAACTGTACACAAACGCGCTCACACTGGCGAGAAACCTTATAAATGCGACACGTGCCCTTATGAAGCTGCTAATTCAGAATATATAAGTAATCACAAGCGCACGCATACTGGCGAGAAACCTTATAAATGCGACTTGTGTCCTTATGCAGCTGCTAGTTCTTCGCAATTAACTGTACACAAGCGCACTCACACTGGCGAGAAACCTCACAAATGCGACTTCTGTCCTTATGCAGCGGCTAGGTCTTCGCAATTAACTGTACACAAACGCGCTCACACTGGCGAGAAACCTTATAAATGCGACACGTGCCTTTATGAAGCTGTTAATTCGGAATATTTAACTCGGCACAAGCGCACGCATACTGGCGAGAAACCTTAAAGATGTGACATGTGTCCTTTTGCAGTTGCTAAGACTTCGCAATTAAGTGCACACTAGTGTACTCACACTCGCGAGAAACCTTACAAATGAGACATGTGTGCTTATGCAGCTGCTTGTTATTCAGATTGAGTTGGGAATGAGCGCTGGCACACTGGCTACAAACCTTAAATTCCACATGCGTCGTTATGTAGCTGTTTGCTCTTTATATTGTCACCTAACCTTGCCTGGTGGCGCATGACTGAGAAGCGACGAAGTCGGAAGGACGATGAAGTGTCGCTTGCGCTTGTGCGTCTCTGCTGATTGCTGCTGCTGTGTCTGGGCTAACCCGCTGTCATAAAGTCTATCATTGGTATCTCGTGTCACCGTGTTCCTGACATTCTGGTGAAGGTCCTGGGTGAAACGATCACCGAGACGTCTCCATCTGGAAGACGTCTCGCCAGCCCTGTGTGATTTGGCACCCTAGTGCACCGCTTTAGTCGATGGCTCCACGGACTGTCCGGGGACTGACTCTGGAGCTTCTGCCATTAACCTCCACCATGAAATCCCGTGCTTCTACTCAGCAACTAGCCATCGTCGCACCGGCCTGTACCTACACCTTGCAGACCCCTCGGGTACCAAAGTCTTTCCACGAAGAGCTCGTTGAGAACGTGCAGGACTGGTTCCTTCAGTTTGAACGTGCCGTTGCTTTTAACCAATAGGACGACGCTGCAACGCTAAAGAACATCTACTTCATCCTCTAGAATCGCGCCCGTACCTGGTTCGTGAACCGAGAGCAAGGTTTAGCATCGCGGCCGGAATTCCATGGGCAACTGCTCGGGGCTTACACCAGCGTGGATCGTCGCGAACATGCAGACCGTGCCCTCCATTCTCGCTTGCAGATGCCGACTGAGAGTGTCTTAGGATACGTGGAAGACATGGCGTGCCTCTTAACGCAAACCGATCCCGCCATGCCTTACTTAATGCGGGGACACTTAATGCAGGGAATGAAAGAGCAGTTGTACGCAGGCCTTGTGCGTAACCAACTGTTGGCTTTTACGGTTTTCTTTCGGAGGCTATCTCAATGGAAATGTCCTCTCACAACGTGCCATGACCTTTCAATACTGCCACAATTACAGAGTCATTTGTATCTTCCGATCGGCATTCTGACTCCGCGCGAACGGATTCGTAGCGCCGAGCGCGAAGATCTGATAAAGCTCTGCAACGCTTCACAGCCATCGCCAGCTTAATTTTCTGCTATTACTCGTGAGGAGGTGCGTTCAAGAGCCCTCTTTCGCCTGTCGATACGAACCCAAAATCGCTGCCGGGGACCGACACACGTTCCACGTATGCGGAAGCTCAGAAACTTAAGGCTCCCCCACCACCGACGCCTATTATGGCGCCGCCAACAGTTCCGCTGCCCTCGGGGAAACCTGTGTAGTATTTCGACGCTCGTCGTATGCCCCGATGCAAAGTCGATATTTGGCGCATGCCTGACCGCCGTCCGCTCTGATTCCACTACGTAGATCCACACTATCTCTACCATGATTGTCCGTATCGAGGCCTCGGTTTTTGCGGCTTCCGTATCGATTCGCCTTCTCCCCAGTTTGGCCAACGACGCAGAGTTGTTGAAGAGTACCTGGCAGAGCAGCGTCCTTCATGCCGTTTGTAGCATCAATACTTCTTCCCGTCATTAAGGCGCTCTTTGCTGCCCACTCACGGTTCCTCGCGAGAGGAGCAAGGCCGCTCGTTTAGCCCTCGTCAGGAAAACAAAGCGGCGATCTTCGGGGGCGAGGGCGCTTGTAGTCGCTGTGTTGAATACCTCCCGTCGTCGCCGCTTCGATTCGAGCGAGGGCTGCTGGTACTGTCGCCTGCGGAGGCCGAAAGCCTTTCTCTACATATTTCTGTTATCTTAGATGGTCGTAATACCGTTTATGCATTAGTGGGCACCGGTGCCAATTATTCGATATTGAGTGGCCGCATGGCGACTGTTTTGGGAAGTACTCACTGGTTGGCTAGGTGTGCACCTTCGAACCGCCGGCGGTAATATAGTCGCTCCAAAGGGGATGACACGGCTAGCATTCAGATTAATGGATGCATTTTCGTCGTTAGTTGCGTCGTTTTGAGTGACTGCTCTCTGAACCTTATCGTCGGCATTGACTTTCTGCGTGAGTACGGAGAAGTTATCGATCTGCAAAATAGACACGTCACGTTTTTTATGGGGTAATCTGCCGAACATAATAGCAGCAGTCCTCGATATGCCACACTTCGCGTTTCCGCCCAGAGCGTCTGGTTGACGCCACGAAGCAGTGCTCTGTTGGAATTTACCTGCGACGACTTCCGTGCCGGCAGTGCTATAGCGGAGGCGAACCATTCCTTTCTGCGTGCTGTAGGCATTAGGTGCTCACTCCTGCTTCTCATCGCTGCTCGGAATTTATTGCCGTTTCATGACCGCAATGCACTCCTTGCCACTATTATTTCTAACGAGCACCGGCACTTGTTTCCGAGAACTGATATCGCTTTCGCCGACACTGTAGCGCATGATCCCGTCTATTTTCCATAAACGGCAGTCACAACTGGAGAACCACCTCTTGACACCATCGGCATTAACTGCCTATTGTCCAAGAACAAACAGAGGGCCTCAGAACAATAATTGCTGGACTTCAAGCACTGCTTGCTTTCTTCCTCTAACGTTCGTGAAACGGCCACCAGACAACATCGCATCATTACTTAAGACGACGATCGCCCAATACGACAAAAGCATTATCGTATCTCTGCCAAAGTGATCCACAAGCAAGTTCAGGAGATGCTTGATGATGGTGTTTTGAAGCGCTTTCAAAGTCCGTGGTCGTCGCCAGCCATCCTTGTCAAGAAAGACGGCATCCTCAGATTTTGCTTCCAATTTCGGATATTGAACAATGTGACAAAAAAAATGTATACCATTTGCCGCGCATTGATGACTCACTGGGCAGATTGAGACTTGCTAAGTATTTTTTATCTATTGATTTGAAAAGCAGCTATTGAAAAATCAAAATGGATGAAAAAGACCAAGAAAAAAGCATGCATTTGTCACTCCAGGTGGCCTAAATGAATTCAAAGGACTCCCATTCGGATTGCGCTTTGCCCCAGCTACATTCCAAAGAATGGACACGGTCCTCACTGGCCTCAAGGGGCAGATCTGTCTAGTGTATTTCGACGACATCGTTGTTTTTTTTTTTCAGAAACATTTGAACAACACCTTCAACGTCTTCGAGCTGTACTGGAAGCCCTCTGTCTGCTGATCTCACACTGATGCCCTAGAAATGCCACTTTGGGAATACAGAACTCCAGGTTCTTGGTCATGTTGTGAGCGCTTACAGGGTTCTCCCAGATCAGGTTAAAACTGCTACCCTCCCACGGTTCCCCGTTCCAGCTAACACGAAGGCAGCTCAGTGCTTTCTCGGTCTGTGCGGGTATTCTTGGCTGTTCATTGCGGACTTTTCTCACTTTTCGGAACCCCTGACGCTGCTCACAAGGAAGGGCACCTCCTCTTTGTGGAACCTGTAGCAGCACAAGGCCGTCTGTTTGCTTCGCGACCGGCTGCAAACATCCCCTGTTCTAGTGCACTTCGATGAAGGGGCTAACACCGAGGTGCACATTGACGCTAGCACCATCGGTCATGGCGCAGTCCTCGTTCAGCATCAAAACGTGATTGAGAGAGTAATAGCCTATTCTTCCGCACTTTCCCTTGTCCTGAATGAATTACTCGACGTCGGAAAAAGAAAGTCTTGTGGTCGCATGGGCCATAATTAAGTTTCGTCTCTATCTTTATGGCATCCCTATCTTTATTGTTTGTGCTGTTTGAGAAATCTGAGAACCACCTGGACGACTTGCACGCTGGAGTTCGCGGCTTCAGAAGTTTGACATATTTTCTACAAGTCAGGTCAAACGCTAAGACTCCGACAAGCTGTCGCGACCACTCGTTGACAGTGGTGACGATGCAGCCAAGGACAACTGCTTTCTAGGAGCCTTAAGCACGTCTGAGCTCAAGGACCGACAAAGAGCTGATCCAGGCATCCATTCATTAATATGTGGGATCAGTCCTTGCGGTGGGATCAGTCGAGTGTGGAGTGGCGGTCTGGCTTGTTGCCTCAGGCATAGCGGATGGCGGAGCGAGTGTGCGGCTGCGAAGCTCCAGCGTGAGAGGAGGGAACGAAGAGCAGCCTCCACCAAATGTAAGGGTGCGTTGAAGCTCAGGTCGGTGTTCAGGTCGACCGTTTAACTAATGCGTCAGTCTCTTGCGTCTTCGTCTTTTGTCTGCCGTCTTCTATTTTCTAGCACGCACCTTCCGACATACGCTCGTCGTCTTTGTCATCGTCGAGAATTACCGAGCGTTGGTGTGACACTACAAATAGATTATCTGGAAAGGCGTGATATGACTCTCCCTTGACGCCTATTTCGCCGCCTTGGTGTGTTCGATGTGCGGCAAGGCGTCTTTCATTCGAGGAACTTCAGTGCCAATAGAGCTTACCTTCTGATAGCGCCATGCGAGCGCCGTGCGGATATTCTCACATGCCACGAAGAGCCTACATCCGGTCATTTGGGTTTCTCACGGACGCTCACTAGGGTAGTATACAAGAGAAATGCGCAATAACTTAGACAGGACACAGGAAGAAACACATACAACAGTTCGCGAGCGCAGCTACCAACTGTTTAATGGGGTGAAGCAACAACAGCCTGACTTCTCGGCTTCAAAGCCGGTTGTGCCCTAAGTGCCCCAGATGTCTCATAACCTTAAGAAAGTGGCCGGTAGACACCAAGCACCTTTGGTGTTCTCAGCCCCCAACAAGCTATCAAAGCTTTGCTGCCGCATTTCTGGCGTTTGTGGAAGGGGTTGCAAAAAAGGCATGGCACCTCCTATGGTAAGTGCGCCACAGGAGTGGTATACGCTTGCCCATTTCTTGTGGCTCTTGCTATGTAGGCCAAACTGGCCGCTGCGTTAATGACCGGCTACGGGAGCATGCAAAAACTGTTGACAATAATGATAAAAATTTAAACCTTGTAAGGCACATTTCTTCCTGCATTAGCACTTGTAGGGCAAGATTTGAGATGACAAAGATTCTAGGCAGGAGTACCAATGTGAAAGCACGGCTTGTTTTAGAGGTCTTCCATGTCCAAAAAACTATCTGATCGCTGCGTAAGTGATGCTTTCTTGCAGATCTATGATGCTGAAGTTTCATATCTTGATTCGTTTGTGTAAAATTGCGGTGTTTGTGATGTGTGTGCCTGCTCTACCTTTACGCATGCTCTGCTTTTCTGTATATATGCTGTTGTTGCTTCACACCCATTAAACAGTTGGTAGTTGCACTCGTGAACTGTTGTATGTATTTTTTCCTGTGTCCTGTCTAAGTCGGCTAAGGTCGGGAGTGAAGAAATATCCGGAATTACAGGCAAGTTCGGTCTTGGTGAGCCAAATGAAGCTGGGCAGAGGCTAGTAGAGTTCTGTCAAGAAAACAACCTGACCATAGCGAATACTCATTTTCAACAGCACAAGAGGCGCCTGTACACATGGATTTCACCGGACGGTCTGTACAGGAATCAGATCGATTATATTATTTGCCGGCAGAGATGGAGAAGCGCTATACAAGCAGTAAAAACAAGGCCTGGGGCCGATTGTGGGACCGATCATCAGCTTCTTGTTGCCAAAATTAAGCTTCGATTGAGGAAAACGCAGAAAACTAGAAGGCCTTTCAGGTATGATCTGGATCAGATTCCATTAGAATATGCTGTGGAAGTGAGGAATCGATTTCAAGAATTAGATCTAGAAGACAAAGAGCCCGAAGAGATGTGGACTGATGTTCGTGATATAATACAAGAAGTTGCTACTAAGGTAGTTCCAAAGCAAAAGAAATGCAAAAAAGGAAACTGGTTATCTGAAGAGGCTTTGCAAATAGCTGAGGAAAGGAGGATGGCAAAAGCTATGGGGGAAAGAGAAAGATACAAGGTTCTCAATGCGAATTTTCAGAAAATAGCAAGGAGAGGTAAGAATGCCTTCCTGAACATACAGTGCCAAGCAGTTGAGGACAACAGCCAATTAAGGAACACACGAGCTTTGTATAAGACAATCAAAGATATCAAAGGAAGCTTCTGTGCTAAGCTGGGCGTGATAAAGGACAAACGAGGCAAGGACCTCACTGAAGCCTCAGAGATAAAGAAGAGGTGGCAGGAATACACAGAAGAACTGTACAAGAAGGACCCGGATGTGCAAACCCAACATAAGACGGTTGTGATTACTGATCTCGAGCCGGGCATCCTGAAGAGTGAAGTTGAATGGGCCTTAGCCAGCCTTGCTAAGAACAAAGCTAGCGGAATTGATGGTATTCCAGCTGAGTTGCTTTAAAACCTCAACCACGACGCTGCTAACACACTGCATACATTATGTCAGAAGATTTGGACAACCCTGCAGTGGCCACAGGATTGGAGGAGGTCAGTTTACATCCCCATTCCAAAGAAAGGCAGTGCCAAAGATTGTTCCAACTACCGCACGATCGCGCTTATTTCGCATGCTAGCAAGGTGATGTTAAAAATCCTGCAAGGTAGGCTGCAGCAGTATGTGGATCGGGAGCTTCCGGACGTGCAAGCTGGGTTTTGCAAGGGCAGAGGAACTAGAGACCAAATTGCCAAACTTCGCTGGATCATGGAAAAAGCAAGAGAGTTCCAGAAACCCATTTACTTCTGCTTTATTGATTATGCGAAAGCGTTTGACTGCGTAGATCACAGCAGATTGTGGCAAGCTCTCCAAGAGATGGGAGTTCCAATTCACCTCATCTGTCTCCTCAGGAACCTGTATGAAGGGCAAGAGGCCACAGTCAGAACTGGGCATGGTCTTACTGATTGGTTTCCGATTGAGAAAGGGGTGAGGCAAGGCTGCATACTGTCGCCCTGCCTATTTAACCTATATGCAGAGTGCATCATGAGGAAGGCCGGTTTGGACGAGTCTTCAGCTGGAGTGAAGATTGCTGGAAAACGTATCAACAATCTTAGATATGCGGATGATACCACTTTAATGGCAGAAAGTGAAGCGGAACTCAAGAGACTTCTGATGCGCGTACAAGAAGAGACTGAGAAGTTTGGGCTTAAACTGAACATTAAAAAGACGAAGGTCATGGCGTCTTGCCCTATCAAGTCCTGGAGCATCAATGGACAAGAAGTGGAAGCTGTGACAGATTTTCTGTTCTTGGGCGCCAAGATTACCTCGGAAGGAGACTGCAGCCATGAAATTAGGAGACGCCTGCTTCTGGGAAAGAGAGCAATGGTTAGCCTTGACCGCCTAGTAAAGAGCAGAGACATTAGTCAGCCAACCAAGATCCGTATAACTCGTGCTATGGTCTTTCCAGTTGTGATGTATGGATGCGAGAGTTGGACTGTGAAAAAGGCTGACCGCCGAAGAATTGACGCGTTTGAATTGTGGTGCTGGCGAAGACTATTGAGAGTTCCTTGGACTGACAGAAGATCAAATCAGTCGATATTGTCGACCATAAACCCTGACTGCTCATTGGAGGGTCAAATTCTAAAGTTAAAGCTCAGCTACTTTGGTCATCTGATGAGAAGAGAGGAGTCGCTGGAGAAAGATTTGATGTTGGGAAAGGTTGAGGGTCGCCGGAGAAGGGGTAGGCAGCGAACGCGATGGTTAGATGGCATCCTCGAGGCATTGCAGATGAAGCTATGTGATGTTAAGAAGATAGTGAGAGACCGGAAAGCGTGGCGTGACATGGTCCATAGGGTCACGAAGAGTCGGACACGACTGAACGCCTGAACTGAACTGAACTGTCTAAGTTATTGCGCATTTCTCTTATATACTATGCAGAACCAACTAGCCCGACAACACGCTCTTCTGAACTGTATTTCTAGTACAGCGGGTCCTTCCTTTTGTACCCCACCCATTCATCCTTCCTTCTTGGATCACCTAGTGCGGCACATCGTCACTTCAACATGTCTAGCAAGACCAAGATAGTATGCCTTCTGCCTCAGGAAGGGGGTCATTCCTGTGCGTGTTAGTGCACTTGTAGGCCCCGTTCAACCTTCGTGGGGCCATGTAAAAAGAATTGTGATGATTCTTCGGTCGGAGCTTTGGTGCCAGATTAGGCTCTACCATGACTGGATGTGGGTCGTCTGCCAAAAACGGTTCCCTGAATGGTTCACCATGAAGAAGACGTTAGCGTCGTACCTCATCGAACAACAATGGAGAGCGGACCTTGCCTATCTTTTTGCCTTCTGCGGTAAGAATAGAAGCCATGACAATAAGGATCGCGTGGTTTTTGCTGGAGGTACTTCTGTCCCAGAGAAGGTTTCATCCGTCCTGGAAAGAGGCCCCAATTTTTGCGTCCAACCCCAGGTATCTGCGCATGAGCTCCTCGCCATAAACAGGAATATTGCCTCAAAGACCAACGATGAGGACAAGGAGCGGTGCCTCCTAGAAGGTGTGGACAGTCTAAAAAGGTGTGCTAGCTATCGTTCTTGTAAGAAGGGCCGTTTGGACAATAATTCTGTTGTGCACCTTTTCAAAAGTCATGATTTGCGCTTACTGCAGTCCGACAAAGATGGCAGATTTGTAGTTTTACCTAATGACTTGTTTCAAGAGAAAGCACTCGAGGCGGTTCTCAAAAACTTCGCACCCGTTAAAAAAAGCGAAGTGAGAGTGAAAACCAAATTTATTGACTTTTGTAAGAGCTTGAAACTGTCTTTAGCAAATGCAATCGAGGCCAGTTCTAAGAATTCTTTATCAGTATTTTTTACAGCGAAAACGCACAAACCTGATCTCCCGTTTATGAATATTGTAAGTGAGAAGGGATCCTGGCAATACCAAGTCAGCCAATTCCTTATTGCTAAGCTTAAATGCCTTTCCTTTAACGATCCGTTCTTGGTAAAAAAGTCAGCTGATGTTGCCGATTTTCTGCAAAGTAGTGATCAGATAGGTTCTGCCTTCTCCGTGGATATTCAAGATTTGTTTTATTCTGTCCCACATGCTGACTTGTGGGCCTCTGTTAGAGATTGTATCGAAAGCTCAGGAGCGGTGGCATTCCAAAACATAGCCGGCATTTCTACACATAACTTCTTAAAGCTTTTAGAGTATTACCTGCATGTTACCTTTATCTTTCATGACAACCAGTTTTTTCTGCACTGCAAAGGCATTTGCATAGCTTCGTGTATTGCACCCATTTTATGCGACATCTTTGTATCTTATATTGACCACTCTTTGCAACTAACCCTAAGTGACTGCCCGGTTTTAAAAGTTTTTAGATATGTTGACGATTTTTTAATCCTTTTAAAGTCTGAGATCTTTGCATCCCTTGACCAGGTTGTTTCACAGATTTTAACTACCTTTGATCAATTGGGACAAGGGTTGATTTTTACACATGAACTCCCAGATAATATTGAGTTACGTTTTTTGGACCTCAAACTTGCGTTCTGTGGCAACCACGTTTGCCATATGTATTCCCCCCATGCTAACAAGGAGCTACTGAGATACGACTCCTCACACTCCAAGGTTGTAAAAAGAGCCATTGCGTCTCTGTTTGGAGTCGGTGCTTCACAAGTCGTGCCCTCATAGCATGCAGGAAAGTCATGACTATCAGGTTTCCCGCCTCTTGGCGGTAGGCTTCCCTGGTCCGGTCATAACTGCCGTCGCTGAAACCCTCCTGCAGAAACAAAAAGGCGCCCAAAAAGACCTGACTACTCGGCTTCAAAGCCGGTTGTGGTACCTTATGTGCACCAGGTGTCTCATAACCTGAAGAAAGTGGCCGGTAGACACCAAGTACATTTGGTGTTCTCAGCCCCCAACAAGCTATCAAAGCTTTGCTGCCGCATTTATGGCGTTTGTGGAAGGGGTTGCCAAAAAAGGTATAGCACGGTCTATGTTAAGTGCGCCACAGGAGTAGTATACAGCTTGCCCCTTTCTTGTGGCTCTTTCTATGTAGGCCAAACTGGCTGTTGCGTTAATGACCGGCTACCGGAGCATGCAAAAACTGTTGTCAATAATGATAAAAATTCAAACCTTGTAAGGCACATTTCTTCCTGCATTAGCACGCGTAGGGCAAGATTTGAGGTGACAAAGATTCTAGGCAGGAGTACCAATGTGAAAGCCCGGCTTGTCTTATAGGCCTTCCATGTCAAAAAACTATCTGATCGCTGCGTAAGTGATGCTTCGTTGCAGATCTATGATGCTGAAGTTTCATATCTTGATTTTTTTGTGTAAAATTGCGGTGTTTGTGATGTGTGTGCCTGCTCTACCTTTACGCATGCTCTGCTTTTCTGTATATATGCTGTTGTTGCTTCACCCCGTTACACAGTTGGTATTTGCGCTCGTGAACTGTTGTATGTGTTTCTTCCTGTGTAAGTTATGGCGCATTTCTCTTATATACTATGCAGAACCAACTAGCCCGACAACACGCTCTTCTGAACTGTATCACTAGGGTGCACAACATGCATTACTGGCCAGGACTCTCTGCCGTTGTGAAGCGCTATATATGAAGGTGTCGTGAATGCCTGCACTGTAAGACACCGCCCCTTTAGCCTGCCGAATTTCTCAAGCTCGCTAGAGCTCCGTGTATGCCGTTCAACCAAATTCGAATGGATCTCTTCAGCCTTATCCCTTTGCCGCAGGAGGGAAACAAATGGATAGTAATCGCTACTGACTATTTGACTCGACTCAGTGCGCTGAGACAAAGGCAATCCCTTGTGCCACAGCTTTAGAAGTGGTCTTGTTTTTTATGCACAACGTCTTGGGACATGGCGCCCCTTCGTATGTGATTACCGACAGAGAGAAACCTTTTCACTTCGCAACTCATCTACCACATGTTTGAGCTGAGCTACACGACCAACCGTAAGACCACAGAGTACCATCCACAAAGTAATGGCCTTACTAAAAGGTTGAACAAGACTATGGCGTACATGACAATATACGCTGATGTGCAGCACGACATGGGATGAGGTGCTGCCGTACGTCACCTTTGTGTACAACGCGGCCTTGCAGGAAACAACGCGCTGCCCCCCACTTCAACTTGTGTACGGACGCGAAGTTCAGAGCATGCTTGTTTCAATGCTCCCGTTCCCGGAAGGCACCAAGCTTGCGCCAGATGTCGAGCAATATACCCTCCGCGTTGAGGAAGCCCGCCAGTTTACCGGCGGGCAGAACGGGATGCAGCACACCCTTGACACGCGCCGCTGCAACCTCCGCCACTGCCAGGTTGACAACTAATCTAGTGACCAAGTCTAGGTCTGATCATTCGTTCGCTACCCATGTTTGTCAAACTCCTTTCCCGTTTCTTCGGGTCGTACAGAGTGTTGTTTCGTGTTTCGTGTGAGTGACATCAGTTATGAAGTTATTCCAGACGGTGCCGCGCAACCAAAATGCCGAAATCCCAGCTCAGACATTGTGCAAATTGTGCCGCTGAAACCGTACTACCCACGTTAACATTCGGACGCCATTGTGAGGGGGTGATGACAGCTAGCATTTCCAGGTGGCGCATGACTGAGGTGCGAAAGACGACGAAGTTGAAAGGACGACGAAGTGTCGCTTGCGCTTGTGTATATCTGCTGCTTGCTTCCGTTGTGTCTGGGCTAGCCCCTGTCATAACAACGATTCTTGGTATCACGAGTCACCGAGTAGGTGACAATATTTAGCTTTGAATAAGTGCACGCACACTGGCTAGTAACCATACAAATTCGACATGTATGGTTAGTACGGTTTCAGCCGCACCATGTGCACAATGTCCGAGCTGGGATTTCGGCGTTTTGGTTGTGCGACATCTTTAAGCAGCTTTTCCCCCTTTAGGTTTAGCTTTGTATAAGCGCACGCAAAATTGCTAGAAACCTTACTAATTCGACGTCTGTCCTTATGAAGCTTTTTCCTCTTCACATGTAGCTCTGCATAAGCTTACGCACACTGAATAGAAACATTACAGATTCTACTTGTACCCTTATGCAGCTGATCACTCCTAACATTTAGCTCTGCATAAGCGCGCGTACACTGGCTAAGAAACTTACGAATGAGGCAGTTCATTTTGCTGTTGCTCAGGCTTCGCAAATAATTGCACACAAGCGTAGGCACACTGATGTTTAACCTCACAAATGCGATATGTACTGTGATGTAGCTGCTAGATCATCACATTTAGCTCTCCGTAAGCGGACCACACCAGCGAGAAGCCTTGCAAGTGTGACATATGTCCTTTTGCTTTAGCAAGGCTCCGCTTCGGGCTGCACACAAGCGCACCTACACTATCGAGCGACCTGAACTGCGGCCTGCTCTTTTTTGCAGCTCCTTATTCTTCACATTTCGCTCAGCATGAGCGCATGGACATAGGCAAGCGACAGTATAAATGTGACGTTAGCTGCTTTTCACAGCTCATTCTCTGCATTTACCTCGGTACAAGGGCACGCACTAGGAGAGCCTAAAATTTTCACACGATCTTTTTTACAGTTTCTCGGGCTCCACATTAACTCTACTCACGCACCGAAAGACCAGGGATGGAAATCACTTTATAACTGAGATGTCCCGTTAACCAGCTCAGCTGTTTACATATTCAGCTGCGCACAAGCGCACAAAGCTGCTTCCCAGGCTGCACATCAAACGCAGCACAAGGGACGCACGCTTACAAGCAATCTTACCAATGTGAGCAGTCTCCTTTCGCAGCTACTCAGTCTGCAACAGCGTACCTGTACAAGGGGTAGCACACTTCTACGCAACCCTGAAACCCGACGTATAATCACATGCATAGTATTTGAACAGAGTTTAATGCGTCATATTGCATACACAAGCATTCTTCTGTTCGTAGCCTAGCTAGCGTTTCTTTTGTCACAGGCAATGTATTCTAAGGGTAGCCACTCGCGCGTGATGAATAGGATGGTATTGTGAATGTGTCTTACCACATACGTCGCTTGTTCATTCTTCCCTGTTTACAAGACCTCGACTGTCGTTCTCCTTGCGCCGCAAAAAATAACAATAACTTGCTCCATTTTATTGCGGCTTTAGAGTTTGACACAGCCCTTACGCTTTCGTTGTCTAAAAAACAAGTTGTGTGTTCATGAGGATATGTCTTTAGGAATACAGGCACGGCCTACGTGACGGTTCTGTGCTATCACATTCTCTTCGAGGTGATGTCATTCTGCATTTCAGGTGACAATTTCCTCACCTGGACAGCGCCTGTACGTTGTCTTAAGCCGATTATGTCTGGCATTGTAACGACGCTACGTGTCTTTATTTAAATATTGTAACAGATTTAAACACTGTACTGTGATTAATATTATCACAAAATATAACAATGTCTTCAACACTCCCAAGTGACACCTTGTTACATGCGCATTATTATGCATAGGATAAAAACTGATGATGACTATGCATACTGCGGCGTAAGCCTAAAGTGGGGACAATTTCTCTAAATTTCCCAGGATTGAATATTTCACAAATATCCAAAGCGTCACGGGCTGCTCGCCTTCCGCTATTGTCAAATGTCTCTTTTCATACGGTGAATCTCCTCAGATTCATTCCATCTGCGCCACAGCGACACAATTTGGGACAAGGCAAGAGCTTTGACGCAGCGGAGCGGAGGTAGTTCTATGTAATTTCAAACCCTACAAATGAGCACTAATTTATTTCCCATTTATCACCGCCCTTGAACTCCTGATTGTAGGCACAATAAGGGTGTCCAAGAAAAACATGAAGTTAGTCGTCTTATTTACAGGTCAAACATCTTTTATTATGGTCTTTTTACATGCTTGACTGACATCAAAGACTAACTTGGAGTACTTAGACATCAGTGTAATATCAGCAGCACGACGTCAAGACAAATACACCAGTTGTGCACAGGAACAAAGCAATTCAAATTTTCAAGATAGATTTCAGCATCTCAAATAACAGCTGCGCATAGTCAACACAAAAGGCCAACTTTCTGCTGCCGACGCTGTGTAAATATCTTATCTTCAGCCAGCGAAGACTATCGTTATACTAATTTTGAGGGACATCATCGCCGTGTTGCAGTGGCTAGGGGTCTCTACTACTGGGTCCAAATACGCGGGTTTCAATTCCTGCCGCAGCAAATGCTTTTCAATGTAAGCGATAAGCTACGTGTCCCTGTGCTGCGCGATTCAATGCAAGTGGTGATCGAAATTCCGGGTGGTCTGATTTCCGGAGCCCTCTAATACGGCGTCGTAATAGCCTGAGTAGCAATATGCCGTTATTGGCGTTCACGCAAGCAGACATGTACTGGCGTGAAGACGGAGGTTCCGGGGCTCCAGGGCGCCACAGGCGTAGTAGGTTAGCAGCTAACCCAGTAGGTTAGCAGCTATAACCCATAATGAATACAATATTGGGAAGCCATCTCAACTAGTAGTAAAATATTGAGCATCGTATGGCACTAAATATTTTGAGTTCACAGGCCATCAATGATGGCAAGAGAATATTGATTACCTATGTAAAGATGTATGATATTTTGGCAAGCGATTACACTTCGTCAGGCAACATCGACCACAGTAATTTCAGACATACAATGCTGGGAAGCCAAGACGACTGACGGGAGGATATCGACCAATGTATGCCAATATATATTCGATGCTGACAAGTAATCAATAATGGAATTGCAATATTCACCAATGTATGCCATGATAGGTGCAATGCTGGCCAGTCGCCACAGCTCATTGGGCAATATTGCCCACTAGAACCAACACGTATACATTGCTGGGAAGCCACTAAGCCGGAGGGATACTATTGAACAATGTATGCCAAGATATAATAAATGTCGAGAAGCCAGCTATACTGGCAGGACAATATTTACCATTGTATGCCATCATCGACCATTCTATCTGGAGATATACAACAATGTTGGGAAGCCGTCACGATTGGCAGGGGGATATTGTCCAATGTATGCCAAGCTATATTCGATGGTAACAAGCGGCCAATACTGGCTTCTGGCCACTGGCGTACATTGAACATGCCATGGCATGCTCAATGTAGGCCAGTGGCCACCACTCGTTGGGCAATGTCGGCCACTGAAACTGAAGATGCATACAATGTTGGCAAGACACTAAGACTGGCGGGAGATATTGACCAATTAATGTCAATCTATATATACTGGCAGAGATATTTACCAATGTATGCCATGATTCGCAAATTATGGGCAAGATATCGCCGATGGCTAGGCAATATGGGCCAACATATATCATTGTGTATACAATGTTGGCAAGCAATTCAATACGCAAGGTTAGAGCGTATTGAATTGCCCGATGATAGCCCATGGATGCCAATCATTGCGGATATATGTAAATCACTGGTCCAAGAGTGGTGAATGTTATCGTATAGCTGTATCATTATTGGTAGCGCGTTGGCAACGCCGGGCCACTGGTGGACCAGACGTCGTCAATAAATTTCCAATATCGGACCGGTCGCATGAGATACCTGGAATAGGGAAGAATGTAATAGAGAGGCAAAGAAGGATTGATGAGAATCAAGTAATAAACGACAAAACGAGGACATATAAGATCAGGGCCAGCGGAAAAAGTTCAATCCATCGAATCTATTACGGCCTCAATTTCATCGTGTGAAAGGTGGATTCTTGACTGACTTATCATAATGCTGCTTAAAAATATGCCTGAAGTGAGTATGGAAATGTATATCTAAAGATGAATCATCTATGGCGAAGTGCATACTCATAAGCAGCTTTATAGTGTCGTGAAACGTCCCTGTATAAGTACCGTCAGGGTTATCCCTGCATAGAAAGTATTGAAATATACCTGGGCTATCCAAAACCCTGATTGTATGGCTTCAAATAAGAACGTTTCTCGTAGCAGCCGAGAAAAGTTCCTTTCTATAATTATCGTGTCTGCGACTAATGTTAGCTCTATAGGCAGCAAGAGCTTTATAATAAATTGAGCGGTGGTAAGGTGTCTATAGGTGATCAGACATACGCTGCTAAGTGGTACACGGGGGCGCTCAATGCGCAAATCACCCATCCACCAAATAAACCACTCAGGAAATGTATGTTTAGGATAACTTATGTTTCGTCATAAAGTTTCATAAATATTTGATTAATCTTTAGGACGACGCTGTCAAGCTCAGGCGCTGAATAGGACTGATGCTTTTAAAAATTATAAAACCAG
Organism: Amblyomma maculatum; assembly: GCF_055883805.1. NCBI lineage: Eukaryota > Metazoa > Arthropoda > Arachnida > Ixodida > Ixodidae > Amblyomma > Amblyomma maculatum. The sequence continues at coordinate 39,326,251 of NW_028146738.1, read as the reverse complement.
TTCAGACACGCTGTGATATTAAACGAATGAATTGGCTCTAGTAAGCCTCCTAAACTGGCGTGAATGTTGACAAGTGAAACAATAAGAAATAAATATATGCTCAGGAAGGGGTGTATCTGGCATGACTTCCCAAATAAAACCCCTGTAATTAAGTATGGAGACGCCAATGTGATATCTATTGAACTTGACGCGTACTGAGTTTCACATTTCCACAAGAAACTTGGAATATTAATAACGACCATGGTATTGGATGCGGCAAATGCTTGAATGTGAGCTCCTTTGAGGTGCTCAACACTTCCAACCTAAAGAATGATTTTTGTATTGAAGTCACTAAAATAATATTATTATATGTAGGTGAAGACTGTACACAGGTTGCCGGCAAAGCAAGGGAGCTTTCAAAGTCTGGACAATGGGGTATATTTATTGGTATATAAAGAAATTAATCAGTTGATGTCGAACACAGAATGGCAAGAAGCTCTGAAGGAATGAAAAGAGGAAGAGATATCAAAATTTGCGACCTCGTACTTATTTCAGAACAGGCGTACACCACATGAGCTCATATTACAAAAATACCAAGTACTAAGTACTGAAATATTGTATTTACCCCGCATATTATAAACAAGTCTCGAAAGCTAGGCTATGATGAAAGAGGCCTAGTGGAGGATGAAATAGATAAATTAATGCGACTGCCTTGGTGCACATTTTTTTTAACAGAATCGTAAGCGCTGTGTGTCGCTTTGGACCCAATTAGGAATGAAAGCATTGGAAATAGGTATGCTTACACATACTCTTTAAGTGTGTTTGCTACATTAAGTTATGACATGCTGTTGAGCCGGTGATAGGAACCATAAGAATCAATATAGTAATGATCACGGTACGGAAACATTTCAATGAATTCTGCTAACCACCTCTGTAGTTGGGATTATGGGTAATGAGAGCGCAGATGCGTGTTTTGTACAAGTACGATAAAAAATAAAATAGGTGCACCTACCACAGCGGGATTACTTCAAATTATTGCACAGCAAACTAAGAGCCAAGGGACAGGATACTTAGCAAAATGAAACTACAAGCTACACACCATAAAACCTTTATTAAGAGAATGGAAATTATGTCAACATCACAAACCTTTTATTGAAGTAGTCTTGTCTACGTATATGACACACGCATTTTAAGCACATCTCTTAACTAAAAACAAGATAAGCCGGTATGTGAATTTTGCGTTGGTGAGTTCAGTGTAAATCAGATTTCAATCTCATACACAAAACACGATGACCCAAAGAAACATATTTTATTTTATTTTAGAATAAACGCATCCCATTTCATCCAGCACTACGCACAGGAGGAGAGCATGCACTTGTTAATATTTTACAAGTTTTAGCGTTTCTCAAGAGATTAAATTATTAAGCCATCTATAGTGATTTAGAGATCTAACCATTATTTTTAGAGCACAATAGAACAATATCACTAAGTAGCTAGCTGTGCGGCCAATCAGCCAGTAGATAGATTGAGCATCAGTTTCAAGAGTACAATGTGCCTCCGTGCCTCCGGTGGGAGTAGAAAATCAGCGCACGAATATTACTTACTAGGAGGTCTGGCTGAATAGTGTCTTTTGCCATAGAGGAAGACTTTTCAACTTGAGAAAGTGCAGGTCAAGCCCAGTTACAATACTTTTTTATTGATGGCTCCTAGTGGAAATTGAAGGACTCCTATTTCAGGCGTCACTGCAGCATTTTCCTGTAGATTGATGTCGCCTACAAAGCGAAGGGTATCACAGGCTTGAGCTTTTTTTGGGAGTAGGTGAAGGGCTTTGTTAGATTAAATAATGCGAAAGATGGCTCCCTCGGGCAAACCTTGTACTCTTACACTGATGCCTGGGAGGTAGAGGTTTCCGAAGGTAAGTGTGGCTGTGTGGTAGCTTTTGAGCTATCGTTAGTAGCTGCACAATTTGGTTGTCTCCCTATGTTGCAAAGCTCTGTAAGACAGCAGAATTTGTAATGACATCAAAGGCGGAAGTGATATCCTCATAGTAAATAGTTTCGATGCCTTAGGATTGGGTGTAATTATAGCACGGTTTAGGTTCAGGGCGAGGTCCTGTCAGTAAATACCAAAACAAAATCACAGCCTTGCCAATTACCATGAGCTCATTACCTTGTAGCCACCGGCTGAGCTTCGCCTGGATTACATGCTCCTTGAATTTGAAAGCTGCAGATGTGAGGGAAAAAATCCATGATTATAGATGAGCAACGGTTTCTCGGTTTTTGGTTTGAAGTTGAATTTGGCATATTTTATACGCCGAGGGAGGGTATCTATTAGGTATTAGATGTGGATAATAATTTGGCATGGTAATAGTACACCTCTTGCACAGCTGTGCTGAGCATAGATTTAATAAAACCAAGACTAGAGCGAAAGCGACGGCGGCCATTCCATGTAAACCCTCTCTAGTCTTGTGCTAATCGTGTTCGCAGTCATGATGGTATTTCTGGCATACTGCAGCTGCCTACAGCCAGCGCTTTCTACTTTCTTTGGCTTCTGCTCTGCCCGCGTAATAAAATCTGGCCGTATTACTACCGCTTGTTCACAGTTCTACAACATATCCCTCTCTACGTCATCATTGGGCTCGACTTTCTGACCATGCAGTCATCATAGACTGTGCTAACTTTCCCTCTCCTGTTATGCACCGACTTTGTAGTGTCAACGTTGTCCACCTGCCGCCTGAAACTGCAACTAACGTCACGTCCTGCTCTTTACCCTCTATTCCTGATGGAAACTATATCGTTATCCCAATCCTTGATGCACCCCTCAAACGAAGTGGTGCCCTCGTCACTATGTCCGCTAACCAAAAATGATCCCCGTTCTGAACTTTGCGTCGCAACTACAGCCACTCCCTCAAAGCATCTCCTACGCCACTCTGTGTCAAATACATGAATGCGATATCTCAGTTGAGACCCCCTGTTTACTGTCTTCTTGTGACTTCCCTCTTTCTGAACTTTCCAGTCTTGACGACTACGCCAAGATGATCACTACAGATTTTTCTCCTCCCTCAGCTCACCCACTTTTCAGTCTCCTGGCCTCTTTCGGAAACATTTTTGACTTTGATAAGCGCCCTTTGACGCGGACCGCTTGTGTGTATGTAGCATCCAGAACTCCAAATAAAACGAAAGCAGCAACTAGAACAGGAAAAGCAAAGAACAGCAGCAAAACAACGGACATATGCAAGACAAAGAACGAACGGAGAGAGAGATACAGACGTACAAAACCCAAAGCATAAAAAAGAGAGACTGGGGTAAAATAGAAAACAGGACAATCTCCAATGCTATTACACAAGCTTTACACACGACCTGCGATACGGATATTGCTGACTTCCTTTTACGCAGCCTCATTCTTCTTTACGACACTCCTCGCCATATAATCACAGACCAGCCAATCCCATAAACACATGCGGCTGGCAACCCCATAAACACCTACGCATGTGATGCCATCGCTCAAGCCATTGAACCGCGCCAAGTAGGACGTAGTCGCCTTCTCGCTTCACGGACTTCCCAGAAGTCTGTCTACGACAGGCGCCATCGCCACGTATCTTATGATCCTAGCTCCCTGGTACTTCTGTGGCCTCCTATGCGGCGCGTTGGCCTCTCGAAGAAACGTTGTCCCCCTAAAGTGGCCCTCAGCGTGTGCTATACCACCTAGCCCAGCAAGACCTCTTGTTGAACTATGCCCCAAAAACATCTTTGCTTCGCCTCATCGCAACATATCCAAAAAGCTCGTTTCTTACGTTAGAAGCCTGTGCGGTGATGTCACAAATACGTGTATGGATTTTTGTCGGTGGTTCTACACCACAGCCGGTGCACTAGGGATAGGTCCAGAATGCGAGAGTGACCATTTCTACAAAGTGTAAAATTGGAATAAAGTATATTTTACACCTCCCTTCCGTTTAATACTTGATGCGATCACCCGCCAAAATAAAGGAAGCGAACGAAACCCTTCGCAGAACTTTGTAAATTGGTGTCACTACCGCTTTAATGAATCGCTTGTGTGATTTCTGAATTTGGTCAACTCCATTCGATTATTACTCAAACAAAACGCTTAATAGCCATGTTGATATTCGATGCGCAGCGCTCATCTATAAAGCTGAAAAACAAATTGAACACACTCCCGGTCGTTTCAATAAGATTCAGACATTCTTATTAAAAAGAATGGTATGCGTGTTTTTTGAATGACAATGCAGCGTATAGCTTCTGCTCTCGCGGCTGAACAGTTGATGTGTACGCAAGAGTTTTATTTGTAATATCAGTAATACCTGCCGGTTTCGTTTTTTCATCACGTTATCATTTAAAACAGCATTTAATAAAAAAGTGTTTGTCACAGGTCGCTTAGAGAAATGCGCACAAGGCACTTTCACAGGACGGCCCATATTGCGCATACGAAGCTTATCGCATAGTTTGCTGCTTCCATGATATTTCAATGCGCACTGCCTCAGCGTTGACGCCTGCCCGTTCATAAAAAAAAACATGACCCTACAATGTAAAATGTGCGAAACTAAAACAATATTCGACCGGCAACTTGTGATGTGTCATAAATGGCGGAACAATCATTTTATTTAGAAGAATACTTTATTATCCGTTGTCATCCCCAATAACCTTCCCGCCTCAGTTCCATCGCTTTGGTTGGTGCCGATGGCTTTTAGTTACAGACCGATATGAAGCCCTTCTTCCAAGCACATGTCAGCTGACCTTGCAGGCTGTTGGGGTGTATACTAGGTAGGCTAGTCAGCCAATATTTTTCTTGCTTGTGACGAAGTCCAGCCACGAGAGCGGATTCGCATTTCTACAGTTGAAGCCTGCTGTGTAGACAACGCAATGCACTGAACGACCAAGCAAGACCGGGGCGGCGGCGACTGATTTTGGGGGCACACTACGTGAGTACATCTGTTTTTTTCTGCACATCGCTCGCGTTTTGCGTACCCATATACTGAATGGCCACTTGCTCCTATTTGGACCGTACTGCGTGTTTGATGATTGGGGCGCGATAGCCTTGGCTTATAATTAAAAATTTCTAAGCCCGCTTTCTCAAGCTCTCTACTATAGACAGTGAAAATAGTTCCTGAAAATGTGCAGCGTTTCGTAAGGCTTGCTGCGTTTGTGTTCGTCCGTCCAGCCAACGTTGTCAGGACACTGAAAGTAAAATTTTTATAGAACGGCTGTTTGAATCCCATAGGGCGCAGTTAAAGAGGCAGAGCACTGCTAGTTTTAGATCAAAGTGAGCATGCGGCTGTAATACTTTCCGAAGATATTGCCGCAATGTTATCTTACTGGCGGCGCCATGTGGCGAGCTCGGGAGACTGGCACGCGCTCGTCTTCTTCGCTCTCGGTGCTCGCCCGCCAGTCGGTTCCGTGCCTGATCTTGCCGGTACTTTTACTTAGTTGTAAGTAAACCTGCTTAACCAGTTTCACTGGCTTCTGTGACATTTTTGGTGGAGGTGCTGGGTATACGTGGAGTATGGCAGATCATCTGCTGGGCACTCACAGGAAGCTGAGTGGTCTGAATTGCCGCTGTAGTCATCGTGGTTCGCGGTGGGGAAACAAGAGGACCACATTCGGGTGCTAAGCCTCTCAAGCGACGGCTCGCCTTGTGCACATGTGTCGTGTCCACGGTGTGTAGATGGGCGTAGGGGGCAGCCAGAGGCTCTTCGTACATGGGATCTACCCAGAAGCACCTCAAGCCATGTGGCGAGCTCGGGAGACTGGCACGCGCTCGTCTTCTTCGCTCTCGGTGCTCGCCCGCCAGTCGGTTCCGTGCCTGATCTTGCCGGTACTTTTACTTAGTTGTAAGAAAACCTGCTTAACCAGTTTCACTGGCTTCTGTGACAATATATTAGAGAATTTTTATCTCGAAATACTGCAGACACTTGCAAGCGCTTCTTCGTCAAAAATGAGCACATTCGCTTGTTCATGAAACGTATCTAAGAAGTTGTTGGGTTTGAACTGCACTGGCAGAAACAGTGGTAGATGTTTTCTAAGGCAGGAGATGCGACCTGCTAAAGAAACAATTTGAATCAATGTTCAATAATAAATTGACTTCTTCAACCATCCACAGCGATAAGCCATACATAATAAGGAGCAAGCTTAAGCTCAGGCATTAAGAGCAAACTTGGTACTGCGTGCACGCATTGTCCCCGATTGTTGCTTCTCGGATGATACTTTGAGCATACCTGACTCTTTCAGTATTTGTAAACGAAATTGACGTTTCAGCTGGATATGTATGCATTTACCGTCAGACTAAGCTTCAGACGTCATTTGCTATTGTATGCAGCTTCCTTGCGACGCAGACATTTAGTGGCGGCGTCTTTCGCATAGAGGACCGCATTTGTCCTGCATTGGCGATCTTCAAAAGCTCCTGCCGTTCCAGCTTACTTACGGCTCCCCGCTTTCGCTTCCAATAACGGCACCTCGGCGTCCTGGCTTCGTTTTAACTATGAAGAAGACTTGAGATGTATAGCAGTAGCGCAGACAGACGTGGACAGTGGAAGGAAGACGAATTTAGCGCTCACTTTCCAATTAAGGTGTATTAGAAAACAAAGAGTATTTATGCACATTTGCGTTTCATGTGACTCAACCGAACTCAAAATCTCATATGCGCATGCACCGTTTTTACCTCCTAACAGAGCATTGACACAACTACAAGAACAAGTAGCCAGAAATAAGCAATAACAAAAACCCAACACACAGGTGAAGCAAGCACTGTGAGCACGCACATGCGTCGCGGCTAAATGAACGATGAAAATGACACACGAAAAAGTAGGGTTGAGCTGTATGTGGGCTTCCGTGGTGAAAATGTAAAGGATGTATGAGCATGATTAGTCATGTGTCGTTAGCCTTAAAAACCCGCAGGATATAAAACCAACCGAAAACTAGCGTACAGGAAAAGAAAGAACGTACTAAGTGGTTTGAGTAAACCTACGCTGAATACACGATCCCGTGTTCTTTTCCACTGGGCATTATCGGAGGTGCACTGACACAAACGCCCTTTTTCTGTTTCATGGCTCTTGCCTCCAGAATCTCTCTTGTAATCTGATTACGGCTTCTACCAATGTTCTGTTTTTTGATGCCAAGAATGCAACCTGCGCACCGGCTGCAGATGCTTCTTCTTCCAACGTTTTCAAGTTTCTTATGTACTTGCAGCCGTTGATCGAGGCATTTACCCGTTTCAACCTATGTAACGTTTCCCGCACCTTAACGGGATCTCATACACACTTGAGCTGCAGGGCCACAAATGAAGTCGGGACGTTTATGCTACATACGGCGTCGCCACGGTGGTGAAGTGGTTATGATGTTCGACTGTTGATCCCGAGAACCATTTTACTGTCGCGCCTATAATATTGCGGGACTTCGGATAGCGTGGCAAAAGTGCGTTCTGTACCACCTAGAGGTATCCGCCCGCTGCATTGAATATCGCTGGATCCTCTGTATCATCGCTCAATCTTTGAAGGCGTCGTACAAAATCGGGCGAATGGTCGCCCGCGCTACGGCAGAGGAAAAGCTCTGAGACCGGACAGAACAAGCAGGCGGGAAAAGCCCCGCGAGGCTTTTGCCTCGCCAGCGACTGCGGAGTCGAGAGAGGATGCGTCCGCTCGCGCTGCGTTCCCCAGGCCGAAGAGACCTGACCGCGTGCCGCGTGCGCAGTACAAGGCCAGGCGTGGCGACTGTGCTGCCGCGACACTGGCGCTATATTCCGATAGTAATTGTTAACGTTATTATGCTTTCGCCATTTCGTGATAGCTAGAGTAACTATCGCAGGGAAAAGCCGACTTTAAAGGATAGGATGGGAGATCTTTCCTTACAGGTGGAGATGTCTCTCATACGTTTAACATTGGCCATGTCCGTGCAGCCTTTATATCATCAAGAACCTTGAATATTCATCTGGATGATACAATTTAGGTGGTCATAATCAGGCAGCGAGTGTGATAGGGAAGCTATCTGTTGATGCTGGAGCTCGGATTAGTAAACATATGGCATTTAAGTCTCAGGTTGCCAATAGGTTGCAGAGGGATTCAGGTTCCCTTGTCTCTGGGTTTCAAACAAACTTGGAAAGCGGCTCCTTAAGCGCGTTTTCTTCTTCTAAATGATCAACGACACGGGAGGCTTGTTTTGTAACCCTTTGTAATAGCGGGCATAAATCTACAGGTATCTGGAAATGTGTTTATTCATAAGTATAAAATATTTTATTCTGCCAAATAACGTGTGTATATTTAACACAGGAAAGCCGACGTAATGCTGCCTCAGCTCGGGCAACATGAGCTATCTCGATCCAGCTTTATTATCACCATCCGCTTTAATGATTTCGATTAGGATGTTTTAGATTACCCCAGGGGGAGTGATCACTTACTCGCCATGTTAAAGTTATCACCCTCAAGACCCATCATTCTAACGAGGCCACGACACTGGAAACTTATACTCGCCGATTTGTCGGTTTTTATAGCAAACACAGCATTAGAAAACTATACTCTTAAGATTTGACTCTAGAACAAATAAATGAATGGTTTTGTTACGTGCACAATATCAGCAGCTTTATTATATATTCAACAAACGTCACCGCACACAAGAAAAAAACTCAGGGTATGCTGAACGGAGGCATGTAAACTAGCAAAAAGGAGCAAAACAAAGTGTGGGGCATCCTTCATAGATATCCGACAGCAGAGAACCTAGTTAATTTAAGAAAACCTAGAGCCAGAGAGAGGTATATACTGAGACATTTGATGACATCCTAATAAAAAAAAGATCTGTCTTCAATAAACAGCTCACTTCCTTTTAATGAAATATGGGAACAGGTACGCAGATTTCCTGGATATTTTATATCTTAAACATATCCTATTTTGATACCACCAGGAACACACATTCGAAGAACAAGCCAACATTTTAGGCGAACACTTTACCAATGTTTCAAGCTCGTCCCACACTCTCACATTTCAGATGCATGAAAAAACAACAGAAAAACAAAAGCTTTCTCTTTGGACATTTATAAATGACATTCAGAATGACCTTATAACAATACATCCACTACACATAGCCTTATTTTCCGGTGCAAAAACAGCACCGGTACATGAAAGTGTACACTATACAATGGTCGCCCATTTCTCGCAAGCCGGCGTAGAAGCATTGCTGACTTTTTAAACAAAATATGCACAGCGGGAAAGATACCAGAAACTTGGAACAAAAGCCACAATGGTATCTTTTCTGAAACAAGGTAAACCACCTACATGTTCTAGCAGTTAAAGACCAATAGACCTATCCAACTGCATTGCAAAATACTTTGAAAGCATCGTAAACAGCAGAAAAGCCTTTTTTTTTTTCTTGAATCGCGGCAACTTCTAGATATACATCAGGGCGGCTTTAAAAAGGCATCAACAACCGACCACTTTTTCTATCTCGAAAACACAATCCGGGAGATGTTCAGCAACAGGAAGCACAGCATTGAGCTCATCTTCCTCCGCGACCTAGCACATCTAGGTGTCCGCAGCATAATGCTGAGTTGCCTGAACTACTTCCTGAATAACCGCGGTTTCCAAGTCCGTTTAGGCACAATTCCCTACGACGTTCGCACGAAGAAATTGCGTGCCGCAAGGATGCATTTTAACAGAACTCGTGTAATAGCGAAAATGAGTTTGTCAGTCCCAGTAGTCGCTAAGTCCAGAACGTACTGCATCTAATTAGATGACCTGTACATAGCCTGCATTTACTCCAGCATATCCACCTATGAAAGACACTTACAAATGGCACTAAATAAATTAGTTACCTGGGCAGACTTTTCTCCTGAAAAAACAGTCGCCATTGTGTTCTCATTGATAGGAGACGTACAGACCGACTCCACATTTTACTTCAACCAGACCATACTACCAGTGAGACAACATAGTTTTTTGGCTATCACACTTGACAAAACACCTACATTTCTTCCCCACATAAACAACCTGAAAAAGAAAACTGCCAAAGCACTTAACGTCCTAAAGATACTGTCACGGAAACGTAGGGGGTCCGATCGAGCATGCCTTTTGCAGGCCAACCACACCGTGGTGCGCTCCAAGTTAGAATACGGATGCATAGTATACGGTTCAGCAAGGACATTCTCTTGGCGTGATTCAAAGAAAGCTGGGGGGCACTAGAAGTAAGAACAGATGCCAGGTCAATCACGCCAAGAGTTTCATTAGGTGTAGGATGGGTGTCGTGTATCCAATACCATTGTCCCGTGGCAGTACGTATACTGGGCATACAGGCCATTGCATCAACATTAGGCATATGGAACATGCACAGTCTATAAAGAAAACGAAACAAACTTAGCAAAACATTGCAATGCGTGTGAGTGTGTACCTTTCTTTGTTGAAACTAATATACTGTTTCTTCATAAAGACCAGACTACTCGAGAAATCGCCGAGGCTTTCCATATTAACCGGAAGCAAAATGTTTGTGCCAATAAAACGTCCGTTGCATTGACAGAAAAAGAGATGACCATGCTGAACAATCGATAGTGCGTGGCAGTTTTCGCCACGTGCGTGTGATGTGATGTGGTGGGGGGGGGGGGGGGGGGGGCTTTTTAGATGTGCTGTCATATTTTTATCAATTTTGACTATGCGCATGAGGGTACACCAAGTGTGTGTATATATATGCTCTTCCGTTCTTCCATTAAATCAGTTATCAGTTCTGCGCCGTCGTTGTCCACTTCTCATTGTCTCGTCTTTGTTGCGCACTTATATTACTGTCCGTCATAGTTCACCAACTCGCCCAATCAGCCGTTCTTCTACAGTCCATCTAGAATACACTTCAGCAGAAAGCCCCGGTTGATTAAGCAGCTTCTCATACGCTTTCAACAAACGTGGCAGGACTTCGACATTAGCGGAAATCCAAGTACTGCCCTAAAAAGCAAATCGCTCCCACGATAGTACACCCTCTGAGAAGTTTTCGACCTCACACTAACGTAATTTTAAAAAAAACACGAACACCACATGAGGATATATTGCAAGAATACCTGCATGAAAATAAAAATATATTATTACATTTCTTTTTACACAGACGGCTGAAAAACTAAAGACTACGTTGGTAGTGCAATTGTACGAGAAAACAGAAAATCATACGACTGCTTCGGTGAGCATCAGCGCATACAGCCGAATGGTACTGCTGTTTGTGTGATGTAGAGAAAAATTTGGATGAGAAAATAAAAAACAGCATCATATACTCATTCATTAAGCTACATTGCAGCAATAAACTCCAAAACTGCTGTTGAACCACTGATAGGAAACATTACACAAAACATATTAAAGGTTACAACACAAAAACGCACTATAAAATTCTGCTGGCTACCTAGTCATGTTGGAATCAGGGCTAGTGAACGAGCAGATATATGTGGTACGCGTGCGAAAAATGAGAAAATAAAAGATATAAACATGCAACACAGATATTGCATGAAGTTAGTATGCGAAAAATTAGGAGCTAAATGGCAGGCTGCTTGAGAAAGTGAAGCAGAGCACAAGCTTCACTCTGTAAAGCCCGTTTTAAGAAAATGGCAATAATGTAAAATCGGAAACGATTTATCGAGGTAATTTTATATCGGCTGCAAATAGGTCATACACACATCACCCATAACCTCCGGCGAACCTAAAAAGACAAACATGTATGTGAAATGTGTGGATATGAGCTCACGGTTCATCACATTTTCGTTTCATGCTCAAAACTCGAAGAACGTGGAAAAAATAGTTTCCTCTATTTTACAATGAACACATTTCATTTCATCCTCGATTGCTTTTTGGTAAAAAGCACTCGTTGATTGTTTTCCTTGTTTATACATTTCTGAAGACAGTCAAAGTTTTAAATGATTTATTTATTGATTTACAATAACCCCAGGCCCTTAAAAGCGTTGAAGAAGGGAGTGGGGGAACAACTAAACGAAATATACGTAACCTAGGTATTTACAGGGGCATGAATTGAAGTATTACCTAAATGTCGCAATAAATACAAACAGTAAATACAATAGGAAGCCTCGCAAAAATCCTGCCAGTATTCAGCATATCTTAGCAATAAAATATGAGCCACATCTCCAGTCACCTAATAGGTCATCTAACCTTGTGTCTGGCGCATGATAGCAGCAGTTGCTTATGCGCCATAATACCTCATAACTAACTATTCCTTCAGATGATACATATTAGCTGATCATACTCACACAGAGTGTGATGGGGAAGCTCACTCTTGACGCTGGAGCGCGGTTTAGGAAAACGCATGACATTTAAGCGTCAGGTTGCCAGTTGGCTGCCCAGCGGTTCAGGTTCCCTGGTCTATGCATTCCAAAAACGAAATTTTGAAAGCGGCTCCTTAAGCGTGAGCTCTGCTTCCAAACCGTCAAAGACATGAGAGGCTTGTTTATACAGCCTTTATAATATCGAGCCGAAATTTACAAGTGTTTGGCAACGTGTCTATTTCGAGAGCTTAAATTGGTTCTAGGATTGCCTTTCAGCTAAATATTTTATAATTAATAAGGAATAACGAAAACGTCCTACCTAACCGTAAGCACCTCCATTTAAAGACTTCAAACTTTCACCCTCACAAATCAATAAGGAGTTCATAAACGTTCAAATCAAAGGGAAACAAGTCAACTTTCATGAGATCATTTCAGGATGTGTAACATTGATAAAACGCTTTCGGTCCAGGGGTGGAATCATGCAAAATGTTCTCCATCTCCTGTGTGCTTACGCTTTCAGACAAGTGAACAAAAATATTTGAGACCATAGTGTTAGTGATATTTTCATTGCTGTCTTCATGATGCTACCTACTGGCTTGTATATGTTCTCAGAGCATGGTCAAATTATTTGTGGAGATTTTGATCAATTTTTTCCCTTAGAAGCATATCTAATAAAAAACTATTTTAGTTTACTTCTAAACAGTATACCATACAACATAGTTTCATTATATTTGTTATAATTATAATTTTCCGAAGCTTAACGTTTTAATCATTGGTAGATCTGCTACTCCGTCTTTGTGGTGACATTGAAATGAACTCTGGTCCTGATGACAGTGCCCTCACATCTGTCCTTGATGCAATAAAAAGGGTTGAGTTGGGGCAAGCGGAAATATTAGGCGAATTGAGAGGCCTCAAAGAAAAACAAAGAGCTACTCATAATCAAATTCAGCATTTAATGGAGAGGGTATCCGCCCTTGAAACCGCTATTGCTTCCCCCAGCGTTAGTTCAGCTGTTGCTTGTGACACTGACGCAACGTCCGATATTTCAAAACAACTGCAGTCTATTCATTCGAGATGCGATGACGCTGAGAATAGATCTAGACGGCCAAATTTGCTTTTCTACGGCATTTCAGATGACGCCAAAGAGGACTGGCTATCCTCAGAGCGAAAGTTAATAGACTTTTGCACTGAGCTCCTCAATATAACAATTACCGGATCTCAAATCGAACGCTCGCATCGTATAGGAAAGTTTTCTGCTGACAAGCATCGACCAATAATTGCTAAGATGGCTCATTTTAAAGATAAACAGACAATCTTATCTGCTGCTCACAAACTAAAAGGTTCAGGCTATTCTATCAGCGAGGACTTTTCGCCTGCCACACGACCTGCACGTAAAAGTATAATAGAATATGCTAAGGCTGAGGATAAGAAGTTCAGGTTATCTGTGGATAAAACCCACAACAGGAAAGAACAGATTCTCAGTCTGCTTCGAAGCTACGGGGAGTGCTTCTCATCGTCATCGAAGGTACGACAAACACCACTGGCCAAGCATCGCATAATAACGGACGAACACGCCCGACCTCTGCGCCAAAGCCCTTATCGTGTATCGCCGCGAGAACGCCAGGCCATTCGCAATCAAGTTGAGGAAATGCTGCGTGATGACGTAATCCAGCCATCGAACAGCCCCTGGGCGGCACCAGTCGTTTTGGTCAAGAAGAAAGACAGCACACTTCGCTTCTGCGTTGATTACCGCCGCTTGAATAGCATAACGAAGAAGGATGTCTACCCGCTTCCCCGCATCGACGACACTCTCGACCGGCTCTCCAATGCAAGGTATACTTCTCATCGATGGACCTGAAGAGCGGATATTGGCAAATTGAGGTCGACGAAAGAGATCGCGAGAAGACCGCATTCATCACACCGGACGGCCTTTATGAATTTAAGGTGATGCCATTTGGCCTCTGCTCCGCACCAGCCACGTTTCAACGAGTAATGGACACAGTCCTGGCAGGCTTGAAGTGGCAAATTTGTTTGGTATATTTGGACGACGTTGTTGTCTTCTCGTCAAACTTTGAAGACCACCTAAAACGACTACAGACAGTGCTGGAAGCCATCAAGTCATCGGGGCTAACGCTAAAAGCAGAGAAGTGTCACTTCGCCTACGAAGAACTCCGATTCCTAGGTCACATCGTTAGCAAGGACGGTATTCGCCCAGACCCGGAGAAAACAGCTGCAATCGCACAATTCCCACCGCCTGCCGATAAGAAAGCTGTGCGCCGATTCCTTGGGCTGTGCGCTTATTATCGACGATTTGTCAGAAACTTTTCGCGGATCGCCGAACCGTTGACGCAGCTTACAAAGGCTGACGTAACTTTTCAATGGGAAGCGCCGCAAGAAGAAGCCTTCGACGAACTTAAGCGCCGCCTGCAATGCCCTCCTGTACTTGGCCACTTTGATGAAAACGCCGAGACCGAAATTCACACCGACGCGAGCAGTGTGGGCCTAGGAGCCGTTCTCGTCCAGAAGAGTGCCGGACAGGAGAAAGTAATCGCCTACGCTAGCAGGTCCCTCTCAAAAGCCGAAGTCAATTACTCGACGACCGAGAAGGAGTGCCTTGCAATCATCTGGGCCACTTCTAAGTTTCGTCCATACCTATACGGCCGACCATTCAAGGTGGTAAGCGACCATCACGCGCTCTGCTGGCTGGCTAATTTGAAAGATCCTTCCGGCCGCCTTGCCAGATGGAGCCTACGACTTCAAGAATTTGACATGACTGTAGTCTATAAGTCGGGCCGGAAGCATTCCGACCCAGACTGCTTATCCCGCGCTCCCGTCGATGCTCCCCCGAAGGACGATGACGATGACGCCTTTTTGGGACCGGTAAGCGCCAGCAGTTTCGCAGAACAACAGCGATCAGACCCTGAGCTGAAAGCGCTAGCCGATTACTTGGAAGGAAAGACCGCTTCCCCTCCTGGTGTGTTCAGGCGACATTTATCATCCTTCACGTTAAGCAATGGCCTCCTCGTGAAGAAGAACTTTGCACCGAACAAGACCACGCAGCTTCTCGTAGTGCCTAAAAGCCTTCGGCAAGAAATTCTGCAGGCGTTGCACGATGAGCCCACAGCAGGCCACCTCGGATTTGCGCGCACGTTGCGTCGAATCCAGGAGAAGTATTACTGGCCGCGACTGCCTGCCGAAGTTTCCCACTACGTGAAGACGTGTCGTGAGTGCCAACGATGCAAGACGCCACCGATCAGACCAGCTCAGACCAGACCAGATCAGACCAGACTAAACCCGATTCCGCCCCCAATCCTGCCCTTTCAACAAATTGGGATGGATCTCCTTGGCCCCTTTCCATCTTCGTCTATGGGTAACAAGTGGATCATCGTGGCCACTGACTACCTTACCCGTTACGCCGAAGCAAGAGCACTACCAAATGGTACCGCGGCAGAAGTCGCCAAATTTTTTGTCGAACAAATTCTCTTGCGACACGACGCCCCAGAAGTGCTCATCACGGACAGGGGAACGGCGTTTACGGCAGAGTTGACGCAAGCCATCCTGGAATACAGTCACACAAGCCATCGACGAACAACTGCGTACCATCCCCAGACCAACGGCCTTACGGAGCGCCTGAACAAAACGATCGCGGACATGATCGCTATGTACGTCGACGCTGAACACAAGACCTGGGACGCCATCTTGCCGTACGTGATATTCGCGTATAACACGGCAGTCCAGGAGACGACCAGAGCGACCCCGTTTAAGCTTGGTACGGCAGGGAGCCCACGACGACGCTCGACGCAATGCTGCCGCACGTAACCAACGAGGACAACCTTGACGTCGCCGCCTACCTGCAGCGTGCAGAGGAAGCCCGACGACTCGCACGGCTGCGTATTAAAGACCAACAGCGCACCGACAGCCGACGATACAATTTACGACGACGCCACGCAAAGTACAATCCAGGAGACCAAGTGTGGGTTTGGACACCAATTCGCCGTCGCGGATTAAGTGAAAAGTTGTTGCGTCGATACTTTGGACCATACAAAATCCTTCGCCGCGTCGGACCACTGGACTATGAAGTCATTCCCGACGGAACGTCAGCATCACAACGGCGACGCGCACGCCCAGAAATTGTACATGTTGTGCGACTGAAGCCATATTACGCACGTTAAAGAATCTGTGGTGTTTGAACTTTGCAGTGTTTATGTTTAAGTTCCTCTATTCTGGAATATCGAGGCGATGTTTTTTTTAAGGGGGGAGTAATGCCGCGAAACATTCAAAACAGTATTTGTTGTTTTTTAACAGCCACCGGCATACAGGTTTATCACTCTGATTCTGGACCGCGTATCAGTTCCGTAATCTTTGTTTGTTAATGCTTGATGTCGCGAGTCACACCTTTATCAGTTTTGTTGTAGCGCAAGATGCACCGAGATCTGTCTCGAAGGTTCCGGCCACTTGGGTGTCTTTCCACAATGTTCCAGCCCGTGCTGGTAGCTGTTTGCGACGTTATCTAGATTGTTCTGTGCAGCCTTTAAATTGAGCGTTGCCGAGTGTGACGAGCATTCTTTGTTCGACGATCGACGAGCACGTTTGTTTCTATCGCCGCCGCCGAGTTGCTTAGTTCTTTTGCGGGCGCAAGTCAGCCCAAATAAACAGTTTCTTTAGTGCAATCATCGACCCCTTCATTTGTGTCGTCGACCTCGTCACCACTACGTGACAATATCAATATTACTGCTCTGTTTTCAGTAGGTCCGGTATGCAATATAATGCATGCGAATGGTACCATACGAATGAGTGCAAAAGGCAAGCGAATGTATATATGCCTAACATTCTGGTTCATGGACTTTATTTGCAGAAGACCTCAGCGTTGCTGCCTGCGATCACAGGAGTTTCCTTCAGGACTAATCTGCGGACAACAGGCTGAGTCGTAGCATAGCCGACACTGCCAAGAGAGCCCCTAGCGCATGCAAATGTCATGGCAAGGTGTGCCTTCTACGACAGAAGACCTCCATGGAAAGAAGACCGGTTAAAGTGCCGCTTCTGTGCGCGCATTTCTTCGAACTACGCAGATCTCAACAGACACATGCTGCACCACACGGAAGAAAACACACTTATAGGTTCAGAGTGCGCAATGGTCTTTACGAGTAAGTCCAATTGTGATAATGGCATGCTAAATAACACAGCAGGAAGAACAAATGAAGCTGAGGTGCACCCATTTCCCGCTTATGAGTCTAACACTCAAACGTGGCAAACAGGCAAGGGTGTCAGCGAGAGCAGTCGCAAATGTGACATGTTACCTAGTGCATCTGCACAGTCATCGCATTTAACCGACGGTAAGCTAACACACACCGGCGAAAGACCTTACAAATGTAATATTTGCCCTTATGCAGCTAGCAATTCGGCAGATTTAACCAAGCACAAGCGGAAGCATACAGGCGAGAAACCTTACAAATGTGACTTGTGCCCTTATACAACTGCCTGGCCAGATGATTTAAATCAACCCAAGCGCATCCACGCTGACAAACGACCTTACAAATGTGACATGTGCCCATATGCAGCTGCTAGTTCGGGAGATCTAACTCAGCACATGCGCACGCATACTGGCGAGAAGGCCTACAAATGTGACATGCGCCCTTATGCAGCTGCTAGTTCGGGAGATATAGCTCAACACACGAGCATGCGTACAGCTGAGAAACCTTATAAATGTAAAATGTTACCTTTTCCATCTGCAGAGTCACCACATTTAACCGGTCACAAGCTCACGCACACTCGCGAACGACCTTACAAATGTGACATTTGCCCATATGCAACTGCTAGTTCGGGAGATCTGACTCAGCACATGCGCACGCATACTGGCGAGGCCTACAAATGTGACATGCGCCCTTACGCAGCTGCTAGTTCGGGACATATAGCTCAACACAAGCTCATGCATACAGCTGAGAAACCTTATAAATGTGAAATGTTACCTTTTTCATCTGCAGAGTCACCACATTTAACCGGTCACAAGCTCACGCTCACTGGCGAACGACCTTGCAAATGTGACATTTGCCCTTATGCAGCTGCAAGTTCGGGAGATCTAACTCAGCACATGAGCACGCATACTGGCGAGAAGGCCTACAAATGTGACATGCGCCCTTATGCAGCTGCTAGTTCGGCAGATAATGCGCAACACAAGCGCATGCATACAGCTGACAAACCTTATAAATGTGAAATGTTACCTTTTCCATCTGCAGAGTCGGCACATTTAAATGGTCACAAGCTCGCGCACACTGGCGAACGACCTTACAAATGTGACATTTCCCCTTATGCAACTGCTTTTTCGGGACATTTAACTAAACACAAGCGCTACCATACAGGCGAGAAGCCTTACAAATGTGACCTGTGTCCTTATGCCACAGCCTGGCTAGGAGATTTAAACAGACACAAGCGTATGCACACTGGCGAAAGACCTTTCACATGTGACCTTTGCCCTTATGCAGCTGCTAGGTCGAGAGATTTAACTGAACACAAGCGCACGCATACCGGTGAGAAACCTTACAAATGTGACATTTGCCCTTATGCAGCTGCTAGTTCGGGAGATTTAACTAAACACAAGCGTACGCATACTGGCGAGAGGCCTTATAAATGTGACATGTGCTCTTATGCAGCTGCTAGGTCGGAAAATTTAACTCGGCACAAGTTCACTCACACTGGCCGCAAACCTTACATATGCGACATGTGTTCTTTTGCAACCTCTACTCTTTCACATTTAGGTCTGCATAAGCAAACGCACACTGGCTAAATACCTTATAAATCCGACCTGTATCTTTATGCAGTTCGTACTTCACCTTTGCTTTGCATAATTCTCGTGCACTGAATAAAAACCTTAAAAATGAGTCGTGTATTCCAATGCACCTCTTTGCTTTTCAGATATAGCTCTGCATATGCACAATCATGCTGGCTAGAAACCTTAAAAACTTCCGCATTATCCTTATACAGCTGTTCGCGGTTCACAGTTAGCTCTGTGTAAGCGCACGCACGCTTGCTAGAAATCTACCGATTCGACATGTATCCTCATGGAGCTGTTCGCTCTTCATATTTAGTTCGGCATACTCACGGCACCCGCCGGGTTAGCGCAATGGTTACCGCGCTCGACTACTGCTCCCAAGGATGCGGGATTGAATCCTGGCCTAGGCGGCCGCTTTTCGATGGAGGCGAAAAGCAAAGCACCCGTGTGCCGTGCGATGCCATCAAAGAACCTCAGGTGGTCGACATTTCCGGAGCCCTCCACTACGGCGTCTCTCATAGCCTCAGTCGCTTTGGGACGTTAAACCCCACAAACCAATCCATCGGCATACTCATGCGCACACTTGCTCAGAACCTTAGAAGTGCGACATGCCATTTTGCGGCTGCTCAGACGCTGCAATTAACAGCGCAAAAGCGCACGCGCACTTGTGCTGACCTCAGAAATACGACATGTACTCTTAAGTAGGTGCTTGTTCTTAACTTTGAGCTCTGCATTAGCGCACCACACCAGATAGCCAGCTAGCAGCGTTACAAGTGCGTCATATGTCCTTTTGCTTTAAATTCACGCGAGCGCACTCACATTGGCGAGCAACCTAAAATGTGCCCAGTTTCGTTTTGCAGCTCCTCATTCTTCATATTGCACTTAGCGCCAGCGCAGAGACACAGGTGAGCGATCGTATAAGTCCGATGTTAGCCTCTTTTTTACAACTCAGTTTGCATTTACCTCGGTACAAGGACAAGCATTTCAGTGACCTTACAAATCTGGCAATATCCATTTTACAGCTCCTCGGACTCCACATTAACCTAATGCACGCACGCGAATACCAGATACTTATCCTAAAACTGAGATATGTCCCGTTTTACTGCTAAGCGGTTTGCACGTTCAGGTGAGCACAAATCCACGCACAGTTTTCTTGGCTGCACATCCAACTTAGCTCAAGGGAGGCACACTGACAAGCAATCTTACTCATGTGAGCAGTCTCCTTTTGCAGATTCTCAGTCTACAAACACCTGGGCAAGGGGGAAGCACACTGTGAAGTGACCCTTGAAGTGCGACTTATGATGTGTTGTATTGTATTTGAGCACATTTTAACGTGTCTTATGGCATATACAAGCAGCGAAGGCTATAACTGCAACATTTGCTCATTCGTCTGTCATAAACCATAGCCTAAAGTTGGCATTTCTTTTTTCACAGGCCGTATATTTTATTGGAAGACACCAGCGCATGATAAATACGATGATATTGTGAAATTGTCTAACGATATACGTAGGACGTATCAATCCTCCCTTCCGGACATCGAGTGTCGCTGTTCTTGCTTCGTAAAAACGTTATAAAGATGACTTTGTTTTAACCCCTAAAATTTTCAATCACTATTGAGTATTATTGCTCTATTTTATTCCTAATGATTGAGACTGAGTTTCGCACATCACTATTGCTTTTGTTGTCTGAAATACCTGTTGTATGTGTATATGACGATATGTCTTTAGTAAAGGCACGGCTGAATTGACGGCTCTCTCGCATTCTTTTCGAGCTGATGTCATCCTACATTTTGGGTGATATTTTTCATATCTGGATGCTACAAAGCCGATGCTTTGCCTAATGCCCATTATGTCTCGCCTTGTACCGGACCTGCGTGTCCTTAGTTAGACACTGTAACTAATTTAAACACGAATTCCAGCATTAATGTAGAATACTGTCTTCAAAGCATTATGAGAGGAAGCAAGAAATTATGAATA
Source organism: Amblyomma maculatum (assembly GCF_055883805.1). Taxonomy (NCBI): domain Eukaryota; kingdom Metazoa; phylum Arthropoda; class Arachnida; order Ixodida; family Ixodidae; genus Amblyomma; species Amblyomma maculatum. Next base: position 39,305,293 of record NW_028146738.1, on the reverse strand, counting down.
CCTTTTTCAGCAAACCAAAGAATCGGAAGTGGACATGGTAGAGCCTTAATAGGGAGACTATAAACGAAGTTGGCTTCATACCGTTTCTAACCTTGAAATTATACAAATGTGCAGATATTAGGGAAGTTGCCATGTAGTAACCACAGGATGGTAAAGTCTTAACTTAGTTTAGATTGAAGGAGGGAAGGAAACAGATTAGTAAGAAAAAAAGTTCATGAACAAATTTACCGTGAAGGGTAAGGCAGAAGAATTCAGGATTTCGCAATGGAATAGCTATGCAGCTTTAACCGTGGCAGTTCAGTTCAGTCGTTCAGTCGTGTCCGATTCTTCGTGACCCTATGGACCATGTCACGCCACGCTTTCCGGTCTCTCACTATCTTCCTAACATCACATAACATCACATAACATCTGCAGTGCCTCGAGGATGCCATCTAACCATCGCGCTCGCTGCCTACCCCTTCTCCGGCGACCCTCAACCTTTCCCAACATCAAATCTTCATCCAGAAACTCCTCTCTTCTCATCAAATGACCAAAGTAGCTGAGCTTTAACTTTAGAATTTGACCCTCCAATGAGCAGTCAGGGTTTATGGTCGACCATATCGACTGATTTGATCTTCTGGCAGTCCAAGGAACTCTCAAGAGTCTTCGCCAGCACCACAATTGAAACGCGTCAATCCTTCGGCGATCAGCCTTTTTCACAGTTAACCGTGGATGACGACCTTAATGTAGAAGCGATGAGCGATACCATCGGAGATATCACTACTGATTACGAGGTAGAAGTAGACCGTAGGATAATTAGAGATAATTACGGGCAAATGAACTAAGCAGGTGAAATATTTGATTGAGACAAGAGAAATTATAAAAGCTTCCAACCCTACAGACCAGATAGAACTGACATAGATATCAAGGCTAATCAATAGACGTAAAGTGACCGATATGGGTAAGCATACCACGGTGACAATTGAGCATGCTGTGAAGAACGGGGGAAGCCTTAAAACGGTTAAGAATGAATAGGGACAAGGCGAGCAATGTCATCCCGAATATGAAGAAGATAGTCAAAGTAGCACAGGAGTTCTATACTGAAATCTACAGTAGCCAAAGTAGTCAGGGCAATGAGACTGGCAGAAGCAAAAAACAGTCAGACGTTCCTAGAGTGACGAAGGACGAGGCTAAGAAAGCTTTAGACGCTATGAAAGGGGGGAAAACAGCTGTCGAGAATCAGATAACTGCAGATTTGTTGACGGAGGTGGGAATATTGTGATAGGAAAAGTGGCCAAACTACGTACGTAATGCCTGTTGTCTTCAACGGTACCAGATGAACCATGGAAGAAAGCAAGCATTGTCTGAATCTTACTAAAAAAGGGGACGCTAAGCGCTCGAAAAATTACAGGCCATTTGGCAGCATGGTGGGCCGTTGTGAGGCGATAGCTGGGGTGCGTGTAAGATTCAGCACAGCTCGAGTGAAGCGGTCCACGAACGCAGTTCCACGGTAGAGAATGCCTTCAAAAATTCGAGAAAAATTTGGATGGCTGCTCACTGTGTGCAATCATGTTGAAGGGTTTTTATTTTGTTACTAATCGGGAGATAGTTTGTGAATATAAGTAAGCACGGTAACTCGAAGCGATTATTTTTTCCGCAATTTTAATGGAGTCACTTATAATAGAGCATGGGTGGCATTGTTTCCTTAGGACTACTCGCAAACGGCATGTGCTTTCGTGAATGTTCTGCCATTTTGAGCAAAGTAGTTTCAATCTGACGGCCTGTCAGTGGGGATTGAAGTTTTTCAGCATTAAAAGTTGCAACTCAAAAAGGCCAATATTTTGTATGCGAGGTTGCTTTATAAACTTCAGTGGGTGTTGTCCCTGCTGCAACTCGAATTCAGACGTCTAGGGGGTGGTAATGGGGAAACGTTATTGCCAGCGGATACAGACGAGTGATCCGAATGGCCCCCCTCCTTAAACGGCGGCCGCTATCCCTTCTCCTGCTCGAAAGGAGGCCTTGTTAACCGAGGTAAAGTCCCGGATATAGTTGTAGGTGCGGGTTACCATCCCGAGTTCGTGGAGGTTTTTTTAAGATCGCATCATGCCTGACATTATCAAAAGCCTTCTCCAGGTGTAGTCCGAGAATGATTCTGGTGTCCCGTGTTCTCGCATTAACAATTGTGTATTTTAGTTGAAGCATTAAGTCGTTGGTGGAAATGTTTGGTCAGAATCGAATCATGATGGGGGGGGGGGGAGGGGTGTACAGTTCTTGCTCCTCCATAAATCTGTTGAGGTGGGTCTGAACAACATGCTCTATAATCTCACCCACCCAAGGTGTGAGTGAAATTGGCCTAAGCCCAAGTAGCACACATTACATGGCCCACCGGGGGCCCGTATGGGCAAGTTGGGCTTGGGCAACCACAATAACACCCACGAGGGCCCGCTTTAGGGATCAAGAGGGCAAGCCCAAATTGGGCTTGCCCCTGCTTTTTCCATTTGGGCATTATGTAGGCGTAGAAAGGGCTAATTGAGTACATATTCCCACATCTGGCCCGCGAGGGTCCCGCTTGGGAAATTTTAGGGCCGTTGCAAATGAAATTTGGGCTTTGTGTTGGAAACGCATGGGCTGATCTAATTGGGGCTGCCCACTCAAAAGCCTAATAGGTCCCGCATGGGCCGCGGCGGGGCTAAATACGGGTATGCCCGCACATTGCCTACATGGGACCCTTGAGGGGGACTTGAGGGAAGGTCAGACGAAAATCTGGAATTCATGCAGAAAATTCCTGGGCTGCCTCAAATAGGGTTGCCCACCAAAAGCCTAGATAATTTCCGCATGGCCGTTAGTGGTGCAGGCAAGTACTTCTTCCCGCTTCTGCCCGCATCGTTCCCTTGCGGGGCAATTTAGGGCAGATGCGATGCAAATGTGGGCCTAAAGCAAATAGAAGACGGGCTAGTCCGATTGGGGCTGCCCACGCGAAAACCGAATAGGTCCCGCATGGTTTGCGGCCGGGCTGAAAAGCGACCACACCGCCACGCTGCCCACACGGGTATTTCTTGGGGTACTTGCGGGAAAATGCAACATATATTCGTAGTCCATGCGGTAAAATCAAGATCAGCCCAATTGGGGCGGCCCATGAAATGCCGCAGTGGGCCCCAAATTGGCCGTAGGCGGGCTTACCGCTCTGAAACGTCTCCACCCTGTCGTTAAGGCACCATTTTATTTATGTAAATCATGTTATACCGGCTACTAATTGCCTCTTCTGGAGGTTTCACATAACTGTCCTTAGCATATCTCTGCTATGAATAAAGACTATTTATTTTTACTCTAACAACTGCCTTAATTATGCAGTGTCGACAGAAAATATGCAACAGTAACTGTTCCGCTTTACGGGTATGCACTGAACGACCTCCAAATGTTTCCTGCGGCATTACTATTCTACACACACCACCGAAATAAATATTCAGACCAACATTTGGGGGTGATGTGGGCCAGCCCACATTATTGTAGTGTTGGGAATAAATTTCTCTCATGTTACTGAGTGTCGCATACAAGCAAAAAATAGCGCCTAATGTTTCGCAATTGATGATTATTTGAATTTGGGCAGACCCGAAAATGCGATTCAACCCATCAGGGCAGCACATGGGTCAGCCCGAAACGGACTGGCTTTCGCAAATCCCGCGCCTGTATAATTCAGGTATTGGAGGGATTTATCGAATTAAAATTTAAAACCTTGATCAATGGGATGGCATTGCCTGCACAAATGTGGGACCCATTAATGATTCTGGTGTGCTGCCCACATTCGTCTACCTGGGCCGAACGTGGGCAGCCCTATTTGGGCTGCCCACACGGATACAGATTGGGACCGATAGTGGCAGAATTGGGCAGCCCACGCGGGGCCCCTCTGGGTACGTGTTGCAAATCCCGCATGGGGCCCGTATGGGCTGCCCTCACGGGCCCAATGCGGGCCCCCACTTCATAGCCCACTTTGTGCTACTTGGGAGGTTTTCAAGGCTGATGGTTTTGCCTGGTTTTGGAATTAGAATGATCTCAGCCATTTTCCTTGTTTGTGGTATTGAGCCCTCTCACCAGCATTTCTGGATGAGCTTAGGTAGGGAGCCTAGTGTATCTGCATGTAAATTACGGAGTATCTTATTTTTACCCTATAACACGGATTTACAGTTTAGCCTGGTAATTTCTCCCCTTACCTCAGCCAAATAATAGGGAGGCCAAGCTGTGGGTTTTGCGGACCGCATAATCGGGAAATGCTTGGCTGGGAGCGTGCCCAATATATCTGTCTTTCAGTTCAAGAAAAGATCGTCTGTGTGAGTTTTTGCAGGCTCTGCCACTGAGTGGTTCTGCTACTTGTAGGATAAAGTAGATGATGGAGCAAATTCCAAGCCTTAGCTTAGAGACTCCCATATTTCAAGCAATGTGGCTGAATGTGTCGTCCCAGTTTTGCTATGCAAGTTTAGCTGCATGATTCTCAATGTCCTTGTTCAGTCTAGCTATTCAATTTTGCAGATTGTGGTCAAGTCGCTGCCATTTGAGTCATTTTTCGAGCCCTTTCTTTGCCTCCCATAGATGAAGAATGTGGCTGCCCGCAATCTCCAGGTGGTCAGCCTGCTCTAACATGCGAGTGGCGGTCCTGACATCTTTGTATTGATCTTGCGCCCAAATATCTATGTCTAGAATGTTGGGTGTACCTGCTTGTCTGTTGGGGGTTTTTGTTGCGCGGAATGGGTCCCAATCTACAAGGCTGGGTCGTGTGCTTTATGAAGTTTGGGGCCGGTGCACACTGCAATTTTCAATATGTAGTGGCCACTGCGAAATTGTTCTGACTGGTGATCCATGTTTGAGTGCCCGCATTTTTAGCAAATGTCAAATCGGGGGACTTACCACAGAGAGTGGGCACTAGTGGGTCTGTAAGAAGGGTCAACGAACACTGTTGTGCGTGCAGCCCCAATTTGTGGCCTTTAATGCCCTTATGTGCGTATCCCCATGCCAGGTCTTGGGCGTTGAAATATCCAGCAAAAAAATATGGGGTGATTGCCTGCAAGTTTCAGGGTCGACTGAAAAAGTAGGCCAAACCTCGCTTTCCTTAACCCCGGCCTGCTTCAGACATTGAATGCAAAGAGGCTGCGCTCGGATGTTTTTAATGTGAAATCAGTTAAACTAGCACGTGTGTGACATTTGCAATAGGGTGCCATGCTGAACAACCGTAATGTTTCGCTTGGCTGAAATCGTGACCCCCTGCTTGTCACCTCGCTATGAAAATGATTGATATCCTACTAGTTTGCTATTGATTTGCGTCCCTTGTAGCGCAATGAAATGAGGTCCGTGTCTGTTGTGCAGGAATTGTTTGAGTACAGCTCGTTTTCGGCCAAATCCTCGACAGATCCACTGTTAGACTGTATAATTTGGTTGTGGATTTATATTGATAATATTGTCAGGCATGCGAACAGAAGAGAACAAGGAAGTGCAAAAAGAGGCTCTCCGGAATAGAAGTGGAAGAAGAGGAAGCTCACTATATCTTGGTTAGCACATCAGGCTAAGGGGCAGAATCACTTTGTAAATAAACCTTAACAGTGTGGTAGAGGTGCGGGGTATCGATCCCCGTACCTCTCGCACGGGGATCCCCGATCCCCGTACCTTTGGCGTACAGCGGTTTCGCTCGTACCTTTATGGACGTTCCTTTACAGTCATCACCGATCATCATTCACTTTGCTGGCTGGTGAATCTACGCGACCCCTGCGGTCGGTTGGCCCGCTGGGCATTACGCCTTCAGGAGTTCAACTTTACAGTGTCGTACAAAAGTGGCCGCTACCACGCTGACGCTGATGGCCTCTCGCGGCTGCCTCTCGCAACTACCCTATGCGATGACAACTTTGACGACTATCTTGCCGCCGTTTCCGTACAATTTCCGGATCTTGCCACTTTCCAGCGAGAACAACGAAAAGATCAAGACTTGGTGTCACTTTTTGAAAAAGCTCGTGATCCGGCATCTGCGAACCCTTTCTGCATTTGCGATGGTTTGCTGTATCGAAAAAATTACTCGTCTGGCGGTGCACGCTTTCTGCTAGTCGTTCCGACTAGCCTCTACTCCTCTGTTCTACAATCTATGCACGATGACGTTACAGCTGGGCACTTGGGGTTTGCCAGGACTCTTACGCGCATTAAGGAACGTTTCTACTGGCCAAATATGCGTCGAACGACTCAGCGTTACATGAACTCCTGCGTGCAGTGCCAGCGGTTCAAGCTCCCCACGACTTCTCCGCCGGGCTACTTACATCCGGTGACACTACCGACCACACCATATGAGCAAGTGGGTGTTGACCTCATAGGCCCGTTTCCCCGCTCGTCCAAAGGCAATCGCTGGGTCATCGTGTGCGTTGATCATCTCACGCGTTACTGTGAAACTGCCGCCATCCCTTCCGCCACCGCCGCTGACGTCTCGTTCTTTCTTCTCAACGCTGTCGTCCTCCGTCATGGGCCTCCTCGTGCAATTATCAGTGACCGAGGCCGCCAGTTTACGGCAGATGTTGTGGAGCAGCTTCTGCGCTATTGTACTTGCCAGTTGCGTCACTCTACGCCGTACCATCCCCAGACAAATGGCCTCGTCGAACGTACAAACCGGACACTGACGAACATGCTTGCGATGTATGTTGACTCGCGGCACAAGAACTGGGATGATGTGCTTCCTTTTCATTACTTACGCCTATAACACCTCAAAGCATGAGACAACTTCCTGTAGTCCATTTTTCCTCCTCTACACCCGTCCGCCTCGACGTTCTCTTGACACCATTTTGCCGTTCTCTCTCGACACCGAGCTGTCTGTTTCGAGCCCCCTCTGCCGCGCTGAAGAGGCTCGTCCATTCGCCCGATTACGCACTCTGGCCTCGCAGGACCGCTCTAAGCAGCACTACGATCGTCGGCATCAGGATGTCTCCTACCTTCCCGGCGACTTAGTGTGGCTCTGGACACCTCTCCGCAAGCGTGGTTTGTCCTAGAAGCTGTTGTCGCACTACACAGGCCCATTTATTGTGCTCAAACGCATCAATGAGTTGAACTACGTCGTGTCTCGCCAATGTTCCCAAGGTCGCCCCTCTCGGAAAACACAGGTAGTTCATGTCGCAAGAATGAAGCGCTGCCACTCCCGCTCGGGACTCTGACTGACAGCCCAGGGGCTTCGTCTGCGAAGGGGGAAATGGCAGGCATGCGAACAGAAGAGAACAAGGAAGTGGAAAAAGAGGCTCTCCGGAATAGAAGTGGAAGAAGAGGAAGCTCACTATATCTTGGTTAGCACATCAGGCTAAGGGGCAGAACCACTTTGTAAATAAACCTTAACAATATTTTGATGCCGCTTCAGAAGAAGCGGATTTATGAATTTTGAGAAGGAGCCTGCTCTCTGCAGCCTAAGCTAACTAGTTCCTGCCGGTGTTACATATTTCTTCCATGATGGAAGACATCGCAAACTGCATCTGAATGAGTGTTGTATGTCTGTGGTTGTGGTTTTTCAGTTGAGTATTTTTTTGCGATAGAGGTGTTTGGCTGTAATTTAGTGTATGAGATGATAAACTGAATGAGTTCATCCTGAGTCTCTGTCAAAATTACGAATACGTAATCGTGAAACCGTTTGTAAGAGCCTGATTCGTTTGAATATTAAAAAGTCTGATTCAATTTTGCCCATGAATCTGATGCTGTAATTGGGCATCATTTTTGCTTATAGCTTTACCGCTGCTTTGAAGATGCTGAATTCGAAGCCATAATCTTAAAGTCCAACCTGGAGAGTATCTTGACTTCACATGCACTAGCAGGATTAAGAGTTTTAAGCTCTTATAAGATTCTATGATTGCTTGAACTCCGTCATATTGTGGGATGTTAGTGTACAGCAATGCTACACCGGGTGTGTGGAAAAACTACACGTGGGAAGTTGATATTGAATAATTCTTTTAGGCAAAGATAAATGTCACGTATATATAATGCATGTTTCGGAAGTATATGTATAATGAGAGAACCGATGTAATCTGAGATTGGTTTCGATGAGTGTGGCAATACAATAAAACAGATAGCCCTGGAAGCAGAATACTTGTGTATTTTCGACAGCATATAGAACCCTGCAGCAGATGGTGTTTTGGTAACACCGCCTTTTTTACTCGTGGTGGTAATTCGCTTTCATCGGTTAGTTTAGTGTGTCTTTGCTATAATGTTGTGGCGTTCAGCGATATGACCGAATAATGTTTCTTATAGAATGCTCGGGTATTTTTTTGGCCGCTGTCCCCCCGAATGTAATAATTTTACTTAAAATATTTGTACCTCCAACTTTGTTTGCGGGCTTGATGAAATTGTCATTTCGCTTGCTAAGGGAGACTACAGCGCTAAGCTCTCTTTCGTGAGGTTAGGTTTGCCAGATTTTCATGTCTAGAAGGCGCGGCGAACGTCCTTTTTTGTGAATTTATGTACAGTTCTGTACATTTATCCCCCAAGCCCTTCGTGTCAATCTGTTTTGAGTAGGGGGTACCAAGTATTATTTAGCTTCGGTTTGCGAAGGAATATGTCCGTGGCCTAAGAGTTCGGAAATAGTTGTTTATATCTTTCAATAATTGATTTTCTTATATTTGTACCTGCTCGGGCATAACTTTTGTCCGCGTGAATAAAGGAACATTTTATCAAGGATGCGGTAGGTGCTTAAGAGGTTGTTTAACTTAGAACGATGATGCCTTGGTCAATTTGGCTTGGGAGTGCTATGGTGTTTCACTTTGGTTTCGGTTCTTGCTTCTTTTGACAAACCAAGGGGTCTTCGCGCGAAAACAAAAAGCAAACGCTCAATGTGGCCGAGTACACAACTTTGTAGCCGATAACAGAACTTTACGATGTAGCAGTGACAGGGTCGCTTTCCCGATCCGTTGCTTTTTGACTAAAGTTGATGACGGTAACCACAAGCAAAGCATGGAAGAAGAGTTCGTTTTTTAGGCACGCGCAATATTCAAGTTTCGCAAATAGGTGGCGTAGCTGTCTACGCCATTGGCCTCACATGTTTACGCCAGTGGCCTCACATGCGGTCTCAAAATCGAATGCAAAAGAGTTTTGAATTTATATTAGCCTCACCTACTGCCTGCCATGTGCCATCGGTCAAAGACACCTGCCAATATACTAATGCGGATATTCAGTGCGCCACAACTTAACCGGCAAGGCCCGCACAACATCCTGTAAGGAAATCTGTTAAGGGCCCCTAGTGTCTGTGCATTAAAGCTTCGCTCAGCTGACCGCTCTGTGTTTCAGGTTCGAAACCAGTAAGGATTTGGAATTTTTACTTTTAGTTTTCATTTTCTACCTTCGAGTGAGGTCGTGAATAATGCGTAGCGATTCTGTTAGCTTTGAACACTGTGTTAGAAATATAAAATTGCATTTTATATTTATTATTGCTTTGTTAGTATGCAGCAGTTTCGATTCCTAGCTGCAAGGTCTTTAGCTGATGTCAAAAAAAAAAAAAACAGATGACATACCACAGAAATTTCACGTGGATAACGAACCTATGCCGTCGAGATGCAGGCACGTAGTGTGCTTTGATAGCACACAACTGTTCGCTAAAGACGGGGACACACCGCGGAAACAATTGCTTAATAGTTGACCTTATTGTGTCAAGGCGAACTATTCGGAAACATATCGCTGTAGCCCGCCAACCACTCTTAACAACTTGGTCCCCGACATTTGGCAGCACCGTGCAACACCGCGGAAACTTATTGCTCGAACTGCTGCTTAATGTCGCTCGCTTCACTACAATGGCGTCTAATTTCCTACTCTATACAAAGGGCTAGAAAAAATTAAGTGGATGAACCGGCTTTTTTATTCATTACTTTCTTTCATTATAAAGGAAGATGCGTAATTGCTCACGGATTTATAGTTTGCACCGCGTTCGTGCACCTTTTTTAGTGCGCAACTTTATTGTGCACGAATCAGGTGATTGTGGAGACAACATTAACAAATTTTAAGCATGGAAAATAACGATCAAGTATAGTTGTGCCTACAGTGAACTGAAATCTACAGTTACTTAAGTCGTATGACGCGTGTGTTATGATCAAGCTGTGTTATGACGTAGCTTCATGGCACGTGCCATGAAGCTACAGCGTGATCCTGTCCGGCTCCTGAACATTCCGGTCTTGGCTACGCGACTAACAGCCAACGCTGCGTTAGATGATTTTTTCCTCCCTTGCCTCGCGGATGGCAAAACGCAGATAGATGACGACAAAGTGGGACTGTGCATACCTAATACCATTTACTTAACTTAAGCACGATTTCAAAACATTTCCAATTCCCATCACCTAAGTCACGAGCCCCTCTTTTATGCACCAGATACCAACACCTCAGATGGCCTTGGCGTGGCCTCACGTGTGTTTCAAGGCTATGTGAAGTGTCTATGACTCTCTTGCGCTGCAGGTTACCGAAACTAAATCTGTATTTATGTCATTCGGGGATATCTGCCACTAACCTCTTTGAATCTTGCAAAGAAATTGAATTCATGGATAATTTTTCCTCTTCTGCCAGAGGTTCGCATCTCTCCGCAAAATTTACTTAGCGATTCCCCTTTTGAGATTAGGCCTTCCACTAACCGTTTCAGTTCTCCTCACCTTCATGGCAAGCGTCAAGGGATAAGCCTTAAACCCAGTGTCTGATTCTGTTCATGATTACATAATTTCATCAGGTATATTCCTACACTAGGTATGAATTAGTTCGTTTTTCTTTTCCTTTTTAGTTTGTCCACATTCTAGTTAAACACCCATATTTATCTCAATAATTTAGTACTGAACCATATATATTTACAATCTACAATGCATCCTGGCCAATCCCCTGCCGTGGGTATGTGCCATTTTGCCTGATGTCATCATCATCATCATCTGGTGCTGCTCGCTGCTATGCCAGTTGTGGCTGTGCTGTAAACATAATGCAATTACATTGAGTCCCCACGTAAACTCTTTATGGCGCTACGGCTGTTAATCCCGGCGTCAGCCTCCGCCCGACGGATCTCTCCAGCCGCCGTATGGTTTCCTACCAGGCGACGCCTCAGGTATAGTGCTCTAGAAGTTTGGGCAGTGTGTCGACCGCGCCGCGAAATGCATGGGAGCGAGGGGCCGCTTTTGCGATGACGGAGGCGCCGCAGCGCAGAGGGCGCCACCAGCAACTGGTGTGTCAGCCGTCTGGGCGCCTGCGTATGCGCGCTGTGCGGCGGGGCGGATACCGCGCGGACTGTACGTTCTTGTTTGCTTGTGCGTCATCTCGAGCTGTTCGCGACAAGATTTTACTAATATGCCGGTTAACGGTGCTCAGTACTGTTAGCAATCACCTAATTTATTTTCCATTTTGGCCGTCGGCAACACCTCGGGGAAGTAATATGACAGGAGTTGGCTCCGAAGAAAACAGCTTGGAGAGGGCCGGCGTACGACTCGCACAGCACGCTTCACTCGCCGTACAGCTTGCTTTAGCATTCCTAAAGCACCTAATTCACGTCCAGAAATGTAGTCGTTTTGAAAAGAGGGCAGTGTGACGGCAGGATGTATGAAGAAGTGAAACATACAACATGTGCGTTCGAGCACTGACTAAAACTGGTCACAGTAGCCCCATTATCAAAACAGTCCAAAATGGTATATTCCGTTGTTTCCCACGCCAACTATGCCGACTACAGTACGTCACTGAAGCCACGAGAGAAGTCGGCATTCAGTTGGAATGAATTAAATGTGGACTACCCCGCATGGAGGTAGAGATGACCTAATTCTTCAAGAAAATGTTTCCATTCTAGGGTGCGCAAGCCACCGGTAATATGCAAGTCATTGCCTCCAGAAGATAGCTTAGTCCTGTTTTATGTACATACACAATAAAAAAAAAAATTAATAGCTTTGAAAAAGAAATAACGACGGAAAATAGAGGACGCAGAGGCTATAGGGTAGGCTTAATTCGCTTTCGCTAGATCATCCTTCTGCGAAAGAGAGGTTGTGAGGCCGCACGGTTTCTCAGCACGAACAAAAATAGCGCTATAGGTTCGAAGCTAGGTCGCAAAATTTACTAAAAAATTTGGCTCGGATGCACGCGGTCTTTTTCGATTGCTTTGCACTTCAGATTGTGCAAACTTCATGTAAAATGTGAAGGTTCAAAAAGTTTACCTACTTAATTGGAGCCCCAAAAAAGCTCCCACTTGAAGCAATGAAATTTAATGTGTTTTTGCGGCTTCGCGCTTTGCGAAGTAAGCGAATCACGACAAGAGTTCCCAAAGGGAAAATAATTAAAATCCCTTGGAAGTATTTTACGTGTAATATCAGCCTTGTTAACAATTATAGTCTGGTTAGTATTGCAAAGAGCACCCGCGGCAATTGTAGCCCGATTATATATAGTCCGGTAAGCAGTATTTGCAAGTATATCCAGTCGATTACTCATATTTCATACCACAGACTCAAATAAACACGCATTATGTACGCATATGATTTCGGCATTATATTAATTGCTTGCGTATTAGGTCCTCGTCATCTTTTTCGCATTTTTCCGCTTTCTCTCGGTGCGCGCCAAGAACTGCGTCATACCTGCCAATTCGACGTGCAATTATCAGTGCTTTTATTTTTTGTTTGTTTGCTCTTTACCATTTGATGCCAGTAAAGCGTCCGCACTCAAGTGCTCACTATGAACGTATTACGTATGTGACAGGTTTAATTTTTCACATTTTATTTGAAGTAATGCCGTAACTGTACTTGACTTTTTTATTTTTTTTTCATCTAAACAGCTGGTTCACCCTTTGGTTAGTGGCACGCAAACAAATGTCCGTGATATACGTATATGTTAATCACGAACAAAGAATAAATGCTTGAGTCGCGTATACCTTGTTTATTGTTTTTTTTTGCCGGTAAATACCACAGTGCTTTAAATAGTACGGTATAGTGAATAAATGTGTTTTGCTCGCACACTGTATTTATAATTTATATAAGCGGTGATTAGGGCACATAAAGAACACCGATTAAAGAGATATATTACAGATTACTGGCGATTTAAGATAAACGTTATGTATTAATAAGCGCAAGCAGCAAAATGCAAGCAGGTGTTCGTAAATAAGGTTTGTAAAAAATAGGTGCTCCTAAAGAGGCCTTACGAAGCACAAGCTTTGATTCGCATATGTACACTGTTTTTCTCCGCGTGTTAATAGCGCTCCTGGGCAGTAGCCTTTATTCCCTTACGGGAAAAACGAATGCAAAACACCACGCTTCGTTGCAAACATTAAGTACAAATTGCTCATCTGGACGATTTGTAACTGTCTGCAGGAAAATGTTGAGAGTTTCAGATAGCGATTCAAACATCGCGCACTGCTGCGAAGGACAACCCAAGCGTGCACGATGTCTCCAGATAGACGTAAAAGAATGGCAGGGATCAGTTTAAGCACCTGGAATAAGTCGCCTCTTTAGTTATTATCACACTAATTGCGTAGCGTCTGAAAATTGCTCCAAAGAGAACCGCACCCCTCCGCTATCCCGCGGCCGCTACGCGCCGAGCGGCGAACGTGGCACCCCTGTTGCACGTCGCGCCCTCTCGCGGGAGTCGGTTCTTGTCATCGCAAAAGCGGCCCGCTCTCCGGCGCCGGTCGTCACACTGCCCAATATTCTAGAGCACTATACCTCAGGATAGCGTCCCCGCACCAACTGAGGCCTTGCCATGGATCATCATTATACATCCGTGCGATCTTGGCTGTTTTACTTGCACGGACACTATGGACGTGAAAGAATGAACACGCAATTACGAACGCGTCAGCACATATATTTGTTTGTACCCTACAGTCATGCAGGCCAATGTTGCTTTTTTACCCTGAGGGCATGGCGCTAGCCTGATCCGAGACACATGAAGAGCAGTTGGCAACCTGGGATGCAAAGAGACGCTAGGCGAACTCTTTGGAAAAGCGCTTGGTCGGGATTTTACCGCGAAGCGAACTTTAGCGATCCGTGTCCATACATATACTGAATCATGCGTGGCCTACTTTCAGGATGCCCTCAACCTTTGCCACAAAGTGGAAGTCACAATGTCGGAATCCGAAAAAGTTGGTCACGTCTTGAAGGGCATCGCAGTCTATGCATTAAATCTGTTAGTGTAAAAGACAGCACACGGCCGATACGATCATAAAAGAATGCCGTTGTTATGAAGGTACCAATAGTTGCCTTTGCCGGCATTCCTAATACTATTTCCACATATATTTGTCAAAAATTGCCGCCCCCACACCATCCGAACTTAACCAAAAATGTGAGCCGTATCAGCGGCCTCGATATCTAGGTCACCTGCCCCGTTATTTTGCCGCTAGTTTTTGCCGACAGCCAACACTGGAACTTTCAGGCCGTTCACTAAGAGATCTCAACTCCACTGCTGCAATCAGCGCGCCCACTGCGTTCGCCGTTCGAACAGTTTATACTGGCCGATGTGCTTAAGTCCTCCCATATTGACGTAATCTGGTGACTGGGGCACATCAGAGAACAGGCCTATTTGTTTTGCTTGCGCCTGCGTCGGCAAAATTACCTGTTAATGACAAAACCTTTGATTCCAGCCACAAAGGTCCTGCCTTCCACCCTCTTCTACCTACGATAACAGCTCAAATCCCTTCTCGCCTCGTCCCGACCCTTCAAGCAACGCCATTGATACCAAACCCTTCCGCATCAACTTGGCCCTCCCTATAGCGCTGTCTGTCCTGTTCGCCCAAACGCCGTTGCTTTTCATCTAAGACTCTATGGCCGCACCCCCGACGGAAAACTAGGTGTTGCAGCATCTAGATGTGATGCTGCTAAATTGTCCATGATCTCAAATCTTCGTGTTGTACCACATTGAAATCATGCTGTTTGGCCTCTGCCATACATCGATGACCTTTGAATGAATGGACTCTCCTCTTCGCTGGTGTAAATGAAACCCCTGTCAGGGCTACCTCAGCGACGTCGTCTTCCTTTCGCCGATCTTTACGTCGCACCTTGAACATCGCACCAGTGTTCTCACTGCATTCCGTACAGCCAGTCTCCAGCTCAATTCATCGATATACCCGTTTGGTGACCGCCAGCTCACTATTCTTGGACACAACATTAGCGCCTGCAGAGTTTGTCCTAATCCTGCTAAAATCCAAGCCTTCAAAGACTCCACGGGTTCTCAGTCTTCAAAGGATGTGCGCAACGTTGTTAGCCTTCGATCTTACTTTCGCCGCTTTATCAAATTCTTTGTCCGTATCGCTTGTCTTCCCATCGACCTACGTAACAGCGACACTACTTTCACGTGGGACCTTGTCAGACAAGGCGTATTCGCAACGCTTAACGATGTCTGCTCACGTCTTGGCTCATTTCGATCCCTCAGCTTCTACTGAAGTTCGAATCGATGCCTTCGGATTGGTGCAGCGCTGACCCAACACCACCACGGCAACGACCGCGTCATCGCCTGTGCTAGCCGCTTTTTCTGTATCTACAAACGCAATTATTCGAACACTGAGCGACAGTGTCTCGCCCCTTGGACGGATTGTCGCTAATCTCTTACCTTATATGTCGGTACTTTCTCAGCTGTAACTGACCAAAACGTGCTTTCTTTGTTTTCATCCCTGCGATATCTCTCCGGCCGTCTAGAGTTCTGGGCACTGCACCTTCTAGAACGTTCCTAAACAAAGTGTCAAGTAGAAACGCCTTCATCAAGACGCCGACTGTTTGTACCGCTATAATTTAGAGCCCCTGTTTTTGGTAACACAGACGCCGTCAACTGGATCTATGCTCTCGAGATTAGAGAGAGCTTAGGAGACGAACAGCGCAACGATCCATCTTTAAGACCCATCATTGAAGGCCTGATATCTGGAAGATCAAATTCTTCTCTGCTCCTTTTGTTGCAATAGGATGGTGTCCTCTACCACCTTGACTTTTATAATGACAGTTTTCTCCTTCTGTTGGTGATTCACAAGCAGCTCCTCTACTCTGTTGATGCATGGCAAATTGCAATACGGGTCAGCATAGAAACGTCCATCGAGGCACCAGTTGGCCTCCTTCAACCTATTGACGTGCTCCTGGAATCGTTTTATCGTGTTGAACTCGAAGCTCTTGGCCCGTTACGACGTCACGGTTAGGGCACAAATGGATCGCAGTTGCGATAGATATGAGACACGCTACGTCATAACACAACCCTCTAGCTGCGCTACGGATGTCGCTGACTTTCGTTTACACAGCATCATGCTTCGGTACATTGCTCCTCGCCACTTAATCATAGACGGGTGCGCAACTTCGCGTCCTGAGGTGTTGAAGACATTCAGAGTTCATGGTCTACGAAGCATAAGCTTGCGACCGCTTACTATGTCTAAACCAACTGGCTTACCGAGCGCTTCAACCGCACGCTAACGGATATTTTATCTGTGTATATATGACCTGATCACTACGAATGGGACCTCGCGTTTACATATGCGACCTTCGCCTACAATTCTGCGAAACACGACTCGGTGGATTATTCACTCTTCTTCCTGCTCTTTGGCGGAAACACCTTTGGACACGCTGGTCAAGCCTTCTGCCCGGCCCATAACCACACACGCACGTTACGTCATTGCTCAAGCCACTGAAGCGCGCCAAGAAGCATGTAGTAGGCTCCTCGCCTCTCGGACTGCGCAGAAGTCTACCTACAATAGGCGCCATCACCATGTGTCCTATGATCCTGGCTCCCTCGTACTTCTATTGTCTGCACGCTACGTTGGCCTCTCGTAGACACTCCACCCCCCCCCCCCCCCCCCCACCATGCAGTGGCCCTTACCGTTTGGCGCGCCAAAATAAGTCACTGACGTGATGTATTAACTTGCCTCTGTTGTGCCAGCGTTCTCCTCTCGTCCCGCCACTGACATGGTACGGTTTTGCGCCCTTGCCTTGCGGAAGGGAAAATGCAGATAGATAATAATAATAATAATAATAATAATAATAATAATAATAATAATAATAATAATAATAATAATAATAATAGTACTTTATTTTTCCTTTACTACAAGGAAAGGAAAGGAGCAGCCACTAAAAAGCTGCTTCGAAGAGCAGCTTGACGGGGCGGCTGCCCCTGCATATGACGGCAATTCACAGCAGAGAAAGTCACGCCCACACAGTGAATAAACAATCAATGGAGAAATAATTAGGCTACAAAAAAGCACTATGTAAATCAGGAACAATACATGAAAATAAAACAGAAACGCCGCAGGACAGAACACCTAACTTTAAGATATGTATTTATAGAAACATTTCGCGGATTAATTTAATGGGAGGAAGAGAGAAATCTTGACCGCTATTAGCAAAGTATTGATTTAATATGGTAGGAAGCCTGAAGCGAAGCATCTGCCTGCCATAGTTCGTCCGGCACGCTGTAACGTGCCAATGCTCCGGGTTACGGGTGTCGTATGTGTTTATGTTGTCTTGAAGCGCTGCTATGAGTGTTAGTGTGTTGTCCTTTTTACTGATGACTTGTTTATATAATCGCAAAAGCCTGTAGTTATACAAAGATGTTACTTTAACTATTTTTAGCTGCTTAAATATTGGTCTTGTATGTTCGAGGTAAGAAGCTTTAGTAATATTTCTTATTGCACGTTTTTGAAGGAGTAGTAACTTTGTAATGTTTTCTGCTGTTGTTGTTGCCCATACTAGCAAGACGTAGTACAGAATAGACGAAAACAGCTAATTATAAAGCATAATGTTAATAGTAAGTGGAAATACACGAAAATGTCGGCGTAGAGAACCTATTGTGCGTGATAATTTGTTGACTAAATATTCTATGTGAACGTCCCATGTCATGTGCTCTGAGAAGTACACGCCTAACGTTTTCACAGAGTGAGCAATTTCTATTTTCGTGCCACTAAGTACAAGAGAAGGCAGCTCGAATGCTTTATTTCTGGGATGGAAGAGAACGGTTTTTGTTTTACTGACAATGAGTTTTAGACTGTTTTGACACGCCCAGTGTTCAATTTTTCCCAAGGTTATGTTAGCTCGACTGGATAGCTCTGTGCCTCAGTGACCAGAGAAAAACAGACTTGTATCATCAGCGTAAATAATGCGTTTTGCAGATGAATCTATGGAAACAAGATCATTGATGTAGAGAATAAAAAGAAGGGGGCCTAAAAGACTGCCTTGTGGAACTCCCGAGATGACTGGCTTGACTGTAGAGGAGAAACCGTTTATTTCAACATATTGTGTCCTATTGGCTATGTAGGAAGATATTAAAGAGTAGGCTGCGCCACGTATGCCTTACCTGTCTAGTTTATTGAGTAAAGTTTTGTGGTTGATGCTGTTGAAAGCTTTCGAGAAATCTAAAAATATGCCCAAGACGAGTTTCTTTTCTTCAAAATTAGTTAATATATACTCTTTTTGAGCGAGAAGGGCAAGCTCAGTAGATCTGTTTTTCCGAAACCCGAATTGAGCGGGGTTTAAAATATTATGATGATTAATAAAGGACGTAAGACGAGCAAGAATTAACTTTTCAAATCCTTTTGAGAAGGTAGGCAGGATAGATATTGGGCGATAGTTGAAAAGGTCGTTTTTATCGCCTTTTTGATTAATACTGTGACCCTCGCCGACTGCATGTTACGTGAGAACACGCCTTTTGATAAACATAAGTTGAAAATATGTGTCAGGCAGTTTGATATATCAAGAATAACAAATTTTACTGGCATTATCTGAACACCTGCGCTATCCTCAGATTTGTTATTATTAAGACTGTTGAAAGCCGCCACCACCTCTCCCTCTGAAACTGGATTCAAAAATATTGTTGAGGTATTGCGAGAATAGTTGAGCGGTACCTCTTCGCAGGATGACGAAGTTTGGGCAACAGAAGTGAAAAAATCATTGAAAGCGTTAGCGAGTTCATGTCGCTCAACCTCTATACCATCAAGAATAAGTTTGGTAATTGGTTCCGTTATATGCCCTATGATAGAGTTCAATTTCTTCCAAGTCACCTCCGGGTTATTCCTCGAAAAAACAAACAAATTCTCATAATACAGTTTTTTTGCAGCTCGAAGCTCTTTTGTCACTATGTTTCTGAAAGATTTGAAAGCTTTCAACGAATCAGGACATTTCGTTTTTAGAAACTGGCTGTACAATTTGTCACGTTCTTTTATTCGGTTAAGTAGCGTACTGCTGATCCAAGGCTTACGAGCTCGCCGTGGACGACTATGTATTTTGCGGGGAAAACAAGTAGAATATATGTGTTTGAATAATGTGATAAATTTATCGTACGGTGCTTCAGGATTGGTTTCGTTGAAAACGTCGCTCCAGTCTGCACCAACTATCTGCTCACGAAAGTTATAAAGCGTAAACGAATTGATGTCCCTGTAAGCGTACAGTTTCAAGCTCCTTTTGAGATTAGGTACGTGGTTGACACACAGAAATATAGGGAGTTGATCGCTAATCGGCAGACTGATTACTGCGGATGTTAAGTGATTTTGGTTATTTGTAATGAAAACATCTAATAATGTTTCTGTTTCTTCTGTTACTCTGGTTGGGGCATTTATAGTATTCATACAGCAGTGAACATTTAACAGTGTATCTAATTCCCGCGTCGAAGTACTATATGACAAGAGATTTATATTCAGGTCGCCTCCAAAGACAATATTCAACTTGTGCTGATTCGCAAATTCAACAACAGAATCTAAAAAAGAAAAGAAAACACTCGTATTGCCGGAAGGAGGGCGGTAACACACAGCAAAAACAGGTACGAGCGGACTTTGACCGTAGTATCTCGTAATGGGCGCTAAATACACAAAATTCGTCAAGAAGTTCACATTCTATGTCATTTTTAATCAACATAGATACGCCGTTTAACCTGGCAATTCAAGCAGTAGCTCTTAAACGCTGGTATGCTGAACGCATCGTCTTCGTTACAAAACCAAGTTTCCGATAACATAAGAACATGAATTGGCAACTTCACTTCAGCAAGAAAAATTTCAATGTCATCTTGCTTCCCTCTTCCTGAGCGAAGATTAAAATGAACAATATTTAAAGATTGCTGGGAATTTCCGCAGAAAGAAGCGAGGTCCGATGTATAGACTAGGCTTGACAGAAAAACAGAAATTGAAAAGAAAAACAGACAATAACTAGACAAATGTCAAAACGACGATTGCATCATGCATTTTCCAGTTTGAAGATATCATCTGGGCTACGGATGACAACTGCGCTCTCCCCTTCCGCTTTTCTGACAAATACACGACCGCCAGCATGCCACGTGAAACGATAACCATTTGCTGCTGCCCAGTCTCGACTTAGCTGCAAAAGGTTTCTATTGTACCTAGTCAGGTTTTCAGATATGGAAGCAGATGCCTCCGCAGCTCTCAAAGTTTTTCGTCCTTCGAGCCATTTGTCACGAATCGCTTGTTTAGAGAACCGCAACAGAATTGTGGGAATTTTTCTCACCTTAGCAGGAAGTCTGTGGACATTGTCGATATCGCTCGGTTGCAGATCTGGCAATTTGATTGCTTTAGCGATGCTGCTCAGTTCGGTTAGCAAGTTTTCATTTGGATGATGACGAAGTGTGACTGTTTCCGTGGTGCTGATAGCTGCTATGACAGTTGCGGCTGTGCTGTATATATATTGGAAATACATTGAATGACAATGCTCTCACGGCTTAGAAATAATGCGCATGCAAGAAATTTATTGGCGATATCGGCTGTTTATGAAACACCAGCCGCTTAATTTTTTATTCATCACAATATCATCAGAAACAGCATTTGATATGAAAGGTATCGTCACAGGTCGCTTCAAAAAATGCGCACATGACACCTCACAGGACGGCCCATAATGCGCATTGGCGCTCTATCACATATTTTGCACTTTTCTTGATATTTCAGTGCGTATTGGCATAGCGTTGAATCCTGCGTGCTCAAGAAATATTCCGTTGTCATCCCCGATAATCTTGCCGCATCAGTTCAATCGCTTCTGTTGATGCCGATGGCTTTTAGTGACAGACAGATATGAAGCTCTTCTTCACAGCACATGTCAGTTAACCTTGCAGGCTGTATGGGATATATGCTTGGTAGCCAAGTCAGTTAATAATTTTCCTGCTTGTTACGGAAGTCCAGCCGCGAGAGCGGATTTGCACTCCCAAAGTTAAAGCGCGCAGTTTAGTCAACGCAATGCACTGAACGACCAAGCGAGACCGCAGCGGCGACTGATTTCGGGTGCATGCTACGTAAGTACATTTGTTCCTTATGCACATCACTCGCGTTTTGCGTACATATATACTCAACACCCAGATCCACCTATTTAGACCGTACATGCGCTCTTGCTGATTGTAATGTGAGAACATTGGCTTACAAATAAAACTTTTCTAAGGAAGCTTTCTTTAGCACGCAATTATAAAGAAAAGTAGTTACTTAAAATGTGCAGCGTTTCGTTAGGCCCGCTGCGTATGCATTTCTCCAGCCAAGCCTGTCAGGGTACTGAAAGTAATATTTTATTGACTGTCTGAATTATATACCACAATTATAGAGGCACAGAACTGTTAACATTAGGCCACAGTCAGCATGCGGCTGTAACACTTCCCGAAGCGATATTTGAGAGTATGTATCTCGGAATACTGCAGCCACTTGCAAGAGCTTCTGCATCAGAAATGAGCGCAACGCTTGTTTATGGGCCGTATCTCAGTTGTGTTTCAACGGTGGTGGCGAAAACTGTGGTATTCTTTGACAGGAGATGCAAGCTGTATTGAAATTTCACTAGGTGCGGCTACATCTAAAACGTGATACATCAGGGCCTTATCAGCGGCGACGGATTCCCAGGAGGGAGGGGTGGCATCAAGATATACGCATTGAATGTCGTCTCTCCTATGGACACTTTTGACGCCAAATATAACGTCGTCTAATCTTCCTTGCCGTCGTCTTGTTTACGAAACCCTAAGCTCGTAAGAGGCGTTACCTATCAGCTAGTTCAACCTTTGGCATTCATTGCTATGCACTTGTAACCGAACTGAAACTGGCTGGCGAAGACGTTTACATAAAAAGGCAGCAACATCATTATAGACAGAGACAGGTGTAGAGAAATTCTTAGTGGAAGTGCTTGTCTAATGACCTCCAAAACTGTTTAGCAGGGTATAATGTATAAGCCAATGCTGTAACCACGCAATTCAAAACAATGCACAGTAATAAATTAGGGAGCTCTTGAGCAACCATCCACAGTGATAAGGCATACGCAATAATTGTGAGCAAGCTTAAGCTTAGGCACTAAGAGTAGACGTGGTACTGTGCGCACGCATTGCCCCACGTGTTGCTTCTCTGATGATAGTTCTATCATACTTTGACGTCATTTGCCATTATCGGCAGCTTCCTGGCTACGCAAACATTTAGGGGTGGCGTCGTCCGCTTAGCGGACTACATTTGTCCTGCGTTGGCGATCTTAAAATGCTCGCTGACGTTCGAGCTTGGCTTCGTTCGCACACTTACGGCGCTCCGCTTCTAATACCCGTATATCGGTCTCCTGGCTTCGTTTTAAGTGTCCAGGTGCCTGATATCGAGCTTTCTGTATGGTATCAGTTTTATGAATCTTTAAGGTCGGGAAGCGCGCCCATCTCAAGAAGACTTGATATGTAGTAGTAGCGCAGAGAGACAAGGGCAGAGGAAGACAAAGTGCCGACTTTCAACTAAGGTTCAATGAAAAATAGCGGGAAATTTGTACACATTTTTATGTCATGTGACTCAGCCGAAATCAAAACACCTAATGCGCATCGACCGATTTCCTATACTAACAGCGTACTGACGAAACCAAACGAACAAGTAGCAAGAAACAAGTAATAACAAAAACCAAACACAAGAAGCAAACACTATGACCACGCACAAGCCTCGCTGCTAAACAAACGATGAAAACGACAAATGAAAAAGCCAAGTAGAGCTGTACATGGGCTTCCTTTGTCAAAATGTAAAGCGTGTCGCAAGTAATGTGTCGCAAGACTTAAAAACCAGCATACAAGAGAAGAAACATTATACTAAGCGCTTTGAGCAAACCTACAGTGATCACACGATCCCTGTTTTTTTGCACTGAGCATTATTGAAGGTGCTCTCACACACACGTCCTTTTTCTGTTCGATGGCTCTTCTCTCCAGAATCTATCTTGTAATCTGATTATTTTTTCTGCCAATAATCTGTTTTGTGAAGCCAGGGCATGCAATCTGCACATCTGCTACAAAGCAAAGCAAACTTTCCAGCGTAGATGTTTCTCGCACGTTTTCGTGATTCTTATAATATTCTTTGAACCGTTCACTGAGGCATCTACCAGTTCGTCCAATGTAACATTTCCTGCAGCTTAACGGGATCTCATACACCACATCACACACCGAAGCGTCAACTCGCTATAAGCGGATCACGGAGCGTGCATCCCAACCCGAAACGCAGAGCCACGTTGTTTTGACTCGTTAGCGGCGTCAGTGGAATCAGTATGTCGCTGCTATTTATTCGCCGCGCAGCGTTCATATAGGCCCAGGCGTTGCCTCCCGCAAGCTCCTGATATAACTAAATTGTTCTTTTTATTTCTCCGACCACAAAGCTTCCTTCACGACAGTCAAGAACTGTTCGTGGAGTGTTTCTCGAAGAAATATGAGTAAAATGAAAACGTGGTCTGTCATTGTATATGCATGCCTTGCTCGAGATATTTGCCTCAATCTACCGAAAAGGTGAAACAGGTAAGCAGCGCTCAAATTTCACATTTGGAAGTAACGTAATCGCCGGCAAATTTTATTTTCCTTATGCGTTTCAGATTATGGGATACGTCATGCAGGTATGGTATTGCAACCAAATTTTGCTGCTGTATTTTCTCGGCTGCGTTGGGCATCTATAGCTTCTCTGCTGTCTGTGTTCATTTTTTTTGTAGATTCCTTCAGCAACTGAGATGACAAGATGTTCCGGATATCCGGCTTCTTTCAACCTGTCACTTTGACGAATGAAGCTGCTTTCCAAGGTGTTCGGTCAGAATGTTTTCTCGTATTGAGTTAGACAAAAGTTGAAATTTACTGTTTTACGCATTTTTAATTTGCTGAGCTGAAGTAGTAGGATGACTCAAACTTTTGGTGTGAAGTGACCCGCATGTAGCATAAAACACCAGACTTCATTTGTCCCCTGCAGCACAGATGTGGTTCACGCGATCCGGTTAAGCTGCGGGAAGTGTTACATTGGACGAACGGGTACATGCCTCAATGAAAGGCTCTGAGAAGATAAAAAGATTAATTCCTTTCAAGTACCTATAAAGACTTTTTCGATAATAAGAACCCATTTTTATTATCTATCAAAAATAAAAGTTCTGAATGTTCTCTTCCAGCCTACATAGAAAACGTGCAAATGCATGTTTAAGCTAGGAATGCATCCAAAGTGTACTTTTGTAAATATGAAATTAATTCGTGTGAATTAACAATTAGAGGGCATAACCTCCCACTGAAACTCATAATCCTTATTACTTATCATGTTGCTTATTCCTTCATCTCTCTGTAGCAAGTGGCGCCTAACCTGAGTAACAGTTTCATGCCACTTTAAACGAGTAATCGCGTAGCAGCACTCAGAATGCGGTATTAAGAATTCTCGAGGAACAAGTATCTGATACATAATTCTCAAAACTAGTGAAACATTGACATCCGCTTATGGGGAGGTCTATTGCTCCCGCTTTGTGCTCTAAAGATTCCAAACGCAAGCTCACAGACGGATTTGCCGCGTAAAGGCTGGCGTGGCTAGGCAGAGATTTACATTTTAGCCTCCAAATGTGTGTAATGCCCCTTGTGCAAATGCGAAAGCCTGGTATTGTCAAGATATCGGTGTTCAGTGTCTGCACATTGCTACAGCGAAATTCCTGTGATGCAAGAGATTTTAAACGTCTACGAATCTAACGGGATGAAAATATATCTATGCAATAAACGAAACGCGTAAAAATGCTCAGCTCGAATGATGCCTTGACACAAACGCGTCCTACTTTATTGACAGGCATCGAAGATTCAATATTGGCGATATATAGGGTACCATTGTCTTCTCAAAAGACGAGAATGTTGTCCACGTTATGCTTTGTAGTTGTGCCCACACTAGGCTGCAATATGTTGAGAAAAGGGGAGAGCAAATTATATTTGCATTGTCACATAAGTGAGTGGAAAAGGCTGACACCGAGAGAAATGAACAATTACTCATGATAGTTTATTAGATAGCTAATGAAGGAACGTTTCCCAATTTAAGTGAGAAGTACACTCTAAGTGGCTTACGTTCATCCCCGATTCGTATATGAAGCTCACGTAACCAGTACTTTTCATGTCTTCATTTCTGACTGAATAAGATGGCATTGGTCTTGGAAGGATTTAGTTTTCTGGAGTTGCTTTTTTACCAAGACTACAACATGGGAGTTCTTCATTACATTTCACTAATAGTTGATCTATATCTGAACCAGAATGCAACAGTGCGCTATTATTTGCCTATATAGCAAACTGAACAAAAGAAACATTTTTACAATATCAATTATTTATTAATTAAACAAGTGTCCTAATACACTTCCATGAGGTACTCCCTACTTTATTTGGGTAAAATCTGATATATTATTTTGTACAGAATGCACAGTCGTCTAATCGCAATGCAGGATTTAAGCAATAGCAATAGTACTCCGCGATTATCATATCACTATAACATACCTGTCAGTATGTTATGACCAAAACAATCAAATACTTTGTTAAAAAGTTGCCACAGATAAGTGATTGTTTTCGATATTGTTTATAATTTTTATGCGCATTCAGTCTACCTGTTGTTTCGGAAACCAAATTGGCAATCTGTTATAAAGAAATGTTTTGAGACATGTAATAACTTTTTCAAATACTTTAAAAAATACGGGGAGTATGCATAAAGGCCTATAGTTTATTGGCATGTATTTGCCACCGCATTTTATCGATTACAAAAATCATTGCATGTTTCTTCTGGTCAGAAAAAACTCCTGTTTGCAAACAAGTTACAAATATGGGCTAGTAGTGATGTGATAGCAGGTAAGACGTATTCAACTGGCTTTTTTTACAAATTATCAATGTAGGATACTAACCGTATTAGAAAAAAATGAGACATAGACTTCTTGATCATCTGCTGGCTTTCTAAACATACTGCACTGAGCGTTCGCTGTTCGGACGTCCGATTATGTGGAATCATTTTTAGCAGTAGCAACAGTAGGAAAGTGATTATTAATGTAATTTTCCAGCTCACGTCCATTATTCGTGATCAGCGGATCTGGCCATTTTCCACCTCTTCTAAAACCGTTCTTGAGAGCTTCCAATGTTGTAGCAGGAGGCTGTTTAGTAATTGTGTCCAAACGCTGTTCATATTAAGAACTTGGCATTAACTCAGTCTTTAAATCACTTCTTAGCTTTCTTAAATTGCAGCAGTGATTCCTCGCAGCGCGTGCGCAAATCATTATTGTAAATACGATGGCTAGCTTTTATGATTTTCATATGGTCGTAGTTAGCAAAGGGCATTTATTTTTCATGGATTTGGTTGTTATAAATGGAAAGTGCTTTAATTAAATGGATACAAACTGTGTTATGAATGCATTATATGAATCGTCGGCCCTATTTATTTGAATTGTTTGTAACCTGTTTTGCGCCAGAATTTCCCCTTTAAATGATTCTAATTCGGCTTCAATAATTATCTGGAAAGTATTACGTTTCTGATGCGAGTTGTTGGTTGTGAAGCATGCGGATATGTTATAAAAACAGAAAAATTTTGAGCTGTGTGGGCAGCTATTGTACCTGCGCTGTAAACGTCTGCTTCAGAGGTTGTAGTAGTTAGGCCATTTGAGGATGATGTAGTAGTTGTGATTCTTGTCGGGGATGTAATTAATTTCACCAAACTGGACGACTTTATTGTTGTGACCAGGTCGATTGTGTAGTGTTTATTCTTCAAAATGTTAATATTTAAACCATCACTGCAAGGAACAAATTTCGTTTCTGAAACAAAGTTACAGAGGGATGCAATATTTCTGTTTGGCGGACGATATACCCTAGCGAAGATTTCGTTTCCGGATTTTACAGGTAATATTTCATAGTTCCTTGCTGTACTGAAAATAGGTACTAAAATTTACTTTTTATTTGATATTAGATGTACGGCAAGGCCTCCACCGCCTGTCTCGGCGATCTGTAAAACTGTTTCTGTGACGATTCAACATATCATAGCCTTGATAATACCACCTATCGGTGACCATTACAATGATAAACCTACAGGATAATTGATGCAGTAAGTGATCAGTTTCATCTTATCTCTGGCTGATCAAGCATTTATGTGAGGAACAGATATGCATGAATATTCATGAAAAAGTATTAGATTAAGGTAATTAAACTGCTGATAAACCAAAGAAAAGAAATTATCAGCTCTACGAGGGAACAAAAGAAACACGCTAGGTGCGCTGGGCAAAAACTTGTTGAAGACAGCTATCGCTTGTTGTCAAAACCACACGACAATCATTGGCGCGTTTGGCGGACATTTTTCGAGTGCCTATCCAGATGAATTTCCACTGATATTCTTTTTTTTGCGACCGTTCCAAGATGCTTTTCCTGTGATGGGCACAGGAGTTAGTGTGGTATTGTGCGTAGTGTGGTACTGTGGTTTCGGTTTCGAGACCGAAATTCACTCGCCTCAAGGGGGCGCTGTATTAGGGGCGCTGGTGGAAAACCAGTGGATAAACCTGGAACGGAGGATACAAGACAGTAACCTAGGTTTTATCCTGTCATATAGATTACGTGGAAAGGTGGTAGAGCAGCGCCTCCCCGGTTTGATGTATGCAGACGATATTGTGCTGCTAGCTGAGAGCTGGAAGAACTGCAAACTCTAGTTAAGTATTGCGGAGACGAAGGGGATGCTCTAGGCTTCAGTTTTAGCGCAGTTAAGTCGGGTCTGATGATTTTCAACGGCTCAACTGATCAGGGTGTTAAAATACAAGGCCATGAAATACGCAGAGTAGCAGAATATAAATACCTGAAGGTATGGGCAAACGAAGGATTGGCATACATTTGAAAGCATGAGCAATCACTTAAGGCCAAAGGGCGAAAGAATGCCGGGATAATGAAGCATAAGGCATTGTGGGGATACAATAGGTATGAGGTTTTCAGGGGTATTTGGAAAGGAATTATGGTGCCCGGACTTGAGGTTTTGAGGGGTATTTGGAAAGGAATTATGGTGCCCGGACTTGAGGTTTTGAGGGGTATTTGGAAAGGAATTATGGTGCCCGGACTTACTTTCGGAAATGCGGTTTTGTGCCTAAAATCAGAGGTACAGTCGTCATTAGAAACAAATCAGAGATCCGTTGGACGATTAGCACTAGGTGCTCAGAGTAAAATATTATATGAGGAACGCCTGAGGAAATTGCACAGTAACAGATGGGCAGCTAAAGTATTTAAATACCTGTACTTAAAAAGCGTTGACTCACAATGGAGGAAAAGAACTAGGAAACTAACTAGTAAGTATGCTAGTCACAAGGACGGAGGAATAAAGAGCATTAAGCAACAGGTGAAAAACACAGAAGGTGAAAATTGGATAAATTCGATGGAAAAGAAACAGAGTGTGGAATTATACGGTAAGTGGAAAATGCAGATCAGGAAGGAAGCTTTCTTTGATAACTGAAGAGGCAGTGCCCTACCTTTTGAAGCTAGAGCATGCCTTAGAACACGCAACTACAAAAAGAAATTTAACAATGGAGATGACGCATGTGCTGTATGTGGAAACTCCAGTGAAACAATTGACCATATTATACTCGAATGTAATGGTATCCATCCGGAAGTTGGTGCAGGCGCAATCACTGTTCCTGAAGCTCTGGGTTTTAGAGATAACAGTGGCCGGGTGAATAAACCGGCGGTGGAAACTAGCAAAAAACGACTGAAAGATTGGTGGCTTAAAAGCAGAGAAGTGACATAATGTTAGTAATGTAGAAACAAAATTTAATAAATAGAATTATGGTTTAGTTAACCATTCTAAATCAATAATACGAATATAGGGAGAAAAATGAGCATGATAGCTACTGCTACCACCCCGTTTCAAAGGGGACGCTCCTATATTCCATCCATGCATCCATCCATCCCGTCGCAGCTGCAAGAGCAGGGCTCCAACTTGTGCCGTCGCGAGGCGAGGCCACGCGTGGTGGCTGCTGCCTAACTCCTGCGCCCGCCGCGCGCGGCGCGCCTAGCGGTGTGACGTCGCGCCATCTGCTGTAAAACCGGGCGCGCGGTGCGCCGCCAGCCAGACGTTGCGATGTCGCCTATCACGAGAGCTGCTCGGCAGAATGCGAAGAGAAAAGAACGGCGAGCTACGGAGACCGAAGAAGAGCGTGAACAGAGACTTTCTAAGCGGCGTGGCCAGTATGCCGCTCGGCGATAACGTGCAGCCTCTACGGGAGTTGCGTTTATGAGTATGCTAACGCCATGGATGACGATACAGAAGCGAGCAGCGTATCTCTAGCTCAACGGCAACGCTCTACAGAAGTTACTCTAATCAGTATGCTCAACACCATGGATGACGATACAGATGGGAGCAGCGTATCTCTAGCTCAACGTGCAGCCTCGACAGCAGAATCTACGGAAGAATCTATGGACGAGCGTCCTGACTTTATGAGTATGCTAAACGCCATGGATAACGATACTGCAATGAGTTGCGTATCTCTCTCGAGGACCGAACGCCGAAACGCGACTAAACGGCAGAGACGTGCCCAAGAAACTCCGGAACAGCGACAGGAGCGACTCGATAAGGAACGTGCGTTTCGGGACAGGGAAAATGGAAGCCGAAGAAAACTACGTGCAGAACAAACTGCTAAACAACGAGAAGAACGTCGGATGAAGCAAAGGGAGAATGCTTTGATCAATGCCGGTCTGATTCAAGCTAGCGGTGATGTTGAACAAGAGCGTCGAGAAGAGTACCAACGACGTATGTTTGAGTTTTGCATTCCGCATTAACCTCGCCTACAACCAAGTATATCATTGCAGCCACAGCAATTCTCGCATCGCTACTAGTTGTACACAGAATAACCAGGTACTATCACTGCATAACCACAAGTCCAATCATAGGCACCACCACCAGCAACACTACCAGCTGAACTAAGCGTAGCTACGGTATTGCTTTCGCAATCACCAGGCTTAACCAAGCTAAGCCTTCAGCCAATTTTTTCGTGATGTCACTACCCATAAAGAAACATCCTCAATTTATGAACATCAATTGCACATGTATTTAACCAGCACTTCGAACGCATGGAGGAAGATGTACTATCTATATGTTCGAATGCTTTCAGCGAAACATCGAAGTATCATCTGCCATGTTTAATTAGATATGTCAAATTCTTAGATGCCTTCGGTTTTTTCTTGACTCAAAGCGTACAACTAGTATTCAAGTATTGTTAAAAGATTGTGTTAATAAAAAAGTACTTCATATTAGCCATTGTTACTCAATAAAAATATAATTTGAAGTTTTTATTTCAGCGCAATGCGGTAACATGCTACATTTAGGTTTCTAGCGGCTGCATAGAGAAACATGCTTCTCTAAGGTAGCTCGGCCGAAGTCTCGGCTAATTTTGTCTGCGCCTATGCCAGCCATAGCCGCTAGCCAATCAGCAGTAGTACCCCTGATCTCATCGGAACTTCGCACATTGCCGTGCGTCATTCATAATCCGCTACATCTAGCCTTATCTTGGTAAGTAAACATCCATTATTGAACCTATCAGAGTTACATAGATTTAACCTGAATTAATTGAATTATTGTATAATTGAAGAGGAAGTGGAACAGATTGAGGAAGAAGTACGTTAAAGAATTAGTTGGAAGGTGAAAAATAGAAGAATAGATACTCAGTACTTAGCGACGAAGCCAACCTTAGACTAGAAGCAATGAGCAATAATTTCAAAGATACCATTACTGATTGCGCGGTAAAAATAGGCGGTACCATTGTTTGAGAGGATACCGGTAAAGTATCTAAGGAGACAAAAGATTTGATTAAAAACGGCCAAAGTATGAACAAGTCCAACCGAAAAAACCGGATAGAACTTGCAGTGCTATCAAAGCTAATAAATAGATTCAAGGTGGCCGATATAAGGAAGTATAACATGGGAAAAATTCTGCACGCTCTAAAGAATGATTGTAGTCTGAAAGCGGTAAATAGGACATTATGGATATGCGGAAATCAGATTATGCACTGAGGGACAAAGCGGCCATTGTCGTTATTGACATGAACAAAATAATTGAGGTAGCCATAGAGTTCTATACGGACCTCTACAGTAGCCATGGAATAGGAGCTGTTCATAAAACGCTGCTGCTTTACGAACCGGAAAGGGCCGTAAAATGCTTCGATCGGTTAAACCGCTCGCTCATTCGCGCTACAATTTGGCACACGTATAGCGTACAACCGCCAGCATTTTTATTACGAGTCTAGATTATGTACCTGCCTGATTCGACCGCAATGTCTTCAAAAATCCATGTCTACTGCAGCCTCTTTGCCGCGGCGATCAGCACCCTTGTTATCTAGGTCGCCGTCCACCAAGGCTGCAGACACTTATTTCAAATTAATTCTGATCGTATCAGGCAAGTAAATTATCGAAACTGGTACTCAAAGCCATAAAACCAGTTATGGACCATTTGCAAAATTTCAGTGCGAATAAGAAAGCATACTAACTAATAAAAGCAGACTACAATTCGTCTTTAGCGTTGTAAGTTGCAACAGTCAGAACACAGGTCTGGCTACAATCGCATGCTTTCACATTGTTGCTTTCAGCGGCACTGGTATTATTAGCTTTGGTAGGCACTTGTACTTTCATCGCCTATGTATCTTGTCATTCGCTGTGCAGATGTTGTTTTGCACGACGAAACAATTCGGAGTTCTCAGTTTGATATATTAACTGCGTTCCTTCTAGCTGCAGTGAGGAGCCTACTCCCAGACTCAATGGGCACCGCTGAGGCTGCCCCCAAATCGTGGCTGAAGCTTTCACTGGAATGATGAGCTTAGACCTGCCAGAGCACATTTGACGTTACATTCTCGTTTTTATGTACGTATATCTCGTGAAATAAAATTTTCATTTAACTTACGTCTAGCTTTTTTAATAAAAATGGTGTCTTGCTGCCGCGGTTTTACAAATGCATGTAAACATCACGCGGATTGGCTAGGTATGCATGCTACTGACAAATGGTCGAGTGTTGTCCATATATCAGCACTCGGACGTCCACCAAAATAACTGCGCTTGTTCTGCGGTTTTGCATGGGATGGTTTGCCGGATATCCAAGGGACAACTTCGTGGGTAAAACCAGATGACCGACGGAAGTCCGAACGGCTGATGCGGGCAGGCCGATGGTCGTCCGTCATATGTCATACGCCGCTAAGTTAGTTTTTTACCTTTCGCCGTCCAGACGAAGGCAGCTAAGATGTCGCGATACGTATACAAACGCCGGGGTTATTAAAGCATTACACGAACACGTGTACACTGCCTAGATGTAGTGTTCTACCAGTCCTGGATAGCTTGATTTCCATCCCGTCCCCATATATAATGAGAAGCGTGATATGGCAGCGCGTTTATCTGGGCTTATATCATATGCTTTCATAACGTCCCGATACTAACAGTCCGATAGGGACCCAGTAATCACCCCACCTGCTCCATTAACGCCCGTGCCATTCGTGTAATGTTTTATATGCTGCGGCCTTTACAACACCACAGTCGGATGTTTTGTATAACAGGGCCGCTAACAACGCCTTTTAGAGCCACAGTTTTTAACTGCGGCTACAATAGCTAACTGAATACCTAAGACAGCTACAAAAATCTTAAATTCTGGAGCAACTGAGCAAACTGCGTTAACATTGATACCTCTCAAAATCCGAGGATAACCAGGCAATTTGGGCTTTTTGCCTTTTCTTCTGCCCCACCAGACTTGATTCGAGCTTGTAATGCACGTGGCGGTGCCTGTATATATTTTCATATGCCTTCACCCCCATTGTAACCCATCATGATCCTCTTTCTTCTCCTCTTCCCCTTTCCCAATGCAGAGTAGGAGGCGAGATTTTGATTATTCTGGCAAAGCTTTCTGTCTTTACATTTAATAAGTCCTTTCTTTCATCTACCTATACGCAGCTTGTCAAATGCAACGCTACAACGCTACACCCAAAATTTCCAGAACCCAATCAAACCTCGTGAGGGTGTATAATGCGAGGAGGCGCAGTCAGCTTCCCATGCCACTATTTATTAGTCATCAATTCTTTGTGCGCTCGTGTCGCCTCGTCTAAGCCACGGGACAAGGAAGAAACGGACGCAAGGACCGTGTGCTTGGGCGTGCTTGCTATTTCGCATGTGTTCATGCGTTTTGCTGATTTTAGTTTTTCGCCGTACATTTGCTCAGGCATCTCCAAACGTATCGCATATAACCGTGCCTTTTTATAGTCGTTCCTTGTACGAGCATTACAGTCCATTTTACGCCCAGCAAGTATGACCACATAGAACTGTAAGCGAGTAGCAGCCTAAAGTAGGAATATGCGCACGTCCAGGTATTGTGAGTTCTATTTATCAGATACAATCTCATTCCTGACCCCTTTCAGCGGTGGCGCAGAGGTTAGGGCGCTCGATATCTGTACACAAGGAAGCGCTATCGAATATGGCAGCTGTTGCCGCTTTTCAATGTAGGCAAAAAGCTAGGCGTCCGTATGCTGTGCCTTAAAGAGCACCAGGGGTCGACATTTCCGGAGCCTTCGTCTAGAGTGTTTCTCACAGCTTGAGTTGCATTTGTAATGTAAACCTCAGGAATCACACCACCTTCTTCATGACAAGTGTCTGTCTAGCTATTTTGTGGCAAATGTGAAGAGGAAGAAGTACACGAGGAACATTCTAGGCAGTGGCATCGTGATCGCTGCGCGTGTTGGACTGACGGTGTTCGCTGTTGCTGTGCTCGCCGCTGATCTGCCCAGTCCTGCTGATCGAGTCCTGCTGATCCGATCAATAAACCCCCATCTTACACAAATAACAATTCTTGAGGTTTTAAAGGAGCCAACCGTCTACTAGTCCAAGGGAAACGTTTGGGATATTCTCTTTTTATGTTTTGTTGTTGGCATTGACAATAATTAGTCTTATGATGACCTTTTAGGAATAAAGAATACTAATTCTTGAGGTTGTCACCCGTGATGTGTTTCGGCGGAAGGAAAAACAACGCGTCGATGGTGGACTGTCGGCTCTCTAAATTCTTTAACAATGAGCCCCTCATTTTCCCTTCAATTGTCTGCTTAATTCTTGAGGTTGTCACCCGTGAAGAGTTTCGGCGGCACTTCACAGTTCAGCTGCTCCATAAGTGTTCACATGCAGTCATGCATAGGCTAGCAGTAAAATTGTTTCGATCTTTAGTGTAACATGGCTACACCGCTAAAGGATCAGCGCCGGCAATCACCGGATTTACAGTGTCCGTCGTTAAAACATTAGGCATGCTGTATGATTTGCAACGCGTCGGAGAGCAGCTCAGTCGGCTTTTCGCAGGCAGCACCATCCAAAGTCGCGGCTCCCCGTAGTCACGCTACAGTCTAAGAGTTAATTAAAATAAGTGGACTGAAATGCCTTACGCCCATCCTGCTTTTTAACGTTCTTTTATTTCCGCAGCGAATTAGGGTATTCTTCCCAAAACTCATTAAGTTTCGCTCATGGGTTCTGCCTGCATAGAGAGAATGTTGTGTGCTTTGACATCTCTAAGTCCAGACTTTTCTCTTAGGTGGTATCTCGGAATAATTGACAAGTGTAAACCTGCCTACAGCTACTGCGCTCTGCGTAATGATACCATCGGAAATATCACTCACTGTTAGCCGACTGACGGCCTGTCTACTGTGTTGACGCTGAACGTATTCTTCCCTTTGGTGATCTTCAAAGCTGCAACTGTATCATTTTTACGTCTTACACTTATTCCACACGTTACCATGCCAAAAGCCTCGCCGTGGAGGTGCAGTGGTAAGGCCCGACCACTATGTGATCGCGTTAGCCGGCGATTGCGCTTCGATGGGGGCAAAACGAAGAGGTGTCAATGTGTTGTGCGAGCGCAGCGCACGTTAAAGATGCCCAGTTGGTCGAAATTACTACGTACCCCTCAACTACGGCTCCTCTTTCTCTCATTACACTTTCACTCCGACCTTCCTCCCTTCACTTACGGCGCGGTTCAGGTGTCCAAAGAAACAAGTGTGAGATACTGCGCCTTTCCCTTGCTGTGAACCAATTAATATCATTAGTTTTACCATACCAAAATCACCACATCGCACTTCACCAAGAAGCTGCCTATGATTCAGTGTGTGAGCGTGAGCGAAAATAATGAAACCTTTATTTTTCTCTACCATGTTAGACTCTTGCTTGTGCACTTTCTAGTATTATTTGACGCAAGAAGCTATTCACAACTTGTACATTTTAAAATATGAGATTCGTTAGGTTTGTTTGTGCACGTGGACCGTATGTGCGCTATATGTAAAGGAACTAAACATTCAAATATACATTGTATATGATTATTTTCTGTATATATCTTTCTTTAATAATTATGTTTCAAAATTGAAACCGCGATAGGAATGGAGACAAAAATCTCTCTATTCCTTTATTCCTTAGTGCACTTTGAAATACCAAAAATCAAAATAAGCACTTTGAGCTCACTTGACCACATCAATTAAATATGCAATGGCTCCTCTCGAGTTTTCAATACTTCAAAACAGACACAACTTTTTATATTTTGACGTATAGAAGGTAATCCAAATTGTGCAGTAAAACACCATGGAACCCCGCTATAATAAACATGTACATGGAAATCCTTGTACATATATGGTACCTTCCACTTTTCCAAATCTTGCGCTAGTTACCGACCCCAGATTGAAATGCGGAGAATGGTGTTGCAGATTCGGAGGGAATCTGCAAACGGAACGAAGAGGACGAAAACGATGTTTCCGACTAGCGCGCGTGAGAAAGACTGAGCGCCATGTTGGCACATTGATAGCCAGGGACAGTGGGGATTAAACGCAGTGTTAGAGGCTTCCTGGTGTCCACCCTGCTTCTTCTACAAATGGCACATGCAAATTGGTAATTCTAAAATTTAAATTCCCTTCTAATAGTGCTACAGGGAACTGCACTATCTCTTACCTTCATTCCCACCTCGCCCCCAATGTTCTAGAACAAGGAAGATATTATCAATGCAATTTAAGTCATAAAGGGAATGTGTTTGGTCTATTAAAGTCAATTTTGAGATCACAGTCTGGCTCAGCTATACGGTAGCCTTCGACTTCAGGGTAAGAATAAGGTATAAATTCATGTAAAGATGGCAGCTCCTTTTTCGCAATGCTTGCACTCGGCATCAAGCAAGCAATAAAACTCGTCCTCGCGTGATATTTTGCTATTCGTCCTTTAAAGCACAAGTCACATTCTCACCAGAGAGCCTACAAAGGAAAAAAATTGGCAATATTTACGCTCCTTGCTTATGCGAAATTTGAGCGCAGCTCATTAGCTGCTTCAGCTTTTCGATATATATTGAGGCGAAAAATTCGAGCAAGGCATGTGAATTTAATTAGACAACTTTTAGACAAGCAGTTCGCAGTGACGAATGGTGGCGGCTATAGGTTTCGGCTCTGGCGGTGGACATATCGAGATCCGATGCCACCGATCCGGCGCTCTGATTGCCGCTGCACAGGGGTGGCATTGGAGGAAGAGCAAACAGAGCAATTAGGTTATTGTGAGGTCGCGGTGGGCCCATACAAACGTTGCGCGGCGAAGAGATAGCAGCAACATACGGATGCCGCTAGCGAGTCAGGAGAACGTGGCTCTGTGTTTCGGCTCGGTATACACAGACCGTGATCCGATGATGCCGACCCGGTGCTACTGCAACCTGCGAACACCGTCACCGTCACGCAAGAAGAGAGGGGTGTACACGCAGCAGTGAACGGTGGCGGAAAGAGTTTGCGCAGGAATTGGAGAACACGCGCGGGTGCCGGAACGGGGAAGAGGGAGGGTATACGTAGCCGCGAACGGTGTCGGCAGGAGCGCACGCTACCCAGGCAGCGGAGCTGGTTACGAGGGACAACGGTCAGGCGAAACGCAGGAACGGACGCCAAAGAGCTGCGCTCTAAAATCTTTATTACCACCTTCCCCTCTCCTCCAAAACACAAAATTCAAATGGGGAATGCAAGAATGTCTCAAATTGCTCTGACCAATGGCTGTCAAATGCAAACCGTGGAGGCACAGGGGCCGCTTTACGCAAGCACCTGACCTCAACGCCAGAGTTATAGAACCTTGTAGGCCTGTCTTCCTTGTACGCTTCCTATATATCAGCGCGTTAATGGATAAGAGAGAAATTTGAGGAGGGCAGAGAACATACAAACACATAATTATTAGCAGGAAGAAGAGAAAGTAAGAATTAAAGGGAACAAGAGTAAGATAAAATGCATATGCAAACAGAAAACACAAGATGCGTAATCATAAAAGCCATTTTACCCAATTAGGTAAATAAACGAAGCATATAATAAATGGTACGTAAGGTGTTTCTTGGAGTACCAAGACCGTAAGCAACGTCCGCAAACCAAAGCGACGAGGGTAGCGTTCGAATCAACGGTGCACTGCTAACAAGGCTCCGGCTCCACTTCGTCTACCTCTTCGGGTTGGCGCGCGAGCTGATGGCGATCGGGATTACTACAATACCCCCCGGCGGAAAAGGAGCCATCCTGGCGACTCATGGTGAGGAAAGGGTAGGGGGATCATAATACGGCTTGAGGCGGTCGACATGTACAGTTTCTCGGCCGCGGCGGCGATGATCTGGAGATGGGTTCAAGGGCTCTACTACGTAATTGACGGGAGAAGATTGTTCGAGAATGCGGTAAGGTCCATGATAGCGCGATAAGAGTTTGGATGAGAGGCCGGGTGCAGAGGAAGGCACCCAGAGCCAAACGAGGGCACCTGAGGGATATGAAGGCGCTGGATTTGTAGGGTCCCGGTTATGCTTTTGTTGAGCCTGGTTCTCCGTTGTGAAGGAGCGCGCCAATTGTCGGCAATCTTCGGCAAATGTGTGCGCTTCAGACAGTAGAGTGGTCTCTGAAGCGTCGGGGTGGTAGGGCAGGATGGTATCCATGGTGGACGTAGGTTCACGACCATATAAAAGAAAGAAGGGGGAGAACCCAGTCGTAGTCTGCGTAGCCGTATTGTAGGCGTACGTTACGAAAGGCAGCACTTGGTCCCAATTAGAGTGAGCGCTATCAACGTACATGGCTAGCATGTCACTGAGAGTGCGATTAAATCGCTCAGTCATGCCGTTCGTTTGGGGGTGATACGCTGTGGTGCTCCGGTGAATGACCTGGCACTGTTTGAGGAGGGCTTCGACAGTGTCGGAAAGAAACGCACGTCCGCGGTCACTGATCAATTCTTTCGGTGCGCCGTGACGAAAAACGAGGCGATGCAGAATGAACGAAGCAACATCCCGTGCGGTGGCAGACTGCAAGGCCGATGTTTCCACGTAGCGGGTTAGGTGGTCAACGGCTACGATGACCCAGCGGTTGTTAGCCGACGTTGTCGGAAGCGGGCCATACAGATCGATACCGACACGGTCAAAAGGGCGGCTGGGGCAAGGCAATGGCTGCAACGGAGCGGCTGGCTGAGGAGATGGATTCTTGCGACGTTGGCAGGCGGTACAGGATCGGATGTACTGACGAATGAAGCGGTACATGCCGCGCCAGTAATATCTCATACGCAGTCGAGAATAGGTTTTCATGACACCTGCATGGCCGCATTGGGGATCGGCGTGGAAAGAGGCGCAGATTTCAGCACGGAGGTGTCGCGGAATCACGAGAAGCCACTTTCGC
The DNA here is from genome assembly GCF_055883805.1 of Amblyomma maculatum. Taxonomy (NCBI): domain Eukaryota; kingdom Metazoa; phylum Arthropoda; class Arachnida; order Ixodida; family Ixodidae; genus Amblyomma; species Amblyomma maculatum. The sequence continues at coordinate 39,266,537 of NW_028146738.1, read as the reverse complement.
CCTGTAGGATGGTAATTGCGGCGGTATAAAAGTCCATCACGAGTGGCGAAGTGGTGAGCCTGACGACGAAGTGCACGTGACGGAGACAGCTCTGCGGGCGTAGACAGATATGTTAAGAGGGAGGATATCCATGGATCCTTCTGCTGCTCAGATTTCATGTTGGTAATGTTGAGCGGCGACATATCGTAGGCACAAACGAAGCCAGCCGTCGAGTCGTTAGGAAGCGGTGAACGGGAAAGGGCATCAGCGTCGGTGTGCTTGCGTCCTGATCGATATATGACGTGGATATCGTACTCCTGAAGACGTAACGCCCAGCGGGCGAGGCGGCCGGAGGGGTCCTTGAGGGAGGATAGCCAACAGAGCGCGTGGTGGTCGGTAACAACGTAGAATGGGCGACCGTAAATATAAGGACGAAACTTGGTAATGGCCCATATGATGGCCAGACACTCTTTTTCGATCACAGAATAGTTCGATTCCGCTTTCGTGAGGGTACGGCTAGCGTACGCGACGACATACTCGGTATATCCAGGTTTCCGTTGAGCAAGAACAGCGCCCAGACCTACGCCGCTTGCATCAGTGTGTATTTCGGTCGAGCAGGCAGGGTCAAAATGGCGGAGTATAGGGGGAGAAACCAGTAGACGGCGTAGTGTACTGAACGCAGCATCACAGGCTGGTGACCAAGAGGAGAGGTTCGGGCCTCCGGCGAGAAGTTGCGTTAAAGGGGCGATGATACTGGCGAAGTTGCGGATAAAACGGCGGAAATACGAACATAGACCGATAAAACTGCTAAGTTCTTTCAAGGTTGTGGGCTTGGGGAAGTCCGCGACGGCACGAAGTTTGGTAGGATCCGGTAGAACGCCATCCTTGGATATGACATGACCAAGTATTGTGAGCTTGGTAGCGGCAAAGTGACATTTCTTCAAGTTGAGCTGTAGGCCGGCTTCAGTAAGGCACGTAAGGACACGCTGAAGGCGTAGAAGGTGGGAAGGGAAATCTTTCGAGAAAACGACAATGTCGTCTAGATAACAAAGACACGTTTCCCATTTGAGCCCACTGAGAATGTTATCCATCATTCTCTCGAAGGTGGCGGGGGCGTTGCACAGTCCGAACGGCATCACATTGAATTCATACAAGCCATCGGGAGTGATGAAGGCTGTTTTCGGGCGGTCAGCAGAAGCCATCGGTACTTGCCAATAGCCAGAGCGCAAATCTAGCGACGAAAAGAACTCCGCTCCTTGCAAACAATCTAGCGCTTCATCAATTCGTGGTAGTGGGTAAACATCTTTGCGGGTTATCTTATTCAGACGCCGGTAGTCCACACAGAAGCGGATCGTGCCATCTTTCTTCGTCACCAACACTACGGGGGAGGCCCAAGGGCTATGAGATGGTCGTATGATGCCTCTTTGAAGCATATCGGCGACATTGTCACGAATGACGCGGCGCTCAGTGGGCGACACGCGATATGGTCGCTGCCGCATGGGAGCATGAGGACCAGTGTCAATTGCATGAGAAACGGTCAAGGCGCGGCCCAAGGAAGGCTGGGACACGTCAAAAGATGCACTGAAGCGCTGAAGGAGGGCGACTATTTGGTCCCGTTGGGCGGACGGAAGGTCGGTCGCGATAGCTCGATGAAGGGCGTCGACAGGAAGCTCATCACTCGTAGCAGCACAAGACGTCAGGGCAGCGACGTGAGGAAAAACTTCAGGTTCGGAGAACATGTAAGTGCGATCAGGGTCCAGTTCTTCAATGTAACCGAGGCATTCCCCGCGAAGAAGAGCCGTTGGGCAGGGAAAAGGGTTGGAAGCATAGATGACACAGCTGCCATCAGAAATCGTTAGAACGGCGAAAGGAAGAAGGAGGCGGTTATGGTGGGCGGAGGCGACTTTGGGCGTAAAGAGAACAGGACTAGGGAGGGCAGATGTCGAAATAAGGGGAACGAGAACAGAAGAAAAGGGAGGAATGTCGGTGTCTGCAGCTACAAGGAGTTTAGCAGGGCGCACAGGCGGGTCACACAGGGAAACATTACACACAGGGGAAAGCTCAACTTCAGCACGGGCACAATCAATCACAGCACTGTGAGTCGACAGAAAGTCGTAGCCGAGGATGATGTCGTGGGAGCAGTCGTAAAGCACCACCATCTCGACGAGATACGTAATGTCTTTGATGCAAACTCGTACCGTGCACGCTGCCACAGGGGTGATGCGCTCTGAACTGGCCGTACGAAGCGAAAAGGCAGAAAGCGGCGTCGTGACCTTGCGAATTTTGCGGCGAAGGGCATCACTAATTACGGAAACGGCAGCACCTGTATCCACCAGCGCAAGAACGGGAAAACCTTCTACGAACACTTCAATGACGTTGGCGGGAGGAGGCGGAGGACTTAACGAGTTCCTCAAACGCGCAGTTCTTGCCTCCGGAACTGCGGCATTTAGTTTTCCCCTTGCGTAGGGCCCTGTCGCCGGAGCATTGGCGAAATGGAACGTTGGCGAGGCGAAGGCGAACGGCGTGTTGAGTACTGAGCCCGAGGTGGAGGTGATCCAGAAGAGACGTTGCTCAAGGGCGGCTCGGGATCGTAGTGGTACTGACGGACTGTATTCTCAGGATGAAGCGGGCGCTGACGGCAAAGGCGAGCGACGTGACCCGGGAGCCCGCAAGCATAGCAAATTGGGCGATTGTCGGCGGTTCGCCATGGGTTCGTAATGCGGCGTCGCTGTCGAGGGATTTGAGACTGAGGGGCCACGAAACGAGGTGGAACATAAAATGTAGGGCCGTTCTGGTAAGACGATGTAGGAAGCGGACCGCGCGTTCCAGCGGTTACTTGAGCGTAAGTGAGTGGGGCTTGCACAGAAGCGATGGGAACACTAGAAGGCAGCGCTTCGGCGACTTTCTCCTCGATAACTTGGCGGATAGCCGGCGAGATGGATGGCGCGTTGGCCGGTGCTAATTGCGAAGTGCAGACGGTCGGCTGAACTGGATGGAGGAGGGACAGCTGGCATGCAACTTCTTCGCGGATGAAGTCTTGGATATTCTGCATAAATTGAGACTGTTCCGGAGATGGCGTAGCCAGTGCCAAGCCAGCAATGCCGGCAGGTGCGGCAGCCCGCCGCGTAGAAGCGCGTTGCTTTCGTAGCTCGTCAAACCTCTGGCACAGGGTTATAATGTCGGATACGGAAGTAGGGTCCCTGGCCGACATCATATAGTACGCATCATCAGTGAGACCTTTTAGAACATGGGTGACTCTTTCGTGCTCGGGCATAGACGGATTGACCCGCTTGCAGAGGTCAACCACGTCCTCAATGTAGCTGGTAAACGTTTCCTCGGGAAGTTGAAGCCGTGCATGGAGGCGTTGTTCGGCGCGGAGTTTACGTACCGCAGGACGGCCGAAGACATCCGCGAAGTTCTTCTTGAAGATAGACCACGTCGGAAGATCGGCTTCGTGGTTTCGAAACCACAGATTCGCCACGTCCGTGAGGTAGAAGAGGACGTTGCTCAGTTTGATGGAATCGTCCCAGCGGTTGTAAGTGCTGACGCGCTCGAAAGAGGCCAGCCAGTCGTCGACGTCATGGTCGTCGGTACCACTGAAGAAAGGTGGGTCACGGGGGCGTTGTGCTCCGGGACAGAAGATGGTGGCAGCAGTGGCAGGGATGGGCGCCGATGGTTGGCTGGGAGCGTCCTGCATGGTTGTGACCGAAGGCGGTAGCGTGCGGTTTCGAAGTTCCAGGGTGAAATTTGCGAGGAGGACTGGCGCGACGACCGAGATACCTCCACCAAGTGTAAGGTGTTTCTTGGAGTACCAAGACCGTAAGCAACGTCCGCAAACCAAAGCGACGAGGGTAGCGTTCGAATCAACGGTGCACTGCTAACAAGGCTCCGGCTCCACTTCGTCTACCTCTTCGGGTTGGCGCGCGAGCTGATGGCGATCGGGATTACTACAGGTAATATGGGAGAGGCCTTCGCCCTGCAGTGGGTATAATCAGGCTGATGATGATGATAATAAATGATAGACAGCAAGAAAGAACAAGGAAAAGAAAAGTCATACAGAAAATCAAACGCTGAAAGATGGCCGTCGACACGGCGCTGGCTCGAAGGCATCCGACTTGATGCGGTAAGGGCATCATCGCATGATGCAGTGATGCATCGAAACGACTTTATATGTGCTTCCGTTATTCAGGGTCACGGCGCTCTTGGTCACGCCGCGCAAGGACTTAGTCCGCGCAAAGATCATCAGTGAATGGCCGGAAGCTTTGGGGACTCAGATCCCCGGAAGCTTCCTTCAGGCTTCATGATATATCACGTGTGATTCCTCGCATTGCACCAGCACCTGGTGCCAAAATAAGGTAGTTGGCGGTAGTCTGCGACAGCGGGAGAGAGAGAGGGAGAGCGAAGGTAACCTGGCACGTACCCCACTCCTTGAGCTCTTATTTATGCAGTGTGATCGCGTGCGCTGTCGAGTACACGCAGATCGCTCTGGGCCGTGCTCTTGCGAGGAAAAGAACACGTACCGATAACAGGCATTTATTGCTAGAGTAACAAGGCCAGCTAGCAATAAAACACTCTAATGGATCTAGGTCGTCCGACTAGCCAGCAAGGTTACGGGCGAATATTCGCCCACGCTAGAGCAAGGGACAAGCTCCGAGCCCGGACAGGGGAGCCGGCGGGAAGTACCGCGAATCCTTCGATTCGGCGTTGACTGTGGAGTGGAGCAAAGATGCGTCCGCTCGCGTCGAGTACCCCAGGCCGAATAGCCATGACACCACTGCGTGCGCAATACAAGGCCAGGAGTGGCGCTTAGGCTTTAATGCGGCGACACTGGCGCCATCTCTCGATAGTTAATGTTAACGTTTGTTAACACTAGCTCGTGATAGAGTAAATATCGCGGGGGGAAGCCGAATATAAAAGCTATGATGGGACATCGTTTCCCATATCCCCTAAACATTAAATTGACCCACGATTCTGTAACTAAATGCTATGGAGATGCCTTCATGAACTTGCACTTGAGGCAGGACCTTCCATTAGAGATAGCACCGACGCTGCCTCTTCAGACTTCTGCAGTGCGCTGACGGCAGCTTGAGAGTCTCCGCAGGATGGCTGGCATGTCACGTGGACTTCAGTGTCTGCAAGTCGGGGTCCAGTCGAAAACAGCGACCAGGAGTTCGTGGAGGTGGCGCCTCTTTCTGTAAGGCAGATGCAAACGGCGCCAAATAGGGTACCGAGAAGAGACTGGCTGGTATGGCGCAACACCAGGCATCGCGTCGATTTGACGACGTGTCCACAGGACCCGCGAGACCGGCTTAAAGGTGCATGCCGGGATTGTGCGTAATACGGCACGCATGCGCATTTGCTCCAGGGTAGCAGCGTCTGTGTGTCTGCTGACCTCGCCACGGCTGCAATCGGTGGATATGCCGAACAGGATACAGGCAGCTCTGTTCCAGCAGCTGGCAGCGAGTTAATTTAAGTAAGTAAGTAAGTAAGTGCTTTATTTTCCGTTTGCAAAGTACAGTTGTAAACGGACAGGTTCGAGGAAAAAAGCTGCGGAAACAGCTTGACAGGTCCTAAAACCCGTTCGTTGGCAGCAGCAGCCGTGCGGAATGGCAATGCTTTCAATACAATAAAGCACAAGCATGAAGAAAGAAACAAAAATAACAAACAAAAAAGATGAATCTGCAAAGCTACATAGGTTAGTAAAAAAGTAAAAAAAAAAAGAAAATAAAAAATAGAAAATAAAAAATACAGCAGCATGAAAATAATCTCACTCAGTCACAAAAGAAGTACAATTGGCAAGGAACATATATAGTGCTGATTTACAATGACTAACCCAATGGTTGACAATATAAATACACACTCAATATTAGTGGCAAAAATAATTGTGTACAGTAGATAATGAAACATGTAAAACATCAATATTTTCCGAGATTAGTGCATTGAGTAAGGCAGGTAGGGTGTGAGCAGTCATTTGCTTACCGTAATTAGTTCGCGTGTGTGTTACATACCAGTATTCCGGACATCGCGTTTGGTAGTGAAGTAGATTTTGTTTAAGATTGGCTGTTGAACGGATGGCAAACTTATTCAATTTGCATTCTTTAATGTATGCGTGTACTAACATGTAGTTGTATAAATTATGCACTTTCAATATGTTAAGCTCTTGGAACAAAGGTTCACTTGGGAAATCCCAGTTCACATTGCATATCGCGCGCAGAAATTTTTTCTGAAGGACAAATAACCGACCTACATTTGTGGCAGACGTGGTACCCCAGACAAGACAGCAGTAATTAAGGTGACTCATAAAGAGAGATTTATATATAAGCAATTTTACATTACGGGGAAGATACCTAAGGGAAAAAATTAGTCCAACTACCTGGGATAGTTTACTTACAAGTGATGATGAATGGCTGTTCCATGACATGTCATGGTCGAAAAAAATTCCTAAGCTTTTTACTGAATTCACTAGTTCAATTTTATCCATATTAAGTGTGATGTCTGCAGGTAGTGTAGCATTTCTGTTCTTGGCTTGGAATAATATGGCTTTTGTTTTAGTTGCATTTATTATGAGACCGTTTTTGATCGACCATACATGTAGTTTTTCTAGTGCTTTATTAGCAATTCTTATTAAGTCTGAGGTATCATGAGAACAAAACAGGAGTGTGGTATCATCAGCATAGATGATGTATTTGGTGTCATGATCAATATTAACAATATCATTAACATAAATATTGAAGAGGAGGGGTCCAAGTATACTACCCTGCGGCACTCCTATTCTTATGTTTTTTATTTGAGAGGATATGTTACTGACATGTGTATATTGAGCTCTAGAGCCCAGATATGACCTAATTATTTCATGAGCAACGCCACGTATACCATAGTAAGTTAACTTTTTAAGTAGAAGTTCATGATTAATGCAGTCAAAAGCTTTTGTAAAATCTATTAGTACACCGAGTGTAAGTAGACGATGTTCAATGTTCCTAAGGATAAATTCTTTTTGTTCCAAGAGGGCAAGCTGAGTAGACAGGTGTTTGCGGAACGCGTACTGGCAGTGAGTTAAGAGGCAATTATCCTCAAGAAATGCAGAGAAACGTTTAAATATTATCTTTTCGAGACCTTTTGAAAAAACTGGCAGAATTGATATGGGCCTATAATTTGTTATTAGGGTCCTGTCACCACGCTTGAATAACGGGATTACTTTAGCGACTTGCATTTTCTGCGGGAAGATTCCGGCATTTAGGCATAAGTTGTAAACATATGTCAACACTGGAGCAATGATATCTAGTATATACTTAATTGGCATTATCTGCAGGCTGTCTACGTCCAGACTACGACTATTGCTAAGTTCAGAGAAGAGACAGGTTAATTCGGATTCATTGGTTGGGTGCATAAATATAGTATCCGGAATGCTTGTTGGTATGAAATCGCAGGCGGTCATACATACGGGAATGTCATTAGTGCTGGTTAAAAATTCATTAAAGGAGTCAGGCAGTGACTCATCGCTTATCTGTACACCATTTTTAACAATCTGCACAGGTAGTTGGGAACTCGGCGTATGGTTCCGTAAGACATTAAGTTGTTTCCAAGTCTTCTGACTGTCACCTTCACATGACTTAAACAGGTCGGTATGATAGTTGGTTTTAGCGCTGCGCAGTTCGTTTGTGAGGCGATTGCGAAAGCGTTTGAACTCAGTCCAGTCATCTGGATTACGTGATTTGATAAATTTATCGTATAGCCTGTGTTTAGTTTTTATTTTTTCAAATAGTTGCATTGTAATCCATGGCTTGCGAATCCTGGAAGGTCTCTTTCGCTTAATACTACAGGGGAAGTGTCTATGATAACAAGTGGAGAAGATTTTAAGGAAAATTTCATAAGCAATATCGGGATTTTGTACAGCATAGACATCCGTCCAGTCTGTGCTTTCCATTTCGTCGCGGAAACTGTCCAGCCCGTTCTGCGTAATTACTTGTTTGAAAGTGTCATTAGTGGTTGATCGATAGCTTTTGCGGTTTAGACATAAAAATATGGGCATGTGATCACTAAGACCACACGAAAAAACTCCCGATTTAATCCTACCTAATGCAGCACTTGTGTTGAACAGATCGATACATGTGGACGTATTACTAGTAGTTCTGGTAGGTGTTGTTATGACATTGAAACAACCATGTGTCTGTATAACTGCCTCAAAACTGCGTTTTGACGGGCTGTCGACCATCATATTGATATTGAAATCGCCACCCAACACAACTTCATAACTGAATTCACACCTATACAAAAGGAACCGTTCAAGAAACCGAAAAAATGTGTCTAGGTTTCCACTTGGTGGCCGGTAAAAAACAGAATAAATAGTTCGAGCACACACAACTGATAGAACTTCATAGTCAGCAGTAGTGCAACAAAATTCGTTAATGGGTTCTACATTTATGCTTTCACGAACAAGCAAACTGACGCCGCCTCCTCGCGACGTTTCTCGACTTCTAGTAAAACACTGATAACCAGGGAGCTGCCAAACAGCTGAGTGCTGATCATACCATGTTTCGGACAGCATGATAAAGTCAAACTGAAATGATAAGCTGCTGAAAAAAAGGTCGAGCATGTCATGTTTGTTTCGTACTGATTGGCAGTTTAAATGAATGCATCGAGTAGATTTTTTATGTTCTGGCCCAACAAAATAAAAGAAGTCAGAAGGCGATAACGAGTCTGCAGAAGCCATGCCCAAATCTGCACAACCTACGCATAGCACGTGGGTATCAGTCTACCAATTTTTCGAGATCGGTCTTAGCCTTGATCACGTGAACATCTGCATGTTCTTCTTTCCTGACCAAAATTTTTCCATGGCGATGCCACACAAACCGGAAATTGTTTTGAAGTGCCCATTCCTTTGTAGTCTTGAGCAGCAACCTATTTTGCGTGGTTAGGTTCTCAGATATAAACATGTCCTTGTCGACCGCTGATACAGCCTTCCTTTTCTCAAGCCATTTGTCTCGTGTCGATTGTTGCGTGAAGCGAACAATCACACCGGGAGTCTTATCTTTTTGTGAAGGAAGACGGTGAACGGCAGAGACATTCTGCTCGTTAAGAGGTTCAAGGTCTAGTTTTTTGGCTAGGTCGTTTACTCTAGCCATGAGGCATTCCTTCTCCTGTTTCGCCATCCCGTGAATTTCGATGTTCAGCTTTCGACTATTGTATTCAAGGTCATTTACTGCAGCAGACAGTCTCTTCAGTTCAGCGTTACTTCCAACTTGTTCGAGCTTTGAAATTCTTTTGTTCAGAGTCTTAATTTCGCCAGTGTGCTCCGCTATGGTTGCGAGTACCGTATCGTACTGGGCGGACATGTGCTTTATCAGAGCCTCCATATCATTAACAGTGGTTTTCAGAGGAAGGAGCTCATTGAGTTTTCTGTTCATGTCAAGCAGAAGCGCTGTGACAGTACAATTATCAGAGTCATTAGAATTGGGTGCACTTGTCTTGCCTTTGCGGCATGTTACGCATTTCCAGGACTTCCTATAGTCATCTCCTTTAGATTTATATGTAGAGTCTGACACACCAGAACAAGAACCCAGGTGGTACTCTCCCGAACATTCACTACATGTTATTGACCGGCAGTCAGCTTCTATAGATTCTTCACACTTTTTGCAATCCATGGTAACGGATGTTCAACAATTTGAATAGCAACTAAAGCAACCTATGGGTTATTATGCACAAAAATAGCAACCTAACATGGGCTAAAAAGTAAAAAAAAGGGCATCAAATCGCAACAAACAAGAAATTGCAAAAAAGGGGGGGGGGCAGCAGCAGCAGCGAGGTACATGCCAGAGGAAAATATTTTGATAAGCGCAAGGCGGCAGTCACCAACCTGCAAAAATCTAAGAGCACACTGTGAAGGCGTCCGCGATCCGCCGCTGCTGCTGCCAAATGAAGGAGGAATCCGCAGCCGTTTCTTCTTTTAAGCTTGTCGGTGGCGCCCCGGTAGCCGAGAGATGATGACGCAACACGTGGAAGCTGTCATGATCGCCAGCAGCGATTAGATGGTCGGGCCTCTGAAGCGATGAAAACCGGTGGTATCTTGCGCAGCAGGAGGGCGCCGGGTCCAGTTTGCGCAACTGCAAAAATCCAAGAGCACACTGTGAAGGCGTCCGCGATCCGCCGCTGCTGCTGCCAAATGAAGGAGGAATCCGCCGCCGTTTCTTCTTTTAAGCTTGTCGGTGGCGCCCCGGTAGCCGAGAGATGATGACGCAACACGTGGAAGCTGTCATGATCGCCAGCAGCGATTAGACGGTCGGGCCTCTGAAGCGATGAAAACCGGTGGTATCTTGCGCAGCAGGAGGGCGCCGGGTCCAGTTTGCGCAACTGCAAAAATCCAAGAGCACACTGTGAAGGCGTCCGCGATCCGCCGCTGCTGCTGCCAAATGAAGGAGGAATCCGCAGCCGTTTCTTCTTTTAAGCTTGTCGGTGGCGCCCCGGTAGCCGAGAGATGATGACGCAACACGTGGAAGCTGTCATGATCGCCAGCAGCGATTAGATGGTCGGGCCTCTGAAGCGATGAAAACCGGTGGTATCTTGCGCAGCAGGAGGGCGCCGGGTCCAGTTTGCGCAACTGCAAAAATCCAAGAGCACACTGTGAAGGCGTCCGCGATCCGCCGCTGCTGCTGCCAAAATTTGGAAGGAAGAGATCCACATTGCTTTCAAACTTAATAATCTGGCGAGTAGTGCTTCATATTTAAAGCGTGCTCTGTCATTATAATTGTATGTGGCACAACAAACGTAAACTTACGCTCTTTGTTGTTAATTGCCTAATATCGATGGTCAGAAGGCACCCAATGTCTGAGTGTTTTTTTTTTTTCTTAGCCTCTTAAGACAGCAGTATAGATGGTATTTAGGACCGGAATTGCGTAGTACGGCACGATTATGTGAAACGTATTTCTGTTTTAAAGGCTTATTTCGAAGCAGAAGCGAGCTCGCAGTGTGAACGTTGTTGCCATTTGTTTTTATTAAAGTTTTCATTTCAGCCATTTATAAACGGTAACGCATGTTGACACATGCGTCAGTAATACTGTTATGCCGTTTCGTCCTCATTTGTATTGCCAGTATATAAAGATGAACATTGCTTTCAAATATAGTAATCTGGCATGTAGCGCTTCACCTGTAAAGCGTGCTGTCATTATAATTGTGAGTATGTGGCAAAACAAACTTCGACTTATGCTGTTCATTGTTAATTGCCTAATGTCGATGTTCAGAAGGCACCCAATGCCTGAGTGATTATTTACTTAGCCGTTAATTTACACCTGTATCGATGTTATTTAAGGCGGAATTGCGTAGTAGGGCACGATTATGTGAAACTTTTTTTTTTCGAGGCTTACTTCAAAGCAGAAGCCAGCTCGCAGTGTTAACGTTGTTGCTGTTTTTTTTTATTAAAGTTTTCATTTCAGCCATTTTTAAACGGTAACGCATGTTGACGCATGCGTCAGTAATAATACTGTTATGCCGTTTCGTCCTCATTTCTATTGCCAGTATATAAAGATCAACATTGCTTTCAAATATAGTAATCTGGCATGTAGCGCTTCACCTGTAAAGCGTGCTCTGCCATTTTAATTGCGCGTATGTGGCAAAACAAACTTCAAATTACGGTGTTCGTTGTTAATTGCCTAATGTCGATGTTCAGAAGGCACCCAATGCCTGAGTGTTTACTTACTTAGCCGTTTTAAGAAAGCTGTATAGATGTTTTTCTAGACGGAATTGCCTAGTAGGGCACGATTATGTAGAACGTTTTTTTTTGTTTCAGGGCTCATTTCGAAGCAGAAGCCAGCTACTGATGAACCACCGTTATCGCCGGGAGATGAGAAAGAGGGTGACGGCAACGCGTTCAAAGTTACGCGTTCCCTCGAGCGGGGAAGGAGGCGTTTCTCGAACGTTGTGGAAGCCTCCAAGCGACGACGCGCTGGCCTCTTCTAACTCGTTCTCCGTCCTCTGAGCTTGAGTGCACCAAATGTCCTGTCGCGGACGCCATAATAATTGTCACCCGTTAATAATTATGAGTGACTGACTGAACTGAATAATTATGAGGGATTATTACCGAAGCGCCCTATAATGGTACGAACACTCCCAGACACCCTTAGAGTGAGTGGGAGTAGCTGTTCCGGTCGCCAAGGAGATGCCCTCGACCTGCGTGGCAAGCTCAGCCGGAATTCGACTACCTTGTAGTGACAGAAGGGGGTAGCCGTTTGGTGCCCAGCTGTGGCCGATTCAAACCAGAGTAAGGATCGGAGTCAGAAGTAACAAACAAAACACAATATATGCACAGCAAGAGATGATACAAAGGATTACACAAGAACACTTGAAATGCATAGATGAAAGGTTCACAGAATACAAACGCTAAGCATGCAACTACAGAGGGATTCAATAGCACAGAGGCTTTACAACACAGATCAAGCACGAGAGAATCCCATAAAAAACATCAAATCGTTCACCGGGTACTGTTGCAGTCCGACGCCTCAAGAGTCAAGTTGTGGCCGCCATACAAGACGAGCGCTGCTCCTTCGCAAGTCCGTGGGATTGCCAGCAGCGGGTTATCCCCGGGAGTCCAGCCGAAGTACTAGCGAACACGTCGCAAACACTGGCTGAATAACTGACTGATTACACAAGCGGCGCGGCCTCAATAAATAGGGCGCGCCACGTCTGTCTGTTAAGACGCGCTAAGGCTAGCGCGCGCACACACTTCGCTTCGCCGGTTAGAACGCTCCCTTTTCCTCCAGTCCAGCCGCGCGTCGCCATTGGCTAGGACGCGTAGAAAATTCTGGAGAGCTCTGGCGTAATCCAGAATTGCGTAGCACGGCACGATTATGTGAAACGTGTTTCTGTTTTAAAGGCTTATTCGAAGCAGAAGCCAGCGCGCAGTTGTAACGTTGTTGCGGTTGTTTTTATTAAAATTCTCACATGAGCCATTTATAAAGGATAACGCATGTTGACGCATGCGTCAGTAATAATGCTGTTATTCCGTTCTCTCCTCATTTGTATAGCCAGCTAATTAAAGATCCACATTGCTTTCAAGTTTAAAAACCAGGCGAGTAGCGCTTCAACTGTAAAGCTTGCGCTGTCATTATAACTATGAGTATGTGGCAAAACAAACCTCAACTCACGCTGTTCGCTGGTAATTGCCTAATGTCAATGTTCAGAAGGCACCCAATGCCTGAGTGTTTTTTTCTTAGCCTTTTAGGAGGCTGTAGAGTTGTTATTTAGAACCGAAATTGCGTAGTACGGCACGATTATGTGAAATGTGTTTCTGTTTTAAAGGCTTATTTCGAAGCAGAAGCCAACGCGCAGTCTTAACGTTGTTGCGGTTGTTTTTATTAAAATCCTCATTTGAGCCATTTATAAAGGCTAACGCATGCTGACGCATGCGTCAGTAATAATGCTGTTATTCCGTTCTGTCCTCATTTGTATAGCCAGCTAAATAAAAATCCACATTGCTTTCAAATTTAATTATCAGCCGAGTGGCGCTTCCCCTGTAAAGCGTGCTGTTATTATAATTTTGTGTTTGTGGCAAAACAAACTTCAACTTACGCTGTTCGTTGTTAATTGCCTAATGTCGATGTTCGGAAGGCACCCAATACCTGAGTGTTTATTTACTTAGCCTTTTTAAGACATCTGCATAGATGTTATTTAAGACCGCAATTGCGTAATAGGGCATGATAATTTGAAACTTTTTTTTTTGTTTCAAGGCTAAAAAGAAATTTCATAAAAACTTTCATTTGAGCCATTGATAAAGGCTGCATGCTGACGCATATGTCAATAATAGTGCTGTTATTCCGTTCCGTCCTCATTTGTATAGCCAGCTGAGTAAAGATCCACATTGCTTTCAAATTTAGTAATCTGGTGAGTAGTGCTTCACCTGTAAAGCGTGCTCTGTCATTATAATTGTGAGTATGCAGCTACGAACTGAGAGCGGTTGCAAAGAAAATATTCAAGCCAGGAAAAAGACTTGGATCGAGGTTAACTTTGCTTAGGTTGAGGAGTAGTAGCTTATGGGGTACTTTTTAAACACCTTTGCGAGGTCGAGAAAGGCGCAGTCGGCTAATGAGCGGCTATCGAGGATGGCATGAAGTTTGTGCGTGAATGATACTGTTTGAATGTTTGTGCGTGAATGATACTGATACCACCCTCAGGTGATGTGCGGTAGCAGCGATAGAAGGCGTAGCGCGATGAGTCGTTAAAGATTTCTGTGTTACGTATATAAAAATGAAGTCAGGTTTCGGTGCGCGCAATAACATTTGGGTTACAAGTGCCAGCTACAGAATGAAATGTGTCACGTTTGTTAACAATGTTTCTCACGTTAGCTAGTAGGAGAGATATCCGTGGTGTAGATGATTGTCCACGCCCCCTCATGTGATGCTATGGGATGTTATCGGAATGTTCGGCATGTACTGTGGCTCGCCGAGGTGAGTGTTCATGTGATGATTCAACTGGCAAGTTCTTGATCAGTTTGATGTTGTTGCTGATGTGGTCACACATGTAGCATTTCTTATTAACGTAAAGTTTGTTCTGACGCTATTGTAACTAAGGTGATTGCGGCAGGCTTTTGGCGAAATTAGTAAGCTGCTGGCGCGCTTTGCGGGTGGCGGCCGAAAAATCTTCCTACACGGAATTGTCAGACTTTAGTTTAAATGGCGATGCCAGTATCAAAGAATGAAGTTTAAATGAACAAAAACGGGCATCTATCTATCAGCCGACACCGCTCCGCTGAACATGAGCCTATGCGGTGAGCACGCTCTATGAATGAATCGGGAAGTTCATTGTCAAAGGTATTTGAAAAGACGGCAGAAGCCTTGCGTTCCGTTTCTTCTCAGGTTTCACGTTCGTCGGGTATACCTCGTAAGATTAAATTGTTGCGGCGAGAGCGGTCCTCAAGGTCGTCTTTACGGGCCTGTAATTCATGTTGTTTCAAGATTAGCTGGTTACCAGTATCTTGCGTTGAGGCGAAATCAAGTTCTAGTGCCTCCACAGTTTTGCACGTGTTTGCAACCTGTTCCAGACGGTTTAATACATCGAGTAACTTAATTCCTAAGGCTTCTTGGTTTGGTTTAATTGCACTGACTTCAGCACTTAGTTTCGCTTGTCCAGTCGTGAGTTCCGTCGGTTTTTTTGTCAATGTATTTGGGCAAGTTAATCACTTCGCTCATATGCTCGGGCTCACGCTCCGTCACTAAGGAGCCAGAGCCAGCGCATGTGTTAGGACCGGGTTTAGACTCGACATCGCAGCATAGCAGAAAAAGAGCATAATCAAGGCACTCGCGAGCAACAGCACAAACTACACTTGGGCAAGGAAGTGATAAAAGAATTCAATGTCGCATTTTTAGCGAAAAGAGAGAGTTGATTACGCACCTGTGGTGCGAAGAACAGAAGCGGTTAGTCATGCTGCTGCAATGGCTGCTTCCTTGCCTACTGAAGAGGATGATGGACTGGAAGGTCTTTATAGCCTTGGTCTTGTGCGATGTTACTGCAGAGGCGATGTCGTTTATTGCCTGCACAATAACAGCTGGTTGTCCTTCAACGTAGGCGCATGCGTGAGCCCGCTGATATGCCGGTTCGGCAAAAGGTAGATAGCCGGGAGTACCCGCACAGGAAGGTTGCCAAGAAAACAGACAGCACGTCACCAGGGACAGGAACGCCTTTGGTGCGAGAACAGAAGCAGGTTAGCCATGCTGCTGCAATGGCTGCTTCCTTGCCCACTGAAGAGGATGACGGGCTGGAGGGTCTTTATAGCCTTGGTCTTGTGCGATGTCACTGCAGAGGCGACGTCGTTGATAGCTGTGAATGCCTATGAGTGTACCAAATGACAGAGTGCAAAAAGCAAGCGAATGAATATTTGCCTAAGATCCAGATTTGATGGATATTATTTGCAGAAGATTTCAGCGTTCCTGCCTGCGATCACAGGAGTTTCCTTCAGGACCAATCTGCTGACACACGGCTGAGTCGAAGAGTAGCCGATACTGCCAGTACAGCCCCTAGCCCTAGTTGTTTTTCATGGCAAGGTGTACATTCTACGACAGGAGACCTCCATGGAAAGAAGACCGGCTCAAGTGCCAATTCTCTGCGTACACTTCGGCGATCTCAGTAGATTTTAATACACACATGCTGAATCACACGGAAGAAAACACAGTTATAGGTTCAGTGTCCCCAGTGGTGTTTACGAGTAAGTCCAACAGTGAGAGTCGTATGGTAAATCACACAGCAGGACGAACATATGAAGCTAAGGTGCGCCCATTTGCCTCTCCTGAGTCTGAAACTCTAACTCAGCAAACAGGCACGGGTAGTAGCGTGAATCTTGCAAATATGACATGTTACCTCTTAAACCTACGCGGTCATCACAACTAACCGACCACAGTCTCATGC
Organism: Amblyomma maculatum; assembly: GCF_055883805.1. Classification (NCBI taxonomy): domain Eukaryota; kingdom Metazoa; phylum Arthropoda; class Arachnida; order Ixodida; family Ixodidae; genus Amblyomma; species Amblyomma maculatum. Next base: position 39,250,172 of record NW_028146738.1, on the reverse strand, counting down.
ACACTAGCGAACGAGCTTACAAATGTGACATTTGCCCTTATGCAGCTAGCAATTTGACAGATTTAACCAAGCACAAGCGGAAGCATACAGGCGAGAAGCCTTACAAATGTGACTTGTGTCCTTATACAACTGCCTGGCCAGATGATTTAAATCAACCCAAGCGCATCGATGCTGGCGACAGACCTGACAAATGTGACATTTTCCCTTATGCAACTGCTTGTTCGGGAAATTTAACTCAACACAAGCGCAATCCTAAAGTCGAGAAGCCTTACAAATGTGACCTGTGTCCTTATGCCACTGTCTCGCAAGGAGATTTAAACAGACACAAGCGCATAAACACTGGCGAACGACCTTACAAATGTGACCTTTACCCTTATGCAGCTGCCTGGCCAGGCATTTTAAATCGACACAAGAGGGTGCACACTGGCGAACGACCTCACAAATGTTACATTTGTCCTTATGCAGCTGCTACTTCGGGAGATCTAACTCAACACAAGCGCACGCATACTGGCGAGAAACAATACAAATGTGACATGTACCCTTATGCAGCTGCTAGTTCGGGAAATTTAACTCAGCACAAGCGCACTCACACTGGCGGGAAACCTTAAAAATGCGGCATGACTCCCTATGCAACTCAGAGTCCGTCACATTTAGCTCTGCATAAATGCACGCACATTTGCTAGAAAGCTCACAAATTCAACATGTGTTCTTATGAAGCTGTTCGCTCTTGAAATTCAGCTTTGTATATTTGCCGTACACTGCATGGAAACCTTACAACGTTGACTTGTATTCTTACGACTTCAACTTGTACTCTTATACCGCTGTTCGAGCTTCACATTTAGCTCTGCGCACATACACTGGCTAGAAACTTTACAAATTCGTCATGTATCTTTATGCAGCGGTTCGCTGTGCGCCTTTATGCCTGCAGACATGCTAAAACTTTAGCACCGCTCTTCTTACCGCACTAACGAGCATGATGAAGACCGCGAAAAAAGCGTGAGCTCGTGAACGAGGACGGGTTCGAGTCACAATCTTGAGCAAATGCGAACGCTTAAAAGGCACTCTTCTAGACACTGCCCCAGACCTCAGTCTTTGGGTGCGTGCTGGTGATCTTTCCACTTTTATTGCCGAAACCCGGAAGTCTTGCCTGGACATTACTTCCCCATGTATAGGCTTAGACCTAAGCGGTCGGCTCGACGAGCTTGGAGCACCCGACTTATCTATGAGGCAAGGGCTGTTCTGTCATCGCATTCGACGACGCTTAGCCATCTGACCTGCCTCTACGAGCGACTCGTGACCAATAATGACGAGGTGAAGAAGCTCCACGAGAAGCTCGAAAAGCGCGTCCGCAATGACGCATGTTTCGAAGCGGAATACGCGAAGGTCATCGAGTGCGAAGACAGCGCGACGCATACGCTAACCGACCTTCTGAGTCGCTACAGTAGTTTTACGTCAATGATAACCTCGCCTTCCGACGCTGCTGCTCGAGTTATAGCTACCTCTTCCAAAAGACCCGGAACCAAGCTGCTGAAGCTCACTATAACACCTTTCTCCGCGAACCTGAGCAACTGGACTACACTTTGGGACAAGTTTGACCACATTATTCACCGCTACGATGGTTTCACTGTGACACCCGAATTTCACTGTGACTTTTCTTGAGAGGTGATGTGGCCTTATCCAAAACGGGCCTCCCGACAACCGAGGCGTGTTACTTTTTCGCATGTTGCTAGCCCTACATTCGCCAACGAACACCACGGCTGTCCGAAAGATCTACGAGAATGTACTAACATTAGAGAGGTGTAGTTCTTGGGTGTGAGCAGGACATCGTCTTCTGCAATGCTTTGTGACATCCTCCTAAGAGCACTCCCGCATGCTCTCGTCATACAGTACTACCGTTCACTAGCAACTGATGCGGCACGTATGCTGCTCCAAACGTTCCCTACTTTGGCAGTGGGTGCAACTGCCTGCTGTTACTTTCTAGGCATCTTCGTTGGAGGCAGTCAGCGCACGTTCATTGTACAGTCGTTGGCAAGGTAGTTGCAAGCGAAGTTCGTGGGAAACGTAACCATTGCCCTCAATACCTTTGCAAACGCCTCTGACTAAGCGGCGAAGAAACGACGTGTTGTAGCGCTACACTTCAAGAGCCAGTTTTTAGATCCTGAAGTCACTTTGCGTGCTATGGTGATTCCTCACATTGGCAAGGACATCGAAGAGACGCCCACACTCTTTTCTTGTTGCGTCACTTAAACATGTGTCCGGAATACTGCAGAAGAACAGCTATGCCACGATGCTGTCAACTGCAGTGGGATAAGAGTCTTAATTGGTCGGACCAGATGCGGACTGTCTTGACGCCGCAAGTCGGTATCTTCGACGTGACGGCGTCACTCATTGTTTTGGTATCTCAGGTGGCGCGGACCTGTCCATTTGGTACAACATGCGTGAGAACGGAGAAATCGGCATCGGGAACGATGGTTTGCTTGCTCAGAACAAACTTAATAAATCGCCACGAATAGATCCACTCTTTTGCGGAGTTTAAAGCCTGGGAATATCGGATCCTATTGTACGGTAGAAGTCATTGAGTTCGATCATGCAAGAGTTTGAAGAGAATATAAGATTTCGTGATTAAAATATGAAGTTGCACTGCTATGGAAGCAGGTCATCGAGATTTCTGATAACCGACACGTCGTCATGAAAAACGTTAGGACGATCCTCTACGCCTATCAGGAAAAGATCTGAACATGCAGAAGTCATTGACAGCCGTGCTTCCAACGCAGCAGAGGTTTACTGCATGCCACACAATTCAGTGACTCGAGAAGAAGCCCTAACTATTTAAGTCAAGGTAGTTTTTGGTGCATCATCACATACCAAAGGATGCAGCTCTCTTATTGAATGCCTAGAAAAGAGTGACAACTTCTACCAAGACCTATTGCAGATTCTGCTGCGCTTCCGAGCCCCCCGCATAGCCGTGACAGACGACATTGAAAAGCCCTTTGCAAAGATCTCCATTAAACAGAAAGATCGAGATGCATTTCGCTTATTTTGCTGAGAAGAGATTTTTATAAGCATTCTGAAGACAACATTCAAGAGTGGAGAACAACGCGAGAACTATCTAGGGCCACATACTTCTGCTTACTACCACAATTTTACACCCCTTGAAACAACCACCAACAAAGCAACTACTGCCAAGGGGCTTGGAGGATCGTTTTATGTCGATGATCTTATAATTGGTGCGGAGACAGACGAAGAAGCTCTGAAGTTGTGTAATCAACCTCCCCATCTTATCTAAGTAGCGAGAATGACCCTTCGGAAATGAACAACAAATTCGGACAGGATAATAAAATCGAGCAAGCACACCCCTACTCTGGACAGGACATGGTCGTTTTTCGTGAGACATCAGTCCTAATGCTTTGAATTTCTTGGCACCTGAGACCAGACACATTCACCTTTAACAAAGCAAGTCTGATCGGCTTCCTTAAAGCGAAAACCACCACAACATGGTTCATCCTACAGGCGCCGTCAAGAATTTTCAATCCCCTGGGATTTATCGGACCTTTTACAATCTCCATAGGAATCTTCCAAAAACTATTGTCACGCGGTGTCGACTGGAATGAATGCCTTTCGTAATACCTACAAGAAGAATGGCAAGAGTGGTTACGACGACTAATGATTTAGCCGATGAAGTGGTTAATTGGTCATCAGTAGAAAGTTTCAGTTCACGGCTGGCAAGTGTTTCTTGAGAACCCTATATATTGTGAAACATGTACCTCAATGGTGATTGTGTTGTACCATATTGTATTGTATTGCATTGCATTACATTGTATTATATTGTGTTGAATTTTATCATATCCTTATCTTCTTTTCTATTTCTTTTTCCACACTGCCATATAGAATTGTGTAAAAAGTTAGCAAGTGTGGACTGTCAACATCTGTTATTTTGTGCTTCCATTTTATACCCCAAACCTGCAACAACCTCCACATGGAGGTTAGCGGTATGCATCAAATAAAATAAAAAATAAATAATAGATGCAAGCATTTGCAATTTCGCGTTACGTCAGTGGAGGAAGCGACCTACCTAGCGTACTGAACGTCCACGTGTTTGGCGATGCATGTCCCTTAGCGTATGCTGCAGCAATCTAGAAGCGAGCAGTATTAGATACCCAGCGAGGGTCAAGACGATCTCGACACTAGAGTTAGGCTCAGCACCCTGGTGCCTGGATGCATGTACAAGGACTATAATGAAAGCGTATGAGTCACTACTACTATGCTAGCACTACTCTGCGCAATAAATGTCGCACCAATATTCTTGATACCATCCGTACTCCCTTATGTACTTTTATTCTTGATGGCGCCCATCTACTCGTCTTCGACGTCTCGAGGGCAAATGAGGCACCACGAAACAAGCCCAAAGTTTACAAAGCGGACCCTGCGAGGATAACTTCGGCGACGGATTTTTCATCATGCGACCAATACAGAAGCTTATGCCCTCGGAGATCAACACCCGAAATTTCGGCGCCTCTAGTGTGGTATATCTTTAGCCCCTCTCTTTTTACCGCGCCTACGAGGAAGAAGACGACCAGGAAGAAAGCGTGAGCTCGTGACCGAGGGCGGGTGGCCCATCTTAAAGATATGCGCAAGGACACAGGCGAGAAACCTTACAGTGTCGACCTAATTCCTCTGCATAAGTGCTCGTACATTGTATAAGAACATTAAAATGCGGTATGCCATTTGGCTGCCGCCTCAGGCTTTGCAATTATCCCGCACAACTACACGCATACATGTGCTGAACCTCAAACATACGACACCTACTCTTATGTAGCTGCTCGTTCTTCACATTTAGCTCTGCATAACTGCACCACACCAGCTAGAAACCCAACAAATGCGTCATATGTCCTTGTACATTAGCTACAAACAAGCTCACTCACACTAGGGAGCGACCTAAAATGCATCCAGTTGCCTTTTTAAGCTCCTCATCCTTCATATTTCACTCAAACAGTCTCAGACAGCACACGGGCACAAGCGTGCGACAGTATTAATGTGAATCTCAGTATGCATATAACTCGACACAAGGTCACGCATGTGAGTGAACGTACAAATCTGACAAGATCCATTTTACAGCGCCTCGGACTCCACGTTAACTCGACGCACTCACCGGAACACCAGAGGTTCACCTTAGCACCGAGATATGTCTAGTGTTACAACTAAGTGGCTTACACATTCAGCTGAACACAAACGCAAGCACACCTTCCCTCTCTGCCCATCAAACTGAGCACAAGGGAAGCACACTGACAGTCTTACCCGTTTGCAGCCACTCAACCTGCAACAGCGATCAGCGCAAGGGGGAAGCACACTGCGAAGTGACCCTATACATGCGACCTATGATCTAATGCATTGTAATTAAGCACCGTTCAACGCGTCATATGGTGTATACAAGCACCGAAGGCTATAACTGCAACATGTGCGTATTCGTGTGCTCATAAATCTCACCCTACGTTAGCATTTATTTTGTCACGGCATTATATTTTAAATGTAGACACCCGCTCGTGATAAATAGGATGATTTTGTGAATATGTCTGACCACATACGTAAAATGTCTCACTTCTTCCTTTCTACGGAGGTCGACTGTGGTTATTCTCGCTTCGAAAAAAGAGTACTGAAAGTGACTTTGTTTCAACCGTTTAAATTTTCAGTCATTATTTGGTATTATTAGTGCTCCATTTTATTCCTAATAAATGCTACTATATTTTGGCACATCAATATTGCTTTCCTTGTCTGAACACCCTGTTGTATATGTGCATGACTATATGTCTTTAGGAATAAAGGTATGGCGGACTTGACGGCTCGGCGCTGTCACATTTTCTTCGAGCGGGTGTCATTCTGCATTTCGGGTGTCAATTTCCACATTTTTATACTACAACGCCTGTACGTTGCCTTAGGACTATTATGTCTCGTCTTCTAACGGGGCTGCTTATCTTTAGTTAAACATGGTAACAAATTTGAAACGAATTCTCACATTAATATACAACGATGTCATCAGAGCTACCGAATGACACTTTGGATGTCATTGTATACGTTCAAAATATGATGCATGCCTTTCGTTTGCCGCTTCCTCGAACGCCGCATCACACAGCAAATCGAAGCAGACTTAGATGTTTAGAAGGCGTTAGTACAGTTGACATCAGCGGCGTTTGAAATTGATTTACAGGATATAAAAGGCGCAGTATCTATCACAATTGTCCGCAGACATATGCACCACGCCCTAAAAGAAGGAAGGAAGGTGGGAGTGAAAGAACAGAGGGAAATAGAGGTGCTGTAGTGGAGGGCTGCAATCGATAATGGCTTTCGCCTCATCGCACGTAATTGGTCCAAAGTGCCCTCTACAATGGTTTTGCCCCATGTGATTTTCGGTGGTTTTCGGTAACCCCGGCACTAGGTAAGTATAACAGTGAGAAAGTTACCGCGCCTTTCCTTTCCTATAAATCAATTATTCGGTGGTTTTTGGGGCGTCTTCAGAGGTGTGTCCTTGTGGAATCCCCAGAATCCCCAGCAGAGACGAATTCACCCACGTGGCAGCTGCCATTTAGGTGTCTCCTCCTTCAGAGGACACTCTGCATACACGGTCGTGTGTTGAGGAGCGTATGTTTTCCGAATGAATTCGGTCCTCGGTACTCTTTTGCCTCGGTGGTGGTTGCGGTCCGAATTCCTCTCAATTGGAGCTACTATGAGGGACTTGCGAAGTTCGACGGGGATTGTTTCCGTCATCGCCATTTCTCGCATCTGCTCGCGGTATCTGTGTTTATGCAAGGGCGCTCCTCGATTCGTTGTCTGCAGCAGACTGATTTTTTTTTGCGACTCAACCTATGCCTCGCGTAGCTCCTCGAAGGTTTTTTGCAATCCAAGGGTTATGAGTTTTTCTGTAAACCTGTTGCGCGGTATCGGAGCTCTTTTATACGCTTTGCGTATCAGGGCATCCGCTTGCTGTATTTCGCTCTTGTTGAGGCACAGGTAGGGGAGGCTGTACATAATTCGGCTAACTACCAGGTTTCTGGCTAGTGTAAGTGTGTCTTCTTCGTGCATGCCATGCCACCTGTTGGTGATGCGGGTGATCATGCGTATTACTTGTAGCATTGTCGCTTTGACCCGGGTAAGCGTGGGAGTACTGTATTGGTCGGATTGCACCCACATGTCCAATATTCGTATTGGTTACGTTTCCGGTATGGGTATTCGTTCCAGGTAGATATTGAGTTTCAGGCTTTCACTGGTTGGGACAGTCCGGTTTTGATTTCCTTTCCACACTGAAAGCAGTTCCAATTTCTCGGTACGACATTTTAGGAAAAACGCAGCGCACCTGCACAAACATCAGGGAGTAAGAGACACAGCGCTTACTAACAACTGATTATTATATCCAGTGTCTCAGTTTAAGTAAAGCTAGCCACAGGGGAAACAAGACTAATATTTACGATGATACAAAAAACTCTTGTTCTTTTCTTGATATGGCAGTGGACGGTGTGCTAACGCATGCCAGACTAGCTTTGCAATCTCTGAAGCCTCAATGATTTCTGTTGTGACCCAGATCTTTGTGATACGCTACAACTTTACAATTTTTTGACCTGCGGATGACAAGCACAATCACGGTAATGAATCGCAATATTGCAACCTGCAATTTTTACATTATTGCAATGTTCCCTCAGCCTGTCCTTAAAGGGACACTAAAGAGAGAAAGGAAGTGGGTTTGCATCGATAGAATGCCAGTTCCTGATTACAAAAAGACCACTCTTACTGAAAACAGAGCTCTTATAAGGTAGTAAAGAAGAATAACAGAAATACAGGTATCGCCACCACAGCCAAACGGCCGAGGCTCGCAACTACAAATCACGTGACGCGCTAGGGATCCCGGAGGCTGACAAATGCGAATTACGTTGCATGTTTGAATGCGGTAGTACGTTTTTTCTCAAACATGATAACACGCTTTTATCATACGTAAACGACGGCGAAAAGACAACGTAAACGTTGCAAGGCAAATACAACGATATACTTGGAGGCGCCACAGGCGCCCACTTCAGTTTTGGTTATGTTTCGGCTCAGGCATTTCGTGCGCACTCGGATAGTTTGTTTGAACCTGCAGCGCCTGAATTACGAGCTTGGAGCAGCAGATGCGCCTTGATGGTTCCCATTTGAGCATTCGGGGGCACGAGCGAGCGAAATCCGCTACCGCCGACGCACTCCTTCGTTCACACTTCTGCGCCAACATATCGCCGCCGTTGCCGCTTCGACTGCGACCTGACCGCTTGACTGCAGCTACGTACGCCGCGAAAAGCATACATATGCTAAGTACCGAAGGAAAAACGCATTATCATTCAATTGTTCACTAAATCACGGCACATCTGACCAACATATACTGCGTCAACAAGACCTTCAACGTGCTATTTGCAGGCGTCATAAACAAAAGGGGCATACTTGCCGCTCATACCAAGGAGAGCGTCGATATATTGCGCTCGTCGCCCGGCGAAAAAAGGGCCTCGGGTAAAAAGTAAAAACTAAAAATAACGAAGCACCAGAAATACATTACAAAAGGTTAAAAAAAAATCTATTTGTAAAAAAAAAAACGGCAGAAGCGACAAGAATCGAACTTGCTACTGCTTGCTCCGTAACGTTCCGCGCTAACCGCTCGGCTACGCCACACCACAAGAACCTTGGAAATATTTCTAGTTTTTATGTCGTGGTCCCATTTACAATAAAGAGTTTTTGCTGCCGGTCGAAAAATTACAACTTCTTGATCATCGGCGCATGCTGCCTGCTCTCACGTCTTGCAACTAATGTTCAGCATGCCCATTTTAACATGTGGAATTTCACAGCGCTGGCAAATGTAGTGGCGCCGGCACTTTGGTCATGTTCTGCTACCGTGAACGTAATTTTCGCTGAACACGGAGCTGTAGCACAAACCTTGAAGGAAAAAAGTGCGACGAAGCTTCAAAACTGACAAGCGCAGCAGCGAGGAAACTATTTTGCTGGTAACTAAATCTTATTTGTATGTAAACATGTCAGGAAGCGTTGCGATGACCGAGGGCTCGGTTTGTTTATACACAGTGCAAGAAGGAGCGCGAAAGCTTGAGAAACATGTAAAGTATTGTGCATTACAAGCGCTCTATGTTTTTTTTTCTTCCTTTATGGGCCCATCGCTCGGTAAATTACTCTCTTCATCGTTTTATTTATTTCGGCTGAGGCCGTCATTGCGAGTACGCTGTTGCCAAGTTGGCCCTTGAGGGCCAACTTGCCGCGGGCCGCGCCGGCTCGCTAGCTATCACGGAGTCTCCGCTTACGTCATAGTGTGCGTCACTCAACTCCAACTACGTAGTTGGAGGCCACAGTTTGAATTCGACCGGCGGGAACAAGAAAAAAACTCAACTTCTTATCGCAATATCTCAGCAATTATTCGATTTTTTGCTGCCGGATATGCGGCGACAAATGTAGTTTATTAGATTTTCATACCATCTTTGGCTGTCTTTAGTGTCCCTTTAAGACGACTAGTTTGACCAACATAGTAGTTGCCATAGGACAGAGGGATAGAGTAGACATTTTTTGCCTTTGCAGGGTACAAAAATTGTTTCGGTGCTTCATTATGAAGCCAGGAAAAGTTTTTACATGCTTTTCCGGTCCATTTACACATGTCCACATGCTGCCCAAATGCAGCGGAGTCGAAAATACAACGTCCATTCCTGCTTTTTTGCCAATCTTCAAATTGTAAGACATGGCGTGAAGGTACGGAATAACCGCCACGTTTGGTTTATTCCTAGGAGGTGTTAGGTTCTGGTCGCGTGGCTCTGGGTAGCGTACCACTGCCAGCAGTTATTACGTGCGGCTCGCGCTTGCGCGCCCCTCGGTAACGTTGGCCTGGCGGCTCCGTGGACGGCGGAAGGCATCAACGGTTCCAGCAAAGACGAGGCGTCTTCTAACGAAACAACCTTTACTACAACATCGAGAAGATACGGGCAGAGAAGCTGACCCGGAGAGAATACAGACACTCTCACACAGCTGGTGTCTAGCGTAGTGCCAACGGCGCGTCAAAGTAGTCTCTAACTCAGCGGAGTCGGCAGCTGCTTTTTATAGGTTTTCCCGTTCACAGGGAAAGGGTAAACCCTCACAGGAAATGGAGCGCCCAACGTGTCTGGGCAAGATGGGACGACTCAATCGCAAGTGTTCCGAACGCATCTCCTCCACCTCCTGCAGACGGGCGAGGGCGGCGCACTCTCCCACGAGCTCCAGGCTTGGCCGGCGTTTGCACACACACGCACGCACACACATTTGGCGCGTGGCAGGATCACGTTGAGACTCGCCCGCGGGAGGAAGCGTTGCGCGGCCGATGAACGGCGCCGAAATGGCCGATCCGCTCGCGGTTCTACCTGTTGCTATGCGGTGGCCGCGTTAGCTGTCCCACTCTCGGTGGAGAAACGTAACAGACTGCCCCGCCGGGGAAGGGAGATCCCGAATGGCAGGGGACTGCATCCGCTGTCCGGAGGGATCGGGATGTTGCTTCTAGCCGGGGTCATCCGACTCTGTTTCTCTTGAGCTAAACAGCCTGTCCGGTTTCCAAGGCACTCTGCAACTTGTCTTCAGGAGAGATTTCTGATAACCCACAACGTCACAACCACGCTAAAAACTCAACCGTTCAGCCAGCAAGCACGGCACAAACTTCACCAAGTTTTGCCAGACTATTTCCCTCTTATGCCCCCCTCTATATTAAAGGGCAGCTCAGCAGCACTTGGAACGCGTCCACAAATTTGAAAATTGCGCTTTCAAAAAAGTCACTTCAAACAAAGATAATACAATGCAATCTGTTCAAAATCATATGTCAGGAAGAAAAACACCAAGAAGTGAAAACTGGGGCTTCTTCTCACGTTATGGGCTCCGACTTAAGCCATCGGCGTTACCGTTGAGATCACCCTTTTCACTAAAGCTTCGGCTGTCCGTTTCACGGACTAACCGTACCTTCCTGTTTCTGTGCAAAGAAACACATGAGCATACGTCACTCACTTTCCTAAACAACCTATCCCTCTCCTTACGTGTGGCGCACCAATCACGCATTTTCTTTGCACGGGCGCATTTGTGCCTTTGGGATAGTCGCTTTCTCTTTCGCGATAGCTTCAACTTTCTCGCTTCTTTCTCGCGCCTGCCTTTCCGTTTTTTCTACGGCAGCACTGAAACACATGCTTTGTGCTTTCTTTTGTGATGTATTGTGTCTATGTTCCGTACCAGCGACGTTCCAGCAAGTAATGAATACTGTACTAGCTGACTTGAAGTAGCAGATTTACTGGGTATTCTTGAAAGACATCGTTGTCTTCTCTCCCAACTTTGAAGACGACCTGAAACGATTTCGACGAGTTCTTGACATCATGAGTCGTCATGGCTAAATTTAAAATAAAGAAGTGCCAATTTGCTATGAGGAGCTTCATTTAATGGGCCATATCATGAGACGGCCAGGCAGTGCTCGGAAGTTCTTAACCGTAACCACATCCAAGGGTCTCATATGTTCATGAGATCGTGCCAAGACTCAGAGGCACACACAGAGAGAGAGTAATGGTTTAGTTTACAAAATTTTACTTGCGGTTCTTAGCAAAGGGTTGAGAACGGCGGGCGTCTACCCACCTTTGTAGGACTGTGAATTTCACCGGGTGTCCTTTTTCGGCCCTGGTCGTCGGTGGCCATGTGATGAACTTGCTTGGCATGCTCGCAATCTGGAACGCCAAACCTTGAACAGGAGTGTTGATCCGGTACCAATCAGCATCAACTCGGCTGCATTAAGGAAGCCTTCGCGCTTGCGTCTTCGCCGAAGATCTGGCCTCTGCCGCCCCTCTAGTTTTACTGTCTACGCTCAGTGCTGGATTCATTGCTCTCCATCTCCTCCTCCAGCGTCTTTCCTCTCTCCCGTCAGAATGGCGCACAGAGCTCCTCTTCCTGCTGAAGTTGGCAGTGCACCTGCGTCTCCGCACTTTTTTTGAAGCTGCAGGCTCATCAAAGGCGGTTTGCTACTGCCGATTTCCTACAAAACGGTCCAAACAGGAAGCCACATTCCTTTGTTGGCCGCTGCCGCCTATTCGCGGACGGTGTGCACCGCAGAGCGGGCGTGTCGGCCTGTAGGCGACGCGGTCGTTTATCCCCTGACCACTAATGAGGTAGCAACAAGCTGTGTTACCAGAGGATCGTTGAACGGGGTGATTCACGTGAGTTCGAAGGCCACGACCATGAGAAGCAAAGATGGTGGGCCTAATTCAAAGGGCGCAGCCCATTTCCTGTTAACTTCCATTGGGTGGTCACAACCCATCCTGCTACAAAACTTCCTTTCAAGAAAATGCACCCCCATCTACAGGTCCAAATGAACAAATCCAAAACGAATGTATGCGCTGGCCATGTAGTGGAAGAAGGGAAGAAGGAAGGGACAAGGGAATCAAGGACACAGATTCGGCGCAAAGTGGGACTAACCACAACAAGGGAAGAGGACTTTTCTAAATGGTTCACCGACAATGCTAAGAGCGGGAGCCTGCTCCGGTTCCTCACGGAAAACCATTTACATGAGATTCTATAATATGCCTTATGGCAAGCTTGCGTACAAAAAAATAGAGATGCGATAGTGAATAATTGCAGTGAAGCAACATAAAATCCAACGTAGATCAAAAGTAGATACCAAAGTATATACCAAAGTGACTGGCGCAGCTCTGAAGTAAATCATCTGGCCACATTCTATGCCTACACATCGTCGAGCCTCCGCGCATTACGGGAATGTTCAGAAAGCTATCGTGTAAACAAGTCGCGCAAGATTCAAAACACTCGCTGCGAGAAACAACGCTACGTGTGCAAATTATCTTGGAAAGCAAACTAGCGCACTTCAAAACACAGACACAGGAAGGGAACGACAACACAGCGTTGTGTTGTTAGGCGAACATCCCGAATATAACAACTATCTTATCTCCGCAAGCTCACATTGTTGTACCCTGCCTCGAGCCGTTGCCTGTTCTGTGATTGCGCTCACGGGTTGTGTAGATGGCGATGAGCCGAATGCCTCTCTTGTACTGCTTACTAACAAACATCAGCTCGAGCCTAAGGGGCTACGTATATCTTCTTTTGTTTATTTATTTATTCCTCAAAGGAATAATAACGACACGGCCATTCAGCCACCCTCTTTCCTCCTTTTTCGGTAAGCCCGCAAGACACAAATATTTCAATCCTCTTGTCCTGGCAAGCGTAACAAACATCAGCTCGAGCCTAAGGGACTACGTATATCTTCTTTTGTTTATTTATTTATTGCTCAAAGGAATAATAACGACACGGCCATTCAGCCACCCTCTTACCTCCTTTTTCGGTAAGCCCGCAAGACACAAATGTTTCAATCCTCTTGTCCTGGCAAGCGGTCACTATCGTCAATACTTGTAAATTGGGCTCAAACCCTGCAAAGGTGACTGCCCGTGCCGTTCTTTGTGCCGGCGGAAGTCGCCGGTGCACCTGCGTCGCTCCGCTGAACTTTTCAAATGGATGACTAAAGGGTGTTTAGCGCTGCTTCTTGTGGAAAGCTGTCATTAACAATTTTGACATTAACTCAGTAAACTCTGGCATAACCACCAATACACTGGGAACAGCGACATAGCAGCATGCACCTCCCACAGTGCGTCCTGCTCAAGCTTTGTCTCAGCAGGAGATTGATTGGTAACGCCTGACGCTGTGCGAGAGGCATCTTACATGTAGGAAGCCAATCACGCTCAGGCCAGAAGCGTCGGCAAGTTATCTACCCCTCATGTAACTCTGCTTCATTTTGAAGCTTTCGGCCCGATGTTCCTGGTCGGACACACATTCGCAGGTGTGTCCGTCAAGGCAGATAGAATACAAAGGATTGTGAAACTGAAACTGATACTCCGATTCTCAGAAAAATATGTCACTTATATTTGTCGGCACACCGAAGACACACCCATAAATTCATCTCGTCGCATCACTGAACCTGTGCGGAAACTAATATGCAGACGAAGAGCTATATCTTATACGAAGAGGCATCCTCATACTTTCATACCACGTGCGGGCTGTTCTGAGAGACAAGATCTGCAGGTCGAGTACAGCTGAGTTACAAATAGCTTCACAGTCAAAGATAGGACGGAGTTTCAGGAAATCACAGCGTGGGAGGCCACTGAGAGCTATGTCAGAAATAACGCTTTACGTGCTGCTGACAAAACGGCTTAGACTACGAATGACTCCGTGCATCTGTAACTCTTAAGCCTGGGTATACCGGACCTCATATGCAGAAGGCGTTGCAAAGTGGGACCATGCAAGAATTGTCTTTCTAGAGCAGACACCCTCATCAGAGCACGGACACCATCAGATTTTTCATGTGAAATTATCTTGAATTTCCAAAATATTTTTAAAAACTAGCAGATTTGTTTTGCAGGCAGCCTCAAGCATTTTCGACCGTCGGATATCAGCCCGTTTACTATCCGCATACCAATATTCCTTCAAAATTCGGAGTCACGCAAGGCCGCTTGGATTGAATGCATCCCTGAAGATTTGCAACACGAAAGGCATGAGTAGGCACGATAGGTAAGACAATGCCATTCTTGAAATTTCATGTTGCATCGTAAAACGACGCAAGATATCCAACGTACTGAATGTACACGTCTTTTGCGATGCGCCATCTAACACTTTATGTAGCGATTGATAAAATGTAGAACGTTTTTGCTGGTATTTGTATTCACTTAGGTAACTTGTTTAGTATTTTTTGTAGCAACGCTTCCATAAGCAGACGTGATTGAATTATTGAATTTAAATGGAAATCCCATGAATGAATAGCCCATGAAGTCAGTAAGCTCGTTCATGATTTCTTATATTCATTTCAACATCGGCGTGGATAAAACCATTCCTGCAATACGTTTTTTTTTTTATAAACTGAAGTGTCACGTTCGTTACATAGCGGTTATAACAGCCACTACACAGACCTCAATATGCGAATACATTAGGCAGCGTCAGCCTTCCGCATTCGTTTCCGGCTAACCCTAAAACTTAGCTTTATGTACTAGCTTCCATCATTGACCTTTCATACCGCACCAGTAAACCTTGCACAGGGTTGCCCTGCATCGTGCCGGTCTTAATTTGTTTTGGGATAACAAATTTTATTTCAGGCTTTTCACAAGCATATGATAGCTTCTGTAACGCTGATCGTCATCTGACAGAAATGGCTGTTGTTGCATAAGTAGCACCATGATTTTCCGTACCCTGATTCACCATGAGTTAGTGGCGCCTGTTCATATCGTTCCGTATTTGAGAGAAAGAAAGGCAATGATTAACATATAATTGATGTCTCCGCTCGTTTATAGAATTTATTGTTGCCATGAAACCGTCAAGCTAGAACTCTGATAACGCAGCTTTCCCGCCAGGTTAATTGGGCACCTAACACCTTGCTTTCTTTGTTACCCCCTCCTAATGGTTTAAGTTACACATTTATGTAGGCCGACAATGCGTGTCAGCATAGCGGCTAACTGCATAATCTTTCGTGTGCACGCTGCAGTGGGTGCCTGGGATCCGCTGTGCTTGTTGGTGCGGGAAAAGATAAAGGATATTCTAGGACCATCTGCTCTACCCGAGGCGGTGATGAAAGTTATAATCAATAGTCTAGCGTCTAAGAGTGACCAAACGGGTATTGTGACCACTCGAACGCAGCGCGAAGGAATACACTGAAGGTTTAATTGACTGTGATGTTGGAAATGTATAGTGATAGTTCACTTGCGATTGGTATGTATTAAATTGGGCAAATAATCTCCACAGCAAGATGTCCAGCTAACCGACGGCTCTTGTGAGTAGCCTGGTGTATATTTCAGAATAATTTTATTTCTCCAATGTAAATGTTACTAAATACCGAGTAACCAACACTTTGCGTATGAACATGAGTAAATTATATCAGAGAAAAAGTTTAAGGTCATCTCAAAAACAGCTAATAAAGTTGTTTTCATCAGCAAGCTTGGGAGTAGAGTATTTTACTGTCCTCAAATAATACATCGCACAATAGAAGTCTTTCACCGGACAGAGGCGCCAGTCCAATGCTGCAAGACATATCAAGTAACAAAGTCCGCTTTGTATGCATCGATGTCTCTGAATCGGCTGTGCGCGTACTGATTCAGTTATTTCGCCAAAAACTCATCTTCTGAGAGCTTTCTTCGAAAACCAAGAAAGAAAACTGATTCGGAAAATGCATAGAAAGGATGTAGCTAGCCGTTTATTAACACGACCTACCACATTGCTCCTAAATCCAATGAATATAACCTAGCTCGTTATTCCGGTAAATAACTACGCAGAACGAAAACTCTCTGCAGACTAGGTCACTGAAAAGCTTTCAGTAAGTTTCACTGGTCTAGGGCACACGTTATCTTCAAAAGCTAGGTTACTGGAATAGTATAGTAAAGCTTTTCATCGCCAGATTGTAGCCCATCGTTTTCGTTTGCGTAATGACATACAAAATATTCTGCACAACACATTCTAAAACAGTTGTAAAAGGCTGTTAAAGCCATCAACTGTATTAGTTTATACCCATTTATTACGTGCGGGTTTGTGTTGGGTTAACAGCATCTGCGACTGCATCGTCACTTTCTCTTGCGGCTCAATATTGCAGAGCAGTATCAGCGAAATAATTGGCTGCCTAAGGAACATTGGTCATATTTAAATAATCTGTTTTCATGACTGTGGTCTCGTGTTTTGAGGTTGCTTTCACATATTCAGCTTAAGACGCATAGTTTACGAAGTCTTTTTATCTGGTCGAAGGACAGTAAAATCGTCGGGGGTGAACGATATGGAGCCTAGTTTGATCTCGTTTCATCAATGCAATGACCGGTAATTAAACGTGCTCTGTATGAAAAACTCAATTAGTCCATGAAATGCTGCATTACTTGGTGTACTTCACCGGCCAAGACACTTCATTTAAATTTGACACATTTCTGCAGCCTTATTACGCAGCAACGCCTACTGATCTGTTTCTCCGCTAATACTGATAGATTCAGACCAGCTGGCCTGACGACAAGCAGAAGCGCGAAAAGTAGATGCTCTTTTTACGTTTTTTTTTTTTTTTGCTTCTGTTCTCCCAAGACCATTGCATACTTCGCCAGGAACGTTGATCCTGTTATGCTAATTCGGTGCATATTAAGTGAGTGCCAAGCAGTTTCAGGCAGAACACTCCGACAGACATTTAACTCTTTGCGTTAGCGCAACTCGAGACGAAGTATGTGTATCACCGTCTCACTGCAGCTATGAAAGGAATTGTTGATGAGCTCATTTGTACCCTATTTTGGAACAGTAACCCTAGGTTATTGCTTACATGATCTATTGAAACTATGTCCTTCCTTCCTACATGAATATATACGTGAAGAGCGTATTTCTACTGACCGGAAAGCGAGAGGAGACAGTCATATTCTCATGAAAGCCTGTCACTTATAGTTCTTTTATATAAGGGAACTCTAATAGCAAACAAAGTTATTATTCTGAATTGCAGTCAAACATTTCCGGAACGGCGTCTCGTATATGTGTATGCCGAAGTAAATATTCAAGAGCGTTGCTACTGAGGCGATGCTCACTTAAACTCATAGTAATCAGAGCTGCTGACACATTGCACCAGGAAATTACAACACTCGAATGTCTGGGGGAACGCTATGTTTCAGCTGGATGGCCTTTTTATTCCGCAATAGAAAGTTCTCGATAACTTGATCCACAGAGGCAGATTGCTCTCGAACTCACCTTGTCTGAGAATTGGTTGATGCCAGCCGATGATGTCGATTCACCATTTCTATATTGTTTGTTTTTTTCATACACGTAACGTAAGCTCTTTTTGAAATTCTCGAATCTCCTTTTATCTTCATCTCGAGAATAGTGTCGCCCTACACAAAATATATACCATACAGCATTCACTAAACATTGAATGATGTTAATGCACTTCACTCATGAAAACGCTATCAAACATATGTATTCCTTTCCAGTTCTTGACATCCTTCCGTTATCAGAAATGTTTAATTATGCATAGTGAAAAGGACACATTGTGACATGTCACCCTGAGCTGAAAGCTCCAAATGGGAAAAGAGCTATCGTCGTTTGGTTAATGCTCATGACACACACAGGCCGAAAATCATATGCTACCCCCAAGTAGTTTTTAAAAGTTCATGTTCCCCGTTGTGTTGTGATAAAAAGTATTTACAGCATGACCTCGGTTTCCTTATTGCTAATGTAAGACTGCCGGAATATGACAGTCTAAATTACATTAAGGTATGTGTAATTATATTAGGGTGGAATAGTTGCATCACTGTCAGTGATGTTAAGTTGCTGCAGATTGAGTCGAAATCTAGACACGCTACTGAATATAGCAACTTTAGAACTTTTGAACGGATTTGGAAAAGGGTAGGTCATTTAGACCAATTCCTGTCCTTTATTTAAATCAGTATCTTGTATATGCTCTTGTGCATACCGTAAATAAATTGTATTTGCAGTAACTATTTAGGAGTAGCAAAATATATCTTAACATTGATTTGCTTGAAACGTTGCTGCAGGAGCTCGTCGCCATCATATACGCCGCTGCCACAGGAGAAGATATGCGTTGTGAAGCGCTTCCCTGTCGTCTCTGCTTTCCGGCATTGGAATTAACATAAAGTGAATATGGCAGTTGGCTTACGGATTACTTCACTCTTAATTTTTTGTCAAGTCATATATTAATTTTTTTTTTGTTTTCTTCTCCCTTAGACTTTCATACAAAAATTGCTTTAGAAACCACAGTTTTTAAAATACCACATAAATAATGACAGTGATTGCCGTTTTAAAGAGGAATCTCTGCACTAAAAAATAAAAAAAAAATTATATCCGCCAGGTTAAATTTGCGCAAAAAAACAGACACAGGAGAAGATACACAACACACGTGTATCTTCGTGTGTTGTGTATCTTCTCCTGTGTTTGTGTTTTTTGCGTCACATATCTGAATATGATCCAGCACCAACTAGCCCCTCAAGCCGTTATTTTGAGGTTAAATTTGGTTTGCCAAACAAGAGCAAGGCTTAAAACGTTGTCCCAAAATATGGGCTTCGGTGACGCAGTGTTTACACGAAAACCTGTACTCCTACGTTTCTCCCAAGATCAATTTTGGAAGGTTTACTGTTAATGCAATGCGGCACGAGAAGCCACATAAATCCAGAAGCCACTCTGCTCTTTTCCTTTGCTGACCTTCTTTTCCTCACTTCTTCGCGCGCCTGTGTGCCTCTTACGGAGAGAGGCTGCAGCGCGCTCTCGCACGGCTTCGCCGATGTGACTGTTGGAGACAAGGAAATGGCATAATAATGGCTTCGCCTCGGCCGATTTGTCGCTGTAACAACACGTGTCTACAAGTGGTTATTTTGGCAGGTACTTCGCCAGCTATTTGTCCTAGGTTCAATTTCTTCTTTTATACAGTGTGCGCCAAACCGTTAGGATGCATATTTCATTTTGGCAGGTACTTCGCCAACGGTTTGTCCTTCAATTTCTTCTTTTATACAGTGTGCGCCAAACCGTTAGGATGCATGTTTCCAGAGTTTCCTTTTTTTTATCACCCTTTAATGCCTGACTTAACGTTCGAGCCCTATGGAATCGCAAAACTTGTTGAATCGCTGAAACTTACTTCTTCTGCTGGTGTGGACGGAATTAATGCAAAAATACTAATGAACACAAAGTGCGTTTCAAGTGTGATATTATCTCATATATTTCAGCAGTCCGTTTCATCAGGCATGATTCCGCAAGATTGGAAGGTAGGCAAGGTCATTCCAGTCCCCCAAAAAGGCCCTTCACAGTCACCCAGTAACTATATCGCCCTATTTCTCTCACTTGTGTTTGCTCTAAATAATGGAACATATAATCCACTCGCATGTAGTAAATTTTCCAATCTCTTGTAAATTTTTTCATCCCAACCAACATGGGTTTTGCAAAGGCCGCTCGTGTGAGACACAGTATTATTAATCAATGACCTTAGTTGTAACTTAGATAATAACGTCCCCGTTGATGCCCTATTTTTAGACTTCGAAAAAGCTTTTGACAAAGTTATTCACAAACTTTCATACCTTAATCTCCATCCGCACGTGTATGACTGGATTTGTGACTTTTTAACTAATCGACAGCAATTTGTGGGTGCTAATAATACCACTTCTTCCAGGTCTCTCGTACTTTCAGGTGAGCCTCAGGGCAGAGTCCTCGGTCCACAACTCTTCTTAATATACATTAATGACATCACAACAAATATTTCATCTACCATTCGCCTATTCGCGGATGATTGTGTTATCTATCGCCCTATTAACAGTAACAACGATGTATGTGCCCTCCAAACTGACCTTTCACGAATTGAAATTTGGTGCAAAACGTGGCTAATGTCATGAAATGTTAGTAAAACTTCGTTAATTTCTTTCCATCGGCGATACTCATACAGAACGCCTGACTATGTACTCTGCGGCTGCGTTCTTTTTTCCACATCAGCATGTAAGTACTTAGGTGTTCACATATCTCATGATCTCTCTTAGTCCGCCCATATTACAAAATTTGTAACGAAATTAATCGTGTCCTGTCTTACGACATACTTTACCATTAGCTCCTCCTTCTGTCAAGTCTCTGGCATACGTAATACTAGTTCGTCCAAAGCTTGAGTATGCATGCGTAGTATGGGACCCTCATATTTCTTATTTGACTAAAACCCTCGAATCTGTCCAAAATCGCGTAGTGAGATTCATCATTTCCGATTACTCTTATCGTTCAAGTGTGACTACTATGAAATCTAAAGCTAACCTGCCTAACCTCGAGACACGACGCAAAATCAACAGACTTAGCCTCTTTCACAAATTCTATCACTTGTCACTTGCTGATCTAGAACGAGCTCATCGCACCTCCGTTCGAACGAGTCACGCAAAAGCCGTTTATCCGCCTCGCGCACGTACCTCTGCACATCTGCATCCCTTCTTTGTCCAGACTGCAGTCGACTGGAATGGCCTGCCTGCCGATGCCGCACTCCACACCAGCACCGCGAATTTAAAAAAAAAAAGCCGTCGAAGATCATTTTTATTTAATCTTTGTAATTAATTTTTGATTTTCTGTGTTGCCATGCATTCCCCTCATGTAATACCCCGTACTGGGGGCATTTGAGGTGTACCAAAAATAAATAAATAAATTCATCAAGCAGAGCTTTACGGTCTGGATAGCCTAATTTATAAGAGCTATCCCCCACCAATCGTCCCAGAGCTGTTTCTTTCAATTTCCCTACGTGAAGCCATATATAGATACATTTAAAGAGCGGTGTCGATTAAAGAGATATAAAAACTTTTAATCTTCCTTGGCATTTCAACATATAGAAAGAAAGGGACTGCTCGTGATGACAATACAGACAATATTAATAACAACGCACATAAAAGCATACACAGTCTAGAGTAATGTAACAGGTAAATCCAGATACAAACATATGCAGTTTGTATCTGTATGTATTGAGGTAAATCATTCAAAACTTTATTTCTTCTTTTTCTACAGCCGCTGTCATGCAGCCTCATCACTGTGACTCCAGCGGACGAATTGATTCTACTTTGTTCGTTTCCTTCGTCACGAGACGTAGCATTATCATTTTATTTGTCACGCTGCGCGAATTTCTCATACTTCACCACCGAACGAAATTGGTCATGTCGTTATTTTACAAAATTATACTCAATGTTACATGCGAGCCAAAGGTTCTGAGGGCACTTATGTCTTTTAACGCAGCAAATTATACAGCTCGCTCGATTCAAACCCCATCGACGTGGTTGGCACCACCTGTCGGCAATAATCCAGGGCTGCTTAAAATATTGTGTCAAGGTAATTCTTAGCCTAGTGATCGATACATAGTTGGTGTGGTAAAGGTTATGAGGAGTTTAAGAAATATGTGCATTATTTGTTTGCTGAATTAAAAAAAATGAAGAAAATAAATCAATGGTTATTAAAAGGGGTTCAAACTAGTCAAAACGCTCAGAATGAGAAGTCACTGCTTGAATACTAATTACGAAAAATGTGACTGTGTAATTCGTCAATAATTATTTTAATGCCGGAAAATAAAGAATTGGGAAAAGGCGGTTCAAAAGTATCAAAATCCCCAGCATGAATAGGCAATACCTAATGATGGTATTGAAAATATAGGGTGTGCAATTTGGCGATTATAAATTTGGAATATTAGAATACAAGAAAAATTTCAAAAAAGGGGTTCAATGGTATGGAAGTTTTCGACAGAGAAGCCAATGCTTGATGATGCTATATAAAAAACAATAGTGTGCAATTGAAAAATTAGATGACTAACACATTTAAAAAGTAAAGAATTGAAAAATTGGATTAAAAGGCGTCTAAACGATCAATTACACAATCGATATTTTCTTAATAGCATCATCCGGGTTTGGGTTTTCATTCTAAACAGCTTGATGTCGTTGAACAAATTTTTTCAGTTTTTTAATTTTATAAATAAATAACTCATCACGTACGCAATGAAAATCTATATAACACCACCGAGCATTTTCATTTTGAGAATTTTTACAGCACTGAAGTCCTTTGTCAAAATTTTCATTTTCCAATTATCAATGTAAATTACTGGTAAATACACAAGCAAACTTTTGTAATTAGCATCTTCAAGCATTGGCCTTTCATTCAGAGTATATTCTCTCCTTTGAACTTTTTTCCAATTTTTCATTTCATTCTTAACCCACAAATCAATTATAATGATATGTATAACTCGTTATCGAGGCACTTTGGAGAAAGCATTTACTATATTTTACAACTATTCAGCCCCCTTACGTTTGGGAAAGAGCAACTGTAGGCCTGGCATCAGTTCTTCGTTTCCTACAAGAAGAAGATTTCTAAACAAACTAAAGACTTTTGTCACAACCATTTCTACTTTTGGATATCAAACCTAATCTTACTATTGGCACATGATAGCCTTAGTTTCTTATGCGCCCTCAAACAACAAACCAGACAACTCCAACCAATCATCACTCATTGGAATAAAAAGTACCGTGGTCTGATGTTTACGCAGCCTCCAATCATTTCCACCGCGTGGAGCCGAAAAGTATTACTAGGACGACGCCGATGGCTTTCCCACTGACTACAAACGGTACACAGGCGCCTTGCGTTTATCTTCCATGCAAAGCTGCCGCCACGGTCGAGATAAATCCCGAGTTTTCGGCTTTCGGAATCCTAGCTAATTTGTCACAACTCCGGGCGTATTGATCGCATGACCTAATAACATCGAAATTACTGCGCGAGACTTCATCTACCACAAAGGTTCTGGTGTAAATGTGCTTCAACCGGCCACCAAAGCTTCATAAAAGTCATATCAGGACTTACTGTATACTCTCTTGTATGTCTTCCACTTATTTTCAACAGAATCATCAGACTCCCAGTATGAGTCGTCCGGCATTTTCTCGTTATCGTCCACGGAATCCTCTGGCTCATCATATGATTCGTTGGTGTTTTCCTCGTCGTCCTGCACATAATAATTATGTTCTTAATTTGATTCTTTCGAGTAAACCTTCTCATCCTCATTATCGCCCAACTCCCTATATCATCATCATTATCCTCAGACAGACGGTACCCACTGCAAAGCGAAGGCCACTCCAATATTCCTCCCATTATCCCGGTCCTGTGCTAGCTGCATACACTTGACCCCTGCGGACTACGTATCATCATCCGCACGCCTAACTTTCTGCCGCCCCCTGCTACAGTTTCCTTCGCATGGAATCCAGATTGTTACCCTAAGCGACCATCAGTTTTCCTCTCTTCGCCCTACATGTTCTGCCCACGGCCAATTCTTCTTGAGTTCCACTAGAATATCAGTAACCTGACCCACTCTGCACGTTTCCTATCTCTTCATGCTACCCCTACCGTTTTTTCGTTCCATAGCCCTCTGCGTTGTCCTGCACTTAATTAAAGCCCACTTTTTAGCCTGCATGTTTCAGCCCCATAGGTGAGTATAGGTAAGACGTAACTGTAGTATACTTTTCTCTTGAGTGATACCGGTAAGCTGCTAGTCATATTCTGCGTGCGCTTGCCAAATGCGCTCTATCCCAATCCTATTCTCCTTGTTATTTCCCTTTCATGATCCGGATCTGCGCTTACTACCTGTCCTAGGCAGACATATTCGCCTAACACTTCCAGTTCTTCGCTACCTATTGAAATGTGCTGTTTCTTCCCGAGGCTGTTGAAGATTACCTTAACCTTCTGCACATTGATTTCAAAGCCTACCTTTCTACTTTTAGTGTCTAGGTCATCAATCATTCTTTGCAGTTCATCCCCTGAGCTACTTAGCAAGGCAATGTTATCAGCGAATGGTATATTACTGAGGCATTCTCCATCTATCCATTCCAAGTCTCTGAATACTTCTAAGAAAGCTGTGAATAGTACTGGGGAGATTGTGCCTCCTTTCCTAACAACTTTCTTTCAAGGAATGTTGTTACTTTTTTTTATCCAGAAGAATGGTTGCCGTGCTGCTCATATATATACATATATATATGTATATTATTTTTTCCAGCACTTTCCTGTACGGCTCGTCTACATCCTATTTCACAATGCCTGCATGACTAGTTAGGTTACTACTGAGTCTGATGGAGTGGCTATGATGGATAGCAGAGTATCCTTTCCGAAACCCTGCTTGATCCTTTGCTTGGTTGCACTCTAAGGGTGTCCTGATTCTATTAGCGATTCCCTTGGTATATACCTTATACATAACAGACAGTAAGCTGGTCGGTCTGTAATTTTTGAAATCCTTAGCATTCCCTTTCTTTTTGAATTAAGAAAATGTTCCCTAACCTATATGACTCACACGAATATTCTAGGGATTCTAGTGCTGCTTGCAATAACAAAAAATAAGAAACATATTCGCTCATAACTTTCAATAGTAAATTAATATTGAATGCAAGTGAATACTTTTCTTGCTTCATTTGAAACGTTATTGATATAGGGCGGACCGAAACACCAAATATGATGGCAGCCGAGATCTATTTTGTCTCCCAAAAGCGTGATACTTAAATTTGAAGCTTACACTTCACAAGAAAGGAAATGCTTTTATTTGCGTCATGTCGGGAATACTAGAAAAAAGCCTTTTAAACAATACCGATTGTATATTCGTTAAAAATAATACTTTTCGCTCTCAAGCTCTGTTTGCGAACTTGGAATCAAGTATAAAATTAAAATTAAACACTCTTTTAAATAGACAAAGTTTAACGCAATGATGTCATGAAGCGTTTGCTAATTTACCGATTTACCACAGGGAGAATAGATGAAATATTTCCTGTTCTAGATACAATTCAAATGGCTATAAGGACAAAGTAATGTGTCATTTTATTGGCCGCTGCATTCCAAGTCATCCCAGCTTCGACAATGAAGACGCATGTATTCTGTGCTGCAATATATCTGAATTGTGTCTTGCAATCAATTAGCGAAGCGCTGCAACAAACAACGAAATGAAAGCAAGTTTTCGCCCAGTCACTTTGAGTTACAACGAGGGAATAAGTATTTTGCATATTGGCATTTCTGCCCTGCCCTCAAGCCATTCCATGCTGCCAGAATGAGACATGTTAAAGTAAGCCTACCTAATTTCGAGAAAAATTAGGGCTGGAAATTGCTATGAGGCATAAGACACTTAATATTGTGCGAACATTTCAAATCATCACTTCTTTTACAATCGCCAGCATGCGGTCTTACTACTGTGAACACAGTGCACGAGGCCATCTTGTGCTTTTTTTGTTTATCCTCATTGTCTCGAAACTTGCCTTTATCACTTTCTCTGCAGAGATAGACGCTCTGAGAATAGTTTGGAATGATCGCAGGCGACATCTTCCGGTATTATTCTGAAGTTTTGCAGCATTTCTTGTTGTCTATATTTACCACTGCCGAATGCAACGGGAATCCGTACTTCAAAAACAGACAAGCACGAGGGTTGCTTTTGACACCATCGTGTGACTATTTGTTTGCTGGTGCAACTAAACCTATTTATTTCAGTGCACCGCTAGCTACATTGTTCCTCGCCTATGACACTGTGACTGCCACGTGACATTTGGTTGCGGCGCTAAATCCCGACTTTATGACGTAAAACTAAATAGAGTCCTCATCGAATAGAATCAACCTTTGGTTTTCTTCCAGCTCCACGAGCCTCCCTGCTTCCAAGGACTACCGGTTGATAATGATGCGTAATACTTGCTCGACTTGTTGCAACAAGCGTCAATGTACAACACCTGGAATGAAGATACGACGCTAAGGTATGCGTACGTTTTTGATGAGGGATCTGCCCGAATTCAGTTTTATAATCGGGAATCTCTTTCGAAAGATTGGGACACTTTAAATATCCTAGGTTTAGCCCACGAAATGAAGAGTCTTTTCTGCCACGCAGATCTCAACATTTATTAGTAGTCCAAGGTCAAGTTGCTGATGTGCGGTTTTAAAGACTAAACATTTGTTCGACTTCTACATGAGCCACCAAAAATCATAACGCAGTACTTACTAGGATCAAAGAGTATCGAAATGATCTCCAAATTTCAAAAGCAAGCCATGGTGGTGCAGTGGTTGAGATTCCCGATTACTGTGCTCGTACCCGGGTTCGATCCCGATCGCCGGCGGCTGCGTTTCGATGCAGGCGAAAAGGAGCCCGTGTTGCTCAGCAACCGGCCCCTTCAGGTACCCTTTGTAAGCGGATATAAACGCATAGATATTATCTGTGAAGTCTTTGGGGAAGAACTGGACCGAATTCTACCATCGCATATGCAGTCTCTGGATTTGTCGGTAACGCAGTCGTTCTTTAAGGTAACGCAGTCGTCCGTTAAGTGAAGATTCTATGCCAATTATTTATGCTGCCACTTTACACTGTCACGCGCTGTGAAAAGAACCTCCAACCCCCTGTCGACGCGAGCAAGCTCCTCCTGAACGCCGCCTTTTGACCCTTTCCCGCCCAGCATAGGACAAATATCATAGCCCAAAGAAATGCGACGCCAGGAGGGCTTCCATCAACCACCCTCCAGCGTCCATTGCGCAGATGCAGGCCACATTCTCCGACACAGTCCGTGCAGACGAATTGACCTCTGTGTTTTTACACAGACGACCCTCGACACTGTCCTGGCGAGCAACCTAACTAAATCTGTGACTTCCTACGGAGATGGCAGCACACTTCACCATCCGTCTTTCACGCTTTCAATCGCCATTCAGGTCTCTATTTGTATCACCGTGGGAGAGAGCTACGGACGAGGTGGGTCCTTTAGAAGTCCTCTGGGAAACTAGAGAGCAACCTTTCGAGGGTTGGATGTATCACGGCAAAATACAAAGATCCTCTGCGGCGACGACGACAGGTTGGGACATTACATCCCGCTCCCATTGACGCGACCAACAAGCGTACGACCAATTTTTCAAACTTGAACCGCGCCTAGCAAAGTGAAAACTATGTGCCTTGGCTGTGAACTCAGTACAGGTCAGTGTTGATCGGACTACGAGACCAACATTCAGCAAAACGACATCCACAAGTGACCTTCAAGTACCAGTCGAGGTTCATTAGGTTACTGCAATAGTGGACGCAGGGCCGACTTTCCAGTCATCACTGAACCGTTCAGCTCCAAGCTGAAGAAAGTGACGACCACTTGGTATGGCTCGCTGACGAGCACAGCTGGCTACAACTGTGATTGTGTGATCTACTTAGACAGTGGTAAGCCACCGAGAAGGCCCCATTAGATAATGTCTGGCTACATCAAATTCGGTCAAGTTATGAAGTAGCTGGACACATGGCAACACAGGTGTCGCGTGAACATTCATCAGGCCCTATGTTGAAACAGCTAATCGGAACCATGAAATTTTCTTTAGGGACGATTTTGGCGAACGCAATTCGTGGGTTTGAGGAGATGACGATGTTGGCGGAGGTAGAAGCTGTGGTGAACTTTAAGTGGTCTATTTTCACGAACTCGAAGGTGGGACAGCCATGTGCATCGTCACCATGCGATTTCCTGCGGGGCCACAGGCTCACTTCAATGATGGAGGGCAAAAGTGGCCACGTCGGGAGTGGAGACAGTGCCGAATACACCTACTGGCAAATCCTCGCAGAAGAATTTTTGGAAACGATGGATGGAGGAGCGAATTCGAGATCTTCGTTCTGCGTACCACGTAAAAAACAGACACCACTGAAAACGATGTTGGTGGCGTTGTGCTTGAAGACGCTTAGACTTCCACCGAGAAGTTATTGAAGTTGCACGAGTATTCAAGATGTATAATACTCTCACAGCCCCATCCAATCTTGCAAGATGAAGTTCGTCGGTGGATTTAACACTACAAAAGCAATTCATAATTGTGTATGCCCTTGGAACTAAACACAAAGTATTAAATGGACGGGAGTGAGATAATTTTTGTGCCTTCACTCTTACAGCACCAACGAAGAAAATTTTCCACAACGAAAGACGGCTAGCGGAGAAGCGGCGGAGCACATGCTTCCAGGTTTCACGCCATCTTGGCGTACAGCTCTGCAAGCATTACAAAGTCGCTTACCTGCCTACTAATCTGTAAGGCTTTGGGTGCATACTCCTGGCCCATCTTCAATACCCCCTTATCAATGATATATCGCAGATAAATTAGTGTGCGAAAGAAAAAAAATTATTTTGCCGATCCCAGCCTTCAAGGTGTACCGAATCCATAAACCAGTGGGGTGGCGCAGTGGTTACGGCGCTCGACTACTGTTCCCAAGGACGCGGGATCGAATCCCGGCCTCGGCGGCAGCTTTTCGATGAGCCGAAAAGCAAGGCGCCCGTGTGCTGTGCGATGTCAGTGCACGTTAAAAAACCCCAGGTGGTCGAAATTTCCGGAGTCCTCCACTACGACGTCTCTCATAGCCTGAGTTGCTTTGGGACGTTAAACCCCACAAACCAAACCAAACCATAAACAAGAATTCCCTTTCTCTTCACATTGGCCTCTTTATCAGTATGGGCGTCCCCGCAGGGGGCACCTGTTAAAGCAGGTGTTTGTGTGTTTTGTGCGACACCACGGACCCCGAGCACCCACGCTTAGCCGTGCGTGGCATCGCCGTGTCTGGGGAAAAGGGGATCCTGGTGGTTGAGCCGATGCCGAGTGTTTGGACCTTTAAGGCCCCTCGGCGGAGGCAACACACCACTTTGGCCCACGCTTCCCACAGACGGCACCTCCGGGCTGACCCACCCGGGGGAAATCGGCAGTCGCCTTTTCCTGTCCTCCACTTCATCTTTCACTTTCCTATCTCTTTTCTCAGCACTGTCCTGTCTCCTCCTCATTTCTTGTTTTTCCTTTTTTCTTGGCGGCGAGGGTTAACCTTGTGTGGAGTAGCTACCCTGAGTTGCCCATATTTGGTTATAGTGGCGGTGTACTGCTGGCGTGGGCAGGACTTCTTTCAAGTTCCTGTCCCGTCCCCTCGTTGGGCTCCATGGTGGGTGGCAGGCACAACTACCGAAAACACAAACCCTTTCATGGATTCTTTCTCCCAAACAAATGATCGCCCTCCAAGCAAACGAGGGCGGACCGATGCTACAAGCCATTTCTTTGTGAAAACAAAAGAGACTTTCCCAAAGTTCCATGTCATACATAGCGAAGAGCTAGAAAAACCCGCTCGAAAAATATCCCCTTTCATAGTGTCAAAGTGTCTCACTAAAGACCTGGGCCCTGGATACAAAGTATCAAAACTTGCAAATGGTGACCTCTTGCTAGAAGTACAAACTAAGTGCCAGTCCTCCAACCTGAAAAACATTGTGTCGCTTGGGGACATCCCCGTCGTCATCACTCCCCACCGATCCTTGAACATTGTAAAAGGAGTAATATCTGAGATAGACTTCATTGCTCTCACTGAAGATGAAATGGCAGAAGGACTAGCAGACCAAAACGTCATAGCGGTTCACAGAATAAAAATCCGAAAGGATAACAAGGAGATCCCTACAAAACATCTGGTTCTGACTTTCAATAGCTGCACCCTCCCAGAGTCAATTGAAGTTGGATACATCAAAATAAACGTCCGACCGTACATCCCAAATCCGAGGAGATGCTTCAACTGCCAGAAATACGGCCATGGTTCGCAAAGTTGCCGTGGCCGCAGAACTTGTGCGAAATGTGCTGCGAACGACCACAACTCTGATAACTGCACCGCAGACCCACGCTGTGCAAACTGTGAGGGGGATCACCCCGCATACTCTCGATCCTGCCAAAAATGGAAAGAAGAAAAGCAGATCATAACACTAAAAACAACAAAGAACATCACATACAAAGAGGCACGTACCCAGTACAACAAAACCAAGAACACTTTTCAATTCACAGCGAAACCAAATCTCGCCGATGTGGTGCGACAGGGCGGGGCACCACAACGGCCTTCGGCACCTACCCAGACCTCAAACGAGGCTGAGGTAGTGCCATCCCCTGCCCTGGTGGAAGCAGCTCCCGCTCCTCCACCACCCCCAAAACAGGCTACGCGTCCCTCAGGGTCGGCGGGCCACAAGACCTCTGCCCACGAGGCAAGGTCTAAAAATAAGGAACACGTGCCTCTGGCACGTTCGTCCAGCACCTCAGACGAGGTAATGGACATAGGCCAGGACAGCTCTTTGCCGTCTTCGTCACAGAGACGGCGGAGCTCCATGGAACGAACAAAAACAGACAAGGCCCGAATCACGGGCCCTGGAAAAAACTTAACTTAATCTCCAAGCTTTCAACAAAAAAAGATGGCATTCCTGGTACAGTGGAACTGTAGAGGACTTCTAAAGAATATTAATGACATAAAAGACATTCTAGATACAGTCTCGCCAGTTGCACTGTGCGTACAGGAAACAAATTTAGGTTGCATGCACTCGAATATACTGAAAAAATATCAAGTCTTCCGTCGAGATCGAGAGCAAGCAAGCAGGCTTTCGGGTGGTGCGGCCATCATATTGCAAAGTGGAGTTCCAGCTCAAGAACTGAAATTAAACACTCCCTTAGAAGCTGTAGCAGCCAGAATAATTGCCTTTAAAACTCTTACGGTGTGTTCTGTCTATATTCAACCAAATCTTAAAATAACACTCCATGATCTAGAAAACCTTTTTTGCCAGCTACCAGAGCCCTACCTAGTAGTAGGAGATTTTAATGCACACTCTCCTTTGTGGGGAAGTGAAAAAAGTGATACACGTGGACAGCTTATCGAGGATTTTATTCTTAGTTCAGACATTTGCTTATTGAACTCCTGTGAGCCCACGTACTGTTCACCAAGGACAGGAAAAATGAGTTTTTTAGATTTGGCTTTTAGTTCACCTTCCCTTTTTAATGATTTTAAATGGGATGTTCTGAACAACCCGTATAGTAGCGACCACCTGCCAGCAATAATCAGCTTATCATCCTCACCATCACTCATGCCGACCAAACCGAAACGGTGGAAACTTCACTTAGCAGATTGGGAGCTTTTTAAAGTAGAGGCGAATCTAGGAGCAGTTTTTACAGATGCCCTTAGTGTCGACAGAATAAATGAGTTGTTCACGACTTGCATTATCACTGCCGCTCACCTCGCCATTCCACAGTCCTTAGGTGTGGTGCGACAAAAACACAAGACGTGGTGGTCTCGGGAATGTAAGGAGGCCAAAAAGCGACAAAATAAAGCATGGGGTGTTTTCCGAAGGTACCCTACACACGAAAATCTTACAGCTTTTAAAAAGGCCAAAGCTAAAGCTCGATACATCCGTCGCAACTCTGAAAAAGAATCCTGGCAGAAGTATGTCACGTCAATAAATAGCTCAATGACGTCTAAAAAAATGTGGGAACAAGTTCGTAAACTCAGTGGAAACTTTTCCCCGTTTACAATTCCCATCCTCACAGCCCCTGGTGTTCAGACTAGCATAGAAGAACAGGCCAATATACTAGGCGAACATTTCGCACACGTTTCAAGTTCGTCACACTACACAGAAACATTCCTAAAATACAAAAACATAGCTGAGAAACAAAAACTCACAACAAGTGGTGGCAGAAATGAATCATATAATAGTTTTATTACACTCCAAGAAGTAAAGAACGTCCTTGCTGCTGGAAAACAGACTGCGCCTGGTCCTGACGAAATTCATTACGAAATGCTGGCTCATTTATCCGAATCCTCTGTAGAGGCACTTGTGAAATTCTTTAACAAAATTTGGACTCTGGGTAAACTCCCGGAGGCTTGGAAACAAGCCGTTATTGTTCCGTTTCTGAAACCAGGAAAGCCGCCGACCTCAGCGGGCAGTTACAGACCCATAGCTCTGACCAGCTGTTTAGCAAAATGTTTTGAAAGTGTTTTAAACATCCGACTAACTTTCATCTTAGAATCTCATAAACTTCTTAATGTTCATCAGTGTGGTTTTAAAAAAGGGTGTGCAACGACCGACCACTTAGTGCGTCTTGAAAATACTGTCAGGGAAGCGTTCATACATAAACAAAATTGCCTCGCCGTTTTCTTTGACATGGAAAAGGCATACGATACGACTTGGAGGTTCGGGATCCTACGCGATATAGCAGATTTGGGCATCCGAGGCCGGATGCTAAATGTTCTGAAGGACTTTCTATCAGGTCGTTCATTTCAAGTACGTCTCGGTACCACCTTCTCGAGGAACTTTATTCAAGAGAATGGGGTACCTCAGGGGTGCATTTTAAGTACAACTTTGTTTATTGTAAAAATGAATTCTATTAGCAAGGTAATCCCAAAATCCATTATGTTCTCGCTGTATGTCGACGACCTTCAAATAGCCTGCACATCCTCAAACATATCAATTTGTGAAAGACAAGTACAATTAACAGTAAATAAACTAGACTCATGGGCTTTTAAAAATGGGTTCAAATTTTCCCCACAGAAAACCGTAGCAGTAATGTTCTCGCTGAAACGAGGTATACAGATCAATCCCAAGTTACACTTAAATGGGATTGAGTTGCCAGTAAAGAGCGAACATAAATTTTTGGGTGTAACGTTCGACAGAAAACTAACATTCCTGCCTCACATAAACATCCTAAAGAGGAAAGCCATAAAATCTCTAAACATACTGAAGGTTCTCTCTCGGAAACACTGGGGGTCTGATAGGGCGTGTCTTCTACATATATATCGATCTGTTGTGCGGTCTAGCTTGGACTACGGGTCCATAGTCTACGGGTCAGCTAGACCATCATACCTAAGGAAATTGGACCCGGTACATAACTTAGGTTTACGCCTTTCTTGTGGCGCTTACAGAACATCCCCTGTTGATAGTCTGTATGCAGAGACGAATGAGCCTCCGCTGAAAGATAGAAGGGCTTCACTTACATGTGCTTATGTCCTTAGAATAAGGTCACAGAAAAAACACCTCTGCTATCCAATAGTCTCAACATGCCGCTCACGAGTAATTTTCACAAATAAACCACAAGCGACGAGGCCACTGATAATGCGTTTCGAAAACATTTGCAGTGAGTTAGAAATTCTGGACACCTTGCCCGACACTGCACCAAAAAACAGCCCCCTACCCCCATGGTACAAACTTCCAAATGTCTGTGATCTCACTCTAACACACTTCAACAAAAGCCAAACTCCTAAAGAGCATATAATACAAGAATTTCGCACAATAAAAGAAAAGTACAGTAATTATACAGAGTTTTATACAGATGGATCAAAAACTTCTACTTATGTTGGCTGTGCCGTAGTTGAAGAGAACTGGGAACAAATAATTAGGCTTCCTCAGTGCGCATCAATCTTTACAGCTGAATCCTGTGCTATCCTGACAGCTGTAGAAAAAATAGTGAATGAAGGCATTTGTAACAGTGTCATCTACACCGATTCGTTGAGTGTACTGATGGCTTTAAATCACAGAAATGCTGCCATGCCTCTAATCGGTGACATAATACATAATTTAAAAATGATCACGACACAAGGACACAACATAGTGTTCTGTTGGGTCCCTAGTCACGTAGGCATTGACGGCAATGAAAGAGCAGACAAATGTGCTGCACTTGCCCACAACAAATTGATTCAGAAAGTAAACATACCACATAGTGATTGCTTGAAATTAATAAAACATAAACAGATGAATAAATGGCAGTCCAGATGGAACAACCAAGAAAATAATAAGTTGCGTCTCATAAAGCCTGTACTAGGAGAATGGCAATCGAGCACACATCAACAACGTTTTATGGAAGTGATAGTATGCCGTCTTCGTATTGGACATACACATCTAACACATAACTTTCTGCTAATGAAACATAACAAACCGACCTGTGAAGAATGCGACGAGATACTCACTGTAAACCACATTCTAATTACATGCTCAAAACTTGAGGCACTACGGAGAAAACATTTTACTATATTTTACAATCATACCATCCCATTCCATCCCACCTTGCTTTTAGGAGAAAGAGCACTTGTAAACCTAGCATCTGTTCTCAGTTTCCTAGAAGAAGGAAGCTTTTTAAATAAACTATAGATTAAACATATCCATTTCCTCTTTTGCAACCAGAACATACATTAACCTCGCTCTTGGCGCATGATAGCCTTAGTTGCTTATGCGCCATAAAACCCAACACAACAACAACAACAATCAGTATGGGCGTATTTAATAATGCTGGTCGGGAGGCGACGAGTGTTTCGCTGCGTGGCCAAGAATAGCTGAACTGCATGAATGTGATTACAAGGCGAAATATAGCACTAATAATTGTAAGCGTGCAGTTGCTTTGTTTATTGAGATTGAAATGTGATTGGTACGATCGAGCCTGCCAAGCAAAACGGCTGCTGACGTGGTCGCGATCGCTTTTATAACGGAATTTTTGGCAATGCAGCAGGCGCCACAAAGTAGTATATGCAAATAATTTCATCAGGCCAGACACGGAAAGAAAAAACACGTGTTCGCAAAGAAAAACACCAATATTAATTAAAGATTCCTTAACAGCCGAAACCCAATCCGGCTTTGCTTGCCCAATCCTGGTTAGTCTGCTCTGACCCATTCTTTCTTATCGCTGTCTTAGCATTGAGGGCAATACGCCGCTTTACGTCCTTATTTATTACTAAGACGACACGTGCCGTACATCATAGGGCACAGATTTATTAGTTTTTAAGACTATTCATAAACTCTGGCTCTATCTGCCCAGGCTGTATTGATTCCCACCCCCACAATGAGGACTCAGCGTAAGTGTAACTATTGTGAAAGAAGGCCAGGTCCAGACGGCAAGGTCGTGAAGGCAAGGCAAGGTATGCCGTGTCCGCGTTTAATCTGATGGAGAAAACCCAAGCGCGCGCCAGAGCCGGCGCCGCGGGACGATGATGATGGTATGTACAAGAGGAAGAAGAATATCATGGTATGTACAAATGAAAGAAGATCCGTGGAGGGCTCACACAATCTGCCCGGGGGGTCGGAAGCGGCCAGCCTGGCCGCTCCTAACCAACCGATGTACCGCGGCACAAAAACGGCTTCAAGCGAGATACATGAACAATTTCAGTTCCACGGTGGCGTCGGTCAGCTGGGGGATCAACAGGTGTGACTTGGTAGTTAACTGGAGAAGTTTGGTTGATTACCTTGTAGGGACCAAGAAAGCGGTGCTGAAATTTATCACTAAGGCCAGGGGTGCGCAGTGGTGTATAGAGCAGTACTTCGTCACCAGGACGAAAAGAGACGACGCGATGCTTCCAATCGTAGCGACTCTTGCGGTCTTGCTGGCACGCTTCTGTGTTGAAGCGTGCAAGATGACGGCATCTGGCCACACGGGATGAGAACTGGGCTGGTAATGATGAAGAGTAGTCGGGCGTAGAGAAGAAGGAAGTGTCGAGGATTATAGTGGGGGGACGGCCGAAAACGAGGAAAAATGGGGAGTAACCGGTAGCCCGCTGTACTGCAGTATTATAGGCGAATGTGACGAATGGTAGAACAGTATCCCAATTTCGATGATCCGGTGTGATATACATGGATAGCATATCCGATAGGGTGCGGTGAAATCGCTCAATCAGGCTGTTAGTCTGGGGATGGTAGCTTGAGGCTGTCTTATGGAGGGTCGATGACGCACGAAGAACTTCGGATACGACTGTCGATAAGAAGGCCGTCCCGCGGTCACCTAGAAGCACCCATGGAGCGCCATGACGCAATACCATTGACCGCAAAAAGAAATTAGCTACCTCGTCAACGGAACCAGTCGGTACAGGGGCCGTCTCAGCATAGCGTGTAAGGTGGTCGACAGCTGTTATAATCCAATGGTTACCCCCACTGGAGAGAGGTAGGGGACCATATAAGTCGATGCCGACTACGTCGAATGGTGTGGCGGGACAGGGAAGGTGCGGTAGGAGACCAGCGGGGGAAGAAGTCGGCCGCTTACGACGTTGGCACAGGTGGCAGGAAGCAACGTATTTAGCTACGGTGGTAGACAGGCCAGGCCAAAAGAATCGTCTTTTCACGCGGTCGTATGTTTTGTTAAAACCAAGGTGACCTGCAGTAGCGTCATCGTGGAAAGCCGCTAGTATACGTGGGCGAAGCGCACGCGGTACGACTGGGAGCCAGCGAGTTCCATCAGGATAATACACGTAGCGGCGTAGTATGCCATCTTCAAGCTTGAAATTGCGAAGCTGTCAGCGAAGCCTAGCGTTGGGTGGGCTCGAAGCACCGATAAGGCGCTCGATGATGGGCCGACAGTAAGCATCAGCTAATTGCTGTGAGCGGAAAGCGTGCTTGTTCTCAGAGTCGTCAAAAGAAACTGCAGTAATATGCATCGGTGGAAGCGATGATCGGCTGTGGTCAGAGTTGGAAATGCATTGTGAAGAAAAACAGCAGGCTGATTCCAAAACCGGGCAGCGAGAAAGAGCGTCGGCGTCTTGGTGTTGGCGGCCCGATTTATAAACGACGTCGAAATGGTATTCTTGCAGGCGTAGAATCCAACGGCCAAGTCTGCCTGTCAATTTTTTCAGTGAAGATAACCAGCAAAGAGCATGGTGATCGGTCACAACTGTGAAATGTCGACCATATAGGTAAGGGCGAAAGTTTTGAACAGCCCAGACGACGGCGAGACATTCCTGCTCGGTAATGGTGTAGTTTTTCTCAGCTGGAGTCATGGTCCGACTGGCGAAGGCAATCACTTTCTCACGTGAAGTTGCATCGCGCTGCAGAAGTACAGCGCCAAGACCGTGACCACTGGCATCAGTGTGCAGGATGGTAGGAGCGCTGTCGCTGAAGTGGCCAAGAACTGGATCTGACGTGAGGGCGTGCTTTAGGTCGTTAAAAGCAGTGTTGCACTGTTCAGTCCACATGAAAGGGCTGCGCGCTTTAGGTAGTTCATGAAGTGGCGCAGCAATAGTTGCAAAATGTCTTATAAATCGCCGGAAATAGGACGCCAGGCCGAGGAAACTGCGCAAATCTGTAGTCCGTTGCGGACGAGGAAAATTCAAGACCGCGGTTATTTTTTCAGGGTCTGGGCAAATGCCGTCATGGCTAACCAGATGTCTTAATATTTTAATTTCCTTCTCTGAAAAGCGGCACTTCTTGGTGTTGAGCTGAAGGCCCGCTGAAGCAAGACACGTGAGGACTTCATTCAGGCGCGTGAGATGGTCAGTAAAAGTTGACGAAAAGATAACAATGTCATCCAAGTAACATAAACAGGTTCTTCATTTGAGGCCACGAAGTACAGTATCGATCATTCTTTCAAATGTTGCGGGTGCGTTACAAAGGCCGAAGGGCATAACATTAAACTCGTAAAGTCCGTCGGGAGTTGCGAAAGCGGTATTTTCTTTGTCGTCCTCATGCATAGGTATTTGCCAGTAACCTGAGCGGAGGTCCAAGGTCGAGAAATATTCGGCACCTTGGAGAGAGTCAAGGGCATCATCAATACGCGGCATCGGGTAGACGTCTTTGCGGGTAATTTTGTTGAGTGCGCGATAATCAACACAAGATCGTACCGATCCGTCCTTTTTTTTTAACTAATACTACTGGGGAGGACCATGGGCTTGTTGATGGACGAATAATATCGCGACGGAGCATGTCATTTACATTTGCTTCAATTACTTTTCGTTCCGAGAGAGAAACCCGATAAGGTCGTCGGCGTACAATTGAGTTACCTTCGGTAAGGATGCGGTGATGTGCAACACTAGTCCGTCCCAGTGGTGGGGAAGTGGCATCAAAAATGGCTTGGTTGGCTTGAAGCAATTGCAGCAATTCTTGACGTTGGTGTGGCATGAGGTTCGGATTGATTGTCTTCGACAGCATGGAAAGAGAGACTTGAGATGAATCACGTTGCGGAGGTAGCGGGTCAGTGAGCACCATCATGGATATAGAGTGAGCATCCACTATGCATGGCAGGGAAGTTCCCTTAGTCAGCACGAGGGATTCACGGGATGTGTTCGTGGCAGCTACTATCGCTGAGCCGCTGCGGAATCGTACAAGGCTTGATGGGAAGGCGATTCCACTTATGATGATGAGATGGTGCGATGAGTACATCCCCGTCAGTGATGTGTTCAGAAACAACGGTAAGAAGTGTTTCGCACTGTGGAGGCAATACAGTATCAACTGCTGCAATGAGGGAATGATGCTGTTCAAAATGTCAGATGAAAAATCACTGTCTGTCATATGGGCGACACGGTCGCCACAAGAAATTAACGCTGAAGCGGTTGACACAAAATCCCATCCAAAAACTATAAAATGCGCACACGGTTAAAGCACAGCAAACTGCGCATGGTGGCGGACGCCGTCTATAACAACTCGAACTGTACACTTTGCTGAAGGGTGCAGAGGGACGCCATTTGCTCCACGAAGTTCAGGTCCATCATATGGTGTCGTTATTTTCCGCAAACGGTGGCACAAATCAGCATGAATAACAGAAAGTGCAGCTCCTGTGTCAATCAAAGCTTTGACCGGTAATCCTTCAGCTAAAACGAAAATCATAATATACGGGCGATGAGGAGGACTTTTTGTAAGTTCGCAAAGTGCAGTTTCTCCTCCGGAAACTGCATCGCTTAGTTTTCCGAATTACGGACAGGAACACTTGTTGCTGGTCGAAGGGGCGAAATAGAGCGGCGGTATTGGGAAGGGGACCGGCGTCGGGATACATGAGCCCCACTTGGTTCAGACGAGGATACCGGCGGTGGAGAGAATCGACGATGTTGGCTGGGAATTGGTCGTCGCTGATAATATGCAGGTATGTCACTTTCGAAGGCGTCATAACCACGTCGCTCGTTCTGAATGCGTCGGCGACAAAAGCGAGATATATGTCCTCGAATTCCGCAATAATAGCACACTGGGCGAGAGGGGCGCCAAGGTGCGTAATAGGGTGGCGTCGGTTGAGCCGTCGTCATGGCGTTGATGTGGTTGTAGGGTGGTGCTTGGGGTGGGGGAACAAAAGGAGGAGGGGATGCAGCGACGTGAGCTTAAGTCGGTGCTGGGCGAGGTGCAGGAGGATCAGGTGTGACAGGGTGGTTGATAGTGGCCAACTCTTCTTTAATGATGTGGCGGAGGCCGGCCTCGTTAGAAGGAGGAGACGAATGATCGCACCCGTGCCGGCAGAAAGGGCTTAGGGCTTGGAGCTCCTCGCGGATTATCGCTCGAATCATGGCTCGTAGATCGAGGTCAGTTCAGGTCGGGGCAGTAGAGAAGCCGGGCTGCAATCGGGAGGACTGTAGCTGGTCGAGGTGTTGGCAGGTCGTTATAATGGAATCAACACTTAATGGATTTTGGGCAACTAGGGTGGTATAAGCCATTGAATTGATTCCCTTCAAGACATGGTGTACACGTTAAGATTCCGGCATGGTGGGACTGATACGCCGACAGAGTGCCAGCACGGCCTCTATGTATGACGCATAGGACTCATCTTGATCTTGACGGCGGGTAGCGAGCTTGTTCCCTGCGATCTCCGTCCGAACAGCCGGGTCGGCGAAGTACTGTCGGAACTGCTGCTTGAAGGTGGGCCAGTTTGTGGTGTGGGGCTCGCGGTTAATAAACCAATTTCTGGCGACCTCAATAAGGTAGAAAGATACGTTCAAAAATTTCAAAGCATCATCCCACCGTTTTTAGGCACTGCAGCGTTCATAAGTGTCAAGCCAGTCATCGACGTCTTCGTCGCGACGACCAGCGAACAGCGGCGGTTCGCGTTGTCGTGTGGGCACCATCGGAGGCGGCAGTGTAGCCGAGGTAGAGGGTCCGGCCGGGTCGGGGCTGCTCTCGGTTGACATGACGATGGTAGTTGTTAAACGGCGACCGGAACGTAGCTCCAGCGAGAGGCAGGGCACAAGGCAGCAAGGGGATCGAATTTCACCTCCACCACTTGTGAAAGAAGGC
Organism: Amblyomma maculatum; assembly: GCF_055883805.1. NCBI lineage: Eukaryota > Metazoa > Arthropoda > Arachnida > Ixodida > Ixodidae > Amblyomma > Amblyomma maculatum. The sequence continues at coordinate 39,209,928 of NW_028146738.1, read as the reverse complement.
CAGGTCCAGATGGCAAGGTCGTGAAGGCAAGGCAAGGTATGCCGTGTCAGCGTTTAATCTGATGGAGAAAACCCAAGCGCGCGCCAGAGTCGGCGCCGTGGGACGATGATGATGGTATGTACAAGAGGAAGAAGAAGATCATGGTATGTACAAATAAAAGAAGATCCGTGGAGGGCTCACACTATGCATGACTATAACGTTGTAGCTTCCTGAAACAAAAAAGAGCCCTTGAATAGCTTGAAATCCGGCATTATGTATGCCTCGATCCCCGAAATACTAAAAAAGACACCGGTCAAGCAGGCTTGAAACCAAGAAGCTATAGTTTCATAAACTACCAGGACAGCTTAGCAATTATGCATTTTTTCGGTGCTGTAAATTCGGTGATAGAGAGCACAGAAAAAGCTGTGCGTTTCCAGCAAATGTCATAATTTTCCGATACCACAACCGGCATCAATCACCGCTGTTTGGGAAACTCATTTTATGTATGATTTCGTGTTGAAATCTTTCCGGATGAATTAACTCTGCATTGAACATGACTTCTATTGTATAATTTTCGTCTTAGGCTTGTCTGACATTAAAATCACTGCATACGCCACGCAAACAAAAAAATAGCATTGCCCACAGTTTTATGCGCACATCACGCATCAATAATTTCCTGGAACTGTCCCGCAAGACCATAAGTACACTTTATTTAGTTTTCTCGATTATTGTTTCACGGACATAATATAGACAGGCCTTTTAGAAATGTTGTAATTTACAAACGTGAAATACAGAGCTGTTTATTGTTATACAACTATCTCAGTATTTTTTGTTTCTGAAAATATTGAAGATATTTAGAAGGTTTTTCAATTTATTTTATTCACTGATCTAAACTTTATTTATAACATTGCTTCAGGGAGAATACGTGTCTGGATAAATTGAATATATATAGAAAAATATTACAATTTGGGGTTTAAGTCAGTCAACTCTGTCATGATCACCGTAAGGTGCCGAGTCCAACTATTCATAATACAACATTTTGGGCGAGTTGGTTACATACATTCATTATTAAAGCGCAAAGACCGCACGGAACAAGAGGAGGACACAACAGCGCTGGTGTCCATATTCTGTTGTGTCCTCCTCTTGTTCCGTGCCGTCTTTGCGCTGTAAAAATGAATGAACAACTATTCATGAAATGCGTTTCTTTTCAAACTGAATATAGCGTTCTTGGCATTACGCCAATTACAGCCCCCACGCAGACTTCAATGTGCGAATATGTAATGCAGCATCTGCCTTCGGTATTCTTTTCGGGATACTTCTAAATCTTAGTTTTATGTTAAAGCTATCGTACCACACCAGTAATACCGGCATTGTTCAAATAACAGAACTCTACTTAAAGTGCACTGCAGAGAAAGACAGACAGAGGAGCAGGTATAAGTAGTTATTTAGACATGCCAATTTATATCTTCCAAAATGTAGATGTGTGGGCAAGATTGTCATGTTAGAGGCCCGTTTCTTATGAAATTTCCAGAGCTTAGGCACGTAATATTAAAGCAGATGATGGAACTGGGATTTACCAAGAATAATTGGAAAGTATCAACGCTGATTCTTTACAAAACGTCATTAGGCTTCTCTGCCTTGGCATAGGCGATCTAACACACTACATTATCCTCAATGTGAATAGTTAACATACCTATTCATAAACCCAAACATGGATACAGTTCGACGCAAAGTTCACAGGTCGGGTGAGCATCATGTATACAATTGTTTTTGTTACTAAATGTACTGACGATATCATGTGGAGCATTAATAACAGCGTTAGAGAAAATAATGCGGACTAAGAGGATCATCTGCATGACTGTGTTGTGGCTACTTTTATAACATCTGAAAGGTTTACAAAAAACCAGTGATGAAATTAGTGAAAAAACGATTCCTAATTTCAGATCTGCGGAATAACCCAACACGCATGCACCAGGACCAACGATGTGGAACTGAGCACGTTTGAAGAAAGCTGCGTGCGACAATTTGCATATAGAAGGAAACACGCCTGCAATCGAACAAATACACAAGCAATCCCCCCTCCTACTTATCCAGCCAGAAGAGCGCGCTAACATGGCACAGAGGCTGAAAGACGACGAACGCACTCGCCATTATGCAACATTTTCAGCAATGCGTTTTCCAAAATTTTGCGCAAACAACACGAGAGAACGGCAAGCAAACATGTGTACATGCCATTCATTTCATTTTCACGCTTTTCCGTGCTGTTTTCAAGAAATTGCTGAAGCAAATTACCCTTCTATACTTATTAGTGTTTGCAAATGCAGACTTATGCATCATGAAGTTCTGCTTTCTTGTTTTGATCTACACGTCACTCGGGTTTCGACAACTCAGATTTCTGTTTCCTATACAGTGTTATCCTCCATCGTGCTGGCCTTCATTTTATTGCGACAACCAAGTTTTATTCGGCATTTTAAAAAACATTTGAAAGCTTTTGTTACGCTGATCGTCGTCTCACAGAAACGGCAGCTGATGAATATACTTATAGGGCCACAAGTGCAGCATGCTTCTCTGTATCCTGATTCACAGTGAGTTAGTGGTGTGTATTCATCTCCTCCCGTGTCTGAAGAAAGAAAAGAGAGACATTGATTTCATATAGCTGGCGACTGCGCTCATTTTTAAAAATTCTCCAACGTGTTATTCATATATACAAGAAATAAATTTTAGACATGATCGAACTTGCTCTTATTGTTCCGAAGAAGCAACAAAGCTAGAACTCTGATGCCGCAGGCATCCCGTCAGGTGAAATGGGCACATATCACCTTGTTTTCGTTGTGAACACCTACCTAATAGTCTCAGTAATATATTTATGTAGGCTAACCAGGCATGTACTGGTAGCGCAACTGAAGAATTGTGCATGCGCGCTGTAATGAGTTTGTGAGATCCGATCAGTTGTGAGGTAAGCAGAAGATAAAGAATTTTGGCGGACCATGTAGTCTATCCGAGATGGAGCTCAGCGTTACGTTGAATATCTAAAGGGCTCAATAACGAATAAATAGGTCATGTTTTGTGGCAACTGTGGTTCATATATGTCATAACAGCCACCACTACATAGTAGCTAGAAGGAATACTTTGTACGTCAAAGGAACTTTGATGTTGCAAGTGAATAGTGACAGTTGTATTACGATTCGGAACACTGATCATTTAGTGAGCTAATCCATATAGCAATAGTTCCAGCTAAATGCAGCTAAGGTTTAAACAATATGGTGCGTCCTATCTGAACTAAACCTGCCGACGGCTCTTTTTAGCAGCCTGGAGTAGTCTGCAGTAAAACATTTCTTGCGAAAGTAATGGTTGCTAACGACTAATTAGACAACGCTTTATTTATAAATTTGAGGAAAAGATGCCTGAAAAATTGTTTTAGGTAGTCTCAAAAATAGCCAGTAAAATTGTTTTCATTAAGCTAGCTTGTGAGTACCATATTTTACTGGCCTCGAAAGATATCTCGCATAATAGGAAAACACTTCTACCTGATAGAGGCGCCACTTTAATGTTCCGAGACCCATATCAGGTAACAACCTCCGATATTCTTTCTATAGCTGCCTCCGATGAAGCTGTGTTCCCACTGAGCTAGTTCTTCACTAAGCTTTTCGCCACATGAGGTCTTTCTACGAAAACAAAAAGTGAATTGGAATTGCATGGAACGAATGTAGCTAGCCGTTTTTGAGACGACCTGCATTTCCCCGTACACTTTTTTCGTAAAGCCAATGAATAAAACCTAGCTGGTCAATTTCCGCTAATTACCTATGAAGAACTGCTCCAGATAAGTTGACTCTGAAAAGCTTTCCATCGGATTACTGGTCTAGGGCAAATATATTTTTGAAACCTTGGTTACGATTAGCGAGGTTGAATGGTATACTGGAGCTCATCTTCAGACAGGTGGCCCTCCGCTTGTGTGTACGTACTGACATTCCACATGTTCACCACGACAAATTCTAAAACATCTAATAGAGGCGGTTTGAAGGCACAGGCGGCGAGTTTGCAGCTCTGTCAGCATCTGCGACTGCCTTGTCGCTTTCTCTTACGGTTCAGTCATATACCTAAGATGCCGAAACTGAAGTCTAAAGCTATTGGCCTCTTGTGCTAATTGTAAGGTTTGCTTTCTTTGCAGCCTTTAATTTTGACGTGATGTGGTTTGCTCTGGGGAATATTTGACACTAACCGGCTACTGGTGTGCAACAAGTGGCCATTGCAGACCGAGGCACGACCATGTTCCACACTGCTCCAATTTCGATCACGAGATATCTACTGCACCCTGTCGCACTTGGCTTCTTACAGTGGCAGCGGACACGCAGCTTAAGGTCACAATTCGATTACCATAAATGAGGCTGGAGAAGAATAGGCTGCACATATTCAAGTATCAACTGGCGCAATACTGCCGTTTGGCAGGCTGCAATGCAAGTTTGCAGCAAAAGTTGTGTTGAGTGACCAGCGATAATGACATTCGCCTACCTTTCGTGCCAATGAGGTATATGGCGCCATCTATTTTTGTATTCAATAACTTCACCCACATATATCTCATGAACTGATAAAGGCGTCAAAGTACCGGATTTAGTCTCCGGTCTCAGCAACGGTCCTAAACCAGGAAGCAGGAAGTCTTACGCACGTTTTAAAACGGCCCGAAATGACTTGTAATGTGCGGCGCAAAACTGACACCTCTCCAGGAAACCGAAAAAAGAAGCTCCACTTGAAGCTTTCCTGAAACGTTTGATGTTGTGATATGTCTTGTGAAACGATAATAACATGTCTAACTCAAGATAACGTGAGCAATGCGCCGTTTTACGCTTTGGTAAATTTAAGAAGATTAAAAGCGCGATGCGAGGGTATTCTAGAATTACGGTAAGCATTTCCGAACTTCACATTTATTTATTACAAACGCTGAATAACAGTTACATAAATGTACTACTCAAAATTATTACAGCCCCCATCGTCACTCTGATGAATGCATATAAGTAGTAGCCGAGAATCAAGCGCTGGGACAAAGACCACTACTCAATTTACTCGGCCTTGAAAGCATAATTCGTACGATTGGCATTAACGACCAATTGTGACAATATCTGAGCCACCAATCGTAGGGTAAGACTAAGGTAGCATGTTGGTCCTCAAATGCGAGGGTAATTAAATGCGTTATTAAACTTGTTACACGGTACGAACGCCTTTTCTTTTACGCTCTGGACGACAACGAAAGTTTTGCAGACGCCATGAATGCATTAGCTCCCGTCACCCATCATCCACACCTCAATCGAAAATTTTAATAAGAAGAAAGCCTTACTTGACTACGTTCGCGATTTCGCTTAGACACAAATAGGCGGAAAACGCCGACTAGAAACGTGCGTGCACGCCTTACGTAGATGAATAAAAAGTGAAGCGTAAATAAACGAGAGTATCAGGTAGAGGGTACAACAATGTCGCCGAATATCAAATGCGATCGACTTGGAAGGATTAAGTAATTATTTACATGGAAATACGTAAATAAACGTCAAAATAGCCGTGCAGGATGTCAATATAAAGGATGGAAGTTCAAACCGGCAGCGACGTCGGAATTCTGCGGAAGCCGTCGAAATAGTGGCAGAAAAGCACAGACAAAAAGGAAAAATAAAATTGAAAACGAAATGAAATGAAAAGCTGAAGAGGAGGAATATTTCACCCAATCGTACGATAAGGTGAAAAATGTGCTAGTGAATTGTTAATCGATTTAGTAGATAATGAGGTTAGGTTTCTTGAACGTGGTATCTGTGCTGGGTCATCTTGATTTTTTTTTTGCTTAACGTGTGGTTTAGTGCGGCAGGGCTTGGGTTTTTATATTGTGTGTTTTTTCAATAATCATCAGTTGGGAGTCAGCGCCAGTCATGTTTGCTTCTTGCTCTTCGTCCTTGTATTTAGCGCTGGTTGTTCAACATAGTTGTTACTTGAACTACTGAAGCTATGTCATTCCCTGCGATATTAACCGAGACCGAGACATCATGAGAGTATTTCATATTCATTCACCGCAAAGCGAAATGAGACAGTTATATTGTAAATTAAAGCCTTTCACTTATAATTCAATTTTACATAGGTGCTATGAATGGAAGCAAAGCTAGCCAACTGGCGCGCTCTTGTTCAAAAGAGCACTTAACTGCGATACAAATATGTGTGAAACCAAAGCTACTACAGCATCAGGACAACGCTGCAGAGAGCTCAACTAAACTGAGAATACCCAGAGGTGCTGGTGCTTTGCCCCAGCAGCACAAAACTCTTAATTTCCTTGAGAATGTTCTATGGCATCTGAATGGCCTTCTCATTGCTCACTACGAATTACACGATAATGTGATCCACACTGATAGATTGGTGCAAAAACTCACCCAGTCTGCGAACTGGTTGATACCAGCCATCCATGTCGATTCACCATTTCTGCATTTTTTGTTTTGTTCATACACGTAACGCAACGTTTTTTTGAATAATGCGAACCTTCTTTTGTCTTCATCCACCGAGTACTGTCGCCCTGCACAAAATTAGTACCATAGAATATTTACTAAACAGTGAATTATTTCAATGCACTTTATTTATGAAATTGCTACCAAACTGGTATATTCGTTCGCAGTTCTTGTGAACATGCCGTTATAAAAAAATGTTTAAATGAGCATGCTGCAAAGGTTTTATTGTAATATGCGACCATAACCTCAGAGCGGCAATTCCAAGCAAACACTGCTTGAAACACGTAGAGATAAGAAACCTGTTAAAAAATATAAGCAATAAAATTAAAAGCGACAACAGGGGTAAGAACGCTCGCCAGAGAAGCGCAAAGATGATCATAAACAAGAGTTTGCGAAGAAGCCAATGTGCTCATTCTGCAACGGCCACCTGGACGTATTCGTTCACTTTGGACGCATCGTCACAATCCTCTCTAAGCCACTAAAAGCTATCAATCATTCCATTAGCAAGATTTCAAGTTTTTTCCTTAAACGCCTCAAATTATGAGAGATGGTTAAGAAGTAGCATTTCGACAGCCTGCTGAGTTACCTTAAGTCTAACGCACCGAGAAGGGAATCTATGATCTGTTGACAGCCTCAAGGTACCCATTCAACAGAAAAGGCGCCTTCGGCTTTGGTTAAAAACCACGTCATGCCAAAGCAGAAGACGATGCGTCATTCCGGGGTTCCTTGTACAAACCTCTGTCCTGTGTTGTCTAACATAATTTAATAAGGGTTTTGAATATTTGGGGGCTGGGATTTAAAACATTCCTATGCAAAATATACTACACCATTCGAGCTGAAATAACGTTCACAAAGTAGCAAAACATCGTCTACGTTATCTGATAAGTGATTCAACATCGGTACTTGCCTAGATTTTCCGAAATCGAGAAAAAACTGCTCTCGGCGGCGTACACAATTTTCGCAGAAGAGAGTCGAAAAGCTATTTTAACATGGTGCGTCATCTGTCGGGCAGCGAGGCAAGCGCGCCAACGGCCGGGATGGAGCTTGTCTCACTGCTCGACAGATGACGCATGATGTTAAAATAGCTTTTCTCTTCTGCGAAAATTGTGCACGCCACCGAGAGCAGTTTTTTCTCGATTTCGAGAAATATAGGCAAGTACCGATGTTGAATCACTTATCAGATAACGTAGACTATATTTTGCTACTTTGTGGACGTTATTTCAGCTCGAATGGGTTAGTAGATTTTGCATAGGAATTTTTTAAATCCCAGCCCCCAAATATTCAAGACCCTGTAGAGTATGACTTGTGTTCGCTTATTGCTAATGTAAGGCTAAAGACGGATTATGGCACTTTATGTTACATGAAGCCATGTTTAATTATGTTTACATGGAATATATTGCATCTCTGCAAAGGATGGTAGACTGCTGCTGATTAAGGGGAAAAGCTAGAAAGCTAGGCACGTTACTGGCTAGGCGGCAAAGGAACACATGAATGACTTCGGTAAAGGCTAGTTCATTTATACCGCTTGCGGTCTTTCATATAAAACAGTATCTTGCATAACCTCATGCGCGTATGGCAATTAATAGCATAATTACAGCAGCAATTATATAAGCAGCAAATTACATCTTGTTTTGCTTTAAGTGTCGTTTCAGGAACACCTCGCGATATTATACCCCGCTGCCACCGCAGAAGATGCCAGTGTGAAACGCTTTTTTGTGATTTGTGTTATTCAATCTGGAATTCACACAAACTCAGTGTGGTAGTTGGAGGACGAGGAGGATGGCAAAACATCTTAATTTTATTATGTCAGTGGAGGGCACCCTCACTCCAGGGTCCCGTTGGCCGAGACTGCAGTAACTGCGCTGCGGGCCAGCTGTTGGTGGCTCTCCTGGCAGGAGTCCTGCAGGGCAGCCTCCCAATTTTCAACATAAGGGTGAGGGAGTAGATAAAGAGGAGTAGCCTCAACCGCTCGTGTCATGTGGTACGGAGGTGACCGCTCCTCGCAATGAGGTCCGTGGAGGGAATAAAAGGAGGGGTACTCGAGGCTGAAGAGACATTGACAACGTTTTCTTATGGCGTATGGAAGGCATTTATGTTTTTGCAAAGCCATTCTTTACGTTTCTCTTTCTTTTACATTACACCTTATTATCAAAACCGCTTAAGAAACCACCTCGCTTAGCACACCACCAAACAGTGGTAGGGGTTATTGGATTAAAGAGGAACCGTAATCTGAAGAAAAAACAATGCCACACACACCAGGATATAGTTTCTATCCAAAAAAGCAAGGCTTACAGTTTTTTCCAAAAGATGCTTTTCGATGTTGGAGTGTTTAGACCAAAAGCCTGTACTACTCTGTCTCTCACAAGGGCTATTTCCAAGGTTTGCTTTTAACTGCAGGAGCAAGGCGAGTAGCCAATTGTGCTCGCCTCTTTTACAATCAATACGCATTGAGTAGGTCCAACAGGATCTGCTGCCTTCCCAAAGTCAAGCTGATTTTGCAACCCGCCTCGTGAGCCAAGACGCATCAATCCCACGGCTTCTCGAAGTCGACGATGCTACCCCCTTTTGTCAAGAAAGGAGCACTTTCGGCGCCGCACACGTGGACTTATCCCTCCGTGTGCGATATCCGTTCCCCGCGGTCTCACCCGTGCAGAGGAGGTTGTGCTTAGGAAGATCCGGGTCGGTGTTGCCCTTACACCAGCTGTAACTAGGACGTGGGTTGGCTTAAAACCACCCCTTGGAGGAGGTGTGTCCGCTGCCTTTTCTTCGCTCTCCTGGCAACTTCGCAGGTTGCACTACGTGGGAATTGCGCGTTGTAGTAGCTGGTTGTGTTGCGGTGGGGTATTCTTTTGCTGTGACAGACCTTATTGTGACGTACCAAGAAACATTATTTTCCGTTTTCACTGGCTGAGGAGTACACATTATGTCGATCGGTTCCAACAGATGTCAGTTTTGGTTTCGCGACAGTTCGGTTTTGCAGTCGACAGAGTTATTAAGCAACTTTTGGAGCAGCCATGGCGCAGAAGTAGGCAAAAACATCGAATTTGTAGCAGCATGTAGCAGGATTTGATCTGGCCCAGTTTGGCGCGATTGGCGCAGCAGTTTCACCACTGGCTGTACAGCAAACGCAGCTGCCCTTGCCCAACACTGTCAAGTTAAGACCGGCGAAATTTTATGATGAAAAATTTTATGATGAAAAGAAAGAAAAAAACTGAAGCAAACGAGAAAACAAAAAACAATTAAGGCTAGCACAGTAGAAAACACAATGGAAAAAATGTGGCATGGTTGCGAGCAGCTCAGAGGCCCGTGAAGGAGTAGTGGCACAAAGAGGTGGTGGCTCTTCTGGGGCTGTTGTCTCCATTGCCGACGTCCTGCATTCAGCGCTTTTCTGTAGTTAAGGGGAGGAGGGAAGAGACCAAAAAGGTTATTTGAGAGTTCACTTCCCATCTCAGTTAAACGCATTTCGTCTGGGCACTTTCACATCTTGCATTACTAAACTGGATGATACCACGCGTGCGATATATCTGTGCGCTACCTTTGTGTGGCAAATCACCAGTCGCCCCTGCCAATGCCCTATGCAACATTTGAAATGAACTGCAGTGGTCTGCAAGTATCAAAATCATCAAAGTACTAGTAAGCAACTGTGCAGGCTTTCCGTGCAACGCCAGTGTGTCTTTTTTTGGACTTCCCGATTTGGGGGGGTCGACTTACATTCGAGTCAACTTACAACCTTGTAAATCTGTAGGTAGGTTTAAAATCAATTTTGAGAATTATTCTTCAAAACAGCATCCAGGTCTGTCAACCAATGGCCGCTGGCGTCACGACGAGATATCATCCGCATGTCGTCTGCTATTCACAGTGTAGGCTGCACTCTAGCATGCACGCGGTGTTTTTTTTTTCTTCAGCAAAAATATTTTATTCCATATTCTCTTTTTTTCTTGGAGAAGCCTTCACCATAATAAGTGACCTTAGTGATCTTCGGACTTGTTTTGGGCTTCGTCTAGAGATCGTCGAGGAGACCGAAATTGGTGCGCTCAGACTGTATTATTTGAGCATACAATCAGGAGTATATTTTTATGTTATGAGAGTTACCTTGTTTAGCAGCAATCGGCCCCGCTTATAAAAAGTACATGTCCAAAGTATCCTTCCGCCTTGTGCGCAACGAAAGGGGGATGGGTTGGCATTGTGCTGCTGATTTCCGAGCTATTACCCGCCGATCATTTTGTACAAAAACTAACAGGAAACCCTAAACAACCATATGTTTACGCGAGAGCACTCCTTACGACATCAGAGGAGCAGACAAAACTTTTGTATGAAGCGGTACCTGTGGACTTGCTGTGACATGCGCGTGTCAGTCAAACTTATATATTTTCAGCTGGTAAATCATTGGTAAAGAATGCGCCGCTTTAGTCCCGTCATCGCAATACCCAACAGGATTTGAATGCAATTTACTGCCCGCAGCGGTGGCGTAGCGGCAGAACATCCGCCTCGCATGCAAGAGGACCGGGGTTTAAATCCCGGTGGCGCGCAATTCTCCACCGGATGAAAGAAAAAAAATCCGCGTGTTGATGGAATTGCATAAACAGGTTTGGGGTGCGACCTGATGCCGGTGAACACCTCCGGCAACGCACTCCCTCACCAGAACAGGTGTTGGCCACCCTGGTGCAGTAAATGGCCGCAACCTCCTATGATAAGCTCCATAAAACCCCGGCCCTCACTCACCAGCGGCTGCGGAACAACTGACCACGGCGGCGGTCAGACCTGTGACGCAGCAGGGGGTGCTAAGAAAGCCTGGCTCCGCTGGACTGGCCGCCATTGGAAACTGACCCTGGCAACGTTTAATGCTAGAACCCTAGCTAGTGAAGCTAGCTTAGCAGTGCTGTTAGAGGAACTAGAGGGCATGAAATGGGATGTCATAGGGCTTAGTGAGGTTAGGAGGCCGAATAAGGCATATACTGTACTGAAAGATGGGCATGTACTGTGTTATCGAGGCTTACCAGAGAGGCGACAACTAGGAGTAGGTTTCCTTGTCAATAAGTATATAGCGGGTAATATAGATGAATTCTATAGTATTAATGAGAGGGTTGCAGGCATAGTAATTAGGCTGAATAAGCGGTATAAACTGAAGGTTGTACAGGCCTATGCACCTACATGTAGTTATGATGACCAGGCAGTTGAAAGCTTCTATGAAGATGTAGAATCGGCAATGCGAAAAGTAAAGACGCAGTATACTGTACTAATGGGCGATTTCAATACCAAGGTAGGGAAAAAACAGGCAGGAGACAACGCAGTAGGTGACTATGGCATTGGTTCTAGGAATTGCAGGGGGGAGTTACTAGTTGAGTTTGCAGAGCGCAATAACTTACGAATCATGAATACCTTCTTCAGCAAACGGAAGAACCGGAAATGGACATGGAAATGTCCTAACGGAGAGACTAAAAATTAAATCGACTTCATAATGTGTTCAACCGCCGCCATTATGCAAGATGTAGAGGTAATCGGGAAAGTGCGATGCAGTGACCACAGGATGGTGAGGTCCCGAATTAGCCTAAATCTGAAGAAGGAACGCAACAGATTAGTAAGAAAGAAACCCATCAACGAATTAGCGGTGAGGGGAGGGCAGAAGAGTTCAGGATCTCGCTACAGAATAGGTTTTCAGCTCTAACTGAGGATGGCGACATTACCCTAGAGGCAAGGAACAATAATTTCAGAGATATCATTGCTGAGAGCGCGGTAGAAGTAGGCGGTAGGATAGTTAGAGAGGATACCGGTAAGCTGTCTAAGGAGACGAAAGATTTGCTTGAGAAACGCCAGAGTATGAAAGCTTCCAATCCAACGGACCAGATCGAATTGGCCGAGATATCAAAGCTAATCAATAAGCGCAAGGTGGCCGATATTAGGAAGTATAACATGGAGAAAATTGAGCAGGCTGTAAACAACGGGGGAAGCCTTAAAGCGGTAAAGAAGAAATTGGGCATAGGCAAAAACCAGATGTATGCGATAAGGGACAAGGCGGGCAACGTCATCACTAATATGGAAAAGATAGTCAAAGTAGCCGAGGAGTTCTATACAGATCTCTACAGTAGCCAAAGTAGTCAGGACCGTAATGAGATTGGCGGTAGGGAAAAACAGTCAGACGTTCCACCAGTGACGAAGGACGAGGCCAAGAAAGCACTAGAAACTATGAAAAGGGGGAAATCAGCTGGAGAGGATCAGATAACTACAGATTTGCTGAAGGACGGGGGGGATATCGTGCTTGAAAACCTGGCCACCCTGTATACGCATTGCCTGGTGTCATCGACGGTACCGGAACCATGGAAGAATGCAAACATTATCCTCATTCACAAGAAAGGGGACTCTAAGGACCTTAAAAATTACAGACCAATCATCTTACTGTCTGTTACGTATAAGGTATTTACTAAGGTAATCGCTAATAGAATCAGGACAACCTTAGACTGCAATCAAGCAAAGGATCAAGCAGGGTTTCGGAAACGGTACTCTACTATCGATCATATCCATACCATCAATCAGATGATAGAAAAATGCTCGGAATATAACCAGCCCTTATACATAGCATTCATAGATTACGAAAAAGCATTTGACTCAGTTTAAACCTCGGCGGTGACGCAGGCATTGCGAAATCAGGGAGTAGACGAGCCATACGTGAAAGTGCTGGAAGATATATATAGCGGCTGCACAGCAACCATAGTTCTGCACAAAGAAAGTAAAAAAATTCCCCTAAAGAAAGGTGTTAGGCAAGGAGACACAATCTCCCCAGTACTATTTACAGCTTGTTTAGAGGAAGTATTCAGAGACTTGGAATGGGAGCACTTAGGGATAAGGGTAGATGGAGAATACCTCAGTAATCTGCGATTTGCTGATCACATTGCCTTGCTAAACAACTCGGGGGATGAACTGCAAATAATGATTGATGACCTAGACAGGAAAAGTAGAAAGGTAGGCTTGAAAATCAATATGCAGAAGACTAAGGTAATATTCAACAGCCTCGGGAAGGAACAGCAGTTTACATTAGGTAGCGAAATACTGGAAGTAGTAGGCGAATATGTCTACTTAGGACAGGTAGTAACCGCAGATCCGGACCACGAAAAGGAAATAACTAGAAGAATACGATTGGGATGGAGCGCATTTGGCAAGCACTCGCAGATTATGACTAGCAGCTTACCGGTATCGCTCAAGAGGAAAGTATACAACAGTTGCATCTTGCCTGTACTCACCTATGGGGCTGAAACGTGGAGGCTAACCAAGAGAGTTCTACTTAAGTTGAGGACAGCCCAGAGGGCTATGGAAAGAAAAATGGTAGGGGTAACATTAAGAGATAGAAAGCGTGCAGAGTGGGTCAGATAAATAACTCAAGTTACCGACATTCTAATAGAAATTAAGAAGAAGAATTGGACATGGGCAGGACATGTAGTGCGAAGAGAGGATAACCGATGGTCGCTGAGGGTAACAAACTGAATTCCAAGGGAAGGAAAGCGTAGCAGGGGGCGGCAGAAAGTTAGGTGGGCGGATGAGATTAAGAAGTTCGCAGGGGTCAAGTGGATGCAGCTAGCACAGAACCGGGTTAAGTGGAGAAATATGGGAGAGGCCTTCGCCCTGCAGTGGGTATAATCAGGCTGATGATGATGATGATACTGCCCGCACCGAAAAAGGGCCTCCCATCCACCGTCGTCTTCATCTCGCCTTCCCCGCAGCCGCGTGCGACTGCGACAGACTTCCGAGCGTAACCTAGCGTTTTTCTGGTGCTTGTCCAGCACGTTAATTGTGACTGCTTCAGCGTAAATATCCACCATTTGGCATTTAAAGTGGGAGCCCGAAACTCCCGTAGATATTTGCCGATTCGCGAATTACGTCTGCACCCACAGTGTGTTTGTTTACATAGCTTTTGTTATGACTGGATATATGCTGCTCATTTGCACGGCATAAAATGTGGGCTGAGCTAGCACAACCAAATCTAACCACTTCTTTTTGCACCCGTTGCACCCTTGTTTGATCACAAATTACAACTGCGCTTTAAGAAGCCCCATGGATGCTGCATACTCTACCTGCGCCGGGTACTCAAAGGTGGCGCCGACAGCTGCCGGCTTGCGCTTGTCAGACAGAGTCACATAAACTCTTCCTGCTTAATGTGCACGCGCTTTGTGATGTTAGCTGTCGTCAATTTGGGTTTGGTACTGCCAGACCTGCACTCGACGCCTACAACCGTTAAAGTTGTGAATGTGTGCTTCGTAATCGCCAAAACACTAGACCCGAACCCCGCTACTCCCGGTATTCCTAGTCTCACGCGCTGACAGTTCGGCGCCGACTCAAAAATCTGGCTAAGGTCGTGGCTGATAAACACTGTTAAGCTACAGACAAGCGCAGCTGTTCAGGCTGTTAACTAATCGGGTGAAGTTCTAACTCTGCCTCCGATTCAACCAAAACAGATCGGGCGACCATCCGCTGTTCAGTTCTATCGGCGTCGTGGGGCCAAAAACATCACACTATGGTGATAGGCGACCATTGGTTGTGCTGGTGTCGTCGCAGGAGTAATGCATCAATAAGGTAAAGAACATAACAACCTAACCATGCAGCCCACTGACTGTGACAGTGCCTTATGCTGAAGAAAATATTCCTTACTCCATATCGCCTTTGTGTGGTAACATCTATATCAAGCACTTCTGCATGAGGGATGACCACTGTCAATTGTCCACAACAGAAAACGAGCCATGTCCTTTGATATCGCAGCCTGAATTGCAGACAACGCTCCCCCGCGTATTTTCTTTCGACGCCACATGAGCATTTCAAAATGTCGGTCTCTCTTGGAGGGAGGAGTTTTCAGATTACGATTTCTATCGCATTATTGTAATATGCGCCACATACTAGGCACTAAATATTTGCGATTAGAATCACAGACCTGCATATACTTCACAGAAGTATAAAACTGCAATACCTCGAACGACCCTGTCATCATCCTTTTAAGTCAATAAAATATCAATGGACTCTAAAAGAAGGCAAACTGGAGCAGACAAGTCGGGTGGATAGATAAGAACAGATAAAGATAGATGGGAACAGATAAAGGCAGACAGACAGACATTACTACTGTCTCCAACTACAGTCTGGTTCTGGGGTAAAATTAAGAGGTCGGTTTCAGCAGGACATTCGCATAATGAAATAGATAAGATGAATAAATAGAGAGCACATCTGCAAACCTGCCGTCTATCAACTGGACGGATGTTTACTGCGGAAGTGTAGGGACGGTGGACTGTGGCCACTTACTGCGCGTGGTGGTGGACTCCATGTGGCTGAGCACCAGGGCCGCAATCTCGTTAAAAGTCAATTGCGAGAACCCACCCCGTAGGCGGCGCACAACGTCCACTTGCCTGCGGATCTCATGCCTGCACGCGCACAGAAACACAGCACTGGCATTGAGCAGCAGCTGGGAGCAGACAGTGCGCGCTACTTTACACTGCGGTAATTTCCATGCTTGAGAACATCACACAACACCAGTAAACACGACACCGAATATATGCAGTCTCTTGCCAAAATATGAAGTCTTCCTCTACTGCTCCAAGCCTTTAGACAGAGGCAAACTAAAAACAAAACCACATAAGCATGCAAAGCCCACAGGCAAGTTCAAAACAAAAGTCTACTTCACAAATTCGACATGAAACCATAAGACACATCATCTGTTATCGACCGAATTCTCCCACGTGTGGAGACATTTTCGAGAACAGCTGTGGGGGCGATACCTGTATTTCAGTACTCTTTTTTACCTTGTAAAACCATTATCTTGTCTTAAAAGTGGTCTCAATGAAGGAGGTAATCTATTTACACAAGCCAACTTATTTTTTTTTTGTGTTCACATAATAAAAACTTCACAGATTGTTAAACAAGCACACAGAAGCCGATTTAGCCGCTGATGAATCAGTGAGCCGAACTTTGATACTTTAGCACTTTGCAGGAACTATGAAGGCAAAAAACCTCACCATCTCTCTGCGCAATTTTCAATGCTTGTTCACATCTTCTGGTTATATTTCCTAATCATGAATGCAATGTGGCTACGGATATAATTGAGTGATTTCATGTGAATAGCAGAGCCTTGGAGGAACATGGGGCCGTTCTGCTCTTTCTGTGATCGAAGAGGCAGGAGATCAACAGATGAGAACTGCGCGAGACAGTCAAGAGGGCCAAACCACATGCCGCATCTCCACTTTTTGCCATTTCTGCCTCCTACTTCGCACTGCAAACTGCTGAGGTTGTTTGTTCGTTTCTTCCCATCCCTTCTTTTCACCGCAATTTTACTCTCGTTTACTTTCTCCACGAACCACGCAGCCTTCTTTCCACGTCCGTAGCCAGCTTTAGTTTTTTACACTATGCGCCGCATGATTTTCATTATGTTGCTAAGGCATAGGTAACGTTGGCTCCTCCTCAGAGCTGGCGAACCTGGTGGTAAAGCCAAATAAAATACACGCATTGCGATTGTTTTATTTTAAAAAATATGCCTCTAGATTCTAGGTAGCGGGCATGCGATGATGCCCTTTAGTAGGAAGTACATTACCGCGACCAGACACACTTTACTATAAAGGGGTGACAAACACACTGCAGTCTATGGAAGACGAATTGGGACTTCAGTTACACTTTCCTACTATATTTGAGATTTTACTATATCTGTGTTCACTTTAGTGGGATTCTACTGTAATATGCTATGGCAATGACTAATCTGGCTTGATTCAAGTCATTTCAGCCGATAAACCACACCGCCAAGAAGAGCTACAGAACAGAAGAAACCAAAAAAAAAACTCACACTGTATAGTTGGGCTTCTGTTCCTTCACCATGTGTACTATTTTCTCTATCTGCCTCTCCGACTGTAAAAAGAAACGAAACGTGGTAGAAATATTTCAATACAACACACAAGCTTGCTCAAAATGCACAAATAAATGCAATTAGCCCACGCTCGCCTTAACTACCCCACCCCGAATGAAAATTTGGATCAACAGCTGCGTGTTTTGAGTGATCATTTTGTTTGACCGATAGCGCTGCCGAAAGAGCACAGCTGTTTAAGTACAGAGTGGTGATTAAATGCCCTAATTTCTAGCCTACGCCTGGTCTACAGTCCACTAGCACGGCCGCTCAATGGAGGCGCACTTGGTGCGGGCCGTCGCGTCGCGCCTCAATGGCTGCGGAAGTGCGTATTGGGATAATTTACAGTTTCCGCCGTCATTCTCCGCGAGGGCGCCACCAGTCATGACGAGGCTCCGCCGGCACGAACGAGCAGACGACGCGGAAGGAGCGCGCTGGATGTGTTGGCGCTTGTTTTCGTTTTGACTACTCAGCATAACCGCGTGGTTCTGATAGTTCTGCATGCGTGCCATCGGTGTCTGTGTCAACAGCGTCCTAAGCGCATGTAGCACCATGCCAGGCAACTGCTGTGTGCCGCTGTGCACCACGAATGCAAGAAAAAATCTGAAGATCGGTTACAATGAGTTCCCATGCGATTCACAACGTTGAGCAGCATGGCTGAAAAACATATCTCGGGGGGGCTAGGACGGAAAAGGAAGCCGTTGGGAGCCGGTGAAAAGTCACTGGTAATCTCACTGTACTTCACAGATGAGGACAACAGGAAGAACATAAAACTGAAGATCCCGCTTCCTTCAGCCGTCCCCTCCGTGTTCCCGAACTACCCACATCACAAGTTAAGTTACCCTTGAAAAAATGAAAGCGCGCATGCCAATAAATATATTTTCACCACTTGTTATAGCTACACTTCAATTCCTCCTGGACAACTCCCAGTGTCATCCTAAATCATGTGAGTTTCAAGATAGCTCCGCTACTATCACTTTTATGACAGTGATATCAAAATGGTATGCCTTGCACAACATCACATCAGTGAAGCCGTGGAAACACCAAGAAGAGTCGCTTTATTTGTCAGATGACGAGCGACTCTGTTGGTTAGGGTTGGACTTTGCCATATCGAAGACATTCAGGTCCAAGGTGGCACGTCTATGCAAAGGCTAACCAAGCAAACGTACGAAGCAACAATCATGACAACCAGATAAACAGTGGCGCTAATTCAGTACCTTTTTGATCACATCAAGTATCTTACAACAATGTCTTCTGTGTGTAGTGCATTGCATTTAACCGAATCTTATTCTCAGCTTCCGATACGCCCTAAAGCATGCTCTCAACAGCGGGTTAGTAGTATCGCTTTTTAGCAGCCTAAGGCAATTGAATGGCGGGAACAACAGAGTTGACGCAAATGCTACTGCTTTCACCTCTGAAAAAATACTGAAGGTACCACTAGCGAAAAAAGAATATCGACTGAGATTATACACATTTTGCTATGCTTGGGCAGGTTGGCATCTTGCAAGCATCAAACTGCAGATGCACCTATCAATATTTAGGCAACTGTAAAACTTGGCATTCGTGATTATAAAAGTCGTACCTTGCCCACTGCCATCACGTCTGCTGCGAGACAGTTTCCGAGTCAGCTTACATTCATTCATTCATGTGTGGTGTGAACCAACAGCTGACATAGGGTTAGCACCGATTGCTTTCTTGGCTGGTTACCTTGCACGTCCATGTGAAGAGAAGGTATACATATTTTTACAGAATCTCATGAAACATTTTTATTTATTTTGTTTTCAGTGCCTTCCCTTGTCTTCATTATTTATATATTACGAAAGTTTAAATATCTTTGAGTGCTTACTTTAGAGTGTCAATAATTTTATTTTAATAGTCCCCATCCTTTTATTAATTTTGTGCCTTAATTCCTGCAAACCCCTGGACTTATCAAAGTTCTTGATGATGGACGCCTAAGGTATCTGAAAATCACCATGCACCTTTGTTACAAGGTGATGAAGTGCCCGGAGGTCAGTAGAAGCAGCAAGCTGTGCAACATGTTGGTTTCATCCCTTCTTCCCAATTTCGTGCCATTTCCGGAGTTGATTTGCGAGAGAGAAGACCGCAGTCACACTAAGGACCTAACCAAACCAATGCGACCACTGCTCACCAACAGGACAGGCAACATAATTCTGACAGTGAAAACAACCACGCTTGCACATAAACTTTCGAAGAAAGTTCTTCGCTTGTCAAATAAGCCTGCGTGTCTTCTGTGCATCACGCGACTTCATAATCAAACGAAAAAAAAACTGCCTTAGCCTGCGGGCGTGTCGTTGTTTCTGTCTTTTGTTGTTTCTTTTGCAACAGTTTGCAACAGTTTGTGTTAGCTATCGTGTTTAGGTGGTGGTACCCACTTGAATATTATTTCCAGTGAAAACGGAGGAACAGGCTGAACAATAATATTGAACGCTACATCCTGAATTCTAAGTTTCCAGAAAAGTGCACGCTGAATAAATGGCCCCAAACCTTGTCCCAATTACAAGATTGTAATATGTAATACGTTATTACAGTGGCTGAAACGCAACTAAATGGGTGCCCACTCAGCGAAGCGCACGACTGCCTCGATTCTCGTTGTAAACGGAAGTCCACGAATGACTTGGAAAATCCCAGTGATGATGACATGCTGCTATCCCCCTTATAAATAGCAAACTTGCACGTAGCATCACATAATGTGTGAAACGCCGCTCATAAATCCTAATCTGAGCAAGCGCCGACCGCGCGGACGCTGAAACGAAAGTACAGCCACGGCCGCTGCGCGCCGCTCTCCGCCCGGACAACCCGGACTCGTCACGAAGCGGTGGCGCCGCCGCGGTGGCGATGAGAACTAGGCGCAATACGGCTCTTCCGGGCGACGCGACGGGCCGCACCCAAGTGCACCTCCATTGAGCGGCCGTGCCATTAGGGCTCGCTTTTCGCAAAATTACTAAAGCACTAGCTCTAGCATTCATCACCGCTAAAAAGACTGACTGTATGACTGCCTCCCTGAAGTTGAAAGGAAATAATCATGGCTATGACAGATCTGATCACGCAGCAGCACTAATAGACCGGTTTCACTGGCCCCTGCACACACCATAAGAGCATAATGCTACTGCTGCAAGTAATAAATCATAGCCTGGTCTTTATTTGCCACTCTAGCGTGCTGTGCGCTGAAGCCAATGGGCAGAGCGTATATTTTAGAGCGAGCTTACAGAACTTATTTCTAAAAACGTAACTGATGTATAGACAAAACAAGCTCTACCAAAAAAGACAGTTGATCCACACAAGCCAAAGAAAACAGGCTAAATGCTCACCCTGCTCTTAGTCGGAGAGGATGGACAGCTGGAATACAAGGCTTCCTTCTCCAACATCCAGTGTAGGTCCCAGAAATCAGAAACCCGCCGCCCCTCTGTTGCAATACAAAGCACGCGTAACGGGCAGCTTAGGAGACCCGAAGCATACATTCCAAACATGGCATCTGCAGCATTGTTACAGGTAATACCAGCCATAGAATCACACATGCGAGACCACACATGTAAGAGGTCTCCTCCTTAAACGCAAACCCAAAAACCTACAGCGAGAGAGACCCAAGAAACAAGTTTTTTGTTTGTGGCACAAAGGATAAACAATTGGCATCTAGTACCGCGTGGGATAGCTTACTGTCTGCCTGCAGTACCTTGTGGTTGCTGAAGTTCTATGCGACAGCATGATATCAAGCAAGCTTATATCCCTGTCACAACTACTAAATTTAACGTCGCTCGAACTGAATGCACACTCTGATACCCCACATGCTACAGAAACAAGCATTGTAGAGCCATCAAAGTTGAAAAGTCCATTTAGTTTTGCTACAAAAACGAGAATTTTTGTGTGGGACTATTTGCAGTGCAAGCTGTCATGGAAAGCTATTACACTGCAGTCCACGTTAACGATACAAGATATAACGATACATCGCTTATAATGAATAAATTCTCCGGATTTACCAGTTTTTTCATTGGCCTAATGTAAACTGATCCAGATATAACGATTATCGCCGGTACACTGGATACAATAGCTTTATCGCCACCCGGTAGATGTTTATCACTAAAATTTCTCTATGTTTAATGAAAGATAAAATGCTAAGACGGCGATGTGAAAACTTGACATACGCAGCAAAAACAAACTGTCGTAGAGAAATCCGCGAGCGGCATTGCATGCGGTTAGGAAGTGAGTACTACCATCATCATTACTGAGTGCGCGATAGAAGTAGGCGGTAGGATAGTTCGAGAGGATACCGGTAAGCTGTCTAAGGAGACGAAAGATCTGATTAAGAAACGCTAGAGTATGAAAGCGTCCAATCCAACAGACCAGATCGAATTGGCCGAGATATCAAAGCTAATCAATAAGCGCAAGGTGGCCGATATAAGGAAGTATAACATGGAGAAAATTGAGCATGCTGTAAAGAACGGGGGAAGCCTTAAAGCGGTAAAGAAGAAATTGGGCATAGGCAAAAACCAGATGTATGCGATAAGGGACAACGCGGGCAACGTCGTCACTAATATGGAAAATATAGTCAAAGTAGCCGAGGAGTTCTGTACAGATATCTACAGTAGCCAAAGTAGTCGGGACCGTAATGAGCTTGGCAGTAAAGAAAAACAGTCAGACGTTCCACCAGTGACGAAGGACAAGGTCAAGAAAGCACTAGAAACTATGAAAAGGGGGAAATCAGCTGGAGAGGTTGAGATAACTACAGATTTGCTGAAGGGACGGGGGGGATATCGTGCTAGAAAAACTGGCCACCCTGTATACGCAGTGCCTGGTGCAATCGACGGTACCGGAACCATGGAAGAAAGCAAACACTATCCTCACTCACAAGAAAGGGGACTCTAAGGACCTTAAAAATTACAGACCAATCAGCTTACTGTCTGTTACGTATGAGGTATTTACTAAGGTAATTGCTAATAGAATCAGGACAACATTAGACAGCAATCAAGTAAAGGATCAAGCAGGGTTTCGGAAACGGTACTCTACTATCGATCATACCCATATCATCAATCAGGTGATAGAAAAATGCTCAGAATATAACCAGCCCTTATACATTGCATTCATTGATTACGAAAACGCATTTGACTCAGTTGAAAACCTCGGCGGTGATGCAGGCATTGCGAAATAAGGGGGTAGACGAGCCGAACGTGAAAGTGCTGAAAGATATAGTGGCTGCACAGCAACCATAGTTCTGTATAAAGAAAGTAACAAAATTCCCATAAGAAAGGTGTTAGGCAAGGAGACACAATCTCCCCAGTACTATTCACAGCTTGTTTAGAGGAAGTATTCAGAGACTTGGAATGGGAGCAGTTAGGGATAAGGGTAGATGGAGAATACCTCAGTAATCTGCGATATGCAGATGACATTGACTTGCTAAGCAACTCGGGGGATGAACTGCAAATAATGATTGATGACCTAGACAGGAAAAGTAGAAAAGTAGGCTTGAAAATCAATATGCAGAAGACTAAGGTAATGTTCAACAGCCTCGGGAAGGAACAGCAGTTTACATTAGGTAGCGAAATACTGGAAGTAGTAGGCGAATATGTCTACTTAGTACGGGTAGTAACCGCAGATCCGGACCATGAAAAGGAAATAACAAGAGGAATAAGATTGGGGTGGAGTGCATTTGGCAAGCACTCGCAGATTATGACTAGCAGCTTACCGGTATCGCTCAAGAGGAAAGTATACAACAGTTGCATCTTACCTGTACTCACCTATGGGGCTGGAACGTGGAGGCTAACCAAGAGAGTTCTACTTAAGTTGAGGACAACCCAGAGGGCTATGGAACGAAAAATGGTAGGGGTAACGTTAAGAGATAGAAAGTGTCCAGAGTGGGTCAGAGAAATAACTCAAGTTACCGACATTCTAGTAGAAATTAAGAAGAAGAAATGGAAATAACTCAAGTTACCGACATTCTAGTAGAAATTAAGAAGAAGAAATGGACATCTGCAGGACATGTAGTGCGGAGAGAGGATAACCGATGGTCGATGAGGGTAACAAACTGCATTCCAAGGGAAGGAAAGCGTAGCAGGGGACGGCAGAAAGTTAGGTGGGTGGATGAGATTAAGAAGTTCGCAGGGGTCAAGTGGATGCAGCTAGCACAGAATCGGGTTAAGTGGAGAAAAATGGGAGAGGCCTTCGCCCTGCAGTGAGTATAATCAGGCTGCTGATGATGATGATGATGGTGGTGGTGGTGGTGGTGGTGGTGGTGGTGGTGATGCCTCCGCTAGATGGTGCGCCCACCCGCTTACACGTAGGCTCCTCTATCTATAAAGGAGCCTTAGGTACTTGTGGTTTCGGGCGCCATCTAGAAGCGGCAAATAAAAGCATCCACAATCGCGCTATTGCCTTCTCAAAATCACTTCTTTTCCTGTTTTTGTCTCCACTCTTAACTTCTTCTACAGCTCTTCTAATAATTTTTGTAACTGCATCTAGACCGACTTTATTTTGCAGGTGATTATGCATTTACCAGCAATCTGAACGTTTGCAGCTTAGGCGCAGTTTAATGACCGTGCGTTTCGCTAGTATTCGTAAACACCCGAATTTTGAATAATCAGAGCCTCTGTTTCTTTTTATACACGGCTCACGGAACGAAAGGGCGAACTGGCTCTCAAGAGGGCAAAAGATCCATTGTTCACGTTTATTAAACTACGACACAATCGTTATTTGGTAAGAGCAATTGAAAAGACAGCCGAAGGCGAGGCTATAGTGTTGTAGCGAGAGAGTACCTGCGGCTCTTATGAGGAAGGGCGGAAAAGCAGTTGTTTTGTCGCACCACTAACACAGCCGCGGAAGATGCACCCAGCCACCCAGCTGCAATGGAACGGTTTGGGAGGCTGATTGGACGCGGATCAATGAACGAGAAAGAGAGAGCCGGCTTTCTCCAATAGAACCACTGCTCTCTCCTTAGCGACCCAGATTTAAGTCAGACAGCGAGCCATTCAAATGAGGCGGGTAAATTCAGTGAGCTCAGCCGTACGCAGTTGCTCACTTAAGTGAGCCGCTTTGCCCATTTGTGTTTGCAAGCCTTCTTGTTGCTCACAATGCCCTTGAAGTGGTATAAGTTAAACGTAACATAAATGTAATTAACTGTTTTGCCTTTTTTGATAACTAAATATTGGACTCACTTCAACATGACTTTTAGAGATTTGAGTCTGTGTCTGATGAGAAACTATGCGGATGAATCGTCGAGCGGAAGTGTTCCATCTAAATGACAATACTCTAGAGTCCGACCGGTCCGACTACTGGCGTACGAAGTGACTGGCATTGCGGAAGCTGGATCGAAAATCCAAGCAACCGTAAATTCAACTAAAACATCAGTGCAGGAGTGCGAATGACACTATAGAAGCAGAATGACGGAAATTTCGGAGCAGTGAGACAATAGTAGCAACCATGCGAGGTGCGACATCCTCCTGCCGAACAGCATGTAATGAAATCGAGCCATGGTTATGAGATGTGAAGAACATGCGAGTTAGTACGAAGTCGGCCACGTCGTGCGAGTGTGTCTGGGTTATGCGTTTTCTAAAGAGTTACGAATTTACTCTAGGTGCCCAGAATAGCTGTCTTTAATAAGCCAAGTGTCTCTAGTAATCACGTCTCTTGTATGCGATGTTACCATGGCAAACATAAGAAAACCAACCAAAGCATTTTTAAGTATGTCTCATAACCGAGTGTCTCTTGTAATCATGTCTCTTCTAACAAGATTTTACTGTAGCAGGAAGAGAGCAAAATCCTGACGGTACAAATCCGGTAAATATGAGTTCATAAAATTTGCCAACCGGCTGGCACTGTTTACAATGGCTTATATAAATCTGTGAGCTGCGACCGCAAACCTAAAGGTTTCTATATCACCAAGACATACGTATAGCTATTGTTTTATATACATGCAGATAATGTTGGCATCAAGGCAACATGTTGCATACCATCACTCTGGGAGTCATTAAGCCTAGCCATTTCAATATAGAGTCATTCCATAACAACTGATCCAGACTGCCCATTGTGGTCTTTTCTGTCACCATGACAAATGCTATCCCACGTTCATTTAAAATGTTTTCCAAGCCGTGGTGGTTGCCATTTTAAGTTTACAAGCGGTATCAAAACATAGTTGCACAAAACAGTTTTAAAAATAATATTTTTTTTAACCATAACTGTAAACTTCTTTTATTAAAAAAATTTCATCTTTATTTAGACATAGAGTGTTTACTTCCGGGTAGAACAAACTTTTGCGACTTTTTCGCCCTCACCTCGTTGCTAAAAATTTTTTTCCTCCCAATTTCTGAAAATACTATGCCTACGGAACTATTATAAATTCAGAGACCAGTGTCATAGAGGACGTGTAAAAAGCATTCAGGGTATATCCAGATCCTCTGCCACGCTACCATTTTATATTTTGTATAAATAACCTTAGCAAACTTTTTTGTTGCTGAAGCTGGCAGTGCCCAAACCTAGTGCACCAATTTATTTAATTAGAGGAGTGCTGGTTCTGCGCAAATTTGAAGCCGACAGCAAGTGTGCTGCAATGAAAAGCTAGCACGGAGCAACGCCATGGTTGACTGCAAGGACACAAGTTTCAAAATTATTTTCCTAAACAGAACTTTTCTGATTTAAACTTTCAGAAATGAACTTCAACCATGAACCAACTAGCCCAAAGCAAAGTACTTCTTCAGAAATAAACGTCCTCGAATTGTACTATGCAGACTTACCATCTCACATTTTTACTACAACACCCTCAACAACTTGACCAAATAACTGAAATTACTGCAAGAATATATAAAAGTTTAAACTGCATTCTTTTCTGCACCTTATAATGTATCAACAAAAATAAGAAAAACGTTCTATTCATTACACAAGAAAGCACAATGTGCTCTACTTGAGAGAAAAATGATTCATCTCATAATTGTGCTTAGTATGTTATTTTTACAAATTATTTGCATGGTTGCATTCGGCTATTGCTTGCAAAGTTAACAGACGTAAAAATATTTTTTCGCCAAAAAGAAACTGGAATAATCGGTCACAGTAACACAATAGGCCTTGATTTTTAAAGAAGAAATTGAAAATGGCAAAGCCAAAAGTGTGGATCAGCTAACATGGAATGATCCTTAGTTAAACTGAATGCCACGTTCCTGGCAAAGAAATAGGTAACCGTAACACAAATGCCCCTAAAAGATGTGCAAAGATGCTAGGTACGTTCTAATATATGTTACTGTGCGCAAATATCTAAATTTCCAAACACAAATGAAATACGAATACGGAAGAAAACATTCAGTGAAAAATAAAAAAAAAGCAAATATTGTCACTTTTTTTTTAAATCGCTCATGTACACTTTACTACAATATCTAGGAATAATTTTACACAGGATTTGGCATACCGGCTCATTTTACAACATGGACCTGCAGAAAAAGAGTGGAGCTGTCATATATCTGCCATATACGTAAATCCTCGTTAATTCTGTCCTCAGGTTAGAAGGAAAAAAAACGTTGTTTACAGTAGGGAACTGCTTGCATCCCAGTATTTGCACTCGAAGTGCTTCGCCTTGTGCACACTGTCGGGAACACTCAGAGGCTTCCGCTACCCACATTGCAGTGCATCACAATAGTAGTGGTCTCCTCTCCCCAAAAGGACACGGTTATCTTATGGGGGTGCTTCCCCGAAAAAAATAAAAGAAGCAACTAACAAGAACCGTTTTTGCATTGCGGTAAATTACACCGTATTTACTCGCGTGCGAGCCTCTTGCATAATGACCCCCCCCCCCCCCCCCCTTTAGCCACTGAGAACTTTAAAAAAAAGCAAGCGTTCGTTAGCGTGCCCGTTTTTTGCTGTCACCGTCTCATTCCACCGCACATTACTTGGCAGTTCACTAAGATGCTGCACAGCGATAACATCATGGTGTGTTTATTTTTTCACACCAGCTCTATCAGGAAAGAGGAAGCAAAGGGGTGGGGGGAGGCAACTTGGCAGGGCAGAATGCCAGTGCTCGTACGGTTGTACAGGCCTCGTTTTCACTTCATCGTGTGGCGTCTGAAGCTGGCAACCTCCACTGCCAAACAACCATTGGAATGTGTGATAGTGCAAACGACTTTTGAAGCGAACGGAGCCTAAAGCCAGGGTCATGAGTGCGACTGACCGCGTGCTTTTGTTAATGACTTATGGGTGGAAGAATGAAAGACTTACAAAAAAAAAGAATGTTTTTCCTGCGTAGTGACTTGGTTTTTCATTTGAAATCCTGTGGCGCCCATCCGATGCCATAACCATTCATGGGCGTCCGGCTGGGACCGCACAAACAAATACTTATCCGTGCTTCTGAATTAACATGGGTCAAATTAACGAGTATTTAGTTGCAAGCTTCGGAACTTGCGCGGAAGAAAAGAGCAGGCAGATGCAGCCGCTGACACCAACCCCTACACACCGGCGCCGCCAGCTGGCGCACCAGTCATGGTGCTATTTCGAATTGAGCTTTCAGTGTAGTTGTAATTATCAAATGTTTCACCCCCATGTCACTAAGAAACCGCAAAAGAAGCCGCCGCGTTTCTCCGCATAAAATCTTGTTTCCACGGGAACGGGTGCCTCGTATGTTGGCTCGCTGAAGTTGCACCTAGGCACTGCAGGAAAGCAACTGGAAAGGGTGATCGCCGCTGACCAGTTTTCCAACGTTGTGAGCGCTCATTTGCATATGTCTGGTTGATCACAAAACTTATTGCCACGTGCCTAGCACTGCGCGGCTACCACGCTTAGGGATAACAACAACGAAGCGGCTGTTGGCTCGAGAGGCGATATGGGTTGGACTGTGATATCAATGCTGGAAGCAGACCTGATTCTCGGGTTCTCGCCTATGTGTACTTTCACGGCTCCTTGGGGCTTGAGTAATGACATATCATACATAACCTAAGTTTGTCGAAATGTCGAACATAGCAAACAGGGAATCGTGTATTTTAATTGCTACATTCGTATTCGAAAATTTCAGCACCCGCAAAACCCTCAAATTTACACCCTATGGGCAAGCCGATTTTCACAACCTTCCCAAGGTAGCTACATTTATTCGAAGCTACTAGACTGAAGCCTGAATGCCACGTCACAACACTGTCACAATAGAGACTGGAGCCCACCTGGCCTCCTGAAGTTGTTTTCCGAGCGTGGCTTCAGGTTGGGCCAGACGGACACAACGTCCTTCTTCAAATCTTCGGGTTCAGCACGAACTGGAGGAGATTTCCCACGCAGCAGCGGCGATGGGGATGACGGCCGAGCGGGTGGCAGCTGGCATTGGCCTTCCCCCCTATCTCCAGAGTCTTCTGCTTCCTTAATACTTTGCTGTCCGCGGGAAAAATGGTGGTTTTGGGGTGGTGTCATTAATATTTTTTCGTTAACAAAACGTGCTAGGTACAGGAGCGTTTAGTATCAAATTGTAGAGGAGAAATTATTCTTCACAATGGGTTATTAGTGACAATCATTATACTTATTGAATAAGTGTTTAAAAAAAAAACAATCCGCGAAAATAGTAGTAAAAGCAAACACACAAAGAGATCAGTTTCTCGATACAAATAAAACGAAGATATTTCAAATTATATGTTTTTTTACAACAGGGACCAATGCAAAATTGCAGCAAATACTAGCTTTCTGTGTACAGTATTTGCTGTGTTGGGAAAGAAAACAGTAGTGTCGATTTCAACCACTGGCTGTCCTCTAGCGGAAAACACGACTCCCTGCGCTACTGGCGGCAAGTAATACAACCCAAAAGACGTCACTTTGCAGATAACAGTTCTGACCTTCAGAACATTGATCTCTTCTGATCAGTGCTCAACAAAAGCGGGCATTTTCGAGGAGCGAACGCAAAACTTGTCGAGGTCTGGCTGTCGATGTTCCGGGTAGTTCTGACGTAGTTTCACTGCCTGTCGTATCGTCTGAACAGCTGAATTCGTCTTCTGAGTCATTACTGCTGCTGTTAACGTCGTGTGCTCCTGCTGCGTGCAAACGGGCGTTTCCGTGAAAGGCGTCAGCTTCCGCGGAAACACCCGTATCCATTCAGCAGGAGTGCACGACGTCGACGACATGATGTAAACAAGGAGCGCCGATCACCTGACTCCGGAGACCATCTGAACGTGCGCGACTCGATGGAAACACTGAGAGTTCCTCTACTTCCCATAGGAGGACGCCACTTGTCAAGGAGCGCTTCGAAAACGGGAAAATTCGAATCGTGTAACCATTGATAGCGGGATATTGATGGGAGTAGGCGCGGACAGCGAAGTGTTAATCATAGCGACAGCTCCCCTAGGCATCTCGTCTTCATCCTCTCCTTCCTCTTCATCCATGAAGTAGTTATTCACCTTCTGGTCCGCCTGTCAAAAATGAACCAGCTCCTACGGCACGTAGCTCGGCATAAAATTTTACCCTTCAGTCCTTTTGATGTTTTGGATTTTATTTCCAGCTCTGCAAACGAGAACGGCAGTTCATTTTCGGTTCGCTTAAGAGACGACGTCACATAGACAACTGCAAGTGAGCATATCAGTATCCCCTACATCCTGGTTATTAAACAGCGGCAACATACCAACGCACACAAAAAGAGCACTGTTCTCAGTGCTTCTTGACAGAGTGGTAGGTAGAGCTTGAAAACAAAGGGGCCAGACACAAACTTTTGTCCGGCTAAGCGGCCTATACTGTACTTAAACAATTGTAAGGCGACACTTTTTTAAAGTTCGTAAATTCGAAGCTGGGGAGTCGACTTACAATCGAAACCAAAGAGTGGCACAGTTAGCCAAAGCAAGTGCAACATTCAGTTACTGTGCGTGCTTATCCGGTTTTCGGGAAGAATATTTCTTTAACTTTTACTGCACAACACAAACTGCAGCTGCGGGAGTGTCGATAGTTTACGGAAGAGCAACTGTTAGAATCGCGGCGAAGCTCCCTTTTTGCACGTCAGTCACGTCTGGTCACGTGACACGGCGGCACTTCCAGGGAGTGTTGATGGTTGATGGAGCAGCAGACATGGATCATTCGTTGAGTTCGCGGTCATTCCATGTTCACACGTTTGACTTTACGACTGGCTACATGCTTAGTCACGAGCTCTTCAGTCCAAAAAGCATTCGGCGCTTGTTCAGCACAGCGCTCAAGGAGGCAGCTATCATTTATGCAGAGGCAACAACTGCGCTGTGGGCCTCAAATTCAAAGCTTCGAAACTGGTTATGTGGGAGTGACGGTGGTAGCGAGACAAAATTTTTAAGTGATCTACAGACCAAGCTTGCCACGTATATCGCCGAAATACGTAATTTGAAGTGGAGACCAACTAGATTCTACGTAGCAGCCATAGTGAGGAAATGATAAACCTAAGTTACAACTGATAACCGAACAACACTCGTAGATGCTTGGCCAAAAGATTACAACCACTTTCGAAAGCTGCACAAGTGCGAAGCTAGCGCAGAGAAATCTAGAACAATATTTTCGCCGTGTTTTTTAATGCAGAGCGGAGAACAAACGGGGGTGCCAATGACATAGAAAGAGTTAAGGCGGATATAAAATCACTAAAAACTTCAAAAAATAAAATTTCAAGAAATATATTTGAAATCTATTAAGAACTTTTCAATTGCATACCAAAAAATTATCCGTAACAACAGCCTCAAATAAACTCTAAACAGTATTGGCGACCGCGAGTAGCAAACAACTGGCTGACATCTAGACGAAAATTGTATCTACATTTATGAACCACTTTCTCACACCTTCCCTCTGTCACTAATTTGACTACAATGAAGACATTATGCAAGCATAAAAACGACATCCTGCGGAGATAAAAAAATTAGGCTGAAGAAAATTTGTGCGGTAAGATCTAGAACCAGAATAAGTGAATATTTTCCACCTTGTCTCCCAATACTAGTGTCCTTTAAAATGATATGATGTTCATGATAATACCGTAATATTGCTACACCAATTCTAAAAGTTGCGGTGCAAGAGAAAAAGCATAGCTGTCTCAAAAAATAGAATTATTGCCAGCCTTTTGTTCCCTGTCTCGGCACACGGTAGAGTATAGCGGTGACTTACTCCTGCCTCAAGACGCACAAGGTTTTCGGCATTGACGTGTGAGTGTTCTCACGGGACTGGGGCTCTGACCACGTCGGCGATAGGGAAGAACGAAACACCTAGGCACAGCCAGTGGGCCAAGCTGTTTACTGGGAGTGCCCAATTTTTGTCCTCAGTCATAGCAGCATTCGTGCGCTCCGGCGTCGTCTCTCCGGATGCAGATGCCGTCTGCCGAGATGGGAGGTAAGAGGAAACAAGGAGCCATCTGATGTGCTACGCCAGTCCTCTCAGTCCCCCCCTCTCCGCCACAGCTCCGTGTGAAGTAGGCCATCAGGGGAAACATGAGGCGTCCCCGTGAAAGAGAGAGAGATAAGGTGGGGGTTTGCCGCGTCATGCGGGCGAAGGAATGTTGAATTCTCGCACCATTCCTCTCTTAATTGTTATCTCCACCTGGGCGCTGTTTCTCCCCCTTTGGAGACGTACGGCTGTGGTCCTTCAACAGGTCCATCCCGCCGTACGGGAGTCGGCACTCGGGTTGGTAAGCTCTGTCTCTGGCGCCGCGTCCAAATCGAGGATGGCAGCCATTACATCGCCGCTGCAGTCACGGGGATGAAGAGGGGGCAAAGTCCACTGGCATACCATACTGTCACGTGCCGCTGGTACGTCCGCAGTGCGCTGGTCTCCCCCTGCCGCGCCGACACCCCGCAGGTTGTAAATAAGGGCAGCACGCTTCCTCCCTCAATGCACCAGGCATCTTGAAAAGTTCCGTGTACAGGAACCACGCCGGCTTCTTATCTACACGGGCCGCATTCTTCCGGGTTCTCCTCCAGCCAAGGTTGAACTGGCGTTCTGGAGTCCGGGTATTCGTTCGAGCTCGAATGCGAGCAGCTCCAAGAATATTTGTATTCTGGCGCAGCCACGAGGCGCACTGTTTAAACATCGCCTTTCCCGCTCTCGTCACCTGAACTCAAACGGCATGGCCCTTACCTGCGCCCGCAATGCCTTTGGCGTAAATAAGGCCAATCGGCAGGCTCGGTAATTCTGGATGCGCTCGGCACAAGCTTCGCGTAAAGGAGCGTGCGCCGAAATCTGAATACAAAGCCGCTCTAGGAAGTGCGCTCAGATCGGTGCGACCGTTAGAGGTTGCTGAGATTGTTGCGTGGCTTCAAGCTGAAAATCCCAAGGTAAGGCGGAATCAGTGGACCCATGCCAACAGCATCTTACACTTAAAGTGACTGTTCAAGTGGAAACTGCACGCGCTGAATGGAGCGTCAGCTAGCAAACCCCAGAGAAGTCTCTACGGGCATCGCTGCAACTCCCGAAGCCAGCGCACTCACTGCGACAGCCGGAAAATGGCGCACACGTGCAATCACGCAAACCGCGGCTCTGTAGCAGCCACAGCCAGCGAAATCACTGAAGGATTGTCAAATGCTGTGCATGTGAGACCCCGCGCACAGCTACACTGTGGGCATGATTACAACACCCTCAGTAAGCGCGATCGATGAAAGAAAGCGGAATGCTTCGAGCGTGAGATCACGCACAGAACAGCACCGGTGCCGTCAGCTGCTTGTGCAACTTGAGCTCGCGACAGACAAGCACCAGACCCTCGAGTTCGTGCGCGAGCGGATATAAGGAAAAACAGTCCTTTCCGCGAGGTTGCAGTGCTGAAGGTAGGCGAAGTAGCCGAATATCAACCGCAAGGGCACGGGAGGTCTTACTTAAAGTTACCCGGCAGGTGTCGATTTTCAAGCCGGCGACGTTCCTTCACGCGAAGCCTGTGCTGAGCATGTTCATACGAACCGTGCGCGCCCACTGGCGTTATTTATCACACCTGCACTCCGGGCGCACGTACGGGCCACACCGTTTGAGTTCGGACGGCGATGGCGATGTTTAGACGGCGCGCCCCGTGGCTGCGCCAGCCAACAAACGTTCTTGGAGCAGCTTGCATTCGAGCTCGAACAAATAATTCACGAACGGGAGGGCTGAGGAGATGCCAGTGCACAATGACCTCTCCCTCTGCCGTCTGGGATTTGGAGCATGCCCGTTAAACCCTGGCTGGAGAAGAACTCAGCCCGTGTAGATACGCAGGCCGGTGTGAATTCCTGTACACGGAGCTCTGCAAGGCGCCTGGTGGGTGGAGGGAACGGAACCTGCTGCCCTAATTTGGCGTGACCGTGTGCGAGCAGCGCACTGTGGGCATACCGACGGCCCGACAGATGGTGGGTCAGGGTACTTTGCCCCTTGTCTTCCGCCGTAACAGCAGCGGCGGAGATTTCAGCAGAACTAGTCGAATGTGCGGTCTGCACGCAGAGCCAGCCCAACGGGAGGGTGGTTGTCCTCGCTTTGGCCGCGGTGCCAGAGACAGAGCTTACCAACCCGAGTCCCAGCTCCTGTCCTGCGACATGGATCTGCTGAGGGATCAGCCGTGCAGCTTCAAAGGGGAAAACAGCGCCCAGGTAGAGGTCACCATTAAGAGAGGAAGGGTGTGGGAATTCAACACTCCCCTCGCCTGCACCAGAGCGGGGAACACCCTCTCTCTATTTCCCAGGGACCCCTCATCTTTTCCCTTCTGGCCTCCTTCCCCCAGGGCTGTGGTGGAGAGGGCGGGAATGAGAGAACTGGCGTAGCGTGCCAGGCGGCCCCTTCTTCCCCTTCCCCTCTCATCTCGGCGGACAGCGTCTGCGCCAGAGACAACGCCGTATCGCCGGAGCGCACGGATGCTGCTGTGACCGACGATGGAAACTGGGCACTCCCAATAAATGGCTTGGCCCACTGGCTGTGCTTCGGCGTGCCGTTCTTCACGACAACGACTGTGGTCTGAGCTAGCGGCCTGGGTCTCGGCTCTGAGAGGAGTGTCCGAGCCATGTCAGAACCCTCACACTCTATGACCTCAGATAGCAAGCTACATTTTAAACGTAAGCACCACTGCCAGCAAATGGCCTAGTTAAAGGACGCCTGGCAGAACAGATGACACACAGATTGCCTACTCCCAAGATGACAAAAAGATTAGAATGAAAGAGAGAAGAAACAAGACTGACCTCATTCTGTTGTGATGGTGACTGTGTTACTAGTGGCTTGTTTTTTAGCTCTTTAAGCTGGAGATGAAGCTTCTTCAACTCGCGGCTGCAAAGAAAAAAACAATATCCATCAATGACGCCCTGGAAACCAAGTCAAATTCCTTGCCGTGTCCCACCGGTGGTTAATGAGCATTTTCAAACAACCGGAAGCTGCTTATGTTGCCGCAGTGACAGATATCACTTTCATGCTAAATAAATACTGGCAAAGTACCAAACGAAACATTTTAGCATATGTTTACTAACCAAACTGTTCAGCACATATTTACATTTCTTTAGCAGTGCACTTTTCAAACCCACTTATGTACCCACTCCTCGACCCATCCTTCGATTAGTTATCCAGGCTATCAACATACTTGGCCAATATTTAATAATTTATGGCCAAATAAATGTATTCTAATGTTACTACTACTATTCCTACTACAGCTTGATGGTTCAGTTTGATTTATGGTGCTTAATGCCCCAAAGCCACTCAGGCTATGAGAGATGCCACAGTGCAGGCCTCCAGAAATTTCGACCATCCGGGGTTCCTAAACATGCACCCACATCGCA
Source organism: Amblyomma maculatum (assembly GCF_055883805.1). NCBI lineage: Eukaryota > Metazoa > Arthropoda > Arachnida > Ixodida > Ixodidae > Amblyomma > Amblyomma maculatum. The sequence goes on along the minus strand of NW_028146738.1, from coordinate 39,174,955 downwards.
CAGCAGTTGCCACGGTCGAGATTCGATAACGCATCCTTGGACACTGCAGTCCTTAACCACTGCGGCACCACGGCGGGTACAATAGCTGGAAGAATTTTTGGAAATTCGTACGAAGACCACAGTGGCATCCGTTTAGGTGGCATTTCATACCACTTTCAATAGGTTATGAAAGCTACTACACTATACTACTACAGGTATCGTACTGAAGGGTTTTGGTAGTGAAAACAACAACACCATACTATTCAAGCAGAGGTGAGAAAATTGCTCTGCAATGGAACTATTCAGCACGCTCAATGGACACTCACGCATGATCTTCCTGCAGAACCGTCAGCCTGTCTTGGAGCTCCGAGATTTCATCGTTTTGGACCTTCAGTATCAGCTCCAGCTGCACGAGAAGAAACGTTGGCAAAACATCCCAGTTAATGGCCAAAAATGTTATTTAGGATACCAGAGGAGGATTTTCCCCAAATTGAACAGCTTTGGATCATGATATAGTACTAAAATATATTTCACCGGGAGCTACGCTATGCTACAGCCAGTGAAATGCATTCTGGTAATCGTGGCAATGTCGGCGCAGTGTAGAGTCCTGCATTGCCACGTGATGCTTCTTTCCACAAATAATGAATTTGTAGTACTAGTTGCGTCACGTGTTTCGACACTTGCATGTCAGGACCCTGAACATTGTTTTCGCACGAAAGACAAAGGCCCCCAAAAAAAGAACTTAGAAGGTGGTCCGGAAGGCTGATAAGAAAATTATCACATTTAGCTGTTTTGTCCCCAGAGAGTATGGTAAACATGCAAGGTCTTCAGGCCCGACACGTCCTTTCTGCACCATTAAGCTTAGAGGGAAGTGCTTAAACTGCTACCAAAGAGGCAGTCGAACTCAACTTTGCGCCGCTTTTTTAGGCTGCATTTTTGGTGATATCTGGTGGTGTAAAGTGTTGGGTAAATGCTGGCATATTTAAGAGCTCACATTGGTACGTGTGCTTGGCATACCTATTCGCTCCTCGTACATCAATGCTGCCACAGTAGCATAGTAGGATCAGTAGCCGTAGTATTTAAGAGAGAAAATGTGGCTGTAAATAACCCTGAATATGTGCAAGCACAACTTCAATAATTAGAAGTTCTGAACAGTTCGAAGAACATCTGCAGTCTCGTAGGTAAATTTGACCAAGTCTCCAGTGCTCTAGGCTGGACCAGCCCGGTTAATACGAGAATTTGGGGTGTAGGTAACAATGACCGATCTCCGTTCTGCCACAGACCAATGAAGATATGATCTATTGTAGACTCAAAAAGTTATGCTCATCCCCGGCTTGATATGCAGCAGCGCCCCAACCCCAAACTATCAGCATGAAGAGACTTGTGAACCGCCGAAGCGTGTCCCTGCAGAGAGCGGCTTCAGTGCAATGCAGCCACGGATGTCATTCTCTCGGCGCTTAGACAAGGCAGAGCCATACCAGAGACACCAGTTCGCGCACTTTTCACATCTATCCAGCCCATCCATGGTCAAGAAGTATTTGGCGGAGGCACCGACATCGAAGCGCCTCCAACCCAAAGCAGCGGCAGCGCTTGTCCTGCGGCACGACCATCCTTGGATGTACAAAAGCAATCGCACACCATCTCGCAAGCTATTGTGGGCTCATAAGGTGATCAAATTTATCCCGCGAATTCTCTTAGCTTGCAAATGTAATTCTGGTCCTCCCGTTCGCATAGTACACTCAGCTGATCCACCTTTTTTAAGACTGAACTAACGTGACCACATGACCACCTTGAAATCCAAAAAGCATGGATCGATCTGTCCCCACCAAAATTAAACCAGTTTTAGTTAAAGGTTCATTACTTTACGTTGGTTGCAAGTTTCATGTTTGAAGAAATTCAGCCACTGAAAATTAGCCTTAGGTAAAGATTTAACGCTTCTAAATGTCTGAAACATAAGCCAGGATACAAACCAATATACAAACCAAACCAAAACAAGTTTTCCAAAAATGAACCAACTCGCCCAAAAAGAAGTGTAAGTGGAATAAGCTAAAGCACATCGCACTTGTCCGGAAGAAAGCTCGCCTAGTCTGCAGAAAAGCCTCGCTGTACAATATTAATATGAGCATACTTTTTCTTCGCTGATGTAGTTACCTGGGCAGGGTCCACAATGTGGGTCTGGGTCGCGGCATCGCATGTCAGCTGCACAGCCTGCATGGCTCGCGACAGGCAGCGAGGTTGGTATGGCGTCTGGCTGCAGCTATCCTTGACACAGACATCCTTTTCCTCGACGCCATCCTCCTCAGCAAACTCGTACGAGGTGCGGCTGCACGGACTGGCCCGCGCACCTTGATATCCGCCATCACCTGCCTCCACGGGCTGCTCCAGCTCCTGGTCAATCTTTCCGGCACACCAGTGCACTACCGTCAGACTGCACCCGAACTACGAAGCCTCCAACCACTACCATAATGGTTTGGTTTGGTTTAGGGGTGTCAACATTCCAATATGACTCAAGCTATGAGAGACTCGCCGTAGTGGAGGGCTCAAGAATTTTGACCATCTGGCGCTCTTTAACGTGCACTGACATCGCACAGAAACGGGCACCTCGCCTCCATCGAAAAGCGGCCACCATGACCAGGATTCGATCCGGCATCCTAGGGCACAGCAGTTGAGCGCCCTAACCATTGCGGCGAGGTGGTGCATCACATTACGCAGCAGACATTATGCGCACATGAAACAGCTTTTTTGTGTGAATGTGTGTGTGTTTGTGTGTGTGTGTGTGACACCAATGTTTTCTAAATTTGGAAAGTGACCCTTACGTAAGGGCGACATTTGTTTTCCATGACATGTAACGTCTCATAACCAAGTGTACGTATCTGTCACAGTTGTTTCTGCGGATCAATTCCTCCCTGCCAAAATTAATCCAGTTTTCGTTACAGGTTCATTATTTTGCTTTGGTTACATGAACCTTCCCGAGAAATTTAGTGTTAATCCAGTAAATGTGGCCTATTTATTGAATTTATGCGGCCAAGTTGACAGCAATTTCCAAGTGGTGTGGATGGAAGGATGGATAAAAGTTGAAAATACTGTTCTCAAGTGCATGTTATTCTGTTCAGGTACAAGATTACCGACAAGAAAATGACATCAAAATGACACCGGCAAAAGCTTAGCTCCACCCTAGCCACCACCTCGTAGTGATTAGTGTGTAGTCACTACTGAGTTGTCTGCGTCCATCCAATCACAGTGTGTCCCATACTGAACAGAAACTGAACATATTCTGGCATGCTAAGTCGGCTGCAGGTTCTGCCCAGATCTTTCTTGCAAAATGTTTCCATGTAGGCAGAAAGAATTCTCGAACCAAGGTCCTCATGTGCCTATCCCTTAGCACTAATTTATGACGTCCCGACAACTCCATCACCCAGACCCAGCAAGAACACATGCACCCATACCTTGCGCGCAGACAATTCCAGCCCGTTGTGGGCGCCCCCTGGAGCAACAGTGGGGATGGTGCAGTCATCGGTGTCGTCCTCATGGTCTTGGTAGTAGAGGAAGGAGAGGGGTTCTTCGTGCACCTGTCGGAATCCCGGATATCGGTCCACAAAGTTGGCCAGCGTGCTGTACTCTGACAGCACCTGCCGCGCCTCTTGGGGGCTCAGGACCTTCAGCAAGTCATCCTCCTGGGACGGCCCGGTTTCCTGCAGGAAGTCCCGTAGCCGTCTGCAGCAGCAATATGAAGCCGCATACGGTCAGGCTGCATACTTGTAATGCGCTCGTATACTACACAGCAAGCCCTTGCCAACTCGTATTTGAGTGACATAGCTGCCGTGTGCTCACACCTAAAGACTATAAAGTAGCGATCGGCAGTTTTCAATGTCCGTTGGTCAAAACAACATACAATGAGCAAGTCTACATGAACACGCTGCAATACATGACCCCCGTTACAGCTCCAATTTATGCAACTCTATATGCTACCACTGTCCACTCACGAAACTTGCAAACTCCCCAGTAGAGACTTGGCAGAGTTCGTGGAGTTGCAGAAGGAACTTGTGAAAAGCATAGTGGATGTCTTTAGCCAATGCACCTTCCATGCTCGTTTATTTATTTTGGTTGTTTCTTTGTTCCTTCCCAGAACGCATTAACAGGTAAAAAAGCATGGCCACGTTTTAAATTGCAGTCAAGAGAAGCCACAGAACCTGATTAACCTCGCCAAGGTTCCTGCGATGAAAGGACAAGCCGATTGAGCGGAAGATCCTGTCTTACCTGACAATATCATCCACATCCGCATCGGTTAGAGCCTGCAACTCTGGCTCTTCATCTACTGCTGGTACATCTTCCACACTGCAAGAAAGACCGTGCCTATTACACAACTCCAGGCACTTCAGCAACGGAACATCAAGAACAGAACTCGTTTTTATAACCTGCATTCTGGCCTGCATTGGAAAAACTATGCTTGACGCCCCACTGTGCTGTTTTACGACAATACGTGCGAGCTGTTCATGAATATTCCAGTACCATTCTGAAGAGCACAATTTTCAATGTTCGCAAGGCGCACACCGAGAACAAGCGACAACGTTCCCTCAACGTGTACAGATATTCCACCCTGTGCAATTTCACATCAATAATGAGCCACTGAATAAAAATCAGCCTATTCAATAAACAGCCACAACCAATTCTTGGAGCTTGAACCGTACTATTATGGGTGCGAATATTGAATATTTCAAATACCAATCAAATATGTTTGTTGTTCGATTCATACTTGCAGTCAAAAAACTGATACTCGTGATCTTCGAATTACCACACTGTATCACTCACAGTACGAAGCCTTACTGCAATACCTGACCGCGTTGACTGCTGCTAAGCATCCTCAACATGCGACAATGCAGTTTTGTGAAGAGGGACCTTAGGAAGGTCTCCCAAAAAATGCATACAAAACAAAGCCATCCATGACACCAAGAAAAAACATTGTTCTCATTGAAATTTCACCTCAAGCGCAAGACCTATTCATCACACAAAGTTGCTGTTATGCACCTCAAGTTGTTCTAGGCCCATTTGATAATTCGAATTTTCGGTTAACTAGGGCATTATTTCTGGTCCCGTGGTAGCAGTAATGAGAGTTCACTGCATCCAGCAGCAATATGAAAACTCGACCCGGCTTCATGCTGGTCATTCTATACTAAAAGAAACTGAATAAGAAATCCTCTAAAACTCGGATGCAAGATTTTTCAGTGCGCCATATGCTTCTGTAGGAATCTAGTTTAATTTTACTTTGGATACAAATGTCAACTATGATATAAAGAGGACTAGCAATGTTTGCTATTTTGATTTTTTTTTCATTATCAGATATTCGATTCGATAATCGAAGGAATTTTTTCGCCCCATATCTGTACTCAATTCGTATCTGAGAATTTTAATATTCGCACGCCCCTACTTTCTGCCTACACCAAAAACTTCGTAAATGTTTTGGTGTTCAGGACTACGAGCAACAGTAGAAAGCCTGAAATCCAGCATGTCATCCTTTTTTCATCAACACACTGCTCATACACTGTATTGAATTGCAGTTTGTCAAACACATGCCAACAAACCTATACATGCCAACACAGTTCACCGAATCTAACCATATTTTCAAATAAGCTGGGAATAGGAAGCAGTAAAAATTGATAGTTTCATGGATTGAATATGAGAGGTGCCATTGTGGAGGGCTCGATATTGACCTATGTGATAATGCAGCACGACGGCTAAAACACTGCGTCGCTGGGTCCGACTAATGTCACTTCACACATGAGTATATGGATGCCAGCACTGCATAAAGCAGTTCATTCACTGGAATGACTCGCTGTTGACGTTATAACAACTGGCGACGAGGATGGGACAAGCAGACGGCGGATGGAGCGAGCAAGCGAGTAACCGAGCGGTGCCTTCGTTCAGTGTTTCAGGAGGAGAGCATCGCCTTGACTTCCGTTCTGCGTTACAGGAAAAAGGAACGAAGTAGTGCGTGCTCTCGGGGTACGACTACCGCCTTGTGGAAAACCAGTTGTGTCCCTCTCCGCCGTGGCCAATCACCACCACCACAACGAGCGTCGTGGCAGCGCCGGCTGGAAGAGAAGGTAAATACCTCCCCTTGTGGGAAGGAGACCATCGTTGGGTGCGCCACCAAGAAGTCTGCGCGGGTTCCCGCAGGAAGCCCACAGAGAGCTTCAGGATCTAGCCGGCAACGCGAGCAGTTGTCTGTCGCTTGGAGACGATAGCGGGCACGGAGTATGCAGCGCACACGCGATGACTCGTCGTGCACGACCGCCCGTCTTGTGGTTTCCAACGGCGAAGCGACGAGCAAATACCGCGCGCTCTCGCCGCCTCCCGCGGCAGACGCCGTGGTATGGCTTTGTCCGAAGAACACGGCGCGGATGGGAGATCCCGGCCGCCATATTCACGGCGCATGCAAATTTCCGCAGCCAAAGTCGCACCCCCATTCCCCAGCCGGTGAGTCAGAAGTCCTTCTTTCTTACGTAGCCTTGCCCTTCCAAGGAAATCCTTGTTGATGTATAGCTAGCCGTCATGCTCTGTATGTTTTTCATGTGCAATAAATGGGACTGGAGTTAACGCTGTGTCGTACCCTTCCTTGTCCTTTTGTTCCCTCCGCGGTTCGCTAGCGAGAACGCTGCTCCCGCGCAGTGGCGGCGGGGTGGAAGACCGTCTCCCTCATGTTACCCCGCAGCCTGCAGACGCTCACGGATGCAAGCATCGTCTTGACCTTCGTTCAGCGTTCAGAGGGCAGCATCGCCCATGGCATCCCAACAGCAGTCTCCGGAGAAAACGGATGAGTAACGAACTTTTGGGCTTCTTTAAACATGCCGTGAGTGGGGAAGATGTCAGAATACGACCCCAAAACGCAAAACTTCGAGTCGTACTTAAAGCACTCAAAGCATTTTTTAACGGCAAATGAGATAACCAACGAAAAGTGTCTCCCCGTCTTCTTGACAGTAGTCGATCACTTAGCCAGGAAGTGCGACTACGGCGACTTCTTACAAGATCCCCTCCGAGACAGGCTGGTTGCCGGCACACGGGATGAAGAGACTCGGCGTGCTCTGTACTCGGAGCGAGACATGACATTTCAAAGCGCATGCCCAATCGCCCTTGACAGAGAACTAGCGGTGCGAGACAGTGGGCAAATGCGGTCAAGAGAACACGAGGCATTAGTGCTCGTAGTGAAAGTTCTACAGCATCCCTAGCCGAGGCAACCTAAGCCCAAGAGAAGGCAAGGCGGCAAGAGCGGGAGGTGTGATAGGTGCGGCAGGGCACAGTCATCGGAAGTTTTCTGTTACAAAAACTCGGTTGTCATGAGTATTCAAAAGTAGGCCACTTGAAGAAAAAGGTTTCGCATAGTTAGGGCAAAATCTAAAAGCGCCCACTTGCTCAAATATTTCGACGAAGACTCTGAGCATGAACTGTATCATTTGGTTAACTCAACCCGATCATGTTTTGAAGGGGCATTAACATTGAGGGGCATGCCCGTAATATGCAGGTTGACACGGGAGCAGCCATCACAGTCGTTCCAGAGCTAGTGTACCAGTCCCACTTTTCGCGCGTAAGAGGCATACCATGCAAAATGTCGCTTCGCACGTATACTAGGGAACAGATAGAACTTAAAGGGCAGTGTGACGTAGCTGTTCAGTACAAGGATAATAGCATGGCGCTACCTGTCGTTTTAAGGGCAACAAAAAGAGGTTACCAGCACTACCTGGCCGAAATTGCCTGGAACATCTCAAACTTGACTGCCGGGAAATTGGACAGGTGGCACTTAAACAAAAGTACCCTTCGGTGTTCTCTGAGAAATTAGGAACAATATATAAGTTGCAAGCGAAAATTGTTCTGAAACGTGGTACAGTTCCTGTATTTTGCCGCGCTAGACCTGTACCCTTTGCATTGCAGAAAAGGTTTAGAAAAATTGTTGGAGCAAGTCGAAACAGGCATGCTGCAGCCTGTAATGCGCCGGGACTGGGCTACACCGTTAGTCTTAAAAGAAGATAACAGTACCAGGTTATACGGAAACTATAAGATAACCGTAAACTCTTCATTGAAAACAGATCGTTACCCACTACTCAGGCCCGAGGATATGTACACTGCTTTGAAAGGAGGAAAGGTATTCTGTTTACTAGACATTTCTTCGGCGTACCAGCAATTGCCGCTTACTCCAGGTTCCAGATCATTTTTGATGTAAACACTAGCCTGGGGTTGTTTGAATGTCAGCGCCTACCTTACAGGTGTGGCTAGTGCCCTGGTAGTATTCCAGTCCATGATGGACAAAGTGCTTTGCGGCATCCCGCATGCCAGATGTTACATCGATGACATGATCGTGACTGGGCAAGATATAGCAGGCTGCCAAATAACACTGGAGCGTGTCTAATACCCGTGTCACACGAGCAAGCGAAAACTCTTACCTAAGCGCTCTTTTAGCGAGTTGAGACTTTTATTCAAAAGGAGTTGCATAGCAGACACACGGCGCTGGCGATCTCTTTTTAGCGTTTCCTTCGGAGGACGCTATGAAAAGCGCGGCGCTACATCTTGAAACAAAACCGGACAAAATAAAACCCATTAAACCGACGTAACGCAGCATATAAATCAAATACGTCTGTTATTATATGCGGTTTATAGTAAATTTAGTTACAGTATGTTCACAAACGGTAAATTTAAAAAAAAATTGCGCATCCGCATCGGTGGTTAGCGTCATAACTTGATATCTTAAACTGCACACCAGAGTGCCGTACAAAAAGTGGATTTTGCCCCTTGTTAATCTACGAATCATAAATATATTTGTTGAACTGCGCAAACCATGGCACAAAATTAAACCGCTGCTTTCTTTCATCACTAGATGATAATCACTGGTGACCACTACGAAGTTCGTCCGTGTGCTGTGCGATGTCAGCGCACGTTGAATATCCCCAGGTGGTCGAAATTACTCCGTAGCCCTCGACTACGGCTCCCCTTTCTTTCTTTCTACTTTCACTCCCACTTTCCTCCTTTTCCTTACGGCGCAGTTCAGGCGTCCACAGAGCAAGTGTGACTGATACTGCGCCTTCCCCTTCCTGTGAACGAATTCATATTTATTATTATTATTATTGTTATTAGTATTATTATACCAATCAAATATTGCCAAGCAGGATAAGGCGCATTCTTGCAATTTAAATCCTGTAAAGAACAATTCATGAAAATTAGTTACTCAGAACCATTCATACAAGCAGAAGTGAGCATTCTACACAAACGCTCCTCTTCCATATCTAATGATATCAGAGATCAGAAACAACCACTACATACAGCTAGACTATCTCTTTTACTCTGAAGCTTCGCTGGAACATCCGCCTTCTCGAACGATCCAGCAGTTTTCACTGTTCTCAAAGGTGGAGAGACAGCAGTAACAGCATCGCTCTGTTCAAGTGACAGAATATGCAGCATTTAGATCAAATCTGTGAATGTCAATGCCAAATATTCGCTTTCTACTTATACAACCGTTATTCATGGTTTCTTTAGCTTTATTACGGAATTTTTGTTATGGTTGGCTCAGGCATCAATATGGCCCCTATAGTTTTAATGAACTAACTTCAGCTATATTGACACATGCCATTCAAAGACGACGGAGAATTGTACGGGCGATTGGGAAACGACGACAAAAAGAGACTGCTCAGTCCCGTGCTGACCTAACTGGTTGTCGGTGTTTCTGTTCCTCGGTGCCTTCTGTGTAATGCTCTGTTACAAGTCAGGTGGAGGCTTTGCCGGCTATCGATCCAGTCCTGCATAAACAACCTATCACTACGGAGCTTACACCGGTATATCACCGCATCGGCCGCCACCTACGTGGAGAGCCCCCTGAATTCGGGACCTTTCCGGCCACTACCAGGACGACGCAGCCTTAGAAGGCTGTACAACATTCTGCAATGACATCTGAGAGGAGGCTTTCCAAGCACATCCTATGTCATCAGCCGTGAACACCTCCGTCTTTTCATGGCGATGTGTTCGAGCATGCCGAGGACTGGCTTGAGACCTACGAGCCAGTCGCTCGTTACAACGGGTGGACCGATAAGCGTATGCTCCAGAACGTGTACTTCACTCTTTAAGCGTCTGCGCGGACATGGTTTGAAAACCATGAGGCTTTATTTTCCATCTTGGGAAGCCTTCTGTCGTGACTTGAAGGCCACTTTTTCTAGTGCCGACCGCCGGGAGCGAGCAGAAGATGCGCTACACTCCCGCAGTCAGCGCCAGAATGAGAGCGTGCGTATGTTCTTTGAGGACATGACACGCCTCTTCAAGCGCGCAGATCCGCAAATACCGGAAGAGAAGAAGCTGCGCCACCTGATACGGGACGTTAAGCAAGACCTTTTCGCGGGACCGGTGCGCAGCCCATCGCGCACTGTGGCGGAGTTTCTCAGCGAGCCTACCACCATGGAGACAACGCTGCCACACCGAGTCCGTCAATACAACCGCGACGTCAAAAGCATTGCATCCGACGCACTCCCTATGCATTTTGGCAGAGACATGGGCTCATTACGCAACCTCACCCGTTTTGTCGTGCGAGAGGAACTTGAAGCCCTCCGGATACCTGCCAACACATCTTTTCCTTCACTGGCGGAAGTCGTCCGAGACGAGGTTCACATGGCAACTGAGCAAGTGCCTGACGTTCCCCATCAGTTAGACGTGAGACCTATATACGCGTCCGTCCTACATAAGTCTCCTCCCCCGCCGGACCATGGTGTCAATGCCGCAACTCCAGCAATAGAGCCGCAGGGTCCTCGCATGGGAGACCTCGCATGAAGCCGAATGGGGCCTCGCTATTCCCCTCTGCCATTCTACCAGCGACCGCGTAAAAATCGAGCATAGCGGACCCGGAACCATCGGCCCCTCCGCTATCATTGTGATGAAGCAGGTCACCTCCACCGGACGTGCCCGTACCGCCTTGTCGACATGCGGGGTTTTGCACCGAACGTTCCCTGCCCTCGGAATCACAAACGGCCTGCTGAGATCGCTAGCAAACTTACAGCGCCACAGTATCCCTGCACGTCCGGTTACCAAAAGCGTCGGTCTACGTCCCCGACAAGCTACCGTTCGCCAAGCCCCAACCATTCCAGACGTCGCTCTCCAAGCCCGCGCCGGGAAAACTAATACCAGCAGCCTTCGTAGGCAGGGTCGCTGATGTCGGGAAATGTGAAGATCCTCCGTCATCGTCAGACCGATCGGACGAGAGTTTTCTGTTGGCAGGTAGCGACAGCATCCGACGTGCTACCTTCGATCGGTACAACATTTCACTTGGGACATGTTGAGACAGCATCCGAGATACTACCTCCGATTTCTGCATAACAAAGGAGTTCATGTCACCGCGTTACTCGACACTGGTGCCAATTATTCAGTAATGAGTCATGGTCTCGCTCGACAATATGGGAAAGTTTTGACGCATTGGTCCGGCCCGAAAAATCACACAGCGGGAAATCACTTGATTGCCCCTGCAGGCAAGTGCACAGCGCGGGTCAGCATCCGTGTTTTTTTTGTATGTCGAAGAATTCGTCGTACTTCCTGAGGGTTTGAAAGACTTGATTCTTGGCCTAGACTTTCTGCAGACCCACGGCACTGTCATTGACTTGAAAGAAGCGTGTGTGATATTTTCGACCAAATGGGCCGTGGCGCGGATTCAGCACGAGGATCCGGGACTGAACGCCTCGCTTTTAGTTGACGATGACGTGAGGGTATCGGCACGGTCTGGTGTCCTGGCTTTTATGAGGCATGACTTATTTCACGATTACGACGGCATCGCGGATGGGCAACCTCCCGCTACTACTCGAGAAGGAATTAGCCATTGCTCGAAGACTCGTACAACTCCAGAGCGGTTCTGCTACTGTCCTCTTGACTAATTTTGCTAAGGAGATGCGGCACCTCGCCAAGGAGACGGCCGTTCCCTTCCTTCATGACGTTACTGCCTTGCCTCATTTATGTACCACCGGGGCCAACCCTCAAGAAGAAGCCGCATCTTGTCAGGCTCTTCAAACCGTTAAAATTAGCCAGGACTTGACGCCTGATCAGAGGAATCTTTCCTCGGCTCTTCAGACCGATTTCGCAGACTGGTTAGCCACGGGCTCCAAGGTCGGCTGTACTCCTGTCGCCAAGCACCGCATCATCACCGATGAGTCCACGCTACCGGTATGCCAGCGCCCGTACCGGGTAGGAACGTGAAGCCGATAAAAAGGCAAGTGGATGAAATGCTTGCGGATTTTGTGATCCAGCCTTCGACGAGCCCATGGGCGTCGCCAGTGGTCCTTGTCAAAAGGAAAGATCGCATGTTGAGATTCTGCGCCGATTGCCGAAAGCTAAATAACGTGACCAAATAGGACGTCTATCCGCTCCCCAGGATCGATGAAGCCCTCGACCAACTACGCAACGCCAGGTACTTCTCCTCATTAGACCTCAAAAGCGGATACTCGCCGATCGAGTTGGATCACAAAGACAGAGAGAAGACTGCATTTGTGACGCCCGATGGTGTATACGAGTTTAAGGTGCTTCCGTTTGGTCTTTGCACTGCGCCGGCCACGTTCCAAAATGTGATGGACACGGTTTTATCAGGAATGAAGTGGCAGTCATGCTTGGTGTACTTAGGTGATTTTATTTTCTCGCCTACTTTCGAGCAACACCTGAACCGGTTGCGCATTGTGCTTCAAGCACTCAAAAGCGCCCAACTAACGATCAAGCCTGAGAAATGCCACTTCACTTTCAAGGAACAACGTTTTCTCGGCCATGTTGTTACTGCGCAGAGCGTCCTCCCTGATCCGGACAAGACTACCACAGTGTCAAGTTTTCCACACCCCATCAACAAAAAGATACTTCAGCGATTTCTGGGCCTTTGTTCTTACTACCGACGCTTCGTTCGCGATTTTTCCTAGATAGCTGAACCGCTGACAGCGCTAACCAGAGAAGACAAAACCTTTCTGTGGGGAAGCAATCAAGACCAAGCCTTCCAGGAGCTTCGAAGTCGTTTACACAGACACCCAATACTGACCCATTTCGATGAAGATGCCACAACCGACGTACATACTGATGCAAGCAACGTGGCCTCTGGGTGGTGCTCATCCAGTAGCAAGACGGAGTAGAACAGGTTATCGAGTATGCGATCCGAACACTCTGACGATCGGAGGCGAAGTATTCGACCACAGAAGTATTCGTCTTGCGGTAATCTGGTCCATCAGCAGGGTTTGCTCGTACAGCTTGAAGCAAAATTTAATATAATTCTGCGATCGATACCCAACATGCGAACGTAATATCTTATTGTACATCAACCCCAACAACCTTAATGCTGAGGAACCAACACTGAGCTGAAAGCCAGTGCATTATTTCTCTTTACCACTGCTTGCTCAGACATGCAGTTCCAAAGCGACATACCATGCAAGCCACTCAAACTTTTCAGTTTATCGATCAAACAGCTGTTCCCAATAAGTTATTGTTTGAGCCTTAGCATTTTTAATTGAATTAAAGTCTGTTTATACGTCACTCAAGGCCGGAATTGCAGTTCAAATAGTTCAGACCATCTGAGTCACGGTGCAAAGTGGGCTTATGTTCCTGCGGCAGTCCACTATATATACAGTCTCAACTCCTTTGCATGTTTTAGGCTCGTGTTATCGACAATCTTCAAGATACGAAGTCCATAAGTGCCGCTCTTAATCAAGCCAATGGCAGAGCTGTACAACCGCCATTAGGTGTGCGTTAGCTAGCAAATGACTCCTGTCGTGTACTGAAATTACACGAACAATGCAGTCTGCAGTAAGGGTTTTTTCATGCAAAGGAAGTAACGACAGTTGTGGCGTAGTCGACGAACCTAGGGGCGGAATCTTGAAGACATAGCGCAAAAAAGTCGGGGACAACTAACACAGATGTAGACAGGACAGGCGCTAACTGACAACTTTTCGGAAGCTTGCGCATTTTTATCAAACGAGTTTACGACAGCGACAAGCTGCATGCTGAAATCGAGTCCAATTATAGACGGTATGAACGTGACGTCATCCGCCAGAGGCGCTAGCAGCCGGCGCAGCATTCGCCGTATGCGGGGTGGTGTGTGTGGAAGCCGCACCCATCCGCAGTATTCAACTCGTGATCCGTGGGGTAGACCTTTCGCGTCTAGACGGAATTTCTGCTTTCACCGGCGAAAACCACGTGAGAGAGTGGATACACCTGAGGACTTCGTCGAACAAGAAAAACGACAGTCGACGAAATTTCTGACTTTTTGAAAACAACGGCTCATACGACCGCGGTAACTTCGTCGAGGTGCGCCGCGTACTAGAGCACCACTTATTCGCGTTGCATTCTCCGACATCGGTGCCTGCCTTCTGAAATGCGGTCTTAAGTTCTGCGACAGGTGAAGAAATTAAAACAGACTAAGCCATGAAAGTTTTAATTTTTGGCAAGCGAGCGAGGCCAGGAGCCACACGTGCATGAGGATGTCGATGCCTGGCGTGCCATTTTTAGAGCTGAGCAAAATGCGATGTTTCTGTTCGCTTAGCTAACGCTGCCACCTCCTCTGACTTGACATGTTACAGCTGTATCAAGCGTTGTCGCTGCACATAGCGTGGTTACAAACCTAGGTTCCGTGGGTTATGTGCATTTCAAGCAGAGCAACGTTGCCGATACTGAATTTGTTGAACATGCTGTCTGGGTGTGCCGTTTCTGCTGCGAGCGCGTGACATAATTTTTTTTTGCTCGACCTTCTGTAATCTAAATTAAGCAATTGAATTGATTGGCTTTACTATTGGAACAATGGCTGTGCAAGCTTCCATCAGCAGTCTGCAAACCTCCGCCACTAGAAATGTGCGTTTCGCGGCAATGCCAGTTTTGGAATTGGGGCATTTAATGTGCTCGCTGTCTATTCAAGATTTGTTCTGCCTTAGTAGCAGCTAACAACGGGTTTATTGAGCTGCAAGTCGATTTGCGTGCAATGGGTAGCCGGCCACTTTTGCTGTCAAGCTGTTGCACGGGTGAATGCCTAGTTGCAACACCGAAAATGTAGTGCTATGTCCCGGAGCAATAAAATACCTCAGTAGACTTCAAGCGCATAAACGGCCCCACAAAGATAAGTGGATATGGATGTATTTAACAGCTTGATAAAACTTTACGGATCACTTCCAATATATGCGGGGCACTTGACAGCGAACCTGATACTGCGCGAGACGATGCGTGTCGATGCCACCGGCGACCTTCGACATGGAGGACGAGGCGGGACGAAGCTCACGCAATCAGGTAGTACGGCCTCGGTGAATATCTCCTATAAGCGCATTTATCACCTCTTTCCCCAGCTTTTCAAACGACGGCAGCATGTCTTTTGGAGAACAGGGTGAACGAAAAATTGGCAAGCAGTATAAAATCCACACGCTATCTCGCATGCTCTCTGTAAACAAATGACAGCATGCGAAGTAACGGAATGTCCTAACTGGAGTGTAGTGACAAACGTAAGAGAAAACTGCCAGAACGGTCGGCCGGCCATACTCACGAGGGCAGGTTACTGGGGGCACCGCTAGATGAGCCGAACGACAATCTGGGCTTCATCTTCTTTCTTTTTTCCCGCTTCGCTGCAGCGGTAGACATGGCGTGCTGCATTCGCCACTGCAACGTCAGCTAAGAGCAAATCGAAACAATGAGTTCAATACTTTTTCTGCGATTCTACCGCGGCAGCAAGGACAAAAATAAGAGCTTGAGGCGCTCATGCACGGCTCTCGTCCAATGAAATATGTGTCAGACGACCAAAGCAGCCACGGCCGAGAACAGCAAGGAAGCAGGCCCCTGACTAAGCGCCAAAGCAGTTTTCTTTACTTTTCGATTGCGCCGCTCAGCGTGACCACATTTAATAACACTCCGGAGGAGAAGCACAAGCGTGGGGGATGAATGGGAAATAACTCACCCGGTCCTACCAGGGCTTCGACGGCAGAAATCGGGCTTTCTCGAGCTAGACGAACGCTGACTAGATTCTGAAAGCCTACGTGGAACAAGGTCTCGAGAGGCGCGGTCACGTGGTCAACAATGCGGGTACTATCCGCATCGCACGCGTCTCATCAAGCGCCGCTAAGCAGCAGCCGACCAATCATATGACGCCGCGTTGAAGCGGAGAACGCTGTAGGCTCTTCTTCTGCCTTGATATTTGGCACATATCCACGAAGGTGGATTAGCCAGGGCTCAGTGTGGACTGCCAAATGTCCTACACAAATTGAATTAGTGTATTAAAGTAATTGACAACTAACCAAAAACATAAGATTTAAGATCGCAAAAGTTATTGAAAGAAAAATATGAAGCAAAAATTTGGAATTTTGTAAATTTGGAATACAATTAGCAAAGGAATCTGTCCGTGCTGTGATGTAGTTATGTAAGTACTGACAAATTTCAGGCAACGCCAATCCTTTCGCACTCGCACCGAAGGAGAGTAGAAGCGGGACCGACAACCTAAATCCCAAGCGTGCTATTGGAGTTTCTAAATGCACCCTCCTCTGATGTGAAAACCTTCGGCAAGCGAGAGGGAAGTGATCAATGGTTTCAATCTCACCGTAAGCCTCACAAAGGTTTGTGGGGCTGATCCCGCATTTAATAAATAAAGATTTAGACGAGGAAGGCTGCATCTCAGGAGAGTCATCGTTGCCTCACACTGCCGTGATTTACATGCTCGAACTTTCCATGAGTATATGAGATGTTGGTATTCGGCTGTAGGTAGCAAAGGATCATTGCATGAAGCGGCTAGGTATTGATATCGCTGGAAACGGGACATTCCAAAAACGGTGATATTAGGGATGGTACATGAAACAGATGCATCAAGAGCTGATTTATACAGGAAATCTGCCGCTTCGTTCTGGAAAATACCGCTGTGACCGAGGACCTAGATAAAGCGTATTTCTTTCACCCACCCCGGTATGAAATACTTTAGTGAGCGGCTCAACAGAGCATCCCGTGCTGGCTCCACTGACAACAAAACAGAAAGAGACTCTGATGGAAAAATTATTTTTGATTGACTGCAGGGAATTTTTAGTAGTGCTAGCCCAATTGACATAAACTCTGCTAAAAACTTCGGTGTGTAATCCGGGGCACACACCGAAAAACTCCAGGAAAGAGACTGAAAAAATTCTAATCGCTGCTTTGTGCGCAAGCACAGACGCATTAGTGGCAATTACAGTGTGATCAGGGAACTTTTCAAGGTGTTCACATAGGAGACTGGATATTAGACTTGAGGGTAAGTGCTTCACATTAGATGTAAATATAGAACCATAATTTATATCCACAAAAGACCTTGAGGAACCAATAGGACATATAGAAGCCAGGCCCATACCAATGTTTGCTAAAATTCTCTGCGTGAAAACAACCTGAGGCATGCAGACCCTTGGCCACTGGTGAGTGAGGCTCGCGTCGCACCCTCCCTTACGCCTTTGTTTTCCTTTCTTCGCCGCCATTTGCTATCCAACGTGGATGGTAGCATATCTTGAGCTCATTTAGAAGCTTATAAGCTTTTGCGCTTCCCTGCCTCACAAAAATGCATTCACAAAGCCGCTCGACATATCATACCTCAATGCAGGCAGGAGCTTAACCTACCAGTCACTGCAAGTCTGGAAGGCCTAGCTTTTAGAAGCCGATCGTGATCCTTTTCTGAGCTTTTAATGTGGTTATCTTTTAACAACGAGAAACAGCTTGAAGAACCGTAAAGAAGTGATAAGCTACACTCCCACCCCTCCTAATTCCCAATTACCCAAACCGCGGCCGAGAGTCATCCCTTCAATCAAATAAAGGCTTTATTCATTCATTATCATTTATCCCTGTCATGTCAGCTGCCGCATCTCGCTGCACTCTCTACACCGCATGCTTATATTTATTTTGAAGATATTTTAATTTTTGTCATCATCTTACTCTTCGTATGTCTCTGCAGTTCTTATGTCTATTCTATTCGCATTAGCTCTGAGTTGAAAGCGTCGTGCGCAATGACATGCTTGGCCAAGTCGGCTAAGAATAGACACTGTTCAACACCAAGAGTTGCCTTAAATTGGCTCTCAAATTTTCTGCTAAACTAAATTTCCTTAACAGTTTCGGGGCCGATTTTTCTTTCGCCGACTTGGCCGAGTATCGTTCAGTCTTCGTCGTCTTGGACCTTGTCTTTCGTGTCTACGAGAAGAAAAGAAAATCGAAATACGCGCCAAGCATCCGTCAAAGTGACGTCATGCTTTTTGTTTGATTTTTTATTATATTTAGAACCATTCGCAGAGGGCGTGGCGGTGAAAAAAAACTCATGTCTCCCTCAGTTTGTCCTCATGGGGTCTACGGAAGTTTCGCAACCATGGGATCTACCTTGGTAAGAAAATGGTCAGCAGTAATACCAACTCTAGATATTTATCCTTAGATCTCGGGTTTTTATTTTTTCAGGGATTTGCATCTTTTTGTGAAACCCAGCAAATTTGAAATGCCGTGGAATCGCCAAGGCCCATCGCATGGTCGCGCAACTTGAACAAAACGGGGACAGAAATCCATTGCCAGCAACACCAATCGCTTTGAAGGACTTCAAATGAGGTTGTAAACATTGGAACTACTGAGTAACAAACCAAATAACATTTTTACGTTCTTATTTTAATGAACTTTAGCTTCTAGATTTTTTTAAAAGGACGCGGCATAGTTATTGTCCACAAATTTTAGTGCTTCTCATTTTTTAAGCGGCCTTTCTCGCTCTTGTAAACCCGGTGGAAATCTTACAGAACATGATGGGCTTGCGTGAGGGAAGATAGCGGTTCAGCGGTGTCTTCATTCTATCGTCACACGGATGGAGGAAACGTATCGTCACGTCGTCTTCTTGCCATTTGGAAGCAGCACACAACATGAACGTAATTTCTACTGTGTCAGACGTAGGCACGCGTCATTGTGTTGGCTGCGGTAAAGCTTATATCATGCAAAGCTTCTCGGACGGTGTTACGCGAGCGTTTTTCAGGAGAGACGTTCCGTCGCTGCAAGTGGCGGCATGCTCTGCTCGAATGGCCTGGCTTCGATGGGGGGGGAGTGGAAGGAGGTGAAAGGGGGCTTATCCTCGCCCTGATGGGGCTGGGACAGGTAGGTCTTGCGGCGGGGGCTAGCCTGCCTCCGAATTTGATCTCTTGTAGGCCGTCATTGCACTCGCCACTGCACGAATAGAACTTTAAATAAAGTGCATGAGTTCTAAGTGAATTATCAACACCGAATAGTAATAGAAGTGTTCAATAGTGTTTTTTAATGTTCACTTTCCTATTATTGCTCTTATTCATGAGCTTACAAGGTTGATTATTACCGGCCTGAAAAATGCGTACTATGCATGCGATATACGGGTAGCGGCAAGGTTCAGTGAATGTATTCATGCAAAACGAGCATGAAAGAACAAACACGGAGAAGAAAACAGTACAACGCAAACATTTGTGTTGGGCTGTCTTCTCTTTCGTGTTTATTCTTTCGCGCTCGTTTAGCATGAAAACCTACCATCTCGCCCAACTTCCCACGTTATCGGTCATTGTGTCTACTCGGTTTTCACCTCAGATGTTATGCAGTCTGGCACACATTTCTTTCACTTGCTTCTAATGCATATTGCAGCTTCCAGTACTGGCCGCCGTTCTGCCACGAGGAACATCTCCAGCCTTGAAAGAAGTACCAGCTGATTCAAGAGCGCCTCCAGAAACTTCAGCAGTCCGCACAACGTCGTCACCAGAGGACCTTGACCAAGATAGTAAATGATATAAGCACGTATATAACGTCATGTAGTTGCTGCATTGGTTGAAGCTCAGCTGCGTTAAACGCCGTGGTTGTGTTTGCAGCAGCTGCAACAAAGCATTTACCAGGGAACTTCACTCTCATTCTAAAAGGGCAATAGATAATTTGATTTCATGAGAACATAAGTCAGGACACTGCAACTCTGGTTGAAGGTGTGTTCTCTTGAAAATAAGTTTTTCCTTAATTATTTGAACTAGTATAAGCAAAGAGCTGCGTTTTCGGCACCCAGGCGTGCGTGCACTCTAATGTTTGACGAGATGTACACTCAGAAAAAGTCCTGAAACACACCTTTCGATATGTTTCAAGGCCTGGTGGAATACTCTACCATGCAAGGGTGGTATCTTTGCGATAAGGCACTGGTGTTCATGGCTAGAGGCATTGTAACGTAATGGGAACATGTTTTTGCTTTTTTTTCCTGTGAATGCCTTTTTACGGCTTTTATTGAGAGACGTGTCTAGAGACAATATCGGTCGAGCCCTTTCTTTCTTTGATTCATCTTTGATGAAAAAGTAGAACATTCTTGGCATTGTGCCACGGTGCTGTATATGATTAATCGTTTTCCTTCCTTCTCCATATGAGTTCGGCTGCATTGGTTTGCCAGGCAGAGGAAGGCTAAGTTTTTTTACGTGGCGCTCATGTGAAGGCAGCACACAGGCATAGAGGCTAAGTATATAGGTCCATACTCATATGTCCGACATTTTATTGCGGTTGTTAGCGAAGGGTTGTTTTGTGGCATGCATATTGCCGCGTGCCTCTCTGAAAAGAGGACAAAGAACAGAGGACAAAGTGGACGAAACTCTGTGTAGCGCGTGGAACTGTTCCGATCATTGATCGCTGCCTTGTACTCGTTACATTTTCTGGTGGAGGTGCGGGGTACGATTTCCCTTTTTGCTGATTGCAACCCCTCAAGGGCAACCGAGAGCCATCACGGATTTGACACCGGTCCATCGCAGTTGCAGCCGCCGCCTTCGAGGTCAGTCGCCAGAGTTCGGGCCTCTTTCCTGCACGCCTGTGGCCAACATGCATAGATCTAACACGAACATTGCGGCTAACGGAGAGTCTTCACCCCAGTTCGTCGTACTCCAGTCTCGAACGCCACCGTCGTTCCATGGCGAGCTTTATGAGGACGCTGAAGACTGGCTGGACCAATTCGAACGGGGCGCCAATAACAACGGCTGGGATGAGCAAAGGAAGCTCTATAATGTCTACTTTGCTCTCGAAGATTCAGCGCGGACGTGGTTCGTGAACCACGAAACGACACTATCAACATGGGACCTCTTTCGTTGCCAGCTGTTGGCGACCTACACCGCCAACTACCGAAGAGAGCGTGCGGAGTCTTCGCTGAAATCTCGTATCCAAGCCCTAAACGAGAGCATTGGAATGTTCTACGAGGACATGATCCGCCTTTTTAGGCGTTCTGATCCAAATATATCAGAGGAGAAGAAAGTGCGCCACCTAATGCGCGGAGTGAAGCAAGAACTTTTTGCTGGGCTCGTGCGCAATCCACCTGGCACGGCATCAGAGTTTCTAGCGGAGGCCACCACGATAGAACAAACACTTCGACACAGGGCTCAGCACTATAACCGTAACGTGTCCGCCATGTCACCGGTCGTCTACGGCTCCGGCTTCAACGGTTCTGATGATGCCTTAAGGGAGCTTATTCGATCTGTGGTCAGAGAAGAGCTGATACATATTCAGCTACAGGGTCTAACATCGTCGTCGAGGCTTCCATCACTCGCGGAGGTCGTTCGCGAAGAAGTGAGGCAAGCCGTCCCGGAACCGTCTGTGCCTGGTGTGCGGCCACCGCCATCGAGTGTGCCAACGTACGCAGCCGTGCTTCAGCAACATACCTCTGTGATCCTCCAAGAGGGAACCCCACTGTGCCGCATCCAAACCAGCACTATAGTGGGTACGGCTCTCCCAGAGCGAGAGTGAACCCCCCTACTCTTGATCCAAGCCTACGCCATCCTCCTCTTCTAGCCGAGGCACGATTTCGAAGGACTGACGTCTGGCGTGCTCCTTACAATCAGCCCCTTTGTTACCACTGTGGTGAGGCCGGTCACATGTTAAGGTTCTGTCCGTACCGCCGCGCTGGACTTCGTGGCTTCTATCCGCGTGCACGATGTCTTCGGAGTGGTGAACGACCACCCGAAATCGAGGAGTACCTGTCGACGCATACGAATCCTCCGGACGTCCCACAATACGGGTCCCGCGTCATTAACTCTTCCCGTTATCGTTCTCCAAGTCCACGGCCCTCTACATCCCGCACTAGCCGCTCGACGAGCCCCCGCTCCCCGAGGCTTCGGGAAAATAGGAACAGCGACCTGCGGAGGTGAGGCCGCTGACGAGCGAAGTGCTGAACATCCTCCATGAAGTTTAGTACAAGGTAACGGCTATCAGACGGCGACATGTAACGATGATCCTGAGTGCGCAGTTTCGGACATACCAGTTTCTATCGACGACTGTCTCATTACAGCTTTAGTTGATACGGGGGCGGACTATTCAGTTATGAGCAGTGAGTTAGCCAGGAAATTGAAGAAAGTTTTAACCGAGTGGACTGGGCCTCAGATCCGCACTGCAGGGGGACACCTTATTACCCCAGCTGGAAGATGCGTTGCGAGAGTTGCAATTGACGGATTTGTTTATGTTTGCGACTTCGTTGTACTTACCCACTGTTCGCGAGACGTCATACTCGGCTTGGACTTCTTACAGGCTAATCATGCGATAATTAATTTACAAGAATCACGAGTGACATTTTCGCCGAGCCAAGCCGTTGCGAGATCTAGCGTCGACGGTTCATCAACGTCCGCCTTACGTATTACAGCTGCTGACGTTACGGTCCCGCCACGGTGCAGCATTATGATCTTGGTAGAAAGTGACTCACCATGCGACCGAGACGTACTGGCAGAGACTAACGTGGGCTTGCTTCTTGAGAAAGGGATCTGCGCTGCAAGAGGACTTATTCGCTTACGGGATGGTTGTGCGAAGCTCTGGATTACGAATTTCGGGACTGAGTTTCAGCACATTGCGAAAGGAACGGCCATCGCGTATGTTGCCGACTTTATTGAGCCAGGGAACATCTGTACTCTGGGGCCGCCGTCACCAGCCAGATGTAATGCACCCGACATTCTACCAACTGTAGACATTAATGCCAATCGGTCGGTGGTTGAGCGGCGGCGACTCCTAGACCTCCTTCAGGAATTTGCTGGATGCTTTGCAACGTCTTCGAAAGTTGGGCGTACCCCAGTAGCCAAACACCGCATTATGGTTGACGCGGAGACCAAGCCGATTTGCCAACACCCATACCGGGTGTCGTCAACAGAACGAAAGGCTATTCGAAGACAGGTGCAGGAAATGCTTATCGATGACGTGGTACAGCCGTCTACCAGCCCCTGGGCTTCGCCTGTAGTGTTGGTGAAGAAAAAAGACAACACCTTGCGTTTTTGCGTCGATTGTCGTAAGTTAAATCAGGTAACGAAACGAGACGTATACCCGCTCCCACGTATCGACGACGCATTGGACCGGTTACGCAATGCCAAATATTTCTCGTCGCTTGACCTCAAGAATGGCTACAAGCAGATAGAAGTGGACGAAAGGGACAGAGAGAAAACAGCGTTCGTCACCCCCGACGGCCTTTATGAATTTAAAGTGCTTCCTTTCGGTCTCTGTTCTGCACCAGCAACCTTCCAGCGAATGATGGACACCGTTCTCTCTGGACTGAAGTGGAAAACGTGCTTAGTGTATCTCGACGATGTCGTCATTTTCGCGGCTAGTTTTGAGGAGCACCTTGACCGACTGTGAATGGTACTACAGGCACTGCGTTCAGCCCAACTGACGATAAAAGCACAGAAATGCCATTTCGGATTCCAGGAGCTCCGCTTTCTTGGCCATGTTACTAGTTCTGAGGGCGTGAAACCAGATCCCGACAAGACTGCTGCTGTGAAAAATTTTCCGCGCCCAACCGCAAAAAGTCCTTTAGAAGGTTTTTGGGGCTTTGTGCCTATTACAGGCGTTTCGTAGAGAACTTTTCAGTGATTGCCGAGCCTCTTACGCGTCTTACCCGAGACAATGTTCCTTTTGCGTGGCAAGGTGATCAAGAGGATGCTTTCAACGAGTTGCGCCGGCGACTGCAGGCCGCCCCGATACTTGACCATTTTGACGAAAACGCCGCTACGGATATCCATACCAATGCCAGTAATTTTGGACTCGGTGCCGTTCTGATTCAGTGGCAAAATGGCACTGAGAAAGTTATCGCTTACGCAAGTCGCTCTCTTTCAAAAGCAGAGACAAACTACTCAACCACGGAAAAGGAATGTCTCGCGGTAGTTTGGGCCATAACTAAGTTCCGACCCTATATTTACGGCCGACCTTTTAGGGCTGTGAGCGACCGCCATTCGTTATGCTGGCTAGCCAACCTCAAAGACCCCTCTGGACGGCTTGCAAGGTGGAGCCTCCGTCTCCAAGAATACGACATTACGGTTGTATACAAGAGCGGCCATAAGCACAGCGACGCCGATTGCTTGTCTCGTCCATCAGTTGATGCTGCCCCTCCCGACCGAGAAGACGATGACTTCCCGTTTCTTGCTGTCATCATGACCACCGACATGGCCCAGCGTCAACGGGCTGACCCCGGTTTACGCCTGCTTATTGAGCATCTTGAAGGCCTTGATGTAGCTGTCCCACGTGCTTTTGCACGGGGTTTATCCTCCTACAGCATTCGGAATGGCGTCCTATATAAGAGAAACTTTCAGTACAACAAGGAAACCTTTCTTCTCGTTGGGGTGGGATTATAGGGGGAGAGAAAGAGAGAGCTAAACGTGCTTGAAAGCGAGCGCCAGCTAAGACGCGGAGGTGAGCACAAGCACCTTCACGATGTGGCGAACAGCTCGGAGCCGAGATTCAGGAAGCACCGCGCGTGAACGTCTGCTTTCCGTGAAGGCTGGCTGAGAAGAGTGACTGATGCGAGGGGAGAGATGCCGAAGTTGAGGACGCGCGGGCGACACGCGACTGCTCACCCCGGAGTAACACACACTGGTGCAACGCTGCCCATTGGCAGCTGCCATACCCGCAACAGACACGACTCTCTCTCACTGGCTTAAGGCCGCTGTACGGTTGCTTTTTAGACCCGCTCCGCACGCATGCGGCCGCACCGAGACGACCGGTTCGGTGGGGCATACAATAGCGCACACCTTCGTCCGCAGAAAAGTTGGCTCAATCTCAACTTTTTGCCCGCACGTGCTGATCAGCAAGGCGACCGGATTGCAGCTATTGGTTGCGCTGTAGGCGACGTCTCTGGCTCCTCCTCCTCGATCTTGCCAGGCAACATGGCCGCCAGCGGTGTGAAGCGAAGCGAAGAGTGAAGCGTAGATGGTAGTTGTTGCTCTGCCGCAAAAACCAATATACTTAGCGCGCATTGCTAATACTAGTGTTCATATCGACTGTGATTTCCCCTCAAGTCGGATCATATGCGCCACTGTTATCTGCGCTGAGCTGAAGGCAGTGATCTTCCAACCGGCGAAGTGTACTAGGTCGCACCGGTGTCACGATGTTTTTGTAATTATCGCTAGCCACGAGGATCTTCACGGCCGACAGCCAGCAACAGTAGTTCACGGTGATTTTCATGCGCACGAATCGGCTCCTCAGCGCATCGAAAAGTGCCCGTGCATTTGTTCCGAAAGTGTTTACGACTTGAGCGACTGCCACCTAGCAAGGAAGAGGACTGTCCATGTTTGCAAAGTTCGTCACACACTGTGTTTTCCTAATGCTGAAATTACCTTGGTGACAGCTAGTCTGGCACCCGTTCCGCTGGTCGCAGTGACCGCAACAGAAACGAGCACACGACGTTGTTTCCGCGATGTGTCGATCGCCCGTGTTGATCGCGGTCCGTGTATGTGCTGTGCTTGCCGAGCCCTGCCCATGCGAGCGCCGAGCCCTTCGACGACGTTAGCTGCACGGCTTTCAGGCTACTAATATGCCACTATTCCGCGGTTTGCGCTTTGTGCTGATATGGGTGCTTGACGGCACTGTGCAAACTGTGAAAATATCGTGCACTTTCACGGCAGCTCTCACTTTGAGTGTACCTTCCTGTTTATTTTTATTTCCTGCTAGCTATGTGCACCTATGTCTGCACTAAGTATCTGTGCGATGAATCGGTTGACTGAACACTTCTGTATGTGATGGGCTAAACACTTTATCACCGCATCAGGTCTTAAAAAAAAACATTTAGACGCGATGCCAAAAAAAAAGTACAGTATGGCGGGAGGTTATGCTTATGAAAAAAAGGCACACCATATGCAACTGTGCCGCATGATATGGACACTTTGGTGTACCTAAGGCATGTTGAGCATGAAAACATATTTGGTTAAAAAGAAAGAAAACAATTGAAGAAATTATTGTGATTACAGTCTTTCTTCCTGCATAATTTGTGTGAGTTAAGTTCATTGACCAACTGCTTAGACAAATGATGTATATAGGGTTTATATTGACATGATGCTGTTATGGAGTTGCACACATTACATCCCATACTTGTTGCTTTGACAGCTCTACTCTCGCCAGACCGCATGCCAACTCAGTTTCATTGGTATTAAATATCTATTCAGCTGCATTTCTTTGCTAAGGGGTACCAATTGAGATATTTCCGATGGCATCAAAATCAGATGTCGTCGATGCTCATGCCCGTGACTATTTGCTGCTTACATTTTGCTGTGAAGCCCATGATTACTTTCCTACTGAGTGATATCAATAATGTACGTGTGTGAACCTAACAACAATGTAGGATGCATTACAGATTTTTTTAGTCCTTGTTACATTTGTTGCTCGCCCAAACTTTTTTGCAATTTGCAAAGTGATCAACTGGGTTTTCTCACATATCAGTTTACATTTGCTGTGTGGCCACCACTGTGCATGGTCTCATACCACATTTGCAAAGAATAATTACCTTATATTTTCATCGTGTGTTAAGCATTATCACATGGGTATTGGTTCTATGATGCTGATGTTGATCCACTATGAAAGCTCTGAGGCATGGATGTAACACCTGACTTGTTGACACTGAGGTCACATGTAACTTAATCTGAATTCATTCCTTTTCTGCTTGGATTGGATTTGCTGTTTGCATTCACAGATTCACTACTCTGCTTTGCATCTATGGAGAGTGTTACCTTTGCTTTGCAGGATAAGGTCATAACAGAACGGTTACAATCTAAGCGGGCAGCTTAATTCATTTTGTGCGATGACTAGCAAATGAGCTGCCAAGCCCTGCAGTGGTGACTAAATGCTATTTCAACATAAGAAAGAGTGATTTGGGAAGCAGAGTGTGTGAGCTGAAGGTCTCAGTGTGCTTCACAATTCATGAATTCACGAAAATATTGTACACAGTGCAATGAACCGTATGATGGCAGTTTCACAGAGTAACAGCCATGTAATTCAGACTGTTTTGCTTTCCTACGCAAATACAAAGAGCCTTAAAAGCCCTCACACACTATAATATAAACCTCGGTACCACAGTGGCAGTTTTGTTTGCAAGCATTTCTGTGCTTATTAATAAAAAATACATGGGTCACAAAAATACATTTTAACGAGCTGTAGCTGTATATGTGAACTTATTTCTTTTTTAGTTACAGTAATGACACAAACAGCCAGGCTGTGTGTTTAAACTGTGGGACTCAAGAAGGACATTTCTCTTTAGAAAGTGTGCAAGATAGTTACAACACTGTGTTTCATAGAACAAAAATTTGTTCAGCGGAAAATATGTCAGCTTAACTTGCTTTTAAAACTTTTACACAACACATTGAAATGGATCTTGTGGAGCTGGCAAAAACACTGCTAAAGGACAAGAACAGTAGGAAAGGATAAATGCAATTGTACTATGTAGCAATTCTTGTTCTCCTTGTTTCTTCATGCAGTTAACTCTTTTCTTTTCCCACAAGCTATCCCCACAGTGCACTGGGATCAAGCCCTTTAGAATTTACTCAAAGTCACGACAGGAGAAAGTACAGGAAGCAGTGTGTATGTGTACTTGTAATGCACATTATACTTAGCCATCTCATATACATTGGCCTCAAAGTCTCCGCTGGGGTGGCTTAGTGGTTACGGCGCTGGACTGCTGTTCCCAAGGATGTGGGATCGAATCCCGGCTTTGGCAGCCGCTTTTGGAAGGAGGCGAAAAGAAAGGCACCCGTGTGCTGTGCGATATCAGTGCATGTTACAGAACCCCAGGTGGTCTCAATTTCTGGAGTCCTCCTCTACGGCATCTCTCATAGCCCAAATTGCTTTGGGATGTCAAACCCCACAAGCCAAATCAAACCATGGGCCTCAAAGTGCTGCTTATTCTCATCATGATCCCAGAAGCATGCACCCCCTTAAAATACAAAGCATCTGATAAGAGACTACAAGACAGCTTCCGCCATATCAGTTAAAACCACATCTGCGTTACGACTGTTTCATTTGAAGATGACCACAAGAGATGCCAGCAAACCATGCATACCAAGTATCCCGGCTAAATTTAATCAAACCTTAAATTATGTAGAGTGGTCTAGGCTAGTGAAACAAACCGAAAACTATTCAGAGTTGATTGCCCTTGTCTCCAGTGGCTTTCCATTTGCCATGGTTTTTCTGCAGGTAGTAAAAACTAATTAGTGACATTTATTAGCCCCAGGAGCAGAGCATCAGCTCTAAAGTTGTAGATAGGGCTGAAAAAGAGCTACCCGCAATGTTTGCTTCATGGTATGATTTCCATAGCTGGCTTCCAAATCGAGCTACCATATGGCTAGCTGCTCACACATATCTCTCATCTACATCATGCAAAGCACTTTTGACAAAAGCCGATTATGTTATCTGAGCCACGTTTCGGGACTTTGAAGAGAAATTGCTGTCATGCAGACACTTCATTTATTGCGGTTTTGCCGTTCAAGGCAGAGAAAAAAAAATATGCAAAATAGAAGGCACCT
Source organism: Amblyomma maculatum (assembly GCF_055883805.1). NCBI lineage: Eukaryota > Metazoa > Arthropoda > Arachnida > Ixodida > Ixodidae > Amblyomma > Amblyomma maculatum. The sequence continues at coordinate 39,146,261 of NW_028146738.1, read as the reverse complement.
TGGTGCAAACATTTCTGTCAGCTGTTTTGGACGGCAGTTTACTGCTTGCTTATTGATACTAATTGTTCTTGAAGCCAATAATTTAAATATTAAATATATAGCCTTAATCATTATAAGATTAAGTAATGAAACACCAGGCTAGGCCAGGCAACACTGTGTTTCATGGAACAAAAATTTGTTCAGCGGAAAATATGTCGGCTTAACTTGCTCTTAAAACTTTTGCACAACACATTGAAAAATGTCTTGTGGAGCTGGCAAAAACTCTGCTGAAGGACAAGGACAGTAGGAAAGAATAAATGCCATTGTACTAAGTAGCAATTCTTGTTCTTGTTTCTTCATGCAGGTTCCTCTTTTCTTTTTCCACAAGCTATCCCTACAGTGCACTCGGATCAAGCTTTTTAGAGTTTACGCAAAATGGCAACAGGACAAAGTACGGGAAGCATGCGTATGTGTACTTGTTATGCACACTGTAGTTACCCACATCATATACATTGCCCTCAAAGTGCTGCTTATTCTCATCATGACCTCAAAAGCATGCACCCCCTTCCAATACAAAGCATCTGATAAGAGACTACACGACTATTTGAGCATTGCATATGACACCCACGTCATTTATACTGACTCTGCTTATGTAGTCTCAATGCATTACCAACCTGCATAAAGAATAGATTACATTGGCAGTTAAGGATGACACTTCATTTCATATTGAGCACAATGTATAGTCTCAATGCATTACCAACCTGTATAAAGAAAGTGTTACATTGGCAATCAAAGATGGCACTTCGTTTCATATTGGGCACAATGTATGTTGTGCAGTAGATTTCTAGAGATAGCTTGAATCCATGTAACAGCAATGACAAATGCAATATACATTCTTCACATCACTGAAGAGGCATATTGAACAAAATTCTAAACAGTAATGTTGATGAAGGCAGTTTTTGAGGCCTCTCTCTAGAGTGGAAGCAGATGCTGGAAGCAAAGGTTCTGTCGTAAATGAAAAGGTTGCAGAATTTCTGCTAGTTTGTTCAGGAGAACATTGTTACATGTTGTTGTATGTGTTTCTAATGTTCAATGTGACCAAAGTGGACATCTGTTTTCCTTGCATAGCAACCTTAAAACTACACCTCAAGTAAATATGACCTGGCAGAGCATGACATGGTCCATGACATGCAGAACATGTTAATACAATATGTGCAGAGTAATCAATCTTTTGCATATCATGTGGTGGCAGCCCCAGGGTTTGGTTCTAGGGGGGGCAAAAGGGCTTCCTTTTAACCAAAAAAGAATAGCAACAATTTCCTTGTTTACTTTTTATTTGTCAAACAATACCATGCGCTTTGTTGTTGAGCAATAAATGGAAAACAAAGTAAATGTTTTAACCTTACTCATGCTTTGCATACAACGGTTCTGTGGGCAATATTCATATATAATCCTTTTTATATTTAGCTTACAATATTATAGCTTGAATAATACTGTTCTGCTTCCAAGGTCTTTATATCTTGATTTGAAAAATGACCAGTGGAATATTTTACTTGCTAGAAGGCTTCAGGGGGGGGGGGGGGATTTCATTTAGCTTCCACAGCCGCATCACGACTGTTTCACTTGAAGCTGGCCGCAGGAGGAAAGCTTACCAGTCTTTATGCCAGCAAATCATGCATACCAAGTATCCCTGCTGAATTTAATCAAACTTTAAATTAGGTAGAGTGGTCTAAGCTAGTCAAACCAACAAAGAACTACTATTCAGAGTTGATTACCCCAGTCTCCACTGGCTTTTCATTTGCCGTGGTTTTTCTGCAGTTAGCAAAAACTAATTACTGACTTCTTTATTTATTGGCCCCAAGAGCAAAGCATCAGTTCTAAAGTTGTAGATAGTGTTGAAAAACAGCTGCCCACAATGTTTTCATCACGGTATGATTTCCAAAGATTTATTCACTGCCTTCCAAATTGATCTACCAAGTGACCAGCTGCTCACCCGCATCTCTCACCCACATTATGTAGAGCCACACCACGGAGAGCACTTCTGACAAAAGCTAATTTTGTTCTCTGAGCCATGTTTTGGGACATTGAAGTGAAATTGCTGTCATGCAGACGCATCCTTTATTGGGCTTGTTGGCATTTAAGATAATAAAAAAAATGCAAAATAGAAGGCACCTTGGTGCAAACATTTCTGTCAGCTGTTTTGGAAGACAGTTTAGTACTTGCTTATTGATACTGATTGTTCTTGAAGCCAATAGTTTAAATGTTAACTATATAGCCTTAATCATTATAGGGCTAAATAATGAAACACCAGCCTAGGCGAGGCAACTCTCAACAGCCCGCAGGTGGATTAATGTACTGGGATAGGGCACATCGATTTTCTGAAAGCTAGGACACCTGGTTATTTAACACGGTGCATTGCCTTTTTTTTAGTTGTTTTAATGTCACAGCCACCTTCTGTTTTAAGTACATAACGCAATATGCTTTGATCTGGTTTCTGGAACTCTAGGATTAAAAGAATGTATTCTATTGCACACATCAATGCTTTCATAAAGCAGCAGCATTAAGAGAGCCATTTGGAACAAACATGTAGTAACAAGTAGTAACAACAGGGCGAACTGCAGCTAATGTAAATACCTTAACTGCCATCCTGGGAAATAATTACCTGGCTTTAGTCCCACATAGCAATAGCTACACATGTTTCATGCCGAAATCAACAAGTTGTGAGTGAGCTGTTTTTCTCTTCAGGTCATGCTGTTGAGTCTCCATTTCCTTTTCACACCTGTGTCCCATATTTCATTTTAATTTTCCTTTAGGAGGATGTGAGCTTGCTACTTGAGGCTATTCAATGTTAGATCCTATTCTATAATTGGTATCTTTCTAGGGTTGCGCTGGTTCAGTCTTCACTGCATTTTTTTTAGCTGTATGCTGTAACCGTCGACCATACCATTCCTTTTTGAATGTTTCTTTCAGCATTTGTGACTTTAACGCCTAGTGAATGGCGCCATTGCAGATTCTCGTTTTTTATCCCCACTGCACACATATACATTGGCATATATCTCTCTTTATTGGGCTGACTTGGGCAGACAAAACAAAACGGCTTCGTCAATAGTAGCAATCGCGCTCATCGGTCGTCGAACTATGAATGCACGTTCATTCGACAATGCTCAATTTAAATTCGGCTTAGAGACATCTAAAGAGATCAGCGAAGGCATACTAAAAAAGTCAGAAAAATGGGCAGGCGATGCGGCGGCTACGAACCGTGCGAGCAAAGGTCAATTCAAATTTACAGTGGTGGCCATGTAAGCACTCAAGAACTAAAGTGAAGCACTACTCATTTGGCAGCTGACGAGAGCCCATGATTACAGAAAAAAGCACGCCATGGTGATCCTGAGGCAAGCGAATAGCGCCGAGGTGCCGAAATCGATAGCACCCCACAACACGGGTTGCGCGCCAGCTTTGAATGCCATTTGAGGGAGCATGCTACTGGACCGAAGGCGATGCCCGGGCGCGCCAATCGGGACGCTGGAACAGTCCGGCTAAACGGCAGTCAGCAAAACGATCGTACAACACCCCTTCCGCACCACGTCTGCAAGCGGACAGAAAACGTGCGCCCGCACACATGCCGACCGGGTCGAAAAAGCAACCGTACAGCGGCCTTTACTCTCTCACTGCGTGCATCTATGCGGCTTCTCCGCCCCTTCAGTGTTAGGTCGCGCGATGCGGGTGCCGCCACTTTCCTTTCCTCCTCTTCAAGTTTACGTAGGGACCGATGGACAGAGAGAGGAGAGGCTTCTGCTGCAGCTATGCGGCCGCTCCACCTCCTCAACGTCGAGCCGCGCGACACACGCGTCGCCACCTTCTCTTTCTGCACTTCAAGTTCAGGAAGAGAAAGAGGGAGTGAGCGGCTTCGGACAAACATCATGGAATCTGTGATTGCGGCTAGAAGTGCTACGCACTAAAACATGTTCTCAGTTGTATGGTATCATTTTCTTATTTTGTAATTACTAACCCTACGCCTGTATCATTGCTGTGTAACTTCCAAGATTACATTTTTGTAGATTTCAGTTTTTCGTCATATATCATCTTTTAATCGCTCCAACTATTCCTTGACGATGTTTGATTACGACTATGATTAATAATGGACTTTGTGGTGAGTTAGATCCTTTCACCATTTCTGAGTGTTTTTTATGAGGCGAGAAGGGTCTTGCACGAAGTCAGGTGTTTTCGTCTTTCTGTCTGCTTCTGTAAACAACCCTGGGCCCGTATTCCGAGTTTGAGTCGTTATCGAAGTGTCGCTATATCACGTGACCTCGAGTCAACTGATTGGTGGAAACGCCGGAACCGAAAGTGGCTCTTTGGTTGTAGTGAAAAGTGCCCAAGAAAATTAGACGAATAACGTCACACAAAATCACGTGATAGCGGAGCCTTCACCGCATGGGAGCGCTCGAACATTTTTTTTTTTGACCACCCCGACTCGAAGCGAACGGGAAAGCCGCATCGCCGTCGCATTATGTTGAAGCTGTGTGGCCCATCGTTTATAGATCCTTTGGATCTATAAACGTTTGTGTTACCGGTGTTGCCTGTGAAGGTTGAGACGTCAATCGTTGGCTCGTTTGGTAACAATATGAATGTTTGCGCACTGTTAGACAGCTCAAGCTCATTGTGTGGGCGCTTCGTCAGCAGCGACAGCGACACGAGCGAAGGTATGTGGGCGCTTTTGAACTGCCTGACGCGTATTTTAGGCGCCATTTTCACCTTTCGAAGGACACAGTGCGGTGACTGTGCGACGAGCTAGGCGACTACCTGAGGTGGCAGCGGATGAGCGTGGAAACACAGGTCCTGTGCGCGCTGCGCTTCTTCACAACGGGCAGTTTTTCGTGGGGAGCGACGCAGCTGTGTCAGTGTTCCAGCCGTTGGTTTGTCACTGCATCCACCGCGTCGCTAAGGCCTACGGACCACGGATTTACGAACCATGCCGAACGCACACTCCGGACCGAGCTGCATCGAGCTGTGTGAGCACCATGTGCAAGCATCCGTGAGCTTCTTCGCATGTGACCTGAGCAAATATTCGAGACGCCCACCATGGCTCAGGCAGGCCCGTCACATCTCAGTGGCTATGCACAAGGTCTGAACGCAGAAGCAAGAACGAGGTACGAAGCTAAGATAGCCATGTGTGGCGGCGTTGATCCATTTTTTCTGACGAACGATGAACTGTCTTTCGACACGCATCTGGTACCAAAGGTGGAAATGACAAATATTAAGGACTATCTAGTGCACGCTACTAGTTATGTGACACGTGAACAGCTGAAAGCAAAGAAGTCGCTGGAGGCGCACAACTACCTCAGAAGTGAATTTTGTGGGATTCGGGCTTGCTGCGGCTGCCCTTTGCGCGGCCGCCGCCCGCTTCCCAGTTGTTCTCCTCGTTTCCTTTCTCCCGCCTGAGGCGGCGGAGAGAGGCTCGGACCACTTTTCACTGTCGTTCGGGCCATAGCTCCGCCCTGGTGTCCCAGTGGCTGTTCTCATTGGCGCCTTTTGGCGGGAACACGGCACCACTTCGACGGCCGCACTTGCGTGACCGTCCGAGCAGAGCTCTGAGAGAGACCCCTCCGGGACATCGCAAGCTGCGTACGCAACTGTTCTTGTCTGCCGGCCTTTGTCCGCTAAGACCATTGTGTACTCGAGTTCGTCTGCTCCGGGTCGTACCTGAGAGCGCAACTCGAGCCTATCGATCGTGATCCAACAGGCGTACCTTGCGGTGGTTGCCCACTCTCTCTCCAAGGAACCCTTTGGTCACTGCGAGAGAGAGAGAGATCACAGCACGCCCTTGCGTGCTTGCGGCGCGCACTCCGTGTCACTTCGTGCGCGCAGGGGAGCCTTGCTCCTCGCGCGCTCCCTTGACACGGTGACTGAGTATGTGTGTGTATGTGCGTTTTGTATATATGTGTATGTGTGTGCGTGTGTGCCGCTGGAGGATGGCGTTTCAATAAACGTCTTCTTTGTGAAATTGGAGGTTTGTGTCCTTGCAGCGAAGTGCTCTCCTCCCGGTGGAGGTTGAGGGCGCGCTGCGGTGTTTCAGTGTGTGCGTGGTGACGGCTGATCGGGGCTGTGGCTCGCGCGACGCTCGAACCCGCGGTGGTTGGAGGCCTATGTACACGTAGAAACCACAACTGGCGCCCAACGTGAATTGTCCCTGGCTCTATGAGTCGTTGGACAGCACATCGGCCGAGCCGGTCGCCTTGACGATCAAGCTGATGCGCCATGCCTGCCGCCCCCTGCGTGGCATTCGGCAAAGGCACTGAAACACGCTACATGGTTCTTCGGAGCGCCCTGCGGTACGACCGTTGACCATATGCCTCCGCTGTTTCAGCTTTACGCCGTTGCGGAAGCAATGTGCGCGACGCCGCCGCTGCCGGCATCTTCGCACAACAGCACCCGTACCCCGCTAGCAGTCATTTCTGTTTGAGGAACGGCGAGGCGTCGGCCGGGCTCCCTCTGGAAACCGCTCCGACAGGGCGCTCAGTTGGCTGATGCGGCTCCGTGAACTTGCGAGCCGGCTGGCGCGCCATTCTCTCCTGGTACAGCATTTCGATTTTTCGGTGCAGTATCTACAGGGGAGAACGAACGTGGTAGCTGACGCGCTATCCCGTGCCCCACTCGCCCGCGGCGGCGTCTTTACGCCGGCAGGCGAAGGGGGCGAAACAGCGGACGAGCCGCAGATCGGCACGGAGGGGACGCCCGCAGACAGGTTCCCCATTCCGCTATCCGGGTAAGCAGCGCTTCGCAAAGCAGGCGAGGGTGAAAGCTCTTTGTGAGCACATCTGAGACGCCGATGCCAGCGGAAGTTTTGCTGCGAGCCTGCGAGGGGACGAAACCAGGCTTTCCTTTGGGATGCCTGGGATCGTTTTCAGCCATGAAGAGCTACGACGGTTCAGCAAAATGATCCGTTTTGTCGCTATGACAGCGACGGTTTCTGGGAGACGAAGCGCCGTTACGCTGCTTGTATTGCAGCGGGCGCAGCGCCTATACGCTACTTGTATTGAGCGGTCGCAGGGGAGCACGAGCCAGCGTGTGTCGCGACGTGCCCCGGGGATTCATATTTGCTGGGCCGTGACGGCCTCGCGCTGAAATACATAGCCACGGATGATAAGTACATGAACCCTTTGAAGTGGCTATTCCCCAATGTCTGAGCGGCGCTCTGTTGCGTTTCTCTCACGACAAACCATTGGCTGGTTATCTGAGTGGCTCCAAGGTTTTAAGAAACTGAGTCAATGGGTGACTGCAGCCCGGCATGAAGCGCGACATTTTCTGCTGTTGCCGTTCCTGCCATGTCTGTCAAATGGGGAAGTCGAGGGGTGGGAAGCCACCGGGCATGACGAAACCAACTGACAGTGTGCGTCCGTGGCAGATGGCCACCTGCGATTTCATGGGGCATTTCCCCAGTAACAAGCAGGGGCTCATTGCTGGAGAATCCCCCTATGGGGAAAGCCAGCCGTGCCTACATCACAGACCTGAAGGCCCATGCGTAACGGTCTGACGAGCTTGCGCTGGTGCCCATTTTCACCACAGGCAAGTGCCAAGGCACAACCGATGCGGTGGATTGCAGCCGTGCCCCGCACCTGTACAAGGTGAGGCGACGTTCACCTGTGTGATTGATGCCGGACGACGGGCCTTTTCCGCAACCGAAGGCATACCGCCTCACCGACCGAGCGAGCTTGCTTGTCGAACCATACCCGGAAGCAAGGTTTGTCTTCCCCTTTTCTGGCTCGCTCAGTTCCAGCCTTTGTGCTTTATTTTTTTTTGTGTCTCCTTTTTCATTTTTCGTTTTCTTCTGTTTACGTTCTTGCTTCCTATCTTGTAAATATTGTACAGCGAGTGCCTTCTTTTGTACAGAGCGTCATCTCTCCTCTTTCTTCTTGAAATTGCGAGGGTTGCTCATTAGTCAGCCCCGACGCGCGGCTTTTTCAGTGTGTGTGGAAATGAAGTTGGGGCCGTTTGGGGACGGGGAGCATGGAAGATGCCCCTTTCACCCAAGGCCGCCGCGATTGCGAAGGTGCTCGGGACAGGTTCGCCGCTGAAGGTCGGCATCACCCTTTGTTTGGTGTGTGAGTGGCTGTGCGTGTGCGTGCCTGGGCGTGGAGGCGACGACGTCGCGCCATGTGTGTTTGCCGGCGTGTGCGGAGCGCGGTGGAAAGGAAGCCCCGCGCGGTCTTCCCATGTGCGCCTTGGATCGCCACGGAGTCACGGACTTTCCACACCCGGGGCCCCTTGGGCGTGTTCGCTGTCCCTGCACCTAACCTGTACCACCACCGACCGAGATCGTTTGCAACCAAGGATGAACGTTGACCACCCAGAAGTCAACGAGCGGTGAGTCACCGCAGGCTCCCTGAGCTGCACCGACGAACTTTGGTCTGCATGTTAGCGGCATGCAGAACACCGGGGAATTAATGGTCTGCATGTTAGCGGCATGCATAATGCTTGATTAGGGTGGGTTTACCATCAGTTGCCAGCGACTTCTACTCCACGTGTAAGCTTCACTGCTACGAAACTGTCTGATGAAAAAGAATGCCACAGTATGAGACATCCAGCCAGCGTTCGACAAAACCTCTCGTGTGCTTATCTAGCTTCTGTTCGGGGAAAAACTGCAAAACATTAGGTTGATAAAAATTGTTTATTCGGTGGGCTCGAGTTCGACGCCTTCAATTTGGTCTTTTGTAGGAGCATGAAGAGCTGAGCGAGGTGAATAAACTGTTGTGAATGTAACTTTTGGTAGGTGTAGCAATTCCTGGAATATTACTGGCATAGCCGGCAGGTAACCACCTTTTTTTTTCTTGTTTTTTCCACTAAACATTTTAAAGTCACAGCTGCTCATCATGCTTGGGGTAATCTCAAGGATGCTGCATATTTATCTATCGAACGATTGCCCGGATGATGCAGCAACATTCACTTTTTTCCTACTTCGGAGGGCAAATTATTAAGTGTATTAATAATACCTACACGAAACAAAATGCGTCTACGATGCCCTATATTCACGTGCTACTGGAGGAGTTCGTCATTCGTTTCTTGGTAGCTTCATGCGGAGTACCGTAAATGTAATTCGGCTGCAGGGAGCACACGCGGGAATTTAAGTTCACCGCGTGCTAAGTGAGCAAGCAAGGTCAAAGAGAACGTGACAAAGCAAGGAGCAAGATGCTTTATTTCATGCATTGCATGTTGCACTGCACTGTTTTACACGGTCAGACGCGAGCAAACGATTAAAACATCCACGTTCTTGGCTGTGTTTTTTTTTTAGTTTGGGTGTCCCGGACAATACACTGAACAATTTGCTCTGTGGAGCGCCAAATATTTCACATCTTGGTTCCACGATATACCTTCTACGGGTATTTGTGTCATCAGAGCTTGTAGCAGTGTTTCACGAGATATATTTTGGTAAAAATGCACAAGGTAGAATCGGTATTTATAGTCAAAACTCAAAATATCATCTGGTATAGCGCGAGAACCTTAATCGAGAAATAAGGCATGTGACGGGCAGGAAAAAAGCCAATTGGCACTTTTCTGAAAACTAGATCGCTCATTTATGGCTACTGCGTTACGGGCAACTCAAAGGGCATAAGGCCACCATTTTTTAATGCAATATTTAACCTCAACTGACTTGCGAGAGCTTCCCTCGGCTAAATTGGCGTCGTAGATAAACATGGAGAGTACTTCTTGTTTAGAGGCTGCACGTACATCAACAACAGCGCTAAATTTTGTGGCAAAGCTACGCCTATCCTTCAGCGCCTCCATCGAATTCAGTCTGTTAAGGTATGTCTTGCGGTTTTCTCATTGACGACTCGCGTCGTATTGCAGCACACTCGACGTAAGGACTCCGCCTGCGGCGAAAGCTTTCAAGGGGGACCATTGGACACAAGTTCGTCGTTCAATTCGACATTCGCCCGCCATCAAGCCCCTCGCCCAAATCCACCAGCAGCACCCGCCGATGCGGGAAAGCACATAACAAGAGTGAGCAAGCTCTTCGACGTGGTATCACTCAATGACTAAACACCAAGGGCTTCCTAAGGTACGCAAATTCGCTTTTGGCGAACTAAGCGACGTCCAGTGGGTAACTTTGCAATGGGAATTATACGTTAAAATCCTGTTAGTTATTTCATTGTCGTGTCTTACAGGAGGACGTAGTAATTAAGCTCAGGTAGATTGACGCGCAAGTGCAAGTCGCAGGTAGTTCAGAAGGAGTGAAAAAATTCAGAGGACGCTTTAGCTTCGTCTTAAGAGTGCACGCGTAACGTCTTTCATGCCACATTTCTATCCTCGAACGTTTTGCGCTAATAAGTCTGGCATATATTTTGCCAAAGTATTTAACATCGTTAATTAGCCTGACTTTCTGGGAAAGAGCGGTGCAGTATCTTTTTCTTGTCTCGGTGGACAACCACACTTAAATGAACGGCATACAATAGGATGTACATACCTCGTTGAATGCGCATGTCATCAGTTCGAATTCATTGCAAATGTAAGTCCACTAGCAGAGTGATACTGAATGTGAAGAGAAATGCTATCATACCACCCTTAACGCCGCAAAAGATCAGCTGCCTCAAAATTTTGATATCAGGTCGCGTGTGCGTTTTTCCGACAAGTTTTACTAGGAGGTATTACTTGGAGTATGCGCCGTGTACGGATTCTATGTGCAGAAAGTGTCCAAAGTGTATTTGTAGCTTAGGTCTGCCACAGAGCGGGAGCTTCGCCCTCCTATGCAGAACGGCGCTAGCGTTGATCTAGAGGTGCAAGTTGGATCACGTGACTTCTCTGACTGCTGCTGCAGCAGGCACTCGAATGCATTTGTGGGTCATAAAAGCTAGAAGTCCCGTATTTTAGCTCTTGCTCATTAGCCTGGGCTAACATTGCACATGTTGATCTTACATCATCGCAGGGGTAGCCGCAGTTTATTTAAGCAGCTGCTATGATCCGTTGCTGATTTGCCCATCAATGCCGGATGTACCCGACAAAAACCGGTGTGAGCTCTTATTTCTAAGTGGAAAATATGAAGCTGGAAGTGGGTAATGAAGATAATGGTTATTCCGTTTTGCGCAGCGGGCATTTCAGAAAAGATTTCGTCTCTGTATAGTTACCACTAAACAGTTGTGTGAGTAGCGGCCCCAAAACCGGCGCGCACGTTTACGTTCTAGCACTAATCACTTGTAAGGTAAACGAGGACTGGTTTCTGGCTGGAGGCAAATGGTGATGCTCGCTTCTTCAAAAAGCGGCATCTTACCAGACAGTAAGGAGGGTTCGACCGAAAGCCGGAGAGTATCAAACTTCTTTTTCCAAATAATAGCTAAGAAAGCCTAAACTGCCTAAGAAAGCAGCGCACAGAAACAATTCAACGTGTGTTTTCCTTCCTGCGTACGTAACGCGGGCGCTGCCCAGAAGTGGCGCCATAGTATTTCCTCTCTCCCAATTTTAGCCAGAAGTATTATATTTGGATATCTTATATTTGGATAGCTTATGCCGATTATAATTGCACAAAGTTAACTATAGGATTCAACAAATTACTGTTAAATATTTTATTGTGAATAAATTGAAGTTTATTTTGCATCATAAATTTGCATCATTAATGTAAGAGCGTTGTTGCTTTATCATAAATAGTATAAGGTAGTCTAGTGAACTATCTTTAAATAGTTACCTGAGATTAAACACTGAACTTTAGCTACTCCATCCAATCGTATATCCTTGGATATCCAATGTCGAGTGCAATCGGAGAGGACAAATAACAAGTCTTGATTAGTAAATGCTTATAAGTTAGTTGTGATTAAAAATTATTATTTACGTTGGCTTAGTTTATGAGACTTGAAGTCCCGAAGCGTCTCAAGCTATCCGCAGTCAATTGTCATAACCACTGCGGCAGAGCGGTGAGGCGATAAAACTTTTATCTTTATGCTATGGCATACGGTATATATCTATGGATAGCTTATATCGAGTACAATTTCACTACAGAAATTGCACGTCTTCGTTATTAACCCTATTTTGTTATTTTTATTAACAACTGGACATTGGACAAATAGCACCAAGTCGGATATCGTTGGATAGCTTATATTGAGAGCGCCTTCGCAATACTATTTATCAGGCCTTTATTAAGAAATGTTCATTGGTTACTTGTCATTAATGCCGGAAGCTAACCGACGACATCGCGCCATGCATTTTTGAAAGTTTTTGGAGGAGTAAAATGAAACGATCAGGCGCTAAAACTTGCAAAATCAATTTAAAACCGAGTTTTAACCGATCATTATTGCTTGTCTAACTCTGTTCATAAAACGCTAACAGCAGCAATTCATGCGCCTGCGTTCGCGGTTCAAAACGAGAAAACGCCCCTGAAACGATACTTGGGGTAATATTCTATAGTCTAACAGATCCCTGGAGCTGTTCTTTGCGAGTATTCCATTAAATTGGGAGGTTTTGCGTGCGGCCTAAAATTTACAAACAATATTTTAATGATGCTCCTGGCTGCCGATGGCAACCAATGAGCTCAACTCTCTAGCCGTTCCCACCCTGACGGAGCGCTGCAGCGAAAACAAGAGTGGTATTTTAGAAATGCACAACAAAAAATAAAAGTATGGATATCAACTTCGCTAGGCTGGTGACCTTTCAAAATTGCTTTGTTTTACAGAAATAGAACACAAGTTTACTTTTCGGTATTAGGTAATACGGCCTGCCCAAACTATAAACAAAATTTGAATGCTCTGATTGGCGTAATTTTCGGCAGCCAAGAATACAAGTATAAGCAGCTTATCGTCAGCATTTTTTCCCTATTAGGAACGCTTTGCTTGATTACGGAGCCACAGAGGGGAGGCGATTCATGTATGCCCTTAAAGTACTACAGTAATGCGCTCACTTGTCGATTCATACATGAGCTTTTTATCCGCCATGGTCTAGTCGCTCTCACCGGCTTCTCAGTGGTGCCAGCCACTCAGGTCGCTCAGTGGCCGATTCCCTGGGGGCCAGACGCGGCGGAGGGGAAGAGGGGGTTGAAAGCGCTCATTCCTTGTGGCGGCCGCGCACTCTCACAGCTAGCTTCGTGGGGTACTGCACCCGCCGCCACACTGCTTGAAAGCATCCAAACAGGTGACTGCTGCCAAATACAATTTTAGAGAGGACCGTATACGCTTTGCATCGGTCGTGCAACATACCCTCTTTTGCATCGTTTCTAACTCGTCATGAGCCACCTTAGTGAGAGCAGCACCGCCGCCAATAATAAAGCTTCACACCTAACTCCACGAGACCCCAGAGAAGGACACGTTAAGATCTTTTAAGTATCTGCACGGCTCAAATGCATTATTCTTTTTTTTTTACAGATGGTAGCATCTTTAACATCCTCCCGATTCACCCTCTCGTTCTGGCAGAGGCAGAGTTGGCCCAATTTGAAAGCAAAAATCACCCATATACAAGGGCGTTGTTCTACAATGCTGGCGCCTACAGCCTACATTACTTCTTGAGAGGCATTGAATAGCGAGCTTTGAAGGTTTTATTTAGGTAGCAAGGCAGCCAAGAAGCTTTTTATGTTGGCTTGTGCATTTCGTACACACGGCGGCCGCATGTAGTAGATCGGCAACTTCCAGGAACGCGGTGATTGTGGGAATAGACGAAGCGTCAGAACAGCTGTCGCGGCCACTTTGAATACGTGAAAGTCCTGCAAGCTTACATGATCTCTGCGTACGAACTTAAATCCAGCCATTGGGGGCTATGTTACTCGCCACTCTATGTACGCACAGGCAGCTTGAGTTCAGTTCAGACTTTCGAGAATAGAGGTGCCCTAGTGTTTGAAAAAGCTGGCTGTATGCTTGTGACCAGATTTGAAGAAGCGCTCTAGAAACCGTTTAGATGCATCCTCGTAATCGGTTTCAAGACTGCCACCACTCTCGCTGAGGTCTACGGCACACGCCGCGTGCTCCAGTGCCTACTTCTGCGGCACTCTTCCGAGAACGCAGAGTTGTCCCTGGGCGCTCGGTGGAAGCCGACGTAGTGCACCTGTACAGGACTCAGACACGGAGTCCGACTGAGAGAAAAAACGAAATAGCGTCAACGTTGTTAGTTCGGCTCGAAAAGTTAATTTGCGCTAGATGACACTTGTTGCGACTGTCGGCAAATCAGGATGCTTTATGCACAAGCAAACTGGGAAAATAACACTGGGAACCTAGAGACGCAAAAGCTCTCCACATCGAGCACGCAGTAAGTCAATAAGTTTGAACTCGTTCATTGTGTGTTCGTGGCCTTACTTGTTAGTTGTGCAGAAAGGTTATGGTGCACTGTGGACGACCTACACAACTAAAAGTTATCCGTTAAACAGTCGGCGACTTGACTATCTTCTTAACTGCTTCTAGACTGTAATATCCAAACTACTTATATAATTTTTTGCTTGAATAACGAAGCTTTTTAGTGTGAAATCAGGGTGGTGGGGCAAGCGAACTGAAGACAACCTTCTCTGGCAACTTTACCTCTCAAAATATGCATGCTGCTGAGGCTCACAAATAGTTTTGTGATCTTTTATTCACGAAACTTTCTTATTGAGCGCACTCATAAGCTGAGCGAAACTTGTTCACGGCAATATAACTGGAACTAGGCGGTTAGTCGTCGTGCACATGTTTGAAAACAAGCCCGGCGCGCCTTTGTCAAGCGTCGTTTTAGAGCCTGGCGTAGCCGCTCCTGCTGCATATTTCGTATTGCACGAAGATGTAGCTCTCATCAGTATCATTGCTCACAATAGGGCTCAAAGATTGGTTTTGTACAATGAAAACAATTATCTGTTTTAACTTCGCACGGAACGCAGCTGCTGCTTACTTTGGCTGCAGACAACTTTTTCGTCACCTCCAGAAGTGATGCAAGGTATCTTTTGGGCTGTATACGCTTCCGGGTTCATCGAGCCCCCCCCCCCCCCCCCTCCCCCCGGTTGCTAAAAGTGATCTAGACGGTTGTTTAATTTTTTTTCTTACATTAAGTATTTGTTCGCAAAGTGTCCTCTGCGGGCATCTGTTAAAATGTCGGTAATCGATCAGTGCAAAATTAGGTATGATTTCTATTAGACACATTTAGTTATAACAGAGCCATTCCAAGCATTCGTTTCAAATTTTTCGCGGCGACAAAGCTTACCCACTTTACAAAACGACATGCACAATACCTCCCAACGCATTAAAAACGAGCACGCTGTATAGAAATAATAGGTTTTTCTAGCGCCAGGGCACTTTTGGCGATTTGCATATGCAGAACTCAGAGCTTGGTAGAAATAGATACAGATGAATGAAATAATGGGTCCCTGAAGGAGATGTGCGTTATGCAGGATTAAGAAAGATTATTTTAATAAGCGATCGGTAAAGAAATGATTGCAGATTGACTTCATGGTGCATATGTGACGGTCTTTATTTGACTTCTTTTCTTTGAAGAAAGAACCAATAAGCAAAACTGGTAGGCTTTCTGTATGAGGAAAAACAATAAGTCGGGTTAGATGGTAAGTATTCAAATCTCAAATAGGCGCAAAAAAAAAAAAAAACAGTGTATGGATAGTATGCCAGCACCGCAGCGCTAGTTCATTGTGTTCTAAACAGTGCGTATTCCCAATAAGCTGCTAGTTCATGTTCAGTCTCCGCCACGGGAATAAGCCGCTTTATTACGAGATATGCGCTCAGGCTTACGCATCGTGGCAACGCGTAATAGCCTCTACATCGTTCGAGGTTCTCTTGGTTGGTTTTGAAGCTTTTTTTTTTTTTTTCGAAATTTGTCAGCATCAAATTTAACACCGCCGAAAGCGGCGAAGGCTGATATCGGAGACTCATGAATGTTTTCAGCTGAAAAAAAAAGTTATCCTCGCTCCGGATTAGCACTCACCCCGGCGAAGATAACATGACATCATTCCCAAGTGCTCATGATAACTCATCCGCAGTCCCAGCCTCTATAGGAATTCTTCATTTTTCTTCCATTGAACATGAGCCCTCTTCCATTCACCAAATGCTGAATTGAATAGTTGAAACTGATACTGGCGCTTCATATACGTCTCCTACCGCAGTCTAGTTGTCCAGTTCTTTGTTGACGCATGTCAACGTAATAAAAATATATTTAGAAAGTTTTGCGCTGTCTCCCAGCGTACTTGCCTACCGGAATGATGTCGCACTCTTGTGATACCATTTAAGCATGTCGGAAATTGTGAACAACAATCATGCACATTTCTCAGTTCAAAGAGAAGCAACAGCAGTATTAGTGCACCTAATCGCTCTGCGTTTCGGCACCATGCAGAAATATTAAGAGACGAGAGATAAACACCAAACGTTTCCTTGCGCGACACGAAGTATGCTTCGTTACAAAGTACCCATTCTGCTCGAAAAAAGTACACCGCATGTGGGATCCAATTAGGTGCATTTATAAACCACCTTTTTAAATAGGAACCCTTTAATCAACGCCGACTTGCAAATAAGAACTGTATTGAATACGTACAGGCACGGAGGAAAGCAAACAGAGCGCGCTATATCATTCTACATGGATTCCTTTCTTCCCTACTGGATATGAAGAAGCGTTATGAGCCCTTGAGAAAGAGCACTATAGTTTCCACTGACAGCCTGTACTAGCCACAGCGGATAGTCTCCATCACGCAAGCTCTGAAAATATTATAAGGAATAATTGGAATGATTTATTTTTTACCCATGGCTTTACGGGGCAGTAACTTTCGAAATTAGCTTGGATTACAAGGGTAGCCTTAGGGGAGGGCTTCGCATTATAAGTTCTTCCACCAAGGTGCCTTGAACGCTTTCTCATATACCGCATGTCCCAAGAAAGATGAACCAAGGACTGAAAAAGCAAATATGTGAGGAAGGCGAAGGAAATGTTTCGACTACGGCTGCCAGCCGTCTTACACATCGCAGGTATCTTCAGTTTCTAAATGATAAATCAGTTATCTGAATAGTTTTCTTCTACATGACTAAATACTGACAAGACATTAAATAGGGTTCACAAAGATGGAAAGCAGCTTCCGAAGCCCCTATTCCGTTATTTGCCATAATGGAAACCTGTGCCTCGCCGCAGTCGTTAGGGTTAATATAGAATATCGAAGAACAAAAGCCGCCGTAGAACAAAACCGTGAACAAAAGAACAAAAACGCGAGGAGCAACTAATTTCCCTCGTTATCGAAACCCGAGAAACAATTGGGTGCTTCTCGGTGTGCAATACCGAGAGGAAACAAACCAGGTACTCGTGGCTGAAGAGACTCTCCTGCCTCTACCGCCCTCTAGATGTACTTACTAAGGCCTAGGCTGGCGAAGACAAGACCGAGCTGAGCTAGCCGTCCTCTCAAAAGCCGAGCGATGGCATAACACGGAGTTGCAGGGAGGGTGTCATGGCGGTAACGAAAGCTGCACCGAGTCCAACGCATATTGAACGGGCTTTCAATTTTGTGAACAGCCGCCTGAGACTAAATTCACGCTAGGTGGGCAGAACTTTAAAGAGAGCCCACAGTTCAGTAGCGTGCAAGCGCCTCCTGCTCACATCAATTGTTTGATTAGGCATCTGCTTGGCTGAGGTAATTTTATATTCCTGCATACGGCTAGAAAACATGAAACCTAAGCCGTTATAAGGGTCTCGCCAAAACATTGCCGTAAAATCAATCAAGTACGATCGTTACTAGCATGCGTATCGTATCGAGCTAAAAATGACATTACCTTGCGATCTGTTTCTGTGTTGGAAGGCTGTCTCCTGCGCACTAATCACTGGCTTGGTCTCGCGACGCCCTACTCTTTTTCCTTGGGGGGGGGGGGGGGGGGGGGGGTGCCACAAACTGCTGTGCGTATCCTCGAGATTCTCGGCGTCGCACCTTTGGACAGCTTTCTACTGCGCCATACTAAGCTGTTAATTTATCACCTTTGCGCAGCAGCGATATCCATCAGCGAGTTTAGCACCGCGAATCCTGTTATCTAGATGGCGAAGTCTCAACTTAACCGAGAGCACCAGATGTGCTTACGAGGAACGTTACTTTATCATGTTAGGGTCAACCAGAGGGAAGGCTGCTAGCGAATATTATTCCACGACAAAATACCAAGCTAGCATGTCTTGCTCACGATGTAGGCGTCCTGCAGGCATAAACTGCCGCTGAACGTGGGTTTGATTTAACCGCTCTTGTAGGGCTCGCCTCGGGGCGTTACTCTTTTGCCGCCCTCAGTTGTATCTGCCAGAACGAAAAAATGATTCTTCTGTCTTTTTGTAACAAGAAGACGGCGGTTTCACTCACGTACCAGCTGCTGAGTTTCCACTAAACATTCTTGGAAGGATAGCCAAAGTTCGTTTCGATTCAGGAACATAAATATAATTCAACGTATAGTATACAGTTAAGCACGCTCGTATTCAGCACTGCTAACGGAGGGCCATGTATATAAATGAATGCAAGCAGTATGTTATGATAGTTTTGTTCCGTCCAGAGAAGAGTTGTGGCAAATGAATTTAGTGCTTGCATGTCTGCCTCGTTAAACCGGACGACTTCGCATTGGAGCCAACAGGAGTATCAAGCCTAAGTAGGCATATTCAGTACCTTCCTGTTTCAATTCAATAAAAGCAGTTTGGTCTGAGAAAAAAACATTAGTTTACTGGTTTCTCGAGAGCAGAGAAGCTTCACAATTTAACGGAGCTCAACTATACCATGTGATTTATAATATGGTAAGGAACGAAGTATTCAGTGATATGTCGAATGTGCTCAGAGGCGGTGGGTGAAAATTAAGGTTGCCCTTCTAAACGGGGGTTAAGTTAGCATGCCCCAATGCTCCTTCATTACAAGAAAAGGCTACTCTCAGATTGGAGTCAGATCAAATACAGGCCTCTTGTGCTTCTGTAGGTGGAGAAAACAAGAATACAGAAGCGTCCTTCACTAGAACCGAGACGACCACACCTTGGCACGAGTTTCAACATGGGTAAAATCGAAATACTTATTCACACTTGTCTACCTACATGTGCCATCTGCACTGCTTTGCATTGGATTAGTGATACTCTGATTACCATCTAGATCACCATCTATGAAATGAAAGGTGCCGCACGCAAGCAAGGGTCGGACGCACGACGGGTTCAGCTTCGTATTTGCGTGATTCGACTAGTGAGGTCAGGACACCTAACAACTTTAATGAAACGTTAACCCCTAGAACTGTTCACCGGCTAGTCCTTTTGCTATAGGTTTTGTACTGGTTGCTAATGCACAGAGGAAAGCTTTGAGGCCGTGCATGCTTTGGCCATACTCCCAATTACGGTGTTCCAACACACCACAGGCTATGTCTAGTATATTTATTCCTCGTCTAACTGCGCCACATTCGCAACCAGCGACTTTGAATACAGCACATTACCCACCTGGCGACGCGTGG
This sequence comes from Amblyomma maculatum, assembly GCF_055883805.1. Classification (NCBI taxonomy): domain Eukaryota; kingdom Metazoa; phylum Arthropoda; class Arachnida; order Ixodida; family Ixodidae; genus Amblyomma; species Amblyomma maculatum. The sequence continues at coordinate 39,126,918 of NW_028146738.1, read as the reverse complement.
CCCTATGGCGCATCCAGTGGTATCCGACTGTTCGAAGGTTTTCTAGTGACCATAATGTTATGAGGTTGTTAACAGAGTTCTGAAAACAATCCAATTTTTGATGTTTTTGTATAAATCTTTTATTTCATCTGAGTAATCCTCTTTGTCATGTGTCCACAAAATCAAAGCATTATAAGTGGGTAACGTTTTATGGTGAAAGTGTTTAATGCCTCGTACTCGAGTCCGGTGTTCTGTCCCACTATAGCTGTCAATCTGACTTAGCCACGCCGGGCACGTGAGAAACGTATCTTACTTCTCCTTGTCTACCATCCTGTCAGAGCGGTTAGCATTGGGACCGCAACCGCAGTTAATGGTAGATAGTAACCGAGAATGGTAGTTTGTGGTAGTTAGTGCTTGTGACAGTAAAGATGATAATGACAGAGATGACTGGTCCTGACGTCACCAGGCGATTGACGCAAATACGAAGCGGACCCCGGTGTGCGTCCCACCCATGCGTGCGTGCGGCGCCTTTCATTTGGCGCTTCCTCAAACCCCGCAACACACAGCATACAGAAGCAGATGCAGTACAGCAGGCATCAGTGGCGTTTCAAATTGGTTTACAGGAAAGAAAAGGCGATGTATCTGTCACAAAGATCCGTGAACACCTTAACTGAGCCGTAAGGATAAATAGACGCTCAATAGATGCTTCTGCCTAATCGCACTTAAGTCTTAAATTGTGCAGTGTGCTTTCTGGCTTATTCTGGCTTACTTTTCCACAAATCTTTCCCCTTCTATACCTTGTACAAAGCCTCCAGGGTAGACCAACTGCGTTAGAATACCGATTTAAAATCCTTTGTCTTTGTCATGTTCGATGTCAATCTTTTTCTTTCTCGGAGACAGTATTTTCGGTCATCAAGTTTTGTGGTGTAGCTTGAAAGCACAAAGAATATGAAAACTAAAAGTGCATCAATGTAAAAACAATTAGGAGGACATTTAAGCTCCGCAGAGAAGTTTATCACAAGGTAGCGAGCCAAAATTTAAAGCTCAGCTTCACCCATCCAGAATGTACCGTATTTGCCAAAAGTAACCAGGCTGCCCCTTTGCTCCTCAGCCCTGTAATTGGGCGTTCTATAGGACATGCCAAATTATGAATCACCTGTGCGGAAAAAAAGCCCATCACTCATATCTGTAAAGACAAATGTTTTCCTTTTGAAATAGATCAAGGGCTCCAAACACAGTTTAGAAGGAAACCCTGCAGCCTGGTTACTTTTGGCAAAGACGGTACGTGCCTGCGTACTCCAAGAGTATAGTGCAGGCTACAAAGAACAGTGGAAACTGTATTCTTATTCCACTTCTCTGCCGCAAATCAGCAATCCAAGACTGCAGCTCCTCCCAACCTTATCATATCATGTGAAGTGAAGCCACACAGGCGGTCAAAGATTCAGTACCCACGCTAGCGGTCCGCAAACCAGCTGCCGGCATCTGCTTGTGATTTTTCACATAAATAGCCGACCACTACGCCGATGAGTGCAAGGAATTTTATTCCAGGAAACTTTTTTATTGTGTATGCATTTCAGTTTATACACTTCAATGTATACTAAAAAAGAACATATAGCTTTATTGACCTCCTTTTCGTTGTGTTTTATTTTTTAGTGATGCCACCCGGCACTTCCGTTGCTGCAGTTTTCAGAAAATGGCAATACGCCCCTTCAACTCCAACGCCGGATGTTGGGATGAACGGGGCATTTAACGCTATCTCGTTAAAGTAAAACAACAAACAAACCCGTTAACGTCGACGTTTTTAAATCAGATCTATCATTAGTGAACAAACTTACAAACCACTAATGTCGAAGAGGAAAATGAGCGGCTGGAATATAACACGAAGAAATCAGCTTCAGAAGCCGGAAAGGTAGCATTGAGAAAGAGACACTCACAGGTGAGCACAAGTTTAGTTCTCTGCTGGGACCAGCGTTGTAGCCTCTGGTGACATTTGAGTGGGCAATTGCTTGCCAACATGTCTTTCTCCCAATGTTCTCCTTGTGTCTCTTCGCTCTGAAAGACAATCTTTTCAGCAGCTTGTGGCATGCTGCTGCATGGTAGCAACCGCACCCGATGAGCTGGGCACGACTTCTGTGACGTCCGCCGAGCGGTTACTATGTAGCCGCAGTAGAAGTGGTATCTAGTGCTTTTAGATATGTGTATATGACATACTTCGCCACAAAGTTACTCGCCGCAACCCGCAGAAATGTCTTGTGTTTCTAGGTTGTAGCGGCTCAGTTCTTGCTGCTTTAAATGCACCGTTTTCTACTAGGCTTTAAATTAGGCTTCCGCAACGCAATACTTTAGTTTCGTTTCTTCCTCTTCTTCTGGTTCTTGTTCTTTTTCTCGGCCCAATAAACGTGCCCATGCCACATGGAAGAATGGCGAATGTGCTGTGGCATATAAAAGGAAAATTTCACACGCGATTCCGACAAAACTGATAGCGCCAAGCAGGAATTTCAACGATAGGCTCCGACAACTTGTTCTGTCTCCTAACTGGTCCTCGTACAGCAAGGTGAAAAGCGATTTCAAATGAATTATTTTTCTGAATGCAGCTTAAATGGGAACACACATCCATACATGGCCTTAAGTGATTTTGGTGCAGTGAAGTGCGTATCGTCATCATTAAAACACCCTAACATTTCATGCCGCCTTCTGGCTATGTTGACCACAGATTTCACGTCTGTTTACATCCAAAAGATTCCATAATGCAACAAAAAAATGGAACACACCGCCATAAAAGATGGCAGTAATTTAATTGCTTGTTGTAAATTGTGAATAAATAAAAAGTAAAAAAATCAGACGTAGGGTATTCGAATAGTTCTCGCTGGTCTTCATTAAAATATTGCGAATACCAAGGCATTGCGCCACAAATACCGCGGGAGTGAGCAATTGTAAGCGTATTTATCGATTTCTCCTTAAAAGTTTTTGGCATAAAATTTCTGCTATTTCTCGCTAGGTGACACCGCTCCGAGGAGGGGCCAGTTGACAGCCGTGTGGAGCGGGCGCGCGTTTCATCAATCCTCCGATTGCACGTGGCTACCGGAAACGGACGAGCTGGCGACAGCGGAAGCTTCCGAAAGCGTCAAATAGGTGAGGTCTGTCTTTTATTACTTTATTCAGTTTTCAGCTAGTTAGGTTAGGTTCGCATTCTTGGTCTCCTCCTTCATTCCTCTGGGACTGGCACCCCGTGGCTGACAGCCATCCGTAAGTCCGCTCACGCTACTCTAGGTCTGATTCGTCGCATAGCTATGCCCTCTGGCGGCGCGCGTGCTCACACGGCCAGCCAGCTTGTTCGCCCTGTCCTCCAGGCGCGTATAACCTACCAGGCACAGTTTCAACGTCTCACCCGTAGACAGTGGGACTCTCTTGAGGCCATCAATCGTGAGGCTATGCGTGCCTTAACATGTCTCCCCCGTCTAACACCCATACCAGTACTTCAGGAGTACGCCCAGCTAAATACGCTCACTGAACTCATTGATCAGCGGATGGCAAACAGAGCTGGCAAATAGTCTTTACAAACTCCATCGTTTAAAGACACTACCTCTTTGGTCGTACTGCCAGCTCATGGACAATCGCCCCACTGCTCCGTCGTCGGTATCATCCGCACACCTGTCTGAAGGGTGCATATTATATACCGATGCATTACATACTGCAGAGCGAGGAGTTGCTTCTGCGTATAGCCCCTCTCATCCGCATCTGAACACTCACGTGATATATACCGCGGATACGTGCACCCCTCTGGCACTGGAACTTCAAGCCATTTACAATGCCATTTATTCCCTTCCGCCCGTTCCTACATTCAATGCAGTTTATCAGTACACCGACTCTCTTACTGCCCTTAAACAGCTTCAGGCCGTTCGACGCACATTTCAAATAACACCGTCCATTCATTTGCTCTGTTCAAAACACCCATGTCCTGTGCGCATACACTGGATTCGCGGCTATGCTCGCGATCCACATAATATTCAAACGGATGCTATGACGCACATAAACACATCAGGCGATCCGCCACCTTCCCCTCTTCCCCCAGATCCGTTCCTGTCCTACATTTCCGATTCTGAAGTTCTGCGCCAGAGAACACGCGCTCTCATTTCTCCGTGTTCGCACCCTCTCCTCCGTAATTTTACTCGGCAGGAGGAGGTATCAGTGCGCCGGATTCGGGCAAGGGCGGCTCTGATCCCATCTGTACTACGTCGTTGTCGTGATAAAGATCTGGCAGTGACTGACAGGCGCCCTCACTGTGACATTGCACCTGAGAACTGTGATGTGCGTCACTTGTTGTGGATGTGTGCAGCAACGGGTCCAGTTAGACAACGGCTACTCATGAAGGTGAGCCTGCGGTGGAACCGCTATTGTGATTACCAGAAGTGGACAATGGACAATCACTAAACCGCCAACCTCTGCGAATGCCTAAGTGCAACTGGACTTCACTCTTTCTTTTAACTTACCATTCCCCCTTTCTCAACTTATGCCTTGTGGAAAACTTATCGAAAAAAAAAAGAATAGATTTTAGCTCTTTGTCCTAGCGGCCTGGTTTTTCGTGCCGGACGCTAGGTTTTTCGGCGTTCATTCTTTAACTATTTTGTTAACTTGTTAGATGACTATTCTTTTTTCTAGGTTATTAGTTTTCGCAGTGTTTATTTGAACTCGTGTTTGCTAGTCGTTTTTGTGTCTTTCCTTGGCATAATGTATATTCTGAGAACTCATAGTAAAAATAGTTCAGTTGATAGAGACTTAAGGTGTGCAATCAAAAGAAGGTTAATTGTACTCAGTGTGAGGCGCAGGTTAATCTCAAGGAAACGCGTTTCGACTTGGTAGAGGAAGCGGAAGGCAATAACGTTTTGTGCTGGTGTTGCATTCTGTGTGCCCGCCTAAACAGATTTGGACTAGAAAACGTCGGTCTAGTGTCACGTGTTACAAAATGAATCAGGTTTATTAAGAGCAGAAAATCAGGAACTGCAGCGATAGCTTCCTCAAATAAAAAACAAAAATGGCCGACATTGTCCTTGGAAGCATCGAGGACAGACATTCTAATGCGGGCTACGTGGCTGGGTCCAGTACTGGCATGAAGGGCAAAAGCAAAGCAGGTAAGGCGGAGCCGCACCTACAGAGTTATTCAGAAGTAGCTACTAAGAAGTCGGGAAAGAAGGAAGAATTAAGGAAGAATGAAAATCCCAGAGATAAGGACATATATATATAACCCAAAGCAGGAGCCAACAGTTGGGAGGGAGAGAGAGAATGCCCAGATGCTTATCGCAGTGGATTCCAACATGAGCAGGTGCAGTGGAGATACCATGGAACGAGTAGAGGGTGATAAGCGAGTATTAATTGGAACCTTCCCAGGAATGACAATGAGAGCAGTGCTGAAAGAGAGCAAAAATAGGCGGTCGGAAAATTCCCCAGAGCGCCATATGGTGATAGTAGCAGCTGAGCTAAACGAGATCCTAAATGGTGACGCTGCAGGACTGGTGGAAAGTTTAGCTAAGGGAGTTGACGATATCAGGGAGATAACACACCAAGCGCAGATAGTTGTATGCACAGTACAGGAGGTGCTAGGAATGAGCGGAAAAATTGAAAAAGACGTGGTGACAGTTAATCAGGACATAAGAAAGTTAAGCCTGGAGCAGCGTTTCGGTTTGGTTGAGGTAAACATGGAGGTGCATAGAGCAGGTTTTGGCAGGGCTTCCAGCGAGATGGCATCCATTTTAAGAGAAGGGTAGGAGTAGAGATCGGCTGGCACCTGGCAGGCAGGGCTGTAGCTTTTTTAAGGGGTCTGCGAGGGCTCCGTGCGCAGGGGTAGTTGGAAGTGAAGCAGAAGAAAGCTTAATAACGGAGGCTGAGCCCAACAAAATGGCAAAGAGGAAGTCGAGAAAGAAAAGTACTAAAAAGAGATTTAGCACTAGGATCAGACACATAAACATGCAAGGGGGAAGAAGGAGAGCAAAATGGCTAGAGATAGGACAGCAGTTGAAGGATGACGAATTAATTGTGTACGCTCTATGCGAGACTAATCTCAGGGATCTAAAAGATCCTCCGTTTACAGAAGGCTACGTCTAGGAAGGGTACAACAGAGCGAGAACAGAAAAAAGGGGGGAGGGGGAGGTACACAAAGGAACAAATTGGCAAATAATAAAATCATCTTACAAAGAACATATCTGGGCATGAGGAACAATTTGCCGGCATAAGAACATGGCTAGGGGTAGTTAATTTAGGAACAGGACACCAATGCAGGCAGGAAAACAAGGATCTCATTGAATGTCTCAGTGATGATATAAGCCAGTTTGTAGCCGGGGCTGATATAATTCTACGGGGGGACATGAACGGCCACATCGACGATCTGGATGGATACACGGATTATAGCGGGAAGCTAATGCTAGATTTCTCGGAGCGATACAGCCTAGTAATTGTAAATAGAGAAACAAAATATGAGGGACAAATCACGTGGGAATTCCGGAACAAGCAGACCACCATTGACTACTGTCTAATCGCAGGATATATAGCAAGCTCGCAAAAGTGGAAATAGACGAAGATGGGGAGTGTAGTCTGCGGAGTGATCATATACGTATTACTCTCCAGATAGGGGGGATGCTCCTATAATCCATGCATCCATCCATCCATCCATCCATCCATCCATCCATCCATCCATCCATCCATCCATCCATACATACATACATCCATCCATATATACGTCCGTCCGTCCGTCCGTCCAACCATCCATCCATCTGAAAACTGCTGACAGCAATAGTGATCGAACGAAGTCACGGTCCCGCAATGGTAATGACCTCTCGACTGAAGTGGCAACTCGACCATCATTAGCCACGCACTATTGAGAGTCGTCAATCAAGAATCATCTTAAAGGCTGCTGAGGATGCACATGTCGCTTGCAGTGAATTGGCGAGAGCTTCAATTATTGATTATATTTGTGTTTGCTTTTGCGGTTATAATCAATTTCAACCTTCAGCTCAGATCAGAAAATATGCACTCTGCTGACTTAGCTACCCGTATAGAAATCTGGCTTGAAAAATATTTCTTTAAAGCACTTTGTGACCGATTTCCTAGTGAAACTTCAAAGTGGCACACTATTTGAGCTACAGGGGTAAACAGTTTTTTTTTGCAAAGCAGTAATTTCTCGCGATTTCAGATCCATCCTTCTTTAAAGAGATTGAAATGTATGACAAACAGAAAAAAGCATTCGCGAAAAAAATATAGGATGATATTTAAGTATACAAAGAACAGGTTCGATTCAAGTATTACGAGAATTTTATGGATAATGCATGAACTTTTTAGCAGCTTTTATAAGGTGAGATCAGATTTCTTACATAGATTTCTCGCTAATTCTAAAGAGAACAGCATGTTAACACTACAAAAGAAAAGAGACCCATATCCCATTTTCTGCATTCTTTTCGTCTTGATACCTTTAAGTGATAATAATAGCGGCGATTTGAAATTAAATTCAATAATGATTAACTAGGAAGATCAAGCTATGCACCTTTCTTAACTCCGTGGTCTCTTTCACCACGTTTTACAAGTGTTATGCTAGTCAAGTTTATTATCTTAAAATTAGATGGACGCTTCCTGAAATGTTATATGGTTATCGCGGTTGCCTCTTTATTTACGTAATGCGTTATCCTTCGCATGCTTAACAGAAGGTTATATTGGCCAAGTGGCGGAGGTGTTCGTCCTATTTGAGGTTCTTTTCGTTATTTTACTGCGGTCAGTTCTAGACTGTGATCAAAATGAAGCAAACCGCACAAACATAAACACCCTCCAGCAGTGGTACGTGGCTCAGTGCGGTGCAGTTAAGGGCTAGCTGGTCAGGCACAAAGTAGGTCGGAAGAACGTAGCACTCTGATGGTGCAAGAGAAGGAGAGGGCAGTAGGGGCAGGCCTTTTCAAACTGAATGAAATGATATTTGAATACTTCCCAGCAATGAGGAGATAAGGTGTGAGTCTCCACGATTCGGTTGCCTTTCGAAATACATGCCTTAACTGGCTTGGTAAAGAGCAGAATAACCTTACCAACTGGTATTGCCTAACCATATCCCGTAGGAGCACTCGAGCTGACGATGCTCTGGCGCATGATTTTGTCGCGTGATCGCGTGGCGCGTCATTTGCCGCGTGATCGCGTGGCACGCGATTTGTCGCCAGGTGACGCACAAATAGCGGAAATATTATCAAAAGGAACAAGAGCGCATTTAAAGCCCTTCGTTCGCTTCGCTTGTGTGGGGCACTTTATTAATACTCAATACAAAATGTCTCTGCCCTCAAGATATCTGTTCGTATCCCGTGAGTTTAATTTTTTCAGATTTTCTTTTTACAATTCACAACAATAAAATAAATTACCAACAGCTGTCCAGGAGTGTGTTCTAGTTTGGGCTGCATTAGGCGATGCGTTTGGCTCTTAATAGCCGAAAACCAGGCGTGAATAGGGCCATGAGGTGAAGTAATGACAACGTTTAACACTATGCAGTAACCTTCAGCCTAATCATTTCCTTCCTTCAGTGAATGTATGCACCTTTAGGTTGCGTTCATATGGAGTGTATGTTACTTTTAGTTCGCATTGAGAGACACTTTTCCACGACAACCGCCGTTTAACAGTGCTCCTATGGAATATGGTTTGGCAATACGCGGATGGGCACTGCTGTTCACACCGAATGAAATAATAGGCACTTTTAGTTGGGCGTACGTAGTAAATATGCGTACGTATCGCTCACTGCGTAAGCGTGCGCTGCAAACTTCGCGAACACGACACTTTTAGTTGGACATGCCGCAACGTCCACCACAAGCGATGTGCATGGTAGCGCCATCTAGTGACAATAAATCAAAGCACGTGCACGCTAGTTTGAAAAAAAAAACATTGACCTATTGCTGATGAGATGAATAGTCGCACTATCAACCTTTTTATTACAAGGAGAAAAACTACAGAAAGTTACGGTGTACTAGAATGTGGGGTAGTTTGTTCAGGTGCCGCCGCTCTCCATGCATAGGGGAGAAAACCTGGGCCAGGGGGCGCTGCGCCGCTCTGTGCGTCAGCGCCCTCCATGGAGATCCCGTCAAAATCTACGCGCAGTGCGGCCGCGTCGTCTGCTCCCCACCGCATAGAAAAGCATGCTGTCGTCTGCTCCGCGCTCCTCTCCTGCACGTGTTTGCGCGCGCGCGCTCGGTTGTTTCTCTCCTCCTCCGGCCGCATTCTGGCCGCCGTCGCGCTCCAACAAAGGGGGCAAGAAAAAAAAAACTGGAATGAAAAAGTGACAGCGCGCTTTTTCGCAAAACTCGTGAAAGTGTTTTTCTCCCTTTCGTGTTGAAACGATGGTTGTCGTTTTTTTTTTATGTATCTCGTACCGCTCGTATCTCGCACCTCTGTTTGTAACTGGCGGTGCCGCAGCAGCCATCGCAGAACCAAGTCGGCCTCAAGAAACAGATATATGTCATTAATGCCATCACTCGGCGCTTATAAAGGGAAAACACATACGTTAACGTCCTATCCTCATACGCGATCCTGCTTCGGGAGCTCAAAACTGCGCATTCGCTAGAGGAGATAACTGAACTAGGGATTGCACAGCGTAGCTGTGGAATTAAGAAGACAAAGGTTTACTTGGAGAGATGTCCCCGCCTGCATGAAAAGTCGTCAGGCATTCCCTCGCTCTTCGTCTCACGGAGAGAGGAAACTGCTGAAAGAATGGCGTGCCTCGGCTTCTCCTCACTGATCCAGGTCGTTAACAAACCTCTCATCGTTAAAGGTAGATAAGTGATTGATTTCGAATGGCAGCGCCACAGCAGCGAACTCCCCCTGACCGCTGCCAGCAGGAACCAAAGGGTAAGGCGGCATGCTTTGTGCCTTTGTAGGGAACGCGTCCTAAACGCGCCGAAAGCAGGCACCATGGCGCCGGCAGCATCGCCTAAAACGTCTGTCCCCAAAGAGTTGAATAGGCCCCTTTCAAGTGAGCAGTCACAAATGGAAAGGAAGCTCCCCAACCAGCGCCCGGAGCACTCGTCGCTGTGTACACGCGTATCAATTCTCAACGAGAAGGCTGGACCCTTCATTCTCTGAACAACATGGAAGAGACATCAAGAGGTGCCGCCTCAAGTCCTTCAAAATACCTGTCGCTTGCCTCTGCCTTCGAATACCGAATTCACGTTCATGATTTTTTTTTTGTCTGAGCCTGCCAACAAGCGCTCTTTGAAAACAATGTCCGCGGCGATCAATTAATCATAATTTCTCCCTTTCGAAAGCACCGATAAAAAGCGTGCCTCCAGCCAGCCTCTATGTCAGCCGGGGCACAGAAAAAAGCAAAAATAAGAAACACCACTGGCAAAGAACGCCGGCTTTGCGCGCACAGACGCACGACCACCCCCCCCCCCCCCCCTCGTCCTCACTCTCCTGCTCCCGCTCCGCTTGCACGTGCGGCTGCCTGTAGCACGCGCTCCCGAGCGAGCGGGCTACGCAGACTCCGCAGACAGCCGCGCGCAGCGCGGGCGCGGATGCGCTTATTTTTTGTAGTTCCTCTCCGCTCCGCTGAAAACCGAGCGCTGGCGTCGCCGAGCAAACTCCAGCTTTGGTTCCCTATTGGCGCGAAACGGCGCGCGTGGAAAGAAACCGTATTTGTGCGGCGGCGCTGCTGTAGCGTGGGCTGTCGGGGCTGTCGGGCTGAGCCGCTCGCTCTCTGCTGCAGATAACAATGCTGCAGATAACCAGCGCATGCGTCGATAGTCCCTCTTTCCTTCTCCCCCTCCTTTCTGGCAGCGATGGAAGAACTTGAAACTTTCAGAGATTTCATTCGGCACCGGGTCGTAGTAGCTGCTTAACGTCTCCACAACTTCTTTGTAGGTAAGGTCGTTAGGCTTTCGCGGAGCTACCTTCCCGTTCAAAATTTCTATTGTCCTTGTTCCAAGCGCCGCTACCAGCAGGGCTCTTTTCTTAGCATCGTCTATCAGATCATTCGCTTCGAAATAATCTTGAACCTTGACAAGGTACGGCTGCCACTTATCTTTTTCGTCTTCGAATTCCGGTAGCCTGCGTGCCATGGCTGATCCTTGGCGGTGGGTTCCTTATGCTTGGCTGTCATGCTTGGGCGTATTGCTGGCTTCCTTGCTGCAGCAGAATCTTCGTCGCCACTGTTGCGATCTACCGGCCAAAGGCTGGCAGCTACGCGATGAAAACCAGGCAGATTCGCATAGCGAAAAGACGCTTTATTTCTGGCTCGGACATATATAGAGAAGAAAAGAAAGGAGGGGAAGAAGGAAAGAGGGACTATCGAGGCATGCGCTGGTTATCTGCAGCCCTCTCCATTCTCGGTTGCTGGGTGGTGACGGTAAACGTGGTCCGTGCCCGTTTTCTCGCGGTTTTTTTTCTGGTGCTATAATAGCTGCTGGCCGTCCGAGAGTGTATTAATGTCGAATCGTCGGCGGCAACGGCACTGCTTTGCACCCGGGTGCAATACAGGCTAGCACTGGACTGACGGTGAAAAGCCGTCGCTTTTTGCTGTTCCGAAAGATGAAGCGCGCAGGAAGGTTTGGGAGAGAAATTTGCATCGCAAAGACAAAACCCTGGATGAAACCTTCTCGGTATGTGAACTTCACTTCGAGCCGTCGTGTATTCTCAGAGACTATGTGCACATTATAAACGGAGAGGAAGTCCGCATACCACGTGGAAAACCGGAGTTGACGCCAGACGCCGTGCCGACGTTGCTTCCCAATGCCCCTAGCTACTTGTCAAAGAAATCATCGCAGCCAAGGCCTCCGAGGAAGCGCAAAAGTGCTCTGGTTGACTCGACCGCCACCAAAAGAACACGTGCTGACGGAGAAACGGCTGAGACAGCCCAGTTGCATGCTGACCACGAACCTGATATGACTGCCACTACAGAGGCAACTTTAACAGAAGGCTTGCTTAAGCTTTGTGTTTCTTCCGCTCATTGGAGCTGCCGTCGAATTCCTAACCACGAAGGGGTGGTTTACTGCAAACTTAAAATGCGTGAAAACGAGGACATTTTATCCGAGCGTGCGGTGATTTTCTCCCAAGACGGTATGCTCGGCATCGCATATTCAGCGCACCTCTGTGGGCGTCGCATTGAAGCAGGGCGTATTTTTAGCTGCGAAGAAGCGGAGAGTATTTTAATGAACATTGACTCGTACGGCCTTTGCAGAGGTGCTTTGGAAATGTCAAGGATGCCACTGTCTGACCTTACAAAAGGCCTTCAGCTGCAAGTGGTCATCAGAGATGACACGTACTACAGCAAGCATTGCGCAGGGAAAGAATTATCTGAAGGTATATACCACAGCTGCTGGCACTGTACGGTGTTATGCGTGTGATCAATTTCCCTTTTGCATAGTTTTATGTAATAATCTGTTATTTTGCAGGGAGGCCCTGCATCTCATGCCGGTAAATGAGGAAAACGCTGATGACGAGGCAAACAAGACTAAAGCGCTCTGTCAGGAAGCATATCCTGAGTGCTTCGCAGAGACTTCGTTTGGCAGTACAAAAAAACAAACGGCTATCGTGTCGCTATGCCAAAGTTCACAAGTTAAAGGAAATGCAAGATGAAAATGCGTGAAAACTTGATGAAATGCTTGAAGCGCAAATTGGTGCTTTGCCCCCTAAGCAGCAAGAATGTGTGGGGCAGTGCTTTTCAGCAGCACAGAAGAAAAGTTCCAAAGGAAACACTCAAAGGACTGGATATTAGAATGCATATTAATGAAAATGAAAAGTGCCAGGCTATATGAGCATGTTCGCAGGCATAAAATTATTTCCCTTCCCAGCAAGAGTACATTAAAACGTTATTTCAGACTTTACAAAAGTGGGTTTGGCTTCTGCCACTAGTCCTGTCACAACTAAAGAAGACAAGACACATCAGTGACTTCGAAAGACGCTGTGGCCTCCTAGTAGACGAAATCAAGTTGTCTCAGCACCTGAATGTGACGTCTACAGGACACATTGAAGGATTTGTAGATATGGGCCCTTTCAGCAGTGAAGGACAAAATTTTCCGTGTGACCACGGCATGGTCATAATGTTTGAGCCCTTCACCGGGATGTGGACACAGATCATTGGTGCATTTGCCACTAGTGGGAATGCAAAAGCAGAGATTCTTGCAAAAGTGCTGATAGAGGCAACTATTCTCGCAGAAGCAAATGGTCTACTTGATTTTGTAACGTGCGACGGTGCTTCATGGAATCGGCGCATGTGGAAACTTCTGGGAATTGGCGTAAAGAATGGAAAAATCACTTGTAGTCTTGAACATCCCGTAGATGCATCCCGCCGGTTATATTTCTTACCTGACTTTCCTCACTTGCTTAAATGCGTGAGGAACACGTTGCTGCAGCATCCCTTGAATACTCCACAGGGCATGGCAAGTGCTGGTAGTTTTATTTTCATTACATTGTTTTTTTCTAATCATGGTGCATGATGAAATGGCAGAAAAGTTTGTTGTAAGAGTGGTGTTCTATAACAATTTGGGGTATAAATTATGCCCATTGTGCGTGCTTTACATAGTTTTTATAACTGTTCCAGGTCTCCATTCAGCCCGTAAGACAAACATTTAAAATTGACTCCAGCAATATAATCCTGAAGGCGATGCCGGGCCTCACGTCTGTGCACCTGCAGCCAAACAGTTTTGAGAAAATGAGAGTGACCTTTGCCTTTCAGCTCTTTGGACACCGCGTGATAAATGGACTTTTGTTTTACAAGGACCGGCTGGAAGCATCTTGGGGAAAAATTGAGGCAACTGTAGAATTCTTTAGGTAAGGAAGATGCCTCGATAAGAATACTGTAATTCGTTTGCATTACTAGCAAATTATATTAGAGTACATCGGCTTGTGCTAAATGCCCCAGCAAGAGGCTACCTAGGATCAAGATCTTGTTACTGCCCTCTAGCAAAACGTGAGTCCTCATGCGCCTAAAGTATATCGTTTCATTTCATGTTTGCAATCAAGCAACTTCCTTTGCTTCCGTACTTTATGTGACGATGGTTTCAGCCCTTCTGAATTTTATGCTGTTGCAGGACAATCAGCTCCCTCATCAGGATTATGGCTTCCCGATTTCCAGCTAGAGCTCTCCATCCAGGCTCCAGGAGTGTGCAGGCCCTAAAAGATTTCCTTGATTTCATGTCGTGCAGGGAGCGTCACGCAAATGGAGTTGGCGGATTCCTGAGTGCCTCCACAGCTGACGGACTTAGGGTCACAATATCAAGCACATTGGCTCTACTGGACCATCTAGGAAAACACAATTTCAAATATCTAATGACGGCGAGTCTCAGCCAGGATCCATTAGAGAAGTTCTTCGGGATTGTCAGGCAGTCATGTGGCTCAAATGATCACCCGACGCCAACACAATTCCACATCGTCGTGAACTGCCTCTCGTTTTATAACCTCGCAAAAGCAGTGAATGCGGGCAATGCAGAGCGTAGTGAAGAAATAAGCTCTCTTCTTGAACCGTGCGATGGCTCCATCATGAAGCCAGAGTTATCAAGTTCGATAATGCAATTGAAGCGGGGAACCTGGACTTGGTAGACCGCATGCTACAGAGGCTTTCGTCCGATCATAAAGGATACGTTGAAGAAAAACGTGATGGTCGGCTAATACATTACATGGCTGGCTACGTGGCCTGAAAGTTCCACAAGCTAAATGACTGCACAAATTGTAGGCACCTTCTTTTGCTTACCACAGCAGGATCTACACAATATTCCAAGTTCACGGACCTTTGCGACAGAGGTGGGCTTCTGCACCCATCTCAGGCGTTGTATATTGCAGTGAAGAAACTAGAGGACATATTTACTGCCTATTTCAGCAAGCAGTGACAGTGTAGTTGATGTGATGCTGCTGGCAAACAAGCACTTCGACTATACCCTAGGCTGCAGCCAGCATACAGACTTACTAACAGCAGCAGTGGTGAAATTCTATGTCCTTACAAGACTTCATTTTTTTGTCAAAGGCATCAACCAGTCGCGAGAAGAAAAGCGAAAAAAATCTGCATGCAAAAATCAGTCGATGTTCGTAAGTTTGCAACCGCAGCCGCCTGATCATGACTTGGTCGCGATTTCGAGGTCACGCTTTCTGCTCGCTGCAGTATGTACACAAGCCTGTAAATAAACAGTTTGCTCATCACCCTTGTGTTATTACTTTCCTCAGCAGCAGTCCGGCAGCAGTGTCCCCTGTAAGTTCGTTGTGTCTGCACATATTACAGCTGATGGCAAGAATGAAGCCGAGCTCTGAGCGAAACAGTTTGAGAGAGTCTGGGACGGTTCAGGACTTCATCATCATCATCGTTATCAGCCTGACTATGGCAAAGGCCCCTCCCATATTTCTCCACTTAACCCGGTTCTGTGCTAGCTGCATCCACTTGACCCCTGCGAACTTCTTAATCTCATCCGCCCACCTAACTTTCTGCCGCCCCCTGCTACGCTTTCCTTCCCTTGGAATCCAGTTTGTTACCAGGACTTCAGTACTTTAATAATCACCCGCAGCCACACTAATTGATTGATTTTGTTTGCTTCAACCACTACGCACAATGTTTCTTTTTTCTTTCAATTATCTCATCACTATAAAATTACGCGTAGTTTTATTTCCGCAATTTCGGCTCAGTTTAGCGGTCTTCAGCTAGTCGTTGCGTTTTTTTTTTTTTTTGACCGCGCGTGACTTTCATTATTGCATTTAGTTTTATTTCTCATGCATGTACGACCACGAACATTTCGAAGGCACGCTATGAGGTGCTCGCGGTTATAAAGCGAAAAACAAACGGGTGCGATGTACGAAAAGCACTATCGCGTATCGGAGGCGGCGCATGCAGTGACAGCCCATGCTCCGGTGGCGCCATCTCGTGGCTTTCGACATCAACAGCGGCAGCTCCAAGGCCTCTCTGAACACACTACCCCTTATTCTAGTACACTATAAGAAAGTGAAGAAAATGAACGCCATAAGCCAAAGCGACAAGAAAGTTGAGAAGGAATGTCGTTGCTATGACGACCACACACACCGCTTACAGATAGGCTTAGCATCTTGAATCGCAAAGTTATCTAGAACACTAGGGATATTTGTAGCTGATACCTTTTCGTGTGGGCGAGAGTTAGTGTAATACAAGATAATTCCGCCATTTCGAGCAAGTTATCGCGTCGCAGAAAACAGCGGCGAGGTGTATTTGTTCCGAAGCGGGCGGCCAGCGCGCCGCCATGTTGTCAACGCAGCTCGCAAAGCCCGCAGCAACGGGCGTACGCCGAGATTTGATGCGTGAGTGCGCCCGCAGGACAGACCGCGTTACGTACGGATCTGCGCATGCTCATTCGTTACCCACATCGTCGCTGCGTCTTTTTTCAAAACACGTGCATAACCTTCCCAACTGCTATGATAAGGTGCTATTAAAATTTATAACCTAATTGTAGACATGAATTGCAGTCTTTGGATGAAACATCCCGCTTGTCATCTGTAAAGGATGCTTTAAGTAAAAATGGATATTTATGATCTAACGATTCTATATTTCCTATGCAACTGAGTGCTCTTTGTTTGCAATAACTCAAGCCTGTGAATGTTTCTCGTAGTCGCAGCATCCTTTCTGGGCCTCTTACTAAAGGGCACAATTCATGATGGAAATATACAGCAAGGAAAAATCTTCAAAGCCTTCAGCCTACTAGATGACAGTCTGTCCAAACTGGTCACCGTGGGTGGATTCATGAAGGATAAAAAGGAAGTTGATTGCGTGAACGCGAGTGTCACGCGCTGCATTCGAAACGTGGCTCGCGTAGGAGCTGCGGCGGTGGTGACAGATCTAGCAGGGGACTAACCGAGTCAGAAGACCAGTTTCCGAAGCTTGCTGCGCACTAACTCCCAAATTTCTGCCCAGGAGAGACATATATGTCCAGGCGCACGGACGGCCCCCTTGGGTTAACCAACGTAGCCCTAGCTGACAATGTGGCCAACACTTCTGACAGCTGCCCCACAACCATCTCCGCGAGTCCGATCTGGAGGCATTCTGGGGAGCCCGGAGCATTATGTCTCTGCCCAGGAGACCTGGATGCATCTACCGCGCATGGCGTGAAGCGGTCCAGCTCAACGAAGTGGCCCACTGGGAGCAGCCGGCTGCTTTGAAAGGAGCCCGGGGTGATGCTCCAGTGTCAGCGCCGCCGTGTACACTCGGGGCACGAGATCACCGCCGAGAACTGGCAGCAGGGCCGGTAAGATTCGAATTTAGACAAGATACTTTAGTTCCGCAACCCTGTTAGTTATGCACCGTAGGGCAGCCGTAAAAGCGATAGAATACCTACTCAGCAATACCGCTTCTCATGGCCAGAGTGTAGGTCGCTAGAGCTGTAACATTTGGTTTTCAGTGGGTGCATGGGGCGAAAAAATAGGGTTGGTTGGGGGGCTTAAAATCCAGCTTTTATGGTATGACGCCACAGAACTAACGCGGCTTGGCAGCGCATCCACGTGTTGATTCTTGTTAGTGTTCATGAACTTTACCACTGGCTTAATCAATGCAATATATGCTATCTCTGTTATATAATAATAATTGTCCAAGTGTACTGACGTCAGCTTAACAAAGCCGCTCGAGCGTCCCTGTGTCACCTTGGGGTACAGAATCTCCGACTCTGAATGTGAGGTTCCTGGAGTGTTCGATGCCCTTCCTATCAGTATTGAAAACTTGTTACGGCAGCTCTTACCAAATGGGCGATGGCAAGTGACAGCGTGACGTCGTTAAGCTCTAAGGATTAGTAATTCCCGTCTATATCAGCTGGCATCCCCGTCTGTGTCAGCTATACCCATAATTTTTCTCGCAGCGCCGATGATGACGCTGGCAACGGGAACGACTGAATCCTACCATAAATACCGGGGATGGGCGAAAGGTTACTTGTCCAGTAGAATTCTCCTTTGAAGCACGTGATAATCAAAATTCAGTCGCACTTGCACCTATAACTTCACAGCGCACGTTTTCGTTATTTTGTTCCTGAACGTACGAGAAGTATCGCCCATCCCGAAAATAGATATCTAGAAAGAAAAGTTTTACGTTCGCTTTCTTGCCGCCCGGACCTTTTCAAGCCTTTGGTAAAGCAGCGCAAAATACTCGCGGCATTTCTTCCATACAGCGGCCGAATCATCCTTGCAACTTCCGCTTCATCCCGACCAAGAAAAATATTTACTGCCCGTGGCAGATATGTCGGCCGTGAAACCTAAAACCAAAAAGGATGGCTAACTGATGGTGAAGAAGCGCAGACTTAATTTGGGACATTCAACCCCATAAACCAACTAACCAAGCAACCGATAAATCTGGCACTATGAAGCAGGTAGGCCGTAGGCCGGTGAGTATGCTTCCCAGCCAGACGGATTTCGCCGCTCAGTGAAACTTAGATGTTAAATTTCTGAATATGATATCAACTTTTCCTTATAGTATAATATACTGTTATTACTTCACCTTTAGTACATCGCTGAGTTTCTGGTATCTCACAAATGCTCCCTGAGATTCGTCACATAAGCCCCATATGACGGCTGTACAAAAGCGCGACTGTTACCTACTACACGCCTGATAATTAATGCGGCTTGAAACGCACGTAGCCGCGCTCTAATCCGCAAATATCTACCAGAATTAATAAATGGGGTGTATTTGGACCGATTAACTATTTTAAACTTCACTCGATCGCTTCAAACGATCTCTACACGTTTTTGGCTCATAGCATGTCTAAACATCTATTGAGAGTTTCATTCTGACTTCGTTTGCTTAGATAAATGCTTTTTCTATTATAGGTACGATCCGCATGGAACATCATACAAAGTCAGGTTGCTGGTCTGAACAGTTTCAATAAAGGCTTCTGCATGCGTCATGTACATAGTTCGTCACATAGTATTCTCATGAACATCTTAGTTTTGTTTGAACGGGGCATGTTCAAAGCTGTGTGATGTCAGCAATATCCTTTAAAAATACTGCGTCACAATAACCTCATGCAGATTTTTGCATACTCAACTGAAACAAATGCATAAAAAAATCGGATTCTTCCTACGTTGAATGATATTTGTTTGAGGTATGAGCTTTTAAACTGTGAGAACTCCGGGGAGCTCGCCCTCAGCTCTGATGGTGTCTTTGCAAATGCAGAGCAGTCCGCTCCGAAGACCAAGCCAGATGGCCCGTTCAATGGCAACGCGAACCTGCTGGCCCCACAGCGTGGCGAGGAGCACGATGCCCTTGAACAAAGCTTCTACTGCACCGAAGATGTCGCCGGCAACAAAGACACGGTTTGCCGGTCAGAAAAGACGCTGGTTCTGATGCAAGATGCACTGTCGTCCCTGGTGTTTGGTGGAGCAAGCAGCTTCAAAGGCAAGAATGACCCCTCCACATGCGTCAACAGGTTGACCCTTGCTTCCAAGAGCATGGGCTTGACGTACGCCAATGCCTCCTCCTCTGCGCACGACTGCACTGATGCGTGGACAAGGATGTTCCTCCACTTGTCTCAAGACCACGCTTGGTGGCAAGGCCATGGACATAACTTGCACCAAAACATGTTCCGAATTCTGCCTTGCTCTAACTGCTTCACCGGAGAGCAATTTAGACTTGCTACTGTAGTTCCGCAACTCTGGTTGGGTTTCCACAGGAGGGACAGCCGAGAGAGAGGTAGAATACTAGCCCGGCAATACAGCTTCTGATGACTGCAGTGGAAAATATTTTGGGTGGGGTGCTTAAACTCCGCTTTTAATGCTATATCGTCACAACATTAACGGGGCTTGTCTGTGCCTCCACGTACGAATTTTCTTCACCGTTCATTATCTTTGCCTCTGGCTTAGTCAATTAACTATTTGTTTGTTATCTCTACTATCTAATAATTATTCCCACGGCATACAGCTGTCAGCTACAATGTTATGTCAGATATCACATAAAATAGATATAAAACGACGCTTATCAAAGCCGTTCGGACGTTCCTGCGTGACCTAGGGATTGAGTGCAAGGTTCATGGAGGGTTCGATTTCCCTCAACCTTCTACCTGTGTTGACAGCCTGTTATGGTAGCTCCTACTAAATAGGCGATCAAGTGGTCGCGTGATGTCATTAAGCTCTAAGGCGATGTCAAGTGGTCGTGTGATGTCATTAGGCGCTAAGGCTTATCAGTTCCCGTCTATATCAGCTATTATTCCCACAATTTTTCTCACAGCGCCGACGATAACACTGTCAACGGGAACGACTGAATTATTTAGTTTTGAGAAAGGGGCTTTTAACGCTGGTAAGACGCAGATATATGATCTTGTGTACGGCCCTTCTTTCTACATCATCATCATCTAAGCTGGATTTTAGTAGATAATAATATAAGCTTCATGGAGTTGCGTACACGTTCCCTGCAACCGATATTGCATTCATGAATTACAGGCAATCCGCGCATTGCCGGAGCACCGATTGAACTGTGCGGGCCACCCGTAGTATAGATACCAGGGGACAGGTTACGTGTCCAGTACAATTCTCATTACAAACACGTGACTCTTTTATCATCACTGCGCACGTTTTCGCAATGTTCATAACGAACGCCCGAGAAGTGCCACGTATCGCGAAAATACTATGTTGAAAGAAAAGTTGTGCGTTTGCTTTCTTGCCGCTCGGATCTTTACACGCTATCGGTAAAGCAATGCATTGTACTCGCGGCCTTTCAGCCATACAGGGATGGAATCATCGTTGCAAACTTCCGCTTCATTCCGACAAAGAAACGGGTTTACAGCACGTGGCAGGTATGTTGGCTGCGCAACCTAAAACCAAGAATGTTGGCCAACTGATGGCGAAGAAGCGGAGTTGCTCAGGTGTTCTAGAATACGCACTTTAGCAACAATGCTTCTGAAGGCCGACCCTAAATCTCTTCCACATAGTGACTTGCGCTCGCTTTCATGCATTTTGGGTGCCGCATTAATCGCGAATCTCTTCATTTGATATCTTAATTACCTCGAAAGTGGACTTAGCATGATTTTCCCAGCTACGATATGATGTGAAATGCCGCTCGACATGTTGATAATATACCGCTTAAAAAAGCCTTATGAAGGTGCCTGCGTAGCGTAGGAATGCTCTGTCCAAAAAAAGAAAAAAAACTATACGACCCAGCGAAATATACAAAATATTCCCTTCGGTTGTAAACATTATGCAGACTTTTCTGCAGTTCTGTAGCACTCACTAGTAGTACTGGATTTTTTTTTCTGCAGACGTTTCTGCATTCTGTAGTTCAATAGTAAATTATGTTGTAAACATATAATTCTTCTGTTACTACAGAAGTTCCTGTTGTCAAAACAGGTAGCATGAGAAAAAACCAAACAAGTTATGTCGTAACAATAGGAAATCGTTTATAGGCTTTTCCGATAGGGTGGCATGTCAGACTCAGAATGCAAGGCTCCTGAGGGGTTCTATTACCCGCACCCTTTTATCTAAATTTGCAAACCAATTTTCCGAGCTCCTGCGAAATCACCAATGTGAAGTAGTTGCGTGACGTCGTTAAAAGTCAAGGGTTATCAGTCCCCGTCTATGTCAGATGCTGTAGTCATCCTATCGCTTTTCTCTCACAGCACCGGCGATGATGATGACAAACAGAACGCCGGTGTTTTTCTGAAGAACTGTGGTCTTAACGCTACCATGTTAAGAAGCAGATACATGATCTTGTTGGCGGCTATTCTTGATACTACACAATCCCGGTCCGCCAGTGCCGGCTTCTTCTGAAAAGGTGCTGCACGAGGTTGTTCTTCAGGCCTGGATGTGTCTGCTTCGCATTGCCAAGTGCAAGGGGTTGGTGAATGCCTTGCTGGAGAGTCGACACAGCCAGAAACACTGTATCAAACACGTCACCACTTTGTTCAGCGGGGACGGCAATGGTCCCGGATGAAGACAGTGCAGGTCACAGTGAACTGAGGCTGAAGCTGACAGAGTGCCTAGTGACTACCCATTTACGTGCTGTTTATTGTTTGTTAGTGGACTGTGGTGGATATTGCATTTTTAGATTCAGTTCAGCTCTAATAACATGCCCAAAAATATCTTGAGAGTTCTAGTTTTGCTGTTTTGTTTATTTAAGGCAGCTGCATTGGGAAAAGCTTTAAATTATAAGATCAGAAGAAAACATTACACAGACTCAGGTACCCCGTCTTTACAATTTAAATTTATGAATACTCAACTGTAATGTACATAATTCGTTAAATTCAATTCTAGTCAGACCTAAATAGCGCAAATCTTCCCGAGGCCAGCAGCATCTACAAATAACCCTGCCTAGCACGCCAGGCATGCCTGTTTTATCATCGGAGATTTTGCTGGGCACTAATACTTTAGCGGTCGAATTCATTCACATTCACTCCTTTATTTTCCATCAATCATAACATGCGCGATAAAGGCTAGGAAAATATAAATATTTTCTAATGATATGCTTGACTACGAAAGATTATTACGTGTTCAATCCGTAAACAAAATTTATTTCAATATTATATTAGAAGCCATGCTTGTCTGCAAGCCACCGGAGACGTCGAAATCATTCCAAACGATCAAATACACCAAAATAACACATTCATTGGGAATAAACATGCTAATGGCGACTAGCTGCTACAAAAACACATTTGTGTGTTTGCCTTACTATTGATGAAATATGTGTGCACACTTTTTATTCATTAGGATAATGCAGATAAAATATGCTTTCAATACGCCATTTCAGCATTTCTACAGTGCACGAGCCACTTGAAATGTGTGAACAACTCTGCCACACCATCTACGACAATGGAAATCAATTATTGCCTCCTTCTATAAGTCCAGAGTAAAGCTAGGCAGCTAAGCATCCTTAAATAAAACATTGAAAGTTTCGTTACAAATCTGGTGTATAGTGCGAAGTGATTTTGACGATTTTATTTGCGTGCCACTAGATTTGTAACGAAACTATGCTCAGACGGTAAATGGGACCGATGAACTCAAGCGAAAAAGTGGGGTTGTGATTTCAGAAATTTGCTCTCAATCTTTGTTTCTGTAATTCAACAACGTTATATGTTTTCAATAATTTGTTTAAAAACAGGCTAGCTTGCAACTTCACATAATTTTGCTGTCAATGCTTTTTTTAGTTTACAGATATGTTCTGTCCCCGGCGTATTGACAAATAAAAAGCTCACTGTGATAAGTTTTGGTTAAGAAATAGAGACATTTTCTGTACTGCTAAGTTTTCTGTTTAAAATTTTCTGTGATTTTATAGTTTTTTTGTTCAGAACTGCAAAAAAATATTTCTTATTTAACCACAATTTTTTGTTATATGGCGTTTCCTGTTTTTAATTTTTCAGTTCTTTTTTTCTCTCGCAGTCAAAATAAGATGCAAATATATATTTTTTACTCGTCTTTCATTTCACATGGTTTTCTACCTGTAAGAACAAAAAAATTGCGTTAAGCGCTAATTTCTTCAATGAACACCATTTTTGAAGCCAAAGCCTTGCTAACTCCACCTCACGAATATCGTTTGGTGCTGGCAATACTCGATGGCACCCGAGCAACAGCCGTTGTCTAGCCACCCAAAAAGGAAAGTGGAAAAATGCAGAACAGATATCATTGTAGCAGGGAGCGAACCTTCCGTCTCGTTTGGTCTAATATATGTTCATAGTTGCCCACTACGGACTTCAGTGTGGCGCAACTAGTTATCTTCTGTCGAATCGAGTCTATTGCGCCTCCCATCGTCGAACAGCGCTTTCGGGGTTGTTATACCATTTCGCTTTCTATTCAGCATTTACCTACTATCGAAGT
The DNA here is from genome assembly GCF_055883805.1 of Amblyomma maculatum. Taxonomy (NCBI): domain Eukaryota; kingdom Metazoa; phylum Arthropoda; class Arachnida; order Ixodida; family Ixodidae; genus Amblyomma; species Amblyomma maculatum. Next base: position 39,103,206 of record NW_028146738.1, on the reverse strand, counting down.
AATAATCAGTTTTCGATAGAAAATACAACAGACGACATAAAATATTGAATCTTTTGCCTTCCTAACATGGTTCCAGCTGGAAAAGAGAAAATTAGTTTTTTCGTAAGCGTATTTTGGTCACGGAAGGAGAACCGATATTCTCTGTACTGATACAGAAATGTTCTTTAAAAATGCCTGTAATTTAACACATTTTATATAGTGAGTTATGCAATTTTTCACAATTTTTCGCACAATGGCTTGCTTCAGTTTTATAGAAATATTTTGCTCTAACGCTGCAATGGGTTTCATTCCCTCCTGAAGCGATCACTGCTTTTAGGCGGGAAGGGAACCCATAATAGTATAGCCTGCCAGTTCTTTAACAGCGCTGCGCAAGCGTCGACTGCACGGAGCTGCTGCGCCGGAAGACGCAGGAGATGTCAAGCGAGGGCAAGAGAATGCCCACCATTCCTGCAGCTCCAGTTAGCGTCGCCAGCTAGGCTGTTCTGATTGGCATCGGGGCCCGAAGAAGCTGTATCTGCTTGTTTTCACCCGCCATATGCGTATATAGTCCGAATAATATCTTGAAGGTATACACATTTGCAATAAAAGAGCTAACAAGCCCAATATATCTTTGTAGTCGTTACCTTGGCAAAATTATTGTCGATAAAATTAAATATCCTCACCCTGATTACTTATAAAAGAAACCTTCTCGCGACAGCCCTAGCAGATGGAGCCACAGACAAGTAATATTTGGAACGTTAAATCATCATCATCATCAGCCTGACTATACCCACTGTAGGACGAAGGCCTCTCCCATATTTCTCCACTTAACCCGGTTCTGTGCTAGCAGCATTCACTTGACCCCTGCGAACTTCTTGACCTCATCCATCCACCTAATTGTCTGCTGCCTCCTGCTACGCTTTCCTTCCCTTGGAATCCAGTTTGTTACCCTAAGCGACCATTGGTTATCCTCTCTTCGCACTACATGTCCGGCCCATGCCCATTTCTTCTTAATTTCCACTAGAACGTCAGTAAATGAAGTTATTTCTATGACCCCACTGTCGCTTCCTATCTCCTAATGTTACCCCTACCATTTTTCGTTCCCTAGCCCTCCACTAAAGTAGCATGATATCCCTCCCGTCCTTCAACAAATCTATAGTTATCTGATCCTCTCCAGCTGATTTCCCCCTTTTCATAGTTTCTATTGCTTTCTTAACCTCGTGCTTCGTCACTGGTGGAACGTCTGACTGTTTTTTCCCTATCGCCAATCTCATTACGGTCCTGACTACTTTGGCTGCTGTAGAGATCAGTACAGAACTCCTCAGTTACTTTGACTACCTTGTCCATATTCGTGATGTCATTGCCCGCATTTTCCCTTAGCGCATACACCTGATTTTTAGCTATGCCCAATTTCGTGACCGCTTTAAGGTTTTCCCCGTTCTTTAAAGCATGCTCAATTTTCTCTATGTTACACTTCCTTATATCGGCCACTTTGCGCTTATTGATTAGCCTTGATATCTCTGCCAAGTCTATCTGGTCTGTTGGGTTGGAAGCTTTCATACTCTGGCGTTTCTTAATCAAACCTTTCGTCTGCTTAGACAGCTTACCGGTATCCTCTCTAACTATCCGACCGCCTACCTCTACAGCGCACTCTGCAATGATATCTCTGAAATTATTGTCCATTTCTTCTAGGGTAACGTCGCCATCCTCAGTTAGAGCTAATTTTTTATTGTGCGTTCCTAATCTGTTGCGTTCCTTCTTCAGATTTAGACTAATACGAGACCTCACCATCCTGTGGTCACTGCATCGCACTTTCCCAATTACCTCTACATCTTGTATAATGGCGGGGGCTGAACACCGTATGAAGTCAATTTCATTTTCAGTCTCCCCGTTAGGACATTTTCATGTCCATTTCCCGTTCTTCCGTTTTCTGAAGAAGGTATTCATGATTCTTAAGTTATTGCGCTCTGCAGTCTCAACTAATAACTCCCCCCGGCTATTCCTAGAACCAATGCCACAGTCGCCGACTGCCTGTCTCCTGCCAGCTTTTTCTCTACCTTGGCATTGAAGTCGCCCATTAGTATCGTATACGGCGTCTTTACGTTTCGCATTGCCGATTCTACATCTTCGTAGAAGCTTTCAACTGCATAGTCATCATAACTACATGTGGATGCATAGGCCTGTACAACCGTCACTTTATACCGCTTATTAAGCCTAATTACGATGCCTGCCACCCTCTCATTATTACTATAGAATTCATCTATATTACCCGCTATATACTTATTGACAAGGAAACCTACTCCTAGTTCTCGCCACTCCGTTAAACCTCGATGACACAGTACATGCCCATCCATCAGTACCGTTTATGCCTCATTCGGCCTCCTAACCTCACTAAGCCCTATGACATCCCATTCAATTCGCTCCAGTTCTTCTAACAGCACTGCTAAACTAGCTTCACTATCTAGACTTCTAGCGTTAAACGTTGCCAGGGTCAGTTTCTAATGGTGGCCTGTCCAGCGGAGCCAGGAATTCCTTGCACCCCCTGCTGCGTCACAGGTCTGACCGCCGCTGTGGTCAGTTGTTCCGCAGCCGCTGGTGACTGAGGGCCGGGGTTTGATAGCACTAATCATGGGAGGTTAAGGTTACACGCTATCACCAATCGAAGCCACGAGCATACAGCAGTTAGAAGAAGCGCTTGCAGAATAAGGGCATGAAACTTGAATCAAGGGGTTGCGTCCGACTGCGCAGAACAGCCAAGCAGACGACACTCGCTCAAGCAGCATGATTACGCCGCCTTGCTCGTTCCCTCTCCCAATTTCCGCTCTGTTTCGGCTCGGCGTCGCTGCACCGGGCAGTCGACGCTCGCGCGGTGCTGTTAAAGAATTGACAGGCTGTACGAAATGTTTAACGCAAAGTATTATTGTAAAACCGGAGCAAACCAACAATACACTCAGCTTGGGAAGGAACACGAAGAAGGAATTTACCTACAGGTAATTTTGAGTTAACACAGTGAGTTCAAGGCAGTGGTGTCAGCTTCCTAGTTTTGCATTTTGTTAATAATTCTAAATTTCTTTTTTTTTTCTGGGAATTTGCCAAGACTGTCACATACTTCTAGAGACAACGCTGTTGTCTTGGCACTTCTGTTGCCGTGCTTCCTTCAGGGTTAATTGCAGAAACTGCCCTAAGGAAAACGAAACAAGAGCCTAGATTAGTGCACCAGAGTACTATTTGCAAGTACCATTAAATTTGAAAAGTTAGAAGCCAGAACTGTCGACATTTCCGAAATTTCAGGGCTTTCCCAGTGTTTGGCAACAATATTGCTATCACCAATATTTTCATTTATACGCCACATGCAGCTACACCAGCCATGCCTAGCAGTAGTAATATCAGCCCACAGCTCAGTCAAATTATCATCACTGACACAGAAATATATCGGCTGAACATAATTAATCTCAGATGCCACTAAAAGATCGAATGTTAGCTTTAGAAAAGCAATAAGGACTCGAGGGATCATTGAATTTCATCTTTCAGTGATTCATTGCTATCAATCGAGAATAAAAATGAATTACTACAGGAGACAAGAAATGTCGATGACACAGTAATATCCGGCATAAAGGGGCTTCTCGTTCAGCCCCTCACTTAGCGATAAGAGAGGATTCAATTCTTCAATTATTGTAAACTACACTGTATTGAATGCTACCCAGTTACAAATTCATACTCGTTCACACTATACCACCGTAAACAAAGTTTAATTAAAGTCTAGTAGTGGAAGGCCTTACAAAGTGCATCCGCCCACAATGTGTTGAAATCAGGTAATAGGTGAGGTAGGCGCAGCCCGCGCAAACTGATTGCGATGAATATGACAGGGAAGGGGTGCCGGTCAGCGCTCGACAGTCGGGAATTACTGGAAAGCGGGACTTTATATCCGCTTTGTCCAGGAAGTACACATCGAAGAAAAAGTGGTTTCGCTTGAAGTACAGGATTCGCCGCCGCCGCAGAAAAGTCTCTTGAAAAAGCTCGCATGTCCAACAAGCATCACCACTGTAAAATGCAGAACAGAATTATTTGGTTTCCGTATCCCTTTGCCGCTGCTGCCAAAATGGCTACGTGTGGAGAAATGTTAGGTAAAGAGTACCCACGGGATATGCCGAATAAAGGTGCTGTAGCACCCACCTGCATACTGCATATCCTCTCCAAACTTAAAGGTGAATGCCACGCAGTTTGTGGCAAGGAATTTGCTCGGTGTCTTGTGCCAAAGTAGATTTTTTTTTTCTTAGGGGGGGGGGGGGGGGGGGTAGAAGGGGGGAGTTTTCATACCATGCGTTCTCCGGCTGTAGCAATTATTTATAATGGGACCTGCATAAACGTAATTCTCATCAGTATTGTTTCCATTTATTCACATGAAAATAAATCTAGCGGCTAAGTTCGCTAGCAAAGTACAATTTAGCATCCACAGTTTTTATGTGCGAAAGCATAGCGCCATGCGCGCCCTAAACATGACACAATAGTGATTACTGACAATGACGTCATCACCAGGTGACGTCGTCATGACGTCAAACCCGACCATATCAAATAAATGGAACTGACGTCACAATGACGTCGCATCTAGTCATGATGTCACCAGGCGATTCATGCATATACGAAGCTTGGTTTACAGAAAAGAAAAGTCGCAGTATATGTCACAATTCTCGGCACACATTTGTTAATACGTTTAAGATGAGGTGCTTAACTGAAACGATCATCGCACCTGGCGCCTGCACAGTGTTACATCCATTTAGTGATACTCTGGTTACGATCTGGAACACCATGGATAAGCGTTTAACAACTTAAATGAAACGTTAACTCCTATAATTATGCACCGGCTAGTCTTTTTGCTGTAGGTTTTGTACTGGTTGCTAATGCACAGAGTAAAGCTTTGAGGTCGCGCTTTGTCTCTATTCCCAACTATAGACCTTTTCACGACCCTGGGAGAAACCGGTTTGACTGGGATGTGAAGCAGGCGGGGGGGGAGAATCCGCAGCATTTTCCTGTGCTATGAGCACAGCCCAGTCTCCAATATGGCAGCGCCCTTTGGCCAATTTTGAAAAGGTCTATACGTTGTTCCAACACACCACATACCAAGTGTAGTGCATTTATTCTGCGTAGGAGGTGACAGTTACAGATGTCAGAGATAACTGACTATTACGTCAAAACAGGTCACGTCATCATGACGTCACATCCGACCATATCAATTAAACACAACTGACGTCACGATGACGATACAAACAGTCATGACGTCACCAGGAAATTCACGCATATACGAAGCTGACCCCGCCGGTAGTCCGATCCATGCGTCCGTAATCGCCTTTAATTTGGCGCTTCCTCGAACGCCGCACCACACAGCACACAGAAGCAGACACCGTATAGCAGGCATCAGCGGCGTTTCAAATCGCTTTGCAGGAAAGAAGAGGCGCTGTAACTGTCACAATTCTCCGCGGACACCTTAACCGAGCCGTAAGAAAAAGGAGGGAGAAGGAACGTGGGATTGAAAAAAGAGAGTAGCAAGTGCCGTAATGTAGGACTTCGAACCATCCTGCAATAGACGCTTTCGCCTCATCTCACTTTAGTAGTCCTAAGTGGCCCGTTGTTTTTTCCAGAAAATCCTACAGGGTAGACGAACTGCGTTAGTATGCTGATTTAAAATCCTCTTTCTTTGTAAATGTATGTTATGTTCGATTCCAATTTTCTTTTTTTTTTTTTGCCGGACACAGAATTTTCGGTCATCATTTTTGGATCAGTAATGTGTAAACCGAAAAAAGAATGTGAAAAAATAATACTCATCAATGAAAAAAACGTCAGGAGAATATTTAGCTCGGTAATGAAGGGTATCACGCGAAAGGGTAGGCAGCCAGCCGAATTTAAACCTCAACTTTAACCAACCCTAATGTACGAGACTGCGTTGTCCAGCTGTACGTTGCCTGCATCCTGGGGCCCCGAAAGATGCATTCTTATTCAGCCTCCCCGCCGCCATTGAGCAATCCAAGATGGAAGCTCCTTTCATCTTTATCGCATCATGTGGCCGCGCTAAGCAGCACAGGTCGTCAAAGTATCAGTTCCCATGCTAGCGGTCAGCACACCAGCTGCCTGCGTCTGCTTGGGGTTTTTGCAAATAAATAGCCGATCACTACGCCGATGATGACGCCGACAACTCCAATGCCGTATGTTCTGATTAACTGGGCCGTTAACGCTACCTCGTTAAAGTAAAACAAGAAACAAAAACTTCAAAATCGACGTTTTCAGAATAGATCGATCATTAGTGACCAAACTTAAAAACCAATAATGTCCAAGAAAAAAGTAAGCGTGTAGAATGTATTGTGATGAAATCAGCTTCAGAAGCTAGGAAGGTAGCATTCAGAAAGAGACACTAAAAGGTGAATAATAGTTTAGTTCTCCACAGGGATAAGCGTTGTAGCCACTGGTGACGTTTGAACGAGGCATTGCTTGGCCAACATGCCTTTCTCCCTGTGTGCTGCTGCAGGCTCCTCGCTCTGCAAGATATAATCTTTTCAGCACCTTGTGCTATGTTGCTCCGTGATAGCAACCGCGCCGGATGCACTTGGCACGACTTCTAAACGTCCGCCGCGAGGTCACTCTGTAGACGCGCTATCCGTGGAATCTGGCGCTCTTAGACACGCCTCTATGACGCACACCACCACAAATTCCCTAGCCGCAACCCGCAGAAGCGTCTTGTATTTCTGGGTTGTAAGCAGCTCACTTCTTGCTGCTTGAACAATACACCGTTACCTAGTAGGCGTGTATATGGAACATAATACTTATTTTCGCTGAAAACGATTACGACGCAAGACGAGCAAGTCTGCCTTACCTTGTAACCGAACGCAACACCAGCTTTCGCGATCTCCACCATATGATAGGGGCGCCATAAACACACAAATGCTGATTATCTGGAGGAGCGTTTTTAACCCCTGCCTTAGAGCAGTAATATTTTAAAGGGCACTGCAGCACTTTTTGCAAAAGTGGGGCTTCAATCAGAAAGCCATAGTTTTTCATGCTGCGAGCGCGAATATCAGATTAAAATTAGGCAGAAGAAAGCAGAAATACCTTTTTTCAGCAGAAATACGCAGCCCGCGCGACAGGGCTCAACGCGGGTCACGCCGCTGCCCGTGATTGGCCAAGACGTCGCGTGACGACATTGTGAGGACCGGGGAAGCTGCCGATGCGGGTCCTTCGCTGCGCTTTATTGATCGCAGCTCTCTGCGGCTTTGTGAATGTCATTACGGCATGCCATTTCCACACAAATGACAACCGGGATTTTTAGCGCATGTACCCGTACCAGATGAGCCCACAAACGATGCAGCACTTACGTTGTGGGGAGCGTAGATATGGCATGAAAACTTGCTTTGGTTTCTGTGAGGCATTTTGAAAAGTAGTGTGTGTCATTATTAGCAGAAACTACATGGCCGTCAGCGAAACATCGGCCCGCATATTCCTGGGAAAGAAGGGCAGCAAACAATGCCCTAGCCGACTACCTCGGTCTCAGGCCTCTCGCCCCGTCCAAAAGGTCATTGTTGTGAAAAATGAACCCAAAGCTTGGTGTACAAATACTGCTTTGAATGCCAGTCGTGGTACCTTGAGGAAACGAAGAATTTTATAGAAAGGGTGAAGCAGTACACAGCTGCCACTAGACAAATGAACAATAAGCGAAGCGCGGTTGCGCAGCTCTGCAATGCATACGAGGCATTGGCGGGGCCATTGTGCTGGAGACCATGTCAAATGCGCGCCGAATGATTGTTGAGTCACACGACATTTAGAAGACGTTGAAAGCCTTTCCTTTTTATCGTACTCTCACAATACATGTTTAGTGAATTGACAGCTGACGTATGTTGAAAGCCAAGCTGCAGCTCCTCCACAGCCATACCTTCATGAGAAAACCATGTTCCGAACTATGTTTTCTTACAAGAACGTCGTCGTTTTCATTGCCAACCTAATTTGCATCCCCAAACAAGACAGGACTATGTAAAATGACGACGCAGCAACGAGTGCAAAATCGCAAGGCCATGTATGAACAACTTCGATGATTGATTGCTTGGAAGCACCGAAGGAAACCTCGCTCTTTGCGCTCCTTACCTGAATGCACATATACCCAGCTGAGCGGTACACTCCGTATCTTCTAATAATGCTTCCGTAAGGGTTCCACGAACATATCAGGCACATGCCGTACTGAAAAAGATCTCTCAGTCTTCACAACCTAGCTTCGACACAGCAGTGGGCTCTTCTTAATTATCTGCTAGTTCGCAAAAAGCATCAGCGCGTGCTACTGATGAGTTGTCCATGTTTAGCACAGAAGCCGTTGCGCAAAGTTTTTCCGCAAAAAAAAGAAAAACAAGACACGCAAATAAAACCATGCGCCGATGCTATCTGAGTGTCCCATCATGAAATTGCAGTCCATGAACGGATCGCAGATGGCTGTTCCGACTGTTTTGTACAAGCAAACAGAAGGAACCGATTCATGGTTCTGTCATGCCTTTTTGTCAAAGCCCTATAGAAATCGCGTTAGGATCAAACTACATGTAGTGACAGTTACGGAAATGCTTCGAGTAGAATGTTTCCTTTGGTCGGCTTAAATTTATCTCTCTTCTCAGCAACGCCGCATTGCGCCGCAAGCTTTTAATACAATGTAAGATTATATCGTCGCGTCCACAGCTGTTCGTGCATCCGAACACATACAGAGCTGTGTTGTATCAGGTGCACCACACTAAGTTGACGTGTTTTGTACGTTCGCAGCGCACGCAAAACGAGGAACAGCGCACGCCGAAAACCCCGTTCGTTGGCTCTGAATGCCTCCGGCTCCTAACGGTCACCTAACCATGGACGGAGAAGCGAGGTTTCTCCTTCCGCTTTCCTCTTCTGTAGCAGTCGTGCGGGGCGCGGGAAATTTGAACTGCGCGCTTTCAGTCGAGGATTGCGCAGGTCTTTTATACATAATCGAAAAAAATTACTTCACAGACGTGACAAACAAATAATCTACTTCAAAAGCCTATAGTATTGGTACATTTGAAAACCGCTGCAGTGTCCCTTTAATGATAGCTGCTCCGAGGCGTAAATTCGATCCTCTTCGTCTTCTTCTCCTTCTCGGCCCGTTGAAACGTGCCTCACGCCCACACGAGGAGAATTGCGAATGCTCTGTGGCATACACATCGCACAACTTGTTCTGTCTTCTCTCTAGTTCTCTCGCTGCAAAGTGAACAGTGATTTCAGCAAATATATTTCTCTGGATGCAACTTAAAAGGGAACACACTTTCATACAAGGCGTTCAGTGATTTGGTGCAGTAAAGGGCACCTTGTCATAAATACGGCACACCAACATTTCATGTCGCCTCCTGTCTGTGTTGACCGCTGTATTTATGGCTATTTACATCCAAAGGCATTCCATATTGCAACATAAAAGAGACACAGCCTCATGGAAAATGGCAGTAATCTAACTGCCGCCGCTTCGACGACTCTCTGAAAACTGCTGACAGATATGCTGAGCGAACGAAATAGTGGTACCGAGAGGGCAATGACCTTTCGACGTAAGTGGCGATTCGACTATGACCAACCATGAACTATTGAAATCTGTCAAAGAAGCATAATCTTAAAGACTGCTGAGGATGCACATGTTATTGCTGGCAGTAAATTCGTTAAAACGTCAATTTTCACTTTATTTGTGTTGACATTTTCGAATATAATCGACCTGAAGCGCCAGCTTTCAAGATCATATAACATGAACTCCGACAATAATATAGCTAGCCGCATAGACATCTGACTTCAAAACATCATTTTATTTAAAGCACAATCTCGGCTAGTGAAATTTTTGTGGAATTATTTATTGGACGCTTTCCGCTGTGAAACATCGAGATGCCACAGTAAGCGGGCTACAAGAGTAGACGTTTGCCTTGCAGAAAAGTGAATTTTTGCGACTAGAAATTTGTCCTTCTTTAAAGAGATTTGAATATAGGAGAAAAAAAAAAGAAAAAAGCATTTCGGCAAGAATACAGGACGACATTTAAGTATACAAAGAATAGGGCACATTCCAAAATTGCAAGCATTGTATGAATATTGCAAAAGTTTTTTAGCAGCCTTTGTAAGGTGAGATCGGATTTCTCATGCATAGATTGCTCACTAATTGAAAAAAAAAAGCTTGTTCAAGCAACAAAAGCAAACAGACCGGTATCCCATTCTCATTTTTTTTTCATAACGTTAAGTGATAATAATGGAGGCGATTTGAAATTAAATTTGATAATGATTAACTGGGGAGATCAAGCAATGCCCCTTTCTCATCTAATTTGTCTGTTTTGCTAGGCTTTAGAAGTGTTATGCAAGTCAGGTTGATAGTCTTAGCATTAGATGGGCGCTCCTTGAAGTGTTATATGGTTATCACGGCTGTCTAATTATTTACGTGTAGTGTTCTCGTACAGATTTTTTAAAAAAGGTTAGGTTAAACAAAAGTCCGAGTGGCAGAGGTGATCTTCCAATCTACGGTCCTTTTCGTGAATGTTTGACAGCTGTCAGTTCTAGGCTTCGATCAGAGTGAAGCAAAGAACAGAGACCTAAAAACCCTCCAGCAGTGGTACGTGTCTTATTAAGGTGGAGTTAAAAGCCAGATGGTCAGACACAAAGTACGTCAGAAGAAAGTAGCGCTGAGACGATGCAAGAGAAGGCGAGGACAGAACGGGCACTGCTGTTCAAAGTGTATGAACTGATATTTAAATGCTTCCGACCAATTAGGAGATAAGGTGCAGGTCTCTACGATACGGTCTCTTTTCAAAATACGTGCCTTGCCTTGGTAAAGGGCAGAATAATCTACCCTAATGCCATGATCATGCAATTCATTGTAGACAAGAATTGCAATTTTTGGGTGAACTATTCTGCTCGTCATCAGCAAATGGTGCTTTAAGTAAAAATGCGCATTTATGATCTAATGAATCTATATTTTTTATGCAACGCAGTTCATTTTTGCAATAACTTAAACCTCTGCATGTTTCTCTTAGGGGCAGCATCCTTTCCGGGCCTCGAAATAAAGGGTATAATTCGTGCTACAAGTATTTTGTAAGGGCAGATTTTCGAGGCCTTCTAGGTAATAATCAGTCCAACTGGTCACCGTGGAATGATTCATGAAGGGGAAAAAGGAAGATGATCGCGAGAAAGCGAGTGCCACGCGCTGCATTCGGAACGTGGCTCGCGTAGGAGCTGCGGCAGCGGTGACGTATCTAGCCGCTGGCTGACCAAATCAGAAGACCAGTTTCCGAAGCTACCGGGACACTTACTCCGAGCTAACAGCCTGATTTCTGCCCAGGATAGAACATATATGCCCAGGCGCACGGACGGCTCCTTTGAGTTCAGCATCGTGGCCCTAGCTGACGATGCGGCCAACGCTTCCAACACCGGTTCCAGAACCATCTTTGCCGAGTCAGATCTCGGGGGAGTCTGGGGAGCTCGCAGCATTGTGTCTCAGCTCAGGAGACCTCCATCCATACGCCGTGCATGGCACGAAGCTCTCGAGCTCAACAATTTGGCCCACTCGCTGCAGCCGGCTGCTGTGGAACGAGCCTAGTGTCAGCGCCAGCGCTTACACTCGCGGCTGGAGACCAGCGCCGGGACCTACCAGCAGAGCCGGTAGAGTTCCGTACACACGAAACCAAGCTTTTCAACAGCGAGAACTCTGTAGAGCTTGCCCCCGCCACTGATGTCTTTTCAAATGCAGAGCAGTCCGCCCCTAGGACCAAGACAGATGGCCCGTTCAACGGCGACGCGAACCTGTTGGCCCCACAGCGTGGCGAGAAGAACGATGCCCTTGAGCAAAGTTTCTACTGCACCAAGATGTCGCCGGCAACAAAGACACGGTTTGCCGGTCAGAGACGACGCTGGTTCGGATGCAAGATACACTGTCGTGCCTCGTGTTTGTTGGAGCAAGCAGCGTCGAAGACAAGGATGACTCCTCCACATGTGTCAACAGGTCGACCATTGTTTCCGAGACCATGGATGATCTACGCCAATGCCTCTTCATCTGCGCACGACTGCACTGGTGAGTGGACAAGGATGTTTCCTCCGCTTGTCTCAAGACCACACTTGGTGATAAGGGCATGGACATAACTTGCGCCAGCACATGTTCCCAATTCCGCCATGCTCTAACTGCTTCACCGGAGGCAATTCAGACTAGCTACTGTAGTTCCGCAACCCTGTTTGATTTTCCACAGGAGGGGCATCCGTGAGATAGGTAGAAGATTTGCCCGGCAATACAGCTTTTGATGACTGCAGTGCATATCGCCGGTGCTGTAACATTTGATTTCCGATGGGTGGGCCGAAGAAATAGGTTTGGGTGTGGCGCATAACTCCGTTTTAATGGTATGACGCCACAGCATTAACGGGCCTTGTATGCGTCGCCAAATACTGATTCTCTTTAGTGTTCATGAACTTTGCACTGGCCTAATAATTGGACTATTTCGTTGTAATCTCTCTTATCTAATAGTTATTATCCGGGTCTATAGCCGTCACCTCCGATATTATGTCAAATACCGCATAACATAGACACAAAGTACCACTTAACAAAGCCTTTCAAATGTTCCTGACTGACCTAGGAGTACAATATGTCAGACTCTGAAGGCAAGGTTCGTGGAGGGTTCGATTCCCATCAACCTTCTATCTGTATTGACAGCCTGTTTGGCAGCTCCTACCAATAGGCTACGTCAAGTGGTCGCTTGGCGTAATTAAGCTTATCTGTCGGGGGCTTATCAGTCCCCGTCTATATCAGCTGGCATATAGTTACACACATGATTTTTCTCACATCGCAGAAGATGACGCCAGTAATGAAAATGACTGAATTATTTATTTTTGAGAAAGGATTTTTAGTGCTGTCATGATAAAAATTATATATATGATCTTATTCATGGCCCTATTTTCTACAACATCAGCTATGCGTGCTTTTAGAAGATACTGATTTAAGCTCCCAAGACCTGCGTATACTTTTCCTGCAACCGATATTCCATTCATTAAAAACAAACATTCCTCGCATTACCAGGCCACAGATAGGCCAGTGTGAGCCACAAGTAGTAGATTCTAGGGGGTCAGGTTACGTGTCTAGTACATTTTTCTTTAGAAACAAGTGATACTTATAATTGTGTCGCATTTAAGCCTATAAATTCACAGTGCATGTTTTCGTAATGTTCATCCATGAACTGACGAGAACGATCGCCCGTCACGAATAATTATATATTGAGAGAAAAGTTTTGGGTCCGCTTTCTTGCCGCGCGGACCTTTCCACGATGTCGCTAAAGCAGCGCATTGTACTCGCGGGCTTTCAGCCATACAAGCATGGAATCATCGTTGCAAACGTCCGCTTCATGCCGATAAAGATATGGTTTACAGCGCGTAGCGCGTTTGTCCGCTGCGCCAACTAAAACTAAGGATGCTGGCTAACTGATCGTGAACAAACACAGAGTTACTCTGGGATGTTCAACCTCATAAATCAACTAACCAAGCAACCCAGAAATCGGGCACTGAGAATCAGGTAGGCGGGGAGCCGCGAGGATGCTTCCGGGCAAGACGGATTTCGCCACTCTATACAACTTAGGTGTTAAATTTCTACATATGCTATGCACTTATACAGCTTTTATACTATAATATGATATTATTAATTCACCTTTAGAAGTCCCCAATGTTCGCTGGCATTCGTTAGATATGTCCTGTATGTCGGCTGTCCAAAAACGCGTCGGTTGCCTACTAGACGCCTCATAGTCAAGGCGGTTGAAAGCGCGCAGCTACGCTCTAATCCGCAAAAATGTGCCAGAATTATCAAATGAGGTTTATCTGGACCGATTAACAATTTTAAACTTTAGTGATTGCTTCAAAAGACGTCCACTTTTTTGGCTCAAAGCATGAATTGAGAGTTCCATTCTGACTTCTTTCTTGGCTTCTATCACAGGTGTAGCGATAAATTCTTTGTCGATTATACGATCCGCGGAGATCATCAGACACAGTCGGGGTGTTGGTCTGAACAGTTTCAATAAAAGATTCTTCGCTCATCGTGTATATAGTTCGTCACATAATATTCTCCTGAGCATCTAAACTTAATTACCTAAACGGGCGACGTTCAAAGCTGCCAGATGTCAACAACGTGCATTAAAATACTCCTGATTCACAATAAGCTGATGCAGATTTTCACATACCGACTTAGCAGCCTACTCCTCATCCGGTGTTATCAATGGTTGACAGCCCTGATGATATTACTACAGATTTCACTATGGCAGAATCACCCATAAACCACCTCAAGACAAACATTGCCCCCGGACACGATGGCAAACTTAATCCCTTGTTTCGCAATATAAAAGTGTCGGCTTTACAGTCTCTGCTTGATACGTTAATTGAAGTGTGGCATTCTGGAGTGATTCCGAGAGAAAGGAAACATTCTATTGTTTTGACAATGCCAAAATCAGGTCCATTGCCAGTTTCTCTAACGTCCCTCCGTCCTATTTCCCTTACACCTGCTATATGTAAGCTTTACGAGCACATTCTAGCAGCTCGCTTGTCATGATGGTTGGAATCAAATACTTGTTATCCAGAATCTCAAATCGGCTTCCGTCCTCTAAATTGGAGAGAAGACGGCCTTGCAGTTTTCTCTGCTGATGTACTTAATCATTCTCCCGAGAGTCATTTGGTTCGTACTGTGATCGCTACAGACATCGCAAAGGCATATGACAATGTCCTTCACTTGTCACTTCTTGGCACCATTCAGAATCTGTCTCCCGAATCGCTTTCTTCTCTCAAATCACTCCTTTTTAAGAAACAGAACCTTTAGTATTCGTGTCCATGGGAAGCCTTTTGTTTATTTTACCTCCAACCAGGGGGTTCCTCATGCTCCATCTCCGCCTCTACATTATTTACCTTGGTTTTTATTCCTCGTGTCCGAGCCCTAGAAAGCATGTCTTCTGTACGCGTTCTTGTGTATGTCGACGACGTGACTTTGTAGTCCTCTCATCCAGATGCGTCCGTACAACAGTCGGCGCTCCAGCACGCGCTGGATGTTTCAACATCACAGCTCCCCACTTTGGGTCTATCCATATCATGTAATAAATCATATTTTATTCGCCTCGGAAACAGATCTGGCTTACAGAAAGCAGCATCTTTCACTTTTACGGTGGATAATTATCAAATTCTTCAAGTAGAATGTGTTCGTGTGCCAGGTCTTCTTCTTCATACATCTGGGACTGGAACAGCTTGGCTAAAAACTACCTGTAAATCGTCTCAAGCTGCACTTAGTCTGATTCGTCGCATAGCTATGCGCTCAGGTGGAGCGCGTTCCGATACTGCTCGTCGGCTCGTGCGCTCCATCCTTCAGCCGCGGATAGTGTACCAGGCACAATTTCAGTGCCTCACCCATCGTAAATGGGACTCTCTTGAAGCTATCAGTCGCGAGGCTATGCGCGCCATAACCTATCTCCCTCGTCTTGCACCCATACCCGTTCTGCACGAATATGCTCAACTTAATACATTAGCTGAACTCATCGACTAGCGTGAGACAAGCAGAGCAAGGAAAATGTCGCTTCACCTCCATCGCTTACCCACCCTTCCTCCTTGGTCGTATACTATCAACTCCCAGACAATCGCTCCACTGCTTCGCAGCTGATATCAGCCGTGCATTTGCCTCCAATTTGCATAATATACACCGATGCATCACTCACAGCTCGGCAGGGAGTTACCGCTGTGTACAGTCTCTCCCATCCTCATCTTCTCTCTCGCGCAACGTACGTATGGCGTGGATACATGCAACACCCTTGCATTGGAGCTTCAGGCGATACACAACTCAATTAGTTCCCTCCCACTCGAACCCACATTTGATACTGTTCTCATTTACACTGACTTCCTAGCCGCCCTTCGGCTGTTCGGCGCTGTTCGGCGCACATTCAAAATTACACAATCCGTTCACCAGCTCTGTAAAAAATATCCCTGTCCTGTTCGTGTACACAGGATTCGCGGCCATGCTCACGATTTACATAGTATCCATATGGATAAAATGACCCACCTTGACACATAAGACATCCCGCCACCCTCCTCTCTTCCTCCAGATCTGCTCATGTCTCATGTTTACGAGAAAGAATCTTTGCACCAGCGAACACGCGCTCTTATTCCTAAGTGTTCGTATCCTCTCCCCCGTAATCTCTCTCGGGAGGAGGAGGTATTTGTGCGCCGGATTCGGGCAGGAGCTGCTCTGACCCCTTCTGTGCGTCATCGGTGGCGTGACCAACGCTTACAAGTTACCGAAGAGTGCCCGCATTGTGGTGTTTCACCGAAACTGTGCGATGAGAAGCATCTGTTATGAACCTGCCCAGCTACGGCATCCGTGAGACAATGCTACCTACGGAGAGTAGGCCTGCGGATGGACCGTGAATGTGATTGCCGGAAGTGGACGCTGAGCTATCAGTTTATCGGCAACATATGTGATTATTTAAGGGAGACTTGTTTGTACTCTTTCTTCTAGTTTCCTCCTACTCCCTGTTCCCTTTTAAATATGGCTGATGGAAAATACCTCGACTAAAAAAAAAAGAAAAAAAAAGGCCGATCTCATACAAATGGTACAATATCATTTCTCATACGCTGAATGGGGTTTGTTTGAGGCATGAGAAATATACGTGTCTTCTACGCAGGCGCTCGGGGGCCAAATTACGGGACTCGCTCTAAAGTTTTAGACCGTGACGTCTCAATGACGGCACCAAGGCGCCTCTGCGATATGTCAACTTATGACGAAACGCGAAATCAACCAATAATCGGCAGGGTGCAGCCCCGTACCGCTTATTTTTACGACAAGAGGTTTATTCGCACGTCAGTTACATGTTTGCTAAGTTTTTTTATATACATTGTGTGTGAATAAATTAACTAATGCTTTATTTTTGCAAGAAGCAGCATTTCTTTTTCAACATCATGAAAAAAAATATCAAGCAGCAGCTACAGTTTTGCAATTGAATGGTCTCGTGGAAAACTTCTGTCGCCTTGAAGGTGCGCTGGCAGAGGTAAACAAGCCGTACAAATGGCGCCCTTCAGTAAAACAGCTGATTCCACGGCCAGTTCTGATTGTTGTGCATTGTCTGAAGTCGAGATACTGTGTGGTGGTTCTATATGCGTGAAGAAATCTCATTCAAAACAATGCATTCGGGGCTCTGTTTGTTTTTCCTTAACAAACAGACACAAAAGAAACATCGACCGTGGGCACGCTCCATCGGACAAAGTAAACTTTTATGGCCGCACGAAATTCTCACACACAAATTCTTCAGTTAGAACGAGCACAGGAAAAAGAAATGAGGTGGAGCATACCCACTATCAACCTCGCTCGTTTTCACCTGTTTTCTACTGTACGTCGCCTTCGCCAACGCAGTTTGATTTGCGTGCACTGCGAAGCGTACCCACCCTTCAGAGCGCCAATCTTGCAGATAAGGTCAGCCATTACACGCACTTACTTGTTCCCGTGGGCTTTGAGAGGGCCACGATCTGCGAAGACTTGATTTACTCCGGAGGCAAAAAAAAAGAAATAATAAAAATCTATCGGAGCGCGCACGCCAAGTCGTACTAGGCATAGGAACAACCCGCCGGAGAAGTAGAACGCATTCTCACACACTGCCCTTCGCCGTTGCTTGAGCCGGCGTTGCCGCTTCAAACACCGCAGCCAGCGCTCCACCACCGATGCCGTCGCCATTTTCGCTCCAAAATGTTTGAGACCACCTCATCGGGCACTACAAAAATAGTTTAAAACCACGGACATAATTAGACGCGCGACGTATACTGTTTTTCTCGAATCCGCGACACAATCGCAGCATCCCGTGACACAACTTTTCAATGTGCGACGGCGACCAATAGGAGCGGACGTTTTAGAGCACTCTCAATTCTAGAGAGGCCCGTAATTCGACCCCGGACGTCACACTTTAGCAATACTGTTTTTAGAGGCCGACGCTAAATCGTTTCCACATGGTGATTTGCGTTCGCTTTCGTGCATTTTGGCGCGGTCTTTATCTCTTTATTATCTTCATTTGTTATCTAAATTACCTAGTAAGCAGTCTTTAGCAGCACGCTTTTCTCAGCTACGATATTATATGAAATACCGCTCGACATAGAAATATCCCGCTTAACAAAGCACTATGGAGGTGCACATAGGGACCCTGCAAAGAAGTTTGGTGTATCGCTTGCCGCGCCGTAAGACATAGCCTAGCGAGAAGAGCAAACACTTTATGGGCGCTCCCGTAGGGCATTTTTACGCCACCTGCACGCGCTTACAGGGATCAGATTGCACGCAAAGCCGATCCCCTGTACGGCGTGCCTCAGATATCTGAGTTACGTTGAGCGTTTGGGCAAGGACGTTATCTGCCACACGCGTGTCTATAATGCTGAGGAATATGGTCGGTCATTTATCGCGAACCAAGCTGCTAACAGCTGCAGTTTTTAGGCGCACTGTGGAACAATCGCAGCGCCGCCTAGGCAGGGCAGGTTCCCGATAGGAGTGCCCTGTTTTAAAGAAGCTATACAACCGACTAAAGAGTACGACAAATCATTTTGTTCTGTCGTGAACGTTATTTTCAGTAGTTCTGCAGTACTCTATAGTAGTATTGGAGTTTTGTTTCGGTTGACGTTTCTGAAATCTGTAGATAGTAATATTTGTTGTAACTACAAAGAATGCCGACGTTATTACAGAAGCTCCCGTGGCGACAACAGGTTGCATGCCAAAAACCGAACAGAAATTATGTCGTAATAACGAAAACTTTCTGCAGCATTTCCCGACAGGGCGCCATGTCAGACTCAGAATGCAAGGGTCTTAGATGGTTCGATTACCCTCCCGCTTTTATCTGAATTGGCAAAACTGTGTTCTAAACTCCTGAGAAATCGCCAGTGTCAACCAGTGTCAAGTAGTTGCGTGACGTAATTAAACGCTAAGGCTTATCAGTCCCCGTCTATATCAGATGTCGTAGCCATGCGGCCATGCCATCGGTTTTTCTCTCGCAACGCCGGCGATGATTCTGACAACCCGAGCGACTTTTTTTTCATTTTTTTTCTTTTTTTAGGAAACGGTATTTGTAACACTACCGTTTCATGAGCAGATACATGATCTTGTTGACGGATATTATTGATACTACAAAAGTGCCCTCGTGCCCACTCCTCCTGACAAGGTGCTGCACGAGGTTTGTTATTCATGACTGGGTGTGTCTGCTTCGCAGATGCCAAGTGCGAGGGGTTCGCGAGGGCCGTGCTCGAGTCTCCACAACGAGCCACACTGCATCAAACAAGTCCCCGTGTTATTCAGCGCGGAAGGCAACGGCCCTGGATGAAAGTGCCGGTCATCGGAAACTGAGGGTGAAGCTGACAGAGGGCTTAGCGGCTAGATGCGGACATACTTGTACTAAGGCACTGCCTGCAGAGTAGCTGTTGGCCTCTGTCAGGCGGCTCATGCAGCTTTGCGAATCTCTCCGCTGGTCTGTGCGTTGTTTTTAGTCTGCTTCAGCCAAGAACGCCATGGCCACGTGCTGCTCATCAAACTGATATCTCGGCTTCCCCACTTTACATACTGTGTTATTGTTTGTTAGTGGACTGTGTGAATTTCCAATTATTCGATTCGATACAGCTCTATACATCGCCCCAAAACGTCTTGAGAGATCGTTTTGCTGTTTTGTTTACTTAGGGCACCTGTATTGGGAAAAGCTTTGGCCTTTGTAAGATCCATGGGAAACGTTAGACAGACGCCGGTAGCCCGTCTGAACAATTTCAGTTTACGAATCGTCCCCAGTAAGGCATATCTTCTGAGTCACACCCTAATAGCTGAAATCTGCCCACGGTCAGCAGCATATACAAATAAACCAGACGTGTAGCACACCAAGCACGCCTGTTTGTTCATCGGGGATTTTGTTGCGCACTACTACCTCAGCTATCGAGTTCATTCACATTCACTCCTTTAGTTCCCATCAATCCTGTCATGTGCGATGAAGGTATGAAAATATATTTTCTAGCATTATGCCTGACTGCGAAAGAATCTCGCGTGTTCAAAAAACAAACAAAATTTTTTCAACAATACATTAGAAATCATGCTTGCCTGCAAGCCACCGGAGACGTCGAAAGCATG
The DNA here is from genome assembly GCF_055883805.1 of Amblyomma maculatum. Lineage (NCBI taxonomy): Eukaryota > Metazoa > Arthropoda > Arachnida > Ixodida > Ixodidae > Amblyomma > Amblyomma maculatum. Next base: position 39,083,099 of record NW_028146738.1, on the reverse strand, counting down.
CCAGAAGATCACATATACCAAAATATCACGTTCCTTTCATTACAAAATTTAAGCGCGAAGAGCTGCTGCAATAACGCACACTTGAGTGTTTTGATACCTCGATATTGGTGGAATTTGTGTGCACACTGTTTCATTTGGATCTTGCAGATCAAACATGCTTTCAGCGACAGTTTAGCATTTCTACCATCTATGAGCCAGTTGTAAACACGTCAGTAATGTTTGAACTACTCGGTCCCATTATCTACAATCTCAATGAATTAATTATTGCCTACTTCTGTAAGTCCAGAGCAAAGCTAGAAAGCGAGGCATCTTTGGATAAAACATTGTTTAATACCTGACCACAATCACCTTTAGAGTTGAAAATATTTTTTGTTTTTAGTATGAATCACCGAAACCTTTCTTACGTTAAATAGGGTAGTTTTTATGTGTCCAACAGCCTTGTCAGTGCAATAATTATTTTTGATTTCACTCCGGATCTACGTAAGGTAGAGCAATTGAGTTTACGTACGTGGTTTGCCCTCCTTCGGTAGCCTTCCTAGCCCATGTAGAGTAACCCGCTTTGTTTGGAGGTGATATTAGAGGTCATGGAATCAAGGCAGAATTTAGCTTAATGCGTGTGCCATAGGTGCCACGTTCAAAGCCCATAATACCGCAGAGAAGAAAATTACACTTCCTATTAACTAATGGCGTTGAAGAACGCCAAGTAGAACACGTGATAGAGGAAGACAGCGAGGGTGTAATACTAATATTATTATTATTATTATTATTATTATTATTATTATTATTATTATTATTATTATTATTATTATTATTATTATTATTATTATTATTATTATTATTTACACTCCGCTCTCTAGTCTGCACTAATTTTAACCGCTTTAACAGCGTGCAATCAGATTCTTAACGAAACTTTACTCAGAATGTAACATGGAACCGATTAACTCAAACGATGAGGTAAGGCGGGGATAAGTGGAGCCACCGCTCCACTTCTTCGCCGTCTTCCTCTATATCACACGTGCCCTTTTTCTCCGTATTCTATGGCATATAAGCATACTCGGCCGGGAGTCGGTAAAATTTATGTCAGCCACCGCTTCCGCCCGAAGTCGTCAAAAAGCACGTGCCAGACGTTTCTTGCATTAGACATTACGGTGTCCTAATAGCTGCCAATGTAGGTACAGTCTGTGAAAATTGTAGAGCCCAGAGGGTCTGCTTCTGAGCCACATCGTGAAGCTTGTAATGCATTTACAGGGCTGCAGATCTCTTGATGGTAACTAGATTTTTTGTCCTGCCTTCTCCAGTGGGAAGGATCTCCACTAATGTTGAATCAGCACCACTGCAGAGCTCAGAAGCAGACCCCCCGGGCTGTGCCACTTTTTACAAAGGCTGTACATCCTTCCAGTTCTTGAAAGGTACCGTACGAGAGTCGGCTGCCCTCCGCTGTTGCGTCGGAAGACGCAGGATGTGACGAAGCGTGCGAGAGCAATAGCACGTCCACAGTTCCTTCTGCTGAATTCAGCGTCGGCTGCTCTACTGTTGTCATTAGTGCGAAGTAAACCCTGAATCGAATATTACGCATCGGGACTCCAAAAAGCTGCCTCAGCTTGTTTCGTTGCGAAAGCAACATTACGCCAAGTTTCGGCCCGTCGCGTAGTCCGTGGCCGCAGTCACGAATAACCTGGAACAGCCGCGAAGAAGACGAAGAGGAAAAGCACTAAGAAGAAGAAGAGGAAGAAAAAGAACGCTCGGCCACCCGCAGCTAATGCTTTCGCTTCGCATTCGGTTCAGCAAAGTTGAACCATTCTAATGTTTTATCTCTTGTATACATTGCGGCTAGTATCTGTAAATAATATTTGCAGTAAACAATTCACAATGCCCAATAACTACTTACAAGCACTTGTCTCTCAACAGTTATTCGTCTACAGCATGGCCATATCAGTGCACTAAATAATGTAATAAACATCAGCGAGACAGTACCCGCAGATGGTACAGGGGACAAGCGCCTTAAGCGCAACGTTGCAACTTTGCTGCTATCAAAGCTGCAAGCACAAAGCTGATAGAATAAGCTATAGCTAAAATAAGCTCTCTCACAACTCGGACGTAAATCGTGACTTGAGCGGCTGCTTCAGGGAAGCAGATCAGCCAAGCAGACGTTTTGCCCTCAAGCAGAACGCTTACATCCCCACCCTTCCCCCCCACCACCATTCTCGTTCCCTCTCCAGATTTCGGCTTCGCTTCAGCTCAGCGCCGCTGTATCGACCATTCGATGCTCGCACGGCACAGATAAAACATTTTCCACACGTACTGTTTTGAGCTTTAGGAAAGAGAACGCGGGAATGCGTGGCAGATAGCCGCATCGAACTGGAAGCGAAGCTCGACGTAGACGTTGAAAAAAAATGAGTGTGGTTCAGCTCCGGGTAAACCTCGTTGGGTAGCGAGAGCAACAGCTGCATGGCTACGCTTAGGATAGCGTGTAGGCTACGGTTTAGCAGCGGCCGGGCTGTCCTTCTCCAAATTGGTCGATTCTGGCCGCGCGCTCCTAGATTTATATATACACGAGTCCATACAACCAACGAAAAAAGTTATGCGCAGCTGTCGCCTGTTGTGGTTATGACGTCACTTATGCGACACCGGTTCAGCGCGCGGCCGAGCACTGCCGCGATCGCAGCTCCTACACACCAGCTGCTACCTGTGACTTCACTCGGCTTCTCGCGCATGCCCAGCTTGGCCCCTCCTGTACCACGCGAAATGGCTCGACGAATAGAGTAGTGTTGCTTTTGCAACAATAATGTGAAGGGAGTGTTGCTATTTCATGTTCCCGCTGCATCCCGTGCACAACGAGAGGATTTTGCATGGGCAGCTAAATGTCCCTGTGGCGTAAGGCTGCCGGCAACTGGTCCCCGTTCTCTTAACGCAAAATCGCAACAGCGGTTGATAACAAAATAACCACGTTAATCTTGGCGCTTGCGCATAAAAAATGAAATGTACAGTGTTTCTCAAAAGTTTATAGCCCAGGGGATCTGCTACTAATCCGTGTACTAGTGCTGCTTCAGCATTTGTGGGGGTCTTCGCGTTGAAAAGTGTAGGCCGAAAATAGTTTTATCTTCGTTGGATTAGAACACTGGGGAAGCACTACTCAGAAGCAGACGCCCAGAGATCTAAACGTCCGGCTGTACAACGAAAGAAAGCGATACGACATGCATTCTTGCATGCGGGAAGCTTGTGACATCACGCATGGCCCATGTATTGTTTGCACATGGTTTGTCTTGGTAGCACGTCGTGCACCACCGCCCTTGATCACTTTTGCAATTCTTGATTGTAGCAACGCGTAGAGGGCCTCATCGAGCGGGTAGTTCTGGCATCGGCGCTCCCGTTCTGGTTGGACTGGGTCCGATAGGTCTTTGGCGTTTTGCGATTTCAGTTATAACTTCGAAAATCACGCTTTCATTAGCCCCACGCGTGATCAACAACACCAAGGTAAGGAAGGTCTTGTGGCCACACTGCAAGCATGACCTATCACTTGAAAAATATTTTCACACTCTTTTTGCAGTATATAAGCTGGAGATAGATCCTGCTGAAAGAGGTAGGAACCGTTTGGCAACGTTTCATTCAAGACGCAGCGAATCAGAACGTGGGCAAGTATTGTGATGTACGCGGTGCTTCTGAATTTTCTGCGCATTTTCACCAGAGGGCCTAGCCCGTCGCAGGACAGGGATCTACGCTAACAGACATGCGCCAACTGGCCATGACCTGCTTGATAATTTTTTGTCAAACCCCCGCCGCGCTCCGTGGTGTTTATACAATTTGATTGATAATGTTGATTGACCTGAGAAAAAGCAACTACTCTCTTCCAGTCCTGCGCAGTCCATTTACTCGAATATTTCGCAAATGTAAGGCGAGAAGCCCTACTTGATTCCGTTTTGATGGCTTCTGTGCCTCAACACGGCTTCATAATCCGGCCTCTCTTATCAATCGGCGGACCTAGGTTCACTGTCGCTAGGTTAACAGCTTGACGCACATCCCTTACACGCTGGAAGCTGTCCTGGGCTGCAGAAGCTATAATAAGTAGGTCCTCCTCATGCCTCTTCGTGGTCTTCCGCTCCGTGCGGTATATACGCTTAGACAATTCGGTTGGCCTCCATAAGTGGCCGTCCTGTGAGACGAGCGATGCGCCTTTGCCTGTAACTGCTTAGACAGAGCTCTACAATTCTGATGCTGTTATTATCAGACACCCTGAGCATCTTTAATTACGAGAGAATTGTGCCAAATCTGCTTTGATAGCCAAGGAGTAGAGGTTCTGTGTGCCGCACCGTTCCGAGACGATGCGTCTAGCGCAGCAGCGTATCCGATTGTTTCACAGCAGCAGGCGGTGAAGTTGTAAATAAAAAACAAAAACAGCCAAACCCTTTGTCGTATTGGTTTCTTTTTGTTCTCACTTTCTTCTATCCTTTTTATTGGAAGGCCTTAATAAAAATTACCGACGATTACGTTACTTCCTAATGCAAAATTTGAGCGCAGCAAATAAGCTGTTTCACCTTTTCGATAGATTGAGGAAAAGAAATCGAGCAACACATGTATGCGCTATCACTGAATTTTTTTTTTCACACGTTTTCCTTTAAGAAAGACTCCCTTCCCGGCGGCGGCGATGAGCTTCTGCTTCAGCCTCGCTTACACCTGGTTGCTCTCGACGGTGGCGATGAGCCTCCGCTTCGGCGGTGCGAACGGCAGGGTCTTCTCGATGGCGGCGATGAGCTTCTGCTTCAGCCTCGCTTACTCCTCTGGATTCTGGCGGCGACGGCGCTGCGCCTCTGCTCTGGGAGCTCGTTTAGCAGCAGCAGCAGCAGCAGCAGCAGCAGCAGCAGCAGCAGCAGCAGCAGCAGCAGCAGCAGCAGCAGCAGCAGCAGCAGCAGCAGCAGCAGCAGCAGCAGCAGCAGCAGCAGCAGCAGCAGCAGCAGCAGCAGCAGCAGCAGCAGCAGCAGCAGCAGCAGCAGCAGCAGCAGCAGCAGCAGCAGCAGCAGCAGCAGCAGCAGCAGCAGCAGCAGCAGCAGCAGCAGCAGCAGCAGCAGCAGCAGCAGCAGCAGCAGCAGCAGCAGCAGCAGCAGCAGCAGCAGCAGCAGCAGCAGCAGCAGCAGCAGCAGCAGCAGCAGCAGCAGCAGCAGCAGCAGCAGCAGCAGCAGCAGCAGCAGCAGCAGCAGCAGCAGCAGCAGCAGCAGCAGCAGCAGCAGCAGCAGCAGCAGCAGCAGCAGCAGCAGCAGCAGCAGCAGCAGCAGCAGCAGCAGCAGCAGCAGCAGCAGCAGCAGCAGCAGCAGCAGCAGCAGCAGCAGCAGCAGCAGCAGCAGCAGCAGCAGCAGCAGCAGCAGCAGCAGCAGCAGCAGCAGCAGCAGCAGCAGCAGCAGCAGCAGCAGCAGCAGCAGCAGCAGCAGCAGCAGCAGCAGCAGCAGCAGCAGCAGCAGCAGCAGCAGCAGCAGCAGCAGCAGCAGCAGCAGCAGCAGCAGCAGCAGCAGCAGCAGCAGCAGCAGCAGCAGCAGCAGCAGCAGCAGCAGCAGCAGCAGCAGCAGCAGCAGCAGCAGCAGCAGCAGCAGCAGCAGCAGCAGCAGCAGCAGCAGCAGCAGCAGCAGCAGCAGCAGCAGCAGCAGCAGCAGCAGCAGCAGCAGCAGCAGCAGCAGCAGCAGCAGCAGCAGCAGCAGCAGCAGCAGCAGCAGCAGCAGCAGCAGCAGCAGCAGCAGCAGCAGCAGCAGCAGCAGCAGCAGCAGCAGCAGCAGCAGCAGCAGCAGCAGCAGCAGCAGCAGCAGCAGCAGCAGCAGCAGCAGCAGCAGCAGCAGCAGCAGCAGCAGCAGCAGCAGCAGCAGCAGCAGCAGCAGCAGCAGCAGCAGCAGCAGCAGCAGCAGCAGCAGCAGCAGCAGCAGCAGCAGCAGCAGCAGCAGCAGCAGCAGCAGCAGCAGCAGCAGCAGCAGCAGCAGCAGCAGCAGCAGCAGCAGCAGCAGCAGCAGCAGCAGCAGCAGCAGCAGCAGCAGCAGCAGCAGCAGCAGCAGCAGCAGCAGCAGCAGCAGCAGCAGCAGCAGCAGCAGCAGCAGCAGCAGCAGCAGCAGCAGCAGCAGCAGCAGCAGCAGCAGCAGCAGCAGCAGCAGCAGCAGCAGCAGCAGCAGCAGCAGCAGCAGCAGCAGCAGCAGCAGCAGCAGCAGCAGCAGCAGCAGCAGCAGCAGCAGCAGCAGCAGCAGCAGCAGCAGCAGCAGCAGCAGCAGCAGCAGCAGCAGCAGCAGCAGCAGCAGCAGCAGCAGCAGCAGCAGCAGCAGCAGCAGCAGCAGCAGCAGCAGCAGCAGCAGCAGCAGCAGCAGCAGCAGCAGCAGCAGCAGCAGCAGCAGCAGCAGCAGCAGCAGCAGCAGCAGCAGCAGCAGCAGCAGCAGCAGCAGCAGCAGCAGCAGCAGCAGCAGCAGCAGCAGCAGCAGCAGCAGCAGCAGCAGCAGCAGCAGCAGCAGCAGCAGCAGCAGCAGCAGCAGCAGCAGCAGCAGCAGCAGCAGCAGCAGCAGCAGCAGCAGCAGCAGCAGCAGCAGCAGCAGCAGCAGCAGCAGCAGCAGCAGCAGCAGCAGCAGCAGCAGCAGCAGCAGCAGCAGCAGCAGCAGCAGCAGCAGCAGCAGCAGCAGCAGCAGCAGCAGCAGCAGCAGCAGCAGCAGCAGCAGCAGCAGCAGCAGCAGCAGCAGCAGCAGCAGCAGCAGCAGCAGCAGCAGCAGCAGCAGCAGCAGCAGCAGCAGCAGCAGCAGCAGCAGCAGCATGGGGGCAGAAGCGTGCGCAGGAAGCGGACAACGCGATAAAGGTAGGAGGGAAGAGATAGCAGCGACTGACTGATGCTGCTGACGCCGATATTGAGTCAACCCCAGCTGCGGAGTTGGTTTCAGGGAACCGCCGCCGATGCTGACGCAAACAATATGATACCCTCGCTTCCGCAGCGCCAAGAACCAGGTCTAGCCGTGGGAAGGTGGTCACGTATTCGTCGACGTGCCGGGACCTACGTGAAATAACCGGCGCGTCGGCAACTGAAGAGCACCCTATCTGCCACACAGGAACAGGGGGGGGGGGACCCTCCCCTCCTCTTTCTGCATGGCGGCGACGGTGTTCTATGCAGTCAAGTTATCTTGACTCTCTAACGGCGTCAGCGGCATCCAGCGGTATCAGTCGGTCGCTGCTAGCGCTGCGGGGATGAAAGGGGGGCGGAGCTGGTTACGAAGCCGACGCCGACGCCGACGCCGACGCGAAACCCAGGAACGGACGCCAAAGAGCTGCGCTCTAAAACGCGCTCCCTTTCTTCACTCTCAGCCGTTGTCTCAGTTTTCCGCGAAGCAAGCGGTGGTAGCAGTTCCTAGCAGCTGACACCACACAGATATTTAGTTGCCGATGCAACTTCACTTTCACTTTCAACGCCGCCGTGGCGCCGCGTCTTCCTTTTGGAACGAAGCTATCTTCCAGGCGCTCTCGTGTTTCCTTTCATAAAGCTAACGACTGTAGCTGTTTGAGTTAGCGCTTTTGTACGATCTATACCAGTGTATACAAGCAGGAAACGGAGAAGACTTGCCGCTCGAATCTCAGCGAGTGAGGCCACCCAGCCTGCGAATATGTCAGTCGTCTAGCTTGCCGCGCACTACTTGGCTACATTTTCGTCTGCCGCAGATGGAAGGGTCGCCTATGCAGCTGCTGTACCCGACATGACAGCCCTGAGTTTAACTGGGGGCTTTCAAGCTTCAGGAGTATCGGTCAAATTTTCCTCAGGTGTTGGCTGTAAAACCTGGCGCGTGCATTCCACGATAAGGCCATGCCCAGAGTTCCTTCCGGCTTCAACAAACCCATACTCTCGACATCAATAATATTTTTCTTAGAAATTTACCAGTCACCATTGTATCATTTCAAAATGATTCTTACCACATTTATCGAAAACAGACGAATTGTCTACTGAAGCTGGTTTGTTACCTCAGAGTGTGAACGCATAAAAGCGCTATAACCTGTATTTTAACTGGGAAGCATACGGGAAAAAAATGGTGTCTAAGCATGGCTGTAACCTGCAGCAATAGAGCTAAAGCTAAGAGTGTTGCAGCGATGGTCTCTGAACCCGGCCTTTTAAATATGCGGTTTTTCTCAATATTTTTTCTTTCAGTTAGGTTTTGAGGGAAGGAAGGGGCCTCATACGTTTGGGTGTACACCATGAAATGGGGGACACCTATTCAGATTAAGTTCATGTTTTGATATTTTTTTGTAAATCGTAAATTATATTATAAGAGATGAATCTCGCAGTATCTGTCAGACTTCAGGAAAGGGGGGAAGGTGGGAGTGAAATCGGAAGGAGTGAAAGAGGTGACGTAGAATAGGGCTCCGACGCAATTTCGGCAACCTGGGGGTCCTTAACGTGCGCTGATATCGCACAACACAGGCCTGACTCTCCATTGAAGCTCGCTTTTGGGGAAAATAAATCCAAGTATACATTGACTGGACAACCACAATTAGATCAAAGTCACTTGAAGGTCTAATTTAGCGTCTCGCGAAAACCGGTTCTACCTAGCGTAATTGTGAATTGGTTTGTAGGAAAGGAGAGGCGCAATAATGGTCAAGGTCACTTGAAGACCAAATTATCAGACACGCGAAGCACAGCTCTACCTGCTTTAGTGAAAGCCGTCAACACGTCAATGCAGTGGCTCCCAAGTCGTTGAGCGCACAGGCAGGAAGTGACAAAGCAGTGCAATGGAATGGAGCACCTGCGATTCTCCAACAGAATCACGCAACAGCAATCATGTATGTATGAGCATCCAATCAACGGCGATGAATGCGAACGTTGCCAAACATTGCTTCCGCCACTTGAAGAATTCACTCTCATACGACTGAAGTTGTTTAGACGACCCCCCTCCCCCCCCCCCCCAATTTATGAAAAAAAAAATTGAAGTGTTTCGTTCGCTGTCGCTATTGGCACTAGCATACTGACTTTATTGTGAAAACATTAAACTTATATGTATACAGTCCAGCACAATTTGAAGGCTATCGCAGGGGCGTCGATCAGTTAGCGTTCCAGGCGCCAAGCGGCCTGATTTATACAGGTAAAATCTCAATTTCACCTTCTTTTCTCCCTCGTTCACTGTTCCGCCCTTAACTTCCAACAAGACTACTAGAGTTTGGCATCAGTTTGAACATGTGTAAAATTGATAGCCTTATTTAGATGTATTTAAAGGTTTATATGCCATTTTCCTAGATTTCCCTGAAATACTCAAAATAACAGATGGTTAAAATAATTCACTGACGCTCATTTGCATTCGCAGCCTCGTACAATAATGCGTTTTCTAATTGACTGCTCTCGAGTTTTAGACGGCTGAACAGATCTTTTTCTGAGCAAATTAAATTTATAGTTAATTCCTGAATAGTCAGAGTCAGCGCCCTCCATATCTCCGCGTGATTGCTGCTTTTAAAAAAATAAGAACGATTATTTAATTTTAATCTGGTTGCTAATAGTAGGGTACAATTACCTCACTAGGCTTGCTTTTATTTACCATCTAATGTTACGCTCAGTCTGAAATAAAGAAATTAACAATCATAAAAAAATTAGAAGGAATAAAAGTATCTTAATTAGAGCTGGAAATTGTCGTCGGTTCGGCATATTGTACTTTACGGTGTGAACTTTAAACTGCCCATAAAAGAATGTTTAACGACGTTAAGAACACCGCACGACCCGTGGGAATTATATTACTTACTTTCGTATTAAAAAACTTTTATACAGCATATTCAACACCGAAAACCAGCGCGACTAAAAGGATGCACCTCCTCTTCCCTCCTCAGATGCGCAGATGCGCGAGACCAAGACGCCATCTGTCGCTGAGTGTCCAAGCGCGTTCCACCCACGTCACTTCTGCACAGCCAGTGAAATTGCTAACCCACTTCCGCCGCTCTGCTTCAGAGGCAGCGCGGTGGCAATGAGACGTTTTTAGGTGGATGACACGCTATCGGTGGCGAACACCATTTTTCAAAAATAGTTTGCAAAGTATAGTGTTCACGCAGAACGTTTAAATTTCAGTCCAGTACTGACAAAGACACCTTATACAGATCTGTAGTATTAGAACATTCCTTTGAAACTGTTTAGAGAGACATCGGGGGCAAATAAAAGTTGGCAAGGACTTAGAAATTACTGCTCATTATTTACAAACAGGTGCATTTGAAAAAAAGTAGGTCAGCATTGATCGTTTTGCCTCCCCACCCTCCCCTTTCCAGACCGCAAAAAGAAATTATACTCATCGCTACCCTCGGCTGCGTTCACAAACTGGAAGCGATCAAGCCGAATTATTTTAGGATGCGTATCGGTGATACTAAGTCATACATTCCATTCACTACCAAACTGTGATCATGTCATCCTATTTGATACATATTTCACAAGTTTGCACCGAGGGGTGCGAAATTTTTAAGCCCAACTTTCTCAGGATCGGATTCCTTTATGTGTGTTAACGTCCCGAAGCAACTCCGTTTATGAGAGATACCGTAGTGGAGGACTTAGTAAATTGCGACTACATGGGGTTATTTAACCTTCACTGATATCAAACAGCACACATTGTAGCCTGCCTTTTCATCTCCACCAAAAAGCGGCCGCCGCAACAAGGACTGTATTCCGTATAATTGACAGCAGTCGAGCGCCCTACCCACTGCACATGAGCGGCGTGGTTTTCTCAGCACTGAACGTAGCTTGTGTTGTCAATCGTGCATCCACGTAGCAGTAAAACACTTCGCCAGCTCATGAATGCGGAAAGGTGGTTGTCTACCGGTTTCTAAACGTCAGGTTCTCTATTTTGTTTTCATTTTGCTAATTCCATAACAGTAGTTAGCTGAACGGTCGTATATATGAAAAGCAAAGATCGGATGGAGTTGCCCTTATTATCGGTTGTATTGAAGCCTATACTGGCAAATTAATTTATAGTAGCAGCTATCTCCAGGTATAAAACAACGATAGAGCGCAGCATATCCTGTGTGCGCACACAAAGTCTTGTTAGCAATGAATTAGTAGCAGGGGAAACAAAATTGCTTAGTAATCCGTTGCCGGGAATAGTTTCTTGTTTCGTCTCTATAGTGCAGCAAATATCATCGTCCAGATTTGATCTGTAACAGGCAATAACAGTGAATCATTGAGCTTACTAAAAGCATTCTGTGTTTCAGTCAATTTAATTCACTTGTGACCACATCGCTGAAATGCAAGGCGCTTGAATATTTCACCTTAAACACTGCATCATGCAACGACATCCTCGAGTCCGCCCTCACATCCTACATAGTACTTAAGGTTTCACTTAAGGCAAAGCCCCCGGGTGGAATACGAAGTTGAAGAAGAACGTGAGAAAACGTGTGCCTCCGATATATGTCTGGGGTCAGATAAGTGTGGGCAATGTGTTTTGAACTGGATGTCTGTAAATGATGTGCGTTGCTGTAATAGTACAGGCATAACCTTTTATAGCTTCTAGTTCAATAATTGATTTAACGCTAGCAGCGAATGGACTAAGGGTCTCATCATGGTCTACGGTGGATGGTGGTACCTTTAGCGCGACTTCCAAAGTACATTTAATCGCTCCCTTTAGAGCAATTACTTGTGAACAAACATTTGTCAACTATGAACTCTTTAACTCTTCAAAAAGCTTGCGAATTCCCCTTTCTCCTCCATACCATCATCTGAGCAATCTGAAGGTGCTTAAAAAACACTCTCTTCTCTGTTAGATGCCACTGAGCATTCAGTGGTCGCTGTGAAATCGTTTGTCTCTAACAGAATGTCGTGCCGATGGTGGAACGAAGAATGTGAAAAAGCATAGCGTCGTAGAAAAGCTGTGTGGAAGCGCCTCTCTCATAACCAGCGTCCCCAAAATTAGATAAATTTTAAATGTTATGCGGCATCATTTAAAAAGAAACCATTCGTTAAGCTAATGATAAATATAATGCAAATATGAATATTTATCTCTCTAATCCAAATAGTCGGAAGGCTGAGGAGACCATGTTGCCGGGCTAGTTGGTGATCCATTAAGTAAAACATTTAGCGCAAAAAAAGAACACAAAGGACAAAGAAGAACACATAAGACGTTTGACGAGCGCTAAAACCGAGCGCTCGTCAAACGTCTTATGTGTTCTTCTTTGTCCTTTGTGTTCTTTTCTTGCGCTAAATTTTTTACTTAATCACAAGGCATTGCATAGATTAATGGAACGCAACCAGAGTTCATCTGAATAACATGTAACCGAGTCAGAAGTGTTACCACCAAATGAAGCAAAATATAAATTTGAACAGATTGAAAAAACCCTTGCTCTTCGCTTTCAAGCGCAAACGATGTGTACGTTATTTCGAACTGCGCCATGTGCGGATTTATTGCAGTTGAGCCATCGGAGTAGCATTGTATAGTGGCTGCTCTGAAACCTGTAGCTCCTGGGCGCGACGGTATTACAGTCGATATGCTGAGAGCTTTAGGACAAGACAACAACTCGATCCTAACAGTTGACTGTTGTAAATTTTTCCCTGAAGACTGCTTGGTTGCCAGATGACTGGAAAGCTGCTAAAATTATGCTAATCTTCTAAGATAAAAAAAAAGGTTTGGCATGCAAAAATTTCGGCCGATTTCTCTAACTTCAAACTTTGTAAAACTTGTTGAACGCATATTTCACCTGCGCGCCACTAACCATGTTATGACCCTGAATGCCTTTACTGATGCAAAGATTGGGTTTCGTCAAGTGTGCTCCCTTTGGACAGCTCATATAAACTTGGAGAGTAGAATTAGGATTGCAATGAAGAGGAAAGAGGTGTCAGGATTGATAACTTTGGACATCGCGAAAGCATATGACAGTGTAGAAGACTCTAAGCTGTTGAATAAGATAAACGAAATTTTACCACCTTTTTACATTTTTTCATGGCTAAAAGAATTCTAAGGAATGGGAACTTTTTCTGCCCTAGAAATTTTTTAACTTCAGAACCTCATTACTAAACAAGAGGTGTGCCTGATGGATCGGTGCCATCTCCATTGATTGGTGATATATTAATGAGGAATATTCCTGTTCATCCAAATATAAAAGTGTATGCGTATGCGGATTTTTTTTTTCTCTTCTGAAAAAGATATGTTCATTCTTTATACCAGTTATTGCAAGCCTGCTTGAATGCCCTTGAAGTTTGGCTGGGTAAAGTAAAATTAATTCTGAACGCGAAGAAATCCCCAGTACTCGTTTTCCCACTGGCACACCTTCTTTATATCACCCTTGTGTATTGTGGTTCGCAGATCCCATAGATTGAATCCATAAAATACTTTTGTATATTATACGACTCCCAATTAGACTGGTGGCCTCATATCAAAAGGAACTGCCTGAAAGCCGAGCCCTTGGTCGTCTGGTGAGAATTAGCCATACGAAATTCGGTATGCGCAGACTCTTTTGTTACTCTATAAACTTATGTAAGACCAATTCTGGAGTTCGGTTGGGTGCGTTTCTCTGGCTATCATGAATACAAACTACGACCTTTGTTGCTTCTGGAGAGGCGCGCTTCAGGACTATGTTTGGGTTTACCAAAATCAGTTTAAAATGCAGTCCTCTATTCAGAGGTCCGTGTACGAGGCCTGAACTCTCGGTTTGAGCTCCTCACTGTGCTAACCTTTTTACGTGCACTTGAACCTCTGTCTGTAGTGGCTTCTCCCATTTTTATTCCACACCAAGCTGAGCCATTTTTATACATTTTAACCCTTTTTTCATTGATTTGTATTCCTATTGAATCAAATTTGTCCAAAATATTTGGGCAACACTAATTCGTTATTAATAAGTTATCTATCATACAGTCATACAGTCATCGACATCATGACTTTTCTTTTGAAAACCTGCAATGTATTCTGGCCAGTCCCCCACCGCAGGTATGTGCCACATGCACCGCAGAAGAAGAGAAAGAAGCCTGTCTAGCGCCAGTGCTCGCGCTGCGCTTTTTTGATGCTCTTCAAGGATAATCTATTTATTCAGTCCTGAAAGATGCCCAGCGCAGGTCACCCAGGCCTGCCAATTCCTGTTGGCGATTGCCGAGACCTGTGTACTGGAACAGCCTTGGAGAAAGCACTCTCGGTTACTTTGAGCCTGGCGAGTGGCGGCCCTGATGGTCCGAGGAGAACATGGTGCGGCGGCAGTCCTTCCTACCGGGTCTCCTCCTCAAGGTTCCCACTTCTGCCGGGGTTCACTGGGCACAAGTGAGGTGTTCCGCCTATTGACGGAGGCAATACGGTTCCTCGGGGGTTAAGAGCCGAGAATTTCCTCATAGATGGGAGCGTATAGAGTGCACGTGTGAGAGTACAAGTCCATGTGCCATTTATCTCGGTGTAATTCGCACAACAGCTTTAAGTGGCGGTTGTAGCTTTTTTCAAAAATGAGTCCACGCATGCTCTAAACTACCTGTCTACGTAGGTGTAGACGTCGCTTCAGCGCATTCACGTCGCGGTAATTGTTGAAACTATTGCCCCCAGCTAGTCGTACACCTCTTTGTCGGTTTCTTTTCGAGTGCGCTTTTCAAGTAACCCAGGGGTGCGAAAAATACTTTGCACGCTGAATTAGTTTTTCTGCGAGTAGTTACCTCAGCTGGACGCTCTTGCTCAGTCTAGCTCATCAATTTATTGCGCTTGCGTGTAATTTAATTTCAGGTTCGTTTTATCGAGTTTCTACAATAAAGTCACAAAACTATACCTCTTAAACGCTCCTGGCAAGCGAGCAGCAAGCGACTAGTCTTTCTCCCCATCGCAGCAACTGTACGCAGAAACTGTACAACATCTACGCTTAAGGAAATTTAACAATAATTTCAATTGAAGCACCATGGTTTCCACTTTAAAGGAGTCGCTCTAATGACTCGCCCAAGTTGTCTAATACAAGCCGTTCTTTCTGAGGAGTAACAATTACTGCATTAGAAGTAGACGTGCTGGCGCTCCCTTTAATATGCATGGATGGTTGCGTCCAGATCTGCAGCGTCCGGGCTGTCCAGCATGCCGCCGGTCGAAGAAGGCTGCCCCTACCAATCTGCGTGGCTCGCCCACGGCCCTCACAACGCTTCTATGCAGTTCGAGCTCGTTTTCGCCGACTACCGCCTAATCATCGCCGAAGACGTCAAAGGTACGCAATGTAACACTCAGGCTGCTGTGAAAATCTGCAGTGGTGGCCCTATGACAAATTAATGATATGGTGTTGTGCACGCGAGACAATTTTCGGCGTCCGAGTGGGGATTGGATAGAGATTAAAAAAATGTTTACTTCACTGATCTCGTTCCTCCTCAAGGAAAACATTGCCTCCGTTGTAAAGGCGGGGAATGCGATGGTCAGACCAGTATATTGCAGTGTGCTGGCAACTCACGCCAAGTGTCTAAATCTATGGCACCTTCTGAGCACTTTAATATTTCGTGTTGCGAATTAGCGATCTGCATGTTAGCGGCATGCATAACGCATGATTAAGTTGGGCATGATGATCGGTAGCCAGCGATTTCTACTCCACGTCTAAGCGTCACTGCGACGAAGCTGTTTGGTGAAAAAGAGTGTCACAAAATGAGACATCCAGCCAGCGTTGTTTATTCTGTGAGATTGAGTTCGAGGCCTTCAATTTGGTATTTTATAGAAACATGTATAGCTAAGCGAGCTGAATAACCTGTTCCGAATGTAATTTTTGGTAGGTGCAGCAATTCCTGGAATATTACTGGCATAGCCGCAGGTAACCACCTTTTTCGTTCTTCTTTTTGCCACTAAATATCTTAAAGTCACAGCTGCTCATCATGATTGGGGTAATCTCGAGGATGCTGCCATATTTATCAAGCAAACGATTTCCCGGATGATGCAGCAAAATGCACTTTTTCTTACTTTGGAGTGAAAATTAATACATTTATTAATATTACAAACAAGGAACCAAATATATCTACCATGCACTATATTCACGCGCTACTGGAGGAGTTCGCCATTCGGGTCTTGGTAGGTTCATGCGGAGTACCGTAAATGTCATTTGGCTGCAGGGAGCACAGGCGGGAATTCCCATTCATCGTGTACTAAGTGAGCATGCAAGGTCAAAGAGAACGTGACAAGGCAAGGAGCAAGATGCTTTATTTCATACATTGCATGTTGCACTGCACTCATTTACATCGTCAGACCCGAGCAAAGGGTCAAAACGTCCGCGTTCATGGCTGTGTTTTTTTTTTTTCTGTCTGTGTGTCCCCGACAGTATACTGAAAAATTTGCTCTGTCGTGCGCCAGGTATTTCACATCTCGGTTCCACGACATACCTGCTACGGGTATCTGTGTCATCAGAGCTTGTAGCAGTGTTTCACGACATGTATTTTGGTAAACTTTGTCAAGGTAGTATCGGTATTTAAAGTCAAACTCGAATAATCTCATCTGGTATAGCGCAAGGACTTTAATCGAGAAATGAGGTACGTGACTGGCAGGAAAAAAACAATTGCCTCTTTTATCCAAAAGAGATCGCTCATTTATGCCTACTGCGTTACGGACAACTGAAAGGGCGTAAGACAACCACTTTTTTAATGCAAGATTTAACCTCAACCGACTTGCGAGGGCTTCCCTCGGCTAAATTGGCGGCGTAGATAAACACGGAGAGTACTTCTTATTTAGAGCCTGCACGCACATCAACCACAACGCTGAACTGTGAGCGAAGGCAACGCCTATCCTTCAGCGCCTCTGTCGAATTTACTCTGTTAAGGTTTGTCTTACGGATTTTTTCATCGACCGCTCGCGTCATATTGCAGCACGCTCGATGTACAGACGCCGCCTGAAGCGAAAGCTTTCAAGGGGGACCTTTGGCCACAAGCTCGACGTTCATTGCAACACCCTCCCGATATCTAGGGCCTCGCCCAAATCCACCAGCAGCACCCGCTGCTTCGGGAGAGCACACGACAACAGTGAGCAAGCTCTTCCACGTGATATCGCCCAATGGCTAAACAGCAAGGGCTTCCTAAGAAACGCGAATTCGCCTCTGGCTAACTAAGCGACGGTCCAGTGCGTAACTTTGTACAGCAAATTGTACGTTGAAATCCTGTTAGTTATTTCATTGTCGCGTCTTACAGGAGGGCGTAGTAATTAAGGCTCAGGTAGATTGGCACACAAGTGCCAGTCGCAGGTAGTTCAGAAGAAGAGAAAAAATTCAGAGGACGCTTTAGCTTCGTCCTAAGAGTGCGCGCGTAACGTCTTTCATGCCACATTTCTATTCCTTGGATTTTCACCGGTAAACGGCTGGCATATATTTTGCCAAAGTATTTAACGTTTTTATTAGCTTGACTTTTGGGGAAAGGAAGGTGCAGTATCTTCTTCTTGTTTCGGTGGACATCTACACTTAAATGGACGGCACACAATCGGAAGTGCATTCCTCGTCGAACGCGCATGTCATCAGTTTGAATCCTTGTAGCAAATGGAAATCGACGAGCAGAGTGAAACCGAATGTGAAGAGAAATGCTATCACACCATCCTGAACGCCGCAAATGAACAGCTCCCTCAAAATTTTGATATCAGGCTGCGTGTGCATTTTTCCGACACGTTTCACTACTAAGCATTATTTGGCTCACGCGCGCCGTGTACGGATTCTATGTACAGAATGTGTCCGCAGTGGGTTTGTAGCTTATGTCTACTACTGAGCGCGAGTGCCACAACCCTAGGCAGAACGGCGCTAGCGTTGATCTAGAGGAGCAAGAGGAATCCCGTAACTCCTCTTACTGCTGCTGCAGTAGGCGCTCGAATGAATTTCTGCATTGTAACAGCTATGAGTCTCGTATTTTAGCTTTTGCTCATTAGCCGGGGCCAACATTGCACATCTTGATCTTACGTCGTCGCAGGGGTCGCCATAGTTTATCTAAGCAACTGCTGCTGTGGTCCGTTCCTGTTTTGTACGTAAAAGCCGAAAGCATACCTCCACGAAAACTGTCGCGAGCTCTTATTTCTATGTGAAAAATAAGCTACGGGAAGCTTGGTTAATGGAACTGGAATTATGTAATAAAACGAACGGTATTTCCCTTTTACGCAGCGGGCATTTTAGAAAACAAGATTTCATCTCAGTAGTTACCACTGAACACTTGTGTGAGTAGTCGCCGCAAAACCAGTAAATACGCAGTAAATACTATAGAAGTCAGTAATGTGATTTCTGCAAGCATACTATGCCCAGCGAAGGAGTTTTTAAAATTTGCATTGCTGGAAACCAAATATACGAGGCAAAAAAAAATGTATATTTCGAAATTCATTGCCGATAAATAAAATTTAAAAACGGCACTGAGCTTCAATATTGACAGCTGGAAATTTCTTAACATATTTTGGCCATTATAATCAATAGTAAGCACTGTTCATTATAGTTAATTTGGAGTAATAATGATTTCATCACTAAGTTCTATCACGCACATAACATCCGCCTTGCTTTACAATCCACATGCACCAGCCGCACGGATGTATTGCTCGCAGGGCTTGAAATAACAATTTGTAAACGGTAAGAATCACACATGGTAGGATACCATAAAAGGTCAAGTTCAATTAAGTCATGTAAATTTGACCATTCTGTTTCTCTTAAAATAAAAAGTAGAGCTTGGATCCACGCCCATGCTCGAACAGGAAGAGCGATTGTTGGGTAACTGCTTGGGCGATTTAAAGTGTAGTGTTCTGCGGTAGCTCCTCTAACGTTACTGTGTTTAAATGAAGATGAAAAATGAAGGAAGTGCTCACAGCAGTGAAACGGAAACAGGCAACAAGCACATTGGTTGTGTCTCCGGATTGTGTGTTTATGGTCAAGTATACGCGTTCAGGTTACGAGTGTCGCGTGTTACGGAAAACAAAAGGGTATAGAAAATGTGACGGAGTATAAGCGGAGCCCTTAGACCATGGCTTAAGATTTCAGTGCATTTTATCGTGGGATTAAGCGACATTGGCTCCCTATTTTCCGGCTGATCATGACTTATCTGGTCTCCGGTGATTGGGAGAGAATGGATGAAAGATCTCAGGGATTTAATGATGAGCAGTGTGGATGTGTGTCTCGGTATTGTGCAGAGTAGAAACACCCTGGGTCATCGCCTAGCTCTGTCCTGTGTGTGCTGCAGTTTTTAGTTTTCCAATGCCGCACCAACTGGCCTACATATCTACTCTGCTAAATTAACAACAATAGTGATGCCGTAAATCAAAATTAATATTTAGTACCAGCTAATTCTACAAACCCAAAGGAACCCCAACGCGAGATCAAACTGGCGAAAGAAACGGAATGAGCGGGTACAAGCAAAAAGCATCAACGGCGTCCATCGAGGCTGTCTTCTTTTTCTTTTTATAGCCTAGTTTCCTACTTCTGTTTATTCCTTTACCAAGCCGACTCTGATGATATTTTATTAGTAGATTAGATTCAAGCTGGCCCACGTTGTGAAGGATGGTTGATAAGATTTCCTATATAAGCGCTTCTTCCTTTTATTCTTCCTCTGGGCGCAGATGGAGGAGGATTTCTCCGCCTAGTGGAACAGAAGAGATATCTCAACAAAATTCGCGACCGTCGTTGAACAAACAGAGTAGCGTATCTTTCGTAGGCAGCTCTAAAGGCTAATCAATTTATACTAATTGTAGAAAATCCACGCCATACTGTAGTAAAAAAGTTGTATCACATCGACCTCTTTTTCTGCCTGGAAAAGCTTTTATATTATTTGCCTCCCAATTTGTTCGCCTATTAAACCGCGGGCGTTGTGGGTGACCAGTCCGCAATCCCCTTCGAGTTCCATATATCCAAGATCGACAGTACATTTACCCTGGCCGCGTAACCTAGTGAGGTCTGGATACATTTTAATATGTACCCCCTGCAGCTGCAGGTTCATATTACGCGCAAAATTCATCGATTTCTACGCCTTTATTTAGGCGTGCACGAAATCGCTAATTTGAGACCGACCTTAAAGTCATCCAAGCCTCTCATTCCGCTGCGAACAATTCTAACCGACTGGGCGTGTATTGATGTTTTTTGTATCCCCTCTTCGAATGTGGGCCCCTCGCCTTCTTTTTTGTTGAGAGTTCAGGAGCCTAATCGTATAAGGTGCTTTGTCCGTCGGCTATATAAGTTACCCTTAAAGCTATACACGCTTTTGGTTTAGTTTGGTTTGCTTTATGGGGTTTACCGTCCCAAAGCGACTAAGGCCATATATCTACATTTAGCTTGTGCCCTCTGCGAACAAGTATGTAAGTGTTTAAAAACTGCCAAAGAAAATCGAACAGAAAGATGCTGAGCCACGCATACCTCTCTAAAATAAAGGTTAAGCCCTATGCAAGGTATACATAAAAATTACGCTGCTAAGAGTGTACTTCGTCTGCCTTTTTTGTTTTACTTTTGCAAGGAGCAATGCTGCAATTGCAGAGGCATCGTGCATGTATGCCTACCTTAAATTCGAACTCCTGCCTCCCCCCATACACCTTCCTGCTAACCTACTTCGAATGTCTAGCTATTAAGTCATTTTATCTGCACCACCTTAATACCTAGCTGTTTCTATAACCTGTATTTTAATTACTAATTAACGACCTTGTCTTCTATTACGTAGTGCAAATACAGATTAGTTAACCTTCATGACATGCACGGGCTCGCTCAATATGAAAGGGAACAAAATTTTATCATTCAGTTAAGGTAAACGATAGATACTTCGTCATTAAATGTGCCAAGCATACTTTTTCTGTTGCTGAATAGAATTCTCTTGTCATAGAAACGTATTCTCCAAAAGTCACTTTCCACTTTAGTAGATAAAAAATGAATCGTCTTTTTTGTGTATAAACTGATCGTTCCTTTCATACCGAGCCACCATGTGCAAAGTACTAAGAGTGAAGAGCAGCGAGCGCACTTCGAGTACGTGATGCGCCTGCGTGCTTACTTGCTTTCTGCAAGATTTTCCGCCTGTCGCATGCAACAGCCAGTTGTGTCGCAAGACGGTGCGGGCAGAATATTTTATTTTACACAGGTTAAAATGACACATGTCATTTGGAATGGCATTGTTCAGGTCGTCAAGCGGAGGTTTTGATACGAAGTGCTGCCCAAAGTATTCTTAGGGGGAAGGGAGGGTGAGCGCGATACTCCCGTGTCACCGGCCGCCTAAACTTTTCGCCGCCTCTTGCAGCTGCCCATAGGCCCGTGTGCGGCAGCTTGGAAAGGAGGGAAAAAAGTAAAGCCCTAAAAAAGCGCGTCTGAAGAGTCCCGACTGTGTGTTTTCTGTGTCAGTGAAGCAATACGAGCCACTACCCAAGCGATGATAACCGTGGCGCCATCTTGTGCTGTTTAAAGCAACATTGCCATAGATATTCGGCGAAGGAACATAAGAAGACAGACTTGTTTGGCGGAAGGAAGATCTGTGACACCTCAGAATATAGGGTGCCTCCAAGGAATGCCTGCCTTTGCTTTCACTTTCAGGGTGCGAACACGTTTTTTACTACCAGCTGTTAACCCGCCATGTAGGCTTCTCACCTCCGTGAAGGATACAGACACGAAATCGTGACGTCAGTGGCGTTGCGACGGGGGTGCGGAAGGATGCGGTCCGCAAGGGTTGAGCGGGAGCAGGAGGAAGGGGCGGGGAGCGAAATGAATTATTGTGTAACGACGCGACAAGACGCGCACTGGTACCGCTGAGACTGACTAGAAAATGTGATCTCGTAGAACGAATTACGTCGTGAGGAGTGCTTGAAAACAGTTCACTCTCCTTTCCCGAGCAAGGACCGCTAGCAGTATCTCTCCGGCAGTCTTTTGTCTTGTTCATTTATCTCCTGTCGTTCTCGACCCTCGGATGAAACTGACACTTTCAAAACGCGGAAAGGCACTACAGAGGAGGTACAAAGGAAGTTGCGATCCGATGCTTAAAAGGCGGGGATGGCGGCGTGGGGAGGGGGGGGGGGGGGGGAGCACCGTGCATTTGCACCTGGTGCGGGTGGCCTTAGCGACGGCACTAGATTGGGTAGCGCAATACATCATGTCCTGGCTACCGTGACGATTGAGAACTTCGATACCTTCCATAATAAAGCAGACCACGTGAGTGTCCCGCACCCAAAAAGCAAGACTAAATTTTAATGAAGTCAGCGATTTCTTCTAAAAGCGCAGCTCCAAGATCTATCATGTGCGTCCTGATTACTGGTAAATAAGACGTTGGCCTTAAAAAACTCTAGCATACTTTTTGAATTATAGAGGATTACCACTTTTAACGAAAAAAAAGGCTGTAACTCACTCAAAAGAAAAATTTATTTTGTAACAAAAAAAAAAAGAAACAAAAGCGATGTTCCGGAATGAACACTTCAAAAAGCGCAATTTCAAAGATTGAAGTCCGAAACTTCCAACCCCTATTATTACGTAGCCAGCCCACGAAGGTGGAAGAGAACATTTCCTCCAAAAAGGTTAGGCACAATACTTTATCGCAAGGATTCTGGAATTCCTCTCAAATTTCTTTCAGTGGATACGCCGTCGGTGTTTGTAAAATAGCTCACTTTCTCATGTGGCCCAAATAGGGCACATTCGAGAAAACGCGGTTTAAGTCCATCGAGTGTGAGCGGACTCAAATAAACGCCAATTATTGTCCACAACTACGATGCATGTTTTTGTCCACCCATAATCAAGGGTGCAAACGCATTTAGTGGGCGTTTGTTGATACATTCACGTTCGCAACGGTGTATAAAGAACATATTGCATTAAGCCGGAACAGATAAGATCAGGGCCGAAGCAGACACAAACTCTGAATAGCTGTCAATTACTGGAACAAAAGCGTTGATTGGTAAAAGCTGCGAAGGAAGGCTTGCCCGAAGTGTCACTCATGATACCGATTTAGTTTTCATCACATCGGTGCTGGTATGAGGTTGAGCGACGGAGAAAACCAACGCACAGGAGAATAATTGAGACTCCGACTGCTCTTGTCAGAATATAGATGCCAAGATAGCGTCAGCTGCGCACTGACGTAGTCTTTGACGTCACATGGAGACCCCCTATATGGTGTATGTTTCACTATAAGTTCTATGCGACCATGACATGTGAGAAATATATTCCTGGCTAACCTCTAACCGCTATGCGTTCGTGCGCGATATATGATCACATTTTCGTTTTCAGTACCAATTCTGCGCCGAAAATGTGCCACCTGCGGTTACGTTAAACGTACGCAATGCGCGGAAGCTGCCGGATCCCAACGTTGCACAGAAAATCCTATGCTATGGTTTGGATGCTATGATATACAATTAATAGTCGACAGCTCGGAACAGCAGTGGATTAAATGGGACGGCATTGTAGAGATCTCCGGTCCGCATTCGAGCGCCTGCCATTTTCTAGTGATCTAATACCGCTCAGATAACAGATGGCTTCGCATTTCGTCCCCCCCCCCCCCCCCCCCCCCCCCCCCCCCCCGATGACATGCGGCCTTCACGGCCATTGACTGATTGACCCGGCGGCGCCGTACTAAGCGTGGCTTTGCCTTATAGCCACCAGGCCAGCGCTGAAGATGCATTTAAAAGAAAATTGGGTATTGTGGAGCTAGTAAGAAAATGAAGAGTCGCATGTACGTTGAGATGCATTCTGTGACCATCTAAGACTGCATTTTTTTTTCATACGATACAATGTGGTGACACTAAAATCCAAGTCGCTGTCAAGAGCTAATGCCGATGCAACAAGCGGTTTCTGTATAAATTCAACTCTTGGTGCACATCTGAGTGTATACGTAATGATGTATACATTGGCCTCAATGTGTTATTAGTGAACATTTAACGCAATTTTTAAACCAAAATCCCTGCTTTTACAGATCATAGGGCTGCCTAATACCCTTCATGGTACTACATGCACTCCCCTCACACACCGTCAAAGCTAAATGAAACGATTTTGTAATTTTTTGTCGTGTTATCGTACACGTAAATGCGTGTTATTGGTCCTACATATCCCCTAAACCTTGCTCACAAACAAAGCTAGATCAACCTTTGAATAGTTACATCCTTACGCAGTACGAGTCGCAACCCTTCAGGGAAACATCAGCCAAAACGCCGTTGAATTCCTTCCATTTTGCTGTCAGTTCGCTGAATTCAGTGGCTCTATGCAGTGAAATAAGACACACATTTCTTTTTCGCAATCGCAAGTGTGCACTATGCAGAATAATATAGATTAATTTCTTTTATTCTACATTACTGGCGCCTTCTGTCAAATAATATCATCATTTCGACATCATCTGCTGGCTCCAGGATCATACCTCACGCCGACAAATAGTGAAAAGGAAGCGGAAGGACCCTAAAAGAAAAGATTACGAACTAATGCCCCTTAATTTCAATATGAGCGTTCGTGGTTAAGCGGCCAAATACGCGCAGACGTGATGCTGACTCAAAATATTTCTTGGCCCAAAGCCAATTGGCGTTAGGATGTAGTAACACGCTTTCATTTTTTTTTTACAAGGTGGACTTTCCTTTGGACAACACCCTGAGCTGTGGCGAAGATAAAATTCTTCCAAGCTCCCCAATCCAAGCAGCCTGGAATAAAGAATAAGAGAAAGGAGATGGGAATTGATAAGAGAAAGGAGGCCAGCAGGAGAAAACAAAGGGAGGTGTCACGGACAGAGGTACAGATAAAATAAAAGAAAAAAAAGTGCTCGTACAACGGCTTTTCCCTTCATTATTTTCGCTCCTGTTGCATCACGCTTTCGTAATATGTTATTCTGGGAAGTTGCCGCGAGAAGTCCAGTTCCTCGGCTATCTCGCGCTTATGTGAACGGCTCCAGATTTGAAGCGCAAATGCTCTACGAGATGGAGCGCAACCAAGATTGCGTATGCAAGCGGGCGAGGGAAAAAGCTAACAAACAAATAAAAAATCAAGCCTCTGCCGCGGTGGCTCAGGGTTGGGTCGTTCGACTGCTGATCCCAAGGGCGTGGGTTCGAAATCCCGGATGCGGTGGCTACGTTTTGATGGAAGAGAAGGGCAATGTGCGCGTGTACTGTTGGATGCTAGTGCACGTTAATGAGCCCCAGGTGGCCAAACGTTTTGGAGCCCTGCCATAAAGTGCCCCGTAAAGCAGGTGTCGCTTGCTTTCGGATGTTAAACCCGGTAAATCCGATTAGACAATTCGAAAAAAAAAAAAAAACGTGCTGAATGCGCAGCTACTGCCGTGTAGCCGTGCACTGGTGATGTGGAGGAAACTTGTTCGCGCTTGCTAAGGTCGAGGCCGGCGTAGACAAGACCGAGCTCAGCTTGCCGTCCTGTCAAAAGCCAAGCGACGGCATCAGACTGAAATGCAGGGAGCGGGTCATGGCCGTAACGAGAGCTGCACCGACGTCAGAGCATAGCGAACGGGCCTTCAATTTTCTGAACTGCCACCTCAGACTAAATTCGTCCTAGGTTGGCGGACCTTTAGAGAGAGCGCACAATTCAGTAGCGTGGAACCGCCTCCTGCCCACATCAATCGTTTGATTAGGCATCTGCATAGTTCGGCCAATTTTATCTTTCTGCACATGGCCTGAACACATGCATTCCTAAGCCGTTACAAAGGTCGCGCCAAAGTGACCCCAAATCGAGTGTGATTGTTACTAACATGAGTATCGCGTCGAGCTAAGAATGACAACGCCTTGCTTTCTTTTCCTGTGTTGGGATGCTGTCTCCTGCGCACTAATCACTGGCTTGGCAATAGCGACGACCGATGTGCGCACCACTTTAACCGCTCCTGTTCTACTTCACAGATACGCTCTTCGCCCGAACACCTGCGTCAGTACCTGCTTCTGCATTGCGATCAAGCAAGCTAGGCGCTCAGCGACACAAGTTGGCCTCTGACGTGCGGCATTACCTACTGCGCCTGCGCTCCGATACGCCCACAACACTGCTTATCCGGATGCTACAAAAGGAATTACCGAATCGCCCCTGGCTCACTTGGCAGTAGCGACGACCGATGTGCGCACCACTGTAACGGCTCCTGTTCTACTTCACAGGTTAGCTTAAG
The DNA here is from genome assembly GCF_055883805.1 of Amblyomma maculatum. NCBI lineage: Eukaryota > Metazoa > Arthropoda > Arachnida > Ixodida > Ixodidae > Amblyomma > Amblyomma maculatum. Next base: position 39,057,193 of record NW_028146738.1, on the reverse strand, counting down.
TTTTGTGTATTCTTGGTCCTTGCATTTTGATTTTATTTACGCCGCTACTGCCAAGTGTGAAACCTTGTGGTCTGGCCCGTGGGGGACTTGCGTTTATCGCTTTCCGCAGAGCTGTTTTTTTTTCTCTCCTGATGCAAGATGAAGGACGACGTGTAAGTTGATATCACCAAGTTAAAAGAGGAAATCAAGCAAGAGCTTAAGGTTTTTCGCGAGTGGATGAAAAGGGATCTGCGGAATGAAATCCGCAGATCCCAAATCCGCAGATCAAGAATGAACAAAAGAGTATAACTCAGAGCCTTCAGTTTGCGTATGACAGAATTGAAAAGCTGCAAAAGAAAATGGATCATGTAGTTTCAAAGAACGAGCAAAAAGTGGCCGAAAACTAAGAACTGCATGCAACCGTCACGTCTGTGGAAACCAAAATTAAAGATTTGGAAAATCGGCTTACCTTTTCTGAGTAGTACTCTAGGAAAAACAACCTGGAAATACAGGACGTGATTAAAGCTGAAAATGAATCGGTTATCGATGTCCTGACAGTGATCGGAGACGCTGTAAAAGAATCTATTTCCGAGACAGACATCGAGGTCTGCCACCGTGTGCCCACGCGAAGCTCTGATAAAACAAACATCACCGTCCAGTTCCATTCTCGAGCTAAACGAGATAACGTGCTCAGGAAAGCAAAAAACATGCATCTTACGAACAAGGACATTAGCTTTGATACTTCGCAACCCATCTTTGTCCAACGCTTAAGAAGCTACTAGCTATGACTATCAAGAAAAAGTAGGAAAAGGGATGGAACTCAGTCTCGGTGAACAATGGCAAGATCTTCGCCAGGCAAACAGACGGCATGCCGACTGTTCAGATACTAACTGAAAATGACATTGCTAAAATCTTCTCAAGCCAGCCCCATGCCAGTTATGCATCGAGCAATACCGAGCAAATAGTGTATTAGCTCAGCTACTTACAAAAAAAAGTAAAATGGAGTATCACGAATTGATACTGCATCAAAACTCGACTTACATCAGACTTATTTCGAATCCGTTCTGAATGTCAATGCACGTTCGGCTGGCTGTAAGGAGGATGAAATTGCTCAGCTTTCGAACCAGTTTTCGTTTCAGTTGGACGTAATACTAATAAGTGAAACTTTGTACTCAAACAACTGCAAAATGCTAGAAATGGAAGAGTGTGACAATTTTTTTCTCAACCGTCCAAGCAGGCGAGGTGGCGGTATTGCCATTCTTGTTGTAAGTCGAAAAAAACGTGAAATTCGTTCCGAATTCAGTATGATCACTGATGACTATGAAATTCTGACTCTGCAAAACAAAAAAGAAATAATTTCAGTTGTGTGCCGCCCACCGCGAGGGAGTGTCATACGCTTCTATCAGTTATGAAACATTTCTCAACATTGCTTCACGAAGTAACCTCATGTTGATCAACGGCGGCGATTTCAACATAAACATTTTGGAAGATAGTATACAAGTGGAAGATTTCAAAGCACAACTGCTCTCTTTTGGTTTCTCAAATGTGATCGTTTCACCAACTCGTATTACGTGTTATGCATCTTCGACTCTCGATCTTTTGATAACTAACATAGGTACAACCTTTTACAGTGCAGGTAAAATCCCCTTTGATGTCAGTGATCACTGTCCGGTTTTTATGACACACTGCAGTGATCCTGTGGAAACTACTCAACCAAACATACCTTTTGTTACACAACACATCACGAAAAACAGTTTGGAACTGTTCAAACAAGCGATCACGTCTCAAAACCGGTCTTTTGTAAAATCCAAAGGTGACCCAAACAAAGCATGTAATAAATTCATCAAGGTCTTTGTAGCTGTCTATGCTAAACATTTTCCTTTTAAAAATATAAAACGCTGTAAGAAGGCCAGGAGGCCTTGGATAACAAAAGAGCATCTAAGGATGATTAAGTTAAAAAATAGACTATATCAATCTTTTTTACGGAGAAGATTAGTATCGACCCTTAGAGAGTTTAAACATTTTCGCAATACCCTTAATGCTAAGCTGAAAAGTGCAAAATTGGCATACTATGAACAAATGTTTGCTACTGTTACTCAGCTGCGCCCTGACGCTGCGTGGAAAGTAATTACCAATGTCTTGGGTCGTCGAAAAGATAACTCTATTCCTGATTCAATGCTGGTGGGTGGCCGAGAACTTAGTGGAAAAGAACTTACTGAGTATTTAAATCGTTACTTTGTTAACGTTGCTGTCCCCGCGCCCGGTGGTAATCCCTCGGAAGAATTAATATACGACAATAGCGTCAGTGATAGCATTTTACTTAAGCCAACAGAAGACTGAAATTTTTAACATAGTGATGGCCTTGCCAAACAGCAAAGCTTTAGATGCAGATAACCTCCAAATAAAGCCTATAAAGTACGTCTTAAGTATAATTGCACTTGCTCTTGTCCATATTTTTAACTTTGTAATGGAATCGGGAATTTTTCCTGATGCAATGAATATTGCTAAAGTCTCAGTAATTTTAAGGGCGGAAATATAAACTTGCCAACTAATTACCGACCAATATCCATCCTTCCAGTTTTTAGCAAAGCACTTGAAAAAATTCTATCTCTCAGAGTAACCAAGTTTTTCGAAATCCATAAAGTTATAACTACCGCGCAATTTGGGTTTATGAAAGGCAAGTCCACGGAGATGGCCCTGTTAACGTTAAAGGCACATATTTTTCAAAATATAGACGATAGCAAGTTCACTGTAGCTGTTTTCGCGGACTTCAGTAAAGCTTTTGACTGCCTCGACCTCCAAATTCTAATCCAAAGGCTTGAAACATATAGAATTCGTGGGCGATGCTGAGACCTAATAAAATCTTGCCTTAAAAGTACAGCTCAGTTTGTAAGCATACATCGATATAACTGATTGCTTCTCCTCCCAGTGAAATATGGCATCCCGCAGGGCGGCGTACTAGGCCCACTTTTATTTAATGCCTTCATTAATGACATTGAAACTATAGACAAGACAATAGAATTTATTATATGTACCGATGATAGCACTTTGTTATTTTTCTGGTTTTAACATCAATTATTTAGTACTGAAGTCCAACGAGGTTTTGGAAAAATTGTCATGATGGTAAGACTAAATTTACTTAAAATTAATGCTGGCAAAACAAAAGCAAATATTTTTTGCGCAAAGAATAAGAAAGTGCAAGCTAATATTTTCTTTCAGCTCGATCACCAAGAAATACAAATCGTTCATGACCATAAAATCCTTGGAGTATATGTTTCGTCCAAATTAAGCTGGGACACTCACATTGGTTACCTAAGCAAGAAATTATCTTCGATAACTGGATTCTTATCACGCTATCGCAGCGTACTACCTGTAAAAATCAAAAATCTTAATCTATCAAGCTTTGTTTCTTCCTATTTATCTTACTGCACGTTAGTTTGGTGTACAACCACGAAAGGTAATTTAAACAGGCTTTTCATGATACAAAAACAAATAATTCGCCACATTGGAAATATGGAATATATTTCCACTACAAGAAATTCCAGTACAAGAAATGCCTTTCGGTTATATGAAATTGTATCTGTAGAACGCATTTATGAATTCCGATTGCTAAAAACATACTATTTTTCCTCTCCTGATAATACAAACTACATGGCATCACTGGCAAGATTACAATGCCGAAATACTAATATACCCACCAGAAATCTGGATATATGGGAAATTCCACGATTCCGTACATTTTACAAGCTCCAATCTCTGGCTCACAATCTAGCAGCAATACTGAACAAATTTCTGCACATAGTAATCCCCAATCGAAAAGAGCTCATGTCTTTGTTTTCAGAGCAATAAAATTCCTGTTTGCTGTTTTTATTCTTTTATTTGTTTTTTTTTTAGATAGAAGAACTCATTTTTTAAGTTGAAGCTACTGAATTTGTTTCACTACTTTCTTTTTCTTTTGTCATCCCAGATGTGAATTTCGTGTTTTGAACTGTTTCGGGTGTACAGTTTTAGGATGTAATTAGCAAAATGTTTGATTTTTGTCTTTCTGTTTAATGTCCAATGTAAATATCATGTTTTCTACTTTTCGTCAACCAACTATATAACGACTGTTGGTGCTATATCCTGCTCCTGTGTCTTCGTTTTGTATGCTACTGCCACGTATTGGTCTCTTGGGCCTTAGTCACGCTTCTTGAGTAGCTTTTAGCCCAGGAGACCATCCAGCTTGTTTTCTGGAAACATAAAATACATTGATTGATTGATTGATTGATTGATTGATTGATTGTTCTCGCGACGCTATACTCCTCTATAGGGAGGGGGGGGGGGGGCTAACACAAATTGTGCATATCCTCGAGATTCACTGCGTCGCACCATTAAACAGCGTTCTACTGCGCCATACTAAGCTGTTGCTTTATCTCCTCTGCGCAGCAGTGATACCCATCAGCGAGGGCAGCACTGCGAATCCTGTTACCTAGATGGCGTAGATTCAGCTTAACCGAGAGCTCCAGATGTGGCTACGAGGACAATTACTTTATCATTTGAGGGTCAACCAGAGGGAAGGCTGCTAGCGAATATTATTCCACGACAAAATACCAAGCTAGCATGTCTTGCTCACGATGTAGGCGTTCTGCAGGCGTAAACTGCCGCTGAACGTGGGTTCGATTTAACCGCTGTTGTGAGGCTCGCCTCGGGGCGTTACTCTTTTGCCGCCCTCAGTTGTATCTGCCAGAACGAAAAAACGATTCTTCTGTTCTTTTTGTAACAAGAAGATGGTGGTTTCACTCACGTACCAGCTGCTGAGTTTGCACTAAACATTCTTGGAGGGATAGCCAAAGTTCGTATCGATTCAGGAACATAAATATAATTCAACATATAGTATACTGTTAAGCACGCTCGTATTCAGCGCTGATAACGGAGGGCCATGTATATAAATGAATGCAAGCAGTCTTTGATGATATTCTTGTTCCGTCCACAGGGGCGTTGTGGCAAATGTATTTAGTGCTTACATGTCTGCCTCGTTCAACCGGACGACTTCACATTAGAGACAACAGGAGCATCAAGCGTAAGTGGTCATATTCATAACCTTCCTGCTTGACTTCAATAAGCGCAGTTCGGTCTGAAAAAGAAATATTAGTTTGCTGGATACTCGAGAGCAGAGAAGCTTCACAATTTAACGGAGCTAAACTATACCATGTGATTTACGATATGGTAAACCACGAAGTATTCAGTGATATCTCGAATGTGCTCAGCGGTGGTGGGTGAAAATTATGGTTACACTTCTAAACGTGGGGCAAGTTGACACGCCTCAGGGTTTCTTTGTTACAAAAAGAGGCTATTCTCAAAATAGGTTCACATAAAATGCTGGGCTCTTGTGCTTTCGTAGGTGGAGAAAAACAAGAATATAGAAGCGTCCTTTACTTGAACCGAGACGGCCACACCTTGCATGAGTTTAAACATGAGTAAAGCGGAAATGAACATTTATATGTGTTTAAATATTTAGAGGCTGTTTTCCTAGCTTTTCCTTTACTAATAAAAGCAACAGACAGATACGATTCTTCGCTGAATGCTCATTGGCACCCGCTGCCTCGTGTCGCAATGCTCTTTTTACTTGACTGTTCTCGAGATTAATAGCTCATTTTTCTAAGCTAATCGAATTTATAGTTGGTTCTTGAATCGTCAGCATCAGCATCCTCTCAATTCTCAGCATTTGAGCTCCGGGGTCAGAACCAAACACAGCGCGCGTCATTGCTGCTGTAAAAAGATCAGAACCCTTGCTTAATAGCAATATCTGACAACTGGTAAGATTTAATTACCTCGCTAGGGCTACTTTCATTTGACCTCATATTGTAAGAAATTAACAATGAAGAAAAAATTCGCAGGGTACACATATCATGTTACAGCTGCAAATGTTCATTGGTTGCGCATACTGAATTTTATGGTTTAAATATTTAAAAGCTCTCTAAAACGATGTTTACGGAAATTACGAACACCGCAAGAAATATCGGCATTCCGTCAATCACATTCGTATTTAAAACATGTTTTATGTAGCATATCGAACATCGAAGGGCGTTGCAATTAAACCGAATGCATATCCTATTCCTTCTAAACTTAGATATGCCGATGTACGCGACTGAGCCCCGTCGCTAATGTCCCGGCGCGTTCCTCCCGCGTCACGTCCGCACAGCCAGTGAAAAGACTCATTATAGGTCTTCCGATCTACGTCAAAGGCGGATGGATGGCAATGACACGCTGTTAGGTGGGTGACACCCAATCGGGGGGGAGTACAGATAGGCTGTCACCCTATCGTAAGTTAGTTCTTAAATTATAATCGCAACGCCAAGCTCTTATAATTGAGTCCAGTACTGACAAAGACCTCGTACATAGGTCTGTTGAATAAGAATGTCCCTTCAGAATTATATATATATATATATATATATATATATATATATATATATATATATATATATATATATATATATATATTACAGTCACCGTAAAGAGGAAAACGAGAAATTACTGCTCTACATTCACAAACATTTGTATTTGACTGAAAATAGACCTACATTAATCGTCCTACCCCCCCCCCCCCCCTCCCCCAGACACATACTAATGTTCTCCAATTCCCAGAAGAAAATAGACTCATCGCTCGCCTCAGCTGCTTTCACGAGCCACGAGTGATGAAGCGGGTGTAGTTTAGGATGCTCCTCTCTGATTCTAAGCCATAACTTCCATTCACTACCAAATTGTCATTAAGAAGTCCTATTTGATATATATTTCACAAGTTTGCACCGAGAGGTCCGAAATTAATATTGATATTTATTGTTACATTTCTAAGGCCAACTTTCTGAGCATCGATTTCCTTTGGTTACCGTCCAAAAGCAACTCAGGCTATGAGAGACGCCGTAGCGGAGCACATAGGCAATAGCGACTACCTGAGATTCTTTAACCTGCACTGATATCAAACAGCACACTGACGCCTGGCTTTTCAAATCCACCGAAAAGCGTCAGCCGCAAGAAGGACTGCATCTCGCATAATTGAGAGCAGTCGAGCGCCCTACCCACTGCGCATCAGCGGCGGGGATTTCTCAACACTGAACGTAGCTTGTGCATGTCAAACGTGCATCCACGTAGCAGTAATACTCTTCGTTTGCGCGTGACTTTGGAGCAGTCGTTGTCTACTGGCTTCTAAGCGTCACTTTATATTTTTTTTTCGCTAATTCTGCAACAGTAATGATCTGGTTTGGTTGTGGGGTTTAACGTCCCAAAGCGACTCAAGCTATGAGAGACGCCGTAGTGGAGGGCTCCGGAAATTTCGACCACCTGGGGTTCTTTAACGTGCACCGACATCGCACAGCTCACGGGCACCTTGCTTTTCGGGTCCACCGAAAAGCGGCCGCCGAGGCCTGGATTGGATCCCGCGTCCTTGGGAACAGTATTCGAGCGCCGTAACCCCTGCGCCACTCCGGCGGGGCAGTAATGATCTGAACGGTCTCATATTCTTAAAGCAAAGAGTGGATGTAGTTGGCCTTAGTATCTGTAGCAGTTAAAGCCTGTACTGGCAAATTAATTTATAGTAGTGGCTATTTGATATTTGCGCCTTAATGGATCACTGCCTTGTCGTGGCGGAGAGGCTTGCGAAACTCGATGAAGTCGTGAGCTCTGCTGTGTAGGGCCACCCAAGATAGACAGGTCACGGCAGAGAGTTCTGACAAAATGTGATTCACTGGAGAAGGTAATGGCAACCCACTCCAGTATTTCCTGCAAGAAAACCCTATGGCCAGTCACAATACCATTAAAGATATTGCGCCGGAAGATGAGCCACCCATGTTGGAAGGCATCCCAGATGTTACTGGGGATGAACAAAGGGCGATTCCTAGTAGCTCCAGGACAAATGAAGCGGCTGGGCTAAAGCCAAAGGGACGCTCAGTTGTGGGTGTGTCGGGAAGCGACCGGAAAGTTCGATGTTGCAAGGAGATATATCACATAGCAACATGGAATGTAAGATCTATGACGCAAAGTAAACTGGATTTCGTCAAGCGAGAAATGGACAGATTAAACATTGATATCTTGGGTATCAGCGAGCTCAAGTGGACCGGAATGGGAGAATTTAACTCCGGCGACCATTATGTCTTTTATTGTGGGCACGAATCCAAGAGAAAGAATGGGGTCGCTCTCATAGTAAACAGAATGGGCGAAGCAGTGCTAGGGTACAACCCCAAAAACGACCGAATGATTTCACTTCGGATCCAAGGTCACCCTTTCAACATAACAGTTATCCAAGTCTATGCACCGACCACTACTGCTGAAGAAGCTGACGTTGAGAGATTGTATGCGGCCTTACAATGCCTTTTAGACCGCACCCCATCATCAGACGTCGTTTTTCTCATAAGAGACTGGAATGCTAAGGTCGGGATTGAAGAAATATCCGGAATTATAGGCAAGTTCGGTCTTGGTGAGCCAAATGAAGCTGGGCAGAGGCTAGTAGAGTTTTGTCAAGAAAACAACCTGACCATAGCGAATACTCATTTTCAACAGCACAAGAGGCGCCTGTACACATGGACTTCACCGGACGGTCTGTACAGGAATTAGATCGATTATATTCTTTGCCGTCAGAGATGGAGAAGCGTTATACAAGCAGTAAAAACAAGGCCTGGGGCCGATTGTGGCACCGATCATCAGCTTCTTGTTGCCAAAATTAAGCTTCGATTCAGGAAAACGCAGACAACTAGACGGCCTTTCAGGTGTGATCTGGATCAAATTCCATTAGAATATGCTGTGGAAGTGAGGAATCGATTTCAAGAATTAGAACTAGAAGACAGAGAGCCCGAAGAGATGTGGACTGATGTTCGTGATATAATACAAGAAGTTGCTACTAAGGTAGTTCCAAAGCATAAGAAATGCAAGAAAGCAAACTGGTTATCTGAAGAGGCTTTGCAAATAGCTGAGGAAATGAGGATGGCAATTTTATGGGGGAAAGAGAAAAGATACAAGGTTCTCAATGCGAATTTTCAGAAAATAGCAAGGAGAGATAAGAATGCCTTCCTAAACATACAGTGCCAAGCAGTTGAGGACAACAGCCAATTAAGGAACACAAGAGCTCTGTATAAGACATTCAAAGGTATCACAGGAAGCTTCTGTGCTAAGCTGGGCGTGATAAACGACGAACGAGGCAAGGACCTCACTGAAGCCTCAGCGATAAATAAGAGGTGGCAGGAATACACAGAAGAACTGTACAAGAAGGACCCGAATGTGCAAACCCAACATAAGATGGTTGTGATTACTGATCTCGAGCCGAGCATCCTGAAGAGTGAAGTTGAATGGGCCTTAGCCAGCCTTTCTAAGAACAAAGCTAGCGGTATTGATGGCATTCCAGCTGAGTTGCTTCAAAACCTCAACCATGACGCTGTTAACATTCTGAATACATTATGTCAGAAGATTTGGACAACCCTGCAGTGGCCACAGGATTGGGGGAGGTCAGTTTACATCCCCATTCCAAAGAACGGCAGTGCCAAAGATTGTTCCAACTACCGCACGATCACGCTTATTTCGCATCCTAGCAAGGTGATGTTGAAAAACCTCCAAGGAAGGCTGCAGCAGTATGTGGATCGGGAGCTTCCGGACGTGCAAACTGGGTTTCGCAAGGGCAGAGGAACTAGAGACAAAATTGCCAACCTTCGCTGGATCATGGAAAAAGCAAGAGAGTTCCAGAAACCCATCTACTTCTGCTTTATTGATTATGCGAAAGCGTTTGACTGCGTAGATCACAGCAGATTGTGGCAAGCTCTCCAAGAGATGGGAGTTTCAATTCACCTCATCTGTCTCCTCAGGAACTTGTATGAAGGAGAAGAGGCCACAGTCAGAATTGGGCATGGTCTTACTGATTGGTTTCCGATTGAGAAAGGAGTGAGGCAAGGCTGCATACTGTCGCCCTGCCTATTTAACCTATATGCAGAGTGCATCATGAGGAAGGCCGGTCTGGACGATTCTTCAGCTGGAGTGAAGATTGCTGGAAAACGTATCAACAACCTTAGATATGCGGATGATACCACTTTAATGGCAGAAAGTAAAGTGGAACTCAAGAGACTTCTGATGAGCGTACAAGAAGAGAGTGAGAAGTTTGGGCTTAAACTGAACATTAAAAAGACAAAGATCATGGCGTCTTGCCCTATCAAGTCCTGGAGCATCAATGGACAAGAAGTGGAAGCTGTGACAGATTTTCTCTCCTTGGGTTCCAAGATTACGTGGGAAGGAGACTGCAGCCATGAAATTAGGAGACGCCTGCTTCTGGCAAAGAGAGCAATGGTTAGCCTCGACCGCCTAGTAAAAAGCAAATAAATTACACTGCCAACTAAGATTCGTATTACTTGTGCTATGGTCTTTCCATTTGTGATGTATGGATGCGAGCGTTGGACTGTGAAGAAGGCTGACCGCCGAAGAATTGACCCGTTTGAATAGTGGTGCTGGCGGACCGTCTTGAGAGTTCCTTGGACAGCCAGAAGATCAAATCAGTCGATATAGTCGACCACAAACCCTGACTGCTCATTGGAAGGTTAAAGCTCAGCTACTTTGGTCATCTGATGAGAAGAGAGGAGTCGCTGGAGGAAGATTTGATGTTCGGAGAGGTTGAGGGTCGCCGGAGAAGGGGTAGGCAGCGAACGCAATGGTTAGATGGCATCCTCGAGGCACTGCAGATGAAGTTATGTGATGTTAGGAAGATAGTGAGAGACCGGAAAGCGTGGCGTGACATGGTCCATAGGGTCACGAAGAGTCGGACACGACTGAATGACTGAACTGAACTGAGTGGCTATTTGAGGGTCTAAACCAAGAGGCCGCGTAACACATTCTCTGTACGAACACGTACTTTGACAACAATGAATCAGTAACAGGGGAAATAAAATGACTTACTAATCCTTTTGCCGAGAATAATTTCTTTTTTTGTCTGTATAGTGTGCAGCAAATATCTCTTTCCAGGCTCAGCCTGTAACAGCGAGTAACAGTGAATCATTGAGATTGAAAAAGCTTTCAGTGTTTCGGTCATTTAATTCACTAGTCGCCCCTTGCTAAAAATGCGATGCGCTTGAATATTTAGTCTTGGACATTGCATCATGCCAACCATATCCTCGACTACTTTAACTGCTTTATATGTGTTAACACATTTAAGACGATGCGCTTAACTGAAATGATCGTTGCGACTGGAACCTGCACTGCGTTACATCCATTCAGTGATACTCTGGTTACGATCTAGAACACCAAGTATGAGCGTCTAACAACTTGAATGAAAAGTTAACTCCTATAATTATTCACCGGCTGGTGTTTTTGTTGTAGGTTTTGCACTGGTTGCTAATGCATAGAGTGAAGCTTCGAGGTCACGCTTTCTCTATATTCCCAACTATACGTTGTTCCAACTCACCACACACCATGTTTAGTAAATTTACTCCTCGTCTGCCTGCGCTACCATTGCAACCAACGGCTTTGAGTTCAGCATCATTGCAAACAAGCGCCGCTCCACGTCCCCCTCGAAACCGAGGCGCATTCAGCAGTATCCGACTGTTTCGAGTTTTCAGGGGACCGTGATGTGGGCTGTGGAGTTTCGAAAAAAATCCAGTTTTTTGATGGCCATTCTATAAAATTTTTTATTTCATCTCAGTTATCCTCTTAGTCCCGTGTCCACAAAATCAAAGCATTATTTTAACGTTTTCCGGCGAAAGCCTTTAATTCCTCATACTCACGTCCGGTGTCCTGTACCACTATAGCTGTCAATCATCGTAGCGTAGCCACGCTGGGCACGTGATAAACTTATTTCAGTTCTCACTGTCTAGTGTCACGCCAGCGCGGTTGCCATGGAGACTGCCACCGCTAGTTACTGGTACGAAGTGGCAGGGATAGATGTCAGAGATGACTAACTCTGACTTCATGACCAGGGGACGTCATCATGACGTCACATCCGACCATATCAAATAAATGAAACTGACGTCATGATGACACCACATCCAGTCATGACGTCAACAGGCAATTCACGCATATATGAAGCTGACCCCGCCGGTAGTCCGATCCAGGCGTCCGTTTTCGCCATTCATTTGGCGCTTCCTTGAACGCCACACCACACAGCACACAGGAGCAGAAACTGTACACCAGGTATCATCGGCGTTTCGAATTGGTTTGCAGGAAAGAAAAGGCGATGTCACAATTATCCGCGGACACCTTAACCGAGCCGTAAGAAAAAGGAGGGAGGAGGAACGTGGGATTGAAAGAAGAGAGAAACAAGTGCTGTAGTGGAGGACTTCATACCACCCTGCAATGGACGCCTTCGCTTCATGGTATTTTAATAGCGCAAAGTGCCCCGTAGATGTTTCTAGAAAATTTTAAAGGGTAGACGAACTGCGTTAAAATGCTGATTTAAAATAATTTGCCTTTGTGAATGTTTGTTCTGTTCAATGTCAATCTTGTTTGTTTTTTTCCCCGGACACAGTAGTTTCGGTCATAATTTTTGGTGGAGGAACCTGTAAACCGAAACAAAATGTGCAAAAAATAAAAATTGTTCAGTGGAGAAAAAAAATTAGAAAAACATTTAAGCTCGGTAATAAAGGGTTTCACTCGAAAGCGTAGGTGGCCAGCCGAAAGCTCAACTTTAACCAATCCGAATGTACGTGCCTGCGTAGTCCAGCTGTACAGTGACGGCATCCAGGAGCACCGGAAGGTGCATTCTTATTGAACCTACCCGCCGCAAATGAGCAATCAGAGATGACAACTCCTCCCAACTTTAACGCATCCATTGGTCTCGTTAAGTCACACAGGCCGTCAAAGAATCAGTGCCCATGTCAGCTGTCGCTGCAAGCTACTTGCGTCTGCTTGCGATTTTTTATTTAAAAAGCTCACGATGATGACGCCGACAACTCCAACGTTGGATGTTCGGATGAAAGGGGCTATTACAGCTACTTCGTTAAAATAAAACAACAACCAAACCCTTCAAAATTGATCTTTTCAGGATGGAGCTCTCATTAGTGAACAAACTTAGAAACCAATAATGTCGAAGAGAAAAAAGAGCGGGTAGAATATATTGTGAAGAAATCAGGTTCACAAGCCACGAAAGAAGCATTGAGAAGAGAGACTCACAGGTGAGCGCTGGTTTAGTTCTCCTAAGAGACCAGCGTTGTAGCCTCTGGTGACGTCTGAAAGATGAATTGCTAGGCCAAAATGTCTTTATAGCAGTGTGCTCCTGGCGACTCCTCGTTATGCAAGATATCATCTTTTCAGCACCTTGTGGTATGTTGCTGCGTGATATCAACCGCGCCCGATGCACTTGGCAGGGCTTCTATAGCGTCCGCTGTAGATGCGCTACGAGTGGAATCTTGCGCTCTTAGATACGCATCTATGACGCACTTCGCCAAAAATTCACTCGCAGCACCCCGCAGAAGCGTCTTGTGTTTCTAGGTTGTAGGCGGCTCAGTTCTTCCTTCTTTAAATGCCCCGTTCTCTATTAGGATTTAAATAGGGCTCCCGCAACATAAGAATTTAGTTTCGCTGAAAAGGAATACTGCGCGAGATGAGCAAGTCTACCTTACCTGGTAACCGACCGTGCCACCGGTTTTCGCAATCTCCACTTTTTGCTAGAGGTGTCATCAACGCCCGAATGTCATTTATCCGGAGTGTGTTTAACACCAGCATTATAGCAGTAATATTTTGAGAATGGATCCCCGAGGCGTAATTCCGATCTTCTTCTTCTTCTTCTTCGTTGGTTGAAACTTGCCACACGCTGACACGGGGAGAATGGCGACGGTGGTGTTTTCATATACAAGGAAATTTACACACGCGATTACGGCAAAAGTAATAGCGCCATGCAGGAACGTCAACGGTAGGTTCCCAAGACTTGTTTTCTCCTCTTCCTGGTTCTCTCGCTGCAAGGTGAACAGTGAATTCAGATGAAATAGTTTTCTGACTACAACTTAAAAGGGACTACACACCCATACAAGGCGTTAAGTGATTTTGGTGCTGTAAAGTCGATATTGCCATCATTACGGGACGCTAACATTTCATGTCGCCTCCTGGCTGTGTTGACCGCTGGATTTACATATATTTACATCAAAAAGCATTCCATAATGCAACATAAAAGGGAACACCGCCCCATGGAAGATGGCAGTAATCTAACTGCTTGCTGTATATTGTGAATAAATAATAACTAAAAAATCCGACGTAGTGGATTCGAACAGTTATCGCTGGTGTTCTATAAAGTATCGCAAATTCAATATTTAATTGTTTTTTGATTTCTTCATAAAGTTCACTTGCACAAAATTGCTGCTAGTTCTCGCTAGGTGGCGCCGCTTCGAGGACTCTCTGAAAACCGCTGACAGATATGCTGAACGAACGAAATAGCGGTCCCAAGAGGGCACTGACATCTCGACGTAAGTGGCGAATCGAGCATTATCAGCCATGAACTATTAAAATCTGTCAACGAATAATCACCTGAAAGACTGCCGAGGAAGCACATGTTGTTACTCGCAGCGAAATTGCCGAGAACTTCAATCTTTGACTTTATTTGTGTTTACATTTGCGGTTATAACAGACCTGAAATGATCAGAAAACATGAACTCCAACGAGCATAGGTAGCCGCATAGACATCTGACATGAAGAATATCATTTTATATAAAGCGAAATTTTGGATGGTGAAATTTTTACAGAATTACTTATTCGCCGCCTTCCGCAGTGAAACTTCGAGATGCCACAGTAAGCGGGCTACAAGGGTACGCAGTTTACCTTGCAGAAAAGTGAATTTTCGCGACCAAAAATGTGTCCTTTAAAGATAATTGAATATAGGAAAAAAAAAACAGAAAAAGCATTTCGGCAAGAATACAGGATTATATTTAAATATATAAAGAACAGGGTACATTCCAATATTGCAAGAATTGTATGGATATTGCAAAGGCTCTTTAGCAGCCTTTGTACGGTGAGATCGGATTTCTCACACATAGATTTCTCACTAAATTAAAAAAGCAGCTTGCTAGAACAACAAAAGAAAAGAGACCGCTATCTCATCCTCCATTTTTTCTCTCCATTTTCTCCATTCTCTCATTCTCCATTTAAAGTGATAATACTTGAGGCGATTTGAAATTAAATTCAACGATTATTAACTGCGGACGTCAAGCCATACCTCTTTCTCATCTCATTTGTCTCTTTCGCTAGGTGTTAGACGTGTTATGCTAGTCAGGTTTATTGTCTTAGCATTAGAGGGACGCTTCTTCAAGTGTTATATGGTTATCGCGGTTGTCTAATTATTTACGTGCAGTGTTGTCGTACCCATGTTTAACAAAAGGTTAGGTTTAACAAAAGACCGAGTGGGGGAGGTGTTCATTTCGGTCCTTTTTGTGAAGGTTTTATTGCTGTCAGTTCTTGACTGCGATCAGAATGAAGCAAACAACACAGACCCAAAAAACCCTCCAGCAGTGGCACGTGGCTCAGTAAGTTAGAGGTAAGGGCCAGCTAGTCAGACAAAAAGTAGATGGGCCCCGCCAGGGTGGCGGAGTGGTTACGGTGCTCGACAACTGTTCCCAAATATGCGCGATCGAATCCCGGCATCAGCGGCCGCTTTTCGACGGAGGCGAAAAGCTGTTCGCCCGTGTGGTGTGCCATGTCAGTGCAGCTTAAAAAACCCCAGGTGGCTGAAATTTCCGTAGTCTTCCACTACGGCGTCTCTCATAGCCAGAGCCGCTTTGGGACGTTAAACCCCACAAATCAAACCGAACCAAACAAAGTAGGTCGGAATAACGTAGCGCTGAGACGGAACAAGAGAAGGTGAGGACAGAACGGGCACTGCTGTTCAAAGTGTGTGAAATGATATTTAAATGCTTCCGACTTATGAGGAGATAAGTTGCAGGTCTCTGCGATACGGTCAAAATACGTGCCTTGCCTTGGTAAAGGGCAGAATAATCTTCCCAATTGCCATGATCATGTAATTCATTGTAGACAGGAATTGCAATTTTTGGGTGAACTATTCCGCTCGTCATCAGCAAAGGGTGGTTCAAGTAAAAATGTGTATTTATGATCTAACGGGCATACATTGTTTATGCAACGCAATTAATTTTTTCAATGACTTAAACCTCTGCATGTTTCTCTTAGGTAAAGCATCCTTTCCGGGCCTCCTGCTAAAGGGCAGAATTCGTGCTGCAAGTATATAGTAAGGGCATATTTTCGAAGTCTTCTAA
Source organism: Amblyomma maculatum (assembly GCF_055883805.1). NCBI lineage: Eukaryota > Metazoa > Arthropoda > Arachnida > Ixodida > Ixodidae > Amblyomma > Amblyomma maculatum. The sequence goes on along the minus strand of NW_028146738.1, from coordinate 39,041,021 downwards.
ATGATAATCAGTCCAACTGGTCACCGTGGAAGGATTCATGAAGGGGAAAAAGGAAGATTATCGCGAGAACGCGAGTGCCAAGCGCTGCTTTCGGAACGTGGCTCGCGTAGGAGCTGCGACAGCGGTGACGTATCTAGCCGCTGGCTGACCAAGTCAGAAGACCAGTTTCCAAATCTACCGGGACATTTACTCCGAGCTAACAGCCTGATTTCTGCCCAGGAGTGACAAGTATGCACAGGCGCATGGACGGCCCTTCGGGTTCAGAAACGTGGCCCTAGCTGACGATGTGGTCAATGCCTCCCACTACGGGCCCCACTACCCTCTCCGCCGAGTCCGATTTCGGGGGATTCTGAGGAGCTCGCACTATTGTGTCTCGGCTCAGGAGACTTCCATACATACGCCATGCATGGCGTGCAGCTCTCGGGCTCCCCAATTCGGCCCAATCGGAGCAGCCGGCTGCCGCGAAAGGAGCCCGGGGTGATTTTCCAGTGTCAGCGCCAGCGCCACTCGCGGCACGAGACCAGTGCGAGAACTGCCAGCAGAGCTGGCAGAGTTCTCGGACACACATGACATCAAGCTTTTCAACTGTGAGAGCTCCGGAGAGCTTCCCCCAGCACTGCTGGTGTCTGCAAATGCAGAGCAGTCCGCCCCTAAGACCAAGCCAGATGGCCTGTTCAATGGCAACGCGAACCTGTTGGCCCCACAGCGTAGCGAGGAGCACGAGAGCACGATGTTCTTGAACAAAGCTTCTACTGCACCGAAGATGTGGCCGGCAGCAAAGACACGGGGTTGCCGCTCAGAAAAGGCGCTGGTTCTGATGCAAGATGCGCCGTCGTGCCTGGTGTTTCGTGGAGCAAGCAGCGTCGGAGGCAAGGATGACCACTCCACATGCGTAACAGGTCTACGCTTGCTTTCGGGACCATGGACTTGACCTACACCAATGCTTCTTCCACTGCGCACGACTGCACTTTTGCAGTGGACAATGACGTTTCCTCCGCTTGTCTCATGTGTGGGGTTCTTAAACACTGCTTTTATTGGTATGACACCGCAGCATTAACGCGGGGTTGTCTGCGTCGCCAAATACATATTCTCATTAGTGGTCATGAACTTTGCACAGGCTTAGTGAATAAACTATTTCTTTGTTATCTCTCTTATCTAATAATTATTCTCCTGGAATACAGCCGTCGGCTACAACAATATGTCAAATACCACATAATGTAGACATAAAGTACCTCTTAACAAAGCCATTTAAACGTTCCTGAATGACCAAGGGGTACAATATGTCAGACTCTTAAAGCTAGGTTCCTGGAGGGTTCGATTCCCCTCAATCTCCTATCTGTATTGACAGCCTGTTATGGCAGCTTCTATCAATAGGCGATGTCAAGTGGTCGCGTGGTGTAATTAAGCTATTATAAGGATTATCTGTCCCCGTCTATATCAGCTGCCATAGCTATACCCATGATTTTTCTCACAAAGCCGAAGATGACGGTGGCAATGAAAATGAGTGAATTATTTATTTTTGAGAAAAGGGGTTTTAACGCTGTCATGATAAGCAGATATATGATCTTGTCCATGGCCCTATTTTCTACATTATCAGCTAAGCCTGCTTTTAGTATGTACTGATATAAGCTGCAAAGAGCTGTGTAGACTTTTCCTGTAACCGATATTTCATTCATGGTATAACAAGCCTTCCTCACATTGCCAGGGCCCCGATAGACCAGCGCGAGCCACAAGTAGTAGATTTCGAGGGGACAGGTTACGCATAGAGTACAAATGTCATTAGAAAGAATTGAGACTTATAATGTTGTCGCGCTTTTACCTATAACTTCAGAGCACACGTTTTCGTAATGTTCATCCATGAACGCAAGAGAAGTATCGCCTGTCACGAAAATATATATCTTAAAAGAAAACGTTGTGCGTTCGCTTTCTTGCCGCCCGGACCTTTTCACGATGTCGGTAAAGCAGAGCAATGTACTCGCGGCCTTTCAGCCATACAGCGATAGAATCATCGTTGCAAACTTCAGCTTCATCCACATAAAGATAAGGTTTATAGCACGTGGCAGGTATGACGGCTGCGCCACCTAAAACCAAGAACGTTGGCTATCTTATGGTGAACAAACGCAGAGTTACTCTGGGATGTTCAACCCTATAAATCAACCAAGCAAACAACCGAAATATCTGGCACTAAGAATCAGGTAGATGGGGGGCCGGCGAGGATGCTTCCGGGCCAGACGGATTTCACCGCTCAATGCGACTTAGATGTTGTATTTCTGCATATGCTATGCACTTCTTTTTTTTTAATCAATATTTATTGCCTCAGGGCATCAGTAGGGTATGAGATGAAGGATGAATAAATGATTAAATGAATGGAAAAATGTTGGCTGATTTTATGAAGTCCTGAAGTGAGCGATGATGAGGTCCCTGCGTCCAAGTGACGTATGAGGCAGGATTGGTTGTTGAAAAGCCAGCTATGCTCAGATGCCGGATTCGTGTTGGCTTGAGTGCTGGGCAATCCCACAGCAAATGGTGGATGTCAACCTCGATATCTTCGTTTTTACAGATCGGGTATCCTGGGCGAGGATATAAGTGTTGAAAGTATGACCACGTCCTAGTTACAGCTGGTGTAAGGGCAACACCGACCCGGATCTTCCTAAGCACAACTTCCTCTGCACGGGTGAGACCGCGGGGAACGGATATCGCACACGGAGGGATAAGTCCACGTGTGCGGCGCCGAAAGTGCTCCTTTCTTGAAAAAGGGGGGTAGCATCGTCGACTTCGAGAAGCCGTGGGATTGATGCGTCTTGGCTCACGAGGCGGGTTGGAAAATCAGCTTGACTTTGGGAAGGCAGCAGATCCTGTTGGACCTACTCAATGCGTATTGATTGTGGGATGCGCGCCGCAAGCTAATGGATGTCCTGTCAAATGTTAGGGCAGCGGCTGACACGTCGGAGCGGACGTACTGCTTGAAGTGCGTCAGTGCGGATGACAACGTGGACTGTAGGGAGCATGGTTATAGAAATCACGGAGCAGAGTGCCTCCTGAACTGCCACAAGCTCAGCGCAAAAAGATGTAAGTTGTTCCGAAAGCTGAAACGTAGTTGTCTGATTCAGGCTAGGTCTCCGTGGACAGAAGATTGCCGTTTTTGCTTCACAGCCTTACACGCTTCCATCTACGTACACTGCTATGGAATCTTGAGGCAGGTGAGTATGCTCTTCAAATTTCTGGCGTAGTAACGATGCCGAGTTGGCAGACGTCGGTCTGCGAATGTCAGTTGGCTTGTTGTCTCCTAACTGTATAAATTTCCAGGGAGGGAGAACTGGCGCAGGTGGCTGAAGAATAATGTGTGACGTTGCATACGCCCTCAGTGCTTGCACTTCTTCACTTCTATGCACTTCTTCAGCTTGTATAATATAATAATGTTACGGACCAGGAAGGAGGAAGAAGAGACAGTGGCGCGGGCAGGAGTGCTCGCGCTCCTGCCCACGCCACTACTCCTTCTTCCTGCTTCCTGGTCCGTAACAATATGATATTATTACTTCTCCTTTTGAACTCCGCTGAGTTTTACGTATCTCAGAAGTGCTCGCTGGCATTCATCAGATATGCTTTGTGTGTCGGTAGTTCATAAACGCGACTGCTGCCTACGAGGCACCTCATAGTCAAGGAATTTGAAAACGCGCGCAGCTACGCTCTAATCCGCAAAAATCTGCCAGAATTATCAAATGAGGTGTATTTGGACTGATTAACGATTTTAAAATTAAGTCGATTGCTTCAAAAGATGTCCACGTGTTTGGCTCATAGCATGAGGTGAGAGTTCAATTCTGACTTCTTCGTTGGCTAATTTCACAGGCGTAGCGATAAATGCTTTGTCGATTATGAGATCCTCGGAGAACACTAGACACAGTCAGGTTGTTGGCCTCAACAGTTTCAATAAAAGCTTCTTCGCACGTCGTGTATATAGTTCGTCACATAATATCCTCAGCATCTAAACTTACCTAAACGGGCGACGTTCAAAGCTGCCTGATGTCAGCAACATACCTTAAAAAAACTGCTGAGTCACAATAGGCTCATGCCGAGTATCGCATACCGACCCCATACAAATGTCATACAATGTCGCTTCTCATACGCTGCATGATGTTATATGAGGTATGATATTTCTACTTGTTTTGTACGCTGGGGCTCTGCGGCCAAATTACAGCACACGCTCTAAAGTTTTAGACTGTGCCGTGTAAATGACGACACGATGGCGCCTCTGCAAGACGTCAACTTATTTCGAAACGCGGCATCAACCAATAATCGCCAGGGTGCCTCCCCGGGCCTCTTATTTTCACGGCAAGAGGTGTATTGGCACGTTTAGGAATTGTTCGCTAACGTATATATATATATCATCACCAGCCTGACTATACCCCCTGCAGGGCGAAGGCTTCTCCCATATTTCGCCAATTAATCCGGTTCTGTGCAAGCTGCATCCACTTGACCCCTGTGAACTTCTTAACCTCATCCTCCCACCTAACTTTTTTCCGCCCCCTGCTACACTTTCATTCCCTTGGAATCCAGTTTGTTACCCTAAGTGACCATCGGTTATGCTCTCTTCGCACTACATGTCCTGCCCATGCCCATTTCTTCTTAATTTCCACTAGAATGTCAGTAACATTATTATTTTTCTAACCTACTCTGCACGCTTCCGATCTCTTAATGTTAGCCCTACCATTTTCCATTCCATAGCCCTCTGAGTTGTCCTCAACTTAAGTAGAACCCTCTTGGTTATCCTCCACGTTTCAGCCCCATAGGTGAGTATATGTAAGATGCAACTGTTGTATACTTTACTCTTGAGCGATACCGGTAAGCTGCCAGTCATAATCTGCGAGTGCTTGCCAAATGCGCTCCATCCCAATCTTATTCTTCTTGTTATTTCCTATTCATGGTTCGGATTTGCGGTTACTACCTGTCCTAAGTAGACATATTCGCCTACTACTTCCAGTGCTCTCCTACCTAACGTAAACTTCTGTTTTTCCCCGGGGCTGTTGAACATTACTTTAGTCTTCTGCATATTGATTTTAGCCTACCTTTCTACTTTTCCTGTCAAGGTCATCAATCATTATTTGCAGTTCATCCCCCGAGTTACTTAGCGAGGCAATGTCATCAGCAAATCGCAGATTACTGAGGTATTCTCCATCTACCCTTATCCATAACTGCTCCCATTCCAAGTCTCTGAATACTTCCTCTAAGCAAGCTGTGAATAGTACTGAGGAGATCGTGTGTCCTTGCCTAACACCTTTATCTAAGGGAATTTTGTTACTTTCTTTATGCAGAACTATGGTTGCTGTGCAGCGACTATATATATCTTCTAGCACTTTCAAGCACAACTCGTCTACCCCCTGATTTCGCAATGCGTGCATAGCCACCGATGTTTCAACTGAGTCAAATGCTTCTTCGTAATCAATGAATGCTATGCATAAGGGCTGGTTATATTCCGAGCAGTTTTCTATTACCTGGTTGATGGTATGGATATGATCTATAGTAGAGTACCGTTTCCGAAAACCTGCTTGATCTTTGCTTGATTGCAGTCTGAGGTTGTCCTGCTTCTATCATCGATTACCTTAGTAAATACCTTATACGTAACAGACAGTAAGATGATTGGTCTGTAATATTTAAGGTCTTTAGAGTCCTCTTTTTATGCATGAGGATAATGCTTGCATTCTTCGAATATTCTGGTACCGTCGATGACATCAGACACTGCGTATACAAGGTGGCCAGTTTTTATAGCACGATATCCCCCCTTCCTTTAACAAATCTGTTGTTATCTGATCCTCTCCAGCTGATTTCTCCCTTTTCATAGTTTCTAATGCTTTCTTGACATCGTCCTTCGTCACTGGTAGAACGTCTGACTGTTTCTGCCTACCGCCAATCTCATTACGGTCCTGACTACTTTGGCTACTATAAAGATCTGTACAGAACTCCTCGGATACTTTGACTATCTAGTCCATATTCATAATGACGTTGCCTGCCTTGTCCCTTATCGCATACATAAGGTTTTTGCCTATGCCCAATTTCTTCTTTACCGCTTTAAGGCTTCCCCCGTTCTTTACAGCATGCTCAATTTGGTCCATGTTTTATTTCCGTATATCGGCCGCCTTGCGCTTATTGATTAGCTTTGATATCTCGGCCAATTCAATATAGTCTTTTTGATTGGGAGCTTTCATACTCTGGCGTTTCTTAATCCAATCTTATGCCTCCTTAGAAAGCTTACCGGTATCCTCTGTAACTACCCTACCGCCTACTTCTACAGCGCACTCAGTAATGATATGTCTGAAATTATTGTTCATTGCTTCTAGGGGAATGTCGCCATACTCGATTTGAGCGGAATATCTATTCTGTAGCGAGATTCAGAACACTTCTGCCCTTCTCCTCACCGCTAATTTGTTGATGGGTTTCTTTCTTACTAATCTGTTGCGTTCCTTCTGAAGATCTAGGCTAATTCGGGAGGTCACCATCCTGTGGTCACTGCATCGCACTTTCCCGATTACCTCTACATCTTGAAAAATGGCGGGGGTTGAACACAGTATGAAGTCAATATTATTTCAGTCTCCCCGTTAGGACGTTTCCATGTCCGTTTCCGGTTCTTCCGTTTGCTGAAGAAGGTATGCATGATTCTTAGGTTATTGCGCTTTGCAAACTGAACTAGTAACTACCCCCTCCTATTCCTAGAGCCAATGACATAGTCACCTATTGCCTGTTCTCCTGCCCTGCTTTTTCCCTACCTTGGCATTGAAGTCGCCCTTTAGTACAGTACACTGCGTCTTTACTTTTCGCATTACCGATGCTACATCTTCGTCGAAGCTTTCAACTGCCTGGTCATCATAAGTACATGTGGGTGCATTGGCCTGCACAACCTTCAGTTTATACCGCTTATTAGGCCTAATTACGATGCCTGCCCCCCTCTCATTAATGCTATAGAATTCATCTATATTACCCGCTATATACTTTTTGTCAAGGAAACCTACTCCTAGTTTTCTCCTCTCCGGTAAACCTCGACAACACAGTACATGCCCATCCTCCGGTAAAGTAGATGCCTCATTCGGCCTCCTAACCACACTAAGATCTATGACATCCTATTTCATACCCGCTAGTTCCTATAACAGCACTGCTAAACTAGCTTCACTAGCTAGGGTTCTAGCGTTAAACGCTGTCAGGGTCAGTTTCCAATGGCGGCCTGTCCAGCTTTCTTACTAATCTCATAGCTTTTGAATAAATTAGCTAATGCTCTATTTTTTCAAGAAGCTGCATTTCATGTTCAACATCATCAAAAAAAATCCAGCAGCATGCTTCAGTTTTGCAATTGAATAGTCTCGTGGGTAACTTCAGTCGCGTTGAGTTTGCGCTGGCAGAGGTAAACACATCGTACAAATGGCGCCCTTCAGTAAAACAGCCAATTCACGGCTAGTTCCACGAAACGCTCTGTCGGACAAAGTAAAGCTTTATGACGGCACGAAATTCACACTCACAAATTCTTCAGTTAGAATCAGCGCAAAAAAAGCAATGGGATGGAGCATTCACTATCAACCTCACTCGTTTTCATTCGTCTTCTTCTGTACGTCGCCTTCGCCATCGCATTTTGATTTCGGGACACTGCGAAGCGCACCCATTCTTCAGAGTGCCAACTTTGCAGATGAAGTCAGCCATTAGATGTATTCACTTGCTCCGTTCGGTTATGAGAGGCCGACGATCTGCGAAGGCTTGAAATCCTCCGGATGAAAAACAGAAACTATCGGAGCGCGCACGACAAGTCGAAATAGGCGTCGGAACAACTCGCCGGACAAGTAGAACATATTTCCTCGCACACTGCCCTTCGCCGTTGCTCGAGCCGGCCTTGCCGCTTCAAACACCGCAGCCACCGCTCCACCACCGACGCCATTTTCCCTCTAAAACGTTTTAGACCGCCTCATCGCGCTCTTCAAGAATAGTCTAAAACCGCGGACATAATTAGGTGTGGGAGGTATTCTGTCTTTTTCGCATCTACGGCGCTCGACTACAGTTCCCAAGGACGCGGGATCGAATCCCTGCCTCAGCGGCAGCTTTTCGCTGGGGGCGAAAAGCAAGGCGCCCGTGAGCTGTGCGTTGTAAGTGCACGTTAAAGAAACCCAGGTGTTCGAAATTTCAGTTCACCACTACGGCGTCTCTCATAGCTTGAGCTGCTTTGGGACGTTAAACCCCACAAACCAACCAACCAAGCATCCGCGACGCAATCGCAGCATCCTGTGACTCAACTTTTCAAGATGCGATGGCGACCAATTGGAGCAGGCGTTTTAGAGCGCTCTCAATTGTGGAGCGGTCCTTGATTCGGCCCCGAAGTATGCACTTTAGCAATAGTGTTATGAAAGCCGACACTTAATCGTTTCCACGTGGTGATTTGTGTTCCCTTTCGTGCTTTTTGGCGATGCCTTAATCACAATAATCTCTTCCTTTTTTATCTGAATTGCGTAGTAAGTACACAAAATATTCCGTGCTGTCGTGAACGTCATTATTTTCTGTAGTTCTGTATAGTACTCAATAGTAGTATTATAGTTGTGTTTCTGTTGACGTTTCTGTCTGGAGACTAATTTATGTTATAACTACAGAGAATTTTGATGTTATTACAGACGTTCCTGTTGTCAGTACAGGTTATATGCCAAACATCGAAAAGAAATGATGTCGAAAAGTAATGAAAATTTCTGCAGCTTTTCCCAAAGACAGGCGGCATGTCAGACTCAGAATGCAAGGGTCCTAGATGGTTGGATTGCACTCCCCCTTTTATCTGAATTGGCAAACCAGGGTTCCGAGCTCCTGCGAAATCACCAGTGTCAACCAGAGTCAAATAGTCGCGTGACGTTTTTAAAAGCTAAGGCTTATCAGTCCCCATCTATATCAGATGTCGCAGCCATGCCATCGGTTTTTCTCTGACAGCGCCGGCGATGATGCTGACAACCCGAGTGAAACGTTTTATTTCTTTTTTTTAGACAACGGTGTTTTTAACGCTAGCGTTTCAGAAGCAGATACATGATCTTATTGACGGATATTCTTGACACTGCAAAATTCAGGTCCCCTCTTGCCCGCGTCTCCTGATAAGGTGCTGCACGAGGTTCTCCTTTATGACTGGGTGTGTCAGCTTCTCAGCTGCCAAGTTCGAGAGGTTCGCGAATGCCGTGCTCGAGAGTCTCCACAAGCAGCCACACTGCACCACACAAGTCCCTACGTTGTTCAGCGGGGAAGGCAACGGCCCCGGATGAAAGTGCAGATCACCGGAAACTAAGGCTGAAGCTGATAGAGGGCTTAGTGGCTAGACGTGGATATACACGTACTTAGACACTACTTCCAGAATGCCACCGTTGGCCTCTGTCAGGCGGCTCACGCCGCTTAGCGATCCTCTCCGCTGGTCTCTGCATTGCTTTTCGTTTGCTCCACCCACTAACGCCATGGCCACGGGCTGCTCGTGAAACTGATATCTCGTGTTCCCCCCTTTACGTGCTGTGTATTGTTAGTTAGTGGATTTGGGTGGATTTTGATTTTTTCGATTCTACTCAGCTGTAATACATTGCCTAAAAATATCCAAAATGCCCCAAAAAATGCTAATATCTGTAAAGAACATTTGCAGTTGTAAGGTGTTTATTGGAGCACCAAGAGCGTAGGCAACGTCCGCAAACCAAAGCGACGGGGGTAGCATTCGAGCCAACAGTGCACTGCCAACAAGGCTCCGGCTCCAGTTCTTCTACCTCTTCGGGTTGGCGCGCGAGCTGATAGCGATCGGGATTACTACACAGTAAACAATTCACCATGCCCAATAAATAGTTGCAAACACTTCTTTTTCAACAATTATGGTCTACAACATGAAATAATAATGAAATAAATAATTTAATAAGAAACTCCCGCGAGAGATTACCCGCAGATAGAACAGGGGACAAGCGCCTTAAGTGTAACGTTGCAACGTTGCTGCTATCAAAACTGCAAGCACACAGCTGATAGAATAAGCCTTAGCCTAAATAAGCCATGGCTTAAATAAGCCATAGCTTTCCTTTGTAGCCGTATGGCTGCGCTTGGGTGGATGCCAATAGTAATTACTCCCTTATTACCAATTTACTCTAACTTGGGGGATTCCCCTAAATATTCGATTAACATTAGTGTAGTGTGCTGGTTCAGTTAACAAACTATTAGATTTTGATAATCTCAAGAAAGTGGCTTTTAGAGCGTAGAAAACTACTCAAGCAAGCGTGGTAAGGTCTCGACAAATGCCTATCACATGTAGGGTAGAACAAGCGAAAGAAGATGGCTGCGGAGTTTGAAGAGCACTGAACAAGGGTAGAGTGGGAACCTCAGATCTTAATAAAAGCCAACGTTTCGACAAGTGGACTTATCTTCGTATGGCTGCTCAAATGAAGACGAGTACTCTTTATAGAACGGTGGCTCGACTGGCAAACTGGGGCTTCCTCTCAAACTTTGTTCGGTGCTCTGGCACATACAGGGATACACAAGGAAAAATTCACAGTTCAAGGAGTTTAATGCGGGGAAACAAGTTTAAGGCCATGCGGCACATTAGTAGTACGCCGCGCTGCAGCCTGAAAATGTCTTCTAATAACCTCTATGTAATGTCTTGTAGTTCAGCGCGGAAGCGGTGTAATAAGACACCGGCAGTTGCGTCCACGCTGCCGTAATGTGCCACAGAGCATCACTTCCTCGATTTGTGCAGGCTCATCTTGTGATAAAGCGCTAAGCGTTTCAAACCAAGATCAAGAATCGGAATACAATGCTGCAAAAAGACTTGCACTGGCTGCACGTCGAAGGGGACGAAACCAAAAAAAAAAAACACGGCTGCAGGGGGATATTAAATCTCACCAAATGGCGACGGAGCAGTGACCAGCAAGGGCATCGAAATCTTCGCAAAAGGGGCACTTTGAGACTTGGGAACGTAATTTATACGCTTTCCCAGGCGGTACAAGGCCCGCACTACAGCAGACGGCGATTAGAAACCGCTTCGTGCTTCGTCAGTTTCCTTATCTCCGTTGCCTTGGTTACCTCTGGTTGCCTACTTCGCAAGAATCTCACAAAACCTGAAACGTTTCGTCAAGACTGATGCAACATCAAGGGGGTGCGATGTTGCATCGGTCTTGACGAAGGCTGGGGGTGCGGGTCCCAGCCTTCGCCCCCACTCCACTTCCGCCATGGTGTGCCGGCCGAGGGCGCACCTAGAGCAATGACTGCCAGCAGCTGCCGTCAGGGGCGCTGCTGGCAGCAGATAAATTCGATGGAAAAGAAAGAGTGTGGAATTATACCGAAAGTGGAAAAGGGAGATCAGGAAGGCAGCTTTCTTTGATAACTGATAACAGCTGGTAGAATAAGCCTTAGCTTAAATAAGCCATTGCTTTCCTTTGTAGCTGTATGGCTGCGCTTGGGTGGATGCCAATAGTAATTATTCCCTTATTAACCATTTACTGACGCGACCTTTCGTAAGACAGCGATCGAGGCCGCAGTGCCGTTCCGTGATCGTCGTGGTAATCCTGTGCTAGCTACAGCCAGAAGAAGGCTACTCAAAAGCTGTCCTGGGAGTCCTCAAGGTGTTCGGTGCCTGGTGCTTCTTCGTGGTGAGGTCTTTCCACGTTCAAGGGGGTCTTGGTCAGGGTTCAAGCTAGCTTTATAGGATTTGGTAATGTAAAGGTGTCATTACCTTGCGCACAGGCATGTCTTTCGCCTCCCGGGAAGGGGCTCGGCAGATTGGTTCGCCAGCCTGCCGAATGAAAGCTTGCCTCTGGAATCATTTGCTAAAAATGGTGTCGATGTGATTCCTGTCGCACTTATACCGATAGGCGATGGAATGCTGAAAATGAAAAATCCGAAAACTATTCAGCAGCAACTCAAAAGTCTGACGGATCACTACCTTGATATCTCTGAGGTGCGACCTTTCGGGAGACGAGGTATAGTTTGAAAATCTGCAAACATTAATTGTGTGTCAGATCTGCTACGCTGTAGTTCTTTTACATCGATTCCTGTCAAAGCCTTTATTCCTGAACAGCTGGCTTGCACTAAGGGTATTGTGCGTGGAGTGGATCCTGCATATACTGCTCAAGAAATTTTGGAGGAATTTCAGGACGCAGGAGCTGGTGTTCTTTCAGTGTATCGCTAGTCTCACATAGTGGCCGGGTGCATGTTGCTACAGAGTCAGTTATAACAACTTTTGCCGGTCTCATGTGTCCATCTGAGTAAAAAATTTGGCCAATTATTTATCGCATTGACCCGCTACGTCCTCGCCCCGTTCAATGTACCAACTGTTGGCGATTTGGACACAGTGGAAGAGCGTGTAAGTCTGCGACAAGATGCAGGATGTGTGGGGAAGGACACTCTTCTAATAGCTGTACCGCTGCAAGACCTAGCTGTTGTCTGTGTACTAACGAGCACTCGGCTGATGAAGCCAGTTGGGAAAAACGATCTCAGGAGCAGGCGTTACTACAATTAATTCAAGAGAATCGTTGCTTTCGAGCAGATGCTTATGCCCTTCTTGATCGGAAAAGGCACACTTATGCCAACTGTGTGCGCCCTTCTACTCCAGACTTTGAGACCACGTTGTCTACTGCAATTGTGTTGTGAAAACGGTTGAAAAAGCCCTTTCTGTCGTGGTTGACCGTATGCTTACCAGCTTTACTGAAGCTTTGTCTAGTATTGTTGGTAGTCAGTCATCTTGCCCACCTCAACCTGTGCTGACTCCAGCATCTATTTCATCTCAAACCTGTGCTGAAAGTTTAAATGCAGATTCTCCTCTAGTGCTGGCTCAAGTGCACCCAATCGACAGTGTCCCTGTAGGCATTTCTCGCAAAGGTATTTGCTCTAATGAGGTTGAAATGGCATGCCCTACTCAAAAGCGCCGTGCTTCTAGCTCACCCTCTAAGTCCTCCATTTCCCAGACCAAAACTAAACAAGGGCCTTCCAAAGTTTTACAGCAAACCGATGTGTTAAAAGAGTCGGTTGCGGCCTCAATTTTAGGTAAGTAATCATGGCAGGTGTACAAGTTCTGCAGTGGAATTGTCGCTCTATTGTAGCTTCACTTCCAGATTTTTATCTTCTCCTTTCAACACATTAGCCAGATATAGTGCTTTTCCAAGAAACTTGGCTCTGCCCCGCAAAGTCATTTACCTTAAAGAAATATGTTTTCCGCGCCGATCGTGTAAACGGTCGGGGCGATGGTTTATTAACTTTGATATCGTCAAAATTATGTCACCGGGCAAAAATAAGCAAAACAATAATGAATCCTGAGTGTGAGATTTTGGCTGTAGATATCACATTGCCGCATTGTGGCTCTGTCACAGTCGCTAACGTCTACTGCCCCACAGGTGTACGTAGCACAGACTATTTTGACAGATTACTTACGAATTCTAATAGGGTGATTTTAACTTGCACCATACTCTTCGGGATAACTACTCCGACGCATGTGGACAGCTGTTATGGACGTGGATGTCGGCAAATGCTGTGCGCTGCTGCAATTTTTGGGCTATAACCTTCATGCGCGGAAATTCGCAATCTGTCATTGATTTATCCCTGGCAGCAGGTGGGATAGGTATAGGAGGATGGTCCACAGTAGACAGTGGTACATCTAGTGACCACTTTCCAATAACATTTACCATCATGATGAGCACAACACGAGATAGAAGTTTGGACCGTAAACTAGTAATCAACGCCAAATATGCAGCTTCGCTACGCTCCTCCCTCAAATCAAACCTTTGTTCATGTAGGACCGACAAAGCACAAAAGGTATTTTCCTCAATTGCGAATGCTACTGTAGATTCCCAGTTCACTGTGTGGTCTACAGTAAACAATAAGTCGCCATCCCCACGATGGAATGACGCGTGTGAGAAAGCCTTCCGCCGTAGAAAAGCAGCATGGAAAAGCCTTTCTTATAAACAGAGCCCAGTAAACTGGATAAACTACGAATTTTGTTCGGCGTCATTCAAAAGAGCCATAGCGCGGGCAAAGGACGAGTACAACGAAAATTTAAATACTTATTTGTCAAACCCTAAGCAGAGGAAGACTTTGTATCGTTTCATGGAACGAAATAGAAACTCGCACCTATCTCAGTCATTAAGTTCAGTAGTGTTGTCTCCACAGGAGGCAAAGGATGAGTTGGAACAAATTCCCCAAGGACTAGCATTACGTTTCCAGGAGCAGTGCAGAGTTCCCTTTCACGCTGCCATTTCCTGCTCAGACTATGTTGAGGTTGATGGGTCAGAACTCCTATCTGCGATTTCTTCCATGAAAAACTCGGCTCCAGGTTGGGACGGGGTTACGGTAGGTATGCTCAATATTTTAGCAAATGATTTCACTCAGGATCTCCTGGATCTGGTTAATGAATCATTAGAATGTGCATGGCTGCCGCACGTCTGGAAAGTGGCGAAAATTATATTGCTCTTGAAAGACCCTGGTAAAGGATTTCATGTTGAAAACATTTGGCCGATAGCTTTGACGTTGAATCTAGTAAAATAACAGAAAGAATTGTGCATGGCCGCCTCTCAAAGCATATCTCAGAGGTTAATGCTTTGAGTTCTTCCCAGATTGGTTTCCGCAACGGATGCTCAATATGGTCTGCACACGTAGATGTAGAAAGCAGGATTCGCCTTGCAATGTACAACAAGGAGGTATCAGCGTTAGTGTCGCTCGGTATTGCTAAGGCCTATGACAGCATTGAACATTCGATTCTACTTAACAAGTTGTCATTATTACGTCCTCAATTCTACATCTATGCGTGGATCAGGGAAGTTTTGAAAGGACAAGAGTTCTTTTGCACTGATAGCTCATTAATCTCAGACACCTATGCACAGACAAGAGGGGTGCCTCAGGGCTCTGTGCTCTCCCCACTCCTTTTTAATATATTAATGTGTGATATTCCGGTTCATCCTGATGTCACTGTATATGTATATGCAGATGACATAGCATTCTTCCCCTCTGCAAAAGATATTCATGACCTATATCGTTCACTACAGGCTTACCTAAATGCACTTGCGGTGTGGTTAGACAAAATTAAATTGGTTTTAAATGTGTCCAAATGTAGAGTGCTAGTTTTTAAAACCATAACCCCCTTATATGTTTCGTTAAACTACCGCTCAGATGTGATACCTCAAGTGGAATCTGTGCGGTATTTAGGCATTACGTATGATGCTAGTATGGATTCGAAGCTTCACATCAAGTCTAATGTTTGGAAAGGTGAATGTGCCCTTGGTAGACTGATACGAATAAGTAGCAGGAAATTTGGTATGAGTCGAGATACTCTTCTACTTGTGTACAAAGCCTTTGTGAGACTTATTCTGGAATTTTGCTGCATTCTTTTTTCTGGGTGTCCAAAATATAAGCTACATCCTTTGCTGCTTTTAGAAAGACGGGCCTGCCTCTCTGTCTAGGGCTTCCACAGTCAGTCTCCACCACTGTTCTGTACTTGGAGGCCCGCATTCCGGACCTTAACTCCCGTTTCCGCCTTCTAACTGTCAGATCATTCTTGCGATAATTTGAGACTACTCCCGATGTGGCTATACCTATTTTTCTGCCAAGCCCCGCCCTCTTTCTCACTCACCAGTGGCCAAGGGTCTGCCACCCCCAGGTTGTTTTTACGCAGAGCATTTTTACAAACATTGGTGTGGACCTTGCTTCTATTTGTGCTATTGGTTGCTCAACGTCCTTTGTGGGTATAAATTATGATTCTATATTTCCATCTAATGTGAAGCACTTACCCTCAAGTCTAATATCCAGTCTCCTATGTGAACACCTTGAAAAGGTCCCTGATCACACGGTAATTGCCACTGATGCGTCTATGATTGCGCACAAAGCTGCGATTGGAATTTTTTCGGAGTCTCTTTCCTGGAGTTTTTCGGTGCGTGTCCCGGATTACACACCGATATTTCTAGCAGAGTTTATGGCAATTGGGCTAGCGCTACTAAACGTTCCCTGCAGTCAATCAAAAATAATTTTTCTATTAGACTCTCTTTCTGGTTTGTTGTCACTGGAGTCAGCACGGGATGCTCTGTTGAGCCGCTAACTAAGGTATTTCATACCGGGGTGGGTGAAAGAAATACGCTTCATCTGGGTGCCCGGACACAGCGGTATTTTCCAGAACGAAGCGGAAGATTTCCTGGATGAATCAGCTCTTGATGCATCTGTTTCATATACCATCCCTAATATCACCATTTTTGGAATGTCCCAATTCCAGCGATATCAATACCTAGCCGCTACATGAAATGATTCTTTGCTATCTACATCCGAATACCAGCATCTCATATACTCATGGAAAGTTCGAGCATGTAAATCACGGCAGTGTGAGGTAACGATGATTCTCCTGAGATGCAGGATTCCTCGCCTAAATCTTTATTTATGTAGATGCGGGATCAGCCCCACAAACCTTTGTGAGGCTTGCGGTGAAAGTGAAAATATTGATCACTTCCTTCTCGCTAGCCGAAGGTTTTCACATCAGAGGAGGGTGCATTTGGAAACTCCAATTACACGCTTGGTATTTACGTTGTCGGTCCCGCTTCTACTCTCCTTCGATGCGAGTGCGAAAGGATGTGCGGTGCCTCAAATTTGTCAGTACTTACATAACTACATCACAGCTACGGACAGATTTCCTTGCTAATTGTATTCCGAATTTACAAAACTCCAAATTTTCGCTTCATATTTTTTCATTCAATAACTTTCGTGATCTTAAATCTTATGTTTTTGTTTAGTTGTCAATTACTTTAACACACTAATTCAGTTTGTGTAGGACATTTGGCAGTCCACACTGAACCCTGACTAATCCCCATTCGTGGGTATGTGCCAAATATCAAGGAAGAAGAAGAACTCAAGAGGCAGTGCCCTACTTTATGAAGCTAGATCTGGGTGCCTGAAAACACGAAGCAACAAAAAGAAATTTAACAATGAAGATGACGCATGTGCTGTATGTGGTAACTCCAGTAATTTATTGACCACATTTTAGTCGACTATAATGGTATCCATCCGGAAGTCGATGAAGGCGCAGTACCTCTTCCTGAAGCTCTGGGGTTTAGAGATACAAGTGGCCGGGTGAATAAACCGGCGGTGGAAGCTAGCAAAAAATGACTGGAAGATTGCTGGCATAAAAGCAGAAAAGTGATATAATATTAGTAATGTAGAAACAAAAATTCAATAAATAGAATGATAGTATAGTTAACAAATCTACAACAATAATTAGGATATAGGGAGAAGAATGAGCATAATAGCTACTGCTACCACTGTGTTTCAAAGGGGAAGTTCTTATATTCCATCCATTCATCCATCCATCCATCCGTGCGGAGAGGAGGGGGATGAGCACTGCCAGTCCGTCGTGCTGCCGAGCGCACTGTGCGCCGTCCTAGCAGAAAATGCAGCCGCGGATATATATTTGTTTGTGCGTGTGCGTGTGTGTGTGTGATTTAGCATGCTCACGATGAATACTTCCCGATCTACTATATTCACAGCATTTACACGTGTTTAAGCATTTGATTACTTTTTATGTCCAGCAGTAATTGCTTAGGTGGATAGGCTGCGCAATATACCAGCGTGTAAGAAGATGAAGGCTTTTTTTATTTATACGTACTACATAACAAAAACACTTCACTTTGTTTTCTCCTCGACTGTTCATTGGATCGCTTACCTTGAGGAGATTGTTCCTTTTTCTTTTCCATAAAGGAAGGGGTTTCAAAGGTTTTCTTTGGCAACCAAAAGTGAAACTATATTTATAATATTGTTACAAAACATAAATACTTGCGTACATAATATCTACATACATATATATGCAATCCATCAACCTTTTTACAATCAATCACAGTGCATAAACTGCAGAACGGAAGGCGAGAATGACCACAACTAGTTCAATTGTAATACACAAAATAGGGAGGATATTGACCTACTGGCAGTGCCTTAACTTCAAGAGCTTCAAGCGCTGCCTCTGCGCTTCCCGGTCTTTGTTAAGGCCCTTTGGAAGGAACCTGAAACTAAGCAAAGCATTAAATTTAACGATGTCCCCCAAATTTATATTTGCGTGCTCACAGCAACCAATCGGGGGCAGCATCAAGTTTGGCAGACTGCTTGCAAATTCAAGCAAATTTTCCCCATGCAGCTGATTTGTGCGGCTGAACACAGCAAAAACATCCTCTATGAGTTTGTTTCTGTTGTACAGTCTTTGGCTATGATATACAAGGCCTCTTTTGTCAAAATGTAATGTAAATTAGGAATTTAAATCTGCCCTTGCTTCGTTTTGTGCGACACACAGATACTCTCCATAAACAGGACAGCCATTTTTGACAATCGCTTTCCTTGCCACATACCCTGCGACGTAGAACACTAAGGCATTGTTGCTTTTATTTTCAGAGTACCCAGAGTGATCATTTTCAAGATTGGCCTCAATGATGTCTTCAGCATCATAGATTTTCCCTTTATCATGATATCATATACAGCATCTGAAAGGTGCTGCTTCTGCATAGACTCCGAAGTGCCAGCGGGGCTCAACAAAGCACTTACGACGTGTGGCGAACACTTTTCTCCCTTCGGTGATTGTGCTAGATTGTAGAATTACAATTTGACACTCACAAGGAACAGTGACACTGTGGAATGATCATCACTTCCTGAATATTGCTGTATTATCCCAAACATATTTTCAACTTTATCTTGGCTGAGACAAGATGTCATTAGATATTTGAACCCTCCCAGGTACCACAAAGTTGGCTATGAAGGGCGGGCTCCGGTGGGTACGATGTAGGCAATGCAGGACAGCCCGGTGGGCTCAATGTGGGTACTGCAAGAGGGGCCGACATAGGCCTGAAGGGGGCTGTCAACAAAACCCCGATGGGCCCCACTAGCGACCGATGCAGGCAGCCCTTGCGGGGCAGCCCACATTTCTCCGGCATTGCCAAAAGGGCACATCCCGCCAACTCCCCCCGATGGTCTTACTTTGGACAGATTTGGGCAGACGCTCTGGATGAACATTTTTTTTATTTCTGTTAGCCCCTCAAGTAATGACATAGGACCGACGCGGCTTCAATAGCGCAAACCGCACTTGGGCTTGCCCAATGCCCACATTATTCTCATAGGGGTCCGACGCAGGAAATTGATGGAAAGCCCTAGTCCAGGTTTTCCCAACCAATATTTATGCACATAATTAAGTAATTATTTTATACATGTCTGCACTTTGTAAACAGCCACAGTAATAAATTTTGCACTAATTCATAGCGTTCATCTTTCCTAAAAGACTTCATGTACATCCTGTACCGGCTACGGAGATGTGTGTTCTGAACAGTAATATTGTGGACAGTTGCAGGCTGTCCCGGGGCAACAGTTAGCAATCAGTTTGTTTTAGTATGTTTAGCGCAATTTTCATGAGCGCAAGAACTAAAGCCACGTAAATTTCTACCCGACTAAACATGGTAACAACTGTTATACAAATCATCTATAATAGTAATTTAGGGCAACATCAAATACAAATAGAGGTTGAACACAATGATTACGCAATTGCACGCACGCCTTCTAGCCCCATTACGGCCTATGTGGGACCTACAGTGGTTTTGTGTGAGCAGCTCCAATTGGGCTGGATGTTGGTTTTGAACCAAAAGCCAATTTGCTGTTGCACGTGCCTTCAAATTCTCCACAAGGAACCGATTTTTGTATCATGCGGGCCCTTCCGCCTTCCAGCCCCATTACGGCCCATGTGGGATATAAAGCAGTTTTATGTGGGCAGTCCCAATTCGGCTGGGTGTTGTTTTTGAAGGCCTAGAGCCCACCTGCTGTTGCACGTGCCTTCAAAGTCCCCACAAGGAACCGATTTTAGTACTATGCGGGCTCGCCTGCCTTCCAGCCCCATTACCGCTTAAGTGGGACCTAAAGCGGTTTAGCTAAGGCTGCCTCATTTGTGCTTCCCGAGGGCATGCCCAAATTGAGCTCTAATTCATATTTCACCTCCCCTCAAGTAACCTACAAGGGGCCGATTGGGGCAGCATGTGGGTATGTCCGTTTTCTTGCCCCACTACGACCCATGTTGGTCCCACAAACATTTAATGGAGGCGGCCTCATTTCGGATTTATGAGGGCTTTTCCATAAAAAGCCCACATTTAGGTTGGATTGCCCTCAAATATCCGACAAGGAATATTTTGGTCTGGATACAGAAATGTGCTCTGCATTAGCCCGAGCAATGCCCCTATTGGACCCATGCAGGTGGAACAGGGGAAGGCCAAATGGGGCTTGCGCACTTTTCCCCCATCGGGGACAAATGCAGGTTTTATGATGGTTGCCTCAGCCCCACTTGCCTACATTGGACCTACTGGGGCCCCACATTCTGTATTATCTGGGCTAGCGTAGAACACAAGCATGAAAGCAAGTCAAGGGTGCACTTTACTGTAACCTCTGCAGAGGGCATCTGCTAAAGCAGATGTTTGCGGGTTTTGTGCGACACCACGGACACCGAGCACCCACGCCTAGCCGTGCGTGGTCGCCGTGTCGAGGAAAAAGGGGATCCTGGAGGTGAGCCAATGACGAGTGTTTGGACCTTTTAGGCCCCTCGGCGGAGGCAACACACCACTTTGGCCATATTTCCCTATAAACGGCACCTCCGGCCTGACCCGACCAGGAGAAATCGGCATTCGCCTTTTCCTATCCTCCCCTCCATCTTTTGTTTTCTTGTCTTCTTTCTTACAACTGTCCTGTCTCCTCCTCTTTTCTTGGATTTTTCCTTTTCCAGGCGGCAAGGGTTAACCTTGTGTGGCTATCCACCCTGTGTTATGCAATATTTGGTTATAGTCAGGGTGTAAGGCTGGCGTGGGCTCGACTTTCTTGGAAGCTCCTGTCCCGTCCCCTTGTTGGGCTCGGTGGTGGGTGGCCGCCACCCTGGCCGAACAACAACACTATTTTTATGGCTTCTTTAGTCTCACATGATCTAACCCAAAAAATGGGTCGCACCGACGAAACTTCCAAATTCTGCCTGAAAAACCCAAACAGGTTCCCACGATTTCATGTAGTGCACAGTGACAACGCTCAGAAAACGGCTAGACAAATCTCACCTTTAATACTGACCAAGACACTTATAGAAGTAATAGGTCCGGGTTACAACGTGAAGAAACTTTCAAACGGAGACCTTCTATTGGTAATCTTCTATAATCATCACCACGAAAAAGTGTCCATATTGAAGTCTTTTGGAGAAATCCCAGTGGCCATAAGTCCATACCGTTCTCTGAACACTGTCCGCGGAGCTATCTTTGACGACGACCTAAGAAATATGACTGAAGAGGAACTGCTTGAGGACCTCAAAGAACAAAATGTAACAGATGTGTAGAGGATAAAAATGAGGCATGATGACAAAGAGAATTCAACCAAGCACCTAGTCCTGACATTTGCACAAAGCATCCTCCCCAAATCAGCCAAAATAGGCTATGTGAAACTTCAACTCAGGAAATATATGCCAAATCCTTACCGCTGCTTCAAATGCTAACGCTGTGGTCACGGCGCTTAGACCTGCTGCGGCCAGCAGAGATTTGCAATATGTGCTTCCCGTGAACACAATTGCCAGAAATGTGCGGTTCAGCCGCATTTGTGTGCCAACTGTGAGGGTAATCATCCTGCCTATTCACGCACATGTCCAATGTGGAAACAAGAAAAGGAAATCATTGCCATCAAGGTTAAAGAGAACAGAACTTTTCGGGAAGCACGAAATTGTGTTCTGTAAAACAAACTTGCCTATTCTGTTGTGGCGCAACAGGGCAATGAGCCACAACAGATCCTGGCACCTGCCCAGGTTTCACACAGTAAACCCGGATCAGGGCCGTCCATGCCCTTGGTGGCTGCGGCCAGCGCTGCGCCACCACCAGAAAAACAGGCTGCGCAGGTCCCCAGGTCAACCAGCCCCAAGGCCTCTCACCACGCGGTGAGGGGAAACACAAACGTACCTGTGCGGTCTGCACGGGCGTCCAGCATGTCAGAAGACGCGATGGACACAAACCAAGGCAGTCCTGTGCTGTCGAAGTCGGACGGCCGGCGTAGCTCCTTGGATCGACAAAATAGAGATCAGCCCCGAATCAGAGGGCCCGAAAACAAAACTTAGCCTTCTCTATTCATTTAAGACAAAATGGCTTTTATACAATGGAACAGCAGAGGACCTTTAACTAATATGAATGACATAAAATACTTGATGGCCATTACTCACCACAAGCCTTGTGTTTGCAAGAACCAAATTTAGGTCCCAAACATAAGAACATACTCAAAAACTATACAATCTTCCGTCGCGACCGAGAGCAGGCTCTCAGGCTCTCAAGTGGCATTGCCATCACAGTAAACAATGGAGTAGCAGTTCGAGAACAAGGACTTAAAACTAAGTTTGAAGCTATAGCGGTGACCTTACAGGCTTTTAAAACAATAACTGTGTGCTGCATATACTTAGAGCCACACCTTAAATTTAGTATTCATGAATTAGAAGATCTTTTAAAGCAGCTTCCAGAGCCATTTTTTATAGTAGGAGATTTATTGCACGTTCCGTCCTTTGGGGCAGCAGAAAAACAGATACGAGAGGCGAAGTCATAGAGGATATTATACTGTGTAATAATATCTGTTTCCTGAACACCGGGAAACCAACCCGTTCAGGGAAAAGGAGCTGTATTGATTTATCTCTCAGCTCACCCTCTATTTTACAGATCTTAAATTGGACGTTTTAGATAATCCATACGGAAGTGATCACTTACCTGTACTAATCAGCTTAACATCTTCACCACAAATCATCCCATCCAAGCCGCGCCGCTGGAAGCTGCATTTAACCGATTGGGCACTGTTCCGAGAGAAGGCCAGAATAGAAAAAAATTACTTCAGAGAAATATAACATAGACGAATTAAATTATGCTTACACAAATTGCCTCCTTACTGCAGCACACAATCAATTCCTCAGTCCTCTGGAGTGGTGAAACAAAATCACAAAGTCTGGTATTTAAAAGAATGTAAAGAAGCAAAAAAGGACCAAACCATGGCATGGGGAATTTTTCCCAGGTACCCAACGCAAGGCAATTTCTTAAAGTTTAAAAAAGGAAGAGCCAAAGCCCGATACATCCGCCGCCGCGCCAAAAAAACCTCCTGGCAGACTTATGTAACATCAATAAACACCTCAAGAAAATCAAAAGAAATGTGGGAACAGGTTCGAAAGCTAAATGGCAGCTACTGTCCATTCACCATTCCCCTTCTAACAGCTTCTGGAGTACAGACACTATACAAGAAGAGGCCGACATTTTAGGTGAATATTTTTCTGCAGTTTCCAGTTCATCACACCACACTCAAATATTCCTAAAATACAAAAACGGCAGAGAAACAAAAACTCCCAACAAGTGGTGGTACAAAAGAATCATATAATAGCTTAATTACACTACAAGAAATAAAAAATATCCTAGCGCCCGGTAAACAGACTGCACCTGCTCCTGACCACTATTCCAACGAAATACTCGCCCACCTACCACAACCTGCTATAGAGGCACTATTAAAATTTTTCAACAAAATCTGGGTCATAGGAAAATTGCCAGAGGCGGAAAAAAAGCTGTTGTCATACCATTTTTGAAACCTGGCAAGGGGCCGACATCTCCTGGTAGTTATAAGCCCATTGCTCTCACCAGCGTCTTAGCAAAATCATTTGAAAGTATTTTAAACATCAGACTGACTTTTGTTTTAGAATCTCACGAACTTTTAAATATTCCCCAGTGTGGTTTTAAAAAAGGATGTTCAGCAGCTGACCATCTCGTTCGTCTCGAAAACGCTATCAGAGAGGCTTTTATGCACCGACAGCATTGTCTTGCCATTTTCTTTGACCTTGAGAAGGCATATGACACAACTTGGAGGTTTGGGATATTGCGCGACCTGGCAGAGTTAGGCATACGTGGCAAAATGCTAAAGGTTTTAGGAGACTTTCTGTCACATCGTTCCAAGTACACATTGGGACCACTTTGTCAACAACTTTTCTGCAGGAGAATGGTGTACATCAAGGGTGCATTTTAAGCACAACACTTTTCGTTGTAAAAATGAATACGATTAGCAAAGTAATGCCAACTTCCATAACGTATTCACTCTATGTGGACGACCCGCAAATAGCCTACACATCGTACAACATGTCCACATGTGACAGACAAGTCGAAATAACAATAAATAAGCTAACGAAATGGGCCAGTGATAATGCGTTTAAATTTTCTCCGCAGAAGACAGTGGCAGTTATGTTCTCGCTCAAACAAGGCAATCCAGCCCACCCCTACCTTACACCTAAACGAAATCAAATTGCCCATAAACAATAACCACAAATTCTTAGGGCATTACTTTTACCAAAAAAATCACTTTTCTCCACCCCATACAAGCACTAAAGTAGAAATCCCCCAAATTTCTAAACATCGTGAAGGCCCTTCCAAGTAAACATTGGGGATCTGATAGGGTATGCCTTTTGCATATATATCGCTCTGTTGTGCGCTCCTGCTTGGGCTATGGAAGCATATTTTATGGATCAGCTAGGGAATCATATTTAAAGAAATTAGACCCAGTGCTTGACTCGGGCCTTCGCCTTGCTTGTGGTGCGTACAGAACGTCTCCTGTGGATAGCCTCTGCGTGGAAACTAACCAGCCTTCACTAAAAGATAGACGAGCTTTACTGACATGCGCATATGTCCTCAAAATAAAGTCACAAAAAAAAAACACCTGTGCTATTCAATAGTCACAACTTTCCCTTACAGAGTCATTTTCACAAATAGACCAGTTGTGCGACGAGACTCCGAGAAAATAATAAGACTTCCACACTTTGCATCTATATTCACCGCAGAATCCCATGTCATATTTGTTGCCGTAGAGAAAAGAATAAAGAAAATGTTACAAATAGCAATATTTACACAAACTCCCTAGCCGTCCTCACAGCTCTAAATCGAAGAAATACAGCCGCTCCTTTTCTCGGAGACATAATACACAGTATAACAACAGCTATTGCTCGAGGATATAACAAACTTCTGCTGGATCCCGAGCCACGTGGGCATTAGAGGCAACGAGAGAGCAGACACATGTGCTGCTAAAGCCCGTGAAAAGCCAAGCCAATCAAGCGTATTACCATACCCTACAAAGAATGTATGAAACTTGTTCATCGCTAACTAAAACAAAAATGGCAGACTTCTGGCAAAGTGGATAACAAACTACACTTATTAAAGCCCATTTTGAAAGAATGAATGTCGTACCGGCATCAGAAACGTTTCATAGAAGTAATACTATGCCGCCTCCGCATTTGAAAAGCACACGACTCATAAATTTCTTCTTACAAAAAAATACAAACCTCAATGCGAAAAATGTTGAAAACAACTATTAACCACGTATTATTCTCATGCGTAGGTCTCAAAGCACTAAGAAAAAATATTTTAGCCCATTTTATAAAAAACACATTCATATAAACCCAAAACTGATTTTAGGCGAAGATGGACTTGTCGATTTGTCGTGTGTTTTCAGTTTTCTAAGGGAAGCAAATCTCTTACACAAACTGTAGAATAAATCAAGTATGCATCAGTAAACAAATTAAAACCTCATGTTTTCCGCATCATTGCGTTAACAGCTTAAAGCCCATAAAAGCCAACAAAACCCGTTTCCTAAAAGAAGACTTTCTAAACAAACTGTAGTTTAAACACACCCAGTTTCCCAATTTTCACAGAATAAATTAACCTTGCTCTTGGCGCATGATAGCCTTAGTTGCTATGCGCCACAAAAACCCCACTCAACACAACACACAACTCTTTACTGTAAACCTTAATCCAGCAGCCGTGTTTTCAGCTAAGATACCTCCTCCAGTTGGTATTGTATGTTCTTTTTATTCATTGAGAAATTCTAGGAACTGCTTCGAAAATTCTGCATTCGCATTACCAAGCTTTAGCCCTTGCTTAATTGTCCTAGAAGTCATTATGCGAATTAGGTTGTTGAATTTCCTAATGAAATTATGGGCTAAAAATTCTTGCATATAGCCACTTCTTGCTCCCTGTAAAGAAACAGCCCTTTTACTACGTCATCACCAAAAATCTGAAACTTGAGGTCCACTCAATTTTTTGAAGGAAATTGGTTTCTTGTGTGCACTCGTAACTTTATGCATTGCTTTAAGTGTGACATTCTCAAGGTCGATATCTCAAGCAGCTTCGACAACCCGAGAATGTACATGCCCAGAGGGAGTTAGGAAACCTTATGAGATAAATCCATTCCTCACATTTTCATCAAGTGGGGAAAATCACACACAAAAGACAGTTGCCTCCTGTTTCTTACATTACAGGAAGAACCTAACGAAAACAAAAAAGCATTGGAAGAATTAGATTCACATGTTTATTCAGAAATGATTACAAGTTCATGTTTGTTTCCTTCTCAGAAATACAATTCCCTTAAAAGACAAAAAGCTTGCCGTGTATTTCAAAATGTCGCCCCATGCTCCGGTTTCAACTTGCACCATCACAGTTATTATGTCCACAAATAAGCCGGCTTGTTCTGCAAGAACGACAGTCTCCACAACAATTTTGGACAATAAGGTATCTCCCTTGACATTGCCTTATAAAACAAATACTTCCATTTCTCAGAAAAAGGCAAGTATTGTGCAGCGAATATGTATAGTTTGAATATTAAACCTGCATATTGTCACATGGTCGTGACAAGGCCGATGGCAGAAATGAAGAGTCTTGGAGTGCAGGGAAGAAACTCTTTATCGGGCTGACTTGCACCCGCAAAACAACTAAGCAACTCGGCGGCGGCGATAGCAACAAACGTGCTTGTCGATCGTCAAAATAAGAATGTCCGTCGCACTCGTCAACGCTCAATATAAAGGCTGCTCAGAACAATCTCGATAACCTTGCAAGCTGCTTCTAGCACAACCTGGACCAATGTAGAAACATATGCGAGTGATCGGAATCTTCGAGACAGATCTCGGCGCATCGTTCGCGACAAAGAAAATGATAACGCGTCGTATCGCGACAACGAGCATGAACAAACACGGAATACAAAATTGATAAGCGCGCCAGAATCACAATAATAAGGCCGTATGCCAGCGGCTGTAGAACAAGAACAAATACAGATTTAAACAGTTCACGGTAATATATTGGCAGAGAGCAGCATACCGGTGCATTGTTGAAAGAGAATAACAATTCCATGGTCTGCTGCACGCCTTTCTGCTCATCAGATGTGTGACTACAGAGGTCGACAAAGACTTCAGTGCCTCTTGAAGGAAAAAACAATATGGCAGACACTTAAATATTTACTAAAATTCTGACACTAGTCAAGGACTAACAAGTCTATATAAGGAATTATTACCACAGTATTTTCTAGTTTATTACTTGGACGAATAATTTTAGCAGAAATGTTTTTGGAATCTACGAGACAGTGCCGTATAACAAATCGTAATTTCCCAGATACAGTTCTGCGACTCACCCGCTGATTTTTCATTACGGTGTTACGACAATTTGATCTCATCTAGAAGCAGTCCTCCGTGGCAGGTGTATTTATCCATCGTTTTCGTCTTCTCTTGCAAAGTAGCGAATACCTTTGGATTCAGCCCAAAACTGCCTTTGAACATTTGCAGGCACTTCTACAAACAGATTCTTCCATGTAGAGCCATAATGTTTTGTCTCCTGAGATACTGATACAACTTCGGGCTTCGCTTGCGCATCAGAATTCATTTAGCAACCCATTCATCTTCATAAGTTATACCTTTCACTGAGTTTTTTCTGGCAGCAAGAAAACAGCTTCTTACTGTCAGTTGTTGTTTTTTGGGAAGAGACTTAATCGTTTCGTCTAAGGCTGCTCAGTGAGAGGACGATTGGCTTCTTTCATTTCAGTGACTTGCGCCTGTGTATTGGCAAACTATTTTCTTGTTCTTGCTAATGAACGGGAGATATTACGCTTTGGTTTCTTACTTGTTGCGGTCTTCTAGTCCCTAATTTTTTTTGTTTTGTGGCAGCCTCCTTGGCAGATGCACTTAACGCAGGACTGCTTTCCTATCTGTTACCAAAGAAGATTTTTCTGCGAAAAACATTTCTCTGTAAGACCTGTAGTTTCTTGCAGCGGGCTTCATCCCTACAAGTTCTCAGTTTCAACAATCAACAGCTCTGCCTACCTTCGAGTTTTAAGTACTCGTTTGTATCTCTCGTTTCCCTGTGCATATACGGCCGCTACGACGGAGCCCCGCTCAGGAATGGTTTTCCAAACCTTGCCATTTTTTCAAGGAAAAGTTCGGCAAAGTTATTTGCTTCCCTTCCAGAGAAACCGAAGGTCAGATCATCAACTGATAACGCGGGCACTTTCATCCATATGTCGCCGGAATGATGATACCCTCAAATGGATGCCAATATTCGCAGTTAGAAGCAGCAGCGTCTGGAGGCTTGAAAAATGATGTGTGCTGATCCTCCAGTCCAGAACATGCTCTATCTGCAGTATGAATAGGAAATTGCGTATCCACCTGGTTTTCACATCCGCCGTCGTCGATCGCGCTCTCGATGCTCGCATACCAACTTTTTTCTCCTTTTCGTTGCTCTGGGAAGCACAAGGTTCTTCGAGCAGTCATCAAATATTTTAGGCACCGTGTCATGCTTCAGGCGAGGTCTCTCGCGGGGAATCTCGTTAAGGACGCCATTCATGGTTACATGGAATGTGCGCTCAATGCAGCTACTTTCGAAATCTTTTTCGTAGACTACCGCCTTCAATGACCGCTTTCTATCTGTTCTCTTGATGCTTGTGCAGGATTCGCCGGTGCCGAGAACAGAGACATGTTTTCGTTGCTTGAGCGATATCCACAGCCAGACATCGGCACAAAGCATGTTCGTTCTTTAGAAGGCCGCTCTACCGTGGAGATTCTTACTCTTCAACATTACCATGAAGAACGACCATTTCGATATGCACGCATCAAAGAACATGCACCAAAAAGTTACTCACACCCAATCAGACGGTAACGGCGGCTGCGCTTAGCGCGGTCATCTGCAAAGTCAAATCGTCTGCTAGCGTGTGCTGGATGATGATGATGTGTGTGCTTACGCACACCTACTTTGCAAGCACCCCTAAGTGGCGACTGGCGGCAGACATTGCTAACGGTGTTATCCTTTCCTAGGAAAACTGCCGGAGCACGGCACACGTTCCACGCACTGTACCACTACCTCGATCAGCTTCAACACATTCCCATACTTGCACATTGCACATTGCAAGGCCCATTTAACGAACTACGAATCTAATTTTCAACCTTGGGACCGAAATTTATCAACCATATATGTATTGAAAACATGAATCGTTCAGGAAATTCAAAAATAAACAAATACAGCTTCAATTCAACCACCAAATAAATATGGCCATCAGTTTTGTTTCGGTTTCGGTGAAAACCCTATGCGACAGATTGCTTCTCCCATCTCATGCGCTGAATCCTTGAAGCCAACATTCCGCACAGAAACGGTGTTTGGCCGGCAGTATTTTTAATACCAAATTTTTTTTAAGTACTTGCCTGAATCGATCGGAAGAAGATAGATGTTTCTATCGTATGCGGCAGACGCGGAAAGACAAAAGGCTTGTGCCCGCTCGATGCACTGGTGGCGCCATCTTGTGCTGTTCGCAATGATCTTCCTCCAAAAAAAGTTCGCATATCTTCTCCTGTGAAAGAGTGGTTGCAAACAGGACAAGATGACGCCACCAGTGCCATTGTTGTGTAGCAGCTCGTCTTGCTTCCCTGCCGCCGCATATGATAGAAACCAAACTCCGACCTCTTCTGATCGAATAACGCAAATATTCCAAACAAGTTAAGTATTAAAAATACTGCCAACCAAATACGATTTCTGTCAGAAATTACGGCACGCACGTAATTACACAACGTGGTGTATATAAAACGTTTCTTCGCCGAGGTTCATGCGTGTACTGCATTTGAAGTTGACATTGGCTCATGCGGATGAACAAAACGGTGAAGACAGCAAAACCCACCTTTTAAGACCACTTGGACTGTATTGTACCTTTGCAGTTCAGGGACTCTAATGCAATGCTCTAAATGAAGATGATCGGCTCTGAAGGTGAATCCGATTGCTATAATGTGAATGCAAGCCTCAGAATTTTGTAATTAATGTAAAATATCGGTGATTACTTTTTGACTGTGTCCTTTAGTGAAATAAGCACCTCTTATGCCTGCAAAAAGCTGTGTGCCATCTGATGCGTATTAGAACAGTACCAGATACTATGTTACTATGATACTATGTGCGTAAAATACTTGTCATTGCTTTAGTGTACAGCATAGTGCACACAGAATTTGCCCGGTTCACTAGCAGGTGAGGATCAATGCCATTCTGCACTCATTTTAAAATGTAGATTATGATCTAGACCTAGGTTCCACTTCCGATATTTTCAAAGCACTTACATCACCAGATTTTGCTCAGCTTCTGAAGAAAACTGTCTTACTTAAACAATTTTGTAATTTTGGGAATAATAAATACCCTTTATCCGACACGGCTCATTGGACCTAAGCAACTGCATATCTAAACGGTCTGCAAGATATGGGTATCGCTCTATTTTTCTTTAACAAGTTAACACTATCATTCTTCGGGCTAAAACAAAATACACACTGAAAAAGATGTTGAAATACGCGATTTTGTACAATTTATAAGTTTCCCACATGTCTTGGCGACTCATGTGTTTTACAGCGATGCGAATGCGAGCAAATGGAATTTAAGCACAAGTTGACGTGTGATAAGTTAAAGAAGTTTTGATATGTTGGAAGATACGTTTTATGTTCCATTTATATGCACGTAATATGACTGCACATAAACTAAATAAGACTTGAGAGAGCATTGTTTGACAGGCTTTTGCTTGGCGGTTTAGCATAGAGAATGCAGCAAAGCGATGTCACCACACGTAAACGTCCGTATAGGTGGGGAAAATTACTATTCTATAGCCCTCTACTACAGTACCTCTTTCACTCCGACCTTTTCAGTAGAGTAAAACATTTATTTGAGGAAAATGATCTAAGGGCTAGTGGTGGGGTTGGTCAGGTCCTCAGCCTAGGATTCTATTGGCTAAAGCCACTGTTCAAGCTCTCACAACCAAGGTCCTTTGTGCCGTTAAGTCGTAAGTGGACAGGGCCACCTCCGATCTACCCACGTTTGGTTTCCTTGGCAAGCCCATTATATGAAAGGTCTGCACTGCAAAATGTGCATTGAGCGTAGAAGGGATTCGGGCTAATAGCGTGCAGTCTACCTTCTTCCTTTCCCATATGGCGTGGCTAGCGAAATTGTGAAAGATACAGTGGCTTTCCCTTCCTATAAACCTCCAATTTATACAGGGTCTGCAAGGTGCCCACGAACTGGGCAGTTTGTGCACATTGAAGAACCCCAGGTAATTAAAATTTCCGCAACCCTCCATGAAAACAATGCTGCTGTGCAACGAGGCTTGAAAAACGCATGCAGTGTCACTGCCAAGTACTGCACACATCTTTGCTTATGAGTGGGATAGTACTACGCTGTGGCAGATGATGGTAAACTGTTTCGGCACTGCTTCCTTGCGCAGCTTGACGCAGCTGAGGCAGTGTGCGCTCGTGACGAACGTGCCGTTTTTGGGTGTGCTGATAACTTTCACAGACCACCTAAATTAGTGCGGGGCCGTATAGCTGGCTCAGAAACAGGACAAAATCGTTTAATGCGCCCTCTGTGCATCTGACGACACTGCATGCGAGGAGCTTCTATTGGTATCATGCCACACTGCAAGAAAGGCCGCAGAGGCTCTTGCCATTCTGGAACACTCGTATGGAGATTCCCAACAGAAATATAAAATATTGCTAGCACACAGAGTTCAAGTAACAAATATTAGACTATTTCTCTGCTTTTCTCTAAATAAATTGGCAGAGAGGTTTTGCAGTGTAGTTTAGGGGTTATTCAATAATTCGAACATTTTTCTGGCCCCTTGAATTCCGAATATTGGCGCAATTCAGCCCTACAACTAAAGAGGTTCCTACGGACAACTGAAAGCTCTAACTTGACCCATGGTGGTGACAGTTCTATAGGTGAAAAACAAGAACAGCATCGTACTGAAATGGATTCTTTATTGGACTGACTTGCACCCACAAATTGAACTCTGCAATAACCGCAACAAGCTCACACTGTGGTTACCAAACAAAATGGGCGTCGTTCTTAGCTATGAGCAACTTAAAGCAAACAAACTTTTGAAATTGGTACTGCAATCATCCTACACACTCTCTAGCAAACGTTTTCACATACCCATAAATATTCCACATAAACTCATAGTATATCCCACTCAAAAATAAAGTAATACAAGCATGACGGTACTAATCAATGAATGAACTACACCTTTGCAACAATATCCTATTCCCACACAGGAACAGCCACTTTAAAATAATCAAACAGCGCAATGAAGTACCAAACATCTATTTCCTTGAAGTACATATTAACGACAACATGCCGTAAATCACCCATGGCTTTCTTCCAATGAGTTGGCAGCTTGACATGCATGATCACATATATCACAGATTGCACCCTCCACAGAATGGGGCTAAAACAGCACTTTGCTAAGTAGCCCCCCATCTCCGAATGCGAGGACACAGATTGTCTCATGACTCAGTGCAGCCAAAAAACTGAAGTTTCTGTATAGACGTCTAGGATATTTGACCTTCGTGCTAGTGTTTGACTCATTAAAGAGTAAACTTTCACTGTAAAATAACTGCACACCACCACTTCACCATAATGCATAAACGCAACGAAGTACTGCCGACACAAATCCTGCCTGTCAGGACAATCCAACATAACATGAACTAGATCACTGTGCCAAAGCACGCACGTTAGTGACAATACTGGCGCACATCAAACTTGTTCTTTAGGACCATCAAAAGCGGCACATACACTACGTACACCTCCGAGCTCATTCTGGAGGCGTAAGGTTTTTATTAGGGACAAACTGTCATGTCAAGTAATCACATAGCAGTGTACAATCGTACTTCTGGAATGCCCATGTATGTGTGGGCACTACGTCATGTTGCCAAATAAAAACTCGAAAACCTTCGAAAAGTCCTCAACCCTAGCTCTCACGACGAAGCGAGGCCAGTGAGTCGTGAACTTACACAGCTATTGACATACATTTCACTTTACCGAAGAGCCTGCGCATTCCGTATGGTAAGGCCCTTGCCTTACTGTACGTTTTAAAGGACCGCTGTCCAGGGTATGAGATTTTATGCAAAGGAGCCCAATGCTTCGATCAGATACCGGAGATAGTCTGTGCAAAATTCTACGGCGATACGCGCAACGCAAAGCAGCAAAAATGCAAATTAAAGCTCTCTCAGCCTCCCCTTCAGGATACTAGCTTCCCCATCTCTATGCTGGCCCGCCGAGCCGCAAGGCTGATGTCAGAGTAGAGACGTTCATTGGTCCGTCTCGCTGACTGACGGGTGAAGGATGGGCGTACACCAATAATTGTGTCCACAACTCGCTGCTGCACGCTTTTCCCTCGCCACGGCCGGACTGAACGCAATAAATGCAGTGGCGCGCACTCCCTCGCCCGTTTCGTTTTTGCACAAGCAGAGTGCTACGCCCTACCTCCCACCAAACACGGAGGTGGAATGGGATTTTGGCTTGCAGAGGCTAGATAACCGGGCAGGAGAGTGAAAAACCTTTGTGAAGGAACCGAAGGAGGGGAACACTACAGAATCGGGTGATTGCAGTGGCTGTAACTGTCTTATTAGTTACTCTTTCCAAAAACATTTTTTTCGGCATTGCGTTCTGGGGGCGAAGCCTCAAAGTCATGGGGAAGAAAATATTTTCGACCAGAGGGTGGACTCAAGGGGGAGAAACCCACCCCTCTGGGCCGCGATGTTGTGAAAACGAGCCGCCTTCGGGCCCCTGAACCGGTTTCCAGGGCGCCCCTCGGGGGTTAGGGATTTTTGTCGGTTGGCTTAAAACCACCCCTTGGAGGAGGGGAGTCCGCTGCCTTTTCTTCGGTCTCCTGGCAACTTCGCAGGTTGCACTACGTGGGAATTGCGCGTTGTAGTAGCTGGTTGTGTTGCGGTGGGGTATTCTTTTGCTGTGACAGACCTTATTGTGACGTACCAAGAAACATTATTTTCCGTTTTCACAGGCTGAGGAGTACACATTATGTCGATCGGTTCCAACAGATGTCAGTTTTGGTTTCGCGACAGTTCGATTTTGCAGTCGACAGAGTTATTAAGCAACTTTTGGAGCAGCCATGGCGCAGAAGTATGCAAAAACATCGAATTTGTAGGAGCATGTAGCAGGATTTGATCTGGCCTAGTTTGGCGCGATTGGCGCAGCAGTTTCACCACTGGCTGTACAGCAAACGCAGCTGCCCTTGCCCAACACAGTCAAGTTAAGACCGACGAAATTTTATGATGAAAAATTTTATGATGAAAAGAAAGAAAAAAACTGAAGCAAACGAGAAAACAAAAAACAATTAAGGCTAGAACAGTAGAAAACACAATGGAAAAAATGTGGCATGGTTGCGAGCAGCTAAGAGGCCCGTGAAGGAGTAGTGGCACAAAGAGGTGGTGGCTCTTCTGGGGCTGTAGTCTCCATTGCCGACGTCCTGCATTCAGCGCTTTTCTGTAGTTAAGGGGAGGAGGGAAGAGACCAAAAAGATTATTTGAGAGTTCACTTCCCATCTCAGTTAAACGCATTTCGTCTGGGCACTTTCACATCTTGCATTACCAAACTGGATGATACCACGTGTGCGATATTTCTGTGCGCTACCTTTGTGTGGCAAATGACCAGTCGCCCCTGCCAATGCCCTATGCAACATTTGAAATGAACTGCAGTGGTCTGCAAGCATCAAAATCATCAAAGTACTAGTAAGCAACTGTGCAGGCTTTCCGTGCAACGCCAGTGTGTCTTTTTTTGGACTTCCCGATTTGGGGGGGTCGACTTACATTCGAGTCAACTTACAACCTTGTAAATCTGTAGATATGTTTAAAATCAATTTTGAGAATTATTCTTCAAAACAGCATCCAGGTCTGTCAACCAATGGCCGCTGGCGTCACGACGAGATATCATCCGCATGTCGTCTGCTATTCACGGTGTAGGCTGCACTCTTGCATGCACGCGGTGTTTTTTTTTTTTTTTCTTCAGCAAAATATTTTATTCCATGTTCTCTTTTTTTCTTGGAGAAGCCTTCACCATAATAAGTGACCTTAGTGATCTTCGGACTTGTTTTGGGCTTCGTCTAGAGATCGTCGAGGAGGCCGAAATTGATGCGCTCAGACTGTATTATTTAAGCATACAATCAGGAGTATATTTTTATGTTATGAGAGTTACCTTGTTTAGCAGCAATCGGCCCCGCTTATAAAAAGGTACATGTCCAAAGTTTCCTTCCGCCTTGTGCGCAACGAAAGGGGGATGGGTTGGCATTGTGCTGCTGATTTCCGAGCTATTACCCGTCGATCGTTTCGTACAAAAACTAACAGGAAACCCTAAACAATCATATGTTTACGCGAGAGCACACCTTGCGACATCAGAGGAGCAGACAAAACTTTTGTATGAAGCGGTACCTCTGGACTTGCTATTATATCCGCGTGTCAGTCAAACTTAAATATTTTCAGCTGGTAAAGCATTGGTAGAGAACGCGCCGCTTTAGTCCCGTCATCGCAATACCCAACAGGATTTGAATGCGATTTACTGCCCGCAGCGGTGGCGTAGCGGTAGAACATCCGCCTCGCATGCAAGAGGACCGGGGTTGAAATCCCGGTGCCGCGCAATTCTCCACCGGATGAAAGAAAAAAAAATCCGCGTGTCGATGGAATTGCATAAACAGGTTTGCGGTGCGACCTGATGCCGGTCAACACCTCCGGCAACGCACTCCCTCACCAGAACAGGTGTTGGCCACCCTGGTGCAGTAATTGGCCGCAACCTCCTATGATAAGCTCCATAAAACCCCGGCCCTCAGTCACCAGCGGCTGCGGAGCAACTGACCACGGCGGCGGTCAGACCTGTGACGCAGCAGGGGGTGCTAAGAAAGCCTGGCTCCGCTCGACAGGCCGCCATTGGAAACTGACCCTGGCAACGTTTAATGCTAGAACCCTAGCTAGTGAAGCTAGCTTAGCAGTGCTGTTAGAGGAACTAGAGGGCATGAAATGGGATGTCATAGGGCTTAGTGAGGTTAGGAGGCCGAATAAGGCATATACTGTACTGAAAGATGGGCATGTACTGTGTTATCGAGGCTTACCAGAGAGGCGACAACTAGGAGTAGGTTTCCTTGTCAATAAGTATAAAGCGGGTAATATAGATGAATTCTATAGTATTAATGAGAGGGTTGCAGGCATTGTAATTAGGCTTAATAAGCGGTATAAACTGAAGGTTGTACAGGCCTATGCACCTACATGTAGTTATGATGGCCAGGCAGTTGAAAGCTTCTATGAAGATGTAGAATCGGCAATGCGAAAAGTAAAGACGCAGTATACTGTACTAATGGGCGATTTCAATGCCAAGGTAGGGAAAAAACAGGCAGGAGACAAGGCAGTAGGTGACTATGGCGTTGGTTCTAGGAATAGCAGGGGGGAGTTACTAGTTGAGTTTGCAGAGCGCAATAACTTACGAATCATGAATACCTTCTTCAGCAAACGGAAGAACCGGAAATGGACATGGAAAAGTCCTAACGGAGAGACTAAAAATGAAATCGACTTCATAATGTGTTCAACCCCCGCCATTATGCAAGATGTAGAGGTAATCGGGAAAGTGCGATGCAGTGACCACAGGATGGTGAGTTCCCGAATTAGCCTAAATCTGAAGAAGGAACGTAACAGATTAGTAAGAAAGAAACCCCTCAACGAATTAGCGGTGAGGGGGAGGGCAGAACAGTTCAGGATCTCGCTACAGAATAGGTTTTCAGCTCTAACTGAGGATGGCGACATTACCCTAGAGGCAAGGAACAATAATTTCAGTGATATCATTACTGAGTGCGCGGTAGAAGTAGGCGGTAGGATAGTTAGAGAGGATACCAGTAAGCTGTCTAAGGAGACGAAAGATTTGATTAAGAAACGCCAGAGTATGAAAGCTTCCAATCCAACGGACCAGATCGAATTGGCCCAGATATCAAAGCTAATCAATAAGCGCAAGGTGGCCGATATTAGGAAGTATAACATGGAGAAAATTGAGCAGGCTGTAAAGAACGGGGGAAGCCTTAAAGCGGTAAAGAAGAAATTGGGCATAGGCAAAAACCAGATGTATGCGATAAGGGACAAGGCGGGCAACGTCATCACTAATATGGAAAAGATAGTCAAAGTAGCCGAGGAGTTCTATACAGATCTCTACAGTAGCCAAAGTAGTCAGGACCGTAATGAGATTGGCGGTAGGGAAAAACAGTCAGGCGTTCCACCAGTGACGAAGGACGAGGTCAAGAAAGCACTAGAAACTATGAAAAGGCGGAAATCAGCTGGAGAGGATCAGATAACTACAGATTTGCTGAAGGACGGGGGGGATATCGTGCTAAAAACCTGGCCACCCTGTATACGCAGTGCCTGGTGTCATCGACGGTACCGGAACCATGGAAGAATGCAAACATTATCCTCATTCACAAGAAAGGGGACTCTAAGGACCTTAAAAATTACAGACCAATCAGCTTACTGTCTGTTACGTATAAGGTATTTACTAAGGTAATCGCTAATAGAATCAGGACAACCTTAGACTGCAATCAAGCAAAGGATCAAGCAGGGTTTCGGAAACGGTACTCTACTATCGATCATATCCATACCATCAATCAGATGATAGAAAAATGCTCGGAATATAACCAGCCCTTATACATAGCATTCATTGATTACGAAAAAGCATTTGACTCAGTTCAAACCTCGGCGGTGATGCAGGCATTGCGAAATCAGGGGGTAGGCGAGCCATACGTGAAAGTGCTGGAAGATATATATAGTGGCTGCACAGCAACCATAGTTCTGCATAAAGAAAGTAACAAAATTCCCATAAAGAAAGGTGTTAGGCAAGGAGACACAATCTCCCCAGTACTATTTACAGCTTGTTTAGAGGAAGTATTCAGAGACTTGGAATGGGAGCAGTTAGGGATAAGGGTAGATGGAGAATACCTCAGTAATCTGCGATTTGCTGATGACATTGCCTTGCTAAGCAACTCGGGGGATGAACTGCAAATAATGTTTGATGACCTAGACAGGAAAGGTAGAAAGGTAGGCTTGAAAATCAATATGCAGAAGACTAAGGTAGTGTTCAACAGCCTCGGAAAGGAACAGCAGTTTACATTAGGTAGCGAAATACTGGAAGTAGTAGGCGAATATGTCTGCTTAGGACAGGTAGTAACCGCAGATCCGGACCACGAAAAGGAAATAACAAGAAGAATACGATTGGGATGGAGCGCATTTGGCAAGCACTCGCAGATTATGACTAGCAGCTTACCGGTATCGCTCAAGAGGAAAGTATACAACAGTTGCATCGTGCCTGTACTCACCTATGGGGCTGAAACGTGGAGGCTAACCAAGAGAGTTCTACTTAAGTTGAGGACAACCCAGAGGGCTATGGAACGAAAAATGGTAGGGGTAACATTAAGAGATAGAAAGCGTGCAGAGTGGGTCAGAGAAATAACTCAAGTTACCGACATTCTAATAGAAATTAAGAAGAAGAAATTGACATGGGCAGGACATGTAGTGCGAAGAGAGGATAACTGATGGTCGCTGAGGGTAACAAACTGGATTCCAAGGGAAGGAAAGCGTAGCAGGGGGCGGCAGAAAGTTAGGTGGGTGGATGAGATTAAGAAGTTCGCAGGGGTCAAGTGGATGCAGCTAGCACAGAACCGGGTTGAGTGGAGAAATATGGGAGAGGCCTTCGCCCTGCAGTGGGTATAATCAGGCTGATGATGATGATGATGATGATACTGTCCGCACCGAAAAAGGGCCTTCCATCCGCCGTCGTCTCCATCTCGCCTGCCCCGCAGCCGCGCGCGACTGCGACAGACTTCCGTGCGTAACCTTGCGTTTTTCTGGTGCTTGTCCAGCACGTTAATTGTGACTGCTTCAACGTAAATATCCACCATTTGGCATTTAAAGTGGGAACCCGAAACTCCCGTAGATATTTGCCGATTCGCGAATTACGTCTGCACCCACAGTGTGTTTGTTTACATAGCTTTTGTTATGACTGGATATATGCTGCTCATTTGCACGGCATAAAATGTGGGCTGAGCTAGCACAACCAAATCTAACCACTTCTTTTTGCACCGGTTGCACCCTTGTTTGATCACAAATTACAACTGCGCTGAAAGAAGCCCCATGGATGCTGCATACTCTACCTGCGCTGGGTACTCAAAGGTGGCGCCGACAGCTGCCGGCTTGCGCTTGTCAGACAGTCACATAAACTCTTCCTGCTTAATGTGCACGCGCTTTGTGATGTTAGCTGTCGCCAATTTGGGTTTGCTACTGCCACACCTGCACTCGACGCTTACAACCGTTAAAGTTGTGAATGTGTGCTCCGTAATCGCCAAAACACTAGACCCGAACACCGCTACTCCCGGTATTCCTAGTCTCACACGCTGACAGTTCGGCGCCGACTCAAAAATCTGGCTAAGGTCGTGGCTGATAAACACTGTTAAGCTACAGAGAAGCGCAGCTGTTCAGGCCGTTAACTAATCCGGTGAAGTTCTAACTCTGCCTCCGATTCAACCAAAACAGATCGGGCGACCATCCGCTGTTCAGTTCTATCGGCGTCGTGGGGCCAAAAACATCACACTATGGTGATAGGCGACCATTGGTTGTGTTGGTGTCGTCGCAGGAGTAATGCATCAATAAGGTAAAGAACATAACAACCTAACCATGCAGCCCACTGACTGTGACAGTGCCTTATGCTGAAGAAAATATTCCTTACTCCATATCGCCTTTGTGCGGTAACATCTCCATCAAGCACTTCTGCATGAGGGATGACCACTGTCAATTGTCCACAACAGAAAACGAGCCATGTCCTGTGATATCGCAGCCTGAATTGCAGACAACGCTCCCCCGCGTATTTTCTTTCGACGCCACATGAGCATTTCAAAATGTCTGTCTCTCTTGGAGGGAGGAGTTTCCAGATTCCGATTTCTATCGCATTATTGTAATATGCGCCACATGCTAGGCACTAAATATTTGCGATTAGAATCACAGACCTGCATATACTTCACAGAAGTATAAAACTGCAATACCTCGAACGACCCTGTCATCATCCTTTTAAGTCAATAAAATATCAATGGACTCTAAAAGAAGGCAAACTGGAGCAGACAAGTCGGGTGGATAGATAAGAACAGATAAAGATAGATGGGAACAGATAAAGGCAGACAGACAGACATTACTACTGTCTCCAACTACAGTCTGGTTCTCGGGTAAAATTAAGAGGTCGGTTTCAGCGGGACATTCGCATAATGAAATAGATAAGATGAATAAATAGAGAGCACATCTGCAAACCTGCCGTCCATCAACTGGACGGATGTTTACTGCGGAAGTGTAGGGACGGTGAGCTGTGGCCACTTACTGCGCGTGGTGGTGGACTCCATGTAGCTGAGCACCAGGGCCGCAATCTCGTTAAAAGTCAATTGCGAGAACCCACCCCGTAGGCGGCGCACAACGTCCACTTGCCTGCGGATCTCATGCCTGCACGCGCACAGAAACACAGCACTGGCATTGAGCAGCAGCTGGGAGCAGACAGTGCGCGCTACTTTACACTGCGGTAATTTCCATGCTTGAAAACATCACACAACACCAGTAAACACGGCACCGAATATATGCAGTCTCTTGCCAAAATATGATGTCTAAAAGTGTATTTGGACTTCCTCTACTGCTCCAAGCCTTTAGACAGAGGCAAACTAAAAACAAAACCACATAAGCATGCAAAGCCCACAGGCAAGTTCAAAACGAAAGCCTACTTCACAAATTCGACATGAAACCATAAGACACATCATCTGTTATCGACCGAATTCTCCCACGTGTGGAGACATTTTCGAGAACAGCTGGGGTGGCGATACCTGTATTTCAGTACTCTTTTTACCTTGCAAAACCATTATCTTGTCTTAAAAGTGGTCTCAATGAAGGAGGTAATCTATTTACACAAGCCAACTTATTTTTTTTCTGTGTTCACATAATAAAAACTTCAGAGATTGTTAAACAAGCACGGAAGCCGATTTAGCCGTTGATGAATCAGTGAGCCGAACATTGATACTTTAGCACCTTGCAGGAACTATGAAGGCAAAAAACCTCACTATCTCTCTGCGCAATTTTCAATGCTTGTTCACATCTTCTGGATATATTTCCTAATCATGAATGCAATGTGGCTACGGATATAATTGAGTGATTTCATGTGAATACCAGAGCCTTGGAGGAACATGGGGCCGTTCTGCTCTTTCTGTGATCGAAGAGGCAGGAGATCAACAGATGAGAATTGAGCGAGACAGTCAAGAGGGCCAAAACACATGCCGCATCTCCGCTTTTTGCCATTTCTGCCTCCTACTTCGCACTGCAAAGGGCTGAGGTTGTTTGTCCGTTTCTTCCCATCCCTTCTTTTCACCGCAATTTTACTGTCGTTTACTTTCTCCACGAACCACGCAGCCTTCTTTCCACGTCCGTAGCCAGCTTTAGCTTTTTACCCTATGCGCCGCATGATTTTCATTACGTTGCTAAGGCATAGGTAACGTTGGCTCCTCCTCAGAGCTGGCAAACCTGGTGGTAAGCCAGAACAAATACACGCAGTGCGATCGTTTTATTTAAAAAAATATGCCTATAGATTCTAGGTAGCGGGCATGCGATGATGTCCTTTAGTAGGAAGTACATTGCCGCGACCAGACACACTTTACTATAAAGGGGTGACAAACACACTGCAGTCTATGGAAGACGAATTGGGACTTCAGTTACACTTTCCTACTATATTTGAGATTTTACTATATCCGTGTTCACTGTAGTGGGATTCTACTGTAATATGCTATGGCAATGACTAATCTGGCTTGATTCAAGTCATTTCAGCCGATAAACCACACCGCCAAGAAGAGCTACAGAACAGAAGAAACCAAAAAAATACTCACAGTGTATAGTTAGGCTGCTGTTCCTTCACCATGTGTACTATTTTCTCTATCTGCCTTTCCGCCTGTAAAAAGAAATGAAACGTGGTAGAAATATTTCAATACAAC
Organism: Amblyomma maculatum; assembly: GCF_055883805.1. Taxonomy (NCBI): domain Eukaryota; kingdom Metazoa; phylum Arthropoda; class Arachnida; order Ixodida; family Ixodidae; genus Amblyomma; species Amblyomma maculatum. The sequence continues at coordinate 38,998,901 of NW_028146738.1, read as the reverse complement.
ACACAAGCTTGCTCAAAATGCACAAATGAATGCAATTAGCCCACGCTCGCTTTAACTACACCGAATGAAAATTTGGATCAACAGCTGCGTGTTTTGAGTGGTCATTTTGTTTGACCGATAGCGCTACCGAAAGAGCACAGCTGTTTAAGTACAGAGTGGTGATTAAATGCCCTAATTTCTAGCCTACGCCTGGTGTACAGTCCACTAGCACGGCCGCTCAATGGAGGCGCACTTGGTGCGGGCCGTCGCGTCGCACCTCAATGGCTGCGGAAGTGCGTATTGGGATAATTTACAGTTTCCGCCGTCATTCTCCGCGAGGGCGCCACCAGTCATGACGAGGCTCCGCCGGCACGAACGAGCAGACGACGCGGAAGGTGTGCGCTGGATGTGTTGGCGCTTGTTTTCGTTTTGACTACTCAGCATAACCGCCTGCTTCTGATAGTTCTGCATGCGTGCCATCGGTGCCTGTGTCAACAGCGTCCTAAGCGCATGTAGCACCATGCCAGGCAACTGCTGTGTGCCGCTGTGCACCACGAATGCAAGAAAATATCTGAAGATCGGTTACCATGAGTTCCCATGCGATTCACAACGTCAAGCAGCATGGCTGAAAAACATATCTCGGGGGGGCTAGGACGGAAAAGGAAGCCGTTGGGAGCCGGTGAAAAGTCACTGGTGTACTCACTGTACTTCACAGATGACTACAGGAAGAACATAAAACTGAAGATCCCGCTTCCTTCAGCCGTCCCCTCCGTGTTCCCGAACTACCCACATTACAAGTTAAGTTACTCACGTGGGCTTATATTGAGCCAAACACCCTTGAAAAAATGAAAGCGCGCAGGCCATTAGATATATTTTCGCCACTTGTTATAGCTACACTTCAATTCCTCCTGGACAACTCCCAGTGTCATCCTAAATCATGTGAGTTTCAAGATAGCTCCACTACGATCACTTTTATGACAGTGATATCAAAATGGTATGCCTTGCACAACAGCACATCAGTGAAGCCGTGGAAACACCCAGAAGAGTCGCTTTATTTGTCAGATGACGAGCGACTCTCTTGGTTAGGGTTGGACTTTGCCATATCGAAGACATTCAGGTCCAAGGTGGCACGTTTATGCAAAGGCTAACCAAGCAAACGTACGAAGCAACAATCATGACAACCAGATCAACAGTGGCGCTAATTCACTACCTTTTTGATCCCATCAAGTATCTTACAACAATGTCTTCTGTGTGTAGTGCATTGCATTTAACCGAATCTTATTCTCAGCTTCCGATACGCCCTAAAGCATGCCCTCAACAGCGGGTTAGTAGTATCGCTTTTTAGCAGCCTAAGGCAATTGAATGGCGGGAACAACAGAGTTGACGCAAATGCTACTGCTTTCACCTCTGAAAAAATACTGAAGGTACCACCTAGCGAAAAAAGAATATCGACTGAGATTATACACATTTTGCCATGCTTGGGCAGGTTGGCATCTTGCAAGCATCAAAATCTGTAGATGCACCTATCAACATTTAGGCAACTATAAAACTTGGCATTCGTGATTATAAAAGCCGTACCTTGCCCACTGCCATCACGTCTGCTGCGAGACAGTTTCCGAGTCAGCTTACATTCATTCATTCATGTGTGGTGTGAACCAGCAGCTGACATAGGGTTAGCACCGATTGCTTTCTTGGCTGGTTACCTTGCACGTCCATGTGAAGAGAAGGTATACATATTTTTACAAAATCTCATGAAACATTTTTATTTATTCTGTTTTCAGTGCCTGCCCTTGTCTTCATTATTTATATATTACCAAAGTTTAAATATCTTCGAGTGCTTATTTTAGAGTGTCAATAATTTTATTTTAATAGTCCCCGTCCTTTTATTAATTTTGTGCCTTGATTCCTGCAAACCCCTGGACTTATCAAAGTTCTTCATGGACGCCTAAGGTATCAGAAAATCACCATGCACCTTTGTTAGCAAGGTAATGAAGTGCCTGGAGGTCAGTAGAGGTAGCAAGCTGTGCAACATGTTGGTTTCATCCCTTCTTCCCTATTTCGTGCCATTTCCGGAGTTGATTTGCGAGAGAGAAGACCGCAGTCACACTAAGGACCTAACCACACCAATGCGACCACTGCTCACCAACAGGACAGGCAACATAATTCTAACAGTGAAAACAATCACGCTTGCACATAAACTTTCGAAGAAAGTTCTTCGCTTGTCAAATAAGCCTGCTTGTCTTCTGTGCATCACGCGGCTTCATAATCAAACGAAAAAAAACTGCCTTAGCCTGCGGGCGTGTCGTTGTTTCTGTCTTTTGTTGTTTCTTTTGCAACAATTTGTGTTAGCTATCGTGTTTAGGTGGTGGTACCCACTTGAATATTATTTCCAGTGAAAACGGAGGAACAGGCTGAACAATAATATTGAACGCTACATCCTGAATTGTAAGTTTCCACAAAAGTGCACGCTGAATAAATGGCCCCAAACCTTGTCCCAATTACAAGATTGTAATATGTAATACGTTATTACAGTGGCTGAAACGCAACTAAATGGGTGCCCACTCAGTGAAGCGCACGACTGCCTCGATTCTCGTTGTAAACGGAAGTCCACGAATTACTTGGAAAATCCCAGTGATGATGACATGCTGCTATCCCCCTTATAAATAGCAAACTTGCACGTAGCATCACATAATGTGTGAAATGCCGCTCATAAATCCTAATCTGAGCAAGCGCCGACCGCGCGGACGCTGAAATGAAAGTACAGCCACGGCCGCTGCGCGCCGCTCTCCGCCCGGACGACCCGGACTCGTCACGGAGCGGTGGCGCCGCCGCGGTGGCGATGAGAACTAGGCGCAATACGGCTCTTCCGGGCGACGCGACGGGCCGCACCCAAGTGCACCTCCATTGAGCGGCCATGCCACTAGGGCTCGCTTTTCGAAACATTACTAAAGCACTAGCTCTAGGATTCATCACCGCTAAAAAGACTGACTGTATGACTGCCTCCCTGAAGTTGAAAGGAAATAATCATGGCTATGACAGATCTGATCACGCAGCAGCACTAATAGACCGGTTTCACTGGCCCCTGCACACACGATAAGAGCACTATGCTACTGCTGCAAGTAATAAATCATAGCCTGGTCTTTATTTGCCACTCTAGCGTGCTGTGCGCCGGAGCCAATGGGCAGAGCGTATATTTTAGAGCGAGCTTACAGAACTTATTTCTAAAAATTTAACTGATGTATAGACAAAACAAGCTCTACCAAAAAAGACAGTTTATCCACACAAGCCAAACAAAACAGGCTAAATGCTCACCCTGCTCTTAGTCGGAGAGGATGGACAGCTGGAATACAAGGCTTCCTTCTCCAACATCCAGTGTAGGTCCCAGAAATCAGAAACCCGCCGCCCCTCTGTTGCAATACAAAGCACGCGTAACGGGCAGCTTAGGAGGCCCGAAGCATACATTCCAAACATGGCATCTGCAGCATTGTTACAGGTAATACCAGCCATAGAATCACACATGCGAGACCACACATGCGGGACCACACATGCAAGAGGTCTCCTCCTTAAACGCAAAATCAAAAACCTACAGCGAGAGAGACCCAAGAAACAAGTTTTTGTTTGTGGCACAAAGGATAAACAATTGGCATCTAGTACCGCGTGGGATAGCTTGGTGTCTGCCTGCAGTACCTTGTGGTTGCTGAAGTTCTATGCGACGCCATGATATCAAGCAAGCTTATATCCCTGTCACAACTTCTAAATTTAACGTCGCTCGAACTGAATGCACACTCTGATACCCCACATGCTACAGAAACAAGCATTGCAGAGCCATCAAAGTTGAAAAGTCCATTTAGTTTTGCTACAAAAACGAGAATTTTTGTGTGGGACTATTTGCGGTGCAAGCTGTCATGGAAAGCTGTTACAGTGCAGTCCACGTTAACGATACAAGATATAACGACACATCGCTTATAATGAATAAATTCTTCGGATTTACCAGTTTTCTCATTGGCCTAATGTAAAGTGATCCAGATATAACGATTATCGCCGGTACATTGGATACAATAGCTTTATCGCCACCCGGTAGATGTTCATCACTAAAATTTCTCTATGTTTAATGAAAGATAAAATGCTAAAACGGCGATGTGAAAACTTGACATACGCAGCAAAAACAAACTGTCGTAGAGAAATCCGCGAGCGGCATTGCATGCGGTTAGGAAGTGAGTACTACCATCATCATTACTGAGTGCGCGGTAGAAGTAGGCGGTAGGATAGTTAGAGAGGATACCGGTAAGCTGTCTAAGGAGACGAAAGATTTGATTAAGAAACGCCAGAGTATGAAAGCGTCCAATCCAACAGACCAGATCGAATTGGCCGAGATATCAAAGCTAATCAATAAGCGCAAGGTGGCCGATATAAGGAAGTATAACTTCAGAATAACTGCCTGGGGGGTGAGTTGGTGCATGATGGAATTGAACGGCGGCGCAACACGGAAACGGACACAGACAAGAAGGGGACACCACATGCGCACACTACCAACTATTTATTAAACGGAAAGGTGGCATATTTATACGTCCATCTCAAGCATCACACTCATCGCCACAGTCCGCTCCAAACCCAACACGTGAGCTCCGAGCAGCACCAACAGGAAATCAGACAAGATATGTCTAACCTCAGTAGATAAACTATCAAAAAACGGAAAAAAAACAACAACCGGAGGGAAAAAAACACATTTTCCCCTTTTCTTCCCTTTTTTTCCTTTTTTTCTTTTTTTTCCTTTTCTTCTTTTTCATTTTTTTTTCTTTTTTCCCCTTCCCTTTTTTTCCCTTTTCCCTCTTTTTAAAAAAGGAAGGCAGGCCATATCTCATAGCAAATGCAGTCTGGACCGAAAACAGCAGAGTAAGACATTAGAAGCGACCAGCCCGAACCCTAACAAATAAAAAATAAAACGATAAAACAATCGTAGCAGAAGCAGAGTCAAAACAGTTAAGCAAAAGCAGTCAGAACCCTAAGCCAACAACAAAAGATGATCGTAGCAAAAGCAGAGTCAAAACAAATGAAGCAACAGCAGTAAAAGAAACTAGGCCAACAACAACAAAAGACGATCATAGCAAAGGCCGAGTCAAACAAAGGAAGCAAAAGCAGTCAAAAACCTAAACCAACACCAACATTTGTAGCTCAAGGAGAGTCAAAGAAATGAAGCAAAAGCAGTCAAACACAGTCGTATACCAAAGGCATAGTCAAAAAAGGGGGAGCAAAAACAGTCAGGAACCTAAAAGCACCTAAAAACGATCGTAGCAAAAGCAGAGTCAAAACAAAAGAAAACAACAGCGGTCAAACCTAAAACAACAGCAACAAAAAGCACTGGTAGCAAATGCAGAATCAAACGGGCGACGAAATTAACAACCCGCCTAACTAAACATCACCAGGCCGTTAAAAATTCCGGGCTTGAAGTCGCACAGTGCATGCCGTCACAAAAAATTATCAAGGAATGAAACTTCATTTCTACGGAGGGATACAGACGAGTCGCTAACACAAATGCTACCCTTCTTTTTGATCACGAAGGCTTCAAGAATTTCCCGTGCCACCTGATCGCGACTCCTGCCCAGAATCCTTATACCGTTAAGCATTGGCTCACAGTTGCAATCTTTGCAATGGGTAGACAAATTTAACCCGCCTCCGTTTTCTAACGATTTCTCATGCTCCCGTGCTCTGTCGTTAATACAGCGACCCGTCTGGCCTATATAGACCCCTCCACACGTCAGTGGGATTTCGTAGACCACTCCGACGGCACAGGAACAGTAGTGCTTGCCGTGCCTCTTTTCGCACAGGGGTTTCTTCTTCTGCCCGATTTTCGAGCACAAACCGCTCAGCTTTTTGGGCGCGGAGAAAACGACAGGTACGTCGTACCGGCCGGACACTTTCTTCAAGTTATGTGCCACTCGGTGAATATAGGGGACCACTTGTGGTCGCGTTGATCCCGGCTTAGCATGGGATTTCTTCTTCTTCCCTTTAATTTTTTGTAGGAGGGTCTCCGCTACGCTGCAAACAACAGAACACGGGAAACCAGCCATTCGAAGTCTTTCGATGTGATTGTTGAAACTAGCCTCAGCCATGTGAGCACAAGACTTAAGTAGTGCGGACTCCAGGCAAAGCGAAGCGATCGCCCTTTTCACAGTCTTAGAGTGTGCTGATTCGTACGGAAGCAGTTCCTTTTTGGCACGGGGAGAATGCATCCAACACACCCGCCCTTGAAGAACTTTGACATTGATATCTAAAAATTGCAAGCTGTCCTTAACTGGTAGTTCATGATTAAATGCCAGCCCTTTTCCTTGTTGTCTGAAAACAGATAAGATACTTTCCACTTTGCTGGGGAGCGTCAATGCAGTGTTAGTTCTTTTAAGAATTACCAGGTAGTCATCAACGTATCTAAAAATTCGCAGGACTAGGTCATTGTCAAGGGAAGAAGCTAAAGCACGCAAGGCGCAATCCACAGAGTTTTTCTGGCAACGTTACCTTAATGTTCTGCCGCGGAAGCCTGAAGACAAGACGGTAAAGATTAGGAGCCTGGTCGTCCTTGGGAATGCCTCCGTTCCAGATGAAGTTGCTGCTACCCTAACGAAAGGGCCGAAGTACAGTGTTCCTCCGAGAATTCCTGCCTTCGAGCTCCTATCCCTGAACAGGAAGTTGGCAGATAAAGCCGGTGAGGACAGGGAAAGGTGTCTTTTGGATGGCGTCGACGGGTTACTGAGGACATCTCGAAAGCTTGACCTTTACCCAAAGGAGCGCACGCAACACGTTGTGTCGTTTTTCAAGGACAACGACCTTAGACTCCTTCAAGCTGATTAAGAAGGTAGTTTTGCGGTTGTTCCAGTGGGCCTTTTCAAACAAAAGGCGACGCAGGCCATTTTGAAGAACTTTGTTCAGGTGAAGAAGAGTGCTTGCAGAGTTAAAACGAAAGCCATCTCGTTATGTAATGAGCTCCAACTCTCCAGGCTGGCCAAAGGAATCAGCGAATGTAAGAAAGGGTCTCTTGATGCATGCCTTTTAGATCCATTGTTAGTGAGCGGGATTCGTGGCAGCAAAAGTTGAGTAAATTTCTCCTGAAGCATTTGAAAGGACTGGAAGTGGACGATCCCTTTGCCACCAGAAATTCAGCAGACGTAACAGCTTTTTTAAAAGACCAGTCTTCCATTGGATACTTATTTTCTGTAGACGTCGAAGATTTATTCTATTCAGTTCCACACAGCGACCTTTTCAAATCCGTACGGGAGTGTATTGAATCTAATGGCGTTATAACATTTCAAAACTCAGCTGGACTAAGTGTGGACAATTTTTTATCACTCCTTGAATTTTACCTCAGGTCTACGTTTGTTTCCTTTGACACAGAAATGCACTTGCAGAAAAAAGGCATTTGCATAGGTTCCTGTGTTGCCCCTGCCCTGTGTAATATATTTTATCATCTATTGACCGTGCTTTAGCTTCTTCCCTTGACAACGACCTAGTCCTGCGAATTTTGAGATACGTTGGTGACTACCTGGTAATTCTTAAAAGAACTAACACTGCATTGACGCTCCCCAGCAAAGTGGAAAGTATCTTATCTGTTTTCAGACAACAAGGAAAAGGGCTGGCATTTACTCATGAACTACCAGTTAAGGACAGCTTGCAATTTTTAGATGTCAATGTCAAAGTTCTTCAAGGGCGGGTGTGTTGGATGTATTCTCCCCGAGCCAAAAAGGAACTGCTTCCGTACGAATCAGCACACTCTAAGACTGTGAAAAGGGCGATCGCTTCGCTTTGCCTAGAGTCCGCACAACTTAAGTCTTGTGCTCACATGGCTGAGGCTAGTTTCAACAATCAGATCGAAAGACTTCGAATGGCTGGTTTACCGTGTTCTGTTGTTTGCAGCGTAGCGGAGACCCTCCTACAAAAAATTAAAGGGAAGAAGAAGAAATCCCATGCTAAGCCGGGATCAAGGCGACCACAAGTGGTCCCCTATATTCACCGAGTGGCACATAACTTGAAGAAAGTGTCCGGCCGGTACGACGTACCTGTCGTTTTCTCCGCGCCCAAAAAGCTGAGCGGTTTGTGCTCGAAAATCGGGCAGAAGAAGAAACCCCTGTGCGAAAAGAGGCACGGCAAGCATTACTGTTCCTGTGCCGTCGGAGTGGTCTACGAAATCCCACTGACGTGTGGAGGGGTCTATATAGGCCAGACGGGTCACTGTATTAACGACAGAGCACGGGAGCATGAGAAATCGTTAGAAAACGGAGGCGGGTTAAATTTGTCTACCCATTGCAAAGATTGCAACTGTGAGCCAATGCTTAACGGTATAAGGATTCTGGGCAGGAGTCGCGATCAGGTGGCACGGGAAATTCTTGAAGCCTTCATGATCAAAAAGAAGGGTAGCATTTGTGTTAGCGACTCGTCTGTATCCCTCCGTAGAAATGAAGTTTCATTCCTTGATAATTTTTTGTGACGGCATGCACTGTGCGACTTCAAGCCCGGAATTTTTAACGGCCTTGTGATGTTTAGTTAGGCGGGTTGTTAATTTCGTCGCCCGTTTGATTCTGCATTTGCTACCAGTGCTTTTTGTTGCTGTTGTTTTAGGTTTGACCGCTGTTGTTTTCTTTTGTTTTGACTCTGCTTTTGCTACGATCGTTTTTAGTTGCTTTTAGGTTCCTGACTGTTTTTGCTCCCCCTTTTTTGACTATGCCTTTGGTATACGATTGTGTTTGACTGGTTTTGCTTCATTTCTTTGACTCTCCTTGAGCTACAAATGTTGGTGTTGGTTTAGGTTTTTGACTGCTTTTGCTTCCTTTGTTTGACTCGGCCTTTGCTATGATCGTCTTTTGTTGTTGTTGGCCTAGTTTCTTTTACTGCTGTTGCTTCATTTGTTTTGACTCTGCTTTTGCTACGATCATCTTTTGTTGTTGGCTTAGGGTTCTGACTGCTTTTGCTTAACTGTTTCGACTCTGCTTTTGCTACGATTGTTTTATCGTTTTATTTTTTATTTGTTAGGGTTCGGGCTGGTCGCTTCTAATGTCTTATTCTGCTGTTTTCGGTCCAGACTGCATTTGCTATGAGATATGGCCTGCCTTCCTTTTTTAAAAAGAGGGAAAAGGGAAAAAAGGGGAAGGGTAAAAAAGAAAAAAAAAAGGAAAAGAAAGAAAAAAAGGAAAAAAAGGGGAAAATGTGTTGTTTTTTCCCCTCCGGTTGTTATTTTTTTTTCGTTTTTTGATAGTTTATCTACTGAGGTTAGAAATATCTTGTCTGATTTCCTGTTGGTGCTGCTCGGAATTCACGTGTTGGGTTTGGAGCGGACTGTGGCGATGAGTGTGATGCTTGAGATGGACGTATAAATATGCCACCTTTCCGTTTAATAAATAGTTGGTAGTGTGCGCATGTGGTGTCCCCTTCTTGTCTGTGTCCGTTCCCGTGTTGCGCCGCCGTTCAATTCCAAGGAATTATAACATGGAGAAAATTGAGCATGCTGTAAAGAACGGGGGAAGCCTTAAAGCGGTAAAGAAGAAATTGGGCATAGGCAAAAACCAGATGTATGCGATAAGGGACAACGCGGGCAACGTCGTCACTAATATGGAAAAGATAGTCAAAGTAGCCAAGGAGTTCTATACAGATCTCTACAGTAGCCAAAGTAGTCGGGACCGTAATGAGATTGGCGGTAGGGAAAAACAGTCAGACGTTCCACCAGTGACGAAGGACAAGGTCAAGAAAGCACTAGAAACTATGAAAAGGGGGAAATCAGCTGGAGAGGATCAGATAACTACAGATTTGCTGAAGGACGGGGGGGGATATCGTGCTAGAAAAACTGGCCACCCTGTATACGCAGTGCCGGGTGCAATCGACGGTACCGGAACCATGGAAGAATGCAAACATTATCCTCATTCACAAGAAAGGGGACTCTAAGGACCTTAAAAATTACAGACCAATCAGCTTACTGTCTGTTACGTATGAGATATTTACTAAGGTAATTGCTAATAGAATCAGGACAACGTTAGACAGCAATCAAGCAAAGGATCGAGCAGGGTTTCGGAAACGGTACTCTACTATCGATCATATCCATATCATCAATCAGGTGATAGAAAAATGCTCGGAATATAACCAGCCCTTATACATAGCATTCATTGATTACGAAAAAGCATTTGACTCAGTTGAAACCTCGGCGGTGATGCAGGCATTGCGAAATCAGGGGGTAGACGAGCCGAACGTGAAAGTGCTGAAAGATATAGTGGCTGCACAGCAACCATAGTTCTGTATAAAGAAAGTGAAAGGGGGTTTTTACTGTGCTTTAACAGGGATAATAGCCCTGTCGAAGTTTCACGGCGAACCACACAAGAACACAGCCAGTCTCAGTCTCCACAAGCGAGCACGAGCAGCGCAGCGGCACTTCGTCGTCCTTATCCTGGTCTTCGTGATATTTTCGCCTACTTAATCCTCGTCTTCGTATATCCTCGTGTAGTTCACTACAATTTCCCCCGGAGCGAGGAGGAGCCATCCTGGCGGCCTATGGTGAGGGCAAGAGGAGCGGATCGTAGTACGTTTTGAGGCGGCTCACGTGCGCAGTTTCGCGGCCGTGATGACGCATGTCCGAAGAGGTAGTGAGTGGCTCCACGATGTAATTCACAGGGGAGGTTTGACGGACAATGCGGTAGGGGCCGTGATACTCGGTTCGAAATTTTGATGACAATCCCGGTGGGGTGCCGGGAACCCAAAGCCAAACAAGGGATCCTGCAGGAAAAACGTGTGGCGTCTGATCTTTGTCGCGGTGATGCTTTTGGCGGCCTTGAGATTCCGATGTAAAACACCGGGCCAACTGACGACATTCCTCCGCATGTTTGGCAACGTCTGAAAGGAGAGTACACTCGGAGGAGTCGGGACGATATGGTAAAATAGTGTCCATCGTGGACGACGCCTCACGCCCATAAAGGAGGAAGAAAGGGCTAAATCCAGTAATTGACTGCGTGGCGGTGTTATAAGCGTATGTCACGAAAGGAAGGACAGCGTCCCAGTTAGCCTGATAGGCGGCAACGTACATCGTCAGCATATTTCCGAGAGTGCGATTGAAGCGCTCAGTCAACTCGTTTGTTTGAGGGTGGTAGGCTGTTGTGGTCCGATGTATGATGCGACATTCGGCCAATAGAGATTCAACGACGTTGGAAAGGAAGACGCGTCCTCGGTCACTCGGCAGCTCTCGCGGCGCGCCGTGGCGAAGAACGAAATGATGTAGCAAGAACAGGGCAACTTCACGGGCAGTAGCGGCGGGTAAAGCGGCGGTCTCGGCATACCGGGTGAGGTGGTCGATGCCGACGATAATCCACCGGTTCCCAGTAACCGTGCAGGGAAGTGGCCCGTAAAGGTCAACGCCAATGCGGTCAAAAGGGCGGGCCGGGCATGGAAGTGGTTGTAAGGGGCCAGAAGCACGAGGTGTGGATGACTTCCGGCGCTGGCAGGCGATGCAGGAGCGGACGTATTTGCGAATATACCCGTACATGCCGCGCCAATAGTACTGTTGAGAGATCCTTTGAAACGTCTTCACTACACCAGGATGGGCACACTGAGGGTCGGCATGGAAAGAGGTGCAAATTTCATGTCGTAAATGGCGGGGAATGACGAGAAGCCACCGCACATTACTTGGCAGTTCACTAAGATGCTGCACAGCGATAACATCATGGTGTGTTTATCTTTTCACACCAGCTCTATCGGGAAAGAGGAAGAGAAGGGGTGGGGGGAGGCAACTTGGCAGGGCAGAATGCCAGTGCTCGTCCGGTTGTACAGGCCTCGTTTTCACTTCATCGTGTGGCGTCTGAAACTGGCAACCTCCACTGCCAAACAACCATTGGAATGCGTGACAGTGCAAACGACTTTTTAAGCGAACGGAGCCTAAAGCCAGGGTAATTAGTGCTACTGACCGCGTGCTTTTGTTAATGACTTATGGGTGGAAGAATGAAAGACTTACAAAAAAAAAATGTTTTTCCTGCGTAGTGACTTGGTTTTTCATTTAAAATCCTGTGGTGCCCATCCGATGCCATAACCATTCATGGGCGTCCGGCTGGGACCGCACAAACAAATACTTATCCGTGCTTCTGAATTAACATGGGTCAAATTAACGAGTATTTAGTTGCAAGCTTCGGAACTTGCGCGGAAGAAAAGAGCAGGCAGATGCAGCCGCTGACCCCAACCCCTACACTCCGGTGCCGCCAGCTGGCGCACCAGTCATGGTGCTATTTCGAATTGAGCTTTCAATGTAGTTGTAATTATCAAATGTTTCACCCCTATATTACTAAGAAACCGCAAAAGAAGCCGCCGCGTTTCTCGGCATAAACTCTTGTTTCCACGGGAATGGGTGCCTCGTATGTTGGCTCGCTGAAGTTGCGCCTAGGCACTGCAGGAAAGCAACTGGAAAGGGTGATCGCCGCTGACCAGTTTTCCAACGTTGTGAGCGCTCATTTGCATAAGTCTGGTTGATCACAAAACTTATTGCCACGTGCCTAGCACTGCGCGGCTACCACGCTTAGGGATAACAACAACGAAGCGGCTGTTGGCTCGAGAGGCGATATGGGTTGGACTGTGATATCAATGCTGGAAGCCGACCTGATTCTCGGGTTCTCGCCTATGTGTACTTTCACGGCTCCTTGGGGCTGCAGTAATGGCATATCATACATAACCACAGTTTGTCGAAATGTCGAACATAGCAACCAGGGAATCGTGTATTTTAATTGCTACATTCGTATTCGAAAATTTCAGCACCCGCAAAACCCTCAAATTTACACCCTATGGGCAAGCCGATTTTCACAACCTTCCCAAGGTAGCTACGTTTATTCGAAGCTACTAGACTGAAGCCTGAATGCCACGTCACAACACTGTCACAATAGAGACTGGAGCCCACCTGGCCTCCCGACGTTGTTTTCCGAGCGTGGCTTCAGGTTGGGCCAGACGGACACAACGTCCTTCTTCAAATCTTTGGGTTCAGCACGAACTGGAGGAGATTTCCCACGCAGCAGCGGCGATGGGGATGACGGCCGAGCGGGTGGCAGCTGGCATTGGCCTTCCCCCCTATCTCCAGAGTCTTCTGCTTCCTTAATACTTTGCTGTCCGCGGGAAAAATGGTGGTTTTGGGGTGGTGTCATTAATATTTTTTCCTTAACAAAACGTGCTAGGTACAGGAGCGTTTAGTATCAAATTGTAAAGGAGAAATTATTCTTCACAATGGGTTATTAGAGACAATCATTATACTTATTGAATAAGTGTTTAAAAAAAAAAACAATCCGCGAAAATAGTAGTAAAAGCAAACACACAAAAAGATCAGTTTCTCGATACAAATAAAACGAAGATATTTCAAATTATATGTTTTTTTACAACAGGGACCAATGCAAAATTGCAGCAAATACTAGCTTTGTGTGTACAGTATTTGCTGTGTTGGGAAAGAAAACAGTAGTCGATTTCAACCCCTGGCTGTCCTCTAGCGGAAACCACGACTCCTTGCGCTACTGGCGGCAAGTAATACAACCCAAAAGACGTCACTCTGCAGATAACAGTTCTGACCTTCAGAACATTGATCTCTTCTGATCAGTGCTCAACAAAAGCGGGCATTTTTGAGGAGCGAACGCAAAACTTGTCGAGGTCTGGCTGTCGATGTTCCGGGTAGTTCTGACGTAGTTTCACTGCCTGTCGTATCGTCTGAACAGCTGAATTAGTCTTCTGAGTCATCACTGCTGCTGTTAAGGTCGTGCGCTCCTGCTGCGTGCAAACGGGCGTTTCCGCGAAAGGCGTCAGCTTCCGCGGAAACACCCGTATCCATTCAGCAGGAGTGCACGACGTCGACGACATGATGTAAACAAGGAGCGTCGATCACCTGACTCCGGAGACCATCTGAACGTGCGCGGCTCGATGGAAACACTGAGAGTTCCTCTACTTCCCATAGGAGGACGCCACTTGTCAAGGAGCGCTTAGAAAACGGGAAAATTCGAATCGTGAAACCATTGATAGCGGGATATTGATGGGAAAAGGCGCGGACAGGGAAGTGTTAATCATAGCGACAGCTCCCTAGGCATCTCGTCTTCATCCTCTCCTTCCTCTTCATCCATGAAGTGGTTATTCACATTCTGGTCCGCCTGTGAAAAATGAACCAGCTCCTACGGCACGTAGCTCGGCATAAAATTTTACCCTTCAGTCCTTTTGATGTTTTGGATTTTATTTCCAGCTCTGCAAACGAGAACGGCAGTTGATTTTCGGTTCGCTTAAGAGACGACGTCACATAGACAACTGCAAGTGAGCATATCAGTATCCCCTACATCCTGGTTATTAAACAGCGGCAACATACCAACGCACACCAAAAGAGCACTGTTCTCAGTGCTTCTTGACAGAGTGGTAGATAGAGCTTGAAAACAAAGGGGTCAGACACAAACTTTTGTCACTTTAAGCGGACTATACTGTATTTAAACAAATGTAAGGCGAGCACATTTTTAAAGTTCGCAAATCCGAAGATGGGGAGTCGACTTACAATCGAAACCAAAGAATTGCACAGTTCGCAAAAGCAAGTGCAACATTCAATTACTGTGCGTGCTTATCGGGTTCTCGGGAAGACTATTTCTTTAACTTTTACTGCGCAGCACAAACTGCAGCTGCGGGAGTGTCAATAGTTTACGGAAGAGCCACTGTTAGAATCGCGGCGACGCTCCCTTTTTGCACGTCAGTCACGTCTGGTCACGTGACACGGCGGCACTTCCATGGGAGTGTTGATGGTTGATGGAGCAGCAGACATGGATCATGCGTTGAGTTCGCGGTCATTGCACGTGCACACTTTTGACTTTACGACTGGCTACATGCTTAGTCACGAGCTCTTCAGTCCAAAAAGCATTCGGCGCTTGTTCAGCACAGCGCTCAAGGAGGCAGCTATCATTTATGCAGAGGCAACAACTGCGCTGTGGGCCTCAAGTTCAACGCGTCGAAACTGGTTGTGTGGGAGTGGCGGTAGCAGCGAGACAAAATTTTTAAGTGATCTACAGACCAAGCTTGCCACGTACATCGCCGAAATACGTAATTTGAAATGGAGACCAACTAGATTCTACGTAGCAGCCATAGTGAGGAAATGATAAACCTAAGTTACAACTGATAACCGAACAACACTCGTAGATGCTTGGCCAAAAAATTACAACCACTTTCGAAAGCTGCACAAGTGCGACGCTAGCGCAGAGAAATCTAGAACAATATGTTCACCGTGTTTTTTAATGCAGAGCGGAGAACAAAAACGGGGGTGCTAATGACAAAGAAAGAGTTAAGGCGCATATGAAATCACTAAAAACTTCAAAAAATAAAATTTCAAGAAATATATTTGAAATTTATCAAGAATTTTTCAATTGCATACCAAAAAATTATCCGTAACAACAGCCTCAAATAAACTCTAAACAATATTGGCGACCGCGAGTAGCAAACAACTGGCTGACATCTAGACGAAAATTGTATCTACATTTATGAACCACTTTCTCACACCTTCCCTCTGTCACTAATTTGACTACAATGAAGACATTATGCAAGCATAAACACGACATCCTACGGAGATAAAAAAGTTAGGCTGAAGAAAATTTGTGCGGTAAGATCTAGAACCAGAATAAGCTAATATTTTCCACCTTGTCTCCCAATACTAGTGTCCTTTAAAATGATATCTTCATGATAATACCGTATGCTACACCAATTTTAAAAGCTGCGGTGCAAGAGAAAAGGGATAGCTGTCTCACAAAATAGAATTATTGCCAGTCTTTTGTTCACTGTCTCGGCACACGGTAGGGTTTAGCAGTAACTTACTCCTGCCTCAAGACGCACAAGCTTTTCTGGCATTGACGTGTGGGTGTTCTCACGGGACTGGGGCTCTGCTGTCGGAGACGAACGCCTCGCTGGTAGCTCTGACCACGTCGGCGATAGGAAAGAACGAAACACCGAGGCACAGCCAGTGGGCCAAGCTGTTTAAAGGAAGTGCCCAATTTTTGTCCTAAGTCATAGCAGCATTCCGGCGTCGTCTCTCCGGATGCAGATGCCGTCTGCCGAGATGGGAGGTAAGGGGGAACAAGGAGCCCTCTGATGTTCTACGCCATGCAGTGCTCTCACTCCCCCCGTCTCCGCCACAGCTCCGGGGGAAGTAGGCCATCAGGGGAAACATGAGGCGTCCCCGTGAAAGAGAGAGAGACTAGGTGGGGGTTCGCCGCGTCATGTGGGCGAGGGGAAGGTTGAATTCTCGCACCTTTCCTCTCTTAATTGTGACCTCCACCTGGGCGCTGTTTTCCCCCTTTGGAGTCGCACGGCTGTGGCCCTTAAACAGGTCCATGTCGCCAGATGGGAGTCGGGTTGGTAAGCTCTGCCTCTGGCGCCGCGGCCAAATCGAGGATGGCCGCCATCACATCGCCGCTGCAGTCACGGGGATGAAGAGGGGGCGAAGTCCGCTGGCCTACCATACAGTCACGTGCCGCCGATACGCCCGAAGTGCGCTGGTCTCCCCCAGCCGCGCCGGCACCCCTCAGGTCGTAAATAAGGGCAGCACGCTCCCTCCCTCAATGCACCAGGCATCTTGAAAAGCTCCGTGTACAGGAACCCTGCCGGCTTCTGAATATAAAGCCGCTCTAAGAAGTGCGCTCAGATGAGTGCGACCGTTAGAGGTTGCTGAGATTGTTGCGTGGCTGCAAGCTGAAACTCCCAAGGTCAGGCAGAATCAGTGGACACATGCCAACAGTATTTTACACTTAAAGTGACTGTTCAAGTGGAAACTGCACGCGCTGAGTGGCGCGTCAGCTAGCAAACCCCAGAGAAGTCTCCACGGGTATCGCTGCAACTCCCTAAGCCAACGCACTCGCTGCGACAGCGGGAAAATAGCGCGCACGTGCAATCGCGCAAACCGCGGCTCTGTAGCAGCCACAGCCAGCGAAATCACTGAAGGATTGTCAAATGCTGTGCATGTGAGACCACGCGCACAGCTACTCTGTGGGCATGATTACAACACCCTCAGTAAGCGCGATCGCTGAAAGAAAGCAGAATGCTTATAGCGTGAGATCACGCACAGAACAGCACCGGTGCCGTCGGCTGCTCCAGACGCTCGAGTTCGTGCGCGAGCGGATATAAGGAAAAGCAGTCCTTTCCGCGATGTTACAGTGCTGAAGGTAGGCGAATAAGCCGAATGTCAACC
The DNA here is from genome assembly GCF_055883805.1 of Amblyomma maculatum. Lineage (NCBI taxonomy): Eukaryota > Metazoa > Arthropoda > Arachnida > Ixodida > Ixodidae > Amblyomma > Amblyomma maculatum. The sequence continues at coordinate 38,981,737 of NW_028146738.1, read as the reverse complement.
GCAAGGGCACGAGAGGTCTTACTTGAAGTTATCCGGCAGGTGTCGATTTTCAAGCCGGTGACGTTCCTTCACGCGAAGCCTGTGCTGAGTATGTTCATACGGACCGAGCCCGCCCACTGGCCTTATTTACGAGACCGGCACTCCGGGCGCACGTACGGGCCACACCGTTTGAGTTCGGACGGCGATGGCGATGTTTAGACGGCGCGCCCCGTGGCTGCGCCAGCGTACAAACGTTCTTGGAGCAGCTTGCATTCGAGCTCGAGCAAATAACTCACGAACCGGAGGGCTGAGGAGATGTCAGTGCACTCTGACCTCTCCCCCTGCCGTCTGGGATTTGGAGCATGCCCGTTCAACTCTGGCTGGAGAAGAACTCGGCCCGTGTTGATGCGCAGGCCGGCGTGATTCCTGTACACGGAGCTCTGCAAGGCGCCTGGCGGATGGAGGGACGGAGCCTGCTGCCCTAATTTGGCGTGGCCGTGAGCGAGCAGCGCACTGTGGGCATACCGGCGGCCCAACAGGTGGTGGGTCAGGGTACTTTGCCCCTTGTCTTCTGCCGTGACAGCGGCGGCGGAGGTTTCAGCAGAACTAGTCGGATGTGCGGCCTGCACGCGGAGCCAGCCCAACGGGAGGGTGGTTGTCCTCGCTTTTGCCGCGGTGCCAGAGGCAGAGCTTACCAACCCGAGTCCCAACGCCTGTCCTGCGACATGGATCTGCTGAGGGATCTGCCGTGAAGCTTCAAAGGGTCAAACGGCGCCCAGGTAGAGGTCACCATTAAGAGAAGAAGGGTGTGGGAATTCAACACTCCTCTCGCCTGCACCAGAGCAGGGAACACCCTCTCTATCTTCCACAGGGACCCCTCATCTTTTTCCTTCTGGCCTCCTTCCCCCAGGGCTGTGGTGGACAGGGCGGGAATGAAAAAAACTGGCGTAGCATGCCAGGCGGCCCCTTCTTCCCCTTCCCCTCTCATCGCGGCAGACAGCGTCTACGCCAGAGAGACAACGCCGCATCGCCGGAGCGCACGGATGCTGCTGTGACCGACGATGGAAACTGGGCACTCCCAATAAACGGCTTGGCCCACTGGCTGTGCCTCGGTGTGTCGTTCTTCACGACCACGACTGTGGTCTGAGCTACCGGCGTGGCTCTCGGCCCACAGAGGAGTGTCCGAGCCATGTCAGAACCCTCACACTATATGACCTCAGATAGCAAGCTACATTTTAAACGTAAGCACCAGAGCCAGCAAATGACCTAGTTAAAGGACGCCTGGCAGAACAGATGACACACAAATTGCCTACTCTCAAGATGACAAAAAGATTAGAATGAAAGAGAGAAGAAACAAGACTGACCTCATTCTGTAGTGATGGTGACTGTGTTGCTAGTGGCTTGTTTTTTAGCTCTTTAAGCTCGAGATGAAGCTTCTTCAACTCGCGGCTGCAAAGGAAAAAACAATATCCATCAATGACGCCCTGCAAAACCAAGTCAAACTCCTTGCCGTGTCCCACATGTGGTTAAGGAACATTTTCGAACAACCGGAAGCTGCTTATGTTGCCGCAGTGACAGATATCACTTTCATGCTAAATAAATACTGGCAAAGTACTAAACGAAACATTTTAGCATATGTTTACTAACCAAACTGTTCAGCGCATATTTACATTTCTTTAACAGTTCACTTTTCAAACCCACTTATGTACCCACTCCTCGATCCATCCTTCGATTACTTATCCAGGCTATCAACATACTTGGCCAATAATTAATAATTTATGGCCAAATAAATGTATTCTAATGTTACTACTACTATTCCTACTACAGCTTGATGGTTCAGTTTGATTTATGGTGCTTAATGCCCCAAAGCCACTCAGGCTATGAGAGATGCCACAGTGCAGGCCTCCAGAAATTTCGACCATCCGGGGTTCCTAAATATGCACCCACATCGCACAGCAGTTGCCACGGTCGAGATTCAATACCGCATCCTTGGACACTGCAGTCCTTAACCACTGCGGCACCACGGCGGGCACTATAGCTGGAAGAATTTGTGGAAATTCGTACGAAGACCACAGTGGCATCCGTTTAGGTGGCATTTCATACCACTTTCAATAGGTTATGAAAGCTACTACACTATACTACTACAGGTATCGTACTGAAGGGTTTTGGTAGTGAAAACAACAACACCATGCTATTCAAGCAGAGGTGAGAAAATTGCTCTGCAATGGAACTATTCAGCACGCTCAATGGACACTCACGCATGATCTTCCTGCAGAACCGCCAGCCTGTCTTGGAGCTCAGAGATTTCATCGTTTTGGACCTTCAGTATCAGTTCCAGCTGCACGAGAAGAAAAGTTTGCAGAACATCCCAGTTAATCGCCAAAAATGTTATTTAGAATACCAGAGGAGGATTTTCCCCAATTGAACAGCTTTGGATCATGATATAGTACTAAAAGACATTTCACCGGGAGCTGCGCTATGCCACAGCCAGTGAAATGCATTCTGGTAATCGTGGCAATGTCGGCGCAGTGTAGAGTCCTGCGTTGCCACGTGATGCTTCTTTCCACAAATGATGAATTTGTAGTACAAGTTGCGTCACGTGTTTCGACACTTGCATGTCAGGACCCTGAACATTTTGTTTTCGCACGAAAAACAAAGGCCCCCAAAAAAAGAACTTAGAAGTTGGTCCGGAAGGCTGATAAGAAAATTAACACATTTAGCTGTTTTGTCCCCAGAGAGTATGGTAAACATGCAAGGTCGTAAGGCCCGACACGTCCTTTCTGCACCATTAACCTTAGAGGGAAGTGCTTAAACCGCTACCAAAGAGACAGTGTAACTCAACTTTGCGCCGCTTTTTTAGGCTGCATTTTTGGTGATTTCTGGTCGTGTAAGGTGTTGGGTAAATGCTGTCATGTTTAAGAGCCCACATCGGTACGTGTGCTTGGCATACCTATTCGCTCCTCATACATCTAGCATGGTAGAATCAGTAGCCGTAGTATTTCAGAGAGAAAATGTGGCTGTATATAACCCTGGATATGTGCAAGCAGAACCTCAATAATTCGAAATTCCGAACAATTCGAAGAACGTCTGCAGTCTCGTAGGTAAATTTGACCAAGACTCTAGAGCGGTAGCCTGGACCAGCCCGGTTAATACGACAATTTGGGGTGTAGGTAACAATGACTGATCTCCGTTTTGCCACAAACCAATGAAGATATGACCCATTGAAGCCTCAAAAAGTTATGCTCATCCCCGGCTTGATATGCCGCAGCGCCCCAAGCCCAAACTTGCAGCACGAAGAGACTTGTGAACCGCCGAAGCGTGCCCCTGCAGAGAGCGGCTTCAGTGCAATGCAGGCATGGATGCCATTCTCTCGGCGCTTAGACAAGGCAGAGCCAGACCAGAGACACCAGTTCGCGCACTTTTCACACCTATCCAGCCCATCCGTGGTCAAGAAGTGTGTGGCGGAGGCACCGACATAGAAGCGCCTCCAACCCAAAGCAGCGGCAGCGCTAGTCCTGCGGCACGACAATTTTTCGACGTACAAAAGCAATCGCACACCATCTCGCAAGCTATTGTGGGCTCATAAGGTGATCAAATTTATCCCGCGAATTCTCTTAGCTTGTAAATGTAATTCTGGTCCTCCCGTTCGCATAGTACACTCAGCTGATCCACCTTTTTTTCAGATTGAACTAACGTGACCACATGACCACCTTGAAATACAAAAAGCGTGGATCGATACCTCCCCACCAAAATTAGACCAGTTTTTTGTTAAAGGTTCATTACTTTGCGTTGGTTGCAAGTTTCATGCTTGAAGAAATTCGGCCACTGAAAATTAGCCTTAGGTCAAGATTTAATGCTTCTAAATGTCTGAAACATAAGCCAGGATACGGATCAATATTCTATGCCAACTGGAATAAGTTAAAGCTCATCGCACTTGTCCGGTACAAAGCTAGTCTAGGCTGCAGAAAATCCTCGCTGTACAATATTAATATGAGCATACTTTTTCTTCGCTAATCCAGTTACCTGGGCAGGGTCCACATTGTGGGTCTGGGTCGCGGCGTCGCATTTCAGCTGCACAGCTTGCATGGCTCGCGACAGGCAGCGAGGTTTGGATGGCGTCTGGCTAAAGCCATCGTTGAGACTGACATCCTTTTCCTCGATGCCATCCTCCACAGCATACTCGTACGAGGTGCGGCTGCACGGGCTGGCACGCGCACCTTGATGTCTGCCATCACCTGCCACCACGGGCTGCTCCAGGTCCTGGTCAATATTTCCGGCACACCAGTGCACTACAGTCAGACTGCACCCGAACTACGAAGCCCCGAACCACTACCATAATGGTTTGGTTTGGTTTAGGGGTGTCAACATTCCAATATGACTCGAGCTATGAGAGACTCGCCGTAGTGGAGGGCACCAGAAATTTCGATAATCTGGCGTTCTTTAATGTGCACTGACATCGCAAAGAAACGGGCGCCTCGCCTCCATCGAAAAGCGGCCACCATGTCCAGGATTCGATCCTGCATCTTAGGGCACAGCAGTTGATCGCCCTAACCATTGCGGCGAGGTTCATCACAATACGCAGCAGACATTATGCGCACATGAAACAGCTTTTTTGTATGAGTGTATGTGTGACACCAATGTTTTCTAAATTTGGAGTGTGGCCCTTACGTAAGGACGACATTTGTTTTCCATAACTTGTCACGTCTCATAGCCAGGTGTACGTATTTGTCACAGTTATCTCCTGCGGATCAATTTCTCCCTGCCAAAATTAACCCAGTTTTCGTTACAGGTCCATTATTTTGCTTTGGTTACATAAACCTTCCTGAGAAATTTAGTGTTAATCCAGTAAATGTGGCCTATTTATTGAATTTATACGGCAAAGTTGACAGCAATTTCCCAGTGGTGTGGATGGAAGGATGGATAAAAGTTGAAAATACTGTTCTCAAATGCATGTCATTCTGTTCAGGTAAAAGATTACCGACAAGAAAATGACATCGAAATGACACTGCCAAAAGCTTAGCTCCACTCTAGCCACTACCTCGTGGTGATTAGTGTGTAGTCACTACTGAGTTGTCTGCGTCCAACCACTCACAGTGTGTCCCACACTGAACAGAAACTGAACATATTCTGGCATGCTAAGTCGGCTGCAGGTTCTGCCCAGATCTTCTTTGCAAAATTCGTTTCCATGTAGACAGAAAGAATTTTCGAACCAAGGTCCTCATGTGCCTATCCCTTAGCACTAATTTATGACATCCCGACAACTCCATCACCAAGACCCAGCAAGAACACATGCACACATACCTTGCGCGCATACAATTGCAGCCCGTTGTGGGCGCCCCCTGGAGCAACAGTGGGGAGGGTGCACTCATCGTTGTCGTCCTCATGGTCTTGGTAGTAGAGGAAGGAGAGGGGTTCCTCGTGCACCTGTCGGAATCCCGGATATCGGACCACAAAGTTGGCCAGCGTGCTGTACTCTGACAGCACCTGCCGCGCCTCTTGGGGGCTCAGGACCTTCAGCAAGTCATCCTCCTGGGACGGCCCGGTTTCCTGCAGGAAGTCCCGTAGCCGCCTGCAGCAGCAATGTGAAGCCGCATACGGTCAGGTTGCATACTTGTAATGCGCTCGTATACTACACAGCAAGCCCTTGCCAACTCGTATTTGAGTGACATAGCTGCCGTGTGCTCACACCTAAAGACTATAAATGAACGATCGGCAGTTTTCAATGTCCGTTGGTCAAAACAACATACAATGAGTAAATCTAGATGAACACGCTGCAATACATGACCCCCGTTACAGCTCCAATTCATGCAACTCTATATGCTACCACTGTTGCCAGTCACGAAACTTGCAAACTCCCCAGTAAAGACATGACAGAATTCATGCAGTTGCAGAAGGGACTTGTGAAACGCATAGTGAATGTCTTTGGCCAAAGCACCCTCCATGGTCGTTTATTTATTTTGGTTGTTTCTTTGTTCCTTCCCAGAACGCATTAACAGGTAAAAGAGCATGACCACGTTTTAAATTGCTATCAAGAGACAGAACCTGATTAATCTTGCCAAGGTTCCTGCGATGAAAGCACAAGCCGATTGAGCGGAAGATCCAGTCTTACCTGACAATACCATCCACATCCGCATCGGTTAGAGCCTGGAACTTTGCCTCCTCATCTACTCCTGGTACATCTTCCACACTGTAAGAAAGACTGTGCCTTTTACACAACTCCAGGCACTTCAGGAACGGAGCATCAAGAACAAGAACTCATTTTTATAACCTGCATTCTGGCCTGCTTTGGAAAAACCATGCTTGACGCCCCACTTTGCTGTTTTACGACAATACGTGCGAGCTGTTCTTGAATATTCAAGTACCATCCTGAACAGCACAATTTTCAATGTTCGCAAGGCGCACACCGAGAACAAGGGACAATGTTACCTCAGCGTGTACAGATATTCCACGCTATGCAATTCCACATCAGTAATGAGCCACTAAATAAAAAATCAGCCTATTCAATAAACGGCCACAATCTATTCTTGGAGCTTGAGCCTTACTATTAGGGGTGCGAATATTGAATATTTCAAATACCAATCAAATATGTTTGTTGCTCGATTCATACTTGTAGTCAAAAACTGATACTCGTGATCTTCGAATTACCACAGTGTATCACTCACAGTACGAAGCCTTACTGCAATACCTGACCGCGTTGACTGTGCAGCTAAGCATCCTCAAAATGCGGCAATGCAGATTTGTGAAGAGGGACCTTACGAAGGCCTCCCAAAAAATGCATGCAAAACAAAGCTCTCCATGACAGCAGGAAAAAGCATTGTTCTCCCTGATATTTCACCTCAAGCGCAAAACCTATTGATCACACAAAGCTACTGTTATGCAAACGGCTTTCAGCTGTTCTTTTTAGGCCCATTTGATAATTCGAATTTTCGGTTAATTAGGGCATTATTTCTGGTCCCGTGGTAGCAGTAATGAGAGTTCACTGTATCCAGCAGCAATATGAAAGCTCCACCCGGTTTCATGCTGGTTCATTCTATACTAAAAGAAACTGAATAAGAAATCCTCTAAAACGCGTATGCAAGATTTTTCAGTGCGCCATATGCTTCTGTAGAAATCTAGTTCAATTTTATTTTTGAATACAAATGTGAACTATGATATAAAGAAGACTAGCAATGTTTGCTATTTTGATTTTTTTTTCATTTATCAGATATTCGACTCGATAATCGAAGGAATTTTTTCGCCCCATATCTGTACTCAATTCGTATCTGAAACTTTCAATATTCGCACGCCCCAACTTTCTGCCTACACAAAAACTTCGTAAATGTCTTGGTGTTCAGGACTACGAGCAACAGTATAAAGCCTGAAATCCAGCATGTCATCCCTTTTTCATGAACACACTGCTCATACACTGTATTGAATTGCAGTTTGTCCAACAAATGCCAACAAACCTATGCATGCCTACACACTTCACCGAATCTAACCATATTTACAAATAAGCTGGGAATAGAAAGCAGCAAAAAATGATAGTTTCATGGACTAGAATATGAGAGGTGCCATTGTGGAGGGCTCGAGATTGACCTATGTGATAATGCAGCACGACGGCTAAAACGCTGCGTCGCTGCGTCCGATTATTGTGACTTCACACATGAGTATATGAATGCCAGCACTGCATAAAGCAGTTCATTGCCTGGCATGACTCGCTGTTGACGTTATAACAACTGGCGGCGAGGATGGGACAAGCAGACGGCGGATGGAGCGAGCAAGCGAGTAACCGAGCGGTGCCTTCTTTCAGTGTTTCAGGAGGAGAGCATCGCCTTGACTTTCGTTCAGTGTTACAGGAAAAAGAAAGGAACGAAGTAGTACGTGCTCTCGGGGTACGACTACTGCCTTGTGGAAAACCAGTTGTCTCCCCCTCCGCCGTGGCCAATCACCACCACCAGAACGAGCGTCGTGGCAGCGCCGGCTGGAAGAGGAGGTAAATACCTCCCCTTGGGGGAAGGAGACCATAGTTGGGTGCGCCACCAAGACGTCAACGCGAGTTCCCGCGAGAAGACCACAGAGAGCTTCTGGATCTAGCCGGCAACGCGAGCGGTCGTCTCTAGCCGGGAGAGGATAGCCGGCACGGAGTATGCAGCGCACACGGGATGACCCGTCGTGCACGACCGCCCGTCCTCTGGTTTTCAACGGCGAAGCGACGAGTAAATACAGCACGCTCTCGCCGCCTCCCGCGGCAGACGCCGTGGTATGGCTTTGTCCGAAGAACACGGCGCGGATGGGAGATCCCGGCCGCCATATTCACGGCGCATGCAAATTTCTGCTGCCAAAGTCGCACCCCCATTACCCAGCCGGTGATTGAGAAGTCCTACTTTCTTACGTAGCTTGCCCTTCCAAGAAAAACCTTGTTGATATATAGCTAGCCGTCATGCTCTGTATGTTTTGCATGTGCAATAAATGAGATTGGAGTTAACGCTGTGCCGTACCCTTCCTTTTCCTTTTGTTTCCTCCGCGGTTAGCTAGCAAGGACGCTGCTCCCGCGCAGTGGTGGCGGGGTGGAAGCCCATCTCCCTCATATTACCCCACAGCCTGCAGACGCTCACGGATGCAAGCATCGTCTTGACCTTCGTTCAGCGTTCCAGAGGACAGCATCGCCCAAGGCATCCCAACAGCAGTCTGCGGAGAAAACGGATAAGTACCCAACTTTTGTGCTTCTTTAACGATGCCGTCATTGGGGAAGATGTCAGAATACGACCCCAAAACGCAAAAATTGGAGTCGTACTTAAAGCGCTCAAAGCATTTTTTAACGCCAAATGAGATAACCTACGAGAAGTGCCTCTCCGTCTTCTTGACAGTAGTCGAACGCTTAGCCAGGAAGTGCGACTACGGCGACTTCTTACAAGATGCCCTCCAAGACAGGCTGGTTGCCGGCATACGGGATGAAGAGACTCGGCGTCCTCTGTACTCTGAGCGAGACATGACATTTCAAAGCGCATGCCCAATCGCCCTTGACAGAGAACTAGCTGTGCGAGACAGTGCGCAAATGCGGTCAAGAGAACACGAGGCATTAGTGCTCGTAGTGAAAGTTCCATTGCATCCCAAGCCGAGGCAACCTGAGCCCAAGAGAAGGCAAGGCCGCAAGAGCGAGAGGTGTGATAGGTGCGGCAGGGCACACTCATCGGAAGTTTTCTGTTACAAAAACTCGGTTGTCATGAGTGTTCAAAAGTAGGCCACTTGAAGAAAAAGGTGCCGCATAGTTAGGGCAAAATCTAAAAGCACCCACCTCCTCGAATATTTCGACGAAGACTCTGAACATGAACTGTATCATTTGGGTAACTCAACCCGATCATGTTATGAAGTGGGCATTAAGATTGAGGGGCATGCCCTTAATATGCAGGTTGACACAGAAGCAGCCATCACAATCGTCCCAGAGCTAGTGTACCAGTCCCACTTTTCGCGCGTAAGAGGCGAACCATGCAAAATGTCGCTTCGCACGTATACAGGGGAACAGATACAACTTAAAGGGCAGTGTGACGCGACTGTTCAGTACAAGGATAATAGCATGGCGCTACCTGTCGTTGTTGTTAAGGGCAACAGAAAGAGGTTACCAGCGCTACTTGATTGAAATTGCCTGGAACATCTCAAACTTGACTGGCTGGAAATTGGACAGGTGGCACTCGAAGACAGAGTGTTGGTTCTCAAACAAAAGTACCCTTCGGTGTTCTCTGAGAAATTAGGAACTATATAAGAGTTGCAAGCAAAAATTGTTCTGAAACGTAGTACAGTTCCTGTATTTTGCCACGCAAGACCTGTACCCTTTGCATTGCAGAAAAGGTTTAGAAAAATTGTTGGAGCAAGTCGAAACAGGCATGCTGCAGCCTGTAATGCAACGGGACTGGGCTACACCGTTAGTCTTAAAAGAAGATAACAGTACCAGGTTATACGGAAACTATAAGATAACCGTAAACTCTTCATTGAAAACAGATTATTACCCACTACTCAGGCCCGAGGATATGTACACTGCTTTGAAAGGAGGAAAGGTATTTTGTGTACTAGACATTTCTTCGGCGTACCGGCAATTGCCGCTTACTCCCGAGTCCAGACCATTTTTGACATAAACACTAGTCAGCGGTTGTTTGAATTTCAGCGCCTACCTTACGGTGTGGCTAGAGCCCTGGTAGTATTCCAGTCCATGATGGACAAAGTGCTTCACGGCATCCCGCCTGTCAGATGTTACATCGATGACATGTTCGTGACTGGGCAAGATATAGTAGGCTGCCAAAAGACACTGGAGCGTGTCTAATACCCGTGTCACACGAGCAAGCAAAAACTGTTACCTAAGCGCTATTTTAGCGAGTTGAGACTTTTATTCAAAAGTAGTTGCATAGCAGACACACGGCGCTGGCGATCTCTTTTTTGCGTTTCCTTCGGAGGACGCTATGAATAGCGCGGCGCTACATCTTGAAACAAAACCACACAGAATAAAACCCATTAAGCCGACGTATCGCTATATATAAATCAAATAAGTCTGTTATTTCACGCTGTTTATAGTAAATTTAGCTACAGATATGCTCACAAACGGTAAATTTTAAAAAAGAAGTTGCGCATCCGCATAGGCGGTTAGCGTCATCACGTGATATCTTTAAACTGCACACGAGAATGCTGTAGAAAAAAAATTATTACACCTAGTTAATCTTCTATGGAGATAAATATATTTTTTGTACCGCACAAACTTGGCACAACATTAAACCGCTGCTTTCTTTACTAGATGATAATCACTGGTGACCACTACGAAGTTCGTCCGTGTGCTGTGCGAAGTCAGCGCACGTTAAAGATCCCCAGGTGGTCGAAATTACTCCGTAGCCCTCGACTACGGCTCCCCTTTCTCTCTTTCTACATTCACTCCCACCTTCCTCCTTTTCCTTACGGCGCGGTTCAGGTGTCCACACAGCAAGTGTGACAGATACTGTGCCTTTCCCCTCCTGTGAACGAATTCATATTTATTATTATTATTATTATTATTATTATTATTATTATTATTATTATTATTATTATTATTATTATTATTATTATTATTCCAATCAAATATTGCCAAGGAGGATAAGGCGCATTCTTGCAATTTAAATCCTGTAAAGAACAATTCATGAAAATTAGTTTCTCAGAACCATTCATACAAGCAGAAGTAAGCATGCAGCACAAACGCTCCTCTTCCATATCTAATGATATCAGAGATCAGAAACAACCACTACATACAGCTAGACTATCTCTTTTACTCTGAAGCTTCGCTGAAACATCCGCCTTCTCGAACGATCCAGCAGTTTTCACTGTTCTCAAAGGTGGAGAGACAGCAATAACAGCATCGCTCTATTCAAATGACAGAATATGCAGCATTTAGATCTAATGTGTGAATGTCAATGCCAGTTAATCGCTTTCTACTTATACAACCGTTATTCATGGTTTCTTTAGCTTTATTACGGAATTTTCGTTACGATTGGCTCAGGCATCAAGATGGCCCCTATAGTTTTAATGAACAAACTTCAGCTATATTGACACATGCCATTCAAAGACAACGGAGAATTGTACGCGCGATTGGGAAACGACGACAAAGTGACACTGCCCTGTCCCGTGCTGACCTATCTGCTTGTCGGTGTTCCTGTTCCTCGGTGCCTTCTGTGTAATGTTTTGTTACAAGTCAGGTGGAGGCTTTGCCGGCTATCGATCCAGTCCTGCATAACCAACCTATCACTACGTAGCTTACCCCGGTATATCAGCGCATCGGCCGCCACCTACGTGGAGAGCTTCCTGAATTCGGGACCTTTCCGGCCACTACCAGGACGACGCAGCCTCAGACGGCTGTAGAACCTGCTGCAATGACATCTGAGAGCAGGCTTCCCACGCACATCCTATGGCATCAGCCGTGAACACCTCCGTCTTTCCATGCCGATGTGTTCGAGCACGCCGAGGACTGGCTTGAGACCTACGAGCCAGTCGCTCGTTACAACGGGTCGACCGATAAGCTCTTGAAGAGTCTGCGCGGACATGGTTTGAAAACCATGAGGCTTCTTTTCCATCTTGGAAGCCTTCTGTCGTGACTTGAAGGCCACGTTTTCTAGTGCCGACCGCCGGCAGCGAGCAGAAGCTGCGCTACACTCGCGCAGTCAGCGCCAGAACGAGAGCGTGCGTATGTTCTTTGAGGACATGACACGCCTCTTCAAGCGCGCAGACCCACGAAAGCCGGAAGAGAAGAAGCTGCGCCACCTGATACGGGACGTTAAGCAAGGCCTTTTCGCGGGACTGGTGCGCAGCCCATCGCGCACTGTGCGGAGTTTCTCAGCGAGGCTACCACCATGAAGACAACGCTGCCACACCGAGTCCGTCAATACAACCGCGACGTCAAAAGCATTGGGTCCGACGCACTCCCTATGCATTTTGGCAGAGACATGGGCTCATTACGCAACCTCATCCGTTCTGTCGTGCGATAGGAACTGCAAGCCCTCCGGATACCTGCCAACACATCTTTTCCTTCACTGGCGGAAGTCAACCGTGACGAGGTGCGCATGGCAACTGAGCAAGTGCCTGACGTTCCCCATCAGTTCGACGCGAGACCTACATACGCGTCCGTCCTACATTAGCCTCCTCCCCCGCCGGACCATGGTGTCAATGCCGCAACTCCAGCAATAGAGTCGCAGGGTCCTCGCATGGGAGACCTCCCATGAAGCCGAATGGAGCCTCGCTACTCCTTTCTGCCAACCTACCAGTGACCGCGTAAAAATCGAGCATGGCGGACCCGGAACCATCGGCTTCTCTGCTATCATTGTGACGAAGCAGGTCACCTAGCTCCACCGGACGTGCCCGTACCGTGCCCGTACCGCCTGGAAAAACCGAGCGCCAGGCCGAGGGACGCTTGTACCCATTTTTACCGGTTGGTGTCCGGCGGTGGGTTTCGAACTAACCACCTCCCGAGTGGTTAGTTCGTGGCCGAGTGGTTTGGGCGCCCGTCTCGACTGCGGGAAGTGGCCAGTTCGAAACCCACCGCCGGACACCCACCGGTAAAATGGGTACAAGCGTCCCCCGGCCCGGCGCCCGGCTCTCTCAGGAGTGTGCCTTTGGAAGAGGCTCTGCTAACCCTGCTGTGCTCCTTAGAGGGCTTAAAGTTTCGAACAACTAATGACCTGCAAAGGTCGGGTTCTCACAGGTCGGGTAGGACTAAAAGAAAACAAACTGGGTGTGGGCAGCAATCACAGCAATCACAGCAATCGAATCACCCAACTATTCCAGATGTCACTCTCCAAGCCCGCGCAGGGAAAACTAATACCAGCAGCCTTCGGAGGCAGAGTCTCTGATTTCGGGAAATGTGAAGATCGTTCGTCATTGTCAGACCGATCGGACGAGATTTTTCTGGTGGCAGATAGCGACAGCATCCGATGTGCTACCTTCGATCGGTACAAAAACATTTCGCTTGGGACAGGTAGCGACAGCATCCGACATTCTACCTCTGATTTGTGCGTAACAAAGGAGTGGATGACACCGCGTTACTCGACACTAGTGCCAGTTATTCAGTAATGAGTCATGGTCTCGCTCGACAATTAAGGAACGTTTTGACGCATTGGTCCAGCCCGAAACTTCGCACAGCGGGAAGTCACTTGATTGCCCCTGCAGGCAAGTGCACATCGCGGGTCAGCATCCGTGGTTTTTTTGTATGTCGAAGAATTCGTCGTACTTCCTGAGTTTTCGAAAGACTTGATTCTTGGCCTAGACTTTCTGCAGACCAACGGCACTGTCATTGACCTGAAAGAAGCGTCTGTGATTTTTTTCGACGAAATGGGCTGTGGCGCGGATTGAACACGAGGATCCGGGTGTGAACGTTTTGGTTTTAGTTGACGATGACGTGAGGGTACCGGCACGGTCTAGTTTCCTGGCTTTTATGAGGCATGACTTATTTCACGATTACGAGGGCATCGCGGATGGGCACCTCCCGCTACTACTCGAGAAGGAATTAGCCATTGCTCGAGGACTCGAGCAACTGCAGAGCGGCTGTGCTACTGTCCTCTTGACTAAATTCGCTAAGGAGATGCGGCACCTCGCCAAAGACACGGCTTTTCCCCTCCTTCATGGCGTTACTGCCTTGCCTCATTTATGCACCACCGGGGCCAACCCTCAAGAAGAGGCCGCATCTTGTCAGGCTCTTCAAACCGTTAAAATTAGCCCGGACTTGACGCCTGATCAGAGGAATCTTCCCTCGGCTCTTCAGACCGATTTCGCAGACTGCTTCGCCCCAGGCTCCAAGGTCGGCCGTACTCCTGTCGCCAAGCAGCGCATCATCACCGATGAGTCCACATTACCGGTATGCCAGCGCCCGTGCCGGGTAGGAACGTGAAGCCGATAAAAAGGCAAGTGGATGAAACGCTTTCGGATGGTGTGATCCAGCCTTCGACGAGCCCATGGGCGCCGCCAGTGGTCCTTGTCGAAAGGAAAGATCGCACGTTGAGACTCTGCGTCGATTACCGAAAGCTAAATAACCTGACCAAATAGGACGTCTATCCGCTTTCCAGGATCGATGAAGCCCTAAACCGACTACGCGACGCCAGGTATTTCTCCTCATTAGACCTCAAAAGCGGATACTGGCAGATCGAGGTGGATCACAGAGACAGAGAGAAGACTGCATTTGTGACGCCCGATGGCCTATATGAGTTTAAGGTGCTTCTGTTTGGTCTTTGCACTGCGCCGGCCACGTTCGAACGTGTGATGGACACGGTTTTATCAGGTCTGAAGTGGCAGTCGTGTTTGGTGTACTAATATGATGTTATTTTCTCGCCTACTTTCGAGCAACACCTGAACCGGTTGCACTCAAAGCGCTCAAAGGCGCGCAACTAGCGATCAAGCCTGAGAAATTCCACTTTGCTTTCAAGGAACTACGCTTTCTCGGCCATGTTGTTACTGCACAGAGCGTCCTCTCTGATCCCGACAAGACTACCACCGTGTCAAGTTTTCCACGTCCCATCAACAAAAAGGTACTTTAGCGATTTCTGGGTCTTTGTTCTTACTACCGACGCTTCGTTCGCAATTTTTCCAACATTGCTGAACCGCTGACAGCGCTAACCAGAGAAGACAAAACCTTCCTGTGAGGAGGCGATGAAGAGCAAGCCTTCTAGGAGCTCCGAAGTCGCCCACACAGACCCCCAATACTGGCCCATTTCGATGAAGACGCCGCAACCGACGTACATACTGATGTAAGCAACGTGGCCTCTGGGCGGTACTCATCCAGTGGCAAGGAGGAGAACAAGTTAGCGCGTATGCGATCCGAACAGTCTGACGATCGGAGGCGAGGTATTCGACCACAGAAGTATTCGTTTCGCGGTAATCTGGGCCATCAGCAGGGTTTGCCCGTACAGCTTGAAGCAAAATTTAATATATTTCTACGATCGATACCCAGCATGCAAACGTAATAGCTTATTGTACATCAACCACAACAACCTCAATGCTGAGGAACCAACACTGAGGTGAATGACAGTGCATTATTTCTCTTTACCACTGCTTGCTCAGACATGCAGTTCCAAAGCAACATACCATGCAAGCCACTCAAACTGTTCAGCCTATCGCTCAAACAGCTGTTCACAATAAGTTAATGTTTGAGCCTTAGCATTTGTAATTGAATTAAAGTCTGTTTATACGGCATTCAAGGCCGGAATAAAAGTTCAAATAGTTCAGACCATCTGAGTCACGGTGCACAGTGGGCTTATGTTCCTGCACAGTCCACTATATATACAGTTATCAACTCCTTTGGATGTTTAAGTCAACGTGGTATCGACAATCTTCAAGATACAAAGTCCATAAGTGGCCGCGCTTAATTAAGGCAATGGCAATGAGAGCTGTACAACCGTCATAAGGTGTGCGCTAGCTAGCAAATGACTCCTGTCTTTTACTGAAATTACACGAACAATGCAGCCTGCAGTAAGGTTTTCACATGCAAATGCAGTAACGACACTGGTGGCGGAGTCGACGAACCTAGGGGCGGCAGCATGCGCGTTAATATCAAACGAGTTTTTACGACAGCGACAAGCTGCATGCTGAAATCGAGCCCAATTATATGAGGTATGCACGTGACGTCATCCGCCAGGGGCGCTAGTGGCCGGCGCAGCATTCGCCATATGCGGTCGTGTGTGCGGACGCCGCACCCATCCGCAGTATTCAACTCGTGATCCGTGGGGTAGGAATTTCGCGTCTTGACGGAATTTCTGCTTGCACCAGCGAAAGCCACGTGAACGAGTGGATACACCCGAGGACTTCGTGGAACAAGAAAAACGACAGTCTCGACGAAATGTCTGACATTTTGAAAACAACGGCTCATACGACCGCGGTAACTTCGTCGAGGTGCGCCGCGTACTACAAGACCACTCATTCGCGTTGCATTCTCCGACATCGGTGCCTGCCTTCTGAAATGCGGTCTTAAGTTCTGCGACAGGTGAAGAAATTAAAACATACTAAGCCATGAAAGTTTTAATTGTTGGCAAGCGAGCGAGGCCTGGAGCCACACGTGCATGAGGATGTCGATGCCTGGCGTGCTATTTTTAGAGGTAAGCAAATTGCGATGTGTCTGTTCGCTTAGCTAACGCTGTTACCTCCTCCGACTTGTGACATGTTACAACTGTATCAAGCGTTGTCGCTGCACATAGCGTGGTTGTAAACCTAGGTTCCGTGGGTTATGTGCATTTCAAGCAGAGCAACGCTGCCGATACTGAATTTGTTAAACATGCTGTCTGGGTGTGCCGTTTCTGCTGCGAGCGCGTGACAATTTTTTTTGCTCGACCTTCTGTAATCTAAATTAAGCAATTGAATTGATTCGATTTACTATTGGAACAATGGCTGTGCAAGCTTCCATCAGCAGTTTTCAAACCTCCGCCACTAGAAATGTGCGTTTCGTGGCAATGCCAGTATTGGAATTGGGACATTTAATGTGCTCGCTGTCTGTTCAAGATTTGTTCTGCCTTAGTAGCAGCTAACAACGGGTTTAATGAGCTGCAAGTCAATTTGCGTGCAATGGGTAGCCGGCCACTTTTCCTGTCAAGCTGTTGCACGGGTGAATGCCTAGTTGCAACACCGAAAATGTAGTGCTATGTCCCGGAGCAATAAAATACCTCAGCAGACTTCATCCGCATAAAGGACTCCACAACGATAAGTGGATGTGGACGTATTTAACAGCATGATAAAACTTTACGGATCACTTCCAATATATGCGGGGTACCTGACAGCGAACATGATACTGCGCGAGACGATGCGTGTCGATGCCACGGGCGACCTTCGACATGGCGGGACGATGCTCACGCCACCAGGTAGTACGGCCTCGGTGAGTACCTCCTATAAGCGGATTTGTCACCTCTTCCCTAGCTTTTCAAACGACGGCAGCAAGTCTTTTGGAGAACAGGGTGAACGAAAAATTGGCAAGAAGTATAAAATCCACACGCTATCTCGCATGCTCTCTGTAAACAAATGACAGCATGCGAAGTAACGGAATGTCCTGACTGGAGTGTAGTGAAATACGTAAGAGAAGACTGCCAGAACGCTCGGCCGGCCATACTCACGAGGGCAGGTTACTGGGGGCACCGCTGGATGAGCCGAACGACAATCTGGGCTTCATCTTCTTTCTTTTTCCCCGCTTCGCCGCAGCGGTAGACATGGCGTGCTGCATTCGCCACTGCAACATCAGCTCAGAGCAAATCGAAACAATGAGTTCAATGCTTTTTCTACGATTCGACCGCGGCAGCAAGGACAAAAATAAGAGCTTGAGGCGCTCATGCACGGCTCTCGTCCAATGAAGTATGTGTCAGACGACAAAAGCAGCCACGGCCGAGAACAGCAAGGAAGCAGGCCCCTGACTAAGCGCCAAAGCAGTGTTCTTTACTTTTCGATTGCGCCGCTCAGCGTGACCACGTTTCATAACATTCCGGAGGAGAAGCACAAGCGTGAGGGATGAATGGGAAATAACTCACCCGGTCTTAGCAGGGCTTCGACGGCAGAAATCGGGCTTTCTCGAGCTAGACGAACGCTGACTAGATTCTGGAAGCCTACGTGAAACAAGGCCTCGAGAGGCGCGGTCACGTGGTCAACAAAGCGGGTACTATCCGCATCGCACGCGTCTCATCAAGCGCCGCTAAGCAGCAGCCGACCAATCATATGACGCGTTGACGCGGAGAAAGCCGTTGGCTCTTCTTCTTCTGCCTTGATATTTGGCACATACCCACGAAGGTGGATTGGCCAGGGTTCAGTGTGGACTGCCAAATGTCCTACACAAACTGAATTAGTGCATTAAAGTAATTTACAACTAAACAAAAACAAGATTTAGATCTCAAAAGTTACTGAAAGACAAAATATGAAGCAAAAATTTGGAATTTTGTAACTTTGGAGTACAATTAGCAAGGGAATCTGTCCGTAGCTGTGATGTAGTTATGTAAGTACTGACAAATTTGAGGCAACGTAAATCCTTTCGCACTCGCACCGAAGGAGAGTAGAAGCGGGAACGACAACGTAAGTCCCAAGCGTGCAATTGGAGTTTCTAAATACACCCTCCTCTGATGTGAAAACCTTCGGCAAGCAAGAAGGAAGTGATCAATGGCTTCCATCTCACCGCAAGTCTCACAAAGGTTTGTGGGGCTGATCCCACATCTACATAAATAAATATTTAGGCGAGGAATCCTGCATCTCAGGAGCGTCATCGTTACCTCACACTGCCGTGATTTACATAACGAACTTTCCATGAGTATATGAGATGTTGGTATTCGGCTGTAGGTAGCAAAGGATCATTGCATGAAGCGGCTAGGTATTGATATCGCTGGAAACGGGACATTCCAGAAATGGTGATATTAGGGATGGTACATGAAACAGATGCATCAAGAGCTGATTTATCCAGGAAATCTGCCGCTTCGTTCTGGAAAATACCGCTGTGACCAAGGATCTAGATGAAGCGTATTTCTTTCACCCACCCCGGTATGAAATACTTTAGTGAGCGGCTCAACAGAGCATCCCGTGCTGGCTCCACTGACAACAAACCAGAAAGAGAGTCTGATAGAAAAATTATTTTTGATTGACTGCAGGGAACTTTTAGTAGTGCTAGCCCAATTGCCATAAACTCTGCTAGAAAGTTCGGTGTGTAATCCGCGACACGCACCGAAAAACTCTTGGAAAGAGACTCTGAAAAAATTCCAATCGATGCTTTGTGCACAATCACAGACGCATTAGTGGCAATTTCAGTGTGATCAGGAAACTTTTCAAGGTGTTCACATAGGAGACTGGATATTAGACTTGAGGGTGAGTGCTTCACATTAGATGGAAATATAGAACCATAATTTATATCCACAAAAGACCTTGAGCAACCAATAGGACATATACAAGCAAGGTCCACATCAATGTTCGCTAAAATGCTCTGCGTGAAAACAACCTGGGGCATGCAGACCCTTGGCCACTGGTGAGTGAGGCTCGCGTCGCGCCCTCCCTTACGCCTTTGTCTTCCTTTTTTCGCCGCCGTTCGCTATCCAACGTGGATGGTAGCATATCTTGAGCTCATTTAGGAGGTTTAAAAATAAAACAGCGCAAAACACACAGACGAAAGAATAGAAACAGACACCACAAGCGCTGTTGGTGTCTGTTTCTATTCTTTCGTCTGTGTGTTTTGCGCTGTTTTATTTTTAAACCATGTATCACCAACTCGCCCGCTTTGCCATTCTGTTGAATTTCATTTAGAAGCTTATAAGCTTTTGCGCTTCCCTGCCTCACAAAAATGCATTCACAAAGCCGCTCGACATATACCTCAATCCAGGCAGGAGCTTAACCTACCAGCCACTGCAAGTCTGGAAGGCCTAACTTTTAGAAGTTGATCTTGATCCTTTTCTGAGCTTTTAATGTGCTTATATTTTAACAACGAGAAACAGCTTGAAGAACCGTGAAGAAGTGACAAGCTACACTCCCAACCCTCCTAATTCCCAATTACCCAAACAGCGGCCGAGAGTCATCCCTTCAATCAAATAAAGGCTTTATTCATTCATTATCATTTTTTTTTTGTCATATCCGCTGCCGCAGCTCGCTGCACTTTGCACACCGCATGCTTATATTTATTTTCAAGAAATTTTAATTTTTGTCATCATCTGACTCTTCGTATTTCTCTGCAGTTCTTACGTCTATTCTATTCGCATTAGCCCTGAGTTGAAAGCGTCGTGCGCAATTTCGCTTCATTGACATGCTTGGCCAAGTCGGCTAACAATAGACACTGCTCAACACCAAGAGATGCCTTAAATTGGCTGTCAAATTTTTTGCCAAACTAAATTTCCTTAACAGTTACGGGGCCGATTTTTCGCCGACTTGGCCGAGTATCGTTCAGTCTTCGTCGTCTGTGACCTTGTCTTTCGTTTTTACGAGAAGAAAAGAAAATCGAAATACGCGCCAAGCATGCGTCAAAATGACGTCATGATTTTTGTTTGATTTTTTATTTATATATAGAACCATTCGCAGAGGACGTGGCGGTGAAAAAAAAACTCCTGTCTCCCTCAATTTGTCCCCATGGGGTCTATGCAAGTTTCGCAACCATGGGATCTACCTTGGTAAGAGTGTAGTCAGCAGTAATACCAACTCTAGATATTTATCCTTAGATCTAGGGTTTTTTGTTTTGTTTTTTCAGGGATTAGAATCTTTTTTGTGAAACCCAGCAAATTTCATATGCCGTGGAATCGCCAAGGCCCATCGCATGGTTGCGCAACTTGAACAAAACGGGAACAGAAACCTATTGCCAGCAACACCAATCGCTTTGAAGGACTTCAAATGAGGTTGTAAACATTGGAACTACTGAGTAACAAACCGTCGTCTTCTTGCCATTTGGAAGCAGCACACAACATGAACGTAATTTCGAATGTGTCAGACGTAGGCGCGCGACATTGTGTTTGTAAAACTTATATCATGCAAAGCTTCTCGGACGGTGTTGCGTCAGCGTTTCTCAGGAGAGACGTTCCGTCGCTACAAGTGGCAGCATGCTCTGCTCGAACGGCCTGGCTGCGATGGGGGCGGAGTGGAAGGAGGTGAAAGAGGGCTGATCCTGACCCTGATGAAGCAGGGACAGGTAGGTCACCGCCTCCTGCGGCGGGGGCTAGCCTGCCTCCGAATTTGATCTGTTGTAGGCCGTCATTGCACCCGCCACTGTATGAATAGAACTTTAAATAAAGTTCATGAGTTCTAAGTAAATTGTCAACATCGAATGGTAATAGAAGTGTTCATTAGTGTTTTTTTTAATGTTCACTTTCCTTTTATTACGCTTATTCATGAGCTTACAAGGTTGATTATTACCGGCCTGAAAAATGTGTACTATGCATGCGATATACGGGCAGCGGCAAGGTTCGGTGAATGTATTAATGCAAAACGAGCTTGCAAGAACAAACACGGAGAAGAAAACAGTACAAGGCAATCGTTTGTGTTGTGCTGTCTTCTCTTCCGTGTCTATTCTTTCGCATTCGTTCAGCATGAACACCTACCAACTCGCCCAACTTCTCACGTTATCGGTCATAGTGTCTACTCGGTTTTCACCTCAGATGTTATGCAGTCTGGCACGCATTTCTTTCACTTGCATCTAATGCATATTGCAGCTTCCTGTACTGGCCCCCGTTCTGCCACGAGGAACATCTCCAGCCTCGAAAGAAGTACCAGCTGCTTCAAGAGCGCCTCCAGAAACTTCAGCATTGCGCACAACGTCGTCGCCAGAGCATCATGGCCGAGATAGTAAATGATATAAGCACGTATATATCGTCGTGTAGTTGCTGCATTGGTTGAAGCTCAGCAGCGTTAAACGCTGTGGTTGCCTATGCAGCAGCTGCAACAAAGCTTTTACCCTGGAACTTCACTTTCATCCCAAAAGGGCAATAAATAATTTGTTTTCATTAGAACATAAGTCAGGAGACTGCAACTCTGGTTGAAGGTGTGTTCTCTTGAAAATAGGTTTTTCCTTAATTATTTGAACTATTAATAAGCAAAGGGCTGCGTTTTCGGCAGCCAGGCGTGCATGCACTATAATGTTTGACGAGATGTACACTCAGAAAAAGTCCGGCAACAAAACTTTCGGCACGTTTGAAGGCCTGGTGGAATACTCTACCATGCAATGGTGGAATCTTTGCGATAAGGCACCGGTGTTCATGGCTAGAGGCATTGGAACGTAATGGGAACATGTTTTTGCTTATTTTTTCGTGTGAATGCCTTTTTACGGCTTTTAGTCAGAGACGTGTCTAGAGACAATATCGGTCAAGCCCTTTCTTTCTTTGATTCATCTTTAATGAAAAAGTAGAAGATTCTTGGCATTGTGCTGCGGTGCTGTATATGATGAAACGTTTTCCTTCCTTCTCCATATGAGTTCGGCTTCATTGGTTTGCCAGGTAGAGGAAGGCTAAGCTTTGTTAAGTGGCTGCTCATGTGAAGGCAGCACACTGGCACAGAGGCTAAGTATATATGTCTATACTCATATGTCCGACATTTTATGGCGGTTGTTAGCGAAGGGTTGTTTTGTGGCATGCATATGTTTCAGTTGCGTAATATTTGGTTTGATGCGAACCTTACTACCTTGGCATGATGTATGCAAGCTGACCGCTATTTGTAAACAGATCATTCCACCAAATACAATACGCTTTCATGTAATAGTGTATTTCTACAGAGTGCTGCCATTAATTGTTGTGGAGGCTACCGCCTGTTTGTTTCCATGCGGGCTCTCCTTCACTTGTATCCTCTGATTCTCTGGGCACATAGTTGTGCACAATTTAACTTGTAAATAACTATACACACGTAAAAAAGATGCTAGCAGTACACGCTTTGTTATAGTTTCGCTACCATAAGATCTACCTTGGAATCGCTACTTTAATCGGCTTCATGGTAGGCTTATCTGATAATATTGCATTTCGAACACTTGAAAAGCTATACTGCCCCTTTCTTTTTGGTGCCCTACAGGGCTGAGAGACAGGGTTTTGAAAAAAAAAAGAAGGAACATGCACACAATTGAGCGCATTTTCTTGTTGTCCACGCATATATGCTAGACGGCTTTCAGCGTGCTATCCAACCAAAAAATTACGGCCGATTTGCATAATTCTTCAAATGCGAAGTAGGTGCGTGTAGCACTGCTTAGCCGTTGTACTTCAGCATGTCAAGAACGGTGAACCCGCGCCGCAGTGCCTGATGGCCCTGCATTATTCATTGTGACGCGAGGCAAACGCGCGGCACAGCCGCGTCCTCAGCTTTTCTTAAACCATCTGCAGAAATGAACGATAACAGGCACAATGAACCTCTTTATAATGCATTTCTCTGCGGCCGGAAGGTCTGGGGTGGGACTATAGGGGGAGAGAAAGAGAGAGCTAAACGTGCTTGAAGGCGACCGCCAGTTAAGACGCGGAGGTGAGCACAAGCTCCTTCACGATGTGGCGAACAGCTCGGAGCCGAGATCCAGGAAGCACCGCGCTTGAACGTCTGCTGTCCGTGAAGGCTGGCTGAGAAGAGTGACTGATGCGAGGGGAGAGATGCCGAAGTTGAGGACGCGCGAGCGACACGCGACTGCTCACCTCGGAGTAACACACGTTTATGCAACGCTGCCCATTGGCAGCTGCTATGCCCGCAACAGACACGCCTCTCCCTCACTGGCTTACTCTCTCACTGCGAGCATCTATGCGGCTTCGCCGCCCTGGGTGTCGCCACTTTCCTTTCCTCCTCTTCAAATTTACGTAGGGACAAGATGGACAGAGAGAAGAGAGGCTTCTGCTGCAGCTATGCGGCCGCTCCACCTCCTCAACGCTGAGCCGCGCGACACGCGCGTCGCCACCTTCTCTTTTTCCACTTCAAGTTCAGGAAGAGAAAGAGGGAGTGAGCGGCTTCGGACAAACATCATGAAATCTGTGATTGCGGCTAGCAGTGCTACGCACTAAAACATGTTCTCAGTTGTATGGTATCATTTTCTTATTTTGTAATTACCAACCCTAAGCCTGTATCATTGCTGTGCAACTTCAAATATTACATTTTTGTAGACGTCAGTTCTCGTCATATGTCATCTTTTAGTCGCTCCAACTACTCCTTGACGATGTTTCATTACGACTATGATTAAGAATGGACTTTGTGGTGAGTTAGGTTCTTTCACCATTTCTGAGTGCTTTGTATGAGGCGAGAAGGGTCTTGCACGAAGTCAGGTGTTTTCGTCTTTCTGTCTGCTTCTGTAAACAACCCTGGGCCCGTATTCTGAGTTTGAGTCGTTATCGAAGTGTCACTATCTCACGTGACCTCGAGTCAACTGATTGGTGGAAACGCCGGAACCGAAAGTGGCCGTTTGGTTGCAGTGAAAAGTGCCCAAGAAAATTAGGTGATTGACGTCACACAAAATCACGTGATAGCGGAGCCTTCACCGCATGGGAGCGCTCGAACATTTTTGTTTTTTGTGACCACCCCGACTCGAAACGAACGGGACAGCCGCATCACCGTCGCATTATGTTAAAGCTATGTGGCCCATCGTTTATAGATCCTTTGGATCTATAAACGCTGGTGTGGCCGGTGTTGTCTGTGAAGGTTGAGATGTCAATCGTTTGCTCGTGTGGTAACAATATGAATGTTTGCGCACTGTTAGACAGCTCAAACGTACCGCTCATTGTGTGGACGCTTAGTCAACAGCGACAGCAACACGAGTGAAGGTATGTGGGCACTTTTGAACTGCCAGACGCATATTTTAGGCGCCATTTTCACCTTTCGAAGGACACTGTGCGGTGACTGTGCGACGAGCTAGGCGACTACCTGAGGCGGCAGCGAATGAGCGTGGGAACACAGGTCCTGTGCGCGCTGCGCTTCTTCAGAACGGGCAGCTTTAAGATATTCGTGGGGAGTGACGCAGCTGTGTCAGTGTTCCAGCCGTCGGTTAGTCGCTGCATCCGCCGCGTCGCCGAGGCCTACGGACCACAGATCTACGGACCATGCCGGACACACATTCCGGACCGAGCTGCATCGAGCTGTGTGAGCACCATGTGCAAGCATCCGTGAGCTTCTTCGCATGTGACCTGCGCAAATATTCGAGACGCCCGCCATGGCTCAGGTAGGCCCGTCACACCTCAGTGGCTATGCACAAGGTCTGAACGCAGCAGCAAGGACGAGGTACGAAGCTAAGATAGCCATGTGCGGCGGCGTTGACCCATTTCTTCTGACGAACGGTGAACTGTCTTTCGACATGCATCTGGTACCAAAGGTGGAAATGACGAATATTAAGGACTATCTGGTGCACGCTACTAGTTATGTGACACGTGAACAGCTGAAAGCAAAGAAGTCGCTGGAGGCGTACAACTGCCTCACCAGTGAATTTGTACAGCAGCCGCAACTTGAAAAGATCTGCAAAAGCGTAATTGTGAGTTGAAAGGTGGGCTTTTTTCTGTTCACTTAAATAAACGCGAAGCTAATGTCATTATTCGGCACGCGTCGTTGTCGCGTCATATGAGCCGATTGATTCGGAGAGCTTTAGCATTGAATTCGCGACAGCCCGAGACGCGCCAGACCCCGCTTTCGTTTTTAGCTGAGGCCGGCGTAAGTACTACTAACACCTAAGAGCGGTGCAAAACTCTTGCGCAGTTTGTGCGCCCAGAGGCATGAACGAGGCTGGGATTTTTTGAAGCCACCTTTGTGTTTTAAGAGCGCATCTCACGTTTTGCTGGCAGTTTTGTCTGAAGTCGAACGCATAAACAGGGACGCCTACAGCGGCATTTGTAAAGATGACCTGATGCCATCTCGATTTCTTAATTTTATCGCATGTAGCCCGCATGATAGCAAATAGTACTGGGCCTGAGCGTGTACTGCCGGAATTCACAGAGAGAGAGGAAGAAACGCTTTAATAAAAAATTTAGCCGGCATTTTGTTTGCATGCTGCTGTACGTGGGAATCCGCGTCGCATTCGTACTAATGCGGAGCCTTGTACCTGTTGAATGCAGTGACACCGAAAATAGACCGACTGCAATCTACCATTAGTGCAAACTTGAGTCATGTGCACACGGTGCCAGTTGTGCTCACAGCTGTCATTAAGCTCGTGCATGGTGTTTGTACAGCAGTGAAACTTTCATGTTAACCTTACCATTGGCTGAGGTGTAGTAGAATGCCTTGCTGTCGCTGCATGCTTTGTTCAGTCATTTTTACAGCTGTTGAGCATGCAGCTTGCTTCTATCCCCTAATGTTCAAGCAATGCAAGTGAATCACTCACAAGCAACTTCACTGCAACCACTCGAGCCGTGGCTACTTATTGAAGACGACGGCATGGTTAAAGCAGCACACTGTACGTGTATGGCCGCCTTTGGCGAGGCCTGCTCACACACTGGTGCACTTCTTTTTTGCCTTGAAGCAGTTGCAACTTACCGCGACAGCGAGGCCTGCACTGATAAAGAGAATAGTTGGCGTCCACCCTACATCAAGAACGTGCCTAGTGCACCAATAGCAGATATAGACTTCTCATCAATGACGGCCAAAAAGCAAAGGTTAGACAAGGGAAAGAAAGAATCAAAGAAAAAAACTACCCTGGTAATTGAAGAGCCAACAAAAGATGGATGGGCTACTAGTGAAGGCTACGCGTGGGATAGTGAAGGCTACTGCTATGATTTTGTGCCAATTCAAGTAAAACATTCAACGGCACTTCTCAGCCACCTAGGAAGGAACAAGCCTGCCAAGTGGGAAGAAATACTTGAAGAGTGTGCAGTGTTTGCACAGGCATTTAATGTGTAGCCAGAGGTAAGTGGTACATCCTTTGGTAGCAGCAGCACTGAATGATGGGGGGGAGTCTAAAGAGGCTGCAGCTCAGGGCCCCGTCTCCGAGGAAAAGAGGAGGGGACCCATTTATTCTAACGTTCTTCATATACGCAACCACAGATAACAGAACTTTGGGCAACAGTTATGAAGAGAAAAAACCAGAACAAAGACGGAGCCTCGCCTAATCTGCTTTCGTTTAGCTTTTGGGAAAACTTTGTCGAGCTGCAAAAGCAGGAATTGTCCACTCTGGGAAGTCCTTTGTGAGGTGATCTGCACTTGCATAGTGATTGGAGAAAAGTTTTAAGTTTGCTGTGAACTTTTCTCCGTCCTAGGGCGGCGGGCAACATTAAAAAGTGTAATAGGAACAATAGATGCGATAAGGAGGAAAATATTTTCCCCCAATGCATTACATCTTTAAAATAGTTCTGTTACTCCTCCTTTTCTCCCGCTTTAGGAAAGAAAAATAGGCTGTGGCAGAGTGTCCTGGTCTAGTGCTTTCATTTTTATTACCTTGTTGTCTTAGCATTAAAGGTTACGGTTGCGTTCTGTATGCTGACAAACTAATGCATCACTCCTGCACCAATCACAATGATCACGACTTATTCTTTTTTAGTTCGGTGTAGTTGAAATGAATGGGGCATAGTGAAGTACAATAAGTGAGGTAAACCCTGATACGAATACTGCCCACTGTACTCGTGCCTTTGTTGTCTCTTTTTGTTACCCAGCGGGCCATTAGTAAGTTGCATCCACATGAAACAACTGCTTGAAATGTGCCGTCTCAATGCACTTTTTAAAATTGCAGGTTTGCCAAGCTGTGCAGCAAGCCACCATCAGGCAGTCCTTTTCATCAGCATGGTTTGCTTTTCGGACAGGCAGAGTCACTGCCTCTATAGCCCATGCAGCCGCTCGGACATCTTTCACAAAGCCATATCTCAGCTTGGTAAAAATAATATGCTATCCTGAGAAAAACAAGTTCACTTCTGCTGCCACCAACTGGGGACTTTCTAAAGAGAAAACGGCGGGACAAGACTATATTGCTGCAGTGTCACACAAACAGGATAATTTCATTTGCCACAATACTGGCTTACAAATTTCAGCAAATCATCCAGTCCTGGCAGCAAGCCCCGATGATCTGATTGCATGTACTTGTTGCGGAGAAGGCCTTCTTGAAATTAAGTGCCCTTATTCGGCAAAATGCGTTCTAGAGGTGACCAACCAGAGCAGTGGTTGCTTGCAATTGTTACCAGATGGCACACCAGCACTGCACATAGGCACGCATACTACTGCCAAATTCAGGTGCAGATTACTGCAACTTTGTCCTGTGGACTCCTTCAGAATCGCATATCGAGCGCATCCACATCGACACTGTTTTGTGCTAATGTTGTGCAAAGATGCAAGGCTTTTTTTGAGCAAGTCCTTCTTACAGAGTTGCACTTTCAGCACTGGACTGCTTTGCCTCTTCAGGAGGGTAGTATTGCTGAAGATGAAGAGCCAGAACAATTTTGCTACGGTGACCAAGGCCAATATGGAAAGATAGTAGAATGCAGTGGAAAGAACTGTCGTGGTATATGGTTTCATTTCAAATGTGCAGGTTTGAAGCGGGCACCAAAATCTAAAGCATGGTTTTGGCACAGTTGCAAGACTGAAAAAAAAAAGTGATATTCTTCGGAGCATTCTTCCAGATAATATTTCGGCAGCTCGGTGCCAAAAATAAAACGTGGTTGTGAGCTTGGAGGATTCCTTTCATGCAGGTCACCAGCACAAGTGCTGCTATCCACAATGGTTAAAACACTTGTCTTTGAAAACATATTTATTTCTTTAGTGCATGTTTCTATTCACTTCGAAAACCTTCCATTTTCATCTCCACATGCACTTGATCCAAGTCAGCTTAGCTGCATCGCTCTGATATAACTTGATGGCAGCTGTTGTCTGAATGGGAAAGGAAAAAGCCATTTGGGGTTTAAAACAAATGTGCTTCCAGGTTGCAAAAGCGTCTAAGCGTTTCTGCTGCTAAAGATACAAGCTTGCAAAAGGAGGCAAAAGAATGAGGATGAAAACGCTCAACTAAACAGTCCAAATTTCTTCCGCTGATTTGTTTGCGCTTTCATCATTAGTTGACAATGCCGCGCCACTGAGAAATCTGCTACGAGGCTGCTAGTCCCTCCAGTCTGCTAGTCCCTCCAGCTGGAGCTATTCAAAGGGGACTACCGACTTGCTCAAATTTGTAAGCGCTGCACACACAGCAATCTTGTCAAATGGTGCAACTCTCTCTCTACTTCGAACCATAACAGCTCGATAGACACAATGCCTGACAATATCCTGCACTTTCGTCGCAGCATGCCAATCACTCTTTCAACGTTAATGCGGACATTGGCCAGCACCCTAGTTCTCTCAACTTCCCATGCTGACAACTGTGGCTTCCCGCTGGTATACGCAGGCACCTCAAGGCGTCCAAACTGAATGCTTACAGCATCACTAATAGTGAAGCCTCGATCTGCTAACACAGTATCGCCTGGCAAGAGGTTACCTAACATGCCACATGATTCAGTCAAATGCTTGTCACTTGTGCGGCCTCCCCATCCTGTCGAAATATATGTGACTTCTCCTTGAGGTGCGATTCCAATCAGGTACTTAACAGTGTTGTGATGCTTGCACCTGGACTAGGTTTGCAACCTGGGCAAAACAGAGGGCCGCTCCATAGAGACCTCAAAGCAGTCTATTACGACAGCAACCTTAGTACCAAACCCTTTCCTAAATGTCATTGGCATGCTCCATGGAAGTATTTCACGTTCTGACCATTGCACTAGATGATGCCGGCGAATATACATGACATTTACCCACTTTTCAACAATCCGGGTGGCTGTGGCTTGGCTCACCTGGAAGAACAGAAAAAGTGATGTTGAAACAGAAGACAGTGCTTACAATTGCCATAGATAAATTACTCATTCAAGCTTTTCAAGAACATGCAGTTGGTGGTTTGGTGTTGTATGGGTTTAACTCCAAAGCGACTTAGGCTATATAGGACTCCGCAGTGGATGTCTCTGGAAATTTGGACCACCTGGAATCATTTAGCGTGCACAGACATCACACGGGCACCTTGCTTTTTGCCTCCGTTGAAAAGCATCCGCCGCAGCTAGTATTTGATCCCGCATCCTTTGACACAGTAGCCGAACGCCCTAACCACTGCACCATCATGGCAGAGTGTTACCATCAAACTGCCAAGTAGTTGCGTTTCCGTGAACAAGTAATTGCATTCCACTTACATTAAATCTGTAGGCCAGGTCCTGCAGCGGTACTCCGAGGCGTAGTCTCATCAAAGTCAGAGCCAGTTCCTGGAATTTTGTCAGCACATTTCGTCGGCCATGCGAGAGGCTTTTTTCAACGATGCTGAAGATAGAAATCAGAATGAGTGAGTGAGTGAACTTTATTAACGGCTCGGAGATCTTTTTCTTCGCCTCTTCAGCCAAGGCTGACGAGCGGTTGGAGCCCCCAGTCCAGGGCACCACTGGCTTTCGCCGGTTTGCGAGCTCTTGTGACCACGTAGAGCTGATCCTCCAGGTCAGAGCTGGCCAGCAAAGCCTCCCACTCTCTCTTTCGGGTTTTCAATTTTTTTTAGTTGATGTGAGCTGCATTCCCATGTTATGTGGTACAGGGTAGGGGTCTTCTCGCACCACGGGCACTCGTCTCTGAATGTCGTGGGATGCATCATGTGTAATATGTGTAAATTATGAAGGTGCCCGTCTGGAGCAGCCTCAGATCTATGGCCTCCTCGTTCCTGAGCTTTTTATGCGGCTCCGGATATTGGCCTCGAGATCGAGCAGAGTCGCCACCTTGCGGCTCAGCGGCGAAACCTGCTCAGTGTGGATGCGTTTTCGCGTCGCGTGCCAGCCCGCAGTGATTTACGCGCGCGCATGCGGCGTGTACAGGTGTGTTTTGTTTGTTTCGTGGTTCCTGTGAACTTTTGCTTACCTATATGCCTCTTGCAAAATAAATATGACAGTCTATAACCCCACGCTTCATTAAAAAAGAAAATACTTGCCCGTATCGTGTATGTCATGCTTGGATAAGGACATCATCCGTCGCGGTCTTCGGCGCTTGAGATCCTTTGACACGCAATGTCTCAAACGAAGTGGTACTGTCGTTAGCGCCGTGTCAAAGCAAAACAGGTCGCTGCCGTCAATAAAGGTTAATGCAAACGCTCAGAAAACGCATATTCCCGTTTCTGTTTGGAATACCGCAGCTACTAAAACATATGCCACCGCCGACTGCTTCATATAGCAAAATGTAGTTTGAACAAACTATTCTATGCCTGCTATGCCTTCTGTATGCACGATAAAGTTGTGTGAGTACTTTTTTTTCTTTTAAACCTCTGTCGCGGTGTCTCAATGGTAAGGGCGCTCGACTGCTGATTTCGAGAACGGGGGATTCAGTCACGGCCGTTTCGAAATGCACTCCTCTGCTGTGGGATTTGACTGCCCAATAAACAATCCCACGTTGTAAGTGTGGTTTTAATAATGAAAAGAAAATAAAGACACCAAGACTAGCCTCTGCCATCATCCGTCATAGGCGATGCCGCTTTCATGCGTTAAACCCGGGTCAATATGCATTTCTTTTCTTTTTTTTTCTTTTTCTTTTTTTTTGCTGTTGAAGGCTTCTGTGCATCCGTAAAAGTAGTAGTGAGCACATTTTGCTTTAGAGAAATGCTCGAATGTTTGGGAAACATCTTCCTTGCCCTAATTGTTACACTAAATATTACATAATACACCTAGAATAATGTACTTCACTGGTAGCCTATTATAATCATTATAATCCCTTTTCGTCCAAGTGCTGTCTTCCGAGCAAACTCGTCGTTTCAGACAAGGGGAGTAAAACAGCTTCATGCTGGCTTAAATATCAGTGTTTAGTTCGGAAATAAATACATTTTTATAGTCACATGATAAGATGACCTCCATTTCTTTCGAAATAGTTTTATATCCGGCACCTGTTTTGGAAGCAACCCTAATAATTTACTTCGCATAAGATTTAGTCACTGCTAAATAATTAGTGATAAAGAAATTTTCAGCCTGTAAAATTGCTTCCCAGAACATGACAGTGCCCATGCGCAGTTTATAACGATGTCTTCGCAGCGAGTAATTCGTAGCTCGCACTTTAACGTTACTGAAAATTAATCGCTGATTATTGCAAATTCTGTGCAGTGTGTAAAAGTTCTCTCACACGGTGAAATTTATTGGCACTGCAAAATAAAATAATTACACTACCAATTTACCATTATACATTAACATCACAGTCGGAAAACCCTTATACTTTCCTTGGTTTCAGGAAATCATTTACAGTTAGTGGCGCATGCAGTAATACACTATCACATTCTATGACAATGGCCGCAAAAAGCATCTCAGCAAAATCAATCCACTCAGCACTGTACACGTGAACAATCAGCTTTCCTGTGCGGCGAGGTTTCCTGTATAGTGTCGGCGTGATCTCATTTTTGGGGAATACTTGTGCGTGGTTGTCTGGGCCAGAGTTGATGTGCACTCAGTCTAAAGCAACTCGCCATGCAGTGCGCTGCCAATGCTACATTTAACCCGCTTAATCCTCGAGTTAAGTACGATATAATGAACCAGGCTTTCTCGATTCAATATAAATTACTGCAGGTCAGAGCACGAACCTTATATCTGCGTGGGCTTGACACTAAATTCGCCGGTCTCACTCGCATGAGACACGCGCAAACTGTTTAAAAGTCGATAAGAAAAACAAAGCTGTCATTGGCAGGCCCAAGTATTAGGCGCGTGAGCGCGGTACAGCGCAAGAAACGTGCAAAGTAAATCTAAAAGACTGGTGGTTGCGTGCTTTGTTTTCCTAAAATCCGCGCTTCTTCTGCTGCATTGGCGAAATCCTTGATTTTATTCTGCAGTATCGCAGAAATACTGTGAGAAAACACGTTTTCATCGCCAACAAACCCGCCGTAAACTCTGAAGCAGACCTACGCAGCGTGCGTTTCTGCGAGCGTCGCCGGCTGCCGATCCACACTACCGGAACTACGGTGGCGGCACCTCGAGGTCGATCTCGCGGCGAATACTTTCAGCAAGCCTCTGTAATGTTATAGTATTGTGGTGTAGTCAGGGTCAAGCGGAATCAGGTCCTTTGCCGCGAGACTGCTGGGCGCACGGTAGGTTGCATGTCCTCGGGCTACCCTGTCTGCGTACAAATTCCCCGTGATCCCTGTTGTTCCTCGGAATCCACACTAGTGTTTGAGTGCATTGTTTTGTTGGCTCGCTTGCGAAAGTAAGGATTTGGTGCGCTACCTTAGATAATTTACTCGGTTGAACATTTCTGCACGCGGATTTAGAGTCCGACAGTATCGTCAGACTCTCTCCCGTTTCTCTTCCTTGCCTAATGGCCAGTGCGATAGCCACTTCCTCTGCCTCCGTGACCGTACAGTTTTGAATCGAGGCGCTAACTACCTCCCGGCCTTCGCAGTCTGTGACCGTGGCTATCGCCCTATTTGCGTTGGTTTCGTATAAGGCTGCGTCGGTGAACCTTGGTGTCTTGTTGGCCGATTGGTTTTTCATAATACTCTGCCCTTAACTGCCTCCTTCCCGGGTGTAGGCGGGGGTCCATGTTTCTTGGTATGGGCTGAACTAGGTACCAATTTCTAACTTCCCGCGATACCTCTGTTGTCTTGTTATAAGCCTCTAGGTGTGTGCTATATCCCAGTCTTTCCAACACCCGTCTTCCCGTCCTCGTTTGTAGAAGTCTGTTTAGCTGTGACTTGATTTCGTCTTCTGCTAAATCTTGTATTGTATTATGTAGGCCCAGAGCTGCCAGCTTGTGGTTTGGTGTGTTCTTGGGGAGCTTGAGTGCGGTCTTGATCGCCATTTTGATGATGGCGTCCGCTCTGTCTTCCTCTCCTTTGGTCATATTGAAGTAGGGTAGAGCATACGCTACTCTGCTAATGACGAGGCTCCGGACAAGTTTGAGTGTGTCGGGCTCCTTCATCCCCATCTTTTTGCTGGTCACCCGTGAAATCAGAAGGGCAAAGTTCAGAAGACCAGTGTAAAATTTAACTCTGCCTTCATCTTGTTCTACTGCATCTTGACTCATCTGAAAGACACTGAGCTGCTTTTGCGCCTTCAGCAGTTGAGAGCGTAAAGATCTGTTGTCTTCTTCCAAGCAGTTGAAGTAGTGACCTGTTGCTTTAATCTGGGCTTCAGCATCTTGCACATCTGGAGAATTAAGAGCAATGTGATAATGAGGCTCAAGAGTATGTGAAACAGGCCTAGAGTAGTGTGATGCATGTGCTACGTAAACTTATACAGTTTACAGTGCATACCACGCATGCATATGCATCAAAGATGCTTTCATTATTTTTTTTAGCAATTGACTGGCCTTTTGCCTGACAACGATGCTTTCATTATTTTTTTAGCAATTGACTGGCCTTTTGCCTAACAACAATGCTTTCATTATTTTTTTAGCAATTGATTGGCCTTTTGCCTCACAACGATGCTTTCAATAATTTGTTTTAGCAACTGACTGGCCTTTGTCTATGATATGAATTTGTGCCGAGACGTGCATGTACTTTATATTTTTTCTAGCAACAGTTTGTAATGCGAATCCAAGAACATTGTGCTAGAATACGAGCATGTTTAGAGATCTCTGCAACAGTTCAGCGATTATGTGTGTGGAAGTTGTGCTACATGCCGATTTATGTGAAACGAGTGGCACCCTATACGTGCATGATCTCCTCTATAACTTTAACCACCCAAGCAATTCATTGCACTATGACAATAATCATCACCCAACTTTCACACCCTAGCTGTCCTTTTACTTTTATTTTACCTTCTATAGTGGGGAGTAGCAGGCCAGGGTCACCTTACTGCTGGCCGAACTCTCCACTTCTGTCATTAAATTCTGTTATTAGAATATGGGAGAGGCCTTCGCCCTGCAGTGGGTATAGTCAGGCTTATGATGATGATGACTTACTGGAAACTGTTCACGGCACCATCAACATTAGATGTAGATTTTTCAGCATCCTGAGCTTTGTTGCCTGTTCAACCTGTGGTAAAATAGAATGAGGTAATGTATAACCTTGGCCCTATTACCTTGGCACTGGCAGGTAAAGGTAAAGGCACTGTATGCAATACTTAGATGAAACAGTGGTCACTTCCGCATCAACAAGTGGACTTGAAGCAGGAATTGTAGTTTCATTGCCAGTCGAGCCTGGAATGAAATGTGGCAATTTGATGTACATTCAACTTGAGATCCTCATGTTCCATAGGCATTTCTGATGTGTTCTGTTTCTGATAACTTTTGCAGGGCTGCAGTATGCAACTCATGAATGCCATTATACATGCCTGGAGTGCTAGTAGGAGGACCGGTAACTAGATTGCGTATGAGGCCTCTAAAATCACATGTCTGACCAACATGGCTTCCTGCAGGTGCTGATAATGAGGGCTCTTCATCTGTGGTTAAAAGTATTTTAATTAGTGTGTCAATAATCAAGCACAAATATGAAGGGCTTAGTATTGTTATACGTACAGAGGCGGTGTATTGCATTTAAAGTGACAATATTCACGGCAGATACACATTAAACACTTCCCTAAATGACTGGACAGTGTGGCGTCGGCCACGCGTGGCTCAGTAGACTGCGTGTTGAGGTCAGGCTTGCCAGTGCCATTTGTAGGTTAGAGGAGAGGAAAAGGTTACTGTTGCTGTTCAAGACCAACTCCTGGGATGCAATAAAAAAATTTTACTTCTCACTCTGGTGCCTCGAGCCTGTTTTTCAGCATGGTTCTCCTCTTGCTCGAAGTTGAGAGGAGTTAGCACTGCTTGTGTGGCAGCTGAGCACTGCTTTGTGGCAGGGCTCTGTTTACTCTGTGTCTGTGCCTAAAAAAAGTCAGGCCTTTGTGATAGAATGACCACTTTTACACTGCTTAAAGCAGTGTTTATGGAGTTGACTACTATAATAGACAAATACCGAAAGATTAGGCAAAAACCACTCTTTGCTAATCCAAACAACGCAACTAGCTCTTGAAGAAAGTCTGCTGCGTCATATTTCACAGCTGCTGAAAAACAAGACAGTAACTAATCCATGGCACATCTGAGGTCATGCGACAACTAAACAATAATAAACAAAAGTTTAGTCCAAGGTCACTATGCACACGACAGACCAAGTTTTGTTGGATTCTTTCCATGCAGCTTTCAGACATGATGCATTGTGTAGGAGCATACCTCTTATCCCCGAGAGCCATCGGCTTTGTGTAATATCCAAGGAGAAGGCTCGGTACCCAGTCTGGATTTGCTTCATCCATTAAGTATTAACTGGAAATTGGTAAGATCACAATTGCAACCCTGAACTGCATATATGCTGTGAAACAACCTGAGGTCATTATTAATCGGTATTTTTCAACAATGTATCGCCATCGATTTTAGTTGTGAAAAGAAGCCCCCTTTCGCACAACTAGGGCCATGCATGCTAATTTTAGCGATCATAAAACGGCTACATTTAGAGAGCCGACTCAAGGCAGTAAAGAGAGGTATCCAAAGCCGTACGCCACAGCCCTGTATCGGAAAAAGCCGAGAGTCGTAAACTATAGACATCCCTGTAAAGCCATACACACTAATTTTAACCAGCACAAAGACTGCTTTCGAAGCGCCAACTGAAAGACGGCAGTACGCAGAGGAGCGCGCAACCATCCGCCGTCGCAATAAGCGCTGACAGTGGAAAAATGTGCCAGAATTTTTCCTTAAAACAGCCCAAACGTTAACGGCACAAAACGTTAGTTTCCTGCTCATAGTTCACATTCATAGTGGAGTTAGCGATACTTACCGGACAAAAAATGCTCGCTGCACACCTTGTAGCGCATCGCTTTTACGTTGATATCGCTTCGGCGGAGGCGTCTAAACCATTCCGCTCGACGCTTCTCTGACAGCTCGAGCGTCCTGCTGTATTGCCCGCGAGCGAGGTTGGGCACAAAGAAAAAGCTCACTTTTTTCAAATTTTCTTCACCGGCATCAAACTTTAGGTCCGACCTGTTGCAATCGCACACAGCACAAATTACCATAATCACGACGAAAAACCGCCGCCGTCATGCAGAGAACAGGCCACTGTCGAAACCGCAGATGTCCAACGCAGCCGCCGAGCTGTTGTTTGGCGGCATTTGGGTCTAAGCAATGGCGGAATGGAAGGCTTCCCATGAGGCATTGCGACGCTTCCGTGGACCACAGTGTTTACCACTAGTGAATATTACCTATATGTCAGTGTTCAGGAATATATGGGCAGCGTGTTTGGAACTGCATGTCTGTTAATGATGTGCGTTGCTGTAATTGTTCAGGCATAACCTTCAAGCTTCAAGGTCAGTAAGTTTGTTTTAACGCTAGCAGCGAATGAATTAAGGGTCTCATCGTGAGCTACGGTGGATGGTGATATATCTAGCGACCATTTTACCAGGTGCATTTAATATAGCATCCCCTCCCCTGTGAGTAATTACTTGTGAACAAAAGTTTATTAACTATAACTCTTCAACTCTTCAAAAACTTGTGAATTCCTCTTTCTCCTCCATACCATCATTTGAGCATTCTGAACGTGCCTAACAAGCACTCTCTTCTCTGTTAGACGCCACTGAGTGTTCAGTGGTCCCTGTGAAATCGTTGAAATCGTTTGTCTCTAACAAAATGTCATGCCGATAGAGGAACGAAGAATGTAAAAAACATAGAGTCGTATAAAAGCTGCGTAGAAGAGCCTTTGCCACAACCACTATCCTCAAAATTGGATAAATTATAAATTTTATGCGGCGTCATTAAAAAAAAACTATCCGTAAAGCTAAGGACAAATATAATTCTAATATGAATATTTGTCTTTAATCCAAATAATTGGAAGGCATTGTAATAATTCACGGAACGCAACTAAAGTTCATCTCCACCACATGCAACCGAATCACGGGTGCTACCACCCCATGAAGCAAAAGATAAACTTTAACAGATAGTGAAAGGCCTTGCTCTTCGCTTTCAAGCGCAAACGATGTGTCCGTTACTTCGACCTACGGTATGTGCTGATTTCATTGCAGTTGAGCCATCGGAGTTGCATTGTATAGTGGCTGCTTTGAAACCTGCACTTCCAGGATGCGACGGTATTACAGTGGATATGCTGAGAGCTTTAGGACCTGACAACAACTCTGAAGGGTTGAATGTTGTAAATTTTTTTCTCAAAACTGCATGGTTGCCTGAAGACTGGAGAGTTGCTAAAATTATGCTAATCCTCAAGAATCCAGAAAAAGGTTTGATTAGGATAATATTCGGCCAATTTCTCTAACTTCAAACTTAGTGGAACTTATTGAACGCATAGTTCACCTGCGCGTCACAAACCACGTTATAGTGATGCACAGATTGGGTTTCGTCAAGGGTGCTCGTTTTGGACAGCTCATATAGACTTGGAGAGTAGAATTAGGATTGCAATGAAAGGGAACGAAGTTTTGGCATTGATAACTTTGGATATCGCCAAAGCGTATGACAGTGTAGAAGACTCTATACTGTTGAATAAGCTAAACGAAATTAGGCCACCTTTTTACATTTTTGCATCACTAAAAGAATTCTTAAGGAATAAGCAATTTTTCGGCACTACACTCCGTTTCATACATCAGGTGCAACGCAGCGAAAGCTACGCTGTAGTCCGGAAGAGAAAAAAAGGAGGCGTGTCACTACGCGCTCGTTTCGAGGCCGAGTGGTTTCTGCGGAAAAGGGGTCTATTCCCAGCATACACGTTTGCAATAACTTGCTTCGCGTGCCTGGACATCTTCGCAGTGCGGATCTTATGGAAAAAAATACGCTCTGAAGAGGCAGTAGAGGTCAGCGCGTTGTGCAGCGCGAAGGGCACCTCTGGCAGAGTTGCGGGGCAGCAAAAACGCGACACGAACGAAAACCACAAACAAACATACAAATTCACAGAATCCGATCCTGTCTCCCTAATAAAGGTGCTTTTTATGGAGTTGATGGGAAATGTAGTATGTATTAAGCTTGCAAGGAAAGCAACTATTATTTCATCTCGTCAGGAGCAGCCACTATTTTTCATCGCGGATGCGGGGAGCGCTAACAAGAGCTCTAGCTTTGGCAGTGTTGCACTTGCTGTATGAAACGGACTACCAGTTCAGTTCAGTCGTTCAGTCGCGTCCGACTAATCGTGACCCCATAGACCATGTCAAGCCACGCTTTCCTGTCTCTCACTATCTTCCTAACATTACATAATTTCATCTGCGGCACCTCGAGGATGCCATCTAACCATCGCGTTCGCTGCCTACACCTTCTCCGGCGACCCTCAACCTTTCCCAACATCAAATCTTCCTCCAGCGACTCCTCTCTTCTCATCAGATGACCAAAGTAGCTGAGCTTTAACATTAGAATTTGACCCTCCAATGAGCAGTCAAGGGTTTATGGTCGACAATATCGACTGATTTGATCTTCTGGCAGTCCAAGGAACTCTCAAGAGTCTCCGCCAGCACCACAATTCAAACGCGTCAATTCTTCGTCGGTCAGCCTTCTTCACAGTCCAACTCTCGCATCCATACATCACAACTGGAAAGGCCATAGCACGAGATATACGGATCTTGGTTGGCAGACTAACGTCTCTACTCTTTACTTGGCGGCCAAGGCTAACCATGGCTCTCTTTCACAGAAGCAGGCGTCTCCTAATTTCATGGCTGCAGTCTCCATCCGGAGTAATCTTGGAGCCCAAGTAGAGAAAATCTGTCACAGCTTCCCCTTCTTGTCCCTTGATGCTCCAGGACTTGATAGGGCAAGATGCCAAGATCTTTGTCTTTTTAATGTTCAGTTTAAGCCCAATCTTCTCACTCTCTTCTTGTACGTGCATCAGAAGTCTCTTGAGTTCCACTTCGCTGTCTGCCATTAAAGTGGTATCATCCGCATATCTAAGGTTGTGGATACGTTTTCCAGCAATCTTCACTCCAGCTGAAGACTCGTCCAGACCGGCCTTCCTCATGATGCACTCTGCATATAGGTTAAATAGGCGCGGCGACAGTATGCAACCTTGTCTCACTCCTTTCTCAATCGGAAACCAATCAGTAAGACCATGCCCAGTTCTGACTGTGGCCTCTTGCAGGTTCCTGAGGAGACAGAAGAGCTGAAATGGAACTCCCATCTCTTGGAGAGCTTGCCACAATCTGCTGTGATCTACGCAGTCAAATGCTTTCGCATAATCAATCTTGCTTTTTCCATGATCCAGCGAAGGTTGGCAATTTGGTCTCTAGTTCCTCTGCGCTTGCGAAACCCAGCTTGCACGTCCGGAAGCTCCCGATCCACATAGTGCGATAGCCTACCTTAGAGGATTTTCAACATCACCTTGCTAGCATGCAAAATAAGCGCGGTCGTGCAGTAGTTGGAACAATCTTTGGCACTGCCTTTCTTTGGAATGGGGATGTAAACTGACCTCCTCCGATCCTGTGGCAACTGCAGGGTTGTCCAAATCTTCTGACATAATGTATGCAGAATGTTTACAGTGTCGTGGTTGAGGTTTTGAAGCAACTCAGCTCGAATGCCATCAATTCCGCTAGCTTCGTTCTTAGCAAGGCTGGCTAAGGCCCATTCAACTTCCCTCTTCAGGATGCCCGGCTCGAGATCAGTAATCTCAACCGTCTTATGTTAGGTTTGCACATCGAGGTCCTTCTTGTACAGTTCTTCTGTGTATTCCTGCCACCTCTTCTTTATCTCTGAGGCTTCAGTGAGGTCCTTGCCTCGCTTGTCCTTCATCACTCCAAGCTTAGCACAGAAGCTTCCTTTGATATCTTTGTCTTACACAGGGCACTTGTGTTCCTTAATTGGCTGTTGTCTTCAGTTGCTTATCACTGTATGTTCAGGAAGGCATTTTTATATTCTTGCTATTTTCTGAAAATCCACTGAGAACCTTGTATCTTTCTCTTTCCGCCGTAACCTTTGCATTCCTCCTTTCCTTGGCTATTTGCAAAGCCTTTTCAGATAACCAGTTTGCTTTCTTGCATTTCTTTTGCTTTGGACCTACTTTAGTAGTTCCATAGCTTAGTAGAGGGCTATGGAACAAAAAATGGTAGGGGTAACATTAAGAGATAGAAAGCGTGCAGACTGGGTCAGAGAAATAACTCAAGTTATCGACATTCTAGTGGAAATTAAGAAAAAGAAATGGACATTGGCAGGACATGTAGTGCAAGGAGAGGATAACCGATGGTCGCTGAGGGTAACAAACTAGATTCCAAGGGATGGAAAGCGTAGCAGTGGGCGGCAAAAAGTTAGGTGGGCGGATGAGATTAGGAAGCTCGCAGGGATCAAGTGGATGCAGCTAGCACAGAACCGGGTTAAGTGGAGAAATATGGGAGAGGCCTTCGCCCTGCAGTGGGAAAAATCAAGCTGATGATGATGATGATGACCACGAACATCATCCACATCTCTTCAGGCTCTCTGTCTTCTAGATCTAATTCTTGAAATCGATTCCTCATTTCCATAGCATATTCTGATGGAATTTGACCCAGATCATACCTGAAAGGCCTTCAAGGCTTCTGCGTTTTTCTCAATCGAAGCCTAATTTTGGCAACAAGAAGCTGATGATTGGTTCCACAATCGGCCCCAGGCCTTGTTTTTACTGCTTGTATAGAGCTTCTCCATCTGTACCGGCAAAGAATATAATCGATCTGATTCCTGCAGACCGTCCGGTGAAGTCCATGTGTACAGGCGCCTCTTGTGCTGTTGAAAATGAGTATTCGCTATGGTCAGGTTGTTTTCTTGACAAAACTCTACTAGCCTCTGCTCAACTTCATTTGTCTTAGCAAGACCGAACTTGCATGTAATTCTGGATATTTCTTCACTCCCGACCTTAGCATTCCAGTCTCCTATGAGAAAAACGACGTCTGATGATGGAGTGCGGTCTGAAAGGCATTGCACGTCCGCATAAAATCTCTCAACGTCAATCAATGTTCAATCTGTTCATTTCTAGCTTGACGGCATCCAGTTTACGTTGCGTCATAGATCTTACATTCCATGTTGCTATGTGATATATCTCCTTGCAACATCGGACTTTCTGGTCGCTTCCCGACACATCCACAACTGAACGTCCTTTTGGCTTTAGCCCAGCCGCTTCATTCGTCCTGGAGCAACTAGGAATCGCCCTTTTTTCGTCCCCAGTAACATGTGGGACGCCTTCCATCCTGGGGGGCTCATCTTCCGGCGCCATATCATTAATGCTATTGTGTCTGGCCATAGGGCTTTCTAGGCAGGAAATACCGGAATGGGTTGCCATTACCTTCTCCAGTGAATCACATTTTGTCAGAACTCTCTGCCGTGACCTGTCTATCTTGGGTGGCCCTACACAGCAGAGCTCACGACTTCATCTAGTTTCGCAAGCCCCTAAGCCACGACAAGGTAGTGATCCATGAAGGGGGAAATGGAGTATAGAGGTTCTTGAACTTCGGAAACTTATTACCAAACAAGAGGTGTGCCGGAGGAATCGGTGCTATCTCCATTGCTTTTTAATGTATTATGAGGGATATTCCTGTTCATCCAAATACAAAAGTGTATGTGTGCGGGGATGAGGTTCCCATTTTTTTTCTGCAAAAGATGTTCACTCTTTATACCAGGTATTCCAAGCCTTTTTGGATGTCCTTGAAGTTTGGCTGGGTAAAGTAAAGTTAATTCTTAATGCGAAGAAGTCCTCAGTACCCATTTTCCCACTGGCACACCCTATTTATATTGTCACGGGTTCTTTCGCTCCCCGGACGGCAGTCCAGAAGGACAGGGTCAAAGGATGGCGTTGGGGCGCTGAGGCTCAGGAAGCAGATAACAGGCGCTTGACATGGCAAAGCAGTGGCGGCCCAGAACCACGCGCACTCCGAACGATCTTCGTCTTCTTCCCTTTTCACAACTGACACGGTTAGCACGGGTTATAATATCTTTGTTGCGTGTTGCGGTTCACAGATCCCACAGGTTGAATCCTTAAAATACTTGGGTATATTATACCTTTCCCAATTAGACTGGTGGCCTCATATCAAAGGCAGTTGCCTGAAAGGTGAGCGGGCCCTTGGTCGCCTGATTAGAATTAGCCATAAGAAATTCTGTATGCGCAGAGGTACTCTTTTGTTACTCTATAAAACTTATGTGGAGACCAATTCTGGAGTTTGGTTGTGTTCTTTTCTCTGGCTGTCATGAATACTAACTACGACCTTTGTTGCTTCTGGAGAGGCGCGCTTTACGCCTATGTTTGGGTTTACAAAAATCAGTTTCAAATGCAGTCCTCTATTCAGAGGCCCGTGCACGAGACTTGAACTCTGGGTTTGAGCTCCTTACTGTGCGAACCTTTTTACGAGCACTTGAACCTCTGTTTGGAGTGGCTTCTCCCATTTTTATTACACAACAAGCTGAGTTTCTAGATTATCGTTGGCTGCAATGTAAGTGACTACAATTTGTATTTACTCAGTCCTTGCTGTCCAAAATTGCAGTTTCGCTTATTTCAGCAAGACTAGTTGGCAAGGTTCAAGCTACTTCTGCTCTGTTCTCTGACCAGTCGTTGCCAACTAATGCGAAGCACTTCACTACTA
This sequence comes from Amblyomma maculatum, assembly GCF_055883805.1. Lineage (NCBI taxonomy): Eukaryota > Metazoa > Arthropoda > Arachnida > Ixodida > Ixodidae > Amblyomma > Amblyomma maculatum. The sequence goes on along the minus strand of NW_028146738.1, from coordinate 38,938,436 downwards.
CTGTAATAAATGGGCAGCTGGAAGATTATCTATGGCAGTATCAACGACACGTAGCTATTTTCACAGATGCTTCACAACGGGATGGAAAAGCAGCGATCGGTATTTATTTCTAGGCGCTCGATTGGAGTTTCTCGGTAAGGATCCCTGATTGCAAACCAATATTTACTGCTGAATCGCTTGCAATTGGTTTTGCGCTTCAAAAGGTTCCCGGTAACATTACTCACGTGGTCATAATCTCTGACTGCCTGTCAGTCTTTGCAGCCCTGTGAGCCAAGTCCCCCACTGTGAATATGTGCCACATGCACCGCAGAGGAAGAAGAAAAAGACGTGTGTCTCGGCGCCAGTGCTCGCGCGGAGGTTACTAGTGGTCTTCAAGAAAAATCCTTTTTTTTTTTCAGTCCGTGAAATACGCCCAGCGCAGGTCACCCAGGCCTGCGAATATCTGTAGGCGATTGCCGAGACCTGTGTACTGGAACAGCCTTGAAGAAAGCACTCTCGGTTACTTTGAGCCTGGCACGCTGCCTTGATGGTCCGAGGAGAACAAGGCTCTGTGGCATCCTTCCTACCGGGTCTCCTCCGCAAGGTTCCCACTGGTGCCGGGGTTCACTAGGCACAAGTGAGGTGTTCCGCCTATTGACGCGGGCAATACGGTTCCTCGGGAGTTAAGTGCCGAGAATTTACTCATAGATGGGTGCGTATAGAGTGCACGTGTAAGAGTACAAGTCCATGTGCCATTTATCTCGGTGTAATTCGCACAACGGTATTAAGTGGCGGTTGTAGCTTTTTTTTTTCAAAAATGAGCCCACGCATGCTCTAAACTACCTGTCTACGTCTACAGTAGGTGTAGACGTCGCTTCAGCGCAGTAGCGTCGCAGTAATTGTTGAAACTATTGCCACCAGCTAATCGTACACCTGCTAGTCGGCTTCTCCGAAGCTTTACGAGAAGAAACAGTGTTTAGGAGTTATTTTTGAGTGCGCTTCTCAAGTAACACAGTGGTGCGAAAAATACTTTGCGTACTGAATTACTTTTTCGGCGAATAGTTACCTAAGCCGGACACTCTTGCTCAGTCCTGCTCATCAATTTATTGCGCTTACGTGTAATTAAATAGCATGTTTGTTTTATCGAGTTTCTACAATAGTCACAAAATATGCTTAACAAACGCTCTTTGCAAACGAGCAGCCAGCGACTAGCCTTTCTCCCATCTAATGAAGATTAAACGCAGCAGCTGTCCAACGTATGTGCTTAAAGAAATTTAACAATAATTTATTTGGAGTACCATGGTTTCCACTTTAAAGGAGTCGCTCTGACGACTCATGCCCATGTCGCCTAATACCAGCCGTTCTTTCTGAGGAGCAACAATTACTGCGTTAGAAGTAGATGTGCTGGCGCTTCCATTCATATACATGGGTGGTTGCGTCCACATCTGCAACGTCCATACTCTCCAGCATGCCTCCATTCGAAAAAAGCTGCCCCTCCCAACTTATGTGGCTCGCCCACGGCTCTCACAACACTGCCATGCAGCCTGCGCTCGTCTTTGCCGCCTAACACCTAATCATCGCCGAAGAAGCCAAAGGTGCACAATATAACACTCAGGCCGCTGTAAAAATCCCAATTGCAAATGAATGATATAGAAAAAAAATATTTACCTCGTCGATACCGTTCTTCCTCAAGGAAAATATTGCCTCCGTTTTAAAGGCAGGGAATGCGATCGTCAGACTAGTATTTTGCAGTGTGCTTGCGACTCACGCCCAGTGTATTAATCTATGGCGCCTGCTGAACACTTTACTATTTCAGATTGCGAATTATTGGTCTGCATGTTAGCGGCATGCATAATGCATGATTAGGGTGGGTTTACCATCAGTAGTCAGCGACTTCTACTCCACGTGTAAGCGTCATTGCTACGAATCTGTCTGATAAAAAAGAATGCCACAGTATGAGACATCCAGCCAGCGTTCGTCAAAACCTCTCGTGTGCTTATATAGCTTCTATTCGGGGAAAAACTGCAAAACATTAGGTTGATAAAAATTGTTTATTCGGTGGGCTCGAGTTCGAGGCCTTCAATTTGGTCTTTTGTAGGAGCATGCATAGCTGAGCGAGGTGAATAAACTGTTGTGAATGTAATTTTGGAAGGTGCAGCAATTCCTGGAATATTACTGGCATAGCCAGCAGGTAACCACCTTTTTTTTTTTTTTCTTCTTTTTGCCACTAAACATTTTAAAGTCACAGCTGCTCATCATGCTTGGGGTAATCTCGAGAATGCTGCATATTTATCTATCGAACGCTTGTACGGATGATGCAGCAAAATTCACTTTTTTCATACTTTAGAGGGCAAATTAATAAGTTTATTAATAATACCAACACATAATAAAGTGCATCTACGATGCCCTATATTCACGCGCTACTGGAGGAGTTCGTCATTTGTTTCTTGGTAGCTTCATGCGGAGTACTGTAAATGTCATTCGGCTGCAGGGAACACACGCGGGAATTTAAGTTCACCGCGTGCTAAGTGAGCAAGCAAGGTCAAAGAGAACGTGACAAGGCAAGGAGCAAGATGCTTTATTTCATGCATTGCATGTTGCACTGCACTGTTTTACACGGTGAGACGCGAGCAAAGGGTTAAAACATCCGCGTTCATGGCTGTCTTTTTTTTTTTTTTGTCTGGATGTCCCCGACAGTACACTGAACAATTTGCTCTGTCGTGCGCCAAATATTTCAGATCTCGGTTCCACCATATACCTTCTACGAGAATTTGTGTCATCACAGTTTGTAGCAGTGTTTCACGAGATATATTTTGGTAAAAATGCCCAAGGTAGAATCGGTATTTATAGTCAAAACTCAAAATCTCATCTGGTATAGCGCGAGAACCTTAATCGAGAAATAAGGTATGTAACGGGCAGGAAAAGAACCAATTGCCTCTTTTCTGAAAATGAGATCGCTCATTTATGGCTACTGCGTTACGGACAACTCAAAGGACATAAGACCACCATTTTTTTAAGGCAATATTTAACCTCAACTAACTTGCGAGGGCTACCCTCGGCTAAATTGGCGTCGTAGATAAATATGGAGAGTACTTCTTGTTTAGAGCCTGCACGTACATCAACAACAGCGCTGGATTGTGCGCGAAAGCTACGCCTATCCTTCAGCGCCTCCATCGAATTCAGTCTGCTAAGGTTTGTCTTGCGGTTTTCTCATTGACCACCCGCGTCGTATTGCAGCATGCTCGACGTAAGGACTCCGCCTGCGGCGAAAGCTTTCAAGGGGGACCATTGGACACAAGTTCGACGTTCAATTCGACATTCGCACGCCATCAAGCCCCTCGCCCAAATCCACCAGCAGCACCTGCCGATGCGGGAAAGCACATAACACGAGTGAGCAAGCTCTTCGACGTGGTATCACTCAATGACTAAACAGCAAAGGGCTTCCTAAGATACGCAAATTCGCTTTTGGCGAACTAAGCGACGTCCAGTGGGTAAGTTTGTACTGGGAATTATACGTTAAAATCTTGTTAGTTATTTCATTGTCGTGTCTTACAGGAGGGCGTAGTAATTAAGGCTCAGGTAGATTGACACACAAGTGCAAGTCGCAGGTAGTTCAGAAGGAGAGAAAAAATTCAGAGGACGCTTTAGCTTCGTCTTAAGAATGCACGCTTAACTTCTTTCATGCCACATTTCAATCCTTGAATGTTTGGCGCTAATAAGTCTGGCATATATTTTGCCAAAGTATTTAACATCTTTAATTAGCCTGACTTTCTGGGAATGGACGGTGCAGTATCTTTTTCTCGTCTCGGTGGACAACCACACTTGAATGAACGGCATGCAATTGGATCTACATACCTCGTTGAACGCGCATGTCATCAGTTCGAATTCATCGCAAATGTAAGTCTACTAGCAGAGTGATACTGAATGTGAAGAGAAATGCTATCATACCACCCTTAATGCCGCAAAAGATCAGCTGCCTCAAAATTTTGATATCAGGTCGCGTGTGCGTTTTTGGGACAAGTTTTACTAGCACGTATTACTTTGATGATGCGCCGTGTACGGATTCTGTGTGCAGAATGTGTCCGCAGTGTGTTTGGTCTGCCACAGAGCGCGAGCATCGCACTCCTATGCAGAACGGCGCTAGCGTTGATCTAGAGGTACAAGAGAGGTGCAGCCAGGTGATAGAAAAATGCTCGGAATATAACCCGCCCTTATGTATAGCATTCATTGATTACGAAAAAGCATTTGACTCAGTTGAAACCTCGGCGGTGATGCAGGCATTGCGAAATCAGGGGGTAGACGAACCGTACGTGAAAGTGCTGGAAGATATATACAGTGGCTGCACAGCAACCATAGTTCTGCATAAAGAAAGTAACAAAATTCTCATAAAGAAAGGAGTTAGGCAAAGAGACACAATCTCCCCAGCACTATTCACAGCTTGCTTAGAGGAAGTATTCAGAAACATGAAATGGGAGCAGTTAGGTATAAGGGTAGATGGAGAATACCTCAGTAATCTGCGGTTTGCTGATGACATTGCCTTGCTAAGCAACTCGGGGGATGAACTGCAAATAATGATTGATGACCTGGATAGGAAAAGTAGAAAGGTAGGCTAAAAATCAATATGCAGAAGACTAAGGTAATGTTCAACAGCCCCGGGAAAGAACAGCAGTTTACATTAGGTAGCGAAATACTGGAAGTAGTAGGCGAATATGTCTACTTAGGACAGGTAGTAAACACAGATCCGGACCATGAAAAGGAAATAGCAAGAAGAATAAGATTGGGATGGAGCGCTTTTGGCAAGCACTCGCAGATTATGACTACCAGCTTACCGGTATCGCTCAAGAGGAAAGTATACAACAGTTGCATCTTACCTGTACTCACTTATGCAGCTGAAACGTGGAGGCTAACCAAGAGGGTTCTACTTAAGTTGAGGACAACCCAGAGGGCTATGGAACGAAAAATGGTAGGGGTAACATTAAGAGATAGGAAGCGTTCAGAGTGGGTCAGAGAAATAGCTCAAGCTACCGACATTCCAGCGGAAATTAATAAGAAGTGGACATGGGCAGGACATGTAGTGCGAATAGAGGATAACCAATGGTCGCTTAGGGTAACAAACTGGATTCCAAGAGAAGGAAAGCGGGGCGGCAGAAAGTTAGGTTAGCGGATGAGATTAAGAAGTTCGCAGGGGTCAAGTGGATGCAGCTAGCACAGAACCGGGTTAATTGGAGAAATAAGAGAGAGGCCTTCGCCCTGTAGTGGGTATAGTCAGGCTGATGATGATGATGATGATGATGATGATGATGATGATGATGATGATGATGATGATGATGATGATGATGATGATGATGATAATACCGAATCTCGAAAACAAGCGGGTAGAATATATTTTTGTGAAGAAACCAGCTTCACAAGCCACGAAAGTAGCATTGAAAAAGAGAGACTCACAGGTGAGAGCTGGTTTAGCTCTCCAGAGGGACCAGCGTTGTAGCCTCTATTGACATTTGAAAGATGCATTACTTTGCCAAAATATCTTTCTAGCAACAGTGTGCTCCTGGCGGCTCCTCGTTCTGCAAGATATAATCTTTTAAGCAGCTTGTGGTATGTTGCTGCATGATGGCAACCGCGCCCTATGCACTTTGCAGGGCTTCTATAACGTTCGCGTTAGATGCGCTACGAGTGGAATCTTGCTCTCTTAGATACGCGTCTATGACGCACATCGCTTGAAATTCATTCGCCGCAACCCGCACAAGGTCCATATGATTATAGGTCGTAAGCGGCTGATTTCTTTCTGCTTTAACAATACACCGTTCTCTCGCAGTATTTCAATTCGGCTTCCGCAACATAAGAATTTAGTTTCGCTGAAAAGGAGCACGACGCGAGACGGGCAAGTCTACGTTACCTGGTAACCGACCGTGCCACCGGCTTTCGAAATCTCCACCATTTGCTAGAGGCGTCATCAACGTCCGAATGCTGTTTTTCCGGAGCGTGTTTAACCCCATCATTATAGCAGTAATATTTTCAGAGTGGCTCCCCGAGGCGTAATTCCGATCTTCTTCTTCTTGATTGGTTGAAACGTGCCACACGCTGGCATGGGGAGAATGGCGACGGTGGTGTTTTCATATACAAGGAAATTTACACACGCCATTACGGCAAAAGTAATAGCGCCATGCAGGAACGTCAACGGTAGGTTCCCAAAAGTTATTCTCTCTTCTTCCTGGTTCTCTCACTGCAAGGTGAACAGTGATTTCAGCTGAAATATTTTTATGAATGCAACTTAAAAGGGAACACACTCCCATTCAAGGCGTAAAGTGATTTTGGTGCAGTAAAGTGCATATTGTAACCATTATGGGACGCTAACATTTCATGTCGCCTTCTGGCTGTGTTGATCGCTAGATTTATGGCTATTTAGATCCAAAGGCATTCCATAATGCAACATAAAAGAAAACACAGCCCCATGGAAGATGGCAGTAATCTAACTGCTTGCTGTATATTGTGAATGAATATATAACTAAAAACTCAGACGCAGTGGATTCGAACATTTGTCGCTGGTGTTCAATAAAGTATCGCGAATTCGAATTTTATTTTGTTCTTTGATTTCTTCATAAAGTTCACTTGCACAAAGTTTCAGTTATTTCTCGCTAGGTGGCGCCGCTTCGAGGACTCTAGCAGCTTACCGGTATCGCTCAATAGTTCAGTAGATACATGTTTCAGTCGATACATGTTTAAGATGTGCAATCAAAAGAAGGGAGGTGGTTGACAGTTGACAGCCGTGTGGTGCGGACGCGTGTACCATCGCTCCTCCGATTGCACGTGGCTACCGGAAACGGACGGACTGGCGAAAGCGGGAGCTTCCGAAGCGTCAAATAGATGAGTTCTTTCTATTATTAACTTTATTTCGTTTTCAGGTAGTAAGGTTAGGTGCAGACTAAAGAATAGATTTTAGCTCTTAATCCAAGCGCCCTGGTTGTTCGTGCCGGCAGCTAGGTTTTCTCGGCGTACATTCTTTAACTATTTTGTTTAGATAAATTTTGGATTTGTTTAGATAATTTTTTCTAGGCTATTCACATTCGCAGAATAGATTTTAAACTGATTTATTTATAGGAAGGGAAAGGCGCTGTAACTCTCTCACTTGTTTTCGGTGGACACCGCAACCGCGCCGTAAGGGAAGGGAGGAAGGTGGGGGTGAAAGTGGAAAGAGAGAAAGAGGAGCCCTAGTGGAGGGCTGCGGAGTAATTTCGATTACCTGGGGATCTTTAACGTGCCCTGACATCGCACAGCACAGGGACGCCTCTTCGTTTCGCCTCCATCGAAACGCAGCCGCCGAGGCAGAATTGATTTTAACGCGTGTTTGCTAGTCGTTTCTTGTGTCTTCCTTTGCAGTTTGTATGTTCTGAGAATTCGTAATAGAAATTGTTCAGTCGATAGACTCAATACATGTTTAAGATGTGCAATCAAAAGAAGGTGAAGTGTGTGAGGCGCAGGTTAATCTCAAGGAAACGTGTTTTAACTGTGTAGATGAAGCGGAAAGCAGTGACTTTTTGTGTCGGTGTTGCGTGCTGAGTGCGCGCCTAGATAGATTTGAACGAGAAAAGGGCAGTTTAGTGTCTCGTGTGGATAATTTAGAAAATGAAGTACGTTTGTTAAGGGCAGTAAATCAGAAACTGCTTGGACAGCTTCCTCAAATGAAAAAAAAAAAAGTGGCCAACGTTATCCTTGGAACGAACGAGGACGAACATTGTGATTAAACATGTTATGCATGAACAGCGGCTACAACAACACACACTTGTGTGTTTTGATGCCCTGCTATTGGTGAAATTTGTGTACACACTTTTTTTCTACAATGTATTAGCCAGCTCTTCTTCCGCAGCCTTCCTAGCTCATGTATAGTAACCTTCTTTGTTTAGTGGTCATACTAGCCTTTAGAATCAAAGCAACATTTAGTTCAATGCATGTGCCGTGGACGCAACGAACATAGCCCATGACACTGCAGGGAAGAAGGCAGTTATAATTCCAACTGACCATTGGCGTAGAAGAAGGCGAAGCAGGACACATGTGGTTGAGAAAGACGGCGGTGAAGTGAAGCGATGTCTGCGCTCATGCCCGCTTGAGTTCATCGGTTCCAGATTACCTTCTGCGGAAGGTTTCGTTACAAATCTGGTGTCTAGTCCGAGCTGATATTGACGGTTTTATAGCGTGCCACCAGATTTGTAGCGAAACCTAACTCAGAAGGTAATATGGAACCGATGAACTCAAGCGAGAAAGTAGGGCCGTTCTTTACACAATCAGTGTAGCGGTAAAATACGCAAAACGATTCTACAGCTTATACGATGCTGCTCGCATCGAGATAGTTATTGCTGAAGGAGAGGAAAGCTGCCTGTGCCTGTTAACCGAAGACAGGTGTTTGTCAAGAAAGAAGACGCAAAAAGTTTATTCGGGGTTGCAGTGAAAAAGCTCTTAGTCCGCGAACGTAAATTCTTTTTCTCCGAATTTGAGGAAAGTCAAGCATTGCTGATAGAAGGAGAAGGGTAAGAAATTAGGTTGTTTCATAATGCCACGTCTCTTGACGGCCATTTTATTTGGGCCCTCTTTTAAAAAAAATGAGATTCGAGGTTCTTTCGTGTTGGCTTTTTCTTCGGCAGTTTGCCTTTCCTTTGATATCTTTACAAAGGTAAATAGCAAAATCCTTCTGCCCACCCACCGGCACGGCCATTTAATTCTTGCAATGCAAACCACGTTGTAGTCTCCCAACGCGGTGCTGAGACACGGACGCCACTGCTTTTGGGGTGCGTTGCTTACAGTTCGGCACGCATTAAAAGAACAAAAGAACAAAAGATGACTAGAGATGGACTGTGAAAGGAGTTCAGTGAGAGACCGGTGGTAGGTGCGGGGCGCCGGGGATAATAAGCAGAAAGGGCACACATGCTACGGAGTATTTTGCACACAAAGCTTCTTGAATAGCCGCTCAGCTGAGACGACAATCGAAGGCAGGCGATGAGTTGTAAGCTGTTCCAGTTGCAATCTTTCAGTCGGGCGAAGACGAATGAGCTCTTAATTTCCAGCGCCAACCAAATGATTCGCCTTACTTAGCCTTTCGTGCTAGTTCGAAATCTTGCTTGATGCACAAGAGGCAGGAAAAAAATTAATATCATGCAAAAAGCAGCCATTTGGCATCATGCGGATAATATTATTTGCGGCAAAAATTTAAGAGATGCCGGCTGAGGAAGAAAAACTATTTGGGAGCTGTCACCTGGATATTTACCAAGTTATGAAAGTACAGCCATGTCTTCGGTGAAGAGAACGATGCCTAATAAATTTGTTGCAACCTAATGATTAGTAAAGCAGTGCTACAATATTTTTTTTTTTTTTTTAAGATACTCATCCCGCAAGCTTTTGCTACCGATAATAAATACGCACGTGGCAAAAAATAGTCGTTATAGTCGTTTATAAAAGCAACTTTCGCTAAGGTCTTTATGGGACATTATTCCATAATGTTCACTTGTCCATTTTCTGTTTCATCTGGCCCCATGTCAGTATGACGACGGCGAGGCATCAGACGAACACACCTGGCGGCCAGTCATAGTAATTCCAGGACAGCATGATGTCACCTTCGACGACAACATCGCCGCTTGCCGCACGCACCGACAGACCGGTTGGTGTCCTGAGTCATGCAGTCAATGCTGAAATTCGATCGCCAAATAGTCAATATTACGGAGACTTGACCGAAATCCGAAATGGATAATGGATTCTAATAGAATAGAACTCCAGTAGAGGTGTGAGAACTCGAAGCATGCGTTCAAGCTGTAAACAGAGCTCAACGTAATGGCGCCACTGCACGACGTGACAAGTCTGAACAAGCAAGCGAGGCATTGCGATAGTAACAGTGGTAGCGCCACTACATTCCCTTGGACAGAAATGCTTTCGCATTGCCGTACCTGAGACACCAAATTACAAGGTTGTGCAAAGCTTGTCATGCGCTTCTTTTGTGTTTGAAGACCATCACAGTCAAGTATTAGACTTAAGAGAGGCGTAGAAAATATTTTAATTCTTTTATAAAGATTGTGAAAATGCTCGTTCTTGCATTTCAGACCCATCGCTAGCGCGTTTCTGTGACGTAGGTTCACAGAAAAAAACAAAATCAAGTATTTGTGACGTTATTGCACAGTTTTCTGACATAAAAGACGAAGCTGCTGGTGAGCTCGTTTCGGCTGCTCTTGGCAGCGTTCTGCAAGATCTAACGCACGGAAGGCACGACGGCTCACTGTAGCCAAAATTATGCTTGATGGTAGTATTCATTTACTAAAATTTGCGAAGGCTGCCACCGATGGCGCGGCAATGGTCGGCGCACGGCATTGATGTCGGTCGCCGTATATATGGTCGAAACCGTAGTGGCCGGCGGCGAAGCAGTGAGGCAGTGTAGCACTCCTTGCCTTCGTACTAGAAAATACTAATGTTATCAGGACTGCTGATATACGCGTGCAACAGTAGCATATGCATGCACAAGTGCGGGGCTTTCGACAAAGGCGCCTCCTGCGGACGCGCCAGGCGACGAACTGCGCTGCTCACTGCCTGCCCCACTCGTCGCTAAGGCTAGTCGGTTTCGCCGGACGGCACTTTGAATTCGAAACGGGTCAGCGACTCAACGCTGTAATAAAGGTTCGTCTTCGTCGTCACAGTCTTGTTATGGGACTATCTCATAATAAAATAAGCGAGATAAAACGTGTGTATGGCAGCTGTCCTCCATCGGCCTAATTTGCTCTCCACATGTAGCGCCGACGACTGTTCCGGGCAGCTTGCAGCATTGCTCGGCGAACCGGGATCACACCAGCGCTTCACGATAGTACGCGCGTTCTGCGATGCCAGGAATTGTCGATTTCAGTTCAGTATTGCCAAATCTACACTCGATGACTAATTTCATTCCCTAATATGTGTGAATTTTATCTCAGCAGCCACCAGTTCGCACACATGAAGCGGCTCTCAAAACGGCGCACGAAAGCGGTGCCTCGATCAGTGCTCTTGAAACTACATACTCGCGAGCATTTACGCGCACTCCTTAATAGTCAAAGCCTCTCCTTCTTGCTCATTTTTCTAGGCCGCTCGCATAGCGTAGGAATTTGGGCAAAATTGTAGTGAAGCAAGCGGCCGATATCACCACTGCTACGAGCAATAAGTTGTCGGAGACCGAGTTGGCGACAGCTGTTTACAGGCAACGGCATGTTTCCGAATATTCGCTTTGTCGCGGAGTGACAGGATCGCCAAAACGGCGCAAATATCGTGTTTGCGGATGCAGTTGACTGTTTCCGCTGTGTGACTCGCCATGAAGGCTTATGGCAGAGTCGCACTGCGAACAGAGCAGACGATACGGCTACTCGTTGACGTCACGATTTTTTGGCCCACGTGACATTTCAGTGTTATGTTTCTGTTCCTTGACGTTAAGTAAAACCATGGCAACAGCGAACTGAAACCAAAACTGCTGCGTACTAACAATACAATAACAAATTATGTAATGCGATTTCGGGCTTCTAAAACCGTGCTCCATGCTTACAGGATTGTTACGTACTATTTACAACACAAAAGTACAGCATAAAATTTTGGTGTCCCTACCCCTCTAAAAAGACAAGTGCTCCCAGGAATTCTTGCTTTTAGACGGGTTGATGCTACTTGCAGTATAAAATTAGCAATCAAGTACAACCCTCACATCTTGCTTGGCTATAGGTATATCACAGGATTATGGAGGAATCTTTTTTAAAGATGGGCCATGAGCACGCACCCAAAGACTGAGGTCTGGGACGGTGTCCTGAAAGACTGCTTTTAATGCGCTCGCTTTAGCTCAAGATGGTGACCTGATCACAACCTCGCTCTCGAGCTCGCGCTTTTTTCTCGTCTTCTTCCTCCCCCTAGCTCGGTATCTTCATCCTCCTCGCTGGCTCGCTGAGAAGAGCGCGCTAAAGATTTAACAGGGGTGCGCTAATATTGAAAATTTCAAATGCGAATAATATATGTTTGCTATTCTATTGATATTCGTATTCAGAAATTCGATGATCAGAATTTTTGAATGTTAGAAAGAATATACCGAAATTGTTTTCAAATCACCCGTTTCACCGCAGAAAGCGCTTCACCGCAATACTTAACCGCATGTACTATGCGGTGAAGCATCCTCAAAAGGTGATTGGTCCGTCCTGTGAAGAAGAACCTTCCCTTTGACGAGGAGGGCTTTGAGGGCAATTAAAGAATTAAAAACAAAACGAACAAAAAGCATCGGCATCACTTTGATTTCATCTCAAATGCAGACAATCAATGTGAACGTGTTAGTGATACATGCAAACGTTGCTGGGATGCAAACGTTTTTCATCATTTTTTTTTCAGGCCGATTCTATAATATTGAGCTTTGTATTAATTGGCACATATTTTCTGGTCCCTTGAATGTTAGTATTAAAACTTTCACAGTATTCAACAGTAATATGAAAGCTCCGCAGGAATTTATACAGGTTCTTCTTTTATGTACAAAAACCGGTATTCGGCGTATGTATGTAATTATATACTGAATTATTTGGTACTTCTGCACAATTCCAGTATAAATTTATCTGCAAATTCTGGAATAAACAAGAAGAATAATGTTCGCCATGTATTATTGCCCTGTTTGTTTTTCACTGATAACTTATTTGTTATTCGATTCGATATTCGAAGGCAATTTTTTCCCATATTCTTATTCGAAAATTTCAATACGAGCATACTCCTAGTCATTCGCCTTTTTCTTTTCAGACCGAGCACCCATACTCGACGTTACAGACAGAGCTTAGCTTTAGGTTGAATGAGGTCGCTAGTGTTGGCTGGAAGAGTCAAGTAAGATCGTCTAAACGGACCTCCACTTAATGAACTTAGCACTGCATGACTATCAGAACTCCGTCCCCGTATTTAGTCTTGTCAAATACACTATGTCCGCTCTAAAAACAGCATATTTATCTAAGAAATAGAAGAACTTGAACATCATGAGTTTAGCCATGTTTTCGTCAGTTATATAATTTGTTGCTTACATTGGTATGCATTCGCGAAGAGCGCTTTCCTTTTAGTTCGGAGCCCTCTCGTGTTCTGTTAATATAGCTTAATATCCTGTGCCATTTTAGGATGTACTTAGAGCCCCACTAGGATAATCAAAGCACCGTGAGGACCACAGCTTTCTGTAGAAAGCGCGAAATGCGCAACCAACGGGCCAAACTAATGGCGCATTCGGGTGGGAGGACCAGAACAAAGGCGTTGAGCAGTACCGACAGTACAGGAGCACGCCGAGCGAATGTGTAACTGTACTCCCACGGGAACGCTCTCTGCGTCTCTAGAGCAGGGCGCCACGACCATGTGACCGTACTTCTCTCTGCAGCAATCTCCGTCTGCCAGCAGTGGCGGCCGTTGCAACCCGAGGAGAGCCCAGCGCTCCGTGTAGAACCGCTTGTTTTGTATGCCAATGTACTCAAAGCGCGGCGCTCTGCCTCCTTTGGGCCTTTCGACGCCGGAAGCAACTCTCAAACATGCATACGGCACCTGAGCAATGCTTTCCGCTCACCGAGCGCCGCGTTTTCCAGCCGCCATTTTGAGCGTCTCCGACTCAACAGAAAAAAAAAAAAAGATGGCCCAGATATGACGCTTATGCCATGTGACTTCCTCTACTCTCGCTTTAGACGAGGGAGCAACCGGGAATGCAACTCGGGTGCTCTCAGCGGAAGAAAAGCCCTCCTCCTCTACCATTAGAAGCCAGTGATTCTACTCCTGCTCTCCCACTGGAGGGCGCCCGCTTGTCTGAGGGCACTTTCGAAGTGCTCTCGAGTGCGCCTGCTCTCGCACTCGAATTCACCATAACTTCATGTTTGCTCGCAAGTTCAAATAAATGCTCATCCAGAAAAACGTGGAAGGCGCAATATATATAGTATACCTCATTTTCATATTTTTGCACGTAAAAACCTTGTCACCTACTATATCAGCCAAACGTTGTTGTACGTATGACGCTGTTGTCGGGTCCAGGCGAGAAGCATATAAGCTTTTTTTCGCTGGTATTTTGGGTGCTACTTTAATCGTCGACAGCTTGGCTGTGCCAAACGTTGCTCGAGGCCTAGGTGGTTGGCGCTCCACTTTCGGTGGGCGTGGAAGATAAATACTCTGGTCCTGAGCAGGATGCCTCGATGGAGGGGCAGAATTTGCAGCAGCCAGGTTCGCCGCCCCGTCTGAAGCCTAGTTTCGACATCCTGAGCCGTCAGAATGCAAGCAGTTGCTCTCGCTGGCGGTACGATCCAGAACAGGTGCCCTCATACCGCTCACATCCTCACGCAGGAGCGTGTTCTCCACACGAAGCTGTCTCACCTCATCGGCTAGCGCATCCATACGACTGGCCAATTTTTTGTAGCATCAAAGGAACACTTGATGAATCACTGACGAAATCTGCGTCTTGGAGATCCAGGGAAAAGGGCTGTGCTTCGGGGATTGTTTCCGTATCGCCAGTTTTGCTGATACTCCCTGTCGCCGAAGGATCAAGCCACTTCACGCAGTGAACACATTTCTACTATGAACAGATTTGTACTTGATGACCCCGGATTCCATGATGATGTTGTATTGGTTGTATTCCTCGGCCTGTGTGTTGATGCGTTGGCAGTGAAAACGCCGCTTGAAAGACGCGCACGTCAAACATTGCTGCCTATACCTCGAATGGGCTGGGAGTAGCGCGCACACGCGTCTGCATTAGGAGCCAGTGATCTCCAAACCTTCTAAAGGTTTAACTGCTCTGTAGCAAGTGTCCGACAGAAAAAGCTGGCGATTTCTTAAAGTTAGAAAACTCATTATACGCCTATACACTAGGAAACCATGTTGTACTTTATTGGAATACACTGAAATATTCCCGTAACTAACGGCCAATGCTGCAGTAGCTGCTAAACAGAAATACACTGCTTAGACTGAAACGGGTTGAAACAAGTCGTAGAGATACAATAGTTCCAAAATCTAAATTTGTTCGCGCCTGGCGCCAAACATTTACATACGACACCCGCACTTCCATAAATATTTGTTGGAGGAACTTAGATGCATCTTCAGTGTGGTAAGGCGAAACCCCTTGAGTGGCTTTTTGTACTCATTTGTCCCGTTTGACCATCCAAGTTTATTCAATTTTGACCGATTTTGATCCCAATTATATGTCCTTCGGTGATCATAAGTATTAATTGGACTTAATTATACGATTTTTGTCTAATTCTACATAAATTCGCTATTTTTTACTTTGGTTAGATCTCACACCGCCTTGACGTCTTCCCCCCGTATGTGAGGTCATTATCCGAGTTTCTTACTTATTTTACCAAAATTATAGGTCCTTCGGTATCTCAAGTATTAATTACTCTTAACTACACGCTCTTAATCTAATTCGACCTAAATTCAGAATTTCTAACCCAATTTTGACGTTTTTTTTTTACCATTTCGATGTCCGAGCTGTTTTCACGTCTTCTATCTATATCGTCGTTCGTCGCTATTTCAACACATAATTGACATTTGCGGCTCTAATTAATTACGTTACAGTCATCAAACTTGGCTTCTAGGCTCATGTTTTCCTTCTCTATCTCATACAAGCATGCGTTGCGAAGCCTAACTGATAACGTGATTGCCTCGGAACCCACGGGTCGTGGCTTGGAGTCCCGCCTGTCAACTAAAATTTTCTTTTACGCGAACTCAGGTACCATAACGTTATATCATTTGAAACATGTGGAGGCTTTTAATTGACGTTGCATGTAATGTTTTATTCTCCTCTATTCAAAGTTTGACGTAAAGTCTAAAGTTACCGTTGTAGACTATTTTAAATTTCCTCTCGAATTCACGTCACTAACACGTCATGACGTTTTCGGTGGCACTCTTTCTTGGACACATACGACGGCTTTCGGGGCCGACGGGGCCAGTTTATGCTACTGCGCCACAACGTTGCGTTAGGGTGATTGAACTTCGTCCATTTAAACAGGTTAGTTCGCACTTCCAACCATTTTTGCTATTGCAATTGAGACTGCGCAGCTTGCATAGCAAAGCTATATGATAACCGAATTATGGCGCGTATCCATCCTAACTTCGGTAGTGAGCTTGATCGGTGCGAAGACGCAGTCCACGCATTTTTCTCGTCATGTAGTCGGTGCCACAGGTTTATTAATCATAGCGACGCGGAAAATATTTTGAATACAAATTCAAATATACAAATACGAACACTTGTATATAAAATACAAATACAATATACAATATTTCTTCTCGAATGACCACTGGGTTCTTTACCGCATGTATCCGTACCAGATGCGTCCATAAACGATCACCACTTCCTTTGTGGGGAGCATAGGTTTTGCATGAAAACTTGCTGTGGTATAGGGTAAGGCATTTTGAAAAGTGTGTGTGTGTGTCATTATATTAGCAGGAGCTACATGGCCCTCAGCGAAACCTAGGTGCGTATATTGTTTGAAAGGAAGGACAGTGAATGCACTGTAACTCCGTGACACTTTTTCTTGGCAATGGGCGCAAAGGTAAGGAGGCGGGCGTCTTTAAACATGTCACTCCGCCGTGTAGTTGGACCGCGCAGCTTTCGCTCTGCATTGATGTTGCAGATCCTTTCCATCGTTTTCTTGGACAGCCAGCGTCTTTTGAACTTGACTCGAATCCTGTCTTGTGAAAACGCTTCCAACCCTTGCAGAGTGGACTAAGCAGAACCACCGGAACGATCCAAACAGGCGTCTGTCACCATCTTGTCCGCAAATTCGGGGCGTCTCGAAAACCCGTGACAGACATCAGACAAGAAACCCCGGTGGAGCCAGAAAAGTGTTTTATGCATAACAGCTTCATTTCGGAAAGTCGGTTCCGTCATAAAAATATACCATAAATAGCTAGAGCTATGATTTTAGTTTGTTTTTGAAGAAACTGCTGGTGTAACTAGGGACTATATTCAGCTGCGTAAGAAGATGATGCGTTTCGGCTCCGTAGCTTTGGCTCCATTGCCAAGAAAAAGTGTCCCCGAGTATAGCCGACTACTTCCGTCTCAGGCCTCCCGTCACGTCTGGAAAGTGATTGTTATAAAAAAAAGGGCCCAAGGCGTGGTGTACCAAATCCTGCTTTGAGTGCCAAGCGTCGTACTTTGGGGAAACGAAGAATTTTATTGAAAGGGTGAACCAGACAATCAAATGAACTGTAAGCGAAGCGCGGTTGCCGAGCTCTGCGATGCATGCTAGGCATTGACGGAGCTATTGGGCTGGAGACCAAGTCAAACATGAGCAGAACGAGGCTGAGCCATGCGACATTTAGAAGACGTAGAGAATACACTCCGTGACGTAGTAACAAAAGTGCTATGAGTCGTAGCGCGCTGAGACCAAACATGGGACCCAACAAGACGTACAGACTCTTTCCTTTTTATCGTACGCTCACAATATAAGTTTAGTCAGTTGACGGCTGACGCATGTTGAAAACCAAGCTGCAGCTCAACCGCACTCATACCTTAATGTGAAAACCATGTTTTGAAATGTGTCTTCTTGCAAGAGCTCGTCGGTTGCATTTCTTATTCCCCAAACAAGACAGGACTAGTATGTAAATTGACGAGGCAGCACCGGGTACAAAAGCACGAGGTCATATATTGTGAACAACTTCGATGATTGCTTGCTTGGAGGCATCAAAGGAAACCTCGCTCAGAGTGCTGCATACCTGAAGCCGCCCATATTCAGCGCAGCCGTAGACGGTTTATCTTCTAATACCGCTTCCATAGGTGTTCCACGAACATATGAGGCACGTGCGGTACCGGAAAGAATCAGGCAGAGCCGTCATAACCGAGCTGTGAGACAACAGTGGGCTCTTCTAAATCATCTGCTCGTTCGCAAAGGATCATTAGCGCGTGCGGCTGATGAGTTGTCCGATGTTTAGCACAGAAGCCGTTGCGCGTACCATTGCGCGAAAAAGAAATAATAAAAAAAAAAACTAGACACGCAAGTACAACCACGCGCCGATGCTGTCTGCCCGTCTCATCGCGAGATTGTACTCCGTGAACAGATCGCAATTAACGCTAAACGCGACTGTTCACATCAAAATGAGACCTGAATAGTCAGAACATCATAGAACTACAATCGGAAGTACAATTCTTACCTCCCTTTTCTTTCTTTAATAAACGCAGTTCTAAGGAATGGTGACTGGCACGACTTTTTTTTTTTTCCAGGAAATAGAAGGGACCGAGTCATGGTTCAGCTATGCCTTTTTGACAAAGCCCCATAGAAATCGCATTAGGAACAAACTGCACGTAGTCACAGTCACGAAAATGCTTCGAGTAGAATATTTACTTTGGTCGGCTTGAGTTTCTCTTCTCAACATCGTTGCATTGCGCCGCGAGCTTTTGACATAGCGGGAAATGGTGCAAGACGGCATCGTCCTGCCCACAGCTGTTCGTGCATACGAACGCATGCAGAGCTGTGTTGCATCGGGCGCACGATACTAAGTTGACATGTTTTGTACGTACGCAACCCACGCAAGACGAGGAACAGCGCACGCAAAATGCTCCCTCGGGTGGCTCTGAATGGCTCCCGCTTCTCAAAGTCAGGTCACAACTGACGGAGAAGCCAGGTTTTTCTCTCTGCTTTCCTCCTCTGTAGCGGTCGCTCGGGGCACGGGAGATATTAACTGCGCGCTTGCCGTCGGTGATTGCGCACGTTTTTTGTGTGTAATCGAAAAAATAACTTCACAGACGTGATAAACAATTAATCTACTTCAAAAATCTACAGCATTATCACCTTTGAAAACCGCCGCAGTGTCCCTTTAAGCCTTCCGTAATTGTGCACGCACATCCACACCGGCCGCGAACAAAGCACTTCACTCACGAGGGGAGGGTCACGTAGACGCACCGCACTTGGACACTGCATGGCTGCCATGTTAGGTTTGAAATAGTAACACACTACCAAACAAGCCGCACATACGCCACAACTTCGGTTCTCCAGAGGGTCACCTTGCTAGGGAAGAAAAGTAACTTTGGCCATAGTAGGGGTGACTTTGAGGGGAGAAAACGTGACGATAGACAAAACAAGCAGCACCTTCACCCAGGATCTGGTGACAGGAGAGTTGCTGTACGAAAGCAACGTGCACCTACGCGTTTTTGCATGCCCGGCCGATCAACACTTATACAGACTCCGTGAACATGTTTACTAAAACGAGAATAACGCAATTTTATATACGCTCAAACACAGATAAATTGAGGGATGCCGCCAATTCTGCGACAATCACATAGCCGACAATTAACAGAAGGAACAATTTTTTTTTGTGAAGCCGCACTTTAAACAGTAGAACTTCAGCATGAAGTTTGAAGAAAAACATTTTAGTAAAGGCGAGATTAGTATTTCACGTACTCTTTTCAGCACATCATGCACCATACATTTAGAATAGAGAGAACTAAATAATGGAGGCGGGAACAACGTAGATATCAGTTCCTTGCATAAATGTTTCCTTGAAACAGATAATAAGTACTCATAAAAAACCGAACTGCCAGAAAACGAATTGAATCGTAAACTTCTTTCATAAAACCAAATATAAGAGCCGATCAATATAACTGGAAGAAACCACTAAGTTTGGAAAGTTCACAAAGAAAGTTTGGAGGAATGCTTTGGTAATTCCCTGTTGAAAAAAACATCAGTCCGTGTCTGATGTTTACACCAAACCGGTTTTTCAGACACGGGTCTGGTGTGACCCGTGCTGGTGTGTTCCGTTCTGGTGTGTCCCGTTCTGGTGTGTTCCGTTCTGGTGTGTTCCGTTCTGGTGTATCCCGTGCTGGCGTGTCCCGTGCTGGCGTGTCCCGTGCTGGCGTGCCCCGTGCTGGCATGTGTCGAGCTGACAGTTTCCAATATAGCGCGTTCCAATGTATTCAGGTGCTGTTCGGGCTGCCTCTAAGGCCCTAATGTTCTTTGGTATGCTTTGGCTTGGCTTTATGATAAGCCAACACATTATTTAGGTTTCTTTAGTAGTGGTGTATAGTACACCCGAGTGTATCTGGGACCAATGCACTTTTTCAATTAGATGTAGTGCCCTCTAGAGAGCGCATGAATTTTGTATATGCAAAGACGACTGCCTGAAAAGCAATGCACATGGGTAACAAAGAGAAAATTTGGTAGCAAGAAGCACCAATAACACCTGCAGGTGGCTATTAAGTGTGTGCTTGATAGCTAGGTCCATTTGCCACTTGAGCCCTTGCACTATCTGCACAAGCACAGGAGAAGCTGGTGGTTTGTTTTCAATCAATGGGGCTAGTTTAAGGAGAAAGGCAGATTCCAAGTGTGTCGATAGCAATGTAGCTTGTTCAGATATAATAACAACAGGCACACATTAGTTCTTAATTTGTATGCTTGCCAATATGAACTGCAAAAGCATAGCATAAGGAAAGAAAAAAAACTAATTCTAGATGTGGCTCAGCTTAGCTTTTATTGCATGGCCTCTTGCGCCGAAGTTCGCATGTCTTTTGCGACAGCCACAGCCGCACATTCTTTTCTGCCTTGGAAATTTCCTCCTCGGCAAGGCCCCGGCTCCGAGCATAATGCCGGAAGAACACTGCAAGAAACTCGCACACCAATGTGAAAAGCACGACTAAGCTATGTGTAGTAGAACTGATATGTATATCAAACTGGAAGGGAATCATCTACATGTTAAAATATCAATTCAATAGGTCAAAAAGGCAATAAATGAACTGCCCCATAGCCTTGCTGCAAGAATACCTTGCACCATGCTAGTGACGAGCTTCTTACAACAATGTGCCACAGAACAGCTTGCTGGAAGCACACTGTAACTCATCAAATCTGTACTAAGATGGTACTTTCAAACTCTCCACTACCTGTAATAAAATGGCCACTGTTATAAGTTTTATCAGACAACTTCCTTATTAAAATTGAGATATGGCTGATTTCTATAATGCCTCCTGCAACAAAGTATGCCACGCAAGTTCTGTTGCTAAGTTTTGTTAGGCTTGTTTCATCATAACAGGGGATATGGCATCAAACAGATATAAATCAAAAGGCCATAAATACGAAGGCACCCTCAAGCACAGCAACATCCACCTCATCACACGGTTTCATAGTGCTAGTGCTATCAGTAGCTGCCAAACATGTGACCGATTTCTGGCCTTGGAAAGTTGTCAAAGAGGGACATAAAAAGAGGCATCATTTGCAGTGGTGCAGCCTGCAGTTCGATATACAGAATGACTACCAAAATCGTAATTTGACTGCCATACAGCTATTTTACACTATCCCATCCAATGTCCAAGAGGATAATTTGTGTTTAATATAGCCAACAAAATGGAATATCCAGGTTTGATTCATCAGGGCTGAACTCTATTGTGGCCTCAGCTGAGCCAATGTCACAAGAGCCAAATCGCAGAGCATACAGGAAACCAGAGGCCTTAAATTCAAAGCAGAATGCTCAATAAAAGGTTTGAAAAACGAAATTTACTGCTCTTTATTATAAATTCAGGGATCATTGGTGCGAGAAAACAGCCCATCTCAACATAACAAAACCAACATTTTTTCCCTTAGTGCCACTAATTAGAACAGACGTACTCATCATTGAGCTTGGCTATGAGAAAAAGCTACCACTTTGACTCATGCAGTAGCCAACTATACACTAACTTCAGTGCAAAAAAAGCAGCCCCACAGAAAACCACTCTTCATTTGCGTCAATTTCCCGTTCATATGTATTATTTTATCAGGAACAACTATCGCTAAAGTAACAATTCTCTATGTTAATGTACAATATATACATGTGCTACCCATGACAGGACATAACAATTACCTTTTATTGTTTCCACTTTCACCGGCGTAAGCTGTTTTTGTGGGACCTTGTCCCCTCCTTCGGACAGGAACCTGTTTGACAACGTGCCTGTGAAGCTGCGCTGGGCCAGTTCTTCCGATGACCACAGTGCGGTGGCAGCTCTCTTCACAAAGAGAGATTCTTTAGGCATCGCCATTAGTGATTCGTATGTTTGTGTTGGTATTTCATGGCCATTGGCCACGTGTACCTGCAGAAGAAAAAAAAGTGCCATGAAAAATTAATACAGGTACAAAATACACACAAGAATCAATGTTAGCACTTAGCCAAAAAACAATAAAAAAATGTCAAGAACGTCAAACAGTTCAAAATGGTTGCAGTAAAAGGTTTATGTATGGAAGAAACTCATACTATGAGACATCATTGTGGACAGCTCTGGTTTAGTGCAGACATCGCATAGCAAAAAATGTCAAGATCATTTAACAGTTCAAAATGGTTGCAGTAAAAGGTTTATGTATGGAAGCAACTCATACTATGAGACATCATTGTGGACACCTCTAGTTTAGTGCAGACATCGCATAGCGCAAGGGCACCTTTTGCATTTTGCTTCCATCGAAACTTGAAAGCCACATGACCTACACCGACATAATGGCTTTGAGGGTCAAAACTATATAACTTACGGCTACGTTTTGGAAGCAATGTAGCCCTACAACTATGTTGCCCTATTGAAGGAGCGATTCTCTGGCCATGTGCCATTTGTGAGGCCACCTATGTACTGGTGGCGTGGAGCTAGAATTATCTGTGCAGAACAAATGCATCTGAATTAATTAGCTTTTTGTTTACACATAGACTTTCATGGTGCTTCACGGGACCTAGTATAACAGTTCAAACTATCTAATAAGTCATACTGATGTCCAAGTGAAGAGCTTTCATTGCATATTCAGATGCGCGAGATAACTTTCTGTAAACCACGATCAGGTCTAACTCCTGCCACATTATGTAAGTTGGCTACAAGCTGGCACCACTTGCAGCGATCTACTGTAAAAAAGGTGTAAGTTTGGTGTACGTGGCTTGCAGAAGGCTTAGCGGTGAAGGTTGTCCTTTCCAAATGACAGCCTATAAGGAATTTTTGAACTGCAGTTGCTTTAGGCATGCGTAAACTAAGAAGAAAATTTCACCCAGAAATTGAAAACTAATTGAATGTCGACTTGCAAGAGTGCAACAAAACAAATGGACCAAATTAACTTTGAAGAAATCTTCTTCACATCATCTGGTAAAATGACCGGGATGGAGTTAAAAAAATGACTGTGTATACTTCCCCATATGCAAAGCCAATATGGTTTGTGAAACAATTTCTTAAATATTTTTAACCTTTGCTACTTAAGGAAAAATATCCGTATAAGCAAATATGGATATTTAAAAAAGGTTTTGGCCATTTTTTAATTTTTCAAGCTGTGTAACCCGCCATGTACTGTTCCTGCACCATCCCAGGTAACACTATTATGAATAACCAAAGCACAGTCGTGGCTCATTATCACAACCCCTGTTAATATGCACATGCTTCATATTCCATATTTTGAGCCCAAGACATCAGCAAAATGCAGTGAAACACTGGAAATGAGTGATGGATTTGCAATGGAAAGTTGGCCATTCAATGTGCCTTACTAATAATTTTAGTATCATTACTGACAGTGAAGAAAACTGCAGTCTGTGCACATTAAAAAACCTCAGAAGCTGTCAGCCAATCGATTGCTCGTATATATAATGGTTCCTGAGATTTCAGCTGTTGATGTAGGAGTAAGGTCATTATCCATGAGATGTCATCAAGCCTTCGCTAAATCTAAAGATGCATCAAGCTGCCCCCAATTTTTTGTATAACGGCACCCAGAATAACTTCCTTATAGCTCCACAAATTACCGTTTAGTTCAACTTCACTAAAAAGTAGGCCTTAGTCATAACACTTTTTATGAGTATTTTTCTTTGTGATTTGTTACTGTGGGTATGATTCGCTTTTTTGGACAAATTCGCTCACGAATCAAACCATGCTTGCAGCAGCTACCATTTTTTGGAACATATCATAAGACAGCGTATGTAGTAGCAATCGCTATTCCACTCCCCGTCTCAGAACAATTGGGAACTCTTTGCAGTGCTGGATGTCCAGCAGGCATAGCTCCTTGTGGCGATGCTGCAGGTAGCTCAGCCCAGGCCGGCACCATACTTGTCTGCAGAGGTGAAGGAGGCTGCCATGCGCCTAGAAGCAATGCAAACCATAAATCAGTCTTGCAAGGTAGAAGATGCAACTTAAAACATGATGCAATTAATGCTATGAGGCACAAATGAGAAAAGTCTCGCTGGTCCACGCCCCCCCCCCTTCTATAATAAAATAGAGCTGGCCAAGAAAGCAAGTCGGCATTAGCTCGGCAAAGTAGTTGGCTTCAGCTCTTCCATGAAATATGGGCACATTTTTAAAATTTATTATTTTCAGACCAAAATAGTCTATGCCGAGCCCCTTCAGCAACAAGCAGCCAAATAGAGCCCGTTATATGTGTGCATGTTACATACATACATACATACATACATACATACATACATACATACATACATACATACATACATACATACATACATACATACATACATACATACATACATACATACGTACGTACGTACATACGTACGTACGTACGTACATACATACATACATACATACATACATACATACATACATACATACATACATACATACATACATACATACATACATACATACATACATACATACATACATACATACATACATACATACATACATACACGCGAGTGTTATTTCACCAGTTGCAGAAGCAAATTGGAAGATTTACTGAATGAAAATCATGGCGCAATGAAGTTTCTGCCGCACTGATGCAAAGTCGACAAGTTTGTAAGTAGCAGGACGTGTTCACTAATGGTGAAAACGCCAGTAAGACATGATCTGCACAGCATTGCCGAAAGCGACCAGCAGCTTTGGTTCGAGACTCTTGCAGAACACATTTTTAAGCTGTTTTAATTACTGCAAAAGCTAGCCGAACAAAATGCTGGAAAAGAAAATTTATTATCAAGCACTGGTCACATTCATCAAAGAATATGCAATCAGCTTTAAGCGTCAGTCACATGCGGCATCAGTGTGCTTCCCAGAGTCAAGCTTGAATTCATTCGCACTGCTAACGTACTTATCGTGCTGCGAAAAACAAGTGAAGTTACTATCATAGGAGCCGATGAAGGATATGTAATGTTAAGGAAGCTCAGCTTGCATTTTACACCATCAAAACCGTGATATCAATTTGTAAACAGCCATACCACCGAGATGCAGTCGTCACCGTCGGCGCATAAATGGGAAAAGAACACCTGCACTTGCAAAGTGCAGAATGATGTATTGTTCACCACTCATTTTGTGAATTCATAAAATATTTTCAAAACAAGTGGCAGAACAAAGCTTCAAGCACAGAATAAAATCATAGTGGGTGGTACAGTGCAAAGACACGAAGCACACAAGAAGAGAAGTCCAACAGACGCCACGCTGACTCGCAACTAACTTTTTATTAAAATATGTCGCATGATGTTACAAAGAATGGAACCCTTGACCAGGCAAATTCAAGAGATATCTTTTTCCTTCACCAGCAACGTGGAAAACCCTATCATGAAAAACCAAACATACAAGCCTCCCTTCCCCCCCTTATCCACACACACACACACACTCCCAATGGCCCGTCTCGCCAAGGATAAATTATCACCAAACATTATACAGAAAAGAAACCTCTTTATCGATAAGCACTAAGGAAGGCTGGCTGACACATTGCGACTGCTTCCTTTTTTTTGTTTTGAAGTAATGTTGCTTTTTCGGCGCCGCATAGGTTGGGCGGGCTCTGCTGCGCGATTAGGAACCGCCAGGAAAAGCTAAAGAACAGTAGCCTGTTTATATGCCAGGTTTCGCACAGGTCGAGATTGGTAGATTGTGCCTGCGTTGTTGTGTACGAAATTCCGCTGTCGTGCGGTAAGGTATACATAGGTCAGACGAGTCGGTGCATAAACATTCGTCTGCGGGAACACCTCAATTCGCTCTCGGACACACAATATGCTCACCTGAATGATCATTGTAGTGCTTGTGGGAAAGAGGGAAAAAATAAAAACAAAAGTTCTGCCCCTTGGTTTCAAAAACAAAGATTTTGTTTCGCCTTAAGGACAAAACGACTAGAGAAATAACTGAGGCCTATTACATCAGCGAGAAGCAGTCGCAGTGTGTCAGCCAGCCTTCCTTAGTGCTTATCGATAAAGAGGTTTCTTTCCTGGATAATGTTTGGTGATAATTTATCCTTGGTGAAACGGGCCGTTCGGGGGGGGGGGAGGGGCTTGTATGTTTGGTTTTGCTTAATAGGGTTTTCCACGTGCCTGATGAAGGAAAAAGATCTCTTGAATTTACCCGGTCAAAGGTTCCATTCTTTGTATCATGTAACATATTTTAATAAAAAGTTAGTCGCGAGCCAGCGCTCGTCTGTTGTGCTTCTCTTTTTGTGTGCTTGATGCCTTCATGCTGTACCATCCACTATGGAAATGTACTAGCTAGCCCAACTGTCCATCCTAGATCAAAATCAACATTGCTGGAGCAGTAGCAACTGCATGCTGCGACTGTCATAAGATCATCCTTGTACAATAAAAAATTGAACTTGCTTTCAACTGAGCATTTTATTCAGTTGATATTCACAGTATGATAAAGGTCTAACAAAAACGTTATCAAGCATTACAATTATTATAATTGATTTTAGAATCCCGATGACATTACGTACCTTCTTCAGCTGAACTGCTTTCACTTTGCAGTCGAGCTGAGCATTGCTGTTCACTGTCGATTGCTGGTACAAGGCAGATGGGCAGTGGAGGCTGCTCAATGACAGGCGTAGTTGGCCTTTGTGGTCTCTGCTGACCAGCATTCTCAATCACTGCCATATCACTGGCTTCTGTGGCTGTTGACAAAGTTTGCATTTTAAAATACTGTCGGCCAAATTCAATGCTTTTTCCTCTTTCATTGCATGTTCTCATCTCATCCTTTTACTTTCGGCCATTTAGACTAAGCAGCATTGTAAACGTGAGAAACATGAAGCCGAAATTTGAGTTTTGACTGCAATGTAGGCATTATCCGACAAAGTATAAAAGCTACAATCCTGGCCCATGAGCAGTGCAATGAATGTGAATTTTTTAACGCTTGTTTTCTCAAAAACGCATGTGTTTTTAATGTGCAATGACATTCTTTCACACACGGCAACTAACAAGCATAAAGCGGGGTAGTCCGTGGTACACTTGGACTATCATTGCAGGATTGCATACTCAAAGCCATGTTTCTTAGGTCTTAGCAACACACCTTGTAGGCAAAATATTCAGAGGAGGGTACAATTGTCTGCCCATTGTGACCCTGACATAAATTGGGGCACTTGCGGTCAGCAAAAAAGTAGTGTAGGCAATAAGCATGTTTGAAAAGGGCATATCACAAGTGCGCAACCTGCTGAGCAGGTGCAGATCACACTCCAAGAAAGTGGCACATAATGTGCACAAGACAAGAGTGCTGGCCATGGAAAAGTGCCCTGAAGCAAGCGATGAACGGCAGTGAAAGATAAGAGAAAATTAACATTGGCACGTGCATACAAACGTTTAGCACTGCATGTAACCCTAGGAAGAACTGCACCACAAGAAGGAAAAAAAGGCTACAAACAAAGACAATGAGCTCAGATCTAACTTAGTAACTGCACCTTATGTGTCTCAGAATAAAATTACATTGCAAATAAACAACCAATTAGCCGGCAGCCTTATTTGAGCTACTGCTACAGTACCCCACATTACCAATGTGCACACTTATTGGCCCCAATGCGGCAGGCATGCACCCAGCTCACCCCCGCATGGTGCAATGAGGCGTGCTCATGGCACGTTCATTATATGGCGCTGCCGCCTATTGTTGCCTTCAGTGATGCCACACATAGCTGCCTTTGCAACACCATTCTTGTAGGTATAATTTAAAAACAAACGAAGCTAGCCAGCTGAAGTTAACTGTATTACACACTAACATTTACAAGCAGGCAATAAAAATCTTTGAACCTCGTTGAGGAATGCCATGCACTTCTATCCAAGTCCTAGAAGATCAGCATGGAACCAACAAAATTCGGAGTGAAAATACAGTGATTAAATGCATATCACTGAAGGGTAGTGGCATGCAAAAAAAATAAAAATATGCATGCTGTATTGCAAGGCTCAACCATACCTGAAAGATTTTTGAGTAGCTGCTCCTGCAGCTTCATGTTCAATTTCCGAAGCTTGGAATTTTCCTTGTTTAATTCTTCTATTTCCTCCTTCAGCTGCTGAATTTCCCCAGTTCTTCTAATATCCTCATTGGCAGTTTCCCTTGCTGCCATCCGTAGTTGCTTAGTGCTTGTTTTTGACTAAAAGGGAAGCACAGGTGTAACCAGTAAAAATCTAATAAATACACATCATGCACAATAACATCATTACACTTCGCTCCTGAAAAACGTGACTGCATTTGTTTGACCACTACCTGCCCAATTAGTGACTTTCTGCAAGTATTTTACATGTTTTTCATTCATAACTGCGTTGTCATGTCACGGGTTATGAATAGCAATTCCATGATGACTGCATGGGAGCTACTGCTCACTTATGTTTCGACAGAGTACCAGCAGCTGGCAGCAAACCCTTTAGAAGTCGCCTCG
Source organism: Amblyomma maculatum (assembly GCF_055883805.1). Classification (NCBI taxonomy): domain Eukaryota; kingdom Metazoa; phylum Arthropoda; class Arachnida; order Ixodida; family Ixodidae; genus Amblyomma; species Amblyomma maculatum. Next base: position 38,909,946 of record NW_028146738.1, on the reverse strand, counting down.
AAAAATTCCAGCAGTGCGTTTGTAACTATGAACGACAAGTTTTTCATGACTAAGCAAAAGTTTCTCACTAGGTGGCTTTTTACTGCATTGAACTTAACTGATCTGTCACCATAAACAGCTATATCACACAATACACTGCCACACATATTTGAAGCTAGGTTTAGGCCTCAGAGCCAAACAAATGGAAGCAAAATGGATCACTCATAAGCTTTTCAAGCAATCACAACATGGTCTATTTATTTTCCTTGCACTTACACATCCACATACATCATTTATATTAACAAAGCCTAAGTAGTGGCATTACAGAAAATTGCATATACATGGGTTGCCCTAATGCAGCGACTCTCAAGTTTGAAATCACACACAAGGCATGCCATGTCTTTGAAAAATGACCAGGGTGCTGCAGCACTATGAGCATTTTTCTAAAGCTCTTTTTTTTTATTACCAGCTTTGATGCACTGTGGAAGCTATGAATTGGGTTGCATTATGAAGACCATGACATCACTTGAAACTCGTGTATACATACTGCCAACACAATTCTTGAAAGGAACATGCAGCTCAGCTTCTAGCCAGGTTTTAAAATACACACATTTTCTGATTTTCCCTTGCGCTTAAGCTTCGATCTGTTTGCCTTGTCTTCCAAGAAGCGGTCGATTTCTTCTTTGCACTCTGAAATCAAATTGAAGGAACATTGTTGGTTCTGTGCTGGTGTACACTAGCACATTTTTCAGCTTTAGAGGCATCAAAGGAATGGCCAGCTCACATTTGAGGGACGGGAGAAAGAAATTGAAAGAAGAGAGGAAGAGGTGCCCAACTGAAGAGCTACAGAATAATTTTGACCACCTGGGAATCTTAAACGTGCAGCAACATTGCACAGCCCACAGTGCTTCTGTGTTTCACCTCCATCCAAACAGCTGCCGCTGCCGGAAAGAAAATCCACCCGGCAGAAGTAACATAAAATGGGTAGCCCACATGTAACTTTTCATCAACAAATCTGGACTGCAGCTTGAGTTGCAGGAAACTACAAACTAAGACATACAGAGGCGAGCATGCTTGTCTTAAGTGCTTGTTTGGCCCTCTGTGAAGCTGTGTTGTATTGCATTCGGTTTAATGGCGCACAAGCAACTGAGGCTATCATGCACCAACACAAGGTCAAGAGTGTTGCATTCATGGAATGTATTTTTCAAAACCTATATTTTGTTTAGAATATTTTCGTCTCTTAAGTACCTAAAAATAATGAACAAATCAATAACAGCATTTCACTTAAAATCAATGCTGGGTGGAAAGGAATGTGTTCTTTGTAAAACAGTGCAAAATATTTTCTTCTTAGTGTTTCAAGTTTTCTGCATGACAGTAAAATGTGGATGACTTAGCTTGTGCACATGAATCCCACAAGGGCTTATCCTGCATTGTTAAAATGAAGTGTGTTAAATGTATGTGTCCTATGGGAAGACAGCATAGAGCCACTCCAATTCTTTGGAATGTTCGTGGTGGCTTTATGTGGTGTAGTTTGCTATTTCTTTTAGTGTTCCAAGTGGACTGCCATTTTTTAATCAATTTACTATGTACCAATTTTATTCCATTTTTTCAGCAGAAAATGCTCTCCTATTAAAACAGATAACAATTTGGCCGTCTGCCCCCTATTACAACCTCACTTAGCCAGCAATGGATTTCAGCACGGGGAGCATCATGCATCATCAGAGGGAAAATGAAAAAAAAAATGTGAAAATGTTCCTATATATAATGCACACAATGTATGGCTAGACTAGACTCTCTCTTGAAAGATGTGTCCCTCTTTCTCTGGGAAGGCAGCTGCGACCTGGCTGCATCAGGATTATGCCCACAATAGATAACTGCATTCCCACGCCCCTCTCTCCACACCTGCTATAATGCAGGGGGTTATATGAGGCCCACAAAATTCGATTGGGTTCCCTTTTAAAGGGAAAGGGCGAAAGCCTAGAGTATGTGTTTCTTCTCGCTTTCTCTGGAAGTTAACTCAGCTCTGTAGCCCTTCCCCAAAGAGGGGAGGGGGGATATAATAGATTATTGTGCCCGATTCTAGGAGGGAGCCGGCGTTTGGGTAAGGGAGTGGGGGGGGGGGGGGCGGGAATATAATATAATAGGTGATTGTGCTCCTATACTGCATGTGTTGTGGGATTCAGGGAGGAAGCGGGCGCACTACACTAGGTAATTGCGCTGCTATTGCCCCCCCCTCCCCTCCTATTCTGGGAAGGGGACTGGCGCACTGCAATAGGTAATTGCGCTGCTATTGCACCCCCCCCCTTTTTCGGTAGCAGGGTAGTGCGAGCCACGTAGGGGCACAATTATCTATTATATATAACTATAAATAGATAATTGTGGGCATACGTGGCACAATGGCACAAATCCAAGTCACCTATCCTTACAGTGCTACAAACTGTTACAGTGATGGGGTACAGTGGTATGGTCTCTGCTACATAAAGAAACAAATATAGTGCCCTAACGAGGGACGCTAGGGGTATTCTTTGTGTTGGTTATGTCCCGAGTGAACGCTAGTGGTATGGTGGGCAGGACAATGCTTTGCGGTTCAAGTTCATGTCAGAAAGGACAATTCTACTCACCTGCCATGTGGAACAGTTGAGCATCGTAATACCCTCCGCTTGTGTTTTGGTCACCCTCCCAAAAAACGCTGTACACTTCCGAGTGGTCACAGTCAAATACGTCGCTCGGGCGGAAGTTCTTTACATTCCGCGACGTTGTCACTTTCTTGATGTTGTCATCCAAGAACTTCACGTAAATGTAGTACATTTTGTTTTTTGTTTTTTTAGCGTGACACAACACAGGAGAAAAGAACTGCGGTGAGGCCAGATGCAAGCGAAAAAGCAATCTACAAAAGCTAAAGTCCTAGCTAGGGAAAAAGTATCCTATCGCAGTCCACGCCTGCTTCAATAGCTCGTACTTCAGCTTCCAGGAGTGGCGCTGCATGCTATTTATATATAACAACTAACTGCAACGCTAAGCTACCGTTAAGTTTTCGTTCAGCCGCAGCAACAGCAACCGCTTGCTTATTACAGTGCCACATTTTTTTCCTCCATGCAGTGCCATCTGTTTGAAGTTCGGGTGGTGCAGTCTTTTTTTCGAAAAGTTTGCCGCAAGGGGTAAGTTGAGATAGGGGGAATGGGATGCAGGAGATAGAAAGTTAAAAGAAGGAGTGAAGTCCAGTTGCGCTTATGTATTCGCAGAGGTTGGCAGTGTAGCGATGGTCTATTGTCCACTTCTCATAATCACAATCGCGATTCCACCGCAGGCCCACCGGGTGGTGCAGTTGGGGGGTCATGTACTTGCTTTATTTGATCAGAATCAATTCCATATCTGCGTAGTCTGCAGCCCCGCGGCCACCCAAAAGAAACCGATGTAACAGCTATAGACTACGCGGATTTGGAATTATTTCTGACCGAATCGGGAAGTACATCACACAAACAAATATTTAACGCGATAAATTGTTGTTTGTGTGTTGCACGTGCGTGCGCCATATTTCAGCGCGAATAAGCGAGCAGCTCATTTGATGGCGCGCGCGTTTATAGTTGCAGCAGTTGTTGAAGTGCACTCCAGTCAAAATATTTTCAAACTGCTAATCGCGTCCAACTGTCGCCCACGAATCGGCAATTGATTCGGTCTCATTCTGCATGACAAGTTAAATATGTTAGCTAACGTGACGAAGGTGCATAAGACATATATATGCTGCAATATTAACATTTATCAGTTGATTGCTTGCATAATTCAGGCAAATAATAATGCTATAGATGGCACCACCTATATGAAAAATCTGTGCAGTGGACAAATCTACGTTAATTTGCAAGATAATTAAATTTAAAAATGATAAGGTTTTAACGTGGTTAAGCGACCGCGCGTGTATACTTGCTTCCCACCAGGAATTCCTGGGTTTGAATTCCCTTGCGCATCTGACGGTAACTTTTATGCTTTTATGCGAGTTCAGCATGCATATATATCGTTCAGACAACAAGGCATCGCCAAAAGGAGTATGTATACGCGTGATTCGTATAAACATTTCCGCGCACCTAGCTGTGCACAACTAGTGCTGAGGGCGTCATAGTTTGCAAGTCCCGGCACTCTGCTATATTCAAGCACGTTAGAGGATATATATGCGTTATCTAGTTCACTATAATTTGCGTACACCACACCCGAAACGACAATCGGCATACTTGCCTCTAGCTATGTGGTAATAATGTTACTATAGGTTTGGCTTGGTTTATGGAGTTTATTGTGCGTCCCAAAGCGGTCGACTCAGGCTATGATCGAGAGACACGCCGTATGGAGGGCTCCAGAAATTTCGACCACATGGGGTTTTTTAACGTGCTCTGGCATCGCACAACACACGTGGCGGGTTATGTGCAGGTGTTAAGCGAGAAGTGCGACATACGATGTTGCAACGTCAATGGGCTCTCCTATCAAGAGCTCGAAATTCTGCGCAGGCCGAAGAGGTCACCAGGTCGCCTCGGACCTGAATTCTAGAGTAACCGTTACAGACTTATGACGACCCAGGTGTGAGCATTATTTGGCCGGCAATCTCACCGTTAGGCTACCACCATATAAACTGCAGGCTCGGGAATCGGATACCCGTCTCCAACACGCATCGTTTGTACTCCAACCTACCACTGCAGGATCTGATGACGCATCTGTAGACAACCGAGCCGATAGGCAACAACCCGTACGGTTTCACGAAATTCTTACAGATTATTGCGAGCGTCAGCTTACTCAGCAAAGGGACTAGCTAGTAGGGCGGGCGACGAACTAACCCTAGCTGACGCGCCTACAGATTTCGACCTACACTTTGTTGTGTAGCAATAAGGCTTTTTGACACTCTGGGAAGACTTCCGATGTCTACCACATGTTGTGAGCATGTCAAATAAAACCTACCCTTTCCGCTACTCCTCCCCCTCCCGAGGTGGAGAGGCGGCCAAATTCATTTTCGAACGGGCTCAGATTAAACGGGTCAAGGCCTGGTGGCGGCTTTGTCTGGCAGGGTTCCGGACTAAGATTCCACTCATGCAAATTCCCTTTTGGGCATGCATGCACTTTTTTGTTTTTTTTTATTGCGGTATCAATACGCTGTGTCAGGTTTCGAGCCGTCGCGTGGTCCCGGCGGAGGCCACGATTGACGTTGAACAGCCGAGGAGGAGGAGGAGCAGAAGCAGAAGACGAAGACTGGTAACTTATGCTCTCGCGTCATACTCTTAAAGGATGAGCTTAAATGTCCCCAATATTGTTGCACCTTACATTGATAGGGCGGGATAGGGGAATAATGCAGCAGACAAAAAAAAAGCTCCCACCGTTGCTATCGCAATTAAACTACGTTTGGTTTGGTTTGGTTTGGTTTTGGGTTTAACGTCCCAAAGCGACTCAGGCTATGAGAGACGCCGTAGTGGAGGACTCCGGAAATTTTGACCACCTGAGGTTCTTTAACATGCACTGACATCGCACAGCACACGGACGCCTAGCTTTTCGCTTCGCGTGCGTGCGTGTGATTTGGCATGCGCACGATGAATACTTCGCCATCTACTATATTCACAGCATTTACACGGGATTAAGCATTTGATTACTGTTTATGTCCAGCAGTAATTGCTTAGGTGGGTAGGCTGCGCAATATACCATTTTTGACAATCACTTTCCTTGCCACATACCTTGCGACGTAGAACACTAAGGCATTGTTGCTTTTATTTTCAGAGTACCCAGAGTGATCATTTTCAAGATTGGCCTCAATGATGTCTTCAACATCATAGATTTTCCCTTTATCAAGATATCATATACAGCATCTGAAAGGTGCTGCTTCTGCATGAACTCCGAAGTGTCAGCGGGGCTCAACAAAGCACTTAAGACGTGTGGTGAACAGTTTCCTTCCTTCGGTTATTGTGTTAGATTATAGAATTACAAGTTGACACTCACAAGGAACAGTGACACTGTGGAATGATCATCACTTCCTGAAGATTGCTGTATTATCCCAAACATATTTTCAAGTATATCTTGGCTGAGACGAGATGTCATTAGATATTTGAACCCTCGCAGGTAGCACAAAGTTGGCTATGAAGGGTGGGCTCCGGTGGGTATGATGTAGGCAATGCAGGACAGCCCCGGTGGGCTCAATGTGGGTACTGCAAGAGGGGCCGACGTAGGCCTGTAGGTGGCTGTCAACAAAACCCTGATGGGCCCCACTAGCGACCTATGCAGGCAGCCCTTGCGGGGCAGCCCACATTTCTACGGCATTGCCAAAAGGGCACATCCCGCCAACTCCCCCCGATGGTCCTACTTTGGACAGATTTGGGCAGCCGCTCTGGATGAACGTTTTTTTTTTATTTCTGTTAGCCCATCAAGTAATGACATAGGACCAACGCGGGTTCGATAGCGCAAGCCGCACTTGGGCTTGCCCACATTATTCTCATAGGGGTCCGACGCAGGAAATTGATGGAAAGCCCTAGTCCAGGTTTTCCCAACCAATATTTATGCACATAGTTATGTAATTATTTCATACATGTCTGCACTTTGTAAACAGCCACAATATTAAATTTTACACTAGTTCATAGCGTTCATCTTTCCTAAAAGACTTCATGTACATCTTGTAACGGCTACGGAGATGTGTGTTCTGAACAGTAATATTGTGGACAGTTGCAGGCTGTCCCGGGGCAACAGTTAGCAATCAGTTTGTTTTAGTATGTTTAGCGCAATTTTCATGAGCGCGAGAACTAAAGCCATGTAAATTTCTAACCGACTAAACATGGTAACAACTGTTATACAAATCATCTATAACAGTAATTTAGGGCAACATCTAATACAAATAGAGGTTGAAAACAATGATTACGCAATTGCACGCACGACTTCTAGCCCCATTGCGGCCTATGTGGGACCTACAGCGGTTTTGTGTGAGCAGCGCCAATTGGGCTGGGTGTTGGTTTTGAACCAAAAGCCAATTTGCTGTTGCACGTGCCTTGAAATTCTCCACAAGGAACCGATTTTGGTATCATGCGGGCCCTTCCGCCTTCCAGCCCCATTACGGCCCATGTGGGATATAAAGCAGTTTTACGTGGGCAGCCCCAATTGGGCTGGTAGTTGTTTTTGAAGGCCTAGAGCCCACCTGCTGTTGCACGTGCCTTCAAAGTCCCCACAAGGAACAGATTTTAGTACCATGCGGGCACGCCTGCCTTCCAGCCCCATTACCGCTTATGTGAGACCTAAAGCGGTTTAGCTAAGGCTGTCTCATTTGTGCTTCACGAGGGCAGGCCCAAATTGAGCTCTAATTCATATTTCACCTACCCTCAAGTAACCTACAAGGGGCCGATTGGGGCAGCATGTGGGTATGTCCGTTTTCTTGCCCCACTACGACCCATGTTGGTCCCACAAAGATTTATGGGGGCGGCCTCATTTCGGATCTATGAGGGCTTTTCCATAAAAAGCCCACATTTAGGTTGGATTGCCCTCAAATATTCGACAAGGGATCTTGTGGTCTGGATGCAGGAATGTGCTCTGCATTAGCCCGAGCAATGCCGCTATTAGACCCATGCAGGTGAAACAGGGGAAGGCCAAATGGGGCTTGCCCACTTTTGCCCCATCGGGGACAAATGCAGGTTTTATGATGGTTGACCCAGCCCCACTTGCCTACATCGGACCTACTGGGGCCCACATTCTGTACTATCTGGGCTAGAGTAGAACACAAGCATGAAAGCAAGTCAAGATTGCTCTTTACTGTAACCTCTGTAGAGGGCATCTGCTAAAGCAGATGTTTGCGGGTTTTGTGCGACACCACGGACACCGAGCACCCGCGCCTAGCCATGCGTGGCATCGCCGTGTCTGGGAAAAAGGGAATCCTGGTGGTTGAGCCAACGACGAGTCTTTGGACCTTTTATGCCCCTTGGCGGAGGCAACACACCACTTTGGCCATGCTTCCCATAGACGGCACCTCCGGCCTGACCCGACCGGGATAAATCGGCAGTCGCCTTTTCCTATCCTCCCCTCCATCTTTTGTTTTCTTGTCTTCTTTCTCACAACTGTCCTGTCTCCTCTTTTCTTGGATTTTTCTTTTTCCAGGCGGCAAGGGGTGACCTTGTTTGGCTAACCACCCTGTGTTATGCAATATTTGGTTATAGTCAGGGTGTAAGGCTGGCGTGGACTGGACTTTCTTGGAAGCTCCTGTCCCGTCCCCTTGTTGGGCTCGGTGGTGGGTGGCCGCTACCCTGGCCGAACAACAACACCATTTTTATCGCTTCTTTACTCTCACATGATCGAACCCGAAAATGGGTCGCACCGACAAAACTTCCAAATTCTTCCTGGAAAACCCAAACAGGTCCCCACGATTTCATGTAGTGCACAGTGACAACGCTCAGAAAACGGCTAGACAAATCTCACCTTTAATACTGACCAAGACACTGATAGAAGTAATAGCTCCGGGTTACAACGTGAAGAAACTTCCGAACGGAGACCTTCTATTGGTAATCTTGTATAATCATCACCACGAAAAACTGTCCGCATTGAAGTCTTTTGGCGACATCCCAGTGACCATTAGTCCATACCATGTCTGCGGAGTTATCTTTGACGACGACTTAAGATATTTGACTGAAGAGGAACTGCTTGAGGACCTCAAAGATCAAAGCGTAACAGATGTGTATAGGACAAAAATGAGGCATGATGAAAAAGAGATTTCAACCAAGCACCTAGTCCTGACATTTGCACAAAGCATCCTCCCCAAATCAGTCAAAATAGGCTATGTGAAACTTCAACTCAGGAAATGTATACCAAATCCTCGCCGCTGCTTCAAATGCGGTGTCACGGCGCTTAGACCTCCCGCAGCCAGCAGAGATGTGCAATATGTGCTTCCCGTGAACACAATTGCCAGAAATGTGAGCTTCAGCCACATTTGTGTGCCAACTGTGAGGGTAGTCATCCTGCCTATTCACGCACATGTCCAATGCGGAAACAAGAAAAGGAAATCATTGCCATCAAGGTCAAAGAGATCATAACTTTTTGGGACGCTCGAAATTGTGTTCTGTAAAACAAACTTGCCTATTCTGTTGTGGCGCAACAGGGCAATGAGCCACAACAGATCCTGGCACCTGCCCAGGCTTCACACAGTAAACCGGGAGCAGGGCCATCCATGCCCTTGGTGGCTGCGGCCAGCGCTGCGCCACCACCAGAAAAACAGGCTGCGCAGGTCCCCAGGTCACAAACTTCACACAAACTTACCTGTGCGGTCTGAACGGGCGTCCAGCATGTCAGAAGACGCCATGAACACAAACCAAGGCAGTCCTGTGCCGTCGAAGTCGGACGGCCGGCGTAGCTCCTTGGACCGACAAAATAGAGATCAGCCCCGAATCAGAGGGCCCGAAAACAAAACTTAGCCTTCTCTATTCATTTAAGACAAAATGGCGTTTATACAATGGAACAGCAGAGGATTTTTAACTAATATGAATGACATAAAATACTTGTTGGCCACTCACTCACCACTAGCCTTGTGTTTGCAAGAACCAAATTTAGGTCCCAAACATAAGAACATACTCAAAAACTATACAGTCTTGCGTCGCGACCGAGAGGAGGCTCTCAGGCTGTCAAGTGGCATTGCCATCATAGTAAACAATGGAGTAGCAGTTAGAGAACACAAACTTAAAACTAAGTTTGAAGCTTATGCGGTGACCTTACGGGCTTTTAAAACAATAACTGTGAGCTGCATAAACTTAGAGCCACACCTTAACTTTAGTATTCAAGAATTAGAAGATCTTTTAAAGCAGCTTCCAGAGCCATTTTGAATAGTAGGAGATTTTATTCCACATTCCGTCCTTTGGGGCAGTAGAAAAACAGATACAAGAGGCGATGCCATAGAGGATATTATACTGTGCAATAATATATGTCTCCTTAACACCGGGAAACCAACCTACTGTTCTCTAGTTCAGGGAGAAGGAGCTGTATTGATTTATCTCTCAGCTCACCTTCTATTTTACAGATCTTAAATGGGACGTTTTAGATATTCATACGGAAGTGATCACTTACCTGTACTAATCAGCTTAACATCTTCACCACAAATCATCCCATCCAAGCCGCGCCGCTGGAAGCTGCATTTAGCCCATTGGGCACTGTTCCGAGAGAAGGCCAGATGAGAAAAAAAGTTACTTCAGATAAATATAATATAGACGAATTAAATGATGCTTACGCAAATTGCCTCCTTACTGCAGCACACAAACATTTCCGCAGTCCTCTGGAGTGGTGAAACAAAATCACAAAGTCTGGTATTTAAAAGAATGTAAAGAAGCAAAAAAGGACCAAACCATGGCATGGGGAATTTTTCGCAGGTACCCAACACAGGGCAATTTCTTAAAGTTGTAAAAAGGAAGAGCCAAAGCCCGATACACCCGCCGCCGCGCCAAAAAAACCTCCTGGCAGACTTATGTAACATCAATAAACAGCTCAAGAACATCAAAACAAATGTGGGAACAGGTTCGAAAGCTAAATGGCAGCTACTCTCCATTCACCATTCCCCTTCTAACAGCTTCCGGAGTACAGACAACTATACAAGAAGAGGCCAACATTTTAGGTGAATATTTTTCTGCAGTTTCCAGTTCATCACACCACACTCAAATATTCCTAAAATACAAAAACGGCAGAGAAACAAAAACTCCCAACAACTGGTGGTACAAAAGAATCATATAATAGCTTAATTACACTACAAGAGATAAAAAATATCCTAGCGCCCGGTAAACAGACTGCACCTGGTCCTGACCAATATCACTACGAAATGCTCGCCCAATTACCCGAACCTGCTATAGGGGCACTATTAAAATTTTTTAACAAAATCTGGGTCGTAGGAAAATTGCCAGAGGCGGGAAAAAAGCTGTTGTCATACCATTTTTGAAACCTGGAAAGGAGCCGACATCTCCTGGTAGTTATAAGCCCATTGTCTCAGCAAAATCATTTGAAAGTATTTTAAACATCAGACTGACTTTTGTTTTAGAATCTCACCAACTTTTAAATATTCCCCAGTGTGGTTTTAAAAAAGGATGTTCGGCAACTGACCATCTCATTCTTCTCGAAAACACTATCGGAGAGGCTTTTATGCAACGACAGCATTGTCTTGCCATTTTCTTTGACCTTGAGAAGGCATATGACACAACTTGGAGGTTTGGGATATTGCGCGACCTGGCAAAGTTAGGCATACCTGGCAAAATGCTAAAGGTTTTAGGCGACTTTCTGTCACATCGTTCCAAGTACATCTTGGGACCACTTTGTCAACAACCTTTCTGTAGGAGAATGGTGTACATCAAGGGTGCATTTTAAGCACAACACTTTTCGTTGTAAAAATGAATACTATTAGCAAAATAATGCCAACTTCCATAATGTATTCACTCTATGTGGACGACCTGCAAATAGCCTACACATCGTACAACATGTCCACATGTGACAGACAAGTCGAAATAACAATAAATAAGCTAACGAAATGGGCCAGTGATAATGCGTTTAAATTTTCTCCGCAGAAGACAGTGGCAGTTATGTTCTCGCTCAAACAAGGCAATCCAGCCCACCCCTACCTTACACCTAAAGGAAATCGAATTACCCATAAACAATAACCAAAAATTCTTAGGGCATCACTTTTACCAAAACAAATCACTTTTCTCCACCCCATACAAGCACTAAAGTAGAAATCCCCCAAATTTCTAAATATCGCGAAGGCCCTTTCAAGTAAACATTGGGGATCTGATAGGGTATGCCTTTTGCATATATATCGCTCTGTTGTGCGCTCCTGCTTGGGCTATGGAAGCATATTTTATGGATCAGCTAGGGAATCATATTTAAAGAAATTAGACCCAGTGCTTGACTCGGGCCTTCGCCTTGCTTGTGGTGCGTACAGAACGTCTCCTGTGGATAGCCTCTGCGTGGAAACTAACCAGCCTTCACTGAAAGATAGACGAGCTTTACTGACATGCGCATATGTCCTCAAAATAAAGTCACAAAAAAAACACCTGTGCTATTCAATAGTCACAACTTTCCCCTATAGAGTCATTTTCACAAATAGACCTCCGTCAACGAGGCCATTGATAATGCGGTTCGAAGTGATTGGTTGCAAACTCATATTCTGGACACATTAACGGATATCGCTCAAAACAGCAGCCCTCTAACGCCATGGTACAATTTTCCCATAATATGTGACCTCACTCTGACACAGTTTCCAAGCACTAAAACCCCACAAGAGCATATTATTCAAGAATTCCTTAAACTTCAGGAAGAATACGGAAGCTTCCCAGAGTTGTATACCGATGGATCGAACACAGCTATGGACACGGGAAGTGCAGTTGTGCGAGGTGACTGCGAGTAAATAATAAGACTTCCACACTTTGCATCTATATTCACCGCCAAATCCCATGTCATATTGGTTGCCGTAGAGAAAAGAATAAAGAGAATGTTACAAACAGCAATATTTACACAAACTCCCTAGCCGTCCTCACAGCTCTAAATCCAAGAAATACAGCCGCTCCTTTACTCGGAGACATAATATACAGTATAACAACAGCTATTGCTCGAGGATATAACAAATTTCTGCTGGATCTCGAGCCACGTGGGCATTAGAGGCAACGAGAGAGCAGACACATGTGCTGCTAAAGCCCGTGACAAGCCAAGCCAATCAAGAGTATAAACATACCCTACAAAGACTGTATGAAACTTGTACATCGCTAACTAAAAGAAAAATGGCAGTCTTCTGGCAGAGTGGATAACAAACTACATTTAGTAAAGCCCATTTTGAAATAATGAATGTCGTGCCGGCATCAGGAACGTTTCATAGAAGTATGCTATGCCGCTTCCGCAATTGACACACACAGGACACATAATTTTCTTCTGACAAAAAATACAAACCACAATGCGAAAAATGTTGAAAACAACTATTAACCACGTATTATTCTCATGCGTAGGTCTCGAAACACTAAGAAAAAATATTTTACCGTATTTTACAAAAAACACATTCATGTAAACCCAAAACTGATTTTAGGCGAAGATGGACTTGTCGATTTGTCGTGTGTGTTCAGTTTTCTAAGGGAAGCAAATCTCGTACACAAACTGTAGAATAAATCAAGTGTGCATCAGTAAACAAATTAAAACCTCATATTTTCCACATCATTGCGCTAGCACCTTAAACCCCATAAAAGCGAACAAAACCCGTTTCCTAAAAGAAGACTTTCTAAAAAACTGTAGTTTAAACACACCCAGTTTCCCAATTTTCACAAAATAAATTAACCTTGCTCTTGGCGCATGATAGCCTTAGTTGCTATGCGCCACAAAAACCCCACTCAACACAACACACAACTCTTTACTGTAAACCTTAATCCAGCAGCCGTGTTTTCAGCTAAGATACCCGCTCCCGTTGGTGCTGTATGTTCTTCTTATTCATTTAGAAATTCTAGGAACTGCTTCGAAAATTCTGCATTCGCATTACCAAGCTTTAGCCCTTGCTTAATTGTCCTAGAAGTCATTATGCGAATTAGTTTGTTGAATTTTCCAATGAAATTATGGGCTAAAAATTCTTGCATATAGCCACTTCTTGATCCCTGTAAAGAAACAGCCCTTTTACTACGTCATCACCAAAAATCTGAAACTTGAGGTCCACTCAATTGTTCGAAGGAAATTGGTTTCTTGTGTGCTCTCATAACTTTATGCATTGTTTAAGTGTGACATTCTCACAGTCGATATCCCAAGCAGCTTCGACAACGCCAGAATGTACATGCCCAGAGGGAGTTAGGAAACCTTATGAGATAAATCCATTCCTCACATTTTCATCAAGTCGGGAAAATCAGACGCAAAAAACAGTTGCCTCCTGTTTCTTACTTTGCAGGAAGAACCCAACGAAAACAAAAAAGCATTGGAAGAATTAGATTCATATGTTTATTCAGAAATGATTACAAGTTCATGTTTGTTTCCTTCTCAGAAATACAATTCACTTAAAAAACAAAAAGTTTGTCGTGTATTTCAACATGTCGCCCCATGCTCCGGTTCCAACTTCCATCAAAACAGTTATTATGTCCACAAATAAGCCGGCTTGTTCGGCAAGAACAACAGTCTCCACAACAATTTTGGGCAATAAGGTATCTCCCTTAACATAGCCTTATAAAACAAATACTTCCATTTCCCAGAAAAAGGCAAGTATTGTGCGGCGAATATGTATAGTTTGAATATTAAACCAGCATATTGTCACATGGTCGAGACAAGGTCGATGGCAGAAATGAAGAGTTGGAGTGCAGGGAAGAAACTCTTTATCGGGCTGACTTGCGCCCGCAACACAACTAAGCAACTCGACGGCGGCGATAGCAACAAACGTGCTCGTCGATCGTCAAAATAAGAATGCCCGTCGCACTCGTCAACGCTCAATATAAAGGCTGCTCAGAACAATCTAGATAAACTTGCAAGCTGCTACTAGCACAACCTGGAACAATGTAGAAACATATGCTAGTGATCAGAATCTTCGAGACAGATCTCGGCGCATCGTTCGCGATAAAGAAAATGATAACGAGTTGTATCGCAACAACGAGCATGAACAAACTCGGAATACAAAATTGATAAGCACGCCAGAATCACAATAATAAGGCCGCATGCCAGCGGCTGGAGAACAAGAACAAATACATATTTAAACAGTTCACGGTAATATATTGGCAGAGAGCAGCATACCGGTGCATTGTTGAAAGAGAACAACCATTCCATAGTCTGCTGCACGCCTTTCTGCTCAACAGATGTGTGACTGCAGAGGTCGACAAAGACTTCAGTGCCTCTTGAAGGAAAAAACAATATGGCAGACACTTCAATCTTTACTAAAATTCTGACGCTAGTCGAGGACTAACAAGTCTATATGAGGAATTATTACCACAGAATTTTCTAGTTTATTACCTGGACGAATAATTTTAGCAGAAATATTTTTGGAATCTACGAGACAGTGCCGTATAACAAATCGTAATTTCCCAGATACAGTACTGCAACTCACCCGCTGATTTTTCATTAAGGTGTTACGACAATTTGATCGCATCTAGAACTAGTCCTCCGTAGCAGCTGTATTTATCCATGGTTTTCGTCTTCTCTTGCAAAGCAGCGAATACCTTTAGATTCAGCCCAAAACTGCCTTTGAACATTTGCAGGCACCTCTACAAACAGATTCTTCCATGTAGAGTCATAATGTTTTGTCTCCTGAGAAACTGATTCAACTTCGGGCTTCGATTGCGCATCAGCAGCCATTCAGCAACCCATTCAACTTTATAAGTTATACCTTTCACTGAGTTTCTTCTGGCAGCAAGAAAACAGTTTCTTACTGTCAGTTGTTGTTTTTTGGAAAGTGGCTTAATCGTTTCGTCTAAGGCTGCTCAGTGAGAGGTCGATTAGCTCCTTTCATTTCAGTAACTTGCGCCTGTGTATTGGCAAGCTGTTTTCTTGTTCTTGCTAATGAACGGGAGATATTACGCTTTGGTTTCTTACTTGTTGTGGTCTTCTAGTCCCTAATTTGTTTGTTTTGTGGCAGCCTTCTTGGCAGATGCACTTAACGCAGGACTGCTTTCCTATCTGTTACCAAAGAAGATTTTTCTGCGAAAAACATTTCTCTGTAAGACCTGTAGTTTCTTGCAGCGGGCTTCATCCCTACAAGTTCTCAGTTTCAACAATCAACAGCTCTGCCTACCTTCGAGTTTTAAGTACTCGTTTGTATCTCTCGTTTCCCTGTGCATATACGGCCGCTACGACGGAGCCCCGCTCAAGAATGGTTTTCCAAACCTTGCCATTTTTTCAACGAAAAGTTCGGCAAAGTTATTTGCTTCCCTTCCAGAGAAACCGAAGGTCAGATCGTCAACTGATAACGCGGGCACTTTCATCCATATGTCGCCAGAATTATGATACCCTCAAATGGGTGCCAATATTCGCAGTTAGAAGCAGCAGCGTCTGGAGGCTTGAAAAATGATGTGTGCTGATCCTCCAGTCCAGAACATGCTCTATCTGCAGTATGAATAGGAAATTGGGTATCCACCTGGTTTTCACATCCGCCGTCATCGATCGCGCTCTCGATGCTCGCATACCAACTTTTTTCTCCTTTTCGTTGCTCTGGGAAGCACAAGGTTCTTAGAGAATCATCAAATATTTTAGGCACCGTGTCATGCTTCCGGCGAGTTCTCTCGCGGGGAATCTCGTTAAGGACGCCATTCATGGTTACATGGAATGTGCTCTCAATGCAGCTACTTTCGAAATCTTTTTCGTAGACTACCGCCTTCAATGACCGCTTTCTATCTGTTCTCTTGATGCTTGTGGAGGATTCGCCGGCGCCGAGAACAGAGACATGTTTTCGTTGCTAGAGCGATATCCACAGCCAGACATCGGCACAAAGCATGTTCGTTCTTTAGAAGGCCGCTCTACCGTGGAGATTCTTACTCTTGAACATTACCATGAAGAACGACCATTTCGATGCACGCATCAAAGAACACGCACCAAAAAGTTACTCGCACCCAATCAGACGGTAACGGCGGCTGCGCTTAGCGCGGTCATCTGCAAAGTCAAATCGTCTGCTAGCGTGTGCTGGATGATGATGATGTGTGTGCTTACGCACACCTACTTTGCGAGCGCCCCTAAGTGGCGACTGGCGGCAGACATTGCAAACGGCGCCATCCTTTCCTAGGAAAACTGCCGGTGCACGGCACACGTTCCACGCACTGTACCACTACCTCGATCAGCTTCAACACATTCCCGTTCTTGCACATTGCACATTGCAAGGCCCATTTAACGAAGTACGAATCTAATTTTCAACCTTGGGACCGAAATTTATCAACCATATATGTATTGAAAACATGAATCGTTCAGGAAATTCAAAAATAAACAAATACAGCTTCAATTCAACCACCAAATAAATATGGCCATCAGTTTTGTTTTGGTTTCGGTGAAAACCCTATGCGACAGATTGCTTCTCCCAGCTGATGCGCGGAATACTTGAAGCCCACATTCCGCACAGAATCGGTGTTTGGCCGGCAGTATTTTTAATACCAAATTTTTTTTAAGTACTTGCCTGAATCGATCTTAAGAAGATAGATGTTTCTATCGTATGCGGCAGACGTGGAAAGACAAAAAGGCTTGTGCCCGCTCGATGCACTGGTGGCGCCATCTTGTGCAGTTTGCAATGATCTTCCTCCAAAAAAAGTTCGCATATCTTCTCCTGTGAAAGAGTGGTTGCAAACAGGACAAGATGACGCCACCAGTGCCTTTGTTGTGCAGCGGCTCGTCTTGCTTCCCTGCCGCCGCATACGATAGAAACCAAACTCCGACCTCTTCTGATCGAATCACGCAAATAATTCAAACAAGTTAAGTATTAAAAATACTGCCAACCAAATACGATTTCTGTCAGAAATTACGACACGCATGTAATTACACAACGTGGTGTATTTAAAACGTTTCTTCGCCGAGCTTCATGCGTGTACTGCATTTGAAGTTGTCATTGGCTCATGCGGATGAACAAAACGGTGAAGACAGCAAAACCCACCTTTTAAGACCACTTGGACTGTATTGTACCTTTGCAGTTCAGGGACTCTAATGCAATGCTCTAAATGAAAATGATCGGCTCTGAAGGTGAATCTGATTGCTATAATGTAAATGCAAGCCTCAGAAATTTGTAATTAATGTAAAATATCGGTGATTACTTTTTGACTGTGCCCTTAGTGAAATAAGCACCTCTTATGCCAGCAAAACGCTGTGTGCCATCTGGTGCGTATTAGAACAGTACCAGATACTATGTCACTTTCTGTGCGTAAAATACTTGTCATTGCTTTAGTGTACAGCATAGTGCGCTGAGGCATTTCTGTTTAGAGAATTTGCCCGGTTCACTAGCAGGTGAGGATCAATGCCATTCTGCACTCATTTTAAAATGTAGATTATGATCTAAACCTAGGTTCCACTTCCGATATTTTCAAAGCACTTACATCACCAGATTTTGCTCAGCTTCTGAAGAAAACTGTCTTACTTAAACAATTTTGTAATTTTGGGAATAATAAATACCCTTTATCCGACACGGCTCATTGGACCTAAGCAACTGCATATCTAAACGGTCTGCAAGATATGGGTATCGTTCTATTTTTCTTTAACAAGTAGACACCTATAATTCTTCGGGCTAAAACAAAATACACACTGAAAAAGATGTTGAAATACGCCATTTTGTACAATTTATAAGTTTCCCACATGTGTTGGCGGCTCATGTGTTTTACAGCGATGCGAATGCGAGCAAATGCAATTAAAGCACAAGTTGACGTGTGATAAGTTAAAGAAGTTTTGTTGTGTTGGAAGATACGTTTTATGTTCCATTTATATGCACGTAATATGACTGCACATAAACTAAATAAGACTTGAGAGAGCATTGTTTGACAGGCTTTTGCTTGGCGGTTTAGCATAGAGAATGCAGCAAAGTGATGTCACCACACGTAAACGTCCGTATAGGTGGGGAAAATTACTATTCTATAGCCCTCTACTACAGTACCTCTTTCACTCCGACCTTTGCAGTAGAGTAAAACATTTATTTGAGGAAAATGATCTAAGGGCTTGTGGTGGGGTTGGTCAGGTCCTCAGCCTAGGATTCTATTGGCTAAAGCCACTGTTCAAGCTCTCACAACCAAGGTCCTTTGTGCCGTTAAGTCGTAAGTGGACAGGGCCACCTCCGATCTACCCACGTTTGGTTTCCTTGGCAAGCCCATTATATGAAACTTCTGCACTGCAAAATGTGCATTGAGCGTAGAAGGGATTCGGGCTAATAGCGTGCAGTCTACCTTCTTCCTTTCCCATATGTCGTGGCTAGCGAAAGTGTGAAAGATACAGTGGCTTTCCCTTCCTATAAACCTCCAATTTATACAGGGTCTGCAAGGGGCCCACGAACTGGGCAGTTTGTGCACATTGAAGAACCCCAGGTAATTAAAATTTCCGCAACCCTCCATGAAAACAATGCTGCTATGCAACGAGGCTTGAAAAACGCATGCAGTGTCACTGCCAAGTACTGCACACATCTTTGCTTATGAGTGGGATAGTACTACGCTGTGGCAGATGATGGCAAACTGTTTCGGCACTGCTTCCTTGCGCAGCTTGACGCAGCTGAGGCAGTGTGCGCTCGTGACGAACGTGCCGTTCTTGGGTGTGCTGATAACTTTCACAGACCACATAAATTAGTGTGGGGCCATATAGCTGGCTCAGAAACAGGACAAAACGTTTAATGCGCCCTCTGTGCATTTGACGACACTGCATGCGAGGAGCTTCTATTGGTATCATGCCACACTGCAAGAAAGGCCGCAGAGGCTCTTGCCATTCTGGAACACTCGTATGGAGATTCCCAACAGAAATATAAAATATTGCTAGCACACAGAGTTCAAGTAACAAGTATTAGACTATTTCTCTGCTTTTCTCTAAATAAATTGGCAGAGAGGTTTTGCAGTGTAGTTTAGGGGTTATTCAATAATTCGAACATTTTTCTGGCCCCTTGAATTCCGAATATTAGCGCAATTCAGCCCTACAACTAAAGAGGTTCCTACGGACAACTGAAAGCTCTAACTTGACCCATGGTGGTGACAGTTCTATAGGTGAAAAACAAGAACAGCATGGTACTGAAATGGATTCTTCATTGGACTGACTTGCACCCACAAATTGAACTCCGCAATAACCGCAACAAGCTCACACTGTGGTCACTAAACAAAATGGGCGTCGTTCTTAGCTATGAGCAACTTAAAGCAAACAAACTTTTTAAATTGGTACTGCAATCATCCTACACACTCTCTAGCAAACGTTTTCACATACCCATAAATATTCCACATAAACTCATAGTATATCCCACTCAAAAATAAAGTAATACAAGCATGACGGTACTAATCAATGAAAGAACTACACCTTTGCAACAATATCCTATTCCCACACAGGAACAGCCACTTTAAAATAATCAGACAGCGCAATGAAGTACCAAACATCTATTTCCTTGAAGTACATATAACGACAACATGCCGTAAATCACCCATGGCTTTCTTCCAATGAGTTGGCAGCTTGACATGCATGATCACATATATATCACAGATTGCACCCTCCACAGAATGGGGGCTAAAACAGCACTTTGCTAAGCAGCCCACAACCTCCGATTGCGAGGGCACAGATTGTCTCATGACTCAGGCAGCCAAAAAACTGAAGTTTCTTTATAGATGTCTGGAATATTTGACCTTCGTGCTAGTGTTTGACTCATTTAAGAGTAAATTTCACTGTAAAATAATTGCACACCACCACTTCACCATAATGCATAAATGCAACAAAGTACTGCCTACACAAATCTTGCCTGTGAGGACAATCCAACATAACATAACATGAACTAGATCACTGTGCCAAAGCACACAAGTTAGTGAATATACTGCCGCAGATCAAACTTGTTCTTTAGAACCATCAAAAGCGGCACATACACTACGTACACCTCCGAGCTCATTCTGGAGGCGTAAGATTCTTTATTAGCGACAAACTGCCATGTCAACAAATCATATAGCAGTGTACAATCGTACTTCTGGAATGCCCATGTATGTGTGGGCACTACGTCATGTTTCCAAATAAAAACTCGAAAACCTTCGAAAAGTCCTCAACCCTAGCTCTCACGACGAAGCGAGGCCAGTGAGTCGTGAACTTACACAGCTGTTGACATACATTTCACTTTACCGAAGAGCCTGCGCATTCCGTATGGTAAGGTCCTTGCCTTACTGTACGTTTTAAAGGGCCGCTGTCCAGGGTATTAGATTTTATGCAAAGGAGCCCAATGCTTCGATCAGGTACCGGAGATAGTCTGTGCAAAATTCTACGGCGATACGCGCAACGCAAAGCAGCAAAAATGCAAATTAAAGCTCTCTCAGCCTCCCCTTCAGGATACTAGCTTCCCCATCTCTATGCTGGCCCGCCGAGCCGCAAGGCTGATGTCAGAGTAGAGACGTTCATTGGTCCGTCTCGCTGACTGACGGGTGAAGGATGGGCGTACACCAATAATTGTGTCCACAACTCGCTGCTGCACGCTTTTCCCTCGCCACGGCCGGACTAAACGCAATAAATGCAGTGGCGCGCACTCCCTCGCCCGTTTCGTTTTCGCACAAGCAGAGTGCTACGCCCTACCTCCCACCAAACACGGAGGTGGAATGGGATTTTGGCTTGCAGAGGCTAGATAACCGGGCAGGAGAGTGAAAAACCTTTGTGAAGGAGCCGAAGGAGGGGAACACTACAGAATCGGGTGATTGCAGTGGCTGTAACGGCCTTATTAGTTACTCTTTCCAAAAACATTTTTTTTTGGCATTGCGTTCTGGGTTCGAAGCCTCAAAGTCATGGGGAAGAAAATATTTTCGACAAGAGGGTGGACACAAGGGGGAGAAACCCACCGCTCTGGGCCGCGATATTGTGAAAACGAGCCGCCTTCGGGCGCCTGAACCGGTTTCCAGGGCGCCCCTCGGGGGTTAGGGATTTTTGTCGGTTGGCTTAAAACCACCCCTTGTAGGAGCGGTGTCCGCTGCCTTTTCTTCGCTCTCCTGGCAACTTCGTAGGTTGCACTCCGTGGGAATTGTGCGTTGTAGTAGCTGTTTGTTTTGCGGTGGGGTATTCCTTTGCTGTGACAGACCTTATTGTGACGTGCCAAGAAACATTCTTTTTCGTTTTCACTGGCTGAGGAGTACACATTATGTCGATCGGTTCCAGCAGATGTCAGTTTTGGTTTCGCGACAGTTCGGTTTTGCAGTTGACAGAGTTATTAAGCAACTTTTGGAGCCGCCATGGCGCAGAAGTAGGCAGAAACATAGAATTTGTAGCAGCATGTAGCAGGTTTTGATCTGGCCCAATTTGGCGCAAATGGCGCAGCAGTTTCACCACTGCCTGTACAGCAAAAGCAGCTGCCCTTGTCCAACACTGTCAAGTTAAGACCGACGAAATTTTATGATGAAAAAATTTATGATGAAAAGAAAGAAAAAAAAAACGGAAGCAAACGAGAAAATAAAAACACAATTAAGACTAGAACAGTATAAAGCACAATGGAAAAAATGTGGCATGGTTGCATGCAGCTCAGAGGCCCATGAAGGAGTAGCGGCACACAGAGGTGGTGGCTCTTCTGGGGCTGTAGTCTCCATTGCCGACGTCCTGCATTCAGCGCTTTTCTGTAGTTAAGGGGAGGAGGGAAGAGACCAAAAAGGTTATTTGAAAGTTCACTTCCCATCTCAGTTAAACGCATTTCGTCTGGGCACTTTCACATCTTGCATTACTAAACTGGATGATACCACGTGTGCGATATGTCTGTGCGCTACCTTTGTGTGGCAAATGACCAGTCGCCCCTGCCAATGCCCTATGCAACATTTGAAATGAACTGCAGTGGTCTGCAAGCATAAAAAGCATCAAAGTACTAGTAAGGAACTGTGCAGGCTTTCCGTGCAACGCCAGTATGTCTTTTTTTGGACTTCCCGATTTGGGGGGGTCGACTTACATTCGAGTCAACTTACAACCTTGTAAATCTGTAGATAGGTTTAAAATCAATTTTTAGAATTATTCTTCTAAACAGCATCCAGGTCTGTCAACCAATGGCCGCTGGCGTCACGACGAGATATCATCCCCATGTCGTCTGCTATTCACGGTGTCGGCTGCACTCTTGCATGCACGCGGTTCTTTTTTTCTTCAGCAAAAATATTTTATTCCATATTCTCTTTCTTTCTTGGAGAAGCCTTCACCATAATAAGTGACCTTAGTGATCTTCGGACTTGTTTTGGGCTTCGTCTAGAGATCGTAGAGGAGGCCGAAATTGATGCGCTCAGACTGTATTATTTGAGCATACAATCAGGAGTATATTTTTATGTTATGAGAGTTACCTAGTTTAGCAGCAATCGGCCCCGCTTATAAAAAGGTACATGTCCAAAGTATCCTTCCGCCTTCTGCGCAACGAAAGGGGGATGGGTTGGCATTGTGCTGCTGATTTCGAGCTATTACCCGTCGATTTTGTTGTACAAAAACTAACAGGAAATCCTAAACAAGCATATATTTTACGCGAGAGCACACCTTGCGACATCAGAGGAGCAGACAAAACTTTTGTATGAAGCGGTACCTCTGGACTTGCTATTATATGCGCGTGTCAGTCAAACTTAAATATTTTCAGCTGGTAAAGCATTGGTAAAGAATGCGCCGCTTTAGTCCCGTCATCGCAATACCCACCAGGATTTGAATGCGATTTACTGCCTGCACCGAAAAAGGGCCTCCCATCTGCCGTCGTCTCCATCTCGCCTGTCCCGCAGCCGCGCGCGACTGCGACAGACTTCCGAGCGTAACCTTGCGTTTTTCTGGTGCTTGTCCAGCACGTTACTTGTGACTGCTTCAACGTAAATATCCACCATTTGGCATTTAAAGTGGGAGCCCGAAACTCCCGCAGATATTTGCCGATTCGCGAATTACGTCTGCACCCACAGCGTGTTTGTTTACATAGCTTTTGTTATGACTGGATATATGCTGCTCATTTGCACGGCGTAAAATGTGGGCTGAGCTAGCACAACCAAACAAACCATTTCTTTTTGCACCGGTTGCACCCTTGTTTGATCACAAATTACAACTGCGCTGAAGGAAGCCTCATGGATGCTGCATACCCTACATGCGCCGGGTACTCAAAGGTGGCGCCAACAGTTGCCGGCTTGCGCTTGTCAGACAGAGTCACATAAACTCTTCCTGCTTAATGTGCACGCGCTTTGTGATGTTAGCAGTCGCAAATTTGGGGTTGCTATTGCCAGACCTGCACTCGACGCCTACAACCGTTAAAGTTGTGAATGTGTGCTCCGTAATCGCCAAAACACTAGACCCGAACACCGCTACTACCGGTATTCCTAGTCTCACACGCTGACAGTTCGGCGCCGGCTCAAAAATCTGGCTAAGGTCCTGGCTGATAAACACTGTTAAGCTACAGACAAGCGCAGCTGTTCAGGCCGTTAACTAATCGGGTGAAGTTCTAACTCTGCCTCAGATTCAACCAAAACAGATCGGGCGACCATCCGTTGTTCAGTTCTATCTGCATCGCGGGGCCAAAAACATCACACTATGGTGATAGGCGACTATTGGTTGTGCTGGTGTCGTCGCAGGAGTAATGCATCAATAAGGTAAAGAACATAACAACCTAACCATGCAGCCCACTGACTGTGATAGTGCCTTATGCTGAAGAAAATATTCCTTGCTCCATATCGCCTTTGTGCGGTAACATCTCCATCAAGCACTTCTGCATGAGGGATGAGCACTGTCAATTGTCAAGAACAGAAAAAGAGCTATGTCCTTTGATATCGCAGCCTGAATTGCAGACAACGCTCCCCCGCGTATTTTCTTTCGACGCCACATGAGCATTTCAAAATGTCGGTCTCTCTTGGAGGGAGGAGTTTCCAGATTCCGATTTCTATCGCATTATTGTAATATGCGCCACATGCTAGGCACTAAATATTTGCAATTAGAATCACAGACCTGCATATACTTCACAGAAGTATAAAACTGCAATACCTCGAACGACCCTGTCATCATCCTTTTAAGTCAATAGATATTAATGGACTCTAAAAGAAGGCAAATTGGAGCAGACAAGTCGGGTGGACAGATAAGAACAAATAAAGATAGATAGGAACAGATAAAGGCAGACAGACAGACATTACTACTGTCTTCAACTACAGTCTGGTTCTGGGGTAAAATTAAGAGGTCGGTTTCAGCGGGACATTCGGATAATGAAATAGATAAGATGAATAAATAGAGAGCACATGTGGAAACCTGCCGTCTATGAACTGGACGGATGTTTACTGCGGAAGTGTAGTGACAGTGGACTGTGGCCACTTACTGCGCGTGGTGGTGGACTTCATGTGGCTGAGCACCAGGGCCGCAATCTCGTTAAAAGTCAGCTGCGAGAACCCACCCCGTAGGCGGCGCACAACGTCCACATGCCTGCGGATCTCATGCCTGCACGCGCACAGAAACACAGCACTGGCATTGAGCAGCAGCTAGGAGCTGACAGTGCGCGCTACTTTACACTGCGGTAATTTCCATGCTTGAGAACATCACACAACACCAGTAAACACGACACCGAATATATGCAGTCTCTTGCCAAAATATAAAGTCTAAAAGTGTACTTGGACTTCCTCTACTGCTCCAAGCCTTTAGACAGAGGCAAACTAAAAACAAAACCACATAAGCATGCAAAGCCCACAGGCAAGTTCAAAACAAAAGCCTACTTCACAAATTCGACTTGAAACCATAAGACACATCATCTGTTATCGACCGAATTCTCCCACGTGTGGAGACATTTTCGAGAACAGCTGTGGTGGCGATACCTGTATTTCAGTACTCTTTTTTACCTTGCAAAACCATTATCTTGTCTTAAAAGTGGTCTCAATGAAGGAGGTAATCTATTTACACAAGCCAACTTATTTTTTTTTTCTGTGTTCACATAATAAAAACTTCAGAGATTGTTGAACAAGCACACAAGCCGATTTAGCCGCAGATGAATCGGTGAGCCGAACATTGATACTTTAGCACCTTGCAGGAACTATGGAGGCAAAAAACCTAATCACACCCCATAACTCAGTAACCATCTCTCTGCGCAATTTTCAATGCTTGTTCACATCTTCTGGATATATTTCTTAATCATGAATGCAGTGTGGCTACGGATATAATTGAGTGATTTCATGTGAATACCAGAGTCTTGGAGGAACATGGGGCCGTTCTGTCTTTCTGTGATCGAAGAGGCAGGAGATCAACAGATGAGAACTGAGCGAGACAGTCAAGAGGGCCAAAACACATGCCGCATCTCCACTTTTTGCCATTTCTGCCTCCTACTTCGCACTGCAAAGTGCTGAGGTTGTTTGTCCGTTTCTTCCCATGCATTCTTTTCACCGCAATTTTACTCTCGTTTACTTTCTCCACGAACCACGCAGCCTTCTTTCCACGTCCGTAGCCAGCTTTAGTTTTTTACCCTAAGCGACGCATGATTTTCATTACGTTGCTAAGGCATAGGTAACGTTGGCTCCTCCTCAGAGCTGGCGAACCTGGTGGTAAAGGTAAATAAAATACACGCAGTGCGATTGTTTTATTTAAAAAAATATGCCTCTAGATTCTAGGTAGCGGGCATGCGATGATGCCCTTTAGTAGGAAGTACATTACCGCGACCAGACACACTTTACTATAAAGGGGTGACAAACACACTGCCGTCTATGGAAGACGAATTGGGACTTCAGTTACACTTTCCTACTATATTTGAGATTTTACTATATCCGTGTTCACTGTAGTGGGATTCTACTGTAATATGCTATGGCAATGACTAATCTGGCTTGATTCAAGTCATTTCAGCCGATAAACCACACCGCCAAGAAGAGCTACAGAACAGAAGAAACCAAAAAAAACTCACACTGTATAGTTGGGCTGCTGTTCCTTCACCATGTGTACTATTTTCTCTATCTGCCTCTCCGACTGTAAAAAGAAATGAAACGTGGTAGAAATATTTCAATACAACACACAAGCTTGCTCAAAATGCACAAATGAATGCAATTAGCCCACGCTCGCTTTAACTACACCACCCCGAATGAAAATTTGGATCAACAGCTGCGTGTTTTGAGTGGTCATTTTGTTTGACCGAAAGCGCTACCGAAAGAGCAGAGCTGTTTAAGTGCAGAGTGGTGATTAAATGGCCTAATTTCTAGCCTACGCCTGGTCTACAGCCCACTAGCACGGCCGCTCAATGGAGGCGCACTTGGTGCGGGCCGTCGCGTCGCGCCTCAATGGCTGCGGAAGTGCGTATTGGGATAATTTGCAGTTTCCGCCGTCATTCTCCGTGAGGGCGCCACCAGTCATGACGAGGCTCCGCCGCCACGAACGAGCAGACGACGCGGAAGGAGCGCGCTGGATGTGTTGGCGCTTGTTTTCTTTTTGACTACTCAGCATAACCGCGTGGTTCTGATAGTTCTGCATGCGTGCCATCGGTGCCTGTGTCAACAGCGTCCTAAGCGCATGTAGCACCATGCCAGGCAACTGCTGTGTGCCGCTGTGCACCACGAATGCAAGAAAAGATCTGAAGATCGGTTACCATGAGTTCCCATGCGACTCACAACGTCGAGCAGCATGGCTGAAAAACATATCCCGGGGGGGCTAGGACGGAAAAGGGAGCCGTTGGGAGCCGGTGAAAAGTCACTGGTATACTCACTGTACTTCACAGATGAAGACTACAGGAACAACATAAAACTGAAGATCCCGCTTCCTTCAGCCGTCTCCTCCGTGTTCCCGAACTACCCACATTACAAGTTAAATTACTCACGTGGGCTTATGTTGAGCCAAACACCCTTGAAAAAATGAAAGCGCGCAGGCCAATAGATATATTTTCGCCACTTGTTATAGCTACACTTCAATTCCTCCTGGACAACTCCCAGTGTCATCCTAAATCATGTGAGTTTCAAGATGGCTCCGCTACGATCACTTTTGTGACAGTGATATCAAAATGGTATGCCTTGCACAACATCACATCAGTGAAGCCGTGGAAACACCAAGAAGAGTCGCTTTATTTGTCAGATGACGAGCGACTCTCTTGGTTAGGGTTGGACTTTGCCATATCGAAGACATTCAGGTCCAAGGTGGCACGTCTATGCAAAGGCTAACCAAGCAAACGTACGAAGCAACAATCATGACAACCAGATCAACAGTGGCGCTAATTCAGTACCTTTTTGATCACATCAAGTATCTTACAGCAATGTCTTCTGTGTGTAGTGCATTGCATTTAACCGAATCTTATTCTCAGTTTCCGATACGCCCTAAAGCATGCCCTCAACAGCGTGTTAGTAGTATCGCTTTTTAGCAGCCTAAGGCAATTGAATGGCGGGAACAACAGAGATGACGCAAAGGCTGCTGCTTTCACCTCTGAAAAAATACTGAAGGTACCACTAGCGAAAAAAGAATATCGACTGAGATTATACACATTTTGCCATACTTGGGCAGGTTGGCATCTTGCAAGCATCAAAGTCTGCAGATGCACCTATCATCATTTAGGCAACTATAAAACTTGGCATTCGTGATTATAGAAGTCGTACCTTGCCCACTGCCATCACGTCTGCTGCGAGACAGTTTCCGAGTCAGCTTACATTCATTCATTCATGTGTGGTGTGAACCAGCAGCTGACATAGGGTTAGCACCGATTGCTTTCTTGGCTGGTTACCTTGCACGTCCATGTGAAGAGAAGGTATACATATTTTTACAGAATCTCATGAAACATTTTTATTTATTCTGTTTTCAGTGTCTGCCCTTGTCTTCATTATTTATATATTACCAAAGTTTAAATATCTTCGAGTGCTTACTTTAGAGTCTCAATAATTTTATTTTAATAGTCCCCATCCGTTTATTAATTTTGTGCCTTGATTCCTGCAAACCCCTGGACTTATCAAAGTTCTTGATGATGGACGCCTAAGGTATCTGAAAATCACCATGCACCTTTGTTAGCAAGGTGATGAAGTGCCCGGAGGTCAGTAGAAGCAGCAAGCTGTGCAACATGTTGGTTTCAACCCTTCTTCCCTATTTCGTGCCATTTCCGGAGTTGATTTGCGAGAGAGAAGACCGCAGTCACACTAAGGACCTAACCAAACCAATGCGACCACTGCTCACCAACAGGACAGGCAACATAATTCTGACAGTGAAAACAATCACGCTTGCACATAAACTTTCGAAGAAAGTTCTTCGCTTGTCAAATAAGCCTGCGTGTCTTCTGTGCATCACGCGGCTTCATAATCAAACGAAAAAAAACTGCCTTAGCCTGCGGGCGTGTCGTTGTTTCTGTCTTTTTTTGTTTCTTTTGCAACAGTTTGTAACAGTTTGTGTTAGCTATCGTGTTTAGGTGGTGGTAGCCACTTGAATATTATTTCCAGTGAAAACGGAGGAACAGGCTTAACAATAATATTGAACGCTACATCCGGAATTGTAAGTTTCCAGAAAAGTGCACGCTGAATAAATGGCCCCAAACCTTGTCCCAATTACAAGATTGTAATATGTAATACGTTATTACAGTGGCTGAAACGCAACTAAATGGGTGCCCACTCAGCGAAGCGCACGACTGCCTCGATTCTCGTTGTAAACGGAAGTCCACGAATGACTTGGAAAATCCCAGCGATGATGACATGCTGCTATCCCCCTTATAAATAGCAAACTTGCACGTAGCATCACATAATGTGTGAAACGCCGCTCATAAATCCTAATCTGAGCAAGCGCCGACCGCGCGGACGCTGAAACGAAAGTACAGCCACGGCCGCTCCGCGCCGCTCTCCGCCCGGACGACCCGGACTCGTCACGGAGCGGTAGCGCCGCCGCGGTGGCGATGAGAACTAGGCGCAATACGGTTCTTCCGGGCGACGCGACGGGCCGCACCAAAGTGCACCTCCATTGAGCGGCCGTGCCACTAGGGCTCGCTTTTCGCAACATTACTAAAGCACTAGCTCTAGGATTCATCACCGCTAAAAAGACTGACTGTATGACTGCCTCCCTGAAGTTGAAAGGAAATAATCATGGCTATGACAGATCTGATCACGCAGCAGCACTAATAGACCGGTTTCACTGGCCTCTGCACACACCATAAGAGCACTATGCTACTGCTGCAAGTAATAAATCATAGCTGGTCTTTATTTGCCACTCTAGCGTGTTGTGCGCTGGAGCCAATGGGCAGAGCGTATATTTTAGAGCGAGCTTACAGAACTTATTTCTAAAAACGTAACTGATGTATAGACAAAACAAGCTCTACCAAAAAAGACAGTTTATCCACACAAGCCAAACAAAACAGGCTAAATGCTCACCCTGCTCTTAGTCGGAGAGGATGGACAGCTGGAATACAAGGCTTCCTTCTCCAACATCCAATTTAGGTCCCAGAAATCAGAAACCCGCCGCCCCTCTGTTGCAATACAAAGCACGCGTAACGGGCAGCTTAGGAGGCCCGAAGCATACATTCCAAACATGGCATCTGCAGCATTGTTACAGGTAATACCAGCCATAGAATCACACATGCGAGACCACACATGCAAGAGGTCTCCTCCTTAAACGCAAACCCTAAAACCTACAGCGAGAGAGACCCAAGAAACAAGTTTTTGTTTGTGGCACAAAGCATAAACAATTGGCATCTAGTACCGCGTGGGATAGCTTACTGTCTGCCTGCAGTACCTTGTGGTTGCTGAAGTTCTATGCGACGGCATGATATCAAGCAAGCTTATATCCCTGTCACAACTACTAAATTTAACGTCGCTCGAACTGAATGCACACTCTGATACCCCACATGCTACAGAAACAAGCATTGCAGAGCCATCAAAGTTGAAAAGTCCATGTAGTTTTGCTACAAAAACGAGAATTTTTGTGTGGGACTATTTGCAGTGCAAGCTGTCATGTAAAGCTATTACAGTGCAGTCCACGTTAACGATACAAGATATAACGATACATCGCTTATAATGAATAAATTCTCCGGATTTACCAGTTTTCTCATTGGCTTATTGTAAAGTGATCCAGATATAACGATTATCGCCGGTACATTGGATACAATAGCTTTATCGCCACCCGGTAGAGGTTTATCACTAAAATTTCTCTATGTTTAATGAAATATAAAATGCTAAGACGGCGATGTGAAAACTTGACATACGCAGCAAAAACAAACTGTCGTAGAGAAATCCGCGAGCGGCATTGCATGCCGTTAGGAAGTGAGTACTACCATCATCATTACTGAGTGCGCGGTAGAAGTAGGCGGTAGGATAGTTAGAGAGGATACCGGTAAGCTGTCTAAGGAGACGAAAGATTTGATTAAGAAACGCCAGAGTATGAAAGCGTCCAATCCAACAGACCAGATCGAATTGGCCGAGATATCAAAGCTAATCAATAAGCGCAAGGTGGCCGATATAAGGAAGTATAACATGGAGAAAATTGACCATGCTGTAAAGAACGGGGGAAGCCTTAAAACGGTAAAGAAGAAATTGGGCATAGGCAAAAACCAGATGTATGCGATAAGGGACAACGCGGGCAACGTCGTCACTAATATGGAAAAGATAGTCAAAGTAGCCGAGGAGTTCTATACAGACCTCTACAGTAGCCAAAGTAGTCGGGACCGTAATAAGATTTGCGGTAGGGAAAAACAGTCAGACGTTCCACCAGTGACGAAGGACAACGTCAAGAAAGCACTAGAAACTATGAAAAGGGGGAAGTCAGCTGGAGAGGATCAGATAACTACAGATTTGCTGAAGGACGGTGGGGATATCGTGCTAGAAAAACTGGCCACCCTGTATACGCAGTGCCTGGTGCAATCGGCGGTACCGGAACCATGGAAGAATGCAAACATTATCCTCATTCACAAGAAATGGACTCTAAGGACCTTAAAAATTACAGACCAATCAGCTTACTGTCTGTTACGTATGAGGTATTTACTAAGATAATTGCTAATAGAATCACGACAACATTAGACAGCAATCAAGCAAAGGATCGAGCAGGGTTTCGGAAACGGTACTCTACTATCGATCATATCCATATCATCAATCAGGCGATAGAAAAATGCTCGGAATATAACCAGCCCTTATACATAGCATTCATTGATTACGAAAACGCATTTGACTCAGTTGAAACCTCGGCGGTGATGCAGGCATTGCGAAATCAGGGGGTAGACGAGCCGAACGTGAAAGTGCTGAAAGATATAGTGGCTGCACAGCAACCATAGTTCTGTATAAAGAAAGTAACAAAATTCCCATAAAGAAAGGTGTTAGGCAAGGAGACACAATCTCCCCAGTACTACTCATAGCTTGTTTAGAGGAAGTATTCAGAGACTTGGAATGGGAGCAGTTAGGGATAAGGGTAGATGGAGAATACCTCAGTAATCTGCGATATGCTGATGACATTGCCTTGCTAAGCAACTCGGGGGATGAACTGCAAATAATGATTGATGACCTAGACAGGAAAAGTAGAAAGGTAGGCCTGAAAGTCAATACGCAGAAGACTAAGTAATGTTCAACAGCCTCGGGAAGGAACAGCAGTTTACATTAGGTAGCGAAATACTGGAAGTAGTAGGCGAATATGTCTACTTAGGACAGGTAGTAACCGCTGATCCGGACCATGAAAAGGAATTAACAAGAAAAATAAGATTGGGGTGGAGTGCATTTGGCAAGCACTCGCAGATTATGACTAGCAGCTTACCGGTATCGCTCAAGAGGAAAGTATACAACAGTTGCATCTTACCGTACTCACCTATGGGGCTGAAACGTGGAGGCTAACCAAGAGAGTTCGACTTAAGTTGAGGACAACCCAGAGGGCTATGGAACGAAAAATGGTAGGGGTAGCATTAAGAGATAGAAAGTGTGCAGAGTGGGTCAGAGAAATAACTCAAGTTACCGACCTTCTAGTAGAAATTAAGAAGAAATGGACATGGGCAGGACATGTAGTGCGGAGAGAGGATAACCGATGGTCGATGAGGGTAACAAACTGCATTCCAAGGGAAGGAAAGCGTAGCAGGGGGCGGCAGAAAGTTAGGTGGGCGGATGAGATTTAGAAGTTCGCAGGGGTCAAGTGGATGCAGCTAGCACAGAACCGGGTTAAGTGAAGAAAAATGGGAGAGGCCTTCGCCCTGCAGTGGGTATAATCAGGCTGATGATGATGGTGATGCCTCCACTAGATGGCGCGCCCACCTGCTTACACGTAGGCTCCTCTATCTATAAAGAAGCCTTAGGTACTTATGGCTTGGGGCGCCACCTAGAAGCGGCAAATAAAAGCATCCACAATCGCGCTATTGCCTTCTCAAAATCACTTCTTTTCCTTTTTTTGTCTCCACTCTTAATATTTTCTACAGCTCTTCTAATAATTTTTGTAACTGCATCTAGACCGACTTTATTTTGCAGGTGATTATGCATTTACCAGCAATCTGAACGTTTGCAACTTAGACGCAGTTTAATGACCGTGCGTTTCGCTAGTATTCGTAAACACCCGAATTTTGAATAATCACAGCCGCTGTTTCTTTTTATACACGGCTCACGGAACGAAAGGGCGAACTGGCTCTCAAGAGGGCAAAAGAACCACTGTTGACGTTTATTAAACTACGACTCAATCGTTATTTGGTAAGAGCAATTGAAAAGACAGCCGAAGGCGAGGCTATAGTGTTGTAGCGAGAGAGTAGCTGCGACTCTTATGAGGAAGGGCGGAAAAGCAGTTGTTTTGTCGCACCACTAACACAGCCGCGGAAGATGCACCCAGCCACCCAGCTGCAATGGAACGGTTTGGGAGGCTGAGTGGACGCGGATCAATGAACGAGAAAGAGAGAGCCGGCTTTCTCCAATAGAACCACTGCTCTCTCCTTAGCGACCCAGATTTAAGTCAGACAGCGAGCCATTCAAATGAGGCGGGTAAATTCAGTGAGCTCAGCCGTACGCAGTTGCTCACTAAAGTGAGCCGCTTTGCCCATCTGTGTTTGCAAGCCTTCTTGTTGCTCACAATGCCCTTGAAGTGGTATAAGTTAAACGTAACATATATGTAATTAACTGTTTTGCCTTTTTTGATAACTAAATATTGGACTCACTTCAACATAACTTTTAGAGATTTGAGTCTGTGTCTGATGAGAAACTATGCGGATGAATCGTCGAGCGCAAGTGTTCCATCTAAATGACAATACTCTAGAGTCCGACCGGTCCGACTACTGGCGTACGAAGTGACTGGCATTGCGGAAGCTGGATCGAAAATCCAAGCAAACGTAAATTCAACTAAAACATCAGTGCAGGAGTGCAAATGACACTATAGAAGCAGAATGACGGAAATTTCGGAGCAGTGAGACAATAGTAGCAACCATGCGAGGTGCGAAATCCTCCTGCCGAACAGCATGTAATGAAATCGAGCCAAGGTTATGAGATGTGAAGAACATGCGAGTTAGTACGAAGTCGGCCACGTCGTGCGAGTGTGTCTGGGTTATGCGTTTTCTAAAGAGTTACGAATTTATTCTAGGTGCCCAGAATATTTGTATTTAGTAAGCCAAGTGTCTCTAGTAATCACGTCTCTTGTATGCGATGTTACCATGGCAAACATAAGAAAACCAACCAAAGCATTTTTAAGTATGTCTCATAACCGAGTGTCTCTTGTAATCATGTCTCTTGTAACAAGATTATACTGTAGCAGGAAGAGAGCAAAATCCTGACGGTACAAATCCGGTAAATATGAGTTCATAAAATTTGCCAGCCGGCTGGCACTGTTTACAATCGCTTATATAAATCTGTGAGCTGCGACCGCAAACCTAAAGGTTTCTATATCACCAAGACATACGTACAGCTATTGTTTGATACACATGCAGATAATGTTGACATCAAGGCAACATGTTGCATACCATCACTCTGGGTGTCATTAAGCCTAGCCATTTCAATATAGAGTCATTCCATAACAACTGATCCAGACTGCACATTATGGTCTTTTCTGTCACCATGACAAATGCTATCCCACGTTCTTTTAAAATGTTTTCCAAGCCGTGGTGGTTGCCATTTTAAGTTTACAAGCGGTAACAAAACATAGTTGCACAAAACAGTGTTAAAAATATTTTTTTAACCATAACTGTAAACTTCTTTTATTAAAAAAATTTCATCTTTATTTAGACAGAGTGTTTTCTTCCGGGTAGAAGAAACTTTTGCGACTTTTTCGCCCTGACCTCGTTCCTAAAAATTTTTTTCCTCCCAATTTCTGAAAATACTATGCCTACAGAACTATTATAAATTCAGAGACCAGTGTCATAGAGGACGTGTAAAAAGCATGCAGGGTATATCCAGATCCTCTGCCACGCTACCATTTTATATTTTGTATAAATAACCTTAGCAAACTTCTTTGTTGCTGAAGCTGGCAGTGCCCAAACCTAGCGCACCAATTTATTTAATTAGAGGAGTGCTGGTTCTGCGCAAATTTGAAGCCGACAGCAAGTGGGCTGCAATCAAAAGCTAGCACGGAGCAACGCCATGGTTGACTGCAAGGACACAAGTTTCAAAATTATTTTCCTAAACAGAACTTTTCTGATTTAAACTTTCAGAAATAAACGTCCTCGAATTGTACTATGCAGACTTACCATCTCACATTTTTACTACAACACCCTCAACAACTTGACCAAATAACTGAAATTACTGCAAGAATATATAAAAGTTGAAACTGCATTCTTTTCTGCACCTTATAATGTATCAACAAAAATAAGAAAAACGTTCTATTCATTACACATGAAAGCACAATGTGCTCTACTTGAGAGGAAAATGATTCATCTCATAATTGTGCCTAATATGTAATTTTTACAAATTATGGTTGCATTCGGCTACTGCTTGCAAAGTTAACAGACGTAAAAATATTTTTTCGCCAAAAAGAAACTGGAATAATCGGTCACAGTTACACAATAGGCCATGATTTTTAAAGAAGAAATTGAAAATGGCAAAGCCCAAAGTGTGGATCACCTAGCATGGAATGATCCTTAGTTGAACTGCATGCCACGTTCCTGGCAAGGAACTAGGTAACCGTAACACAAATGCCCCTAAAAGATGTGCAAAGATGTTAGGTACGTTCAAATATATGTTACTGTGCGCAAATATCTAAATTTCCAAACACAAATGAAATACGAATACGGAAGAAAACATTCAGTGAAAAATGAAAAAAAAAAACGAATATTGTCACTTTTTTTTCTAAATCGCTCATGTACACTTTACTAAATTATCCAGGAATACTTTTACATAGGATTTGGCATACCGGCTCATTTTACAACATGGACCTGCAGAAAAAGAGTGGAGCTGTCATATCTCTGCCATATACGTAAATCCTCGTTAATTCTTTCCTCAAGTTAGAAGGAAAAAAAACGTTGTTTACAGTAGGGAACTGCTCGCATCCCAGTATTTCCCCTCGAAGTGCTTCGCATTGTGCACACTGTCGGGAACACTCAGAGGCTTCCGCTACCCACATTGCAGTGCATCACAATAATAGTGGTCTCCTCTCCCCAAAAGGACCCGGTTATCTTATGGGGGTGCTTCCCCGAAAAAAATAAAAGAAGCAACTAACAAGAACCGTGTTTGCATTGCGGTAAATTACACCGTATTTACTCGCGTAGCGAGCGTCTTGCATAATGAACCCACCCCCACTTTAGCCACTGAGAACTTTAAAAAAAAGCAAGCGTTCGTTAGCGTGCCCGTTTTGTACTGTCACCGTCTCATTCCACCGCACATTACTTGGCAGTTCACTAAGATGCTGCACAGCGATAACATCATGGGGTGTTTATCTTTTCACACCAGCTCTATCGGGAAAGAGGAAGCGAAGGGGTGGGGGGAGGCAACTTGGCAGGGCAGAATGCCAGTGCTCGTCCGGTTGTACAGGCTTCGTTTTCACTTCATCGTGTGGCGTCTGAAGCTGGCAACCTCCACTGCCAAACAGCCATTGGAATGCGTGACAGTGCAAACGACTTTTGAAGCGAACGGAGCCTAAAGCCAGGGTCATGAGTGTGACTGACCGCGTGCTTTTGTTAGTGACTTATGGGTGGAAGAATGACTTACAAAAAAAAAGAATGTTTTTCCTGCGTAGTGACTTGGTTTTTCATTTGAAATCCTGTGGCGCCCATCCGATGCCATAACCATTCATGGGCGTCCGGCTGGGACCGCACAAACAAATACTTATTCGTGCTTCTGAATTAACATGGGTCAAATTAACGAGTATTTAGTTGCAAGCTTCGGCACTTGCGCGGAAGAAAAGAGCAGGCAGATGCAGCCGCTGACACCAACCCCTACACTCCGGCGCCGCCAGCTGGCGCACCAGTCATGGTGCTATTTCGAATTGAGCTTTCAATTTAGTTGTAATTATCAAATGTTTCACCCCTATGTCCCTAAGAAACCGCAAAAGAAGCCGCCGCGTTTCTCCGCATAAACTCTTGTTTCCACGGGAACGGGTGCCTCATATGTTGGCTCGCTGAAGTTGCACCTAGGCACTGCAGGAAAGAAACTGGAAAGGGTGATCGCCGCTGACCAGTTTTGCAACGTTGTGAGCGCTCTTTTGCATATGTCTGGTTGATCACAAAACTTATTGCCACGTGCCTAGCACTGCGTGGCTACCACGCTTAGGGATAACAACAACGAAGCGGCTGTTGGCTCGAGAGGCGATATGGGTTGGACTGTGATATCAATGCTGGAAGCCGACCTGATTCTCGGGTTCTCGCCTATGTGTACTTTCACGGCTCCTTGGGCTTGAGAAATGACATATCATACATAACCACAGTTTGTCGAAATGTCGAACATAGCAACCAGGGAATCGTGTATTTTAATTGCTACATTCGTATTCGAAAATTTCGGCACCTGCAAAACCCTCAAATTTATACCCTGTGGGCAAGCCGATTTTCACAACCTTCCCAAGGCAGCTACGTTTATTCGAAGCTACTAGACTGAAGCCTGAATGCCACTTCACAACACTGTCACAATAGAGACTGGAGCCCACCTGGCCTCCCGACGTTGTTTTCCGAGCGGGGCTTCAGGTTGGGCCAGACGGACACAACTTCCTTCTTCAAATTTTCGGGTTCAGCACGAACTGGAGGAGATTTCCCACGCAGCAGCGGCGATGGGGCTGACGGTCGACCGGGTGGCAGCTGGCAATGGCCTTCCCCCCCATCTCCAGAGTCTTCTGCTTCCTTAATACTTTGCTGTCCGCGGGAAAAATGGTGGTTTTGGGGTGGTGTCATTAATATTTTTTCCTTAACAAAAATGCTAGGTACAGGAGCGTTTAGTATCAAATTGTAGAGGAGAAATTATTCTTTACAATGGGTTATTAGTGACAATCATTATACTTATTGAATAAGTGATTAAAAAAAACTATCCGCGAAAATCGTAGTAAAAGCAAACACACAAAACGATCAGTTTCTTGATACAAATAAAACGAAGATATATGTTTTTTTACAACAGGGACCAATGCAAAATTGCAGCAAATACTAGCTTTCTGTGTACAGTATTTGCTGTGTTGGGAAAGAAAACAGTAGTGTCGATTTCAACCACTGGCTGTCCTCTAGCGGACAACACGACTCCCTGCGCTACTGGCTCCAAGTAATACAA
Source organism: Amblyomma maculatum (assembly GCF_055883805.1). Classification (NCBI taxonomy): domain Eukaryota; kingdom Metazoa; phylum Arthropoda; class Arachnida; order Ixodida; family Ixodidae; genus Amblyomma; species Amblyomma maculatum. The sequence continues at coordinate 38,871,868 of NW_028146738.1, read as the reverse complement.
CTCAAAAGACGTCACTGTGCAGATAACAGTTCTGACCTTCAGAACATTGATCTCTTCTTATCAGTGCTCAACAAAAGCGGGCATTTTTGGAGAGCGAACTCAAAACTTGTCGAGGTCTGGCTGTCGATGTTCCGGGTAGTTCTGACGTAGTTTCACTGCCTGTCCTATAGTCTGAAAAGCTGAATTCATCTTCTGAGTCATCACTGCTGCTGTTAACGTTGTGCGCTCCTGCTGCGCGCAAACGGGCGTTTCCGCGAAAGGCGTCAACGTCGCGGAAACACCCGTTTCCATTCAGCAGGAGCGCACGACGTCGACGCCATGATGAAAACAAGGAGCGCTGATCACCCGACCCCGGAGATCATCTGAACGTGCGCGGCTCGATGGAAAAACTGAAAGAGTTCCTGTACTTCCCATAGGAGGACGGTACTTGTCAAGGAGCGCTTCTAAAACGGGAAAATTCGAATCGTGAAACCATCGATAGGGGGATATTGATGGAAGTAGGCGCGGACAGGGACATTTTACTGATAGCGACAGCTCCCCTATGCATCTCGTCTTCATCCGCTCCTTCCTCTTCATCCATGAAGTGGTTATTCACCTTCTGGTCGGCCTGTGAAAAATGAACCAGCTCCTACGGCACGTAGCTCGGCACGAAGTTTTAACCTTCAGTCCTTTTGGTGTTTTGGATTTTATTTCCAGCTCGTCAAACGAGAACGGCAGTTCATTTTCGGTTCGCTTAAGACACGAGGTCACATAGACAACTGCAAGTGAGCATGTTAGTGTCCCCTACATGCTGGGTAATAAACAGCGGCAACATACGAACGCACACAAAAAGAGCACTGTTCTCAGTGCTTCTTGACAGAGTGGTAGGTAGAGCTTGAAAACAAAGGGGTCAGACACAAACTTCTGTCACTTTAAGCGGCCTATACTGTATTTAAACAATTGTAAGGCGACACTTTTTTAAAGTTCGTAAATTCGAAGCTGGGGAGTCGACTTACAATCGAAACCAAATAGTGGCACAGTTAGCCAAAGCAAGTGCAACATTCAGTTACTGTGCGTGCTTATCCGGTTGTCGGGAAGAATATTTCTTTAACTTTAATTACACAGCACAAACTGCAGCTGCGGGAGTGTCGATAGTTTACGGAAGAGCCACTGTTAGAATCGCGGCGAAGCTCCCTTTTTGCACGTCAGTCACGTCTGGTCACGTGACACGGCGGCACTTCCAGGGAGTGTTGATGGTTGATGGAGCAGCAGACATGGATCATTCGTTGAGTTCGCGCTCATTCCATGTTCACACGTTTGACTTTACGACTGGCTACATGCTTAGTCACGAGTTCTCCAGTCCAAAAAGCATTCGGCGCTTGTTCAGCACAGCGTTCAAGGAGGCAGCACATCATTTATGCAGAGGCAACAACTGCGCTGTGGGCCTCAAGATCAAAGCTTCGAAACTGGTTATGTGGGAGTGACGGTGGTAGTGAGACAAAATTTTTATGTTATCTACAGACCAAGCTTGCCACGTATATCGCCGAAATACGCAATTTGAAGTGGAGACCAACTAGATTTTACGTAGCATCCATAGTGAGGAAATGATAAACCTAAGTTACAACTGATAACCGAACAACACTCGTAGATGCTTGGCCAAAAAATTACAACCACTTTCGAAAGCTGCACAAGTTCGAAGCTAGCGCAGAGAAATCTAGAACAATATGTTCACCGTGTTTTTTAATGCAGAGCGGAGAACAAAAAAGGGGGTGCCAATGACAAAGAAAGAGTTAAGGCGCATATAAAATCACTAAAAACTTCAAAAAATAAAATTTCAAGAAATAGATTTGAAATCTATCAGGAACTTCTCAATTGCATACCAAAAAATTATCCCCAACAACAGCCTCAAATGTACCCTAAACAGTATTGGCGACCGCGAGTAGCAAACAACTGGCTTACATCTACACGAAAATTGTATCTACATTTTTGAACCACTTTCTCACACCTTCACTCTGTCACTAATTTTACTACAATTAAGACATTATGCAAGCATAAACACGACATCCTGCGGAGATAAAAAAATTAGGCTGAAGAAAATTTGTGCGGTAAGATCCAGAACCAGAATAAGTCAATATTTTCCACCTTGTCTCCCAATACTAGTGTCCTTTAAAATGATATTATGTTCATGATAATACCGTGATATTGCTACACCAATTTTAAAAGTTGCGGTGCAAGAGAAAAAGCATAGCTGTCTCAAAAAATAGAATTATTGCCAGCCTTTTGTTCACTGTCTCGGCACACGGTACAGTATAGCGGCAACTTACGCCTGCCTCAAGACGCACAAGCTTTTCGGCATTGACGTGTGAGTGTTCTGACGGGACTGGGGCTCTGACCACGTCGGCGATAGGGAAGAACGAAACACCTAGGCACAGCCAGTGGGCCAAGCTGTTTACTGGGAGTGCCCAATTTTTGTCCTCAGTCATAGCAGCATTCGTGCGCTCCGGCGTCGTCTCTCCGGATGCAGATGCCGTCTGCCGAGATGGGAGGTAAGAGGGAACAAGGAGCCGTCTGATGCGCTACGCCAGTCCTCTCACTCCCCCCGTCTCCGCCACAGCTCCGGGGGAAGTAGGCCATCAGGGGAAACATGAGGCGTCCCCGTGAAAGAGAGATAGATAAGGTGGGGGATTGCCGCGTCATGCGGGCGAGGGAATGTTGAATTCTCGCACCATTCCTCTCTTAATTGTTATCTCCACCTGGGCGCTGTTTCTCCCCCTTTGAAGACGTACGGCAGTGGTCCTTCAACAGGTCCATCCCGCCGTACGGGAGTCGGCACTCGGGTTGGTAAGCTCTGTCTCTGGCGCCGCGTCCAAATCGAGGATGGCAGCCATCACATCGCCGCTGCAGTCACGGGGATGAAGAGGGGGCGAAGTCCACTGGCATACCATACTGTCACGTGCCGCTGGTACGTCCGCAGTGCGCTGGTCTCCCCCTGCCGCGCCGACACCCCGCAGGTCGTAAATAAGGGCAGCACGCTTCCTCCCTCAATGCACCAGGCATCTTGAAAAGCTCCGTGTACAGGAACCCCGCCGGCTTCTTATCTACACGGGCCGCATTCTTCCGGGTTCTCCTGCAGCCAAGGTTGAACTGGCGTTCTGGAGTCCGGGTATTCGTTCGAGCTCGAATGCGAGCAGCTCCAAGAATCTTTGTATTCTGGCGCAGCCACGAGGCGCACTGTTTAAACATCGCCTTTCCCGCTCTCGTCACCTGAACTCAAACGGCATGGCCTTTACCTGCGCCCGCAAAGCCTTTGGCGTAAATAAGGCCAATCGGCAGGCTCGGTCATTCTGGATGCGCTCGGCACAAGCTTCGCGTAAAGGAGCGTGCGCCGAAATATGAATACAAAGCCGCTCTAGGAAGTGCGCTCAGATGGGTGCGACCGTTAGAGGTTGCTGATATTGTTGCGTGGCTGCAAGCTGAAAATCCCAAGCTCAGGCGGAATCAGTGGACCCATGCCAACAGCATCTTACACTTAAAGTGACTGTTCAAGTGGAAACTGCACGCGCTGAATGGAGCGTCAGCTAGCAAACCCCAGAGAAGTCTCTACGGGCATCGCTGCAACTCCCGAAGCCAGCGCACTCGCTGCGACCGCCGGAAAATGGCGCACACGTGCAATCACGCAAGCCGCGGCTCTGTAGCAGCCACAGCCAGCGAAATCACTGAAGGATTGTCAAATGCTGTGCATGTGAGACCCAGCGCACAGCTACTCTGTGGGCATGATTAAAACACCCTCAGTAAGCGCGATCGCTGAAAGAAAGCAGAATGCTTATAGCGTGAGATCACGCACAGAACAGCACCGGTGCCGTCAGCTGCTTGTGCAACTTGAGCTCGCCACAGACAAGCACCAGACCCTCGAGTTCGTGCGCTAGCGGATATAAGGAAAAAGTCCTTTCCGCGAGGTTGCAGTGCTGAAGGTAGGCGGAGTAGCCGAATATCAACCGGAAGGGCACGGGAGGTCTTACTTAAAGTTACCCGGCAGGTGTCGATTTTCAAGCCGCCGACGTTCCTTCACGCGAAGCCTGTGCTGAGCATGTTCATACGAACCGTGCGCGCCCACTGGCCTTATTTATGACACCGGCACTCCGGGCGCACGTACGGGCCACACCGTTTGAGTTCGGACGGCGATGGCGATGTTTAGACGGCGCGCCCCGTGGCTGCGCAAGCGTACAAACGTTCTTGGAGCAGCTTGCATTCGAGCTCGAACAAATAATTCACGAACGGGAGGGCTGTGGAGATGCCAGTGCACAATGACCTCTCCCTCTGCCGTCTGGGATTTGGAGCATGCCCGTTAAACCCTGGCTGGAGAAGAACTCAACCCGTGTAGATACGCAGGCCGGCGTGATTCCTGTACACGGAGCTCTGCAAGGCGCCTGGTGGATGGATGGAACGGAGCCTGCTGCCCTAATTTGGCGTGACCGTGTGCGAGCAGCGCACTGTGGGCATACCGACGGCCCGACAGATGGTGGGTCAGGGTACTTTGCCCCTTGTCTCCCGCCGTAACAGCGGCGGCGGAGATTTCAGCAGAACTAGTCGAATGTGCGGTATGCACGCAGAACCAGCCCAACGGGAGGGTGGTTGTCCTCGCTTTTGCCGCGGTGCCAGAGACAGAGCTTACCAACCCGAGTCCCAACTCCTGTCCTGCGACATGGATCTGCTGAGGGATCAGCCGTGCAGCTTCAAAGGGGAAAACAGCGCCCAGGTAGAGGTCACCATTAAGAGAGGAAGGGTGTGGGAATTCAACACTCCCCTCGCCTGCACCAGAGCGGGGAACACCCTCTATTTCTCAGGGACCCCTCATCTTTTCCCTTCTGGCCTCCTTCCCCCAGGGCTGTGGTGGAGAGGGCGGGAATGAGAGAACTGGCGTAGCGTGCCAGGCGGCCCCTTCTTCCCCTTCCCATCGCATCTCGGCGGACAGCGTCTGCGCCAGAGACAACGCCGCATCGCCGGAGTGCACGGATGCTGCTGTGACCGACGATGGAAACTGGGCACTCCCAATAAATGGCTTGGCCGACTGGCTGTGCCTCGGCGTGCCGTTCTTCACGACAACGACTGTGGTCTGAGCTAGCGGCCTGGCTCTCGGCTCTGAGAGGAGTGTCCGAGCCAAGTCAGAACCCTCACACTCTATGACCTCAGATAGCAAGCACATTTTAAACGTAAGCACCACTGCCAGCAAATGACCTAGTTAAAGGACGCCTGGCAGAACAGATGACACACAGATTGCCTACTCCCAAGATGACAAAAAGATTAGAATGAAAGAGAGAAGAAACAAGACTGACCTCATTCTGTAGTGATGGTGACTGTGTTACTAGTGGCTTGTTTTTTAGCTCTTTAAGCTGGAGATGAAGCTTCTTCAACTCGCGGCTGCAAAGGAAAAAACAATATTCATCAATGACGACCTGGAAGCCAAGTCAAATTCCTTGCCGTGTCCCATCGGTGGTTAATGAGCATTTTCAAACAACCGGAAGCTGCTTATGTTGCCGCAGCGACAGATATCACTTTCATGCTAAATAAATACTGGCAAAGTACCAAACGAAACATTTTAGCATATGTTTACTAACCAAACTGTTCAGCACATATTTACATTTCTTTGGCAGTTCACTTTTCAAACCCACTTATGTACCCACTCCTCGACCCATCCTTCGATTAGTTATCCAGGCTATCAACATACTTGGCCAATATTTAATAATTTATGGCCAAATAAATGTATTCTAATGTTACTACTACTATTCCTACTACAGCTTGATGGTTCAGTTTGATTTATGGTGCTTAATGCCCTAAAGCCACTCAGGCTATGAGAGATGCCACAGTGCAGGCCTCCAGAAATTTCGACCATCCGGGGTTCCTAAACATGCACCCACATCGCACAGCAGTTGTCACGGTCGAGATTCGATACCGCATCCTTGGACACTGCAGTCCTTAACCACTGCGGCACCACGGCGGGTACTATAGCTGGAAGAATTTGTGGAAATTCGTACGAAGACCACAGTGGCATCCGTTTAGGTGGCATTTCATACCACTTTCAATAGGTTATGAAAGCTGCTACTCTATACTACTACAGGTATCGTACTGAAGGGTTTTGGTAGTGAAAACAACAACACCATACTATTCAAGCAGAGGTGAGAAAATTGCTCTGCAATGGAACTATTCAGCACGCTCAATGGACACTCACGCATGATCTTCCTGCAGAACCGCCAGCCTGTCTTGGAGCTCAGAGATTTCATCGTTTTGGACCTTCAGTATCAGCTCCAGCTGCACGAGAAGAAACGTTGGCAAAACATCCCAGTTAATGGCCAAAAATGTTATTTAGGATACCAGAGGAGGATTTTCCCCAATTGAACAGCTTTGGATCATGATATAGTACTAAAAGATATTTCACTGGGAGCTGCGCTATGTCACAGCCAGTGAAATGCATTCTGGTAATCGTGGCAATGTCGGCGCAGTGTAGAGTCCTGCATTGCCACGTGATGCTTCTTTCCACAAATGATGAATTTGTAGTACAAGTTGCGTCACGTGTTTCGACACTTGCACGTCAGGACCCTGAACATTTTGTTTTCTCACGAAAAACAGAGGCCCCCAAAAAAAGAACTTAGAAGGTGGTCCGGAAGGCTGATAAGAAAATTAACACATTTAGCTGTTTTGTCCCCAGAGAGTATGGTAAACCAGCAAGGTCTTAAGGCCCGACACATCCTTTCTGCACCATTATGCTTAGAGGGAAGTGCTTAAACCGCTACCAAAGAGGCAGTCGAACTCAACTTTGCGCCGCTTTTTTAGGCTGCATTTATGGTGATATCTGGTCGTGTAAAGTGTTGGGTAAATGCTGGCATATTTAAGAGCTCACATCGGTACGTGTGCTTGGCATACCTATTCGCTCCTCGTCCATCAATGCTGCCACAGTAGCATAGTAGGATCAGTAGCCGTAGTATTTAAGGGAGAAAATGTGGCTGTAAATAACCCTGAATATGTGCAAGCACAACTTCAATAATGAGAAGTTCTGAACAGTTCGAAGAACATCTGCAATCTCGTAGGTAAATTTGACCAAGTGTCCAGTGCGCTAGCCTGGACCAGCCTAGTTAATACGAGAATTTGGGGTGTAGGTAACAATGACCGATCTCCGTTCTGCCACAGACCAATGAAGATATGATCTATTGTAGACTCAAAAAGTTTTGGTCATCCCCGGCTTGATATGCAGCAGCGCCCCAACCCCAAACTATCAGCACGAAGAGACTTGTGAACCGCCGAAGCGTGTCCCTGCAGAGAGCGGCTTCAGTGCAATGCAGCCATGGATGTCATTCTCTCGGCGCTTAGACAAGGCAGAGCCAGACCAGAGACACCAGTTCGCGCACTTTTCACACCTATCCAGCCCATCCATGGTCAAGAAGTATGTGGCGGAGGCACCGACATCGAAACGCCTCCAACCCAAAGCAGCGGCAGCGCTTGTCCTGCGGCACGACCATCCTTGGACGTACAAAAGCAATCGCACACCATCTTGCAAGCTATTGTGGGCTCATAAGGTAATCACATTTATCCCGCGAATTCTCTTAGCTTGCAAATCTAATTCTGGTCCTCCCGTTAGCATAGTACACTCAGCTGATCCGCCTTTTTAAGATTGAACTAACGTGACCACATGACCACCTTGAAATCCAAAAAGCACGGATCAATCTGTCCCCACCAAAATTAAACCAGTTTTAGTTAAAGGTTCATTACTTTGCGTTGGTTGCAAGTTTCATGTTTGAAGAAATTCAGCCACTGAAAATTAGCCTTAGGTAAAGATTTAACGCTTCTAAATGTCTGAAACATAAGCCAGGATACAAACCAATATACAAACCAAAACAAAACAAGTTTTCCAAAAATGAACCAACTCGCCCAAAAAGAAGTGTTAATGGAAAAAGCTAAAGCACATCGCACTTGTCCGGAAGAAAGCTCGCCTAGTCTGCAGAAAAGCCTCGCTGTACAATATTAATATGAGCATACTTTTTCTTCGCTGATGTAGTTACCTGGGCAGGGTCCGCAATGTGGGTCTGGGTCGCGGCATCGCATGTCAGCTGCACAGCCTGCATGGCTCGCGACAGGCAGCGAGGTTGGTATGGCGTCTGGCTGCAGCTATCCTTGACACAGACTTCCTTTTCCTTGACGCCATCCTCCTCAGCAAACTCGTACGAGGTGCGGCCGCACGGACTGGCCCGCGCACCTTGATATCCGCCATCACCTGCCTCCACGGGCTGCTTCAGCTCCTGGTCAATCTTTCCGGCACACCAGTGCACTACCGTCAGACTGCACCCGAACTACGAAGCCTCCAACCACTACCATAATGGTTTGGTTTGGTTTAGGGGCGTCAACATTCCAATATGACTCGAGTTATGAGAGACTCGACGTAGTGGAGGGCTCAAGAATTTTGACCATCTGGCGCTCTTTAACGTGCACTGACATCGCACAGAAACGGGCACCTCGCCTCCATCGAAAAGCGGTCACCATGGCCAGGATTCGATCCGGCATCCTAGGGCACAGCAGTTGAGCGCCCTAACCATTGCGGCGAGGTTCATCACAATACGCAGCAGACATTATGCGCACATGAAACAGCTTTTTTGTGTGAGTGTGTGTGTGACACCAATGTTTTCTAAATTTGGAGTGTGGCCCTTACGTAAGGACGACATTTGTTTTCCATGACTTGTCACGTCTCATAGCCAGGTGTACGTATTTGTCACAGTTATCTCCTGCGGATCAATTCCTCCCTGCCAAAATTAACCCAGTTTTCGTTACAGGTCCATTATTTTGCTTTGGTTACATAAACCTTCCTGAGAAATTTAGTGTTAATCCAGTAAATGTGGCCTATTTATTGAATTTATACGGCAAAGTTGACAGCAATTTCCCAGTGGTGTGGATGGAAGGATGGATAAAAGTTGAAAATACTGTTCTCAAATGCATGTCATTCTGTTCAGGTAAAAGATTACCGACAAGAAAATGACATCGAAATGACACTGCCAAAAGCTTAGCTCCACTCTAGCCACTACCTCGTAGTGATTAGTGTGCAGTCACTACTGAGTTGTCTGCGTCCAACCACTCACAGTGTGTCCCACACTGAACAGAAACTGAACATATTCTGGCATGCTAAGTCGGCTGCAGGTTCTGCCCAGATCTTCTTTGCAAAATTCGTTTCCATGTAGACAGAAAGAATTTTCGAACCAAGGTCCTCATGTGCCTATCCCTTAGCACTAATTTATGACATCCCGACAACTCCATCACCAAGACCCAGCAAGAACACATGCACACATACCTTGCGCGCATACAATTGCAGCCCGTTGTGGGCGCCCCCTGGAGCAACAGTGGGGAGGGTGCAGTCATCGTTCTCGTCCTCATGGTCTTGGTAGTAGAGGAAGGAGAGGGGTTCCTCGTGCACCTGTCGGAATCCCGGATATCGGACCACAAAGTTGGCCAGCGTGCTGTACTCTGACAGCACCTGCCGCGCCTCTTGGGGGCTCAGGACCTTCAGCAAGTCATCCTCCTGGGACGGCCCGGTTTCCTGCAGGAAGTCCCGTAGCCGCCTGCAGCAGCAATGTGAAGCCGCATACGGTCAGGTTGCATACTTGTAATGCGCTCGTATACTACACAGCAAGCCCTTGCCAACTCGTATTTGAGTGACATAGCTGCCGTGTGCTCACACCTAAAGACTATAAATCAACGATCGGCAGTTTTCAATGTCCGTTGGTCAAAACAACATACAATGAGTAAATCTAGATGAACACGCTGCAATACATGACCCCCGTTACAGCTCCAATTCATGCAACTCTATATGCTACCACTGTTGCCAGTCACGAAACTTGCAAACTCCCCAGTAAAGACATGGCAGAATTCATGCAGTTGCAGAAGGGACTTGTGAAACGCATAGTGAATGTCTTTGGCCAAAGCACCCTCCATGGTCGTTTATTTATTTTGGTTGTTTCTTTGTTCCTTCCCAGAACGCATTAACAGGTAAAAGAGCATGACCACGTTTTAAATTGCTATCAAGAGAAGCCACAGAACCTGATTAATCTTGCCAAGGTTCCTGCGATGAAAGCACAAGCCGATTGAGCGGAAGATCCAGTCTTACCTGACAATACCATCCACATCCGCATCGGTTAGAGCCTGGAACTTTGCCTCCTCATCTACTCCTGGTACATCTTCCACACTGTAAGAAAGACTGTGCCTTTTACACAACTCCAGGCACTTCAGCAACGGAACATCAAGAACAGAACTCGTTTTTATAACCTGCATTCTGGCCTGCATTGGAAAAACTATACTAGACGCCCCACTGTGCTGTTTTACGACAATACGTGCGAGCTGTTCATGAATATTCCAGTACCATTCTGAAGAGCACAATTTTCAATGTTCGCAAGGCGCACACCGAGAACAAGCGACAACGTTAACTCAATGTGTACAGATATTCCACCCTATGCAATTTCACATCAATAATGAGCCACTGAATAAAAATCAGCCTATTCAATAAACAGCCACAACCAATTCTTGGAGCTTGAACCGTACTATTATGGGTGCGAATATTGAATATTTCAAATACCAATCAAATATGTTTGTTGTTCGATTCATACTTGCAGTCAAAAAACTGATACTCGTGATCTTCGAATTAAGACACTGTATCGCTCACAGTACGAAGCCTTACTGCAATACCTGACCGCGTTGACTGCTGCTAAGCATCCTCAACATGCGACAATGCAGTTTTGTGAAGAGGGACCTTACGAAGGCCTCCCAAAAAATGCATGCAAAACAAAGCCATCCATGACACCAAGAAAAAACATTGTTCTTACTGAAATTTCACCTCAAGCGCAAAACCTATTCATCACACAAAGTTACTGTTATGCACCTCAAGCTGTTCTTTTTTAGGCCCATTTGATAATTCGAATTTTCGGTTAATTAGGGCATTGTTTCTGGTCCCGTGGTAGCAGTAATGAGAGTTCACTGCATCCAGCAGCAATATGAAAACTCGACCCGGCTTCATGCTGGTTCATACTATACTAAAAGAAACTGAATAAGAAGTCCTCTAAAACTCGGATGCAAGATTTTTCAGTGCGCCATATGCTTCTGTAGGAATCTAGTTTAATTTTATTTTGGATACAAATGTCAACTATGATATAAAGAGGACTAGCAATGCTTGCTATTTTGATTTTTTTTTCATTCATCAGATATTCGATTCGATAATCGAGGGAATTTTTTCGCCCCATATCTGTACTCAATTCGTATCTGAGAATTTTAATATTCGCACGCCCCTACTCTCTGCCTACACCAAAACTTAGTAAATGTCCTGGTGTTCAGGACTACGAGCAACAGTAGAAAGCCTGAAATCAAGCATGTCATCCTTTTTTTCATCAACACACTGCTCATACACAGTATTGAATTGCAGTTTGTCAAACACATGCCAACAAACCTGTACATGCCAACACAGTTCACCGAATCTAACCATATTTTCAAATAAGCTGGGAATAGAAAGCAGTAAAAATTGATAGAGTTTCATGGATTGAATATGAGAGGTGCCATTGTGGAGGGCTCGATATTGACCTATGTGATAATGCAGCACGACGGCTAAAACACTGCGTCGCTGGGTCCGACTAATGTGACTTCACACATGAGTATATGGATGCCAGCACTGCATAAAGCAGTTCATTCACTGGCATGACTCGCTGTTGACGTTATAACAACTGGCGACGAGGTTGGGACAAGCAGACGGCGGATGGAGCGAGCAAGCGAGTAACCGAGCGGTGCCTTCGTTCAGTGTTTCAGGAGGAGAGCATCGCCTTGGCTTTCGTTCTGCGTTACAGGAAAAAGGAACGAAGTAGTGGTGCTCTCGGGGTACGACTATCGCCTTGTGGAAAACCAGTTGTGTCCCTCTCCGCCGTGGCCAATCACCACCACCACAACGAGCGTCGTGGCAGCGCCGGCTGGAAGAGAAGGTAAATACCTCCCCTTGGGGGAGGAGACCATCGTTGGGTGCACCACCAAGAAGTGTACGCGAGAAGCCCACAGAGAGCTTCTGGATCTAGCCGGCAACGCGAGCAGTTTTCTCTCGCTTGGAGAGGATAGCGGGCACGGAGTATGCAGCACACACGCGATGACCCGTCGTGCACGACCGCCCGTCTTCTGGTTTCCAACCGCGAAGCGACGAGTAAATACCGCGCGCTCTCGCCGCCTCCCGCGGCAGACGCCGTGGTATGGCTTTGTCCGAAGAACACGGCGCGGATGGGAGATCCCGGCCGCCATATTTACGGCGCATGCAAATGTCCGCAGCCAAAGTCGCACCCCCATTCCCCAGCCGGTGAGTCAGAAGTCCTTGTTTCTTACGTAGCCTTGCCCTTCCAAGGAAATCCTTGTTGATGTATAGCTAGCCGTCATGCTCTGTATGTTTTTTATGTGCAATAAATGGGACTGGAGTTAACGCTGTGTCGTACCCTTCCTTGTCCTTTTGTTCCCTCCGCGGTTCGCTAGCGAGAACGCTGCTCCCGCGCAGTGGCGGCGGGGTGGAAGACCGTCTCCCTCATGCTACCCCGCAGCCTGCAGACGCTCACGGATTCAAGCATCGTCTTGACCTTCGTTCAGCGTTCAGAGGGCAGCATCGCCCATGGCATCCCAACGAACTTTGGGGCTTCTTTAAACATGCCGTCAGTGGGGAAGATGTCAGAATACGACCCCAACACGCAAAACTTCGAGTCGTACTTAAAGCGCTCAAAGCATTTTTTAACGGCAATTGAGATAACCAACGAAAAGTGTCTCCCCGTCTTCTTGACAGTAGTCGATCACTTAGCCAGGAAGTGCGACTACGGCGACTTCTTACAAGATGCCCTCCGAGACAGGCTGGTTGACGGCACACGGGATGAAGAGACTCGGCGTGCTCTGTACTCGGAGCGAAACATGGCATTTCAAAGCGCATGCCCAATCGCCCTTGACAGAGAACTAGCGGTGCGAGACAGTGGGCAAATGCGGTCAAGAGAACACGAGGCATTAGTGCTCGTAGTGAAAGTTCTACAGCATCCCTAGCCGAGGCAACCTAAGCCCAAGAGAAGGCGAGGCGGCAAGAGCGGGAGGTGTGATAGGTGCGGCAGGGCACAGTCATCGGACGTTTTCTGTTACAAAAACTCGGTTGTCATGAGTATTCAAAAGTAGGCCACTTGAAGAAAAAGGTGCCGCATAGTTAGGGTAAAATTTAAAAGCACCCACTTGCTCAAATATTTCGACGAAGACTCTGAGCATGAACTGTATCATTTGGTTAACTCAACCCGATCATGTTATGAAGGGGGCATTAACATTGAGGGGCATGCCCGTAATATGCAGGTTGACACGGGATCAGCCATCACAATCGTTCCAGAGCTAGTGTACCAGTCCCACTTTTCGCGCGTAAGAGGCGAACCATGCAAAATGTCGCTTCGCACATATACTAGGGAACAGATACAACTTAAAGGGCAGTGTGACGTAGCTGTTCAGTACAAGGATAATAGCATGGCGCTACCTGTCGTTGTTGTTCAGGGCAACAAAAAGAGGTTACCAGCACTACCTGGCCGAAATTGCCTGGAACATCTCAGACTTGACTGCCTGGAAATTGGACAGGTGGCACTTAAACAAAAGTACCCTTCGGTGTTCTCTGAGAAATTAGGAACAACATACAAGTTGCAACCAAAAATTGTTCTGAAACGTGGTACAGTTCCTGTATTTTGCCGCGCTAGACCTGTACCCTTTCCATTGCAGAAAAGGTTTAGAAAATTGTTGGAGCAAGTGGAAACAGGCATGATGCAGCCAGTAATGCGCCGCGGTTGGGCTACACTGTTAGTCATTCTTAAAAGAAGATAACAGTACCAGGTTATATGGAGACTATAAGATAACCTTAAACACTTCATTGAAAACAGACCGTTACCCACTACTCAGGCCCGAGGATATGTACACTGCTTTGAAAGGAGGAAAATTATTCTGTTTACTAGACATTTCTTTGGCGTACCAGCAATAGCCGCTTACTCCAGAGTCCAGATCATTTTTGATGTAAACACTAGCCTGGGGTTGTTTGAATGTCAGCGCCTACCTTACAGTGTGGCTAGTGCCCTGGTAGTATTCCAGTCCATGATGGACAAAGTGCTTCACGGCATCCCGCATGTCAGATGTTACATCGATGACATGATCGTGACTGGGCAAGATATAGCAGGCTGCCAAATAACACTGGAGCGTGTCTAATACCCGTGTCACACGAGCAAGCGAAAACTCTTACCTAAGCGCTCTTTTAGTGAGTTGAGACTTTTATTCAAAAGGAGTTGCATAGCAGACACACGGCGCTGGCGATCTCTTTTTAGAGTTTCCTTCGGAGGACGCTATGAAAAGCGCGGCGCTACATCTTGAAACAAAACCGGACAAAATAAAACCCATTAAACCGACGTAAAGCAGCATATAAATCAAATACGCCTGTTATTATATGCGGTTTATAGTAAATTTAGCTACAGTATGTTCACAAACGGTAAATTTAAAAAAAAAAAAAATTGCGCATCCGCATCGGTGGTTAGCGTCATCACGTGATATCTTAAACTGCACACCAGAGTGCCGTACAAAAAGTGCATTTTGCCCCTTGTTAATCTACGAATTATAAATATATTTGTTGAACTGCGCAAACCGTGGCACAAAATTAAACCGCTGCTTTCTTTCATTACTAGATGATAATCGCTGGGGACCACTACGAAGTTCGTCCGTGTGCTGTGCGATGTCAGCGCACGTTAAAGATCCCCAGGTGGTCAAAATTACTCTGTAGCCCTCGACTACGGCTCCCCTTTCTTTCTTTCTACTTTCACTCCCACTTTCCTCTTTTTCCATACGGCGCGGTTCAGGTGTCCACAGAGCAATTGTGACTGATACTGCGCCTTTCCCTTCCTGTGAACGAATTCAAATTTATTATTATTATTATTATTATTATTATTATTATTATTATTATTATTATTATTATTATTATTATTATTATTATTATTATTATTATACCAATCAAATATTGCCAAGCAGGATAAGGCGCATTCTTGCAATTTAAATCCTGTAAAGAACAATTCATGAAAATGAGTTAGACCATTCATACAAGCAGAAGCAAGCATTCTGCACGAACGCTCCTCTTCCATATCTAATAATATCAGAGATCAGAAACAACCACTACATACAGCTAGACTATCTCTTTTACTCTGAAGCTTCTCGAACGATCCAGCAGTTTTCACTGTTCTCAAAGGTGGAGAGACAGCAGTAACAGCATCGCTCTGTTCAAGTGACAGAATATGCAGCATTTAGATCAAATCTGTGAATGCCAATGCCAAATATTCGCTTTCTACTTATACAACCGTTTTTCATGGTTTCTTTAGCTTTATTACGGAATTTTTGTTATGGTTGGCTCAGGCATCAATATGGCCCCTATAGTTTTAATGAACTAACTTCAGCAATATTGACACATGCCATTCAAAGACGACGGAGAATTGTACGGGCGATTGGGAAACGACGACAAAAAGAGAGTGCTCAGTCCCGTGCTGACCTAACTGGTAGTCGGTGTTTCTGTTTCTCGGTGCCTTCTGTGTAATGCTCTGTTACAAGTCAGGTGGAGGCTTTGCCGGCTATCGATCCAGTCCTGCGTAAACAACCTATCACTACGGAGCTTACACCGGTATATCACCGCATCGGCCGCCACCTAAGTGGAGAGCCCCCTGCATTCGGGACCTTTCCGGCCACTACCAGGACGACGCAGCCTCAGACGGCTGTACAACATGCTGCAATGACATCTGAGAGGAGGCTTCCCAAGCACATCCTATCAGCCGCGAACACCTCCGTCTTTTCATGGCGATGTGTTCGAGCACGCCGAGGACTGGCTTGAGACCTACGAGCCAGTCGCTCGTTACAACGGGTGGACCGATAAGCGTATGCTCCAGAACGTGTACTTCACTCTTTAAGCGTCTGCGCGGACAAGGTTTGAAAACCATGAGGCTTTATTTTCTATCTTGGGAAGCCTTCTGTCGTGACTTGAAGGCCACTTTTTCTAGTGCCGACCGCCGGGAGCGAGCAGAAGATGCGCTACACTCCCGCAGTCAGCGCCAGAATGAGAGCGTGCGTATGTTCTTTGAGGACATGACACGCATCTTCAAGCGCGCAGATCCGCAAATACCGGAAGAGAAGAAGCTGCGCCACCTGATACGGGACGTTAAGCAAGACCTTTTCGCGGGACCGGTGCGCAGCCCATCGCGCACTGTAGCGGAGTTGCTCAGCGAGGCTACCACCATGGAGACAACGCTGCCACACCGAGTCCGTCAATACCACCGCGACGTCAAAAGCACTGCATCCGACGCACTCCCTATGCATTTTGGCAGAGACATGGGCTCATTACGCAACCTCACCCGTTTTGTCGTGCGAGAGGAACTTGAAGCCTTCCGGATACCTGCCAACACATCTTTTCCTTCACTGGCGGAAGTCGTCCGAGACGAGGTTCACATGGCAACTGAGCAAGTGCCTGACGTTCCCCATCAGTTAGACGTGAGACCTATATACGCGTCCGTCCTACATAAGTCTCCTCCCCCGCCGGACCATGGTGTCAATGCCGCAACTCCAGCAATAGAGCCGCAGGGTCCTCGCATAGGAGACCTTGCATGAAGCCGAATGGGGCCTCGCTATTCCCCTCTGCCATCCTACCAGCGACCGCGTAAAAATCGAGCATAGCGGACCCGGAACCATCGGCCCCTCCGCTATCATTGTGATGAAGCAGGTCACCTCCACCGGACGTGCCCGTACCTCCTTGTCGACATGCGGGGTTTTGCACCGAACGATCCCTGCCCTCGGAATCACAAACGGCTTGCTGAGATCGCTAGCAAACTTACAGCGCCACAGTATCCCAGCACGTCCGGTTACCAAAAGCGTCGGTCTACGTCCCCGACAAGCTACCGATCACCAAGCCCCAACCATTCCAGACGTCGCTCTCCAAGCCCGCGCCGGGAAAACTAATACCAGCAGCCTTCGTAGGCAGGGTCGCTAATGTCGGGAAATGTGAAGATCCTCCGTCATCGTCAGACCGATCGGACGAGAGTTTTCTGTTGGCAGGTAGCGACAGCATCCGACGTGCTACCTTCGATCGGTACAACAACATTTCACTTGGGACATGTTGCGACAGCATCCGAGATACTACCTCCGATTTGTGCATAACAAAGGAGTTCATGCCACCGCGTTACTCGACACTGGTGCCAATTATTCAGTAATGAGTCATGGTCTCCCTCGACAATATGGTAAAGTTTTGACGCATTGGTCCGGCCCGAAAAATCACACAGCGGGAAGTCACTTGATTGCCCCTGCAGGCAAGTGCACAGCGCGGGTCAGCATCCGTGTTTTTTTTGTATGTCGAAGAATTCGTCGTACTTCCTGAGGGTTTGAAAGACTTGATTCTTGGCCTAGACTTTCTGCAGACCCACGGCACTGTCATTGACTTGAAAGAAGCGTGTGTGACATTTTCGACCAAATGGGCCGTGGCGCGGATTCAGCACGAGGATCCGGGACTGAACGCCTTGCTTTTAGTTGACGATGACGTGAGGGTATCGGCACCGTCTAGTGTCCTGGCTTTTATGAGGCATTACTCATTTCACGATTACGAGGGCATCGCGGATGGGCAACCTCCCGCTTCTACTCGAGAAGGAATTGGCCATTGCTCGAAGACTAGTGCAACTCCAGAGCGGTTCTGCTACTGTCCTCTTGACTAATTTTGGCTAAGGAGATGCGGCACCTCGCCAAGGAGAGGGCCGTTCCCTTCCTTCATGACGTTACTGCCTTGCCTCATTTATGTACCACCGGGGCCAACCCTCAAGAAGAAGCCGCATCTTGTCAGGCTCTTCAAACCGTTAAAATTAGCCCGGACTTGACGCCTGATCAGAGGAATCTTTCCTCGGCTCTTCAGACCGATTTCGCAGACTGGTTAGCCACGGGCTCCAAGGTCGGCTGTACTCCTGTCGCCAAGCACCGCATCATCACCGATGAGTCCACGTTGCCGGTATGCCAGCGCCCGTACCGGGTAGGAACGTGAAGCCGATAAAAAGGCAAGTGGATGAAATGCTTGCGGATTTTGTGATCCAGCCTTCGACGAGCCCATGGGCGTCGCCAGTGGTCCTTGTCAAAAAGAAAGGTCGCATGTTGAGATTCTGCGCCGATTGCCGAAAGCTAAATACGTGACCAAATAGGACGTCTATCCGCTCCCCAGGATCGATGAAGCCCTCGACCGACTACGCAACGCCAGGTACTTCTCCTCATTAGACCTCAAAAAAGTGGATACTGGCCGATCGAGGTGGATCACAAAGACAGAGAGAAGACTGCATTTGTGACGCCCGATGGTGTATACGAGTTTAAGGTGCTTCCGTTTGGTCTTTGCACTGCGCCGGCCACGTTCCAACGTGTGATGGACACGGTTTTGTCAGGAATGAAGTGGCAGTCGTGCTTGGTGTACTTAGGTGATGTTATTTTCTCGCCTACTTTCGAGCAACACCTGAACCGGTTGCGCATTGTGCTTCAAGCACTCAAAAGCGCCCAACTAACGATCAAGCCTGAGAAATGCCACTTCACTTTCAAGGAACTACGTTTTCTCGGCCATGTTGTTACTGCACAGAGCGTCCTCCCTGATCCGGGCAAGACTACCACAGTGTCAAGTTTTCCACACCCCATCAACAAAAAGATACTTCAGCGATTTCTGGGTCTTTGTTCTTACTACCGACGCTTCGTTCGCGATTTTTCCTTGATAGCTGAACCGCTGACAGCGCTAACCAGAGAAGACAAAACCTTTCTGTGGGGAGGCGATCAAGACCAAGCCTTCCAGGAGCTTCGAAGTCGTTTACACAGACCCCCAATACTGACCCATTTCAATGAAGATGCCGCAACCGACGTACATACTGATGCAAGCAACGTGGCCTCTGGGTGGTGCTCATCCAGTGCCAAGACGGAATAGAACAGGTTATCGAGTATGCGATCCGAACACTCTGACGATCGGAGGCGAAGTGTTCGACCACAGAAGTATTCGTCTTGCGGTAATCTGGTCCATCAGCAGGGTTTGCTCGTACAGCTTGAAGCAAAATTTAATATAATTCTGCGATCGATACCCAACATGCGAACGTAATATCTTATTGTACATCAACCCCAACAACCTTAATGCTGAGGAACCAACACTGAGCTGAAAGCCAGTGCATTATTTCTCTTTACCACTGCTTGCTCAGACATGCAGTTCCAAAGCAACATACCATGCAAGCCACTCAAACTTTTCAGTTTATCGATCAAACAGCTGTTCCCAATAAGTTATTGTTTGGTTGGTTGGTTGGTTTTGTGGGGTTTAACGTCCCAAAGCGACTCAGGCTATGAGAGACGCCGTAGTGGAGGACTCCGGAAATTTCGACCACCTGGGGTTCTTTAACGTGCACTGACATCGCACAGCACACGGGCGCCTTGCTTTTCGCCTCCACGGAAAAGCGGCCGCCGAGGCCGGGATTCGATCCCGCGCCCTTGGGAACAGTAGTCGAGCGCCGTAACCACTGCGCCACCCCGGCGGGGTTATTGTTTGAGCCTTAGCATTTTTAATTGAATTAAAGTCTGTTTATACGTCACTCAAGGCCGGAATTGCAGTTCAAATAGTTCAGACCATCTGAGTCACGGTGCAAAGTGGGCTTATGTTCTTGCGGCAGTCCACTATATATACAGTCTCAACTCCTTTGCATGTTTTAGGCTCGTGTTATCGACAATGCTCAAGATACGAAGTCCATAAGTGCCGCTCTTAATCAAGCCAATGGCAGAGCTGTACAACCACCATTAGGTGTGCGTTAGCTAGCAAATGACTCCTGTCGTGTACTGAAATTACACGAAAAGTCTGCAGTAAGGGTTTTTTCATGCAAAGGAAGTAACGACAGTTGTGGCGTAGTCGACGAACCTAGGGGCGGAATCTTGAAGACAGAGCGCAAAAAAGTCGGGGACAACTAACACAGATGTAGACAGGACAGGCGCTAACTGACAACTTTTCGGAAGCTTGCGCATTTTTATCAAACGAGTTTACGACAGCGACAAGCTGCATGCTGAAATCGAGTCCAATTATAGACGGTATGCACGTGACGTCATCCGCCAGAGGCGCTAGCAGCCGGCGCAGCATTCGCCGTATGCGTGGTCGTGTGTGCGGAAGCCGCACCCATCCGCAGTATTCAACTCGTGATCCGTGGGGTAGACCTTTCGCGTCTAGACGGAATTTCTGCTTGCACCAGCGAAAACCACGTGAGAGAGTGGATACACCCGAGGACTTCGTGGAACAAGAAAAAAGACAGTCTCGACGAAATTTCTGACTTTTTGAAAACAACGGCTCATACGACCGCGGTAACTTCGTCGAGGTGCGCCGCGTACTAGAAGACCACTTATTCGCGTTGCATTCTCCGACATCGGTGCCTGCCTTCTGAAATGCGGTCTTAAGCTCTGCGACAGGTGAAGAAATTAAAACAGACTAAGCCATGAAAGTTTTAATTTTTGGCAAGTGAGCGAGGCCAGGAGCCACACGTACATGAGGATGTCGATGCCTGGCGTGCTATTTTTAGAGGTGAGCAAATTGCGATGTGTCTGTTCGCTTAGCTAACGCTGCCACCTCCTCTGATTTGACATGTTACAACTGTATCAAGCGTTGTCGCTGCACATAGCGTGGTTACAAACCTAGGTTTCGTGAGTTATGTGCATTTCAAGCAGAGCAACGTTGCCGATACTGAATTTGTTGAACATGCTGTCTGGGTGTGCCGTTTCTGCTGCGAGCGCGTGAATAAATTTTTTTTGCTCTACCTTCTGTAATCTAAATTAAGCTATTGAATTGATTGGCTTCACTATTGGAACAATGGCTGTGCAAGCTTCCATCAGCAGTTTGCAAACCTCCGCCACTAGAAATGTGCGTTTCGCGGCAATGCCAGTTTTGGAATTGGGGCATTTAATGTGCTCGCTGTCTATTCAAGATTTGTTCTGCCTTAGTAACAGCTAACAACGGGTTTAATGAGCTGCAAGTCGATTTGCGTGCAATGGGTAGCCGGCCACTTTTGCTGTCAAGCTGTTGCACGGGTGAATGCCTAGTTGCAACACCGAAAATGTAGTGCTATGTCCCGGAGCAATAAAATACCTCAGCAGACTTCATCCGCATAAGGGGCTCCACAACGATAAGTGGATGTGGACGTATTTAACAGCTTGATAAAACTTTACGGGCCACTTCCAATATATGCGGGGCACCTGACAGCGAACCTGATACTGCGCGAGACGATGCGTGTCGATGCCACCGGCGACCTTCGATATGGAGGACGAGGCGGGACGAAGCTCACGCAATCAGGTAGTACGGCCTCGGTGAATATCTCCTATAAGCGGATTTGTCACCTCTTTCCCCAGCTTTTCAAACGACGGCAGCATGTCTTTTGGAGAACAGGGTGAACGAAAAATTGGCAAGCAGTATAAAATCCACACGCTATCTCGCATGCTCTCTGTAAACAAATGACAGCATGCGAAGTAACGGAATGTCCTAACTGGAGTGTAGTGACAAACGTAAGAGAAAACTGCCAGAACGCTCGGCCGGCCATACTCACGAGGGCAGGTTACTGGGGGCACCGCTGGATGAGCCGAACGACAATCTGGGCTTCATCTTCTTTCTTTTTCCCCGCTTCGCCGCAGCAGTAGACATGGCGTGCTGCATTCGCCACTGCAACGTCAGCTCACAGCAAATCGAAACAATGAGTTCAATACTTTTTCTGCGATTCTACGCGGCAGCAAGGACAAAAATAAGAGCTTGAGGCGCTCATGCATGGCTCTCGTCCAATGAAATATGTGTCAGACGACCAAAGCAGCCACGGCCGAGAACAGCAAGGAAGCAGGCCCCTGACTAAGCGCCAAAGCAGTGTTCTTTACTTTTCGATTGCGCCGCTCAGCGTGACCACGTTTCATAACATTCCGGAGGAGAAGCACAAGCGTGGGGGATGAATGGGAAATAACTCACCCGGTCCTAGCAGGGCTTCGACGGCAGAAATCGGGCTTTCTCGAGCTAGACGAACGCTGACTAGATTCTGAAAGCCTACGTGGAACAAGGTCTCGAGAGGCGCGGTCACGTGGTCAACAAAGCGGGTACTATCCGCATCGCACGCGTCTCATCAAGCGCCGCTAAGCAGCAGCCGACCAATCATATGACGCCGCGTTGAAGCGGAGAACGCTGTAGGCTCTTCTTCTTCTGCCTTGATATTTGGCACACACCCACAAGGTGGATTGGCCAGGGCTCAGTGTGGACTGCCAAATGTCCTACACAAATTGAATTAGTGTAATAAAGTAATTAACAACTAACCAAAAACATAAGATTTAAGATCACAAAAGTTATTGAAAGAAAAAATATGAAGCAAAAATTTGGAATTTTGTAAATTTGGAATATAATTAGCAAGGGAATCTGTCCGTACTGTGATGTAGTTATGTAAGTACTGACAAGTTTCAGGCAACGCCAATCCTTTCGCACTCGCACCGAAGGAGACTAGAAGCGGGACCGACAACCTAAATCCCAAGCGTGCTATTGGAGTTTCTAAATGCACCCTCCTCTGATGTGAAAACCTTCGGCAAGCGAGAGGGAAGTGACCAATGGTTTCAATCTCACCGTAAGCCTCACAAAGGTTTGTGGGGCTGATCCTGCATTTAATAAATAAAGATTTAGGCGAGGAAGGCTGCATCTCAGGAGAGTCATCGTTACCTCACACTGCCGTGATTTACATGCTCGAACTTTCCATGAGTATATGAGATGTTGGTATTCGGCTGTAGGTAGCAAAGGATCATTGCATGAAGTGGCTAGGTATTGATATCGCTGGAAACGGGACATTCCAAAAACGGTGATATTAGGGATGGTACATGAAACAGATGCATCAAGAGCTGATTTATCCAGGAAATCTGCCGCTTCGTTCTGGAAAATACCGCTGTGACCAAGGATCTAGATGAAGCGTATTTCTTTCACCCACCCCGGTATGAAATACTTTAGTGAGCGGCTCAACAGAGCATCCCGTGCTGGCTCCACTGACAACAAAACAGAAAGAGACTCTGATGGAAAAATTATTTTTGATTGACTGCAGGGAATTTTTAGTAGTGCTAGCCCAATTGCCATAAACTCTGCTAGAAACTTCGGTGTGTAATCCGGGACACACACCGAAAAACTCCAGGAAAGAGACTGAAAAAATTCTAATCGCTGCTTTGTGCGCAATCACAGACGCATTAGTGGATATTACAGTGTGATCAGGGAACTTTTCAAGGTGTTCACATAGGAGACTGGATATTAGACTTGAGGGTAATTGCTTCACATTAGATGTAAATATAGAACCATAATTTATATCCACAAAAGACCTTGAGCAACCAATAGGAGATATAGAAGCCAGGCCCATACCAATGTTTGCTAAAATGCTCTGCGTGAAAATAACCTGGGGCATGCAGACCCTTGGCCACTGGTGAGTGAGGCTCGCGTCGCGCCCTCCCTTACGCCTTTGTTTTCCTTTCTTCGCCGCCGTTTGCTATCCAACGTGGATGGTAGCATATCTTGAGCTCATTTAGAAGCTTATAAGCTTTTGCGCTTCCCTGCCTCGCAAAAATGCATTCACAAAGCCGCTCGACATATCATACCTCAATCCAGGCAGGAGCTTAACCTACCAGTCACTGCAAGTCTGGAAGGCCTAGCTTTTAGAAGCCCATCTTGATCCTTTTCTGAGCTTTTAATGTGGTTATCTTTTAACAACGAGAAACAGCTTGAAGAACCGTAAAGAAGTGATAAGCTACACTCCCACCCCTCCTAATTCCCAATTACCCAAACCGCGGCCGAGAGTCATCCCTTCAATCAAATAAAGGCTTTATTCATTCATTATCATTTATCTCTGTCATGTCAGCTGCCGCATCTCGCTGCACTTTCTACATCGCATGCTTATATTTATTTTGAAGATATTTTAATTTTTGTCATCATCTTACTCTTCGTATGTCTCTGCAGTTCTTATGTCTATTCTATTCGCATTAGCTCTGAGTTGAAAGCGTCGTGCGCAATGACATGCTTGGCCAAGTCGGCTAAGAATAGACACTGTTCAACACCAAGAGTTGCCTTAAATTGGCTGTCAAATTTTCTGCTAAACTAAATTTCCTTAACAGTTTCAGGGCCGATTTTTCTTTCGCCGACTTGGCCGAGTATCGTTCAGTCTTCGTCGTCTTGGACCTTGTCTTTCGTGTCTACGAGAAGAAAAGAAAATCGAAATACGCGCCAAGCATGCGTCAAAGTGACGTCATGCTTTTTGTTTGATTTTTTATAATATTTAGAACCATTCGCAGAGGGCGTGGCGGTGAAAAAAAAACTCATGTCTCCCTCAGTTTGTCCTCATGAGGTCTACGGAAGTTTCGCAACCATGGGATCTACCTTGGTAAGAAAATGGTCAGCAGTAATACCAACTCTAGATATTTATCCTTAGATCTTGGTCTTTTTTTTCAGGGATTTGCATCTTTTTGTGAAACCCAGCAAATTTGAAATGCCGTGGAATCGCCAAGGCCCATCGCATGGTCGCGCAACTTGAACAAAACGGGGACAGAAACCCATTGCCAGCGACATCAATCGCTTTGAAGGACTTCGAATGAGGTTGTAAAAATTTTAACTGCTGAGTAACAAACCAAATAACATTTTTACGTTCATATTTTAATAAACTTTAGCTGCTAGATATCTTTAAAAGGACGCGGCATTGTTATTGTGGACAAATTTTAGTGCATCACATTTTTTAGCGGCCTTTCTTGCTCTTGTAAACCCGGTGGAAATCTTACAGAACATGATGGGCTGGCGTAAGGGAAGAAAGCGGTTCAACGGTGTCTTCATTGTATCGTCACACGGATGGAGGAAACGTATCGTCACGTCGTCTTCTTGCCATTTGAAAGCAGCACACAAAATGAACGTAATTTCTACTGTGTCAGACGTAGGCACGCGTCATTGTGTTGGCTGCGGTAAAGCTTATATCATGCAAAGCTTCTCGGACGGTGTTGCGTGAGCGTTTTTCAGGAGAGACGTTCCGTCGCTGCAAGTGGCGGCATGCTCTGCTCGAATGGCCTGGCTTCGATGGGGGGGGGGGGGAGTGAAAGGAGGTGAAAGGGGCTGATCCTGGCCCTGATGGGGCTGGGACAGGTAGGTCACCGCCTCTTGCGGCGGGGGCTAGCCTGCCTCCGAATTTGATCTCTTGTAGGCCGTCATTGCACTCGCCACTGCACGAATAGAACTTTAAATAAAGTGCATGAGTTCTAAGTGAATTGTCAACATCGAATAGTAATAGAAGTGTTCAATAGTGTTTTTTAATGTTCACTTTCCTATTATTGCTCTTATTCATGAGCTTACAAGGTTGATTATTACCGGCCTGAAAAATGCGTACTATGCATGCGATATACGGGTAGCGGAGAGGTTCAGTGAATGTATTCATGCAAAACGAGCATGAAAGAACAAACACGGAGAAGAAAACAGTACAACGCAAATATTTGTGTTGGGCTGTCTTCTCTTTCGTGTTTATTCTTTCGCGCTCGTTCAGCATGAAAACCTACCATCTCGCCCAACTTCTCACGTTATCGGTCATTGTGTCTACTCGGTTTTCACCTCAGATGTTATGCAGTCTGGCACGTATTTCTTTCACTTGCTTCTAATGCATATTGCAGCTTCCTGTACTGGCCCCCGTTCTGCCACGAGGAACATCTCCAGCCTCGAAAGAAGTGCCAGCTGCTTCAAGAGCGCCTCCAGAAACTTCAGCATTGCGCACAACGTCGTCACCAGAGGACCTTGACCAAGATAGTAAATGATATAAGCACGTATATAACGTCATGTAGTTGCTGCATTGGTTGAAGCTCAGCTGCGTTAAACGCTGTGGTTGCGTTTGCAGCAGCTGCAACAAAGCATTTACCAGGGAACTTCACTATCATTCTAAAAGGGCAATAGATAATTTGATTTCATGAGAACATAAGTCAGGACACTGCAACTCTGGTTGAAGGTGTGTTCTCTTGAAAATAAGTTTTTCCTTAATTATTTGAACTAGTATAAGCAAAGAGCTGCGTTTTCGGCACCCAGGCGTGCATGCACTCTAATGTTTGACGAGATGTACACTCAGAAAAAGTCCTGAAACACACCTTTCGATACGTTTCAAGGCCTGGTGGAATACTCTACCATGCAAGGGTGGTATCTTTGCGATAAGGCACTGGTGTTCATGGTTAGAGGCATTGGAACGTAATGGGAACATGTTTTTGCTTTTTTTTCCTGTGAATGCCTTTCTACAGCTTTTTTGAGAGACGTGTCTATAAACAATATCGGTCGAGCCCTTTCTTTCTTTGATCATCTTTGATGAAAAAGTAGAACATTCTTGGCATTGTGCCACGGTGCTGTATATGATGAATCGTTTTCCTTCCTTCTCCATATGAGTTCGGCTTCATTGGTTTGCCAGGCAGAGGAAGGCTAAGTTTCTATGGAAGTTTCGCTACCATAAGATCTACCTTGGAATCGCTACTTTAATCGGCTTCATGGTAGGCTTATGTGATAGTATTGCGTTTCGAACACAATGCTACTTGAAAAAAAGCTATACTGCCCCTTTTTTTGGTGCCCTGCAGGGCTGAGGGGGTTTTGAAAAAAAAAGGAACATGCACACAATTGAGCGCATTTTTTTGTTGTCCACGCATATATGCTAGAAGGCTTTCAGCGTGCTATCCAACCAAAAAAAAATTACGGCCGATTTGCATAGTTCTTCAAATGCGAAGTAGGTGCGCGTAGCACTGCTTAGCCGTTGTACTTCAGCACGTCAAGCACGGCGAACCCGCGCCGCAGTGCCTGATGGCCCGGCATCATTCATTGCGACGCGAGGCAAACGCGCTACGCAGCCGCGTTTTCAGCTTGTCTTAAACCATCTTCAGAAATGAACGATAACAGGCACAATGCACCTCTTTACAATGCACTTTTCTCTGCGGCCGGAAGGTATGGGGTAGGATTATAGGGGGAGAGAAAGAGAGAGCTAAACGTGCTTGAAAGCGAGCGCCAGCTAAGACGCGGAGGTGAGCACAAGCACCTTCACGATGTGGCGAACAGCTCGGAGCCGAGATTCAGGAAGCACCGCGCGTGAACGTCTGCTGTCCGTGAAGGCTGGCTGAGAAGAGTGACTCATGCGAGGGGAGAGATTCCGAAGTTGAGGACGCGCGAGCGACACGCGACTGCTTACCCCGGAATAACACACACTGGTGAAACGCTGCCCATTGGCAGCTGCCATACCCGCAACAGACACGCCTCTCTCTCACTGGCTTAAGGCCGCTGTACGGTTGCTTTTTAGACCCGCTCCTCACGCATGCGGCCGCACCGAGACGACCGGTTCGGTGGGGCATACAATAGCGCACACCTTCGTCCGCAGAAAAGTTGACTCAATCTCAACTTTTTGCCCGCACGTGCTGATCAGCAAGGCGACCGGATTGCAGCTATTGGTTGCGCTGTAGGCGACGTCTCTGGCTCCTCCTCCTCGATCTTGCCATGCAACATGGCCGCCAGCGGTGTGAAGCGAAGCGAAGAGCGAAGCGTAGATGGTAGTTGTTGCTCTGCCGCAAAAACCAATATACTCAGCGCGCATTGCTAATACTAGTGTTCATATCGACTGTGATTTCCCCTCAAGTCGGATCATATGCGCCACTGTTATCTGCGCTGAGCTGAAGGCAGTGATCTTCCAACCGGCGAAGTGTACTAGGTCGCACCGGTGTCACGATGTTTTTGTAATTATCGCTAGCCACGAGGATCTTCACGGCCGACAGCCAGCAACAGTAGTTCACGGTGATTTTCATGCGCACGAATCGGCTCCTCAGCGCATCGAAAAGTGCCCGTGCATTTGTTGCGAAAGTGCTTACGACTTGAGCGACTGCCACCTATCAAGGAAGAGGACTGTCCATGTTTGCAAAGTTCGTCACACACTGTGTTTTCCTAATGCTGAAATTAACTTGCTGACAGCTAGTCTGGCACCCGTTCCGCTGGTCGCAGTGACCGCAACAGAAACGAGCACACGACGTTGTTTCCGCGATGTGTCGATCGCCCGTGTTGATCGCGGTCCGTGTATGTGCTGTGCTTGCCGAGCCCTGCCCATGCGAGCGCCGAACCCTTCGACGACGTTAGCTGCACGGCTTTCGGGCTACTAATATGCCACTATTCCGCGGTTTGCGCTTTGTGCTGATATGGGTGCTTGACGGCACTGTGCAAACTGTGAAAATATCGTGCACTTTCACGGCAGCTGTCACTTTGAGAGTACCTTCCTGTTTATTTTTATTTCCTGCTAGCTATGTGCACCTGTCTGCACTAAGTATCTGTGCGATGAATCGGTTGACTGAACACTTCTGTATGTGATGGGCTAAACACTTTATCACCACATCAGGTATTAAAAAAAACATTTAGACGCAATGCCAAAAAAGTACAGTACGGCGGGAGGTTATGCTTATGAAAAAAAGGCACACCATATGCAACTGTGCCTCATGATATGGACACTTTGGTGTACCTAAGGCATGTTGAGCATGAAAACATATTTGGTTAAAAAGAAAGAAAACAATTGAAGAAATTATTGTGATTACAGTCTTTCTTCCTGCATAATTTGGGTGAGTTAAGTTCATTGACCAACTGCTTAGACAAATGATGTATATAGGGTTTATACTGACATGATGCTGTATGGGGTTGCACAGATTACATCCCATACTTGTTGCTTTGACAGCTCTACTCGCGCCAGACCGCATGCCAACTCAGTTTCATTGGTATTAAATATCTATTCAGCTGCATTTCTTTGCTAAGGGGTACCAATTGTGATATTTCCGATGGCATCAAAATCAGATGTCGTCGATTCTCATGCCCGTGACTATTTGCTGCTTACATTTTGCTGTGAAGCCCATGATTACTTTCCTACTGAATGATATCAATGATGTACGTGTGTGAACCTAACAACAATGTAGGATGCATTACAGATTTTTTTAGTCCTTGTTACATTTGTTGCTCGCCTAAACTTTTTTGCAATTTGCAAAGTGATCAACTGGGTTTTCTCACATATAAGTTTACATTTGCTGTATGGCCACCACTGTGCATGGTCTCATACCACATTTGCAAAGAATAATTACCTTATATTTTCATCGTGTGTTAAGCATTATCACATGGGTATTGGTTCTATGACGCAGATGTTGATCTACCATGAAAGCTCTGAGGCATGGATGTAACACCTGACTTGTTGACACTGAGGTCACATGTAACTTAATCTGAATTCATTCCTTTTCTGCTTGGATTGGATTTGCTGTTTGCATTCACAGATTCACTACTCTGCTTTGCATCTACGCAGAGTGTTACCTTAGCTTTGCAGGATAAGGTCATAACAGAACGGTTACAATCTAAGTGGGCAGCTTAATTCATTTTGTGCGATGACTAGCAAATGAGCTGCCAAGCCCTGCAGTGGTGACTAAATGCTAACTATTTCAACATAAGAAAGAGTGATTTGGGAAGCAGAGTGTGTGAGCTGAAGGTCTCAGTGTGCTTCACAATTCATGAATTCACGAAAATATTGTACACAGTGCAATGAACCGTATGATGGCAGTTTCACAGAGTAACAGCCATGTAATTCAGACTGTTTTGCTTTCTTACGTAAATACGAAGAGCCTTAAAAGCCCTCACACACTATAATATAAACCTCGGTACCACAGTGGCAGTTTTGTTTGCAAGCATTTCTGTGCTTATTAATAAAAAATACATGGGTCACAAAAATACATTTTAACGAGCTGTAGCTGTATATGTGAACTTATTTCTTTTTTAGTTACAGTAATGACACAAACAGCCAGGCTGTGTGTGTTTAAACTGTGGGACTAAAGAAGGACATTTCTCTTTAGAAAGTGTGCAAGATAGTTACAACACTGTGTTTCATAGAACAAAAATTTGTTCAGCGGAAAATATGTCGGCTTAACTTGCTTTTAAAACTTTTACACAGCACACTGAAATGGGTCTTGTGGAGCTGGCAAAAACACTGCTAAAGGACAAGAACAGTAGGAAAGGATAAATGCAATTGTACTATGTAGCAATTCTTGTTCTCCTTGTTTCTTCATGCAGTTTCCTCTTTTCTTTTCCCACAAGCTATCCCCACAGTGCACTGGGATCAAGCCCTTTAGAATTTACTCAAAGTCGCGACAGGAGAAAGTACAGGAAGCAGTGTGTATGTGTACTTGTAATGCACATTCTACTTAGCCATCTCATATACATTGTCCTCAAAGTCCCCGCTGGGGTGGCTTTGTGGTTACGGCGCTGGACTGCTGTTCCCAAGGATGTGGGATCGAATCCCGGCTTTGGCAGCCGCTTTTGGAAGGAGGCGAAAAGAAAGGCACCCGTGTGCTGTGCGATACCAGTGCACGTTACAGAACCCCAGGTGGTCTCAATTTCTGGAGTCCTCCTCTACGGCATCTCTCATAGCCCAAATTGCTTTGGGATGTCAAACCCCACAAACCAAATCAAACCATGGGCCTCAAAGTGCTGCTTATTCTCATCATGATCCCAGAAGCATGCACCCCCTTAAAATACAAAGCATCTGATAAGAGACTACAAGACAGCTTCCGCCATATCAGTTAAAACCACAGCTGCGTCACGACTGTTTCATTCGAAGATGACCACAAGAGATGCCAGCAAACCATGCATACCAAGTATCCCGGCTAAATTTAATCAAACCTTAAATTAGGTAGAGTGGTCTAGGCTAGTGAAACAAACCGAGAACTATTCAGAGTTGATTGCCCTTGTCTCCAGTGGCTTTCCATTTGCCATGGTTTTTCTTCAAGTAGTAAAAACTAATTAGTGACATTTATTAGCCCCAGGAGCAAAGCATCAGTTCTAAAGTTGTAGATAGGGCTGAAAAAGAGCTACCCGCAATGTTTGCTTCATGGTATGATTTCCATAGCTGGCTTCCAAATCGAGCTACCATATGACAAAAGCCGATTATGTTGTCTTTACCACGTTTCGGGACTTTGTAGAGGAATTGCTGTCATGCAGATACTTCATTTATTGTGGTTTTGCCGTTCAAGACAGAGAAAAAAAAATATGCAAAATAGAAGGCACCTTGGTGCAAACTTTTCTGTCAGCTGTTTTGGACGACAGTTTACTGCTTGCTTATTGATACTAATTGTTCTTGAAGCCAATAATTTAAATATTATCTATATAGCCTTAATCATTATAAGATTAAGTAATGAAACATCAGCCTAGGCCAGGCAACACTGTGTTTCATGGAACAAAAATTTTTTCAGCGGAAAATATGTCGGCTTAACTTGCTCTTAAAACTTTTACACAACACTTTGAAAAAGGTCTTGTGCAGCTGGCAAAAACTATGCTGAAGGACAAAGACAGTAGGAAAGAATAAATGCCATTGTACTAAGTAGCAATTCTTGTTCTTGTTTCTTCATGCAGGTTCCTCTTTTCTTTTTCCACAAGCTATCCCTACAGTGCACTCGGATCAAGCTTTTTAGAGTTTACGCAAAATGGCAACAGGACAAAGTACGGGAAGCATGCGTATGTGTACTTGTTAAGCACACTGTAGTTACCCACCTCATATACATTGCCCTCAAAGTGCTGCTTATTCTCACTCATGACCTCAAAAGCATGCACCCCCTTCCAATACAAAGCATCTGATAAGAGACTACACGACTATTTGAGCATTGCATATGACACACACGTCATTTATACTGACTCTGCTTATGTAGTCTCAATGCATTACCAACCTGCATAAAGAATAGATTAGATTGGCAGTTAAGGATGACACTTCATTTCATATTGAGCACAATGTATAGTCTCAATGCATTCCCAACCTGTATAAAGAAAGTGTTACATTGGCAATGAAAGATGGCACTGTTTCATATTGGGCACAATGTATGTTGTACAGTAGATTTCTAGAGATAGCTTGAATCCATGTAACAGCAATGACAAATGCAATATACATTCTTCACATCACTGAAGAGGCATATTGAACAAAATTCTAAACAGTAATGTTGATGAAGGCAGTTTTTGAGGCCTCTCTCTAGAGTGGAAGCAGATGCTGGAAGCAAAGGTTCTGTCGTAAATGAAAAGGTTGCAGAATTTCTGCTAGTTTGTTCAAGAGAACATTGTTACATGTTGTTGTATGTGTTTCTAATGTTCAATGTGATCAAAGTGGACATCTGTTTTCTTTGCATAGTAACCTTAAAACTACACCTAAAGTAAATATGACCTGGCAGAGCATGACATGGTCCATGACATGCAGAACATGTTAATACAATATGTGCAGAGTAATCAATCTTTTGCATATCACGTGGTGGTAGCCCCAGGGTTTGGTTCTAGGGGGAGCAAAAGGCTTCCTTTTAACCAAAAAAGAATAGCAACAATTTCCTTGTTTACTTTTTATTTGTCAAACAATACCATGATCTTTGTTGTTGAGCAATAAATGGCAAACAAAGTAAATGTTTTAACCTTACTCATGCTTTGCATACAACAGTTCTGTGGGCAATATTCATATATAATCATTTTTATATTTAGCTTAGAATATTATAGCTTGAATAATAGTGTTCTGCTTCCAAGGTCTTTATATCTTGATTTAAAAAATGACCAGTGGAATATTTTACTTGCTAGAAGGCTTCAGGGGGGGGGGAATCTCATTTAGCTTCCACGGCCGCATCACGACTGTTTCACTTGAAGCTGGCCCCAAGAGGAAAGCTTACCAGTCTTTATGCCAGCAAATCATGCATACCAGTATCCCTGCTGAATTTAATCAAACTTTAAATTAGGTAGAGTGGTCTAAGCTAGTGAAACCAACAAAGAACTACTATTCAGTTTTTTTTTAAGTCGATATTTATTGCCTCAGGGCATCAGTAGGTTATGAGATGAAGGATGAATAAATGATTAAATGAATGGAAAAATGTTGGCTGATTTTATGAAGTCCAGAAGTGAGCGATGATGAGGTCCCTGCGTCCAAGTGACGTATGAGGCAGGATTGGTTGCTGAAAGGCCAGCTATTCTCAGGTGCCGGATTCGTGTTGGCTTGAGTGCTGGGCAGTCCCACAGCAAGTGGTGGATGTCGGCCTCGACATCTTCGTTGTTACAGATCGGGCATCCTGGGCGAGGATATAAGTGTTGGAAGTATGACCACGTCCTAGTTACAGCTGGTGTAAGGGCAACACCGACCCGGATCCTCCTAAGCGCAACCTCCTCTGCACGGGTGAGACCGCGGGGAAGGGATATCGCACACGGAGGGATAAGTGCACGTGTGCGGCGCCGGAAGTGCTCCTTTCTTGACAAAAGGAGGGTAGCGTCGTCGACTTCGAGAAGCCGTGGGATTGATGCGTCTTGGTTCACCAGGCGGGTTGCAAAATCAGCTTGACTTTGGGAAGGCAGCAGATCCCGTGGGACCCACTCAATGCGTATTGATTGTGGGATGCGCGCTGCAAGCTGGTGGATGTCCTGGCAAATTTTAGGGCAGCGGCTGACACGTCGGAGCAGACGTACTGCTTGAAGTGCGTCAGTGCGGATGACAATATGGGCTGTAGGGAGCATGGTTATAGAAGTCCCGGAGCAGAGTGCCTCCTGAACTGCCACAAGCTCAGCGCAGAAAGATGTAAGTGGTTCCGAAAGCTGAAACGTAGATGTCTGATTCAGGCTAGGTCTCCGTGGACAGTGGATTGCCGTTTTGGCTTCACAGCCTTGCAGGCTTCCATCTACGTAAACTACTATGGAATCTTGAGGCAGGTTAGTATCTTGCTCTTCAAATCTCTGGCGTAGCAACGATGCAGAGTTGGCAGACGTCGGTCTGCGGATGTCAGTTGGCTTGTTGTCTCCTAACTGTATAAATTTCCAGGGCGGGAGAACTGGCGCAGGTGGCTGAAGAATAATGTGTGACGTTGCATACTCCCTCAGTGCTTGCGTGGAATGTGACAAAGTGGCCTTGAGTCTGCGAGCATCTCGGCGCTGCTGCACCAGTTCATCGATGGTATTGAGCTGCGCATTCTCCTGTAACGCTACGACCGGTGTGATTCGTGGAAGGCATGTTATGGTCCTCATAGCTTCTCGATTTACGGCTTTAAGGCGATCCCATTGCGCCCTTGTAAGATGCTGGAACTGGGCCTGATAAACAATACGGGGCTGCAGAACCGCCCTCACTAACTGGCGTGCAACAGACGAGCCAGCGCCACCAGTTTTAGGGGCAATTCGTCTTATTAAACTTATAGTTTGAAGTGCTTGCTTTTTTGCCTGAGAGAGCCAAGCAGTCGCTGATCCTGACTGGTGAATTGTTAAGCCCAGAATTTTCAGGCTCGAACTTTCTTGTATTGGGGTGCCTGATAGAGAGAGACGAATTGGACTTGAGGCAAGTTTACGGCGTCCCCAGCGGTTGGCGACTGGCGTGTATGAAGTTTTACACACAGAAAGTTGAAGGCCAATGGAGGATGCGTAATCAGAGGTTACGTCTAATGCTGACTGGAGGGCGGCCTCTTGAGTGAGAAGATCATGGTGAGTGCTCCATAGCGTGATATCAACTGCGTACTGCAAAAACTTGATTTCAGGGATATCATGTAAGCGCCACGCCAATGGCATGAAAGTAATATTGAATAACGTCGGAGACAATACTGATCCCTGGGGCACGCCACGTAGTGAAACGAATGAACCAACAGTGTCACCGCTGAGGCGTATTGCAAATTTTTTTCCGTCCAAAAACGATGCGACAAAAGTGCGTACTCTCGGAGAGAGATGAAGCATGTCAATGGCATTCAGGATTGCAGCATGACTGATGTTGTCATATGCCTTTTCAACATCCATTGCTAATATGGTACGTACATTGGGGCTGCGGGTAGATGACAGAACTGCTGATGCCAAGACAGCCAACCCATCTTCTGTACCTATGTATGGACGAAATCCAATTTGAGCAGGGTGATAAAAACCGTGCTGTTCAAGCCACCATGAAAGTCGTGTGGCTAGCATTTTCTCTGCGAGCTTGCAAAGCGTTGATGTTAAGGAGATTGGTCGTAAGTTGGCGAGGTCCGTTGGAGGCTTCCCAGGTTTGGGAATAGGGATCACGACAGCGGTTTTCCAGCTCTCGGGTACGACACCATCAAGCCACACATTGTTTATGGAGTCTAGTAGTTGAGGAAGTGCAGCAGTACTGAGGTTCTTGTAAACCTCATATTGAATTTTGTCCAGGCCGGGCGCTGTTTTCCGTTTCGCATCGTCAATTGCAGCCAGCTGCTCGCACATCGAAAAGGGGCTCGCGTCGGCAGCAGATGGTAGTTTCCATGCGTCTGCAGGGATACCTGCCAAATTAAGGTTTACAGCTGAAGGAGGCAGTATATCGTATTTTGGGAAAAATTTTCGAGCAGCTTCTTTGGCGAAATCACCCGGCGACAGATTAGCCGCTAAGCATGCTGTTGCTGCTGCGTCAGTAGCACGACGACCATAGTTAACTTTCTCTCATATAATATATATAGATGATGTGATGTTCCAGATGGTCCGTTGATCCGGGGACACGTTGCAGGAAACGGACGGGACAACTTTTCGAGCGCTACGGGCACTTTATTGAACGGGTCAAAAACACATTTCGCTTTTGCGAACACAGTTCGCGACTTCCTGCCACCGGTCGTAAGTCGGCAGTCAGTCTGTCTACCCGTCTCTTCCGTCTTTTTTTTTTTCCCCCAAACACCCGTATTAAATATACATTTTCAACATCCTGGTTACCGACTTCGTGGCCAATCGGAGGAAAAGAGCTTCTTCGAGCCAATCAGAATGACAAAGCCACATTTCAAAGAGCCAATGCAACATCGGCACCTCCGAGATTGGCCCTTCGCGAGCCCCGCGTGCCTCCCACCAATCGTTCGCCCTTTCCCCCTGTGGAGACGACGCACAGATACTCTCTCAAAATCAGGGGCGAGACAAAACACATTAGCAAAGACACATGAACACCCTTTCACTTTCACCAACAATGCATACACGTGAGAGGGCACACAGGGCTTCGCCCTTTCCCCCTGTGGAGACGACGCACAGATACTCTCAAAATCAGGGGCGGGACCAAACAAATTAGCAAAGACGCGTCCGCTTTCACTTTCACCAACAATGCATACACGTGAGAGGGCACACAGGGCTTCGCCCTTTCCCCCTGTGGAGACGATACACTTTGATTCTCAAAATCAGGGGCGAGGCAAAACAAATTAGCAAAGACACGTGAACGCCACTTTCACTTTCACCAGCCATGCATACACGTGCAAGGACACACAGGGCAGCAGCTGGCCGTAAGAAGAGCGGGAAAAAGAAGAGGATTTATTGCTACCACCTCATCGACACGGGCTCCGTTTGCGGCGGCGATGTTCCGTCAACCGACAGCACCGGATGTGCCCTCCCGTTCTCCCGCGTCTTGGCCGGCTGGGCGAGAGCGCCGCGGGGATATTTATGTTCACGCGAGAGTTGACAGTTCGACGGCGCGGTGCGCGCCTTTCCGCTCGAATTCTACGAAGGCATCGCATTAGAAACGGCACCCCCGGCTCGCGCCGCGCAGCCAGAAACACGAGACCGCTTGTGTGTAAACGGCGCGCTTCCCGAGCGACCGTCCGTTTTCGTGTTGTGTTTTGACCGCTTACGGTTGCGTCGGTGCCGTCCCATCGGTAATGCGCTGAGCAGGGAAGTCATAAACCTTCGCCCGTTATTGGTCTGAGCTGACAGGTTAAACGGCGACGCGGTTCGCTCTCCGCAGACTCCGCGTCGCCGGCACGCCTGACTTGTACGGATCTGTTTTTGAAACTGAAACAACGTGTGCCACTCGTAAGACGACCCTGGGTTTCCCACGCGGCTGCAACAGCAACCAGCACACTCTTCCGGTCGCACAGGCCAAAGGTCACTGTAGCGTGCACATTTGCAGGCCCCTTAAGTGGTACGAGCGGCAGATGCGGCGCAGGTTGTTTTCCTCGACAGTCATAATTCTCGCGTCTGGCGCCGAGATGTCTATTCTGTCTCACGGTCCGACCAAAACCTTCCAAGGTCTCAGCCCCGAACTCCCGGTCAAATAACCTTTCCTCGCGTATTTCAAGTTCAACGGGCGCCCGGACGCGGACTCATAAAAAACCCCTAACAACAAAGTTAACAACCAGAAAGAAAAGACAAACAGAAGAAGCGAGCCGGCTGTTTTGGAGTGCTCCCCTCCTCCACAACGGCCCAGCAACTTAACAACCATGTTCCATTCCACGAAACGTTCGCCATAGTGAGGCATTCGATGATTTATCAGAAAATTGTTCACACCATGCATGCCACTGGCGTCGCGAGAGATCGCGTTCATATCTCCGAGCCTTCGCGGTAAAATAATTCAGTCGTGTACGTGCCTGCCCCGAAGTAGGGTCTCGTGTAGCAGCCAGCTCAGCTTGACGGCGGGCTGCCCACAGGTTAAGCAGGCCGAGATCTGGTGCCGGTCGACCTACATCAATCCAGGTAGTAGTCGTAGCGCTGTTTAGTGCTCTCTGTATACGGTCAACAAGGAGTGACGGCGAATCTGAAGACATACTGTCGAGACATGAGCGAAAGCTGTCCCAGTTTATCACAGAACATTTGCGGCGTAAAGGGCGGAGACGGGAGGGATGGAGACCGATGAGGATAGGGTGGTGATCACTTCCCCAGCAGTCCGGCTCCATGTGCCATGAGGGAGTTCCTGCGCCCAACCACCACGTCAAGTCTGGAGCATAGGCAGCACTACGTATGTGACACACAGGCCGTGTTGCTGTCCCAGGATGATTAAGCAGAACAAACAGGGCATCAGTGAAGGCGTTCCGCACACGCCTACCACGAGGGCTTGCAGTCGGATACCCCCAATCTGGGTGAGGGGCGTTAAAGTCGCCTCCGACTAAAATTGGACACCCGGGGTATTGCCGACGAACACTTAATAACCAGCCAAGATTAATACGGGAAGAGGCGCCTCCAGCTGGTCGAACGTAATAAGAAACAAGAACAACGGTTCCTTTCAGAAATTTCGCAGCAACTGCCACTACCTCTTGGTATGATGTGCACCAGTTTTCGAGAGGAAGGCGTACATGAGGAATACTCGTTTCAACATATATCGCCGCCTTTCCCGGGGGAGAAGCAGTCTGCACGCGACGGTCGGTCATTGAAGGAGACACGTAGCCGCCGAAGCCAGGAATAGATGGCAAGGCGTTCGTTTTCTGAAGTAACATAGCCCACACCCGAAGCTTGTTAAATCGCAGTCGGTTCCTGAGCTCGGCCACCTTCGTGGAAATGCCTCTACAGTTCCACTGTAGTACACCAGGACGACCGGATTTCGCCATTTTTGTGTGCTAGTCCAAGCGCTGTAGTATCACAGATGTCAGGTTGGACAACTGGTTGACCATATAGCGGAGCAGCGATGTTGCAGAGTTACCATTGGGCGTTGTGGTACTCTGGGAAGAGGCAGCAAATAGCCCTGTTGCCGGGATGAAGGCGGTTGTGTTGGGCAATTACTAGATTTGGCGGTTACTTCTGCAGCTCTCCGACGTCGAGCAAGCATTTCGCGGTGTTGTCGGAGCTTAGAGACCTCTGCTAATAGACGATTGATTTGCTCATCCACTACAGCCATATCGTCGTCTGGTAGATCTGTACACTGCTGTATTGGCTGTTGTCGACGGTGTTTCTTGAGCACCGTATCATTACACTTTGTCTTAGCTGGAGGTGCATTCGAAGCGGGCTCAGGAAGCTCTGGCCACTCGTCATCATTCCACTGAAGAGCTGCAAAGCGATTGGATGTCTGCACCGGTGTCATGTCCTCTATTGGCCAACGCTTAGTGTTCCGAAGACGAGCCTTCTGCGTTGCCTTTTGCTTTGTCGGACACCTTGGAGATGTTATTTCGTGGTCGTCCGATTTGCAGAGGCCGCATCGGTACGTAACTTTTCCTTCAGACGCACCTTCATCGGCAGTAGCAAAGGGGCAAGATTTGCGCATGTGCCCTGCCCGAAAACAGTTATAACAGTAAACCACACTCGGTTTACACGGCCGTGGCCTTAATATGCAGCCGTAGTAGTACAGACAGGCTGGGAGTGTCGGAAGGCCTTGCAAGGTGATCATGCAGGAACGCCCCTTTCCTATGTGTCGGGCATGTATAACTCGGTGCGTTGGGCAGTACAGCTCACGTTGAAGGGTGGTTTGATCTTCGTTTATGTCGACGTTGTAAACGACGCAACGCTGCATGTCGGAGCCTTCAACTAGATACACTTGCACAGGCACTGAGATCTCACTTGTGACTGAAATATAACTAAGCGTTTGGACACGTTCCACCGCAGTAAGTGTCGGGAGCCACACAGCTATAGTGTTTGACTTCTTCCTTGCCGTGAAGCCCCGAAAACCTCTGGTTCCGAGACACGCGTCCAAGCTGGCCTGGATGGTTCTGTTTGGTATATCGGTGAGGCTTTTGTTGGCTAGAGGTTTAATCGCCACTTTATAAGATGTCGATCCCGGTGTAGGTGCAACCTGGTTTTCGATAGTTAAACAGGAGCGCTTTCCTTGATAGCCACCACTTGCCGAGGACGAATTCGGTTGATTATCTTCCGAAGGACGCTTGTGAGGGCCACGGGTGCTCGTTGATACGGATGGTGGAGCCGATAGGTCCATTGAAGAGCTTGTCTCCTCAGGTCACACTGTTGGATGTGCATCTCGTCGTGTTAGCTGAGTGGCCATAGCCGTGCTCCGCCCAGAGAACAGTTCACTTACGGGCTGTTGTCCATTTTGGGAAGGCTGAATGGGCGCTGGTGCTGAAGAACCGGGAGCACCAAGCTGGAACTGAGGCCGATGGTCAGGTAGAGGTGTCGACGGCAGGGCAGGAGTTGCAGCGAGCAACTCCGGCGAAGCTGCCTCTGCCAGCGTGGCAGCGGCAGTACTAGGCCTAGCCTCCGTGCCGACGTGAGCTGCAATCATGCATGAGTAGCATGCGCCGGAGGTCTCGCAACCTACCGCGGAGAGGACGTCTGTAGATTCCTCGGAAATAGAAGATCCACTTCTCTGGAGACAGGACAGGTGCTTACAAGGACAGCAAGGACCCCAGTCTCCACTGGCTTTTCATTTGCCGTGGTTTTTCTGCAGTTAGCGAAAACTAATTAGTGACTTCTTTATTTATTGGCCCCAAGAGCAAAGCATCAGTTCTAAAGTTGTAGATAGTGTTGAAAAACAGCTGCCCACAATATTTGCATCACGGTATGATTTCCAAAGATTTTTTCACTGCCTTCCAAATCGATCTACCAAGTGACTAGCTGCTCACACGTATCTCTCACCCACATTATTTAGAGCCACACCATGGAGAGCACTTCTGACAATAGCTGATTTTGTTCTCTGAGCCGTGTTTTGGGACATTGAAGTGAAATTGCTGTCATGCAGACGCATCCTTTATTGGGCTTGTTGCCATTTAAGATAATGAAAAAAAATGCAAAATAGAAGGCACCTTGGTGAAAACATTTCTGTCAGCTGTTTTGGAAGACAGTTTACTACTTGCTTATTGATACTGATTGTTCTTGAAGCCAATAGTTTAAATGTTAACTATATAGCCTTAATCATTATAGGGCTAAATAATGAAACACCAGCCTAGACCAGGCAACTCTCAACAGCCCTCAGCTGGATTAATGTACTGGGATAGGGCACATCGATTTTCTGAAAGCTAGGACACCTGGTTATTTAACACACTGCATTGCCTTTTTTTTAGTTGTTTTAATGTCACAGCCACCTTCTGTTTTAAGTACATAACGCAATATGCTAGGATCTGGTTTTTGGAACTCTAGGATTAAAAGAATGTATTCTATTGCACACACCAATGATTTCATAAAGCAGCAGCATTAAGAAAGCCATTTGGAACAAGCATGTAGTAACAAGTAGTTAGAACAGGGCGAACTGCAGCTAATGTAAATACCTTAACTGCCATCCTGGGAAATAATTACCTGGCTTTAGTCCCACATAGCAAAAACTACACATGTTTCATGCCGAAATCAACCAGTTGTGAGTGAGCTGTTTTTCTCTTCAGGTAATGCTGGTAACCAAGAGAGTTCTACTTAAGTTGAGGACAACCCAGAGGGCTACGGAACGAAAAATGGTAGGGGTAACATTAAGAGATAGAAAGCGTGCAGAGTGGGTCAGAGAAATAAGTCAAGTTAACGACATTCTAGTGGAAATTAAGAAGAAGAAATGGACATGGGCAGGACATGTAGTGCGAAGAGAGGATAACCGATGGTCGCTCAGGGTAACAAACTGGATTCCAAGGGAAGGAAAGCGTAGCAGGGGGCGGCAGAAAGTTAGGTGGGCGGATGAGATTAAGAAGTTCGCAGGGGTCAAGTGGATGCAGCTAGCACAGAACCGGGTTAAGTGGAGAGATATGGGAGAGGCCTTCGCCCTGCAGTGGGTATAATCAGGCTGATGATGATGATGATGAATGCTGTTGAGTCTCCATTTCCTTTTCACACCTGTGTCCCATATTTCATTTTAATTTTCCTTTAGGAGGATGTGAGCTTGCTACTTGAGGCTATTCAATGTTAGATCCTATTCTATAATTGGTATCTTTCTAGGGTTGCGCTGGTTCAGTCTTCACTGGATTTTTTTTTAGCTGTATGCTGTAACCGTCGACCATATCATTCCTTTTTGAATGTTTCTTTCAGCATTTGTGATTTTAACGCCTAATGAATGTCGCCATTGCAGATTCTCGTCTTTTATCAACACTGCACCCATATACATTGGCATATATCTCTCTTTATTGGGCTGACTTGGGCCCACAAAGCAAAACGGCTTCGTCAATAGTAGCAATCGCGCTCATCGGTCGTCGAACTATGAATGCACGTTCATTCGACAATGCGCAATTTAAATTCGGCTTAGAGACATCTAAAGAGATCAGCGAAGGTATACTAGAAAAGTCAGAAAAATGGACAGGCGATGCGGCGGCTACGAACCGTGCGAGCAAAGGTCAATTCAAATTTACAGTGGTGGCCATGTAAGCACTCAAGAACTAAAGTGAAGCACTACTCATTTGGCAGCTGACGAGAGCCCATGATTACAGAAAAAAGCACGCCATGGTGATCCTGAGGCAAGCGAATAGCGCCGAGGTGCCGAAATCGATAGCACCCCACAACACGGGTTGCGCGCCAGCTTTGAATGTCATTTGAGGGAGCATGCTACTGGACCGAAGGCGATGCCCGGGCGCGCCAATCGGGACGCTGGAACAGTCCGGCTAAACGGCAGTCAGCAAAACGATCGTACAACACCCCTTCCGCACCACGTCTGCAAGCGGACAGAAAACGTGTGCCCGCACACATGCGGAGCGGGTCGAAAAAGCAACCGTACAGCGGCCTTTACTCTCTCACTGCGTGCATCTATGCGGCTTCTCCGCCCCTTCAGTGTTAGGTCGCGCGATGCGGGTGCCGCCACTTTCCTTTCCTCCTCTTCAAGTTTACGTAGGGATCGATGGACAGAGAGAGGAGAGGCTTCTGCTGCAGCTATGCGGCCGCTCCACCTCCTCAACGTTGAGCCGCGCGACACACGCGTCGCCACCTTCTCTATCTGCACTTCAAGTTCAGGAAGAGAAAGAGGGAGTGAGCGGCTTCGGACAAACATCATGGAATCTGTGATTGCGGCTAGCAGTGCTACGCACTAAAACATGTTCTGAGTTGTATGGTATCATTTTCTTATTTTGTAATTACTAACCCTACGCCTGTATCATTGCTGTGTAACTTCCAAGATTACATTTTTGTAGATGTCAGTTTTTCGTCATATATCATCTTTTAATCGCTCCAACTATTCCTTGACGATGTTTGATTACGACTATGATTAATAATGGACTTTGTGGTGAGTTAGATCCTTTCACCATTTCTGAGTGTTTTGTATGAGGCGAGAAGGGTCTTGCACGAAGTCAGGTGTTTTCGTCTTTCTGTCTGCTTCTGTAAACAACCCTGGGCCCGTATTCTGAGTTTGAGTCGTTATCGAAGTGTCGCTGTATCACGTGACCTCGAGTCAACTGATTGGTGGAAACGCCGGAACCGAAAGTGGCTCTTTGGTTGTAGTGAAAAGTGCCC
Source organism: Amblyomma maculatum (assembly GCF_055883805.1). Classification (NCBI taxonomy): domain Eukaryota; kingdom Metazoa; phylum Arthropoda; class Arachnida; order Ixodida; family Ixodidae; genus Amblyomma; species Amblyomma maculatum. Next base: position 38,828,766 of record NW_028146738.1, on the reverse strand, counting down.
AAGAAAATTAGACGAATAACGTCACACAAAATCACGTGATAGCGGAGCCTTCACCGCATGGGGGCGCTCGAACATTTTTTTTTTTTGACCACCCCGACTCGAAGCGAACGGGAAAGCCGCATCGCCGTCGCATTATGTTGAAGCTGTGTGGCCCATCGTTTATAGATCCTTTGGATCTATAAACGTTTGTGTTACCGGTGTTGCCTGTGAAGGTTGAGACGTCAATCGTTGGCTCGTTTGGTAACAATATGAATGTTTGCGCACTGTTAGACATCTCAAACGTACCGCTCATTGTGTGGACGCTTCGTCAGCAGCGACAGCGACACGAGCGAAGGTATGTGGGCGCTTTTGAACTGCCTGACGCGTACTTTAGGCGCCATTTTCACCTTTCGAATGACACTGTGCGGTGACTGTGCGACGAGCTGGGCGACTACCTGAGGTGGCAGCGGATGAGCGTGGAAACACAGGTCCTGTGCGCGCTGCGATTCTTCACAACGGGCAGCTTTATGATATTCGTGGGGAGTGACGCAGCTGTGTCAGTGTTCCAGCCGTCGGTTAGTCACTGCATCCACCGCGTCGCCAAGGCCTACGGACCACGGATCTACGGACCATGCCGGACACACATTCCGGACCGAGCTGCATCGAGCTGTGTGAGCACCATGTGCAAGCATCCGTGAGCTTCTTCGCATGTGACCTGCGCAAATATTCGAGACGCCAACCATGGCTCAGGCAGGCCCGTCACATCTCAGTGGCTATGCACAAGGTCTGAACGCAGAAGCAAGAACGAGGTACGAAGCTAAGATAGCCATGTGCGGCGGCGTTGATCAAATTCTTCTGACGAACGATGAACTGTCTTTCGACACGCATCTGGTACCAAAGGTGGAAATGACAAATATTAAGGACAATCTAGTGCACGCTACTAGTTATGTCACACGTGAACAGCTGAAAGCAAAGAAGTCGCTGGAGGCGCACAACTACCTCAAAAGTGAATTTTGGGGGATTCGGGCTTGCTGCGGCTGCCCTTTGCGCGGCCGCCGCCCGCTTCCCAGTTGTTCTCCTCGTTCCCTTTCTGCCGCTTGAGGCGGCGGAGAGAGGCTCGGACAACTTGTCACTGTCGTTCGGGCCACAGCTCCGCCCTGGCGTCCTAGTGACTGTTCTTATTGGCGCCTTTTGGCGGGAACACGGCACCACTTCGATGGCCGCGCTTGCGCGACCGTCCGAGCAGAGCTCTGAGAGAGACCCCTCCGGGACATCGCAAGGTGCGTACGCAACTGTTCTTGTCTGCCGGCCTTTGTCCGCGCAGACCAGTGTGTACTCGAGTTCGTCTGCTCCGGGTCGTACCTGAGAGTGCAACTCGAGCCTATCGATCGTGATCCAACAGGCGTACCTTGCGGTGGTTGCCCACTCTCTTTCCAAGGAACCCATTGGTCACTGCGAGAGAGAGAGATCACAGCACGCCCTTGCGTGCTTGCGGCGCGCACTCCGTGTCACTTCGTGCGCGCAGGGGAGCCTTGCTCCTCGCGCGCTCCCTTGACACGGTGACTGAGTATGTGTGTGTATGTGCGTTTTGTATATATGTGTATGTGTGTGCGTGTGTGCCGCTGGAGGATGGCGTTTCAATAAACGTCTTCTTTGTGAAATTGGAGGTTTGTGTCCTTGCAGCGAAGTGTTCTCCTCCCGGTGGAGGTTGAGTGCGCGCTGCGGTGTTTCAGTGTGTGCGTGGTGACGGCTGATCGGGGCTTTGGCTCGCGCGACGCTCGAACCCGCGGTGGTTGGAGGCCTATGTACACGTAGAAACCACAACTGGCGCCCAACGTGAATTGTCCCTGGCTCTATGAGTCGTTGGACAGCACATCGGCCGAGCCGGTCGCCTTGACGATCAAGCTGATGCGCCATGCCTGCCGCCCCCTGCGTGGCATTCGGCAAAGGCACTGAAACACGCTACATGGTTCTTCGGACCGCCCTGCGGTGCGACCGTTGACCATACGCCTCCGCTGTTTCAGCTTTACGCCGTTGCTGAAGCAATGTGCGCGACACCGCCGCTGCCGGCATCTTCGCACAACAGCACCCGTACCCCGCTAGCAGTCATTTCTGTTTGGGGAACGGCGAGGCGTCGGCCGGGCTCCCTCTGGAAACCGCTCCGACAGGGCGCTCAGTTGGCTGATGCGGCTCCGTGAACTAGCGAGCCGGCTGGCGCGCCATTCTCTCCTGGTACAGCGTTTCGATTTTTCGGTGCAGTATCTACAGGGGAGAACGAACGTGGTAGCTGACGCGCTATCCCGTGCCCCACTCGCCCGCGGCGGCGTCTTTACGCCGGCAGGCGAAGGGGGCGAAACAGCGGACGAGCCGCAGATCGGCACGGAGGGGACGCCCGCAGACGGGTTCCCCATTCCGCTATCCGGGTAAGCAGCGCTTCGCAAAGCAGGCGAGGGTGAAAGCTCTTTGTGAGCACATCTGAGACGCCGATGTCGGCGGAAGTTTTGCTGCGAGCCTGCGAGGGGACGAAACCAGGCTTTCCTTTGGGATGCCTGGGATCGTTTTCAGCCATGAAGAGCTACGACGGTTCAGCAAAATGATCCGTTTTGTCGCGATGACAGCGACGGTCTCTGGGAGACGAAGCGCCGTTACGCTGCTTGTATTGCAGCGGGCGCAGCGCCTATACGCTGCTTGTATTGAGCGGGCGCAGGGGGGCACGAGCCAGCGTGTGTCGCGGCGTGCCCCGGGGATTCATATTTGCTGGGCCGTGACGGCCTCGCGCTGAAATACCTAGCCACGGATGATAAGTCCATGAACCATTTGAAGTGGCTATTTCCCAATGTCTGAGCGGCGCTCTGTTGCGTTTCTCTTACGACAAACCATTGGCTGGTCATCTGAGTGGCTCCAAGGTTTTAAGAAACTGAGTCAATGGGTGACTGCAGCCCGGCATGAAGCGCGACATTTTCCGCTGTTGCCGTTCCTGCCATGTCTGTGAAATGGGGAAGTCGAGGGGTGGGAAGCCACCGGGCATGACGAAACCAACTGACAGTGTGCGTCCGTGGCAGATGGCCACCTGCGATTTCATGGGGCATTTCCCCAGTAACAAGCAGGGGCTGATTGCTGGAGAATCCCCCTATGGGGAAAGCCAGCCGTGCCTACATCGCAGACCTGAAGGCCCATGCGTAACGGTCTGACGAGCTTGCGCTGGTGCCCATTGTCACCACAGGCAAGTGCCAAGACACAACCGATGCGGTGGATTGCAGCCGTGCCCCGCACCGGTAGAAGGTGAGGCGACGTTCACCTGTGTGATTGATGCCGGACGACGGGCCTGTTCCGCAACCGAAGGCATACCGCCTCACCGACGGAGCGAGCTTGCTCGTCGAACCCTACCCGGAAGTAAGGTTGGTCTTCCCCTTTTCTAGCTCGCTCAGTTCCAGCCTTTGTGCTTTATTTTTTGTGTGTCTCCTTTTTCATTTTTCGTTTTCTTCTGTTTCCGTTCTTGCTTCCTATCTTGTAAATATTGTACAGTGAGTGCCTTCTTTTGTACAGAGCGTCATCTCTCCTCTTTCTTCTTGAAATTGCGAGGGTTGCTCATTAGTCAGCCCCGACGCGCGGCTTTTTCAGTGTGTGTGGAAATGAAGTTGGGGCCGTTTGGGGACGGGGAGCATGGACGATGCCCCTTTCACCCAAGGCCGCCGCGATTGCGAAGGTGCTCGGGACAGGTTCGCCACTGAAGGTCGGCATCACCCTTTGTTTGGTGTGTGAGTGGCTGTGCGTGTGCGTGCCTGGGCGTGGAGACGACGACGTCGCGCCATGTGTGTTTGCCGGCGTGTGCGGAGCGCGGTGGAAAGGAATCCCCGCGCGGTCTTGCCATGTGCGCCTTGGATCGCCACGGAGTCACGGACTTTCCACACCCGGAGCCCCTTGGGCGTGTTCGCTGTCCCTGCACCTAACCTGTACCTCCACCGACCGAGATCGTTTGCAGCCAAGGATGAACGTTGGCCGCCCAGAAGTCAACGAGCGGTGAGTCACCGCAGGCTCCCTGAGCTGCACCGACGAACTTTGGTCTGCATGTTAGCGGCATGCAGAACACCGGCGAATTAATGGTCTGCATGTTAGCGGCATGCATAATGCTTGATTAGGGTGGGTTTACCATCAGTAGCCAGCGACTTCTACTCCACGTGTAAGCTTCACTGCTACGAAACTGTCTGATGAAAAAGAATGCCACAGTATGAGGCATCCAGCCAGCGTTCGACAAAACCTCTCGAGTGCTTATCTAGCTTCTGTTCGGGGAAAAACTGCAAAACATTAGGTTGATAAAAATTGTTTATTCGGTGGGCTCGAGTTCGAGGCCATCAATTTGGTCTTTTGTAGGAGCATGAAGAGCTGAGCGAGGTGAATAAACTGTTGTGAATGTAACTTTTGGTAGGTGTAGCAATTCCTGGAATATTACTGGCATAGCCGGCAGGTAACCACCTTTTTTTTTCTTGTTTTTTCCACTAAACATTTTAAAGTCACAGCTGCTCATCATGCTTGGGGTAATCTCAAGGATGCTGCATATTTATCTATCGAACGATTGCCCGGATGATGCAGCAACATTCACTTTTTTCCTACTTCGGAGGGCAAATTATTAAGTTTATTAATAATACCTACACGAAACAAAATGCGTCTACGATGCCCTATATTCACGTGCTACTGGAGGAGTTCGTCATTCGTTTCTTGGTAGCTTCATGCGGAGTACTGTAAATGTAATTCGGCTGCAGGGAGCACACGCGGGAATTTAAGTTCACCGCGTGCTAAGTGAGCAAGCAAGGTCAAAGAGAACGTGACAAGGCAAGGAGCAAGATGCTTTATTTCATGCAATGAATGTTGCACTGCACTGTTTTACATGGTCAGACGCGAGCAAAGGGTTAAAACAGCCGCGTTCTTGGCTGTGTTTTTTTTTTAGTCTGGGTGTCCCGGACAATACACTGAACAATTTGCTCTGTCGAGCGCCAAATATTTCACATCTTGGTTCCACGATATACCATCTACGGGCATTTGTGTCATCAGAGCTTGTAGCAGTATTTCACGAGATATATTTTGGTATAAATGCCCAAGGTAGAATCGGTATTTATAGTCAAAACTCAAAATATCATCTGGTATAGCGCGAGAACCTTAATCGAGAAATAAGGTATGTGACGGGCAGGAAAAAAGCCAATTTGCACTTTTCTGAAAACTAGATCGCTCATTTATGGCTACTGCGTTACGGGCAACTCAAAGGGCATAAGGCCACCATTTTTTTTAATGCAATATTTAACCTCAACTGACTTGCGAGAGCTTCCCTCGGCTAAATTGGCGTCGTAGATAAACATGGTGAGTACTTCTTGTTTAGAGCCTGCACGTACATCAACAACAGCGCTGAATTTTGTGGCAAAGCTACGCCTATCCTTCAGCGCCTCCAACGAATTCAGTCTATTAAGGTTTGTCTTGCGGTTTTCTCATTGACCACTCGCGTCGTATTGCAGCACACTCGACGTAAGGACTCCGCCTGCGGCGAAAGCTTTCAAGGGGGACCATTGGACACAAGTTCGTCGTTCAATTCGACATTCGCCCGCCATCAAGCCCCTCGCCCAAATCCACCAGCAGCACCCGCCGATGCGGGAAAGCACATAACAAGAGTGAGCAAGCTCTTCGACGTGGTATCACTCAATGACTAAAAAGCAAGGGCTTCCTAAGATGCGCAAATTCGCTTTTGGCGAACTAAGCGACGTCCAGTGGGTAACTTTGCAATGGGAATTATACGTTAAAATACTGTTAGTTATTTCATTGTCGTGTCTTACAAGAGGACGTAGTAATTAAGCTCAGGTAGATTGACGTGCAAGTGCAAGTCGCAGGTAGTTCAGAAGGAGTGAAAAAATTGAGAAGACGCTTTAGCTTCGTCTTAAGAGTGCACGCGTAACGTCTTTCATGCCACATTTCTATCCTCGAACGTTTTGCGCTAATAAGTCTGGCATATATTTTGCTAAAGTATTTAACATCTTTAATTAGCCTGAGTTTCTGGGAACGAGCGGTGCAGTATCCTTTTCTTGTCTCGGTGGACAACCACACTTAAATGAACGGCATACAATAGGATGTACATACCTCGTTGAATGCGCATGTCATGAGTTCGAATTCATCGCAAATGTAAGTCTACTAGCATAGTGATACTGAATGTGAAGAGAAATGCTATCATATATACCACCCTCAACGCCGCAAAAGATCAGCTGCCTCAAAATTTTGATATCAGGTCGCGTGTGCGTTTTTCCGACAAGTTTTCCAGGAAGTATTACTTGGAGTATGCGCCGTGTACGGATTCTATGTGCAGAATGTGTCCAAAGTGTATTTGTAGCTTAGGTCTGCCACAGAGCGGGAGCTTCGGCCTCCTATGCAGAACGGCGCTAGCGTTGATCTAGAGGTGCAAGTTGGATCACGTGACTTCTCTGACTGCTGCTGCAGGAGGCACTCGAATGCATTTGTGGGTCATAAAAGCTAGAAGTCCCGTATTTTAGCTCTTGCTCATTAGCCTGGGCTAACATTGCACATGTTGATCTTACATCATCGCAGGGGTTGCCACAGTTTATTTAAGCAGCTGCTATGATCCGTTGCTGATTTGCCCATCAATGCCGGATGTACCCGACGATAACCGGTGTGAGCTCCTATTTCTAAGTGGAAAATATGAAGCTGGAAGTGGGTAATGAAGAGAATGATTATTCCGTTTTGCGCAGCGGGTATTTCAGAAAAGATTTCGTCTCTGTATAGTTACCGCTAAACAGTTGTGTGAGTAGCGGCCCCAAAACCGGTGCGCACGTTTACGTTCCAGCGCTCATCACTTGTAAAGTAAACGAAGACTGGTTTCTGGCTGGAGGTAAAAGGGGATGCTCGCTTCTTCAAAAAGCGGCATCTTACCAGAGAGTAAGGAGGGTTCGACTGAAAGCCGGAGAGTCTCAATTTTTTTTTTCCCTTACATCGCGGTTCGGGTGTCCACAGAGCAAGTGTGACAGTTACTGCGCCTTTCCCTTCCTGTGAACCAATTTAATTTAAATAATAGCTAAGAAAGCCTAAACTGCCTAAGAAAGCAGCGCACCGAAACAATTCAACGTGTGTGTTCCTTCCTGCGTACGTAACGCGGGCGCTTCCCAGAAGTGGCGCCATAGTATTTCCTCTCTGCCAATTTTAGCCAGAAATATTATATTTGGATATCTTATATTTGGATACATTTGGATAGCTTATGCCGATTATAATTGCCCAAAGTAACTATAGGATTCAACAAATTACTGTTAAATATTTTATTGTGAATAAATTGAAGTTTATTTTGCATCATAAATTTGCATCATTAATGTAAGAGCGTTGTTGCTTCATCGTAAATAGTATAAGGTAGTCTCAGTGAACTATCTTTAAATAGTTACCTGAGATTAAACACTGAACTTTAGCTACTCCATCCAATCGTATATCCTTGGATATCCAATGTCGAGTGCAATCGGAGAGGACAAATAACAAGTCTTGATTAGTAAATGCTTATAAGTTAGTTGTGATTAAAAATTATTATTTACGTTGGCTTAGTTTATGAGACTTGAAGTCCCAAAGCGTCTCAACCTATCCGCAGTCAATTGTCATAACCACTGCGGCAGAGCGGCGAGGCGATAAAAAATTTAACTTTATGGTATGGCATACGGTATATATCTATGGATAGCTTATATCGAGTACAATTTCACTGCACAAATTCCACGTCTTCAATATTAACCCTATTTTGTTATTTGTATTAACAACTGGACATTGCACAAATAGCACCAAGTCGGATATCGTTGAAATAGCTTATATTGAGAGCGCCTTCGCAATACTAATTATCAGGCCTTTATTAAGAAATGTTAATTGGTTACTTGTCATTAATGACGGAAGCTAACCGACGACATCGCGCCATGCATTTTTGAAAGATTTTGGAGGAGTAAAATGAAACGATCAGGCGCTCAAACTTGCAAAATCAATTTAAAACCGAGTTTTAACCGATCATAATTACTTGTCTAACTCTGTTCATAAATCGCTAGAAAAGCGAAACAGCAGCAATTCATGCGCCTGCGTTCGCGGTTCAAAACGAGAAAACGCCCCTGAAACGACACTTGGGGTAATATTCTATAGTCTAACAGATCCCTGAAGCTGTTCTTTGCTAGTATTCCATTAAATTGGGAGGTTTTGCGCGCGGCATAAAATTTACAAACAATATTTTAATGATGTTCCTGGCTACCGATGGCAACCAAGGAGCTCAACTCTCTAGCCGTTGCCACCCTGACGGAGCGCTGCAGAACAAGAGTGGTATTTTAGAAATGCACAACAAAAAAGAAAAGTATGGATATCAACTTCGCTAGGCTGGAGACATTTCAAAATTGCTTTGTTTTACAGAAATAGTACACAAGTTTACTTTTCGGTATTAGGTAATACGGCCTGCCCAAACTATAAACAAAATTTGAATGCTCTGATTGGCGTAATTTTCGGCAGCCAAGAATACAAGTATAAGCAGCGCATCGTCACAATTTTTTCCCTATTAGGAACGCTTTGCTTGATTACGGAGCCACAGAGGGGAGGCGATTCATGTATGCCCTTAAAGTACTACAGTAATGCGCTCACTTGTCGATTCATACATGAGCTTTTTATCCGCCATGGTCTAGTCGCTCTCACCGGCTTCTCAGTGGTGCCAGCCACTCAGGTCGCTCAGCGGCCGATTCCCTGGGGGCCAAACGCGGCGGAGGGGAAGAGGGGGTTGAGAGCGCTCATTCCTTGTGGCGGCCGCGCACTCTTACAGCTAGCTTCGTGGGGTAGTGCACCCGCCGCCACACTGCTTGAAAGCATCCAAACAGGTGACTGCTGCTAAATACAATTTTAGAGAGGGCCGTATACGCTTTGCATCGGTTGTGCAATATACCCTCTTTTGCATCATTACTAACTCGTCATGAGCCACCTTAGTGAGAGCAGCACGGCCGCCAATAATAACGCTTCACACCTAACTCTACGAGACCCCACAGAAGGACACGTTAAGGTCTTTTAATTATCTGCACGGCTCAAATGCTTTCTTCTTTTTTTTTTACAGATGGCAGCATCTTTAACATCATCCCGACTCACCCTCTCGTTCTGGCAGAGGCAGAGTTGGCCCAATATAGAAGCAAAAATCACCCATTTACAAGGGCGTTGTCCTACAATCCTGGCGCCTACAGCCTACATTACTTCTTGAGAGGCATTGAATAGCGAGCTTTGAAGGTTTTAATTAGGTAGCAAGGCAGCCAAGAAGCTTTTTATGTTGGCTTGTGCATTTCGTACACACGGCGGCCGCATGTAGTAGATCGGCACCTTCCAGGAACGCGGTGATTGTGGGAATGGACGAAGCGTCAAAACAGCTGTCGCGGCCACTTTGAATACATGAAAGTCCTGCCAGCTTACATGATCTCTGCGTACGAACTCAAATGCAGCCATTGGGGGCTATGTTACTCGCCACTCTATGTACGCACAGGCAGCTTGAGTTCAGTTCAGACTTTCTAGAATAGAGGTGCCCTAGTGTTTGAAAAAGCAGACTGTATGCGTGTGACCAGATTTGAAGAAGCGCTTTAGAAACCCTTTAGATGCATCCTCGTAATCGGTTTCAAGACTGCCACCACTCTTGCTGAGGTCTACGGCACACGCCGCGTGCTCCAGTGCCTACTTCTGCGGCACTCTTCCGAGAACGCAGTGTTGTCCTTGGGCGCTCGGTGGAAGCCGACGCAGTGCACCTGTACAGGACTCGGACACGGAGTCCGACTGAGAGAAAAAACGAAATAGCGTCAACGTTGTTAGTTCGCCTCGAAAAGCTAATTTGCAGAGAGGCGATAGATCACACTTGTTGCGACTGTCGGCAAATCAAGATGCTCTGTCCACAAGCAAACTGGGAAAATAACACTGGGAACCTAGAGACGCAAAAGCTCTCCACATCGAGCACACAGTACGTCAATAAGTTTGAACTCGTTCATTGTGAATTCGTGGCCTTACTTGTTAGTTGTGCAGAAAGGTTATGGTGCACTGTGGACGACCTAAACAACTAAAAGTTATCCATTAAACAGTCGGCGACTTGACTATCTTCTGAACTGCTTCTAGACTGTAATATCCAAACTACTTATATAATTTTTTGCTTGAATAACGAAGCTTTTTAGTGTGAAATGAGGGTGATGGGGCAAGTGAACTGAAGACAACCTTCTCTGGCAACTTTACCTCTCAAAATATGCATGCTGCTGAGGCTGACAAAAAGTTTTGTGATCTTTTATCCACGGAACTTTCTTATTGAGTGCACTCATAAGCTGAGCGAAACTTGTTCACGGCAATATAAGTGGAACTAGGCGGTTAGTCGTCGTGCACGTGTTTGAAAACAGCCCGGCGCGCCTCTGTCAAGCGTCGTTTTAGAGCCTGGCGTAGCCGCTCCTGCTGCATATTTTGTATTGCACGAAGATGTGGCTCACATCAGTATCATTGCTCACAATAGGGCTCAAAGATTGTTTTGTTCAATGAAAACAATTATCTGGCATAACTTCGCACGGAACGCAACTGCTGCTTACTTTGGCTGCAGACAACTTTTTCGTCACCTCCTGAAGTGATGCAAGGTATCTTTTGGGCTGTATACGCTTCCGGGTTCATCGAGACCCCGCCCCCCCCCCCCCTCCCCCCGGTTGCTAAAAGTGATCTAGACGGTTGTTTACGTTTATTGTTGTTACATTATGTATTTGTTCGCGACGTTTCCTCTGCGGGCATCTGTTAAAATGTCGGTAATCGATCAGTGCAAAATTAGGTATGATTTCTATTAGACATATTTAGTTCTAACAGAGCCATTCCAAGCATTCGTTTCAAATTTTTCGCAGCGACAAAGCTTGCCCACTTTACAAAAATACATGCACAATACCTCCCAACGCATTAAAAACGAGCACGCTGTATAGAAATAATAGGTTTTTCTAGCGCCAGGGCACTTTTGGCGATTTGCATATGCAGTACTCAGAGCTTGGTGGAAATAGATACAGATGAATGAAATAATGTGTGCCTGAAGGAGATGTGCGTTATGCAGAGTTAAGAAAGATTATTGTAATAAGAGGTCGGGAACGAAATGATTGCAGATTGACTTCATGCTGCATATGTGAAGGTCTTTATTTGACTTCATTTCTTTGAAGAATGAGCCAATAAGCAAAACTGGTAGGCTTTCTGTATGAGGAAAAACAATAAGTCTGGTTAGATGGTAAGTATTCAAATCTGATATAGGCGCCAAAAAAAAACAGTGTATGGATAGTATGCCAGCATCGCAGCGCTAGTCCATTGTTTTCTTCTAAACAGTGCGTATTCCCGAGATGTTAGTTCAGGTTCAGTCTCCGGCACGGGAATAAGCCACTTTATTACGAAATATACGGTCAGGCTTACGCATCGTGGCCACGCACAATAGCCTCTACATCGTTCGAGGTTCTCTTGGTTGGTTTTGAAGCTTTGTTTTTCGAAATTTGTCAGCTTCAAATTAAACGCCGCCGAAAGCGCCTAAGGCTGTTATCTGAGACTCATGAATGTTGTTTTCAGCTGAAAAAAGAAAGTTATCCTAGCTCCGGATTAGCACTCACCCCGGCGTAGATAACATGACACCATTCCCAAGTGGTCATGATAACTCATCCGCAGTCCCAGCCTCTATACGGCTGCCTGAACGTTCAGGAACTCTTCATCTTTCTTCCATTGAACATCAGCCTTATTTCATTCACCAGATCCTGAATTGAATAGCTGAAACTGATACTGGCGCTTCGTATATGTCTCCTACCGCAGTCTAATTGCCCAGTTCTTTGTTGACGAATACCAACGTTTTAAAAAATATATTTAGAAAGTCTCCCTGCGTACTTGCCTACCGGAATGCTGTCGCACTCTCGTGACAGCATTTAGGCATGTTGTAAATAGTGAACAACAGTCATGCACAACTCTCAGTTCACAGAGAAGCAACAGCGATTTTAGTGCACCTAATCGCTGTGCGTTTCGGCAGCATGCAGAAATATTAAGAGACGAGAGACAAGCACCCAAAGCTTCTTGCGAGACACGAAGTATTCGTCGTTACAAAGTACCCATTCTGCAGCAAAAAATTGCACCGCATGTAGGATCCAATAAGTTCCATCTATAAACCATCTTTAAAATATGAATCTTATAATCAACGCAGACTTGCAATTAAGAACTGTATTGAATACGTACAGGTACGGAGGAAAGCAAACCGAGGACGCTATATCATTTTACATGGATTCCTTTCTTCCCTACTATATATGAAGAAGCGTTATGAGCCCTTGAGAAAGCGCACTATAGTTTCCACTGACAGCCTGTACTAGCCACAGCGGATAGTCTCCATCACGCAAAATGTGAAAATATTAGAATGCATAATTGGGATGATTTATTTTTTACCCGTGGCTTTACGGGGGGAGTAACGTTCGAAGTTAGCATGGATTACAAGGATCGCCTTAGGGGAGGGCTCCGCACTAAGCTCTTCCACCAAGGTGCCTTTAACGCTTTCTCATATACCGGGTGTCCCAAGAAAGATGAACCAAAGACTGAAAAAGCAAATATTTGAGGAAGGCGAAGGAAATGTTTCGACTACAGCTGCCAGCCGTCCTACGCATCGCAGGTATTTTCCTTTCCTAAATAATAAATTAGTTATCTGATTAGTTTTCTTCTACATGACTAAATACTGTAATTATATTAAATAGGATCTGCAAAGATGAAAAGAAGCTTTCGAAGCCCCTATTCCGTTATTTGTCATATTGAAAATCTTCCGTGCCTCGCCGCAATCGTTAGGGTTGATATAGAATATCAAAGATCAAAAGCCGCCATAGAACAAAAACGCGAACAAAAGAACAAAAACGCGAGGAGGTACTAATTGCTCGTCGTTATTGAAACCCAAGAACCAATTGGTTGCTTCTCGGTGTGCAATACCGAGAGGAGAAACCAGGTGCTCGCGGCTGGAGAGACTATCCTGCCTCGCCCGCCCTCTAGATGTACTTGCTAAACTCTAGGCCGGGTTGACAAGACCGAGCTGTGGCTGCCGTCCTCTCAAAAGCCGAGCGACGATATAAGATGCTAAACGTGCTAAAAACACTTCTAAACGTGGGGCAAGTTGACACGCCTCAGGGTTTCTTTGTTACAAAAAGAGGCTATTCTCAAAATAGGTTCAGATAAAATGCAGGGCTCTTGTGCTTTCGTAGGTGGAGAAAAACAAGATTACAGAAGCTGGCTTAACTTTGAGCGAGACCACCCCACCTTAGCATGAGTTTAAACATGAGTAAAGTGGAAATGAACATTTACACGTGTTTAAAGATATAGAGGCAGCTTTCCAAGCTTTTCCTCTACTAATAAATGCAACAGACAGTTAAGATTTTTCGCTGAATGCTCATTGGCACCCGCTGCCTCATGTCGCAATGCTCTTTTTACTTGACTGTTCTCGAGATTGAGACTGCTGAATGGGTCCTTTTTCTGAGCTAATTGAATTTATAGTGAATTCTTGATTCTTCAGCATCAGCATTATCTATATTCTCAGCACTTGAGCTCCAGGATGAGAACCAAACACAGCGCGCGTCATTGCTGTTGTAAAAAGATCGGAACCCTTATTTAACATCAATATCTGACAACTGGTAAGATTTAATTACCTCGCTAGGACTGCTTTCATTTGACCTGCAATGGTAAGAAATCTACAATGAAGAAAACATTAGCAGGGATACGCATATCATAATTACAGCTGCAAATGTTCATCGGTTCGGCATAATGTACTTTATGGTGTAAATCTTTAAACGAGCAATAAAACGATGTTTACGGAAGTTACGAACACCGCACGAAAATTCGGCATTCTATCACTCACATTCGTATTTCAAACATGTCTAATGCAGCATATTCGACATCGAAAGACATAGCAATTGAACCGCATACATATCTTCTGCCCGATCTAAACTTGGATATGCCGATGCGTGAGACTGAGCCCCGTCGCTAATTTCCCAGCACGTTCCTCCCGCGTCACTTCCGCACAGCCAGTGAAAAGGCTCACTATAGGTCTCCCGCTCTACGTCAGAGGCGGAGGGAAGGCAATGACACGCTGTTAGGTGGATGACAACCAATCGGTTGGGAGTACATATAAGTTGTCACCCTCTCGTAAATTAGTTTGTAAATATTATTCTTGACACACAGCTGTTATATTTGAGTCCAGTACTGACAAAGACTCCTTATACAGGTCTGTTGAATAAGAGTATCCAATGAAAACTATTTACGGTCCCCGTAAAAGAGGAAAATCAAAGTGGGCATGTAACGGGAAATTACTGCTCTGTATTTACAAACAGGTTCATTTGACTGAAAATAGACCTGCATTATTCGTCCCCCCCCCCCCCCCCCGAAACACACGCACACATTTTCTGTAGGTTCCAGAAAAAAAAAACAGACTCTTCGCTCGCTTCGGGCTGGTTTCACAAGCCGGAAGTGATGCGGAGCATGTATTTTAGGGTGATTATAAGCCATACCGTCCATTCACTACCAATGTGTGATCAAGGAGTCCTATTCCAAATATAGTTCAGAAGTTTGCACCGACGGGTCCAAAATTAATGTTAATAATAATCTTAAATTTTTAAGCCCAACTTTCTTAGCATCGGTTTACTTCGGTCAACATCCCAAGTCGACTAGGGTTATGAGAGACGTCATAGTGGAGGACTTGCGACTACTTGGGGCTCTTTAACCTTCACTGATATCAACCAGCACACTGACGCCTGGCTTTTCACTTCCACCGAAAAGCGGCCGCCGCAACAAGGACTGCATCCCGCATAATTGACAGCAGTCGAGCGCCCTACCCACTGCACATCAGCGGCCGGGGTTTTCTCAGCACTGAACGTAGCTTGTGCTTTGAAACGTGCATCCACGTAGGAGTAATACACTTCGTCAGCGCATGAATTTGGAAATGTCGTTGTCTACCGGCTTCTAAACGTCACGTTTTATTTTTTTCGCTAATTACGCAACGGTAATGAGTTGAACAGTCGCATATTTTTGAAGCAAAGAGTGGATGGAGTTGCACTTAGTATCTGTTGCAGTTGAAGCCTGTACGCACTTTTGGAACCGTAGTAACCGGGAAAATAATATGAATTACTAAACCGTTTGCAGAGAATAACTTCTTGTTTTCGCCTGTATAGTGTGCCGCAAATCTCTCCTTCCACGTTCGACCTGTAACAGCGAGTAGCAGTGAATCATTCAGCTTACAAAAAGCATTCAGTGTTTCAGTCATTTTAATTCACTAGTGGCACCATCGTTAAAAATACGATGCGCTTGAATATTTCGTCTTGAACATTGCATCATCCAAACGACATCCTGGAGTACTTTAACAGCGTTATATTTGTTAATACGTTTAAGATAAGGTGCTTAACTGAAACTATCGTCCCACCTGGCGCCTGCACAGCGTTACATCCAATTAGTGACTCTCTGATTACGATCTGGAACACCACGGATGAGCGTCTAATAACTTGAATGAAACGTTAACTCCTATAATTATACGCCGGCTAGCTTTTATGCTGAAGGGTTTGTAGTGGTTGCTAATGCGCAGAGTGAAGCTTTGAGGGCGCGCTTGATCTATATTCCCAACTATACGTTGTTCCAACACGAAGCACACCATGTTTAGTGCATTCATTCTTCGTAGGAAGTGATAGCTACAGATGTCAGAGATGACTATAACGTCATGACCTGGTGACGTCATCATGACGTCACATGCGAACATATTAAATAAACGCAACTGACGTCACGATGACGCCACATCCATTCATGGCGTCATCGGGCAATTCATGCATATACGAAGCTGGCCCCGCCGGTAGTCCCATCCAGGCGTCCGTGCGCGCCTTTCATTCGGCGCTTCCTCGAACGCCGCACCACACAGCACACAAAATCAGACACCGTATAGCAGGCATCAGCGGCGTTTCGAATCGCTTTGCAGGAAAGAAAAGGCGATGTAACTGTCACAATTCTCCGCGAACACCTTAACCGAGCCGTGAGAAAAAGGAGGGAGAAGGAACGTGGGATTGAAAAAAGAGAGTAACAAGTGCCGTAATGGAGGACTTCGAACCACCCTGCAATAGACGATTTCGCCTCATCGCACTTTAGTAGTCAAAAGTGCCACGTAGATTTCTCCAGAAAATCTTACAGGGTAGACGAACTGCGTTAAAAGACTGATTTAAAATCATTTGCTTTTGTGAATGTATATTCTGTTTCATGTCAATCTTTTTTTTTCCCGGGCACAGTAGTTTCAGTCATCGTTTTTGGCGGAGTAACATATAAACCGAAAAAAAATGTCGTACAAAAAATAAAAATTCCTCAGTGGAGAAAAACATTAGGCGGACATTTAAGCTCGCTAATGAAGGGTATAACGCGAAAGCGTAGGTGGCCAGCCGAACGCTCAACTTTAACCAACCCGAATTTACGTGCCTGCGTAGTCCAGCTCTACAGTGCCGGCATCCAGGAGCACCAGAAGGTGTATTCTTATTGAACCTAACCGCCGCAAATGAGCAATCAGAGATGACAACTCCTCCCAACTTTAATGAATTATGTGCTCTCGTTAGGTCACACAGGCCGTCAAAGAATCAGTGCCCATGTCAGCTATCAGCTGCCGGCTGCCTGCGTCTGCTTGCGAATTTTAATTTAAAAAGCCAACGATTTTGACGCCGACAACTCCAACGTTGGATGTTCAGATGGAGGGGGCTATTAGCGCTACCTGGTTAAAATAAAACAACAAACAAACCCTTCAAAATCGACGTTTTCAGAATAGATCGGTCATTAGTGAACGGACAAGCTTACAAACCACTAATGTCGAAGAGGATCTCGCTACAGAATAGATATTAAGCTCTAACCGAGGATGGCGACATTACCCTAGAAGCAATGAACAATAATTTCAGATATCATTAGTGAGTGCGCTGTAGAAGTAGGCGGTAGAATAGTAATAGAGGATACCGGTAAACTGTCTAAGGAGATGAATGATTTGATTAAGAAACGCCAGAGTATGAAAGCTTCCAATTCAACAGACCAGATAGAATTGGCCGAGATACCAAAGCTAATCAATAAGCGCAAGTTGGCCGATATAAGGAAGTATAACATGGAGAAAATTGAGCATGTTGTAAAGAACGGGGGAAGCCATAAAGCGGTAAAGAAGAAATTTGGCATAGCCAAAAACCAGATGTATGCGATGAGGGACAAGGTGGGCAACGTCATCATGAATATGAACAAGATAGTCAAAGTAGCCGAGGAGTTCTATACAGATCTCTACAGTAGCCAAAGTAGTCAGGACCGTAATGATTGGCGGTAGGGAAAAACAGTCAGACGTTCCACCAGTGACGAAGGACGAGATAAAGAAAGCATTATACAGACTATAAAAAGGGGGAAATCAGCTGGAGAGGATCAGATAACTACAGATTTGCTGAAGGACGGGGGGGGAGGGATATCGTGCTAGAAAAACTGGCCACCCTGTATACGCAGTGCATGGTGTCATCGACGATACCGGAACCATGGAAAAATGCAAAAATTATCCTCATTCATAAGGGGACTCTAATGACCCTAAATATTACAGACCAATCAGCTTAGCTGTTACGATTAAGGTATTTACTAAGGTAATCGCTAATATAATCAGGACAACCTTAGACTGCAATTAAGCAAAATATCAAGCAGGTTTTCGCAAATGGTACTCTACTATCGATCATATCCATACCATCAACCAGGTGATAGAAAAATGCTCGGAATATAACCAGCCCTTATATATAGCATTAATTGATTACGAAGAAGCATTTGACTCAGTTGAAACCTCGGCGGTGATGCAGGCATTGCGAAATCAGGGGGTAGATGAACCGTACGTGAAAGTGCTGGAACATATATATAATGGCTGCACAGTAACCATAGTTCTGCATAAAGAAAGTAACAAAATTCCCATAAAGAAAGGAGTTAGGCAAGGAGACACAATCTCCCCAGTACTATTCACAGCTTGCTTAGAGGAAGCATTCAGAGACATGGAATGGGAGCAGTTAGCGATAAGGGTAGATGGAGAATACCTCAATAATCTGCGATTTGCTGATGACATTGCCTCGCTAGGTAACTCGGGGGATGAACTGGAAATAATGATTGATGACCTTGACAGGGAAAGTAGAAAGGTAGGCTTGAAAATCAATATGCAGAAGACTAAGGTAATGTTCAACAGCCTCGGGAAGGAACAGCAGTTTACATTAGGTAGCGAAATACTGGAAGTAGTAGGCGAATATGTCTACTTAGGACAGGTAGTAACCGCAGATCCGGACCATGAAAAGGAAATAGCAAGGAGAATAAGATTGGGAAGGAGCGCTTTTGGCAAGCACTCGCAGATTATGACTAGCAGCTTACCAGTATCACTCAAGAGGAAAGTATACAACAGTTGCATCTTACCTGTACTCACCTATGGAGCTGAAACGTGGAGGCTAACCAAGAAAGTTCTACTTAAGTTGAGGACAACCCAGAGGGCGATGGAACGAAAAATGGTAGGAGTAACATTAAGAGATACGAAACGTGCAGAGTGGGTCAGAGAAATAGCTCAAGCTACCGACATCCTAGCGGAAATTATGAAGAAATGGACATGGGCAGAACATGTAGTGCGAATAGAGGATAACCAATGGTCGCTTAGGGTAACAAACTGGATTCCAAGAGAAGGAAAGGCGGGGCGGTAGAAAGTTAGGTGGGCGGATGAGGTTAAGAAGTTGGTCAGGTGGATGCAGCTAGCACAGAACCGGGTTAATTGGCGAAATATGAGAGAGGCCTTCGCCCTGCAGTGGGTATAGTCAGGCTGATGATGATGATAATGATGATAACGAATCTCGAAGAGGAAATGAGCGGGTACAATATATTGTGATGAAACCAGCTTCACAAGCCACTAAAGTAGCATTGAAAACGAGAGACTCAGAGGTGAGAGCTGGTTTAGCTCTCCAGAGGGACCAGCGTTGTAGCCTCTATTGACATTTGAAAGATGCATTACTTTGCCAAAATATCTTTCTAGCAACAGTGTGCTCCTGGCGGCTCCTCGTTCTGCAAGATATAATCTTTTAAGCAGCTTGTGGTATGTTGCTGCGTGATGGCAACCACGCCCGATGCACTTTGCAGGGCTTCTATAACGTTCGCGTTAGATGCGCTACGAGTGGAATCTTGCTCTCTTAGATATGCGTCTATGACGCAAATCGCTTGAAATTCATTCGCCGCAACCTGCAGAAGGTCCATATGATTATAGGTTGTAAGCGGCTCATTTATTTCTGCTTTAACAATACACCGTTCTCTAGTAGTATTTCAATTCGGCTTCCGCAACATAAGAATTTAGTTTTGCTGAAAAGGAATACTACGCGAGATGAGCAAGTCTACCTTTCCTGGTAACCTGACTGTGCCCCGGCTTTCGCAATCTCCACCATTTGCTAGAGGCGTCATCAACGCCCGAATGCTGTTTTTCCGGAGCGTGTTTAACCCCAGCATTATAACACCAATATTTTGAGAGTGGCTCCCCGAGGCGTAATTCCGATCTTCTTCTTCTTCTTGGTTGGTTTAAACTTGCCACACGCTCACAAGGGGAGAATGGCGACGGTGGTGTTTTCATATACAAGGAAATTTACACACGCGATTGCGGCAAAAGTAATAGCGCCATGCAGGAACGTCAACGGTAGGTTCCCAAAATTTGTTCTCTCTTCTTCCTGGTTTTCTCGCTGCAAGATGAACAGTGATTTCAGCTGAAATATTTTTCTGAATACAACCTAAAAGGGACTACTCACCCATACAAGGCGTTAAGTGATTTTGATGCTGTAAAGTGGATATTGTCATCATTACGGGACCCTAACATTTCATGTCGGCTCCTGGCTGTGTTGACCGCTGGATTTATACCTATTAACATCCAAAGGCATTCCATAATGCAACATAAAAGGGAACACAGCCAAATGGAAGATGGCAGTAATCTAACTGCTTGCGGTATATTGTGAATGAATAGTAACTAAAAAATCCGACGTAGTGGATTCGAACAGTTGTCGCTGGTGTTCAATAAAGTATCGCGAAACCAAATTTTAATTGTGTTCTTTGATTTCTTCATAAAGTTCTCTTGTACAAAATTTCTCCTTTTTCTCGCTAGGTGGTGCCGCTTCGAGGACTCTATAGATATAGTGAGAAAAATTAACATGATAACTACTGCTACCACCCCGTTTGAAAGGGGACGCTCCTATATTCCATCCATCCATCCATCCATCCATCCATCCATCCATCCATCCATCCATCCATCCATCCATCCATCCATCCATCCATCCATCCATCCATCCATCCATCCGTCCATCCATCTAAAAACTGCTGACCGATATGCTGAGCGAAGAAAATAGCGGTACCAAGAGAGCACTGACATCGCGACGTAAGTGGCGACTCAACCATTATCAGCCACGAACTATTGAAATATGTCAACGAAGAATCACCTGAAATACTGCTGAGGATGCACACGTTATTACTGGCAGTGAAATGTCGAGAACTTCAATCTTTGACTTTATTTTTGTTTACATTTGCGGGTACAACAGACCTGAAACGATCAGAAAGCAAGAACTCCGACGAACATAGGTAGCCGCATTGCCATGCGACATGAAAAATATCATTTTATTTAAAGCGAAATTTCGGATGGTGAAATTTTTGTAGACTCACTTATTGGCCGGTTTCTGCAGAGAAACTTCGAGATGCCACAGTAAGCGGGCTACAAGAGTAGACAGTTTGCCTTGCAGAAAAGTGAATTTTCGCTACCAGAAATTCGTCCTTCTTTAAAAAGAATTGAATATAAGAAACAAAACAACAGAAAAAGCATTTCGGCAAGAATACAGGATTACATTTAAGTATATAAAGAACAGGGTACATTCTAATAATGCAAGAAATTTATGGATATTGCAAAAGCTCTTTAGCAGCCTTTTTATGGTGAGATCGGATTTCTCACACATAGATTTCTCACTAATTCTAAAAAAGCCGCTTGTTAAAACAGCAAAAGAAAAGAGACCGCTATTCCACTCTCAGTATTTTTATAACCTAAAATGATAATAATGAAGGCGACTTGAAATTATATTCGACAATAATTAACTGGGGAGATCAAGCCATGCCTCTTTCTCATCTCATTTGTCTCTTTCGCTAGGTTTCAGAAGTGTTATGCCAGTCAAGTTTATTATCTTAGCATTAGAGGGGCGCTTCTTGAAGTATTATATGGTTATCGCGGTTGTCTAATTATTTACGTGCAGTGTTGTCGTACGCATGTTTAACAAAAGGTTAGGTATAACAAAAGACCGAGTGGGGGAGGTGTTCATTTCGGTCCTTTTTGTGAAGGTTTTATTGCTGTCAGTTCTTGACTGCGATCAGAATGAAGCAAACAACACAGACCCAAAAAACCCTCCAGCAGTGGTACGTGGCTCAGTAAGTTAGAGGTAAGGGCCAGCTGGTCAGACAAAAAGTAGATGGGCCCCGCCAGGGTGGCGGAGTGGTTACGGTGCTCGACAACTGTTCCCAAATATGCGCGATCGAATCCCGGCATCAGCGGCCGCTTTTCGACGGAGGCGAAAAGCTATTCGCCCGTGTGGTGTGCGATGTCAGTGCAGCTTAAAAAACCCCAGGTGGCTGAAATTTCCGTACTCTTCCACTACGGCGTCTCTCATAGCCAGAGCCGCTTTGGGAAGTTAAACCCCACAAATCAAACCAAAGCAAACAAAGTAGGTCGGAAGAACGTACCGCTGAGAAGGAACAAGAGAAGGCGAGGATATATAGGAAGGGCACTGCAGTTCAATGTGAATGAAATGATATATTAATGCTTCTGACCAATGAGGAGATAAGGTGTTGGTCTCTACGATACGGTCTCTTTTCAAAATACGTGCCTTGGCTTGGTAGAGCGCAGAATTATCTTCCAACAGCCATGATCATGTAATATTAAAATTCCTAACTTCATTTTAGATATGAACTGCAATTTTTGGATGAAATATTGCACTCGTTATCAGTAAAGAGTGCTTTAAATAAAAATGGGTATTTATAATCTAACGAATCTATATTTTCTATGACACGTATTTTTTCAATAACTTGAACCTGTGCATGTTTCTCTTAGGTGAAGCATGCTTCGTGAACCTCTTGCTGAAGGGTAGAATTCGTGCTGCATGTCTATAGCTAGGGCAGATTTTCAAAGTATTCTAAATGACGATCAGTGAAATTGGTCACAGCGCAAGGAGTCATGAAGGGAAAAAGAAAGATGATCACGAGAACGCGAGTGCCACGCGCTGCGTTCGGAACGTGGCTCGCGTAGGAGCTGCGGCGGCAGTGACGGATTTAGCAGCTGGCTGACCGATCGAGAAGACCGGTTTCCGAAGCTACCGGGACACTTACTCCGAGCTAACAGCCTGATTTCTGCCCAGGAGAGACAATATATGCCCAGGCGCATGAACGGCCCTTCGGGTTCAGCAACGTGGCCCTAGCTGACGATGCGGCCAATGCCTCCCACACCGGCTCCACAATCCTCTCCGCTGAGTCCGATTTCGGGGGATTCTGGGGAGCTCGCACTGTTTTGTCTCGGCTCAGGAGACCTCCATCCATACGCCGCGCATGGCGTGCAGCTCTCGAGCTCCACGATTCGGCCCAGTCGAAGCAGCCAGCTGCCGCGGAAGGAGCCCGGGGTGATTCTCCAGTGTCAGCTCCAGCGCCACTCGCGGCACGACACCAGCGCCGAGAACTGCCAGCAGAGCCGGTAGAGTTCTCGGACACGCATGACATCAATCTTTTCAACTGTGAGAACTCCGGAGAGCTTGCCCCCAGCACTAATGGTGTCTTTGCAAATGCAGAGCAGTCCACCCCTAGGACCAAGACAGATGACCCGTTCAATGGCAATGCAAACCTGTTGGCCCCACAGTGTGGCGAGGAGCACGATGCCCTTGAACAAAGCTTCTACTGCACCGAAGATGTGGCCGGCAACAAAGATACGGTTTGCCGATCAGAAAAAACGCTGTTTCTGATGCAAGATGCACTGTCGTGCCTGGTGTTTGGTGGAGCTAGCAACGTCGAAGGCAAGGATGACCACTCCACATGCGTTAACAGGTCGACGCTTGCTATCGGAACGATGGACTTGACCTACGCCAATGCCTCTTCCACTGTGCACGACTGCACTTTTGCAGAGGACATTGATGTTTCCTCCGCTTGTCTCATGGGTGGGGTGCTTAAACTCTGCGTTTAATGGTATGACTCCGCAGCATTAACGCGGCTTGTCTGCGTCGCCAAATACATATTCTCATTAGTGTTCATGAACTTGGCCACGGGCTTTATAAATGAACTATTTCTTTGTTATCTCCCTTATCTAATAATTATTCTCCTGGAATACAGCTGTCAGCTACAAATTTATGTCGAATACCACATAACGCCGACATAAATTACCGCTTAACAAAGCCATTCAAACGTTCCTGAATGACCAAGGGGTACAATATGTCAGACTGTGAAAGCTAGGCTCCTGGAGAGTCCGATTCCCCTCAATCTCCTATCTGTATTTACAGCCTGTTATGGCTGCTCCTACTGATAGGCGATGTCAAGTGGTTGCGTGACGTCATTAAGCTATAAGGCTTATCAGTCCCCGTCTATATCAGCTGCCTTAGTTATCCCCTTGATTTTTCTCACAGCGCAGAAGATGACGCCGGCGATGAAAATGACAGAAGTAATTATTTTTGAGAAAGGGGTTTTCAATGCTGTCATGATACAAAGTAGATATATGATCTTATGCATGGCCCTATTTTCTACATCATCAGCTATGCGTGCCTTTAGTAGGTACTGATATAAGCTCCAAAGAGCTGTGTACACTTTTCCTGTAACCGATATTCCATTGATGTATTTCAAGCCTTCCTCACATTACCAGGGCCCCGAGAGACCCGCGCGAGACACAAGTAGTAGATTCCGGGAGGACAGGTTACGTGTCCAGTACAATTCTCGTTAGAAACAAGTGATTCTTATATTTGTGTCGCGCTTTTACCTATGACAAAACTAGTTTTCGTAATGTTCATCCATAAACGTACGAGAAGTATCGCCTATCACGAAAGTATATATTTTGAAAGAAAAGTTTTACGTTCGCTTTCTTGCCGCCCAGACCTTTCCACGCTTTCAGTAAAGCTGAGCAATGTACATGCGGCCTTTCATCCATACAGCGACAGAATCATCGTTGCAAACTTGCGCTTTATCCCGATAAACATAAGGTTTACAGCACGTGGCAGGTGGGTCGGCTGCGCAGCCTAAAACCAAGAAGATTGGGCAACTGATGGCGAAGAACACAGAGTTACTTTGGGACGTTCAACCCAATAAACCAACTAACCAAGCAAACGAAACATCTTGCACTAAGAATCACGTAGATGGGGGGCCGGCGAGGATGCTTCCGGGCCAGACGGATTTCGCCGCTCAATGCGACTTACATGTTAAATCTCTGCATATGCTATGCACATCTTCAGTTTGTATAATATAATAATGTTACGGACCAGGAAGGAGGAAGAAGAGACAGTGGCGCGGGCAGGAGTGCTCGCGCTCCTACTCACGCCACTGCCCTTTCTTCCTCTTTCCTGGTCCGTAACAATATTATATTACTACTTCAACATTAGAACTCCGCTGAGTTTTACGGATCTCAGAAGTGCTCGTTGGCATTTTTCAGATATGCCCTGTATGTCGGCTGTCCAAAAACCTGACTGCTGCCTGCTAGACCCCTCATAGTCAAGGCGGTTGAAAACGCGCGCAGCTACGCTCTAATCCGCTAAAATCTGCCAGAGTTATCAAATGAGGTGTATTTGGAACGAATAACGATTTTAAACTTGAGTCGATTGCTTCAAAAGATGTCCACTTTTTTGGCTCATAGCATCTATTGAGAGTTCCATTCTGACTTCTTAGTTGGCTTATCCCTCAGGTGTAGCGACAAATTCTTTGTCGATTATTGGTCTGAACAGTTTCAATAATAGCTTCTTTGCGCGTCGTGTATATAGTTCGTCACATAGTATTCTCCTGAGCATCTAAACTTACCTAAACGGGCGACGTTCAAAGATGCCTGATGACAGGAACATACCTTAAAAACGTTCTGAATCACAATAGAGTCAATAAGAATTCTGCATACCGACCCCATACAAATGTCATACAATATCATTTCTCATACGCTACATGATGTTTGTACGAGGTGTGAGATTTCTACGTGCTTTCTGAACAGGGGCTCTGTGGCCAAATTACGGGACACGCTCTAAAGTTTTAGACTGTCACGTCTAAATAACGACACCATGGCGCCTCTGCAAGACGCCAACTTATGACGAAACACGGTATCAACCAATAATCGCAGGGTGCCGCCCCGGGCCACTTATTTTCACGGCAAGAGGTTCATTCGCACGTCAAGGACTTGTTTGCTGACCTAAATATATATATATATACAAATGGCGCCCTTCAGTAAAACAGCTGATTCCACGGCTAGTTACATGACACGTTCTGTCGCACGAAATTCACACACACGAATTCTTCAGTTAGACTGAGCGCAAGAAAAAAAGCATCGAGATGGAGCATCCACTATCAACCTCACTCGTTTTCATTCGTTTTCTACTGTACGTCGCCTTCGCCATCGCAATTTTGATTTCGGTGCACTGCGAAGCGCACCCACCCTTCACAGTGCCAACTTTGCAGATGAGGTCAGCCATTAGACGTATTCACTTGCTCCGTTCGGTTATGAGAGGCCGACGATCTGCGATGGCTTGATATCCTCCGGAGGAAAAAAAAAAAACTATCGGAGCGCGCACGACAAGTCGAAATAGGCGTCTGAACAACTCGCCGGACAAGTAGAATGCATTCTCGCACATTGCCCTTTGCCGTTGCTCGAGCCGGCCTTGCCGCTTCAAACACTGCAGCCACCGCTCCACTATCGACGCCGTCACCATTTTCGCTCTAAAACGTTTTAGACCCCCTCATTGTGCTCTACAAAAATATAGTCTAAAAGCGCTGACATAATTAGGTGCGCGAGGTATTCTGTTTTTTTTTCGCATCCGCAACGCAATCGCACCATCCCGTGGCGCAACTTTCCAATATGCGATGGCGACCAATAGGAGCGGGTGTTTTAGTGCGCTCTAAATTATTGAGAGGCCCGTAACTCGGCCCTGAAGTACGGACTTTAGCAATAGTGTTTCTGAAGGCCGACATTTAATAGTTTCCACATGGTTATTTGCGTTCGCTTTCGTGCATTTTGGCGCTGCCTTAATCGCAATAATATCTTCATTTGTTATCTGAATTACGTAGTAAGTAGATAAAATCTTTCGTTCTGTCGTGAACGTCATTATTTTCTGTAGTTGTGTGTAGTACTCACCAGTAGTACTGCAGTTCTGTATCTGTTGATGTTTCTGTCTGTAGACTAATTTATGTTATAACTATAGATTATTCTGATGTTATTACATACGTTCGTTATATGCCAAAAACCGAAAAGAAATTATATGGAAAAGTAATGAAAATTTCCGCAGCTTTTCCCGACAGGCGGCATGTCAGACTCAGAATGCAAGGGTCCTAGATGGTTGGATTGCACTCCCCCTTTTATCTGAGTTGGCAAACCAGTGTTCAGAGCTCCTGCGAAATGGCCAATCAACCAGCGTCAAGTAGTCGTGTGACGTAGTTAAAAGCTAAGGCTTATCAGTCCCCGTCTATATCAGATGACGTGGTCATGCCATCGGATTTTCTCTCAAAGCGCCGGCGATGATGCTGACAACCCGAGCGAAGCTCCTGATTTCTTTTTTTTTTTTGACAACTGTGTTTTAGACGCTACCTTTTCAGAAGCAGATACATAATCGTGTTGAGGGCTATTTCGACACTGCAAAATCCAGGTCCCCTCTTGCCCGCTCCTCCTGACAAAGTGCTGCACGGGGTTGTTCTTCATGACTGGGTGTGTCTGCTTCTCAGCTGCCAAGTTCGAGAGGTTCGCGAATGCTGTGCTCGAGAGTCTCCACAACCAGCCAAACTGCACCAAACAAGTCCCCCCGTTGTTCAGCCGGGAAGGCAATGGCCGAGATGAAAGTGCAGATCACCGGAAACAGAGGCTGAAGCTGACAGAAGGCCTAGTGGCTGGACGCGGACATACACGTATTTTGACACTACTTTCACAATGCCACTGTTGGCCGCTGTCAGGCGGCTCACGCAGCTTTGCGACCCTCTCCGCTGGTCTGCGCATTGTTTTTAGTTTGCTCCACCTACGAACGCCATGGCCACGGGCTGCTCGTCAAACTGATATCTCGTCTTCCCCACTTTACGTGCTGTGCTATTGTTTGTTAGTGGACTGGGTGGATTTTGCCTTTTTCGATTCTGCTCAGCTCTAATACATTGCCTAAAAATATTCAAAATGGCCAAAAAAGCCTAATATCTGTAAAGACCATTTGCAGTAAACAATTCACCATGCCCAATAACTAGGTGCAAACACTTGTCGCTCAACAATTATGGTCTACAACGTGAAATATCAATGCAATAAATAATTTAATAACAAACTTCCGCGAGACAGTACCCGCAGGTAGAACAGGAGACAAGCGTCTCAAGTGTAACGTTGCAACTTTGCTGCTATTAAAGCTGCAAGTACACAGCTGATAGAATAAGCCATAGCTTAAATAAGCCACATCATGACTCGGACATAAATCTTGAATTAAGCGGCTGCTTCAGCGAAGCAGATCAGCCAAGCAGACGTTTTGCCCTCAAGCAGCACGCTTACATCCCCCCCCCCCCCCCCCCCCCCCGCCAAACTGGTTCCCTCTCAAGATTTCGGCTTCGCTTCAGCTCAGCGCCGCTCTATCTGCCATTCGACGGTCGCACGTCACAGTAGAAAATTTCCCGCGCGTACAGTCGTGAGCTTTATGAAAGGGAACACGGGAATGCGCGCCAGATAGCCGCATCGAACTAGAAGCGAAGCGCGACGTAGACGGAAAAAAATGGAAGTGGTTTAGCTCTGGTTAAACCTAGTTGGGTTGCGGAATCAACAGCTGCATGGCTACGCTTAGCTTAGCGTGTAGGCTACGCGCTTAGAAGCGGCCAGGCTCTCCTTCTTCATAGTTGGTCGATTCTGGCCGCGCGCTCCTAGCTTTATATACACCACTCACACCTCTTCTCCGACCAGCAAACGGAAAGAGTGTTGCACAGCTGTCGCCGGTAGTGTTTATGACGTCACTTGTGAGGCATCAGTGGAGCGCGGCCGAGCACGGGCGCGATGGCAACTCCTACACACACCAGCTGCTGCCTGTGACGTCACGTGGCTCCTCGTGCATGCGCAGCTTGGCCCCTGCTGTACCAAGCGAAATGGCTCGACGAATTGAGTTGTGTTGCTTTTGCAACAATAATGTGATGGGAGTGGGGCTGTTACATCTGCTGGCTGCACCCCGTCTACAACGAGAGAGAGAGGGAGAGCGAGACCCTTTAATGAAGAACAGAGATTTTAGCCGGCGTTTTAATTTTGCTGACATGCTACTATGTTAGCAAGGGGCATTTTTGAGAAAAAGATTGAAAAACAATTGTGAGGAGATTAAAAGAAATGAAAGGGGAGATAAAATGTGGCCATTAAATTTGTTGTAATGGTATAAAATGAAATGGCAGAATGCATAGCCCGAAAAATGTGCTTACAGAGTTCTCAGCGGGAAAAATGCCTGACGGTAACACTCAAGGTGAACTTAAGGTTTGTCTAAAAGTCCAATTTCTTTCAAATACGTAAATAAAAAGCTAATTGCGAGTCTCTGTTTCCTCGGGCAGGCTAAGAGACCTAAAACTATGTCCATTGTTAAAAGCACTGGGGAGAGCTTTTCCATGCTATGTTCGTAGTACGCACGCTCGTCAGCTTATGCAGGACGCTCAAGCAGGTTATGTTGCACAAGTTTCAACCGAACCACAGTTATCACAAAACGCACTGTCCATTTGACCAAAACGGTATCGCAAGCTATTTGTTTAGGCACAGCAGAACGAGAGGATTTTCATCGGCATCTAAATGTCCCTGTGGCGTCAGGCTGTCGGCAACTGGTCCCCGTTCTCTTCGCGCAAAATTGACACAGCGGTTGATAAAAAAATAAATAACAACGTTAATCTTGGCGCTTGCGCATAAAAACAGAAATGTACAGTGTTTCTCAAAAGTTTATAGCCCAGGGGATTTGCTACTAAGCCGTGTACTAGTGCTGCTTCAGCATTTGTGGGGGTCCTTCGTGTTGAAAAGTGTAGGCCGAAAATAGTTTTATCTTCGTTGGATTAGAACACTGGGAAAGCATTACTAGCCACATGGTGAGACTCCGAAGCAGACGCCCAGAGCTCTAAAGGTTTGGCTGTATAAGAGCAAAAAGCGATACGACAGACAATCTCGCAAGCGGGAAGCTTGGGACATCACGCATGGCCTATGGGCGTCGGGCACCATCGCCCTTGATCACTTTTGCAATCCTAGATTGTAGGGCCTCATCAAGCGGGCAGTTCTGTCATCGGCGCTCTCATTCTGGTTGGACTGGGTCCCATAGGTCTTTGGCGTTTTGCGATCTCAGATCCTGCTTAAAGAAGTGGGAACCGTTTGGCAACGTTTCATTCAAGACGCAAAGGGGCTAGTATAGTGCTGTACGCGATGGTACTGAATTTTCTGGGCATTTTCACCTGAGGGCCTAGCCCATAGCAGGACAGAGATCCACGCTTACATGCGCCTACTGGCCATGACCTGCTTGATAATTTCTTGTCAAACAGCCCGCCACGCTCCATGGTGTCTATACAATTTGCTTGATAACGTAGATTGACCTGAGAAAAAGCAACTACTCTCTTCTAATCCTGCACATTCCATTTACTTGAATCGTTGGCAAATTTAGGGCCAGAAGCCCTACTTGATTCCGTTTTGATGGCTTCTGTGCCTCAACACAGCTTCATAATCCGGCCTCCGTTATTATTTGGCGAACCGTAGGTTCACTGGCACTAAGTGAACAGCTTGACGAACATCCCTTAAACGCTGGAAGAAGTCCTGGGCTGCAGAAGCTATAATAAGTAGGTGTTCCTCATGGCTGGCTCCTCGTGGTCTTCGGGCATGTGGTGCACCATTGATTCAGCGCTCCGTGTGGTATATACGCTTAGACAATTCGGTTGACCCCCTTCAGTGGTCGTCAAGGGAGACCAGCGATGCACCTTTGCCTGTAAATGCTTAGGCACAGCTCTACAATTCTGATACGGTCATTATCAGACACCCTGAGGATTTTTAATTCAGAGAGAGTTGTGTCAAATCTGCTTCAATAGTCAAGGAGCAGAGGTTCCGCGTGCCGCACCGTTCCGAGACGACGCGTGTAGTGCAGCAGCGAATCCGACGCTTCCACAGAAGCAGGCGGCGAAGTTGTAGTAAACAAAAAACAAAAACAGCCAAACCCTTTTTCGTATTGGTTTCTTTTCGTGCTCACACCTTTCTTTCTTTTTATTGGAAAGCTTCAGTAAAAACACGCTTCCTTTCTTCGCTCTCAGCCGTTGTCTCGGTTCTCCGCAAAGCAAGCGGTGGTAGCAGCTCCCGGCAGCCACACTGGTATTTAGCTGCCGATGCGAAATTCTCTCGTTGTGCACCAGGTGCCACCAGTGCACGAAAAGTACACGCTTTCTACTTCACTTCCAACGCCGCCGTGGCGCTGCGTCTTTAGTTCAGGACGAAGTCATCTTCCAGGCGCTCTCGTGTTTCCTTTCATAAAGTTAACGGCTGTAGCTGTTTGTGTCAGCGCTTTTGTACGATCTCTACCAGTGTATAGAAGCAGCAAACGGAGAGCACTTGCCGTCCGACTCTGAGCGAGTGAGGCCCGCCACCCAGCCTGCGAGTATGTCAGTCGTTGTCTAGCTTGCCGCACACTACTTGGCTACTACTCGTCTGCCGCATATGGAAAGCGTCGCCTACGCAGCTGCTGCACCCGACAAGACAGCCCCGAGTTTAACTGGGGGCTTTCAAACTTTAGGAGCCTCGGTCAAATTTTCTCCAGGTGTTGGCTTTAAACAGGGCGTGTACACGCCACGGTCAGGCCATGCCCACTGTTCTTTTCGGCTGCAACAAAGCCCTACTCTCGACAACAATTATCTTTTTCTCGCAAATATGCAAGTCACCATTTCATCATTTCAAATGCTTCTGATCACATTTATCGAAGACAGATGAATTGTATACTGATGCTGGTTTGTTATCTCAGACTGTAATCGCACAAAAGCGCTATAACCTGTGTTGTAAGTGGGAAGCATACAGAAAAAAAAATGGTGTTTAAGCATAGCTTTAACCTGCAGTAATAGAGCGAACGCTGAGACTGTTGCAGCGATAGCCTCTGAACACGGCCTTTTAAATATGCGGTTTTCCTCAATATTTTTTTTCTTTCAGTTAGGTTTTGAGGGAAGGAATGGGCCTCATACGTTTGGGCGAACACCATGGAATGGGGAACACCTATTCAGATTAAGGTCATGTTTTGATATTTTTCTTATAAATTTAAATTATATTATAAGAGAGGAATCTCGCATTTCATTTCACGTCTGATGTTACTCTCAGTCTGAAATAAAGAAATTAACAATCATGAAAATACTTAGCTAGGGATACAAGTATCATAATTACAGCTGGAAATTTTCGCTGGTTCGGCATGTTTTACTTTATGGTGTGAACGTTAAACTCCCAATAAAACAATTTTTAAGGACGTTACAAACACCGCACTTCACGTGGAAATTATATCGTTTACTTTTGTATAAAAAAATTGTTTATATAGCATATTCAACACCGCAAAACAATTGTAGTTAGAAGGATGCACCTCCTCTTCCCACTACTTTCAGATGCGCAGATGCGCGAGGCCAAGACGCCACCTGTCGCTTAGTGTCCAAGCGCGTTCCGCCCACGTGACTTCAACACAGCCAATGAAAAGGCTAACCCACTTCTCCCGCTCTACTTCAGAGGTGGCGGGGTGGCAATGACACTCTGTTAGGTGAGTGACACGCTATCTGTGGCGAACACCATTTTTCAAAAATAGTTGACAAAGTATAGTCTGCACGCAGAACTTTTAAATTTGAGTCCAGTACTGACAAAGACACCTTATACAGATCTGTTTCAAAGGAATGTTCTCATACATTTCTTTGAGACTGTTTAGAGAGACATCAGGGGCAAATCAATGTTGGCATGGACCTAGAAATTACTGCTTATTATTTACAAATAGGTGCATTTGACTAAAAGTAGGTCAGAATTCATCGTTTTGCCTCCCCACCCTCCCGTTTCCCGACCGCAAAAAGAAAATATACTCATCACTACCCTCTGCTGCTTTCACAAACCGGAAGCGATCAAGCCGATTTAGTTTAGGATGCGGATCGGTGATACTAAGTCATACATTCCATTCACTATCAAACTGTGATCAAGTCATCCGATTTGATACATATTTCACAAGTTTGCACTGAGGGGTGCGAAATGTTTAAGTCCAACTTTCTCAGCATCGGATTCTTTTATGTGAGTTAACGTCCCAAAGCGACTCAGCTTATAAGAGATGCTGTAGTGGAGGACTTAGTAAATTGCGACTACATGGGGTTATACAACCTTCACTGATATCAAACAGCCCACTGACGACTGGCTTTTCACCTCCAGCAAGAAGCGGCCGCCGCAACAACGATTGTATCCCGCATGATTGACAGCAAAAGAGCGCCCTACTCACTGCACATCAGCGGCGTAATACACTTCGCCAGCTCATGGATTTGGAAGGGTGGTTGTCTACCGGCTTCTAAACGTCACGTTCTCTATTTTTTTCTTTTAGCTAATTACTCAACAGTAATGAGCTAAACGGTGGCATATTTGTAAAGCAAAGATCGGATGGAGTTGCCCTTATTATCGTTTTATTTGAAGCCTGTACTGACAAATTCGTTTATAATAGCAGCTATCACCGGGTATTAAACAACGATAGAGCGCAGCACATCCTGTGTACGCACGCACAGGCTAAGCAATTAATCCGTAGCAGCGGAAACAAAATGGCTTAGTAATCCGTTGCCGGGAATAGTTTCTTGCTTTCGCGTCTATATGTGCAGCAAATCTCACTTCCAAGTTTGACCTGTAACAGGCAATAACAGTGAATCATTGAGCTTACAAAAAGAATTCCGTGTTTCAGTCATTTCAATTCACTTTTGACTACATCTCAAAAAAGGCAATGTGGTTGAATATTTCGTCTTGAACATTGCAACATGCAAACGACATCCTCGAGTCCGTCCTCATGTCCTGCACAGCACCTCTTTGAGCAAGTTTTGCCAGCTTTCCCTTAAGGCAATGGCCACGGGTGGAAGACGCAGAAGTTGAAGAAGGTTTTGCCTCAGATATATGTGTTTTCAGGTATATGTGGGCAGCGTGTTTTGAACTGGATTTGTGTAAATGATGTGCGTTGCTGTAATAGTCCAGGCATAATCTATAGCAGCTTCAAGGTTAGTAATTGATTTAACGCTAGCAGTGAATAGATAAGGGTCTCATCATGGGCTACGGTGGATGGTGGTACATCTAGCGACCATTTCCCAGACGCATTAATTATAATTATTTATAGTATATCTTTCCCTTACAATAATTACTTGTAAAAAAAATTTGTCAACCATGAGCTCTTCAACTCTTCAAAAAGCTTGCCAATTCCTCTTTCTACTCCATACCATCATCTGAGCATTCTGAACATGCTTAAACAACACACACAACACACTCTTCTCTGTTAGATGCCACTGAGCGCTGAGTGGTCCCTGTGAAATTGTTTGTCTCTAACAAAATGTCGAGCCGATGGTGGAACGAAGAATGGGAAAAATTATAAGTCGTAGAAAAGCTGCGTGGAAGTGCCCTTCCCATAACCACTGTCCACAAAATTGGATTAATTATGAATTTTATTCGGCTTCATTTAAAAAAAAACTTTTCGTAAAGCTAAGGACAAATATAATGCAAATATGAATATTTATCTCTCTAATCCAAATAATCGGAAGGCATTGTATAGATTCATGGAACGCAACCAAAGTTCATCTCCACCACATGTAACCGAATCAGAAGTGCTACCACCCTATGAAGGAAAAGACAAACTTAACAGATAGCGAAAGGTCTCGCTCTTCGCTTTTTGAAGCGCAAACGATGTGTCTGTTACTTCGACCTACGGCATGTGCTGATTTCATTGCACTTGAGCCATCGAAGTTGCATTTTATAGTGGCTGCGTTGAAACCTGCAGCTCGTGGGTGCGACGGCATTACAGTGCATATGCTGAGAGCTTTAGGACAAGACAACAACTCCGAAGGGTTGAGTGTTGTAAATTTTTCTCTGAAAACTGCTTGGTTGCCTGAAGACTGGAAAGTTGCTAAAATTGTGCTAATCCTCAAAGATCCAAAAAAAGGTTTGATTCGGATAATATTCGGCTGATTTCTCTAAGTTCAAACTTAGTGAAACTTATTGAACGCATAGTTCACCTGTGCGTCGCAAACCATGTTGTGACCCTGAATGCTTTTAGGGATGCACAAATTGTGTTTCGTCAAGGGTGCTCGATTTGGACAGCTCATATAGATTTAGAGAGTAGAATTAGGATTGCAATGAAGGGGAAAGAAGTGTCGGCATTGATAACTTTGGATATTGCCAAAGCATATGACAGTGTAGAAGGCTCGATACTGTTGAATAAGATAAACGAAATCAGGCCACCTTTTTATATTTTTGCTTCGCTAAAAGAATTCTAATGATTAGGTAATTTTTCGGCACTACACTCCGTTTTATACATCAGGTGCAACGCAGCGAAAGCTACGCAAGTAGTCCGGAAGAAAAAGAAAGGAGGCGTATCACTACAGGCTCGTTTCGAAGCCGAGTGGTTTCTGCGGAAACGGTCCTTATTCCGAGCATCCACGTTTTCGATAAAGTAAACTGTCAAAGGTTCTTCTTGCCTTCTTCGAATCTTCCACACCTCTCCAAGGTGATCCTCGATTTGGCAGGCGACTTGCAGTTCACGCACAAACAAACTGAGACGAAGGCCGACGAACTTGCCGTAAGAAAACGGAAATTAACTTTTATACGACACAAACACAAGATACAGAAAACTTATTCACACGAGAAAGAGAGGCGACACACTTTACAAAAGAGGCTGAGCGAATAACTAACGGCAAAACGAGCGCATAGCTCTTTTAACGACATCTCAGTCGGGGCCTGCCTGGTACGCTATCTTCATCAACAACTAGCCTCAGCACAAGAACCTGAACCGTCAGTAACCGCGCGGCGCGCTCTTAAATAGCCAGCGCCGAACCTTCTAGGCGCGGGGGAGGAACGGAAAACAGCTTAGCGCTGCCAAAGCTATGCCTTCCCCCCTTGGCCTTCTGGAGAGGCCTCGAATTTTCTCGAACATGGTCAGCACGCGCGGCCCTCCCGCGCGAAGCGAGGAGGAGGGCCGGGACTGTGAGGGACTGTACGCTTGACTCCGCGCATGGCGACGAGGGCGAGGAGGCGCAGCGCGGAGGCCGAGATGACGTAATCGGTCGCGTCGCTTTCTCGTAGCTTGGAGAACATTCCATCGCCGTTTTCTACGGCGCGCGCGCCGAAACATTAAAGAAAAGACCACCGCGGCCTTACACGCCCCACCATAAGAGGATTGCTGGGCTTTTTTGCCCAGCCAAGCCGAATACATACTAAAGGCCGCGACTTTCCGTTCGCTGGCACAAGGTCTACATGCACACTTTCTGTTCATAGTCGCTTCGCGGCATGGATGACGTTCAAAGCCAGTCGCAGTTCCTGGCGCACAAAGTTCACGAGCACGAAGTTCAAAAGCGCTTCTCTCGCGTACAGTCACTGCACAGCATGCAAAGCGTTTACGAGAGGTCCCAGATCCTGGAGGTCCACACATATCATATGTGGTCAAGTCCGGCAAGTGTTCTTCGTGCGCTTCGCTTGTAACTCCGTGCGCGCGAGCGCACGCACTTTCATGCACAGGTGAGCAGGACCGCTCACGCCCGCCGGCGCGACGCTGCTCAGGCTCAAGTGGAGAATTTGTTTCATCTCGACACTCGTTAGAGCTAGGGAGGGGCGAGGCATAGTGCGGCTCGTGTAGGTCTGCAAAAATGCAGCATACTAAACACTCGCCTTCGAATGGTAGACTCGTCGCTTTACTGAGCGAGACTCGGGTTCACGAGTGCTAGCGGTAGCAAATTCAGCGACTGTTGCGGTGCTGACTTCGATGTTTGCGACAGCTGCTGGGACTTCTGCCCTACAAACAGCATCTGTTGCGGTCAACGCATGATAGCTGATCTCGCCGATAGCATGACTCGCGACCGCTGTCAGTGAATCAACTGTGGCGCCCTGTTCTTGATTAGCGCTCACGCCCGGTGCCGCTGTTTCAGCCGCATTTGCTACATTTAACGCGTCAGGATCAGTTTGTAAACACGCTGCAGCTTTACGTTCTTCGATTACCTCGTTTAAAGCGAGTTTTAGTTCGGTCTTCTGCTGCCACGCGCCTTCCGGTGCACCTGACGGGACTCTGACGCCCTCGGTAATTTGATCGCACGCGGGCACTTCTATTGGGAAGACTACAGCCGATGTATTGGCGTTGTTTGCTTCGCTGGCCGGCAACGCACCGCGCACGAAGACAGCATCGCTCGCTCCGGCGAAGGTTATCTCCGCCGCCGTAGTGCTCGCGGCAGTGTCGGCCGGCAAGGCCGCTTCGTCACCTGACAGGCTCCCTACAAGTACTATTCGGGGCCGCTCTTCCGAAGGGTTCTTTTTAGTTTCTTCTACTTTACTTGCTTCAATTTGGAAACCACGAGGCATTCGTCTTCTTTCCAATAATTGGACCTCTGCTCGTACCTTTCGAGCTTCTGCCTCCGCTATCACTCTATGAGTTTCTAGTTCGTACTTTCTCAATTCTGCCTCCATCTTTGCGATTTCCAACTTAGCTTTTATCTCCATCTTTCTAATTTCTAATTCAGTCTCTATTTCCGCCTCTGTCTCTCGACGCTTCACTGCGTCCTTACTTTTCGTCTTTGCTACGCAATCCTTCCGTCTCCGTGAGGCTACGGGGACTCCTATGGACACTCTGGTCCACCCGGAAAACACTGACTTTCTGGTGTTCATGTTTGCTAACCTAACTAACTACACGTCGACACCGCGCACCTCCCGCTCCCAATGCCTGAGCCACGCACACCAACGGACGCAAGAAATCCCGCTCACCTGAGCAATGATTCCGCCTTTCTCGCCGCGTCGCTCCTCGCTGTGGGGCACTTCCGATCGTCGCTGCCTCTGACCGTCACCGCTGGGGGTCCCTGGGTCCTTGCACGCGTCGATGAAGTTCCTACCCCGAACGACCGGGAGATCTCAGCACCTCAGCAACGGTTGCTTCTTTCCTTGCCGCGCCGCTCCTCTCTGGTGGGCGCTCCTATTCGCCGCTGCCTCTGACCGTCTCCTCTTGTGGTCCCTAGGTCCTAGCACGCGGCGAAGCTCTTCCACCTTGAACGGCCGGCCGACGTCGGTGAGCGCCGATAACGTTGCGACGGCTCGAGTAACGGGCTGGGCTTGCGGAGTGCTGCAGTTGCCGAATCATCCTGTCGACTGCGCCAGTAAAACGTCAAAAGGTTCTTCTTGTCTTCTTCGAATCTTCCACACCTCTCCAAGGTGCTCCTCGATTCGGCAGGCGACGTGCAGTTCACGCACAAACTGAGACGAAGGCCGACGAACTTGCCGTAACAAAGCGAAAATTAACTTTATATGACACAAACACAAGATACAGACAACTTATTCACAGAGGCAGAGAGGCGACACACTTTACAAAAGAGACTAAGCGAATAACTAACGGCAAAACGAGCGCATAGCTCTTTTAACGACTTCTCAGTCGGGGCCTGCCTGGTACGCTATCTTCATCAACAACTAACCTCAGCACAAGAACCAGAACCGTCAGTAACTGCGCGGCGCGCTCTTAAATAGCCAGCGCTGAACCTTCTAGGCGCGGGGGAGGAACGGAAAACAGCTTAGCGCTGCCAAAGCTATGCCTTCCAGAGGTGGGCAACCTCATGAGGTTTCGACCTCATGAGGTCAACCTCAACCTCAAAATGACCTCAACCTCACGCAGTGAGGTGAGGCTGAGGTGAGGTCGGCCACACCTGAAATATTTTTGAGTGAGGTCAGCAAATGAAGCCTCAACCTCATGCGTGAGTTTGAGGTTGAGTGAGGTCGTAACTTAGTGAGGTCGGTTTGTGAGGTCGAAATTATTGCTTCCCACAGAGATAAAATAGCCAGAAAAACACCTTTCATAATACCTGTCGTGTACACTCTTTTGGCTCTACCAACGCGCACGTAACGAACGGTTTGCGTCTGTGCGTTTGTGTTCGACACGAAAAAAAAAAGGGGGGGGGGCGTAAAGTGCAGCGCGGCAAACAAGTGGGGTCGGACGAGGCTTGCAAACTCGAAAGAAAGTGAAACAAGATCCCGCCACCATTCCGAGCGAGTTTGGGAAGTAAAGAAAGTCTGCGCAAACTCGAAGGCTTTCCAGACATACGTGGGTGTGCCTACTTCTGGGGAAAAAAAATTACAAAAACTAGAATAGTAGAAAAGAGGGAAGCGCAAGATCTAACAACCAAGGAACTGCTTGGGGAGGACGGCCCGGGAGAGGAGGTTTCACAGAGGCATATGGAAAGAACAAGGATGCAGAAGAAACGAGAGATGAATGGCTTGACGATAAGTCGCCCCACGAATTAGTAAATAAAATCTGCTTTTGCTATTGTATATTGTACGAGTTAACGCGAAAGACAGCAATAGGACTGGTTGTATCTGTGCAATCCACTCTTTCATTATTATTATTATTATTATTATTATTATTATTATTATTATTATTATTATTATTATTATTATTATTATTATTATTATTATTATTATTATTATTATTATTATTTCTGTCACTAGACATTAAACTAACCCTCGCACAAAAAGCTGAATATAATGTGCCCTTCTCGAAAAATCATTGAAGAACGGTTATAGTTTACAATTGAATGTGCTATTTTGTTTGTTCTATGCACTGAAGTTGATCATCTGTATATTTATCTTCTTTATTTTTATTGGTATATATTCTAAACGTTTGTATGTTGTACTTTAATACTAATTACTTGTTACACTGCTTCCCATTTCTGCTTTACATTTCTACCTATCTTGCTTTGTTCTGGGAGGTCCCCCCGACAGTCTTGTACTACGGGACCTTATCTATGTATGATATAAACTTGAAACAAACAAGTGACTGACGACTGCCTGCAGTCATTCCTTTCTCATACCCTATGTGAGCTAGCGCCTTTTTCATTTACTTGTTTGTTTATCGAGGGCCTCCCCTCCGTTTTACAGCTTTTTGCAGCCAAAGTGGCGGGCGTGCCTTTTGTTCGTAAGCTGGCTTGCGTTCTTTCGGCTCCGCAGCCAGTGTCCGATCTCAACTAGCGGACGAAGCGCGGACCCGGGAACCCCTCGGCATTTCTTGGAAAGTAAGCCTCTGTTTTGGGGTTCCTTCTGTGAGTTTGTGAGCTTTAGGTATTTTTAAGTGCGTTTCTGTCAACAGGGTCGAGAGTTACAAGGACAGTGGCAGTGTGGGCGAGAGAGCGAGATGCGTACGCGGTGCTCGAGCGTGTCAATGCGCGAGTGAAGATCTGCGTCTCCCCTTCTCTTTAGTTTTCCAGTACACTTGCACACCCCTATTTTTCCTCCTTTCCTACTTTCGTTTTGTGTGGTCACTTACCAGTGCCCCCTCTCGCGTTTGTGCACCCGTTTACTCACAACCATCCGCTTTTCTGCGGTACGGCCGATTGTAACCCCCCCCCCCCCCCTGCCCTCCTCCCCCTAAGAAAAAAAAGAAAAAAAAAAACGATTATTTCTCTCACAACAGTCTTTTTGTTTTGTTTTTTTTTACTTATTTGGCTTTTGGTTGTGCGCTACCTCCGACTGGCGTATTCCTGTTGGTCTAAAGAAATGTAAAGACAGGCCCTTCTCGCTTCTCGGAACGCCGCGGCGGCTGCGCGGACTTCTGTCTCTTGTGACCATGCAGCCATCTCATCGTTTCGCAGGGGGGACACGCTAGTCAGTGTTCAAACTCTGCTCTTCCTCGTAGACTCGTCGCCACCCTGCTCACCACCCGCTGGCTTTCCTCTCTTGACTGATGTTATGCAGTCGAAGGAAAACAAAGCGACTCCCGTAACATGGGTTAAGTGTTCGCGCTTCATCCTTCCAGTGGGCGTGCTTCTCTCGCCGCGACTAGAAGCTGGTGTCTCAGCCCATAGCAAAGGAGGCTACCCCCCCGTTGTCATCGACACCAATCGTTCCTAGAACGTCTGCTTGGAAGTCACCCCCAAACGGCGTCGGTTAGCCGCCCGAAATTGGCAAAAAAAAAAAGGCAGCATCTAAACAACATCCTATGTTCTTCGCCATTTACCGTGGCCGTCTTTTTCAAGCGAAGAGACGCAGCCATGGCCGTGGTCGGCGACTTGCTGTAATTTATGACGAAAGTTTCCGCCCTTTCCAGCTCAGGTCTGCCCTTCTTCTTCGAGGTCTATCGCATTGTTGCGTTCAGCATCGTGGGTGCATGACATGGTTTTCGGTTATAGCAGATGTGGTTATGGCAGATATAGCGAAAAAATCTAAATATGCCGTTAATGATGTGTACGCGCGCAGTTGTCCAAATGACAAAGACATCGAAGGCCATTTCCGTTGCATTAGCCACGCAAAAGAAACGAAAAGCCCTGTAAACTTGGAATGCATTCACTGCGACATGACGCTGTGTGGACGAGCAAACCAGCAGTTGAGCTTCTCTCAGCATGTCAAGGTAATGTGCGAATTATCTCTCTTTAATTTACATCAATGAAAAAAGGACTGTTTTAGGGCTGCATATTCACCGTTAGTAATTATATGTAGAAGAGGGGGTAATCTTTCCAATAATTTGTCATGGCGTTTGTTCCATGCAGCACAACCCAATCGTCAGGATTATCGAAAGTATCGCAAAGTCAAAAGTCAAGCACGCTTTACCTTTTCCTAAAAGCCGCGTTCAGACTACGTGCGCAGCGTCTCTGCATATGGCAACATTTTGTTCCGTCCGCGTCTTGTGATCAGTCCAACGTCAGAAGTCAATTTGATAAAAGAATGTCAATACGCTCTAAACGCGAGATTACTAACACATCTTTTTTTCATAAACTGGCTAACTCTGAACTCAGCTACAAAGTCTACGAAATGAGAAACATCGATAAGTTGAATATTAAAACATACAGAACAGCTTACGGCTGTCAAACACTGGAAAATACGCTGCCACGTCTCCTGAATTCCCTTCATTTCAATAATAGCTCATACAAAAAACTGCTTGAATATTTCCTACTTAACGACACTCCATTATGAAAGTAAAAATTCTACATGGTGATTTCATTTTGCATGTGAATAATTATGTATGTGGTTTTATTTTTGTTTTTGTGACGAATACTTGTCATGTGCTTATGTAGTTTTCTGTGATACATGTATTATCGTTTTTCTAAATATTGTGTACTACTTTTGCTGCCAAAGTAAACGGCTGGGTGCCTGTGGCCTTGTCAAGCTGCCCAAGAGGCAGCTTTTACTGTAGGCATACTGCCACCATGTACTTTGTGGTGGTGAAATAAAGTTATTATTATTATTACAAAACAATGTTATGGTACTACAACTTCCATATACACGTAAGTGGTCGATCTATTTTTTTTTTTTTTTGTAACAGAGACGTAACACTGAAGAAACATTAGATTGCTTTTGATGTTGTCATCCGATTCGATTTCAAATCGCAGAAAAATGTCTTCACCAAGAAATTATTACTTGCTTGTCATAGAGGAAACACTGTTTGACGGTCACAGAGGAGGTCACAGTGCGGCGTTTCACTGTAGACCTTCGGACGTTCGCATCCAGCCGCGCCAAGGACGCAGAAGCATTACAGCGGGAATTAGGTCAAAAGTCACCATATCAAAACAATTTATAAAAATAAAATTTAAAGAGTTGAAACTGACCAATTATGCTGCCGTTATTAAATCAGCCTGCTATAAATCAGTAGCCTCGCCAGCAAATGTTCATTTCAATTTTCTTTTTTTTTTTACTTTACGAGTAAGCCTCATCATGTTCAATGTTGTTTAAAATTTCTGCCATCATTCTGGCGTGTCACTGCACAGAACTTGTCTCCTGACGTTTTATAGTTATTGTTCTCAAGGGAAAAATCTTTTCTTTTTTTTTTTTGAGGTCGCGCAATCGACCTCAAGCTCACACTATGAGTTTGAGGTGAGGTTAAGTGAGGTCGGTGGTGGCATCAGAAAAATTGAGGTGAGGTCACCTGGTCAAACCTCAACCTCGAAGCATGAGGTTGAGGTTGGGTGAGGTCAGGAAATTTTTATTGAGGTTGAGGTGAGGTTACACTTTTTGAGGTCAAGTGCCCATCTCTGATGCCTTCCCCCCTTGGCCTTCTGGAGAGGCCTCGAATTTTCTCGAACATGGTCAGCACGCGCGGCCCTCCCGCGCGAAGCGAGGAGGAGGGCCGGGACTGTGCGGGACTGTACGCTTGACTCCGAGCATGGCGACGAGGGCGAGGAGGCGCAGCGCGGTGGCCGAGATGACGTAATTGATCGCGTCGCTTTCTCGTAGCTTGGAGAACATTCCATCGCCGTTTTCTGCGGCGCGCGCGCCGAAACATTAAATAAAGGACCACCGCGGCCTTACAGATAACTTCCTTCGCGTGCCTGGACATTTTCGCAGTGCGGATTTTATAGGAAAAATCCGTTCCGAAGAGGCAGTCGAGGTCGCTGCGTTGCGCAGCGCGGAGGGCACCGCTGGCAGGGTTCCGGGGCAGCGAAAACGCGACACGAACGAAAACGACAAACAAAACATGCAAATTCACCGAATACGATTTTTGTTCCCTAAAAAGGGTGCATTTTATGGAGTTGATATGAAATGTAATATGTACTAAGCTTGCAGACACAGCAACTATTATTTCCTCGCGTCAAGAGCATGCACTATTTTTCAACGCGGATGCGGGGAGCGCAAACAAGAGCTCTAGCTTTGGCAGCGTTGCACTTGATATATTAAACAGAGTATAGAGGTTCTTGCTTCTGAAACTTATTACCACCAAACAAGTGGTGTGTCTGAGAGACCGGTGCCATCTCCATTGGTTTTTAATATATTAATGAGGGATATTTCTGTTCATC
Organism: Amblyomma maculatum; assembly: GCF_055883805.1. Taxonomy (NCBI): domain Eukaryota; kingdom Metazoa; phylum Arthropoda; class Arachnida; order Ixodida; family Ixodidae; genus Amblyomma; species Amblyomma maculatum. The sequence continues at coordinate 38,785,602 of NW_028146738.1, read as the reverse complement.
CAAATATAAAAGTGTATGTGTATGCGGATGATATTCGCTTTTTTTCTTCTGCAAAAGATGTTCATTCTTTATACCAGTTATTGCAAGCCTATTTGAATGCGCTTGAGGTTTGGCTGGATAAAGTAAAATTAGTTCTTAATGAGAAGAAATCCTCCGTACTCGTTTTCCCACTGGCACACCCTCTTTATATTCTCACGGATTCTTTCGCTACTCGGTCGGCAGTCCAGAAGGACAGAGTCAAAGGATGGGGTTGAGGCGCTGAGGCGCAGGAAGCAGAGAACAGGCGCTTGACCAGGCAAAGCAGCGGCGGCCCAGAACCACGCGCGCTCCGCGCGATATTCGTCTTTTTCCCCCTTCACAACTGACACGGTTAGCACGGGTTACAATATATGTCTTGCATATTGCGGTTCACAGATCCCACAGTTTGCATCCTTAAAATACTTGGGTATACTATACCTTTCCCAATTATATTGGTGGCCTCATTTTAAAAGCAATTGCCTGAAAGGTGAGCGAGCCCTTGGTCGCCTGATTAGAATTAACCATAAGAAATTCGGTATGCGCAGAGAAACTCTTTTTTTACTCTATAAACTTATCTGCGATCAATTCTGGAGTTTGGCTGTGTTCTCTGGCAGTCATAAATACAAACTACGACTTTTGTTGCTTCTGGAGAGGCGCACTTTACGACTGTGTTTGGGTTTACCAAAATCAGTTTCAAATGCAGTCCTCCATTTAGAGGCCCGTGTACGAGACTTGAACTCTGGGTTTGAGCTCCTTACTCTGAGAACCCTTTTACGAGCACTTCAACCTCTTTCTGTAGTGGCTTCTCCCATTTTTATTAGACACCAAGCTGAGTTTGTAGATTTTCATTGGCCGCAATATAAGCAACCACAATTTGTATTTACTCAGTCCTTGCTGTCCGAAATGCAGTTTCGCTTGTTTCAGTAAGACGAGTTGGCAATGTTCAAGCTACTTCTGCCCTGTTCTCAACCCAGTCGTTGCCATCTAATGCAAAGTACTTGACTACTACTGTAATAAATGGGCGGCTGGAAGTTTATCTATGGCAGTATCCACGACACAGCTATTTTCACATATGTCTGGCAACGGGATGGAAAAGCAGCGATCGGTATTTATTTCCAGGCACTCGATTGGAGTTTCTCTGTACGAATCCCTGATTGCACACCAATATTAACTGGTGAATTGCTTGCTATTGGTTTTGCTCGTCAAAACGTTCCCGGTTAACGTTACTCACGTGGTCATACTCTCTGACTGCTTGCCAGTCTTAGCAGCAATTGAAAGCCAGAAGATGCGTCTTTTGAAACAAACCCTGATGTTTTTCCTTCCTTTACATTTTCAAGAAATGCATTTTCAGTGGGTTCCGGGGCACTGCGGCATCGTTTCTAATATAACGGCGGATTTTTTTCAAATTAAGCTCTCAATGGGCCTGTTGTCGATGTTGTATCGAATATTATTTTGCTGAATCTATCCCGTTTTGGACGGTTTCAAACGTTACACTCCTTGAGCCATGAGCCACTTCTTGCGACTGCTAAGTTCGAGCATTTAAATTTCCATTGGAATGTCCCATGTTGTAACTCGAGGCAATGTGACTTCTCCATGACTCTCATGCGTTGTAGAATTCCTTGTCTCAATCTTTATTTATGTCGCTGTGGATTCACGCCATCGAATCTGTGTGCGTCATCTGATGACGTGGAAAAAAATTGAACATTGTAGCCTCTCGTTCCGCAGGTATGCTACTCAGAGAAGAAGTTATTGAGAAATACCTCTTGCTCGCCTAGGAATGCCATTTCCAGTTCCTGTCCTCCTCTCCTTTGGTGCAATCGGCAAAAGGTATGTCCTGAAACTGGTGTGCAAGTTACTTCACAACTACAGTGTTGCTACCGAAAGATTTGTGTTTAGCACTGATCCGTCTAAATTCTAATGTTTCCTTTTTTTATTTTTACTTTTTATGCACTTTCACCCTTCTTTCATTGATTTTTATCCTATGGCATCAAAATTTTCCAAATTATTGTAGTAACACTAATTCCTAATTAATAAGTTATCAGTCATACAGTCTAAATTGGCATTATGAATTCGGGTCTGACACCTACAATGAATTCTGTCAAGTCCTCCACTGTGAGTATGTGCCACATGCACCGCAGAAGAAGAAGAAAAAGAAGTGTGTTCCGGCGCCAGTGCTCGCGAGACGTTTTCTGATGCTCTTCAAGAACAATTCATTTTTTAAATGCTTGAAAGACGCCCGGGGCAGGTCGCCCATGCCTGCGAATATCTGTTGGCGATTGCCGAGACCTGTGTACTGGAATAGCCTTGGAGAAAGCACTCTCGGTTACTTTGCGCCTGGTGAGCTGCCCTGATAGTCCGAGGAGAACATGGCTCTGTGGCAGTCCTTCCTACCGGGTCTCCTCCGCAAGGTTCCCATTGCTGCCGGGGTACATTGGGCACAAGTGAGGCGTTCTGCCTTTCGAGGTGGGCAATACGGTTCCTCGGGGGTTAAGTGACGAGAATTTGCGCATAGATGGGCGCGTATATAGTGCACGTGTGAGAGTACAAGTCCATGTGCCATTTATCTCGGTGTAGTTCGCACAATGGCTTTGAGTGTCGGTTGTAGCTGTTTTTTTTTTAATGAGTCCACTCATGCTCTAAACTACCTGTCCACGTCTACAGTAGGTGTAGATGCCACTTCAACGCAGTCGCGTCATAGTAATTGTTGAAAATATTGCCCCCAGCTAATCGTACACCAGCTTTTCGGATTCTCTGAAGCTTTACGAGAAGAAGCAGAGTTTAGAAGGTTTTCTGTGTGATCTCAAGTAACTCAGTGGTGCGAACAATACTTTGCGTGCTGAATTACTTTTTCGGCGAATAGTTACCTCATCTGGACACTCTTGCTCAGTCCTGCTCATCAATTTATTGCGCTTACGTGTAATTAAATAGCAGGTTCGTTTTATCGAGTTTCTACAATAGAGTAACAGAACTGTGCCTATTAAACGCTCTTTGCAAACGAGCAGCAAGCGACTAGCCTTTCTCTTCATCTAATGAGTAATAGACGCAGCAGCTGTCCAACATATGCACTTAAGCGAATATAATTTAATTGGAGCACCATGGTTTCCACTTTAAAGGAGTCGCTCTGATGACTCTTGCCCATGTTGTCTAATACCAGCCGTTCTTTCTCAGGGGTAACAATTACTGCGTAAGAAGTAGATGTGCTGGCGCTTCCATTAATATACATGGGTGGTTGCGTCCACATCTGCAACGTCCATGTTCTCCAGCATGCCTCCATTCGAAAAAAGCTGCTCTCCCAACTTATGTGGCTCGCCCACGGCCCTCAAAACACTGCCATGCAGCCTGCGCTCGTCTTCGCCGCCTAACGCCTAATCATCGCCGAAGAAGTCAAAGGTGCGCAGTGTAACACGCAGGCTGCCGTAAAAATCCCAATTGCAAATGAAGGATATGGTAAAAAAATATTTACCTCGTCGATCTCTTTCCGCCTAAAGGAAAACATTGCCTCCGTTGCAAAGGGGGCGAATATAATAGTCACACTAGTATTTTGCAGTGTGCTGGCTACGCACACCTAGTATATAAATCTATGGCGCCTGCTGAACAACATTTTGGGTTGCTAATTAACAGCAACCCAGTCTAATTAACAGACTGCATGTTAGCGGCATGCATAATACATGATTAGGTTGTTTCTTACAATCAGCAGCCAGCAATTTCGACTCCACGTGTAAGCGTCACTGCTACGAAGCTGTCTGATGAAAAAGAATGCCACAGTATGAGACATCCAGCCAGCGTTGCACAAAACCTCTGGTGTGCTTATCTAGCTTCTATTCGGGGAAAAACTGCAAAACTTTAAATTGATAAATCTTGTTTATTCTCTGGGTTCGAGGCGTTCAATTTCGTCTTTTACAGAAGCATGTATAGCTGAGCGAGGTGAATAAACTGTTGTGAATGTAATTTTTGGTAGGTGCAGCAATTGCTGGAATATTACTGGCGTAGTCAACAGGTAACCACCTTTTCATTTCTTCTTTTTGCCACTAAATATTTTAAAGTCACAGCTGCTCATCATGCTTGGGGTAATCTCGAGGATGCTGCCATATTTATCTATCGAACGATTGCCCGGATGATGCAGAAAAATCCATTTTTTTCATACTTTGCAGGGCAAATTAATACGTTTATAATTAATACAAACAAGAAACCAAATTTAACTACCATGCACTATATTCACGCGCTACTGCACGAGTTCGTCATTAGGTTCTTGGTAGCTTCATGCGGAGTACAGTAATTATCATTCAGTTGCAGGGAGCAGAGGCACGAATTCGCATTTACCGCGTGCTAATGAGCATGCAAGGTCAAAGAGAACGTGAAAAGGCAAGGAGCAAGATGCTTTATTTCATGCATTGCATGTTGCACTGCACTGATTTACATCGTCAGACACGAGCAAAGGGTCAAAACGTCCGCGCCCATGGCTGTGTTTTTTCCCGTCTGTGTGTCGCCGGCAGTACACTGAAAAATTTGCTGTGTCGTACGCCAAATATTTCGCATCTCGATTCCACGATATACCTGCTACGGACATCTGTGTCATCAGAGTTTGTAGCAGTGTTTCACGAGATAGGTTTTGGTAAAAATGCCCAAGGTAGAATCCGTATTTAAAGTCAAACCCGGAAATCTCATTTGGTATAGCGCGATAACCTTAATCGAGAAATATGGTATGTGACAGGCAAGAAAAAAGCCAATCGGCTCTTTTCTCAAAAAGAGATCGCTCATTTATGGCTACTGCATTACGGGCAACTCAAAGGGCTTAAGACCACTATATTTTAATGCAAGATTTAACCTCAACTTACTTGCGAGGGCTTCCCTCGGCTAAATTGGCGTCGTAGATTAACATGGAGAGTACTTCTTGTTTAGAGCCTGCACGTACATCAACAACAGCGCTGGATTTTGTGGCAAAGCTTCTGTTAAGGTTTGTCTTGCGGTTTTCTCATTGACCACTCGCGTAGTATTGCAGCACGCTCGACGTAAGGACTCCGCCTGCGGAGAAAGCTTTCAAGGGGGACCATTGGACACAAGTTCGACGTTCAATTCGTCAGCCGCCCGCCATCAAGACCCTCGCCCAAATCCACCAGCAGCACCCGCCGATGCGGGAAAGCACATGACAACAGTGAGCAAGCTCTTCGACGTGGTATCACTCAATGACTAAACAGCAAGGGCTTCCTAAGATACGCAAATTCTCCTTTGCCGAACTAAGCGACGTCCAGTTGGTAACTTTGTACTAGACATTGTACGTTGAAATCCTGTTAGTTATTTCATTGTCGCGTCTTACAGGAGGGCGTACTAATTAAGGCTTAGGTAGATTGACGGACAAGTGCAAGTCGCAGGTAGTTAAGGAGAGAAAAAATTGAGAGGAGGCTTTAGCTTCGTCTTAAGAGTGCACGCGTAACATCTTTTACGCAAAATCTCTACCTTTGAATGTTTGGCGCTAATAAGTCTGGCATATATTGTGCCAAAGTATTTAACGTGTTTAATTAGCCTGACATTTGGGGATAGGAAGGGGCCGTATCATTTTCTTGTTTCCGCGAACTGCCACACTTAAATGGACGGCATACAAATGGAAGTGGATTCCTCGTCGAACGCGCATGTCACCAATTCGAATCCTTATCCCAAATATAAGTCGACTATCAGCGAGATACTGAATGTGAAGAGAAATGCTATCTTACCACCCTGAATGGTACAAAAGAACAGCTGAATCAAAATCTTGATATCAGGTCGCGTTTTTCCGACAAGTTTTACAACGAAGTATTACATGAATCATGCGCCGTGTACGGATTCTATGTGCAGAATGTGTCCGCAGTGGCTTTGTAGCTTGTGTCTACCTCAGAGCACGAGCGTCGCACTCCTGGGCTAACATTGCACATGTTGATCTTACATCATCGCAGGGGTTGCCGCAGTTTATTTAAGCAGCTGCTATGATCCGTTGCTGATTTGCCCATCAATGCCGGATGTACCCGACGGAAACCAGTGTGAGCTCCTATTTCTAAGTGGAAAATATGAAGCTGGAAGTGGGTAATGAAGAGAATGGTTATTTTGTTTTGCGCAGCGGGCATTTCAGAAAAGATTTCGTCTCTGTATAGTTACCGCTAAACAGCTGTCTGAGTAGCGGCCCCAAAACCGGCGGTACGTTTACGTTCTAGCGCTCATCACTTGTAAGGTAAACGAAGACTGGTTTCTGGCTGGAGGCAAAAGGTGATGCTCGCTTCTTCAAAAAGCGGCAACTTTCCTGAGAGTCAGGAAGGTTCGACCGAAAGCCGGAAAGTCTCAAACATTTTTTTTTCAAATGATAGCTAAGAAAGCGTAACTACCTAAGAAAGCAGCGCACAGAAACAATTCAACGTGTGTTTTCCTTCCTTCGTACGCAACGTGGGCGCTGCCCAGAAGTGGGGCTATAATATATCCTCTCTGGCAATTTCAGCCAGTAGTGTTATATTTTTGGATAGCTTATGCCGATTATAATTACACAAAGTTAACTATAGGATTCAACAAAGTACTGTTAAATATTTGATTGTGAATAAAGTGAACTTTCTTCTTCATCATTAGGTTCCGTATAATTGGATTACTTATGTAAAATGTAAGAACGTTGTCGTTTTATATAAATAGTAATTAAGTTAGTCTCAGTTAACTATTCTTAAAAAGTTACCTGAAATTAAACACTGAACTTTAGCTACTCCATTCAATCGTATGTTCCTGGGTATCTAATGTCGAGTACAATCGGAGAGGACAAATTACAAGTCTTGATTAGTAAATGCTTATAATTTAGTTGTGATTAAATATTTTGATTTATGTTGGCTTAGTTTATGGGACTTCAAGTCCCAAAGCGACTCAAGCTATCCGCAGTCAATCCGCCTTTTGCGCGAGTTTTCTGCGCATGCGCGAAGCCCCAGCGGCGACTGATGAAAACACACTGAGCGGCATCGACGGCGCTTCTCGTCGCCGCACTCATAGCCAACGCACGGGGGCTGGAGGCGCGGTCACGTTCACAGCTTCGGTAAAACGATGCCAACCACCTGTGCCGCTTACGGCTGCCACTCTCGAGGCGTGCCGGGATGCAAGACGCGTTTTGTTAGGTTTCCTTCGGCGAGCCGCGCCCTGCAACGGCGTGAAGCTTGGATTAGGGCAACCAAGCGTCAAGACGTGAATGGGTGACCTTGGCAGCCGACTGCGTGCTCTCGACTGTGCGAAAAACACTTCGTTACAAGGTATGTATGCATCTAAAGGAAATGTGCATGATGAAAAGTATCTACCGGAGTTTGCACCAAGCCTGTAACCCACCAGTGATAGCCGCAATGAGCATTTGTTTGGCGCGTCTGATGGCGATGTATTTTGTCGTTTGTTTTATTTATGTGCGAAGGGGCCGGGTAGCGCAGATATCACAGGTGGCAGTGTGCGCTAGACCGTAATATTTAGCATGTTTTATCGCGACTGCCGCCTGACTAAAAAGAAGAAAAAAAAGGGTGTTTGTTGTGATGCACCGCCGTTAGCGAGCCGAGTGGTTGAGCTGGTCATGAGGCTCGCGAACGGCAGTGCATTAAAACGCCGTATCTTTTTTTTCTTGTTAGTGAGGTGGCAGTCACGATAAAACATGCTAAATTTTACGGCCAAGCGCACACAGCCGCCTGTGCTATCTAAGCTACCTAGCCCTTTCGCACATAAAGAAGGAACAAAATACATCGCCTTCAGGCCCCGGTGCAACTGGAGCAATCACGCACCGAAGAAATCCTCATTGCAGCTATCACTGGTGCGCTACAGCCTGGGTGAAATTTCCAGTAAGTACTTTTCATCATGCCTATTTCGCTTAGATGCATACATACCTGTAGTATCTGTGTTTTTGCCGCTCGGAGCATATGACGCACTTGACACTTGCACGACGCTCAGTATTTTTTTTTTTCTAATTAAAGGCTCGCCTTCGTGCACGCCAAAGCATCCGGACTTTGTTCCTGTAATGTACGCAATCAGATGCACTTCGTTAGGGAGCTTGATAATCGTCGTCTTCGTCCAACCGTTTGCAACGGCAAGGAAACCGCCCGGCACAATAAATCAGTCTCCTGGAGGGTTCATGCTCGTTCACTTGCAGAGTGGATCGCTCTGGACGTAGAACAGGGTTGGTTCCTGACCGAGATGCGCATCCGATATGTAGGAGATTCACATGTGACACCAAGTTGTTGATTCCGCAGAAATCGCGGCGGAGGCAGAAATGAACGTTGGAGATCCTTTCACAACAGAATGACCATTCTCTGCGCACCGAGAACCTTTTCACCACTGCGACCACATTCGTTCTGACTCCTGAGGCCAGAAACCGGCTACAGCTCTGAATCATCCATTGCCAGAAAAATGTAGCGCGTTTCCTGCAGGTGTGCATTCCGGCCGGGACAATGCCCTTTCCACGGGGTGTGTATATGTGACTCTCTGCCGATCTTCGTGGATGAAATCCTATAGCTGCACGGTTGTAGATGACGCGAGGAGGAAGCGACGCCCATTGCACCATGCCGGCGCCGCGGTGACCGCATTGTGCTCGGTAACTCAAGACACCCCGCGCATATGCGCCGCTCAAAGTCACAGGAGACGATTCCACCTAGCTCTGCAGCATCAACAAACCCCTGGCTGCTTTGCCCTTTGAGATCCCTCCCTCTCTCTCTCTGCCCCCACGCTCTCCTGTCTGCCGAAAACCTGCACGCTGAGCATTCTGTCACGTCGAACACGGCCCGCGCTACACGCTCTTACAATACGAAGATAGTATATGCGTACGTGCGTTATGAGTGGATTGTGAAAACGCTCTACCTTCCCCCATACTGCGTGAACATGATATGCTGCAATCACTGTCACTACTTTCCGCTCCGAGGCCAAAAAAGGGGGGAAGCTTTCGCTTTCTACCAGCGTTGGCGTGGCCATTTCGTATGGTGCGCTTCCGCGTCGTCCGCTCCCGCATGATGGCACCACATCCTCGCGCAAAAGGCGGATATAACCACTGCGGCAGAGGGGCGAGGGGATAAAAACTTATCTTTACGCAGTGGCATACGGTATATATCTATAGATAGCTTATATCGAGTAGAATTTCACTACAGAAGTTGCATGTCTACGTTAATAACCCTTGTTAGTTACTTGAATTAAAAATTGCACATTGCACTTAGCACCAAGTTGGATATCGTTGGGTAGCTTATATTGAGGGAGCCTTCGCAATACTCATTTCAGGTCTTTATTAAGAACTGTTAATAAGTTACTTGCCTATAATGACAGAACCTAACCGTTCTTGGAAGTTTCTAGAGGAGTAGACTCCGACGATCAAGCGCTGAAACGTGCAGAATTAATTTAATACCGAGTGTTAACCAATCATTCATGCTCGTCTAAATCTGTTTAAAAAAGTCTAGAGAAGGAAAACAGTAGCAACTTATGCGCGCGCGTTCGCGGTACTTAACGAAAAGGCCCCTGAAACGATACTTGGGGTAATATTCTATAGTCTAAGAGATCCCTGGAGCTGTTCTTTGCGAGTATTCCATTAAATTGGGAAGTTTTAGGCGCGGCCTAAAATTTAAAAACAATATATTAATGATGCTCCTGGCTACCGATGGCAATCAATGAGCTCAACTCTCTAGCCCTTCCCTCCCTGACGGAGCGCTGCAGCGGAAACAAGAGTGGTATTTTATCAACTTCGCTGGGCTTCAGGGCTTTTCAAAAACGTTTTGCCTTACAGAAATAGTACAAAAGTTTACTTTTCGGTATTAATTTATATGGCCTGGCAAACTATAAACAGAATTTGAATGGTCTGATTGGTGTAATTTTCGGCACCCAAGAATACAAGCATGAGAAACGCATCGTCAGTATTTTTTCCCTATTAGAAGCGCTTTGCTTGATTACGGAGCCACGGAGGGGAGGCGATTCATGTATGCCCTTAAAGTACTACAGTAATGCGCTCACTTGTCGATTCATACATGAACTTTTTATCCGCCATGGTCTAGTCGCTCTCACCGACTTCTCAGTGGTGCCAGCCACTCAGGCCGCTCAGTGGCCGATTCCCTGGGGGCCAGACGCGGCGGGGCGAAGGGAGCGTTGAGAGTGCTTATTCCTTGTGGCGGCCGCGCACTCTCACAGCTAGCTTCGAGGGGTACAGCACCCGCCGCCACACTGCTTGAAAGCATCCAAACAGGTGACTGCTGCTAAATACAATTTTAGAGAGGGCCGTATACGCTTTGCATCAGTCGTGCAATATACCCTCTTTTGCATCATTTCTAACTCGTGATGAGGCACGTTAGTGAGACCAGTACTGCCGCCAATAACAAAGCTTCACACATAACTCCACGAGACCCCAGAGAAAGACACTTAAAGATCTTTAAGTATCTGCACGGCTCAAACGCATTCTTCTTTTGTTTTACAGGTGGTAGCATCTTTAACATGATCCCGATTCACCCTCTAGTTCTGGCAGAGGCAGAGTTGGCCCAATTTGAAAGCAAAAATCACCCATTTACAAGGGCGTTGTTCTACAATGCTGGCGCCTACAGCCTACATTACTTCTTGAGAGGCATTGAATAGCGAGCTTTGAAGGTTTTAATTAGGTAGCAAGGCAGGCAAGAAGCTTTTTATGCTGGCTTGTGCATTTCGTACACACGGCGGCCGCATATATAGTAGATCGGCACCTTCCAAGAAGGCGGTGATTGTGGGATTAGACGAAGCGTCAGAACAGCTGTCGTGGCCACTTTGAATACATGAAAGTCCTACAAGCTTACATGATCTCTGCGTACGAACCTAAATCCAGTGATTTGGGGCTGTGTTACTCGCCACAATATATAATTACGCGCAGGCAGCTTGAGTTCAGTTCAGACTTCCGAGAATAGAGGTCCTGAGTGTTTTAAAAAATAGGCTGTATGCGTGTGACCAGATTTGAAGAAGCGCTTTAGAAACCGTTTAGATGCATCCTCGTAATCGGTTTCAAGACTGCCACCACTCTTGCTGAGGTCTACGGCACACGCCGCGTGCTCCAGTGCCTACTTCTGCGGCACTCTTCCGAGAACGCAGAGTTGTCCCTGGGCGCTCGGTGGAAGCCGACGTAGTGCACCTGTACAGGACTCAGACACGGAGTCCGACTGAGAGAAAAAACGAAATAGCGTCAACGTTGTTAGTTCGCCTCGAAAAACTAATTTGCAGAGAGGCGATAGATCACACTTGTTGCGACTGTCGGCAAATCAAGATGCTCTGTGCACCAGCAGACGGGATAAATAACACTGGGAACATAGTGATGCAAAAGCTGTCCACATCGAGCACACAGTACATCAATAAGTTTGAAATGGTTCATTCTGTGTTCGTGGCCTCACTTGTTATTTGTGCAAAAAAGTTATGGTGCACTGTGGACGACTTAAACAGCTAAAAGTCATCCATTAAACAGTCTACTACTAGACTATCTTCTGGACTACTGCTAGACTGTAATATCTAAACGACTTATATAATTTTGTGCTTGAATAACGAAGCTTTTTAGTGTGAAATGAGGGTGGTGGGGCAAGCGAACTGAACACAACCTTCTCTTGCAACTTTACCTCTCAAAATATGCGTGCTGCGGAGGCTGACAAATAGTTTTGCGATCCCTTATTCATAGAACTTTCTTATTGAGCGCACTCATAAGCTGAGCGAAACTTATTCCCGGCAATATAACTGGAACTAGGCGGTTAATCGTCGTGCACGTGTATTGCGGATGTCTGCTTTCTTTTCTATCCTCTCAGGGGTTTGAAAACAAGCCCTGCGCGCCTTTGTCAAGCGTTGTTTTAGAGCCTGGCGTAGTCGCTCCTGCTGCATATTTCGTATTGCACGATGATGTAGCTCTCATCAGTATCATTGCTCACAATAGGGCTCAAAAATTGGTTTTGTACAATGAAAACAATTATCTGTTTTAACTTCGCACGGAACGCAGCTCCTGCTTACTTTGGCTGCAGACAATTTTTTCGTCACCTCCAGAAGTGATGCAAGGTATCTTTTGGGCTGTATACGCTTTCGGGTTCATCGAGCCCCCCCCCCCCCCCCCCGGTTGCTAAAAGTGATCTAGATGGTTGTTTAATTTTTTTTCTTACATTAAGTATTTGTTCGCGACGTTTCCTCTGCGGGCATCTGTTAAAATGTCGGTAATCGATCAGTGCAAAATTAGGTATGATTTCTATAAGACACATTTAGTTCTAACAAAGCCATTCCAAGCATTTGCTCCAACTTTCTCGTGGCAACAAAGCTTGCCCACTTTACAAAACGACTTGCACAATACCTTCCAACCCATTAAAAACGAGCACGCTGTATAGAAATAATAGGTTTTTCTAGCGCCAGGGCACTTTTGGCGATTTGCATATGCAGAACTCAGAGCTTGGTAGAAATAGATACAGATGAATGAAATAATGGGTCCCTGAAGGAGATGTGCGTTATGCAGGATTAAGAAAGATTATTTTAATAAGCGATCGGTAAAAAAATGATTGCAGATTGACTTCAATGTGCATATGTGAAGGTCTTTATTCGACTTCATTTCTTTGAAGAAAGAGCCAATAAGCAAAACTGGTAGGCTTTCTGTATGAGGAAAAACAATAAGTCGTTTTAGATGGTAATTATTCAAATCTGATATAGGCGCCAAAAAAAACAGTGTATGGATAGTATGCCAGCACCGCAGCGCTAGTCCATTGTGTTCTTCTAAACAGTGCGTATTCCCGATAAGCTGTTAGTTCATGTTCAGTCTCCGGCACGGGAATAAGCCGCTTTATTACGAGATATACGCCCACGCTTACGCATCGTGGCAACGCGTAATAGCCTCTACATCTTTCGAGGTTCTGTTGGTTGGTTTTGAAGCTTTTTTTTTTCTTTCGAAATTTGTCAGCTTCAAATTCATTAACGCCGGAAGCGGCGAAGGCGGTTTTTTAGACTCATGAATGTTTTCAGCTGAAAAAAAAAGTTATCCTCGCTCCGGATTAGCCCTCACCCCGGCGAAGATAACATGACATCATTCCCAAGTTGTCATGATAACTCATCCGCAGTCCCAGCCTCTATACCGCTGCCTGAACGTTCAGGAACTCTTCATTTTTCTTCCATTGAACATCAGATTCTTTCATTCACCAGATGCTGAATTGAATAGCTGAAAATGATACTGGCGCTTTGTATATGTCTCCTACCGCAGTCTAGTTGTCCAGTTCTTTGCTGACGCATGCCAACGTAATAAGAAAAATATTTAGCAAGCTTTGCGCTGTCTCCCAGCGTACTTGCCTACCGGAATGCAGTCGCACTCTTGTGATAGCATTTAAGCATGTCGGAAATAGTGAACAACAATCATGCACATTTCTCAGTTCAAAGAGAAGCAACAGCAATATTAGTGCACCTAATCGCTGTGCGTTTCGGCACCATGCAGAAATATTGAGACGAGAGATAAACACCAAACGTTTCCTTGCGAGACACGAAGTATGCTTCGTTACAAAATACCCATTCTGCTCGGAAAACGTGCACCGCATGTAGGATCCAATAAGTTCCATCTATAAACCATCTTTAAAATATGAATCCTATAATCAACGCAGACTTGCAATTAAGAACTGTATTGAATACGTACAGGCACGGAGGAAAGCAAACAGAGCGCTGTCGTGACGCTGGGGCTATGTCGACACGGCCTTCACTTGGTAGCGTGCAGAGACTCCGGGTTGAAGAAGGATTGAATCTTCGAAGTTGGTGAAATATGTACGAGCAGGTTTAATGGCACTTTGAGAAAACTTATTTACAAGATTATTTACAAGAAAAAGAAGGGTACATCAGCAAAATGGCAAGCGTTAAGAGTTCATAGCGAGAAGCGACTGGATGAGCCGTTTACCCAGGGCTGAGAGCCTTTTTTTCGTGCTCTGCAATGTCCTTAAAACCCTCTATGTCCAGCCCCCCTCTTAAGATGCTGACCAACCAGTTCCAGGGCACGCCCCTCAGATATCGGCATCCAATCGAACACATCACTGCACTGATGGTCTGAGGCACTGACTGGTCCGGCATTGATTCGTTGGGCGTGATCACTTGTTGGCGGGAAAAGCTTGGGAACGGCGAGGAGAGGAGGTACGTTTCTATTCTTCAGCAAAGAAACGATATGCTGGTTCCGGCAAGTGGATTTCCTTCTCAGAACCCAAGAGCACGTGCGCGCCACATACTGATCCCAGCATTGTCCCTTTCCGACAATTGCAAATCTTTCCTGCATTCCCGGGAAATCATTTAATGGCCGTATGCGTCATGCTCCTTTCTTGTCCTGCAAGTCAGCGGACATGTCACTCTGTCGTCTCCTTTGGACAGTAGGCATTCCTCACTGGACGATAGGGCTTCTCGACGGGAAGGATGAACAATTGAACGAAAGTACCTCCGGCTTTTTCCCACAGGGCGACATTCCTTTGTATTTTTCTAGACGTTCTCTTGACAGGGTCAATTTGACATTTGCAGGGTTTCCACATGGCAAAACAGGCTTACACATAAGGATTCATGGAAACAGCTCACTTAGAGCCATTGTACCAACAGCACATATCCACAGCACTTATCCATGCCCACAGGCGAACAATAGAGCGTGCAAGTGCGGATGATGCATGGTCGTAACAGCCTCCTCCCCCGCCAGAAGAGTCACGGAGGGCAGCAGTCGCAGCTGCTGCATGCAGAGACGACTTAATGGCCTGCACATGAACGCTTGAAGCTCTCTATTGCTTGTTGCGTTGTCTTGATTGTCGTAGGCCAAATTGCTTGAGCTGTCTGAAACTCAACCACATGTCCAAGCAAGCACTCGGCTCCCGTCTGAAGAGACCAGGTTAAAAGAAAACTGCCATCGTTGTTCGAGAAAAGCCCACACTCAAGACGCTCAGGACCCACGTATGCCTCGAAAACCAAACTTGCTGCTTTACATAGTCACACATATACAAGCGCACGAGAAAAAAAAACAAACCTGATTATCAATTTGGATACATGGTGAGGAACACCTCGGACCGCTTAGAAACAGCGGCTAAGCGCGTCCGCATTCCCATTTAACTTCCCCTTTTTGTATCTTATTTCAAAATTGTACTGCTGTAAAATCAAGCTCCACCTAAGAAGGCGACTGTTTTTCGATGTAGCAGTTTGCAGCCAAGCCAGGGGACTATGGTCCGTCTCTACGATGAATTTGGCCCCTCCAAGATAGCACTGCAATTTTTGAATGGCCCATACAATGCAAGCGCACTCTTTCTCTGACGCGCAATAAGCCCTCTCTCTAGAACTCAGTTTTCTGCTCAGGTAGAGCACGGGGTGGTCATTACCGTCGTCATCTCTCTGGCAGAGAACAGCACCTAGCCCTCGATCACTGGCATCACACTGGACCGTGAATTCTCGGTCATAGTCTGGAGCTCGCAATACCGAACGGCTAATCAGCACAGCCTTCAGGTTAACGAAGGAGGCTTCCTTTTGTTCGTCCCAGACTACATTTGTCGGTTCTGTCTTGCGGAGAGCGTCGGTCAGAGGGCTGGCCAAAGCTGAATAGTTAGGGATGTAGTGATTGTAGTATCCAGTCAGCCCCAGGAATGCCCGAATTTCCGTCTTCGTGCTCGGCCGCGGGTAGTCTGCTACCGCAGAAATCTTAATCTCGCTGGGTTTCCTGAAACCTTGACCTACATTGTGACCCAAATAGTCCACGGTCGCCCTTGCCACGCAACATTTCTCGGCCTTTATGGTTAGCCCAGCTTGACGCAAAAGGCTCAATACAGCTCTTAGATGTACCGTATGGTCCGCCCATGAGTCGGAAAAAACCGCAATGTCATCTAAATAAGGCACCGCGAATGTTTCACACCCCTTTAAAACCCTATCCATGAGTCGGGAAAAACAAAATGGAGCATTTTTGAGCCCGAAACTCATCATTGTTGGCTGGTAGCTGCCCGTCGGAGTGACGAAAGCCGCATATCTGCTGGCGCGTTCAGTGAGCGGTACTTTCCAGTATCCTCGAGTAAGGTCCAGCGTAGTCACATATGCCGCTCTACTGACCTGTTCTACTCTCTCCTCAATATTCGGAATAGGATACACTTGATCCCTGGTGAGAGAATTTAGCTTTCGGTAGTCTACCACAGGCCTAGGGTCTTTACCTGGAGCTTCTACTAAGATCATAGGCGAAGCATAATCGCTTTCCGAGGGTTTTATTACTCCCAATTCCAGCATGCGAGTTACTTCCCTATCCAGAATTTCTCTTTGCCTTGGAGAAAATCGGTAGCACCTTGATCGCACTGGCACGTCTGAAGTCAGCTCAATATCGTGCTCAGTCAAATCAGTTCTGCCTGGCCTGTACACGAAGCAGGCCTCAAACTCTGTTATTATCTCGCCCAGATCGGACAGCTGAGATTTCTTTAGTTCTCCTATCTGCTCCGTCCTTTGGAGAAGTTCCTGTATCTTAGGATCATTGGCTTGCTCCATAGCTAAGTCCTCTCGGGTTCCACTTAAAAGTCTCGTGAGATTACTAGACACTGGCGGCAAGAGGTTACTCTCAAGAACGTCCTCATTCCGCGTCTCATCAAGCTCACTTTCAAGTTGACTTATCTGAGATGCCTCGTTCTCAAACTTTTCTGACCTGCTATCTTCCGCATCGACCACTGTTTTAACTGCCGTTTCCTCCGCTGTGGCTTTTTCTGGAATGAGCAGTGCAGCTAGTTCTCGCGCCTTTGAACGTGTTAAGGCTTGCACAACTCTGTCTCCGAAAAGGATGCCCCTCTTTCGCAGTAGCATGTCCGATTTGTTCGAAAACAAATACGGATAGCACTTAGGAAGCTTTCCTGAAACGGCAGCCTCGGTTGTCAACTCGCCGAAAGGGCCCTCGATGACCACGTTCGCGATTGGCAAGCACACACTCTGTGCCTCCACTACCTGGCGGATCCATGCACACTGTCCTGTATAGTCAGAAGGCGACACATACGCCGGATGGACAACATCCATCGTTGCGGCCGAATCGCGCAGTACCTTGCAAGGCTTCCCGTTGACTACTAGGTCATGAAGGTAGGTTCCAAAAGCTGCATATTTTCATCGCAGTCACTGACATACGAGAAAGCAATCTTTTTTTCTTTCCGGCAGTTGACGGCAATGTGACCCTGCTCATTACACCTAAAGCATGTGAGCGACTTCCTAGCCTCAAGCTTATTCTTAGTGTTCTGCGCGTTGGTCACTTCCCCACTTTTCTCACTGCCGTCCTTTCTAGGGAGTTTGCCTGAAGAAACCTTCCTTTCTTCGTTTCCAACTCTAGCAAAGTGCCTTTCCTGACGGTTATTCACACTCAACTTGGGATTGCGGGACCTATCGACTGCTGGGTTGCTGAATGAGTTCGGCAGCTTCAGTTGCCGACTTAATGTCGCCTCGGTCCTGTAACCAATTTCTTTCTGTTTCTGGGAGGCAGTTATAAAACTGCTCCAAAAGAATTCGCTCGACTACAGCGTCCCTATCACTGTAGGAATCAGTGCTCTTTAGCCACTCGCCCAAATTGACTCTTAAATTGTACAGGAATTCAGGGTAACTCTCGTCCCTGGACTTAGTAGCGTTCCGAAAACGTTGTCTGAACGCCTCGGCGCTAAGCCTATACTTTCTCAGAAGGCAAGCTTTGAGCTTCTCGTAGTTGTCCGCGTCCTCCTTGCTTAGCCGGGCGACAACCTCCGCTGCCTCGCAGGGCAGGACCGTGAATAATCTCTGAGACCAAGTGTCTCGCTGGAAGGACAGTTTTTCGCAGGTTCGCTCAAAGTTAGCCAGATACAGACCGATATCCCCTGATATCACATATGGCTGCATGTACTTTGACATCTTGAAATCTGCCTCCTTGTTGAGAAGAGGTACCGCTAGCTGGGGACAATTTCCCGACCTCTTGCTCAACTCTAATTCTAATTTCCGGAGCTCAATTTCTAGCTCCAGCCTTCTTGCTTCTCTTTCAATTTCAATTTCACGCTCATGCCTCTTTTCCTCTTTTTCCCGCTCTTTCTGCTGTCTGAGCTGCTCCTTTTTTTGTCCGATGAGGTTCCATGCTTCACTGAGCTCCTCATCATCGGTTCCCAGATCAGTGATTGCCTTTATAATGAAGGGTTTTCGTGCTAAACCACTTGTATCAATTCCCAATTCCTCACACAATTGCAACAGTTCCGGTTTCTGCAGCTTTTGTAGGTCCATGATCGCTCCGAGTGTCGGCTACTTCCAAAACTGTGCAAACTACCAAACCTAAAGGCGTTTCAACACTTTTTACCAGTTCTAAAATCTAACCCTGTTCTAGAACCTGGTCCACATCAGAAGAAAAGCCAAGCACTCACCCACACAAGCGATCGATGTTCCGAGCTGCTCTCTTGTTGGCCGATTGTTGCTCCTGCTTGTTGCTTGAGATGCCACCTCCGATCACCAGATGTTGTGGCTTGTAGATTCTGATCCACCTCCAATCACCAGATGTTGTAGCTTGTAGATCCAGATCCCAACGCTGGTCACCAGTTGTCGTGACGCTGGGGCTATGTCGACCCGGCCTTCACTTGGTAGCGTGCAGAGACTCCGGGTTGAAGAAGGATTGAATCTTCGAAGTTGGTGAAATATGTACAAGCAGGTTTAATGGCACTTTGAGAAAACTTATTTACAAGATTATTTACAAGAAAAAGAAGGGTACATCAGCAAAATGGCAAGCGTTAAGAAATCATAGCGAGAAGCGACTGGATGAGCCGTTTACCCAGGGCTCGGAGCCTTTTTTTCGTGCTCTGCAACGTCCTTAAAACCCCCTATGTCCAGCCCCCCTCTGAAGATGCTGACCAACCAGTTCCAGGGTACGCCCCTCAGATATCGGCATCCAATCGAACACATCACTGCACTGATGGTCTGAGGCACTGACTGGTCCGGCATTGATTCGTTGGGCGTGATCACTTGTTGGCGGGAAAGGCTTGGGAACGGCGAGGAGAGGAGGTACATTTCTATTCTTCAGCAAAGAAACGATATGCTGGTTCCGGCAAGTGGATTTCCTTCTCAGAACCCAAGAGCACGCGC
Organism: Amblyomma maculatum; assembly: GCF_055883805.1. Classification (NCBI taxonomy): domain Eukaryota; kingdom Metazoa; phylum Arthropoda; class Arachnida; order Ixodida; family Ixodidae; genus Amblyomma; species Amblyomma maculatum. The sequence goes on along the minus strand of NW_028146738.1, from coordinate 38,766,573 downwards.
GCGCCACATACTGATCCCAGCATTGTCCCTTTCCGACAATTGCAAATCTTTCCTGCATTCCCGGGAAATCATTTAATGGCCGTATGCGTCATGCTCCTTTCTTGTCCTGCAAGTCAGCGGACATGTCACTCTGTCGTCTCCTTTGGACAGTAGGCATTCCTCACTGGACGATAGGGCTTCTCGACGGGAAAGATGAACAATTGAACGAAAGTACCTCCGGCTTTTTCCCACAGGGCGACATTCCTTTGTATTTTTCTAGACGTTCTCTTGACAGGGTCAATTTGGCATTTGCAGGGTTTCCACAAGGCAAAACAGGCTTACACACAAGGATTCATGGAAACAGCTCACTTAGCGCCCTTGTACCAACAGCACATATCCACAGCACTTATCCATGCCCACAGGCGAACAATAGAGTGCGCAAGTGCGGATGATGCACGGTCGTAACAGCGCGCTATATCATTCTACATGGATTCCTTTCTTCCCTACTGGATATGAAGAAGCGTTATGAGCCCTTGAGAAAGCGCACTACTGTCCACTGACAGCCTGTACTAGCCACAGCGGAAAGTCTCCATCACGCAAATTGTGAAAATATTAGAATGCATAATTGGGATGATTTATTTTTTACCCGTGGCTTTACGGGGGGAGTAACGTTCGAAGTTAGCATGGATTACAAGAATCGCCTTAGGGGAGGGCTCCGCACTAAGCTCTTCTACCAAGTTGCCTTTAACGCTTTCTCATATACCGGGTGTCCCAAGAAAGATGAACCAAAGATTGAAAAAACAAATATTTAATGAAGGCGAAGGAAATGTTTCGACTACAGCTGCCAGCCGTCCTACGCATCGAAGGTATTCTCCTTTCCTAAATAATAAATTAGTTATCTGATTAGTTTTCTTCTACGTGACTAAATACTGTCATTACATTAAATAGGATCTGCAAAGATGGAAAGAAGCTTTCGAAGCCCCTATTCCGTTATTTGTCATATTGAAAATCTTCCGTGCCTCGCCGCAGTCGTTAGGGTTAATATAGAATATCAAAGATCAAAAGCCGCCATAGAACAAAAACGCGAACAAAAGAACAAAAACGCGAGGAGCAACTAATTTCCCTCGTTATCGAAACCCGAGAAGCAATTGGTTGCTTCTCGGTGTGCAATATCGAGAGGAAAGAAACCAGGTGCTCGTGGCTGGAGAGACTCTCCTGCCTCTCCCGCCCTCTAGATGTACTTACTGAGGTCTAGGCTGGCGAAGACAAGACCGAGCTGAGCTAGCCGTCCTCTCAAAAGCCGAGCGATAGCATTACACGCAGTTGCAGGGAGGGTGTCATGGCGGTAACGAAACCTGCACCGACTCCAACGCATATTGAACAGGCTTTCCATTTTCTGAACAGCCACCTGAGACTAAATTCATGCTAGGTGTTCAGAACTTTAAAGAGAGCCCACAGTTTAGTAGCGTGGAAGCGCCTCCTGCTCACATCAATTGTTTGATTAGGCATCTGCTTAGCTGAGGTAATTTTATATTCCTACATACGGCTTGAAAACGAGCATCCTAAGCCGTTATAAGGGTCTCACCAAAACATTGCCGTAATAAGCGCCGCGTAAAATCGGGTACGAGCGTTACTAGCATGCTTATCGCATTGAGCTAAAAATGACATTGCCTTGCGATCTGTTTCTGTGTTGGAAGGCTGTCTCCTGCGCACTAATCACTGGCTTGTTCTCGCGACGCTCTACTCTTCTACTTGAGGGGGGGGGGGGGTGCCACAAACTGCTGTGCATATCCTCGAGATTCTCGGCGTCGCACCTTTGACAGTTTTCTACTGCGCCATACTAAGCTGTTAATTTATCACTTTTGCGCAGCAGTGATATCCATCAGCGAGTTTAGCACCGCGGATCCTGTTACCTAGATGGCGTAGTCTCAACTTAACAGAGAGCTCCAGATGTGGTTACGAGGACCATTACTTTATCATGTTAGGTTCAACCAGAAGGAAGGCTGCTAGCGAATATTATTCCACGACGAAATACCAAGCAAGCATGTCTTGCGTACGACGTTGGCGTTCTACAGGCATAAACTGCCGCTGAACTCGGGATCGATTTTTCCGCTGTTGTATGACTCGTCTCGGGGTGTTACCCTTTTGGCGCCCTCAGTTGTATCGGCCAGAAAGGAAAACGACTCTTGTCTTTTTGTAGCAAGAAGACGATGGGTTTTACTCACGTACCAACTTCTGATTTAGCACTGAAGATTCGTAGAGGGATGGCCAAAGTTCGTATCGATTCAGAAACAAATATAATTGAATGTATTGTACACAGTTACGTACGCTGTATTCAGTGCTGCTAACGGAGGGCCATGTATATAAATGAATGCAAGCAGTACGTTATGATAGTTTTGTTCTGTCCGGAGAAGAGTTGTGGCAAATGAATTTAGTGCTTACATGTCTGCCTCGTTATACCGGACGACTTGGCATTGGATCCAACGGGAGTATCAAGCCTAAGTAGGCATACTCAGTACCTTCCTGTTTCAATTGAACAAAAGCAGTTTGGTCTGAAAAAAAAAATATTAGTTTACTGGTTTTTCGAGAGCAGAGAAGCTTCACAATTTAACGGAGCTCAACTATACCATGTGGTTTATAATATGGTAAGGAACGAAGTATTCAGTGATATGTCGAATGTGCTCAGAGGCGGTGGGTGAAAATTAAGGTTGCCCTTCTAAACGGAGGTTAAGTTAGATGCCTCAATGCTCCTTCATTACAAGAAGAGGCTACTCTCAGATTGGGGTCAGATCAAATACAGGCCTCTTCTGCATCCGTAGGTGGAGAAAACAAGAATAAAGAAGCTTCTTTTACTAGAACCGAGACGACCACACCTTGGCACGAGTTAAAACATGGGTAAAATCGAAATGCTTATTCACACGTGTCTACCTACATGTGGCATCGCACTGCTTTGGATTGAATTAGTGATACTCTGATTACCATCTTGATCACCATCTTTGAAATGAAAGGCGCCGCACGTACGCATGGGTCGGACGCACGACGGGTTCAGCTTCGTATTTGCGTAATTCGCCTGGTGACGTCAGGACACCTAACAACTTTAATGAAAGATTGACACTTATAATTGTTCACCGGCTAGTCCTTTTGCTATAGGTTTTGTACTGGTTGCTAATGCACAGAGGGAAGCTTTGAGGCCGTGCATGCTTCGGCCATACTCTAAATTACGGTATTCCAACACACCACACGCTATGTCTAGTATATTTATTCCTCGTCTAACTGAGCCACAATCGCAACCAGCGACTTTGAATACAGCACATTACCCACTTGGCGACGCGTTAGCACCATGGCGCATCCAGTGGTATCCGACTGTTCGAAGTTTTTCTAGTGACCATAATGTTATAATGTTGTTAACAGAGTTCTGAAAACAATCCAATTTTTGATGGTTTTTGTATAAATCTTTTATTTCATCTGAGTAATCCTCTTTGTCATGTGTCCACAAAATCAAAGCTTTATACCTGGGTAACGTTTTATGGTGAAAGCGTTTAATGCCTCGTACTCGAGTCCGGTGTTCTGTCCCACTATAGCTGTCAATCTGACTTAGCCACGCCGGGCACGTGAGAAACGTATCTTACTTCTCCTTGTCTAGCATCCTGTCAGAGCGGTTAGCATTGGGACCGCAACCGCAGTTAATGGTAGATAGTAACCGAAAATGATAGTTTGTAGTAGTTAGTGCTTGTGACAGTAAAGATGATAATGACAGAGGTGACTGGTCCTGACGTCACCAGGCGATTGACGCAAACAGGAAGCGGACCCCGGTGTGCCTCCCACCCATGGGTGCGTGCAGCGCCTTTCATTTGGCGCTTCCTCAAACCCCGCAACACACAGCCTACAGAAACAGACGCAGTACAGCAGGCATCAGTGGCGTTTGAAATTGGTTTACAGGAAAGAAAAGGCGATGTATCTGTCACAAAGATCCGTGAACACTTTAACTTAGCCGTAAGGATAAATAGACGCTCAATAGATGCTTCTGCCTAATCGCACTTAAGTCTTAAATTGTGCAGTATGCTTTCTGGTTTACTTTTCCACAAATCTTTCCCCTTCAATACCTTGTACAAAGCCTCCAGGGTGGACCAACAGCGTTAGAATACTGATTTAAAATCCTTTGTCTTTGTGAATGTGGGTTATGTTCGATGTCAATCTTTTTCTTTCTCGGAGACAGTATTTTCGGTCATCAAGTTCTGTGGTGTAGCTTGAAAGCGCAAAGAATATGAAAACTAAAAGTGCATCAATGTAAAAAAAATTAGGAGGACATTTAAGCTCCGCAATGAAGGTTATCACATGGCAGCGTGCCAAAATTTAAAGCTCAGCTTCACCCATCCCGAATTTACCGTCTTTGCCAAAAGTAACCAGGCTGCCCCTTTGCTCCTCAGCCCTGTAGTTGGGCGTTCTATAGGACATGCCAAATTATGAATCACCTGTGCGGAAAAAAAGCCCATCACTCATATCTGTAAAGACAAATGTTTTCCTTTTGAAATAGATCAAGGGCTCCAAACACGGTTTAGAAGGAAACCCTGCAGCCTGGTTACTTTTGGCAAAGACGGTACGTGCCTGCGTACTCCAAGAGTATAGTGCCAGTGGCCAAGAGCACTGGAAACTGTATTCTTATTCCACTTCGCCGCAAATGAGCAATCCAAGATTACAGCTCCTCCCAACCTTATCATAACATGTGATATGAAGCCACACCGGCGGTCAAAGATTCAGTACCCACGCTAGCGGTCCGCAAACCAGCTGCCGGCATCTGCTTGTGATTTTTCACATAAATAGCCGACCACTACGCCGATGAGTGCAAGAAATGTTATTCCAGGAAACTTTTTTATTGTGTATGCATTTCAGTTTATACACTGCAATGTATACTAAAAAAGAACATATAGCTTTATTGACCTCCTTTTCGTTGTGTTTTATTTTTTAGTGATGCCACCCGGCACTTCCGTTGCTGCAGTTTTCAGGAAATGGCAATACGCCCCATCAACTCCAACGCCGGGTGTTGGGATGAACGGGGCATTTAACGCTATTTCGTTAAAGTAAAGCAACAAACAAACCCGTTAAAGTCGACGTTTTTAAATCAGATCTATCATTAGTGAACAAACTTACAAACCACTGATCTCGAAGAGGAAAATGAGCGGCTGGAATATAACACGAAGAAATCAGCTTCAGAAGCCAGAAAGGTAGCATTGAGAAAGAAACACTCACAGGTGAGCACAAGTTTAGTTCTCTGCTGGGACCAGCGTTGTAGCCTCTGGTGACATTTGAGTGGGCAATTGCTTGCCAACATGTCTTTCTCCCAATGTGCTCCTGGTGTCTCTTCGCTCTGCAAGACATAATCGTTTCAGCAGCTTGTGGTATACTGCTGCATGATAGCAACCGCACCCGATGAGCTGGGCACGACTTCTGTGACGTCAGCCGAGCGGGTACTATGTAGCCGCAGTAGAAGTGGTATCTAGTGCTTTTGGATATGTGTATATGACATACTTCGCCACAAAGTTACTCGCCGCAACCCGCAGAAGTGTCTTGTGTTTCTAGGTTGTGAGCGGCTCAGTTCTTGCTGCTTTAAATGCACCGTTTCCTACTAGGCTTTAAATTTGGCTTCCGCAACACAATACTTTAGTTTCGTTTCTTCTTCTTCTTCTTGTTCTTGTTCTCCTTCTTCTCGGCCCGATAAAACGGCCCATGCCACACGGAAGAATGGCGAATGTGCTGTGGCATATACAACGAAAATTTCACACGCGATTCCGAAAAAACTGAAAGCGCCAAGCAGGAATTTCAACGATAGGCTCCTACAACTTGTTCTGTCTCCTAACTGGTCCTCGTACAGCAAGGCGAAAAGCGATTTCAAATGAATTATTTTTCTGAATGCACCTTAAATGGGAACACACATCCATACATGGCCTTAAGAGATTATGGTGCAGTAAAGTGCGTATCGTCATCATTAAGACACCTTAACATTTCATGCCGCCTTCTGGCTGTGTTGACCACAGATTTCACGTCTGTTTACATCCAAAAGCATTCCATAATGCAACAAAAATGGAACACATCGCCATAAAAGATGGCAGTAATTTAATTGCTTGTTGTAAATTGTAAATAAATAAAAAGTGAAAAAAAATTGACGTAGGGGATTCGAATAGCTCTCGCTGGTTTTCATTAAAATATTGCGAATTTCAAGGCATTGCGCCGCAAATACCGCGGGAGTGAGCAATTGTAAGCATATTCATTGATTTCTTCTTAACATTTGTTGGCATAAAATTTCTGCTATTTCTCGCTAGGTGACACCGCTCCGAGGAGGGAATAGTTGACAGCCGTGTGGAGCGGATGTGTGTTCCATCAATCCTCCGATTGCACGTGCCTACCGGAAACTAACGAGCTGGCGACAGCGGGAGCTTCCGAAAGCGTCAAATAGGTGAGGTCTTCCTTTTATTACTTTATTCAGTTTTCAGCTAGTTAGGTTAGGTTCGCATTCTTGGTCTTCTCCTTCATTCCTCTGGGACTGGCACCCGTGGCTTACAGCCACCCGTAAGTCCGCTAACGCTACTCTAGGTCTGATTCGTCGCATAGCTATGCCCTCTGGCGGCGCGCGTGCTCACACGGCCAGCCAGCTTGTTCGCTCTGTCCTCCAGGCGCGTATAACCTACCAGGCACAGTTTCGACGTCTCACCCGCAGACAGTGGGACTCCCTTGAGGCCATCAATCGTGAGGCTATACGTGCTATAACATGTCTCCCCCGTCTAACACCCATACCAGTACTTCAGGAGTACGCCCCGCTAAATACGCTCACTGAACTCATTGATCAGCGGATGGCAAACAGAGCTGGCAAAAAGTCTTTACAACTCCATCGTTTAAAGACACTACCTCTTTGGTCGTACTGCCAGCTCATGGACAATCGCCCCACTCCTCCCTCGTCGGTATCATCCGCACACCTTCCTGAAGGGTGCATATTATGTACCGATGCATTACATACTGCAGAGCGAGGCGTTACTTCTGCGTATAGTCCCTATCATCCGCATCTGAACACTCACGTCCAACAACGAACAAGCAGCGTGGAAGCAAAAAAGAAGAGTGTTTATTCGAGATTGCATGCTGGTATTTATAGCCTACAAGCGGCTGCATGATAACGGCCAAAGCGCATGCGCGACTTATACATTACATCTTCCTTGGTGTAATCTTTAAAAGTCTGAGAGCACAATACGCGACACTTGTTGGAAATTCTGGTCGTAGTGAAGACGATTGGGCTGTCTCTTTTGTTGGGTGGATCGCCTTGGCACAAATTGAGTGGGCTGTATTGTAGACTGCGATGCTTCCACGTTTTCCTGGGAAATGTCTTCGCTGCCACAGTCATCTTCCGTTAAGTCGCTTCGGAATGGTTCACGTGTGGCTAGGAGATGTCGGTTGCGTCGAAGCACTTTATTGTCCTCTGTAAGGACGCGATAGGACCTTGGTGCTACCAGGCCCATGACTCGAGCCTTGCAGTCCCATGCATTCCCTCGTACTCTTACAACTGCATCTTTTTTTAGTTCAGGCAGATTTTTCCCTTTTGAGGGCCTTTGCTGGCCTGGTTGGCGCCGGGACTTCTGTTGACTGGAGCATGACACGAAGTCTGGTAGCCGAGTGCGTAACTTTCTGCCTTGAAGAAGCTCTCCAGGGGACCGGCCTTCGGCTAGTGGAGTCGAGCGATAACCGAGAAGGCCCAACCAGAAGTCCTCGTTGAGTTCGCCAGTCTTCTTCATTATTCTTTTTTGACAATTTGGACTCCCTTCTCGGAGAAGCCATTGGATCGTGGGAATCGCGGACTGGACGTGACATGCTTGAAGTCGTATCTAGAAGCGAACAAAGCAAATTCATGTGATGAAAACTGAAGACCGTTGTCGGTGCAGACTTCCAACGGAATCCCATACCGTGCAAAAATTGAGCTAAGCTTAGCAATGACAGTGCATGTCGTTGTGTCAGTATGCTTTTCGACTTCAGGGAAGTTTGAAAACGCATCGAACACGCACAGGTAGGAGTTTCCGCCGTACATAAAGATGTCAACACCCACCCTGTACCAGGCATGGCCTGGGATCGGCCTAAGCAGCACTGGTTCGGTTTCTTGTTTGTTAGCGTATTTCTGATAAACAGAACAGGTCTTCACCATGGTTTCAATGTCCGTATTCAGTCTCGGCCAGAATACCAAGCGACGGGCTCTCGCTTTGCACTTATTTATGCCTAAGTGACCATCATGAATACGACCCAGAAGTTCAGCTCTCATATTCTTTGGAATGACAACCTTTGTCCCCTTCATAATAATACCCTTAACTTCTGATAACTCAGGACCAAATGGTTTCATCGAGCCTCCAATTTCTTCTCCATTCCTTAGTTGCCGCAACACTGTTTGCAAGTCTGGGTGAGAGGCTGTCGCTTCTGCCAGTCGATCAAACATTTTCTTGCTCACCAGCTCTAAAGTCACGCTCACTGCATGAACGTCGACGTCTGCAGTGAAGTCATCACGTTCGCTTCGAATGGCTGGCGACGATCTTGAAAGCATATCGGCCAGGAACGGCTGTTTGCCTGGAACAAAGTGAAGAACGTATCGTATCTTAGCAAGCGCAGGAAAAATCGTTGCAGTCTTGGTGGCATGTCATCAATGGCTTTCGAAGCAATTGCTATCAGCGGTCTGGGGTCTGTTTCCATGGCGAACTTGCGGCCGTAAACGAAATGAAAAAATTTTTCACAGCCGAAAGTAATCGCCATTGCTTCTTTCTCGATTTGCGCGTATCTTTGTTCTGCCTCCGTCATTGTGCGTGATGCATAGGCGACAGGCCGCCAACTACCACCGTAGTTCTGAAGAAGGGCAGCACCAATCCCATTTTTCGAAGCATCAGCAACGACCTTGGTCTCTTTAGCAGGATCGAAAATGGCTAGCAAAGGAGGACCAGTAAGTGCGTCACATACAGCTTGCCATTCCTTACAGTGGTTGGCAGACCATTCAAAAAGGGCGTCTTTTTTAATGAGGCTTCGTAAAAGCGTCGTCCTTTCCTCTAGATGCGGTATATACTTTCCGAAGTAGTACTACCCCGAGCATTCTGTGAACGCCGGCTTTGTCCTTCGGCTGAGGCATTTCACTTAATGGTGCGATCAGAGCGGGGTTCGGTCTTATTCCGTTTTTGTTTATGATGTCACCCAAAAAGTCCATTTCCGTGACACCGAATTTGCATTTCGCTGCATTGAGCGTCAGGCCGGCATTTTTGGCTAGTTGCAAGGCTGTGCGGAGGCGAGTATCGTGCTCTCCCCTTGTGCTCCCCCATATCAATATGTCATCGACATAGATTCGGACCCCTGGAACCTGGTCGAATATTTCATTCATAGTTCTCTGGAAAACCTCAGGCGCCGAAGCAATGCCGAAGCGAAGTGGCAAGAAACGGTAGGGCCCGAAGGGTGTTCCGATTGTGCATACCTTTGATGTAGCTTCATCTAAGGGGATTTCGTGGAACCGCGAATGCGCGTCGATGCGAGAGAAAAAGGAGGCCCCGGCAAGCTCAGCCTCAATGTCATCTCGCTTAGGCATTTGATAATGTTCTCGCTTTAGGCACTCGTTAATTCGTCTGGGGTCAATACATATGAGCAGTTTCCCATTCTTTTTTCTTGCTGCAACAAACGGACTCACCCAATCAGTGGGTTCGGTGACTTTGGCCATGATGCCTGCCCGCTCCATCCGATCCAACTCTTCTCGCAGGGGCTCGAGCAACGCCAAGGGCACCCGTCGCACCGGCTGGACTACCGATGTTGCATCCTCGCGCAGAACCATGTGGTAAGGGCGTGCTAGGCAGCCGATGCCCTGAAACAACTCGGTAAATTCCTTAACCACTTGGTCAGTGCTGTTCATGTGCACAGTGTTCACAGAACGCGACAACAGACCTAACGCTTCACTTGCAGACAGTCCCATTATGGCCTGGTTGCCCTTTTTTACAATGAAGAAGTCGAGGTACCCACTTTGGTCGTTCACAACCACTTGGAGCGTAGCCGCGCCTATGTACTTTATAACGTCACCGGTGTATGAGCGGAGGACGGATGGCTTGCTCTTAAACCAGACTTCGCTTTGAGCCTTTGAAAAACGGATTAAGGCAATAAATTCGCTTACGAGCCTGCGTTTACTTTCAGAGACACTACTTGGGAAGCCACTCTCGCGTGAATGACCCAATCAGCTCTGTTGCCTAAGCAGACGTCGAGTATTTCAAAACCTTCCTGCTCGCCGCGTACTTCGCTTACTTGAGACACGTTTTTGCAACAGGCCGAAAAATGATAAGCGCCACGGCACCGGAAGCATCCCACATGGCCAATAATGTCCGTCGGACGTCCGGTTAAAGTCCGGAGCCGGAGCGGGACGACCGCCGGAAGAACGAAACACATCCGAAAACGGATCATCTGAATTGGGACATAAACCGGTAGGAACGAAACACAGCCGAAAACGGACATCCGTAATGGGGTGTCCGTAGGATTCACGAGGGATCATCTTTCTCGGATCAACATTCAATTATTTCAGAAAAATAGTCTCTCGATACAGACCTCAACAGAACCCTTGCTCATCAGTTCATGTTTGGACACTGGTGGGCACTCATTAGTGGAATGGGCTACCAAGGGAATTCCTACCTGATTGCACTCATTATAACATCAATGTACCTGTAAAAAAGCAATAATCCCTGCCAGTCATTGCAATTTATATCAAGTTATCAACAGTCGCATTTTCTTGCGAAAAGCTATCCATTTAAGAAGCTGTCAGGGCAGTTCTGCGTTGTTCAGCAGTGCACTGGTCTTTTCGCACCGCTCGATTCTTGGACGCGCTCAGAGCGCTCTGATCCTATTTACTACATTTATGATGTCACTAACCGCGAAGAAACGTCCTCAGTTTATAAACTTCAATCGCACATGCATTGAGCCAGCGCTTCGAACGCACTATAACTATGGTATATTGAATATGTTATCGATGTTTTATCCGCCATGTTTGTTTACATATCATAAATGGATTCGACTCGTCTTGACTCAAAGTGTACAAATAATATTAATAAACAGCTGTTAAAAATTGTTTTAATACAACATACTGCATATTATTTATTGTGACACATCATTAAAATTTTAACTGGAAGTTTTATTTTGGTATAATGGGGTAACATGCCACATATGCGTTACTGGCGGTTAAGCCAAAGTCTCGGCTAAGCCAGCCTAAGCCTACGCCAGCAATAGCCACTAGCCGCTCAGCACGAGTGGCCGTGTTCTCACCGTACCTTTGCTCGTCGGCGTGCGATTCACAATCCGGTGCATCTAGCTGTGTCGTGGTAAGTAAACATCTTTTAATGCACCCATCAGGGTTTTTTAAGTACTCTTCAATCTGTCTAGTAATTAACAGCGCAAATTTTGGATTTGGGAGTGGTTCATTTGGTACGAGTGTTCCAACGGTCAACACGGACCGCAAAATGCTTCTGTCAGTTAAACCGCTCGCTTATTCATGCTGAAATTCGGCACACGTATAGCATACAACCGTCTGTCTTTTTTAATACCAGTTTAGATTATGTACTTGCCTGATTCGACCACAAATCATTCGAAATCCTTCTGCAGCATCGTTGCCACGGCGACCCATAAGCAGCCAAGCCTCGTTATCTGGGTCGCCGACCGCCGATGCTGCAGGCACAAGTTTCAGCTTGATTCTAATCGTATCAGGCAAGTAAATTGCCGAAACTGATATTAAAAACGATACAGTTATGTTATATCTGGCATATAACAGCCGAATAACCGAGCGGATTAACGGATAGAAAGATGTTACGATTCGCGTTCAGTGTTACAAGTTGCAACAGCTAGAACGCAGCTCTGGTTAAAATCGCATACGTTCCTACTGTTTGCTCCCAGAGACACTGCTTTTATCTTTTTAGATAATAGTAGTAGTAATCTCGCACCATGATTGTCATTCGCTGTGCAAATGTTTTCCGCGACCAAACAATTTCGAGTTCTCATTGTGGTATTTTGAACTGCCTTTTTTTCTAGCTGCAGTGAGGAGCCTACACTCGGACTCAAGGGGCACCTCTGAGGCTGTCGCGAAATTGTGGCCGAGGCATTCATCGGAACGGTCAGCTCAACCCGCAAGAGCACATCTGACTAAGCACGTTTTTCTTGATGTATGTACATATCGTGAAATAAAACTTTCATTTCACTTGCGACTGGTTCTTTTAATAAAAACAGTGGCCTGCCACCGTTTTATGAACAAATGCGTGTAGAAACCACGCGGATTTGCTAGGTATGCATGCTACTATGAAACGTCCGTGAATAGTCCGTATGTCCGCGTTCGGACGTCCGCTGGATTAACTGTACATGTTCTGCGGTCTTGCAACGGATGGTGCTTAGGACGTCCGAGAGGTGACTTGGGGACAAAAACCGGATGACCGACGGAGGCCCGAACGTCCGAAGCGGGCATACCGACGGTAGTCCTTCGGATGTCAAATGCCGTGTGGGATGTTTTGCCGAACGCTGGGCATCTGCCGCGTTCGTGTACATGGTTGCACTTGGAGCATTTGAACTGCCGGCGTGTTTTTATACGAGCAACTTCCTGTTCTCGTTGAGCCTCGTCCTGCTCTGAACATTCTGCACACTCTTCATAGGCTGAAAAGTTGCCTTGCTGGCGCGTTTCAATTCGTGCTACTTGCTTCTCCGCTTGAGCCCATGTATTGTTTTGTTCGGCGCATACCTCTTCAGCCTTGCAAATTTCCTCCGCCCTCAGTAAAGTAAGGTCCTTAACTTTCAGCATCTTTTCGCGCAATTTCGGATTATTTGGGCCAAAGACAGCCTGGTCCCTGACCATGGAGTCACTCAAGGTTCCAAAATTGCAGCTTCGTGCAAGTCTCTTCAAGTTTCGTGAAAAGAGTTTGAAGGGTTCGCCCTCAGCTTGCATTCTTGAACGAAAGACATAGCGTTCATACACTTCGTTTTGCTGCTGTTTGCAGCATTCCTCAAACTTTTTTGTAACAGTTTGATAATCTTCCTTGCTTTCGTTCTCCGAAAACAAAGTTGTTGAATACCTCTAGGGCGTCTTCCCCGGCTACGGTGAGCAGCAGTGCGGTTTTGGCTCCTTCCGTCCGTGGTTCTTTCGTCGTCTCAGTGGCCTGCAGGAACAGCCCGAACCGCTGCTTGAAGAGGCTTCTTCGCGGTGCTACCGGACAGCACCAGCGGCTGCGGTGGGTTCACTAAATCCATTGTGCAGTGCACAGTGACACCACCGCTTCGATCAGCGCGTTACTGCATACGTGAACGCTATCCCACTTCTGACACCATGTTCCAGCGCCCAACAACGAACAAGCAGCGTGGAAGCAAGAAGAAGAGCATTTATTCAAGATTGCATGCTGGTAATTATAGCCTACAAGCGGCTGCATGATAACGGCCACAGCGCATGCGCGACTGATACATTACATATACCGCGGATACGTGCACCCCTCTGGCACTGGAACTTCAAGCCATTTACAATGCCATTTATTCCCTTCCGCCCGTTCCTAGATTCAATGCAGTTTATCAGTACACCGACTCTCTTACTGCCCTTAAACAGCTTCAGGTCGTTCGACGCACATTCCAAATAACACAGTCCATTCATTTGCTCTGTTCAAAGCACCCATGTCCTGTGCGCATACACTGGATTCGCGGCCATGCTCGCGATCCACATAATATTCAAGCGGATGCTATGACGCCCATAAACACATCAGGCGATCCACCACCTTCCCCTCTTCCCCCAGATCCGTTCCTGTCCTACATTTCCGATTCTGAAGTTCTGCGCCAGCGAACACGCGCTCTCATTTCTCCGTGTTCGCACCCTCTCCTCCGTAATTTTACTCGGCAGGAGGAGGTATCAGTGCGCCGGATTCGGGCAAGGGCGGCTCTGACCCCATCTGTACTACGTCGTTATCGTGATAAAGATCTGGCAGTGACTGACAGGCGCCCTCACTGACATTACACTGAGAACTGTGATGTGCGTAACTTGTTGTGGACGTGTGCAGCAACGGCTCCAGTTAGACAACGACGGCTCCAGTTAGACAACGACTACTAATGAAGGTGAGCCTGTGGTGGAACCGCTATTGTGATTACCAGAAGTGGACAATGGACAATCAATACACTGCCCCGCCGGGGTGGCGCAGTGGTAAGACGCCCGACTACTGTGCCGGAGTTCCGGGGTTCGAACCCGACCTCGGCGGCTGCGTTTCGATGGAGGCGGAACGAAGTGGCGTCCGTGTGCTGTGCGATGTCAGCGCACGTTAAAGATCCCCAAGTGGTCGAAATTACTACGTAGCCCTCCACTACGGCTCCCCTTTCTCTCTTTCTACTTTCACTCCCACCTTCCTCCCTTCCCTTACGGTGCGGTTCAGGTGTCCACAGAGCAAGTGTGACAGATACTGCGCCTTTCCCTTCCTGCGAACCAACCAACCAACCAACCAACCAACAATCAATACACCGCCAACCTCTGCGAATCCCTAAGTGCAACTGGTCTTCACTCTTTCTTTTAACTTTCCATCTCCTGCATCCCATTCCCCCTTTTTCAGCTTATGCCTTGTGGCATACTTATCGAAAAAAAAATAGATTTTAGCTCTTTGTCCTAGCGGCCGGCACGAAAAACCAGGCCGCTAGGACAAAGAGCTAAAATCTATTTTTTTATAAGTATTCTTTACCTATTTCTTTAACTTTTTTTCTTTAACTATTTTGTTAGCTTGTTAGATGACTATTCTTTTTTCTAGGTTATTAGTTTTCGCAGAGTTTATTTGAACTCGTGTTTGCTAGTAGTTTTTGTGTCTTTCCTTGGCATAATGTATATTCTGAGAACTCATGGTAAACATAGTTCAGTTGATAGAGACTTAAGGTGTGCAACCAAAAGAAGGTTAATTGTACTCAGTGTGAGGCGCAGGCTAATCTCAAGGAAACGCGTTTCAACTTGGTAGAGGAAGCGGAAGGCAATAACTTTTTGTGCTGGCGTTGCATTATGTGTGCGCGCCTAAACAGGTTTGGACTAGAAAACGTCGGTCTAGTGTCGCGTGTAGAAGCCTTACAAAATGAATCAGGTTTATTAAGAGCAGAAAATCAGGAACTGCTGCGATAGGTTCCTCAAATAAAAAACAAAAATGGCCGACATTGTCCTTGAAAGCATCGAGGACAGACATTCTAGTGTGGGCTACGTGCTGGGACCAGCCCTGGCATGGAGGGCAAGAGCAAAGCAGGTAAGGCAGAGCCGCACCTACAGAGTTATTCAGAAGTAGCTACTAAGAAGTCGGGAACGAAGGAAGAATTAAGGAGGAGTGAAAATCCCTGAGATAAGGACATATATAACCCAAAGCAGCCCTACTGAAAAAGTGTATGCGAAATGTACGAGATTGCTACGATGTGTACGAGAAATGTGGGAGATTTCTAAGAGCTATGCGAATTGTACAAGAATTCTATGAGGTCTCTTAGAGCGTCTACGTTGTCTCGTAGAGTTGTACGAGGATTGTAGGATGTCTCGTACAGATGTACGAGGGCTCAAGCAGCTTGTAGACGATCTCGTACAGTTCACGTAAAACCCCCGCAGACGCCGTACGCGGTCTCGTAGAGCTCGTACGCTCAGTTGTAGGAGACATCGTAACGCTCGCTTAAAATCATGATGCTCGTACAGCACCAGCACTCGATTTCGCAGTGCTCATTCAGGTTCCATGCGAGTTCAGTTGGCTCACTAAGCCTCCCCGTAAAAAATTAAACCATTTATAACATGGTTCCATTCGGCCCCACACTGACCCAATTAGATACAGCCATATATGAGCTCAAATGGGCACAAAATTACGACCAATTTGGCAGCTAACGGAATTACCCAAATGGTTTTGCAAACAATGGGCACTCCCAATTGTTCTCACGTTCATAATGATCATTTAGAATCCCAACTGGATTTTCCATATTATACAGGATTACAATTTATATATGTCCTACCCTATTGGATATTCAAAGTGGTTTTGAAAATTTGAATTGGTCCCCGGGATTTCAAATGGCACTTCATATGGTATATATACAGTTCTCAATTGGATGTTCTAGTTGGTTTGGAAGATATTCATAGGCGTATGTCCTCATCCGTTCAGTTCAGTTCAGTCGTTCAGTCGTGTGCAACTCTTCGTGACCCTATGAACCATATCACGCCACACTTTCCGGTCTCTCACTATCTTCCTAGCATCACATAACTTCATCTGCAGCGCCTCGAGGATGCCATCTAATCATCGCGTTCGCTGCCTACCCCTTCTCCTGTGACCCTCAACCTTTCCCAACATCAAATCTTTCTCCATCGACTCCTCTCTTCTCATCAGATGACCAAAGTAGCTGAGCTTTAACTTTAGAAACTTGAACCTCCAATGAGCAGTCAGGGTTTATGGTCGACAATATCGACTGATTTGATCTTCTGGCCGTCCAAGGAACTCTCAAGATTCTCCGCCAGCACCACAATTCAAACGAGTCAATTCTTCGCCTGTCAGCCTTCTTCACAGCCCAACTCTCGCATCCATACATCACAACTGGAAAGACCATAGCACGAATTATACGGATCTTGGTTGGCAGACTAATGTCTCTGCTCTTTACTAGGCAGTCAAGGCTAGCCATGGCTCTCTTTCCCAGAAGTAGGCGTCTCCTAATTTCATGGCTGCAGTCTCCTTCCGGGGTTACCTTGGAGCCCAAGAAGAGAAAATCTGTCACAGTTTCCACTTCTTGTCCCTCTATGCTCCAGGACTTGATGGGGCAAGACATCATGATCTTTGTCTTTTTAATGTTCAGTTTAAGTCCAAACTTCTCACTCTCTTCTTGTACGCGCATCAGAAGTCTCTTGAGCTCCACTTCACTTTCTGCCATTTAGTGGTATCATCCGCATGTATGTCCTCATATTTGACAGTTAAATAGAAAAGATCATTAAGAGAATTAAAGTTTGTATCATAGTTTTACAGTTTATCACCGAGTTAGACAGTTGATACCAATTTCCTTCATCTGGTTGGCGAACCATATTGTATTTACATGTTAATTCCTGAATAATCATTGATATATATGCCGTATATATTTTAAGTTTAATGCTTTCGTATATCTACATGGGCGTGCTGCTTACATTGAATGTAAAATATAGGCAATAGAATACATATTCTTTAATAAATACAGAGTTCAGCATGAACATATCACAAAACAAAAATGTATCAGCAATATATATATCATGGCATGAAAGAAATGCGGAAGAAATAAGATGAACTAAGACAAGATTTGAGCATTGTAACTTAATTCATTGAACGCACATCAGTGCCATAACATGCAGAAGATCAAAGATTAATTATAATGATCAGTGCAAAATATAAGAAGAGAAAGTAGTTACACAAAGTTAAAATAATTTTAGAGCTTCAGCTAGTTTACCTCAATAATAGACGTGACAGCATCTTAAACATGAACTGCATTTTCATTCTGCAAATTTTTATATAATTTTTCTCGTTTAAAGTTATCTACTTTTCAAAATTATTACCAATGTAACAGCATTCCCTAAATGCCCCACTAACACACCTTTGACCCTACATGGCTATTGACATTGCATTCAGAGGGCACACATGGGTTCGCGCTTTAGTATCAACGTATTTATTTTGTTAAACTACTATTTTCTGAAATGTCCTCATTAGAAGAGCTTCCTTGATAATTGGCTTCATTTGCACCCTCCCTATTTTGTTAGCTTTATTTCACTGTGAGATGTTTGAAATTCTCACGCGAGGTCATGTAACTGTGATGTCATGACCAATATGTCGACTAATCAGGACTTTTTTGGTATTTATTGTGCAGAATCTTTTCAGTCGAATGAGAACTGTTCACTTAAAGTTTAGTAAATGATGTTCCTGCTGCACACCTTGACTAGCACTGCCCTTCGTTCATTGTATCTGCCACTATGCTGTGTGCACAATGTTGATGTGTTGCCTGCTATGTATACGATAGTCAAACTGGCAGTCAAAATCACCCTTATATTGTGTTTTGCATATGAATGGAGGTGACGCACTATAACTGCACAGCTTTACCACCGTCAGGCATCACAAGTTTGTATGAAGAATTGGCTTGGAGTTTCATCTGTAGAAGGAAATGTTAGTGTGATAACAGAAATGTGAAAGCCAACTCCAGTACTGAACTTCACGAACTCATAATCCCTTGCAAAGACCACAGAAAGACAATTCTCAAACGACTGAACAGCACTAACAGATGGGATGGGAGAGAAGATGACAACAATTCTGCTTCTTTCTCTGCATCACTCATTTGGCTGATTATAAACAACCGGACTGACTCTCTTTTTCAGCACAAGGATATGCCGAGCAAAAAAGTTGCTAGAGCCTTTTGAGTTTTTACTTGCACATCTACATCTATACGCCATTTTTAAGTTTCCTGAGACTATAACAAACCCTTGCTGAACTGAACTCTCTGAATTGAAGCTTTCTGCTGCATAATGACACTTGCAAATGCTGTCCGTCTCATTGTCAAATGAAAAAAAAAAAAGAAACGATTGAATCGGTGATCTTAGACTGATGAAAAGATGCAAAAATCCTAGTACTTTATTAGGGGCGATACCAACAGTATATGCGTTGCATCTCGAAGCTATGCATACTATACACATATATGCTGCAGCATAATATTGCAAGGAAATGTCTTTTAGATGGCATATTTTTCAGTGTCACTGTAGGCTGCGTCACGCGAGATGCGTAACCTATTGAAGAAAGCTGCACGTTCAACGATCGTCCACCAATATACGCTGTGCAGTTTCCAACAGCAGTGCATAATTATTTATGCTTCATGGAACAAGCAGCTTGGCTGCTTTTGCTTCTTTACTGCATGTATGCTGTAGGCCACAGAGACAAGTTGAAATATTTGTATGGTCAGTTTCATTTGTCTGTCTCCTGCCAGCTTTTTCTCTACGTACCGTATACGGCGTCTTTACTTTTCGCATTGCCGATTCTACATCTTCGTAGAAGCTTTCAACTGCTTAGTTATCATAATTACATGTGGATGCATAGGCCTGTACAACCTTCAGTTTATACCGCTTATTAAGCCTAATTACGATGTCTGCCACCCTCTCACTATTACTATAGAATTCATCTATATTACCCGCTATATACTTATTGATAAGGATACCTACTCCTAGTTCTCGCCACTCCGTTAAACCTCGATAACACAGTACATGCCCATCCTTCAGTACAGTATGTGCCTCACTCGGCCTCCTAACCTCACTAAGCCCTATGACATCCCATTCAATTCGCTCCAGTTTCTCTAACAGCACTGCTAAACTAGCTTCACTATCTAGAATTCTAGCGTTAAACGTTGCCAGGGTCAGTTTCTAATGGCGGCCTCTCCAGCGGAGCCAGGAATTCTTTGCACCCCCTGCTGCGTCACAGGTCTGACCGCCGCTGTGGTCAGTTGTTCCGCAGCCTCTGGTGACTGAGGCCCGGGGTTTGATAGGACTAATCATGGGAGGTTAAGGTCACACGCTATCACCAATCGAAGCCACGAGAATACAGCAGTTAGAAGAAGCGCTTGCAGAATAAGGGCATGAAACTTGAATCAAGGGGTTGCGTCCGACTGCGCAGAACAGCCAAGCAGACGACACTCGCTCAAGCAGCATGATTACGCCGCCTTGCTCGTTCCCTCTCCCAATTTCCGCTCTGTTTCGGCTCGGCGTCGCTGCACCGGGCAGTCGACGCTCGCGCGGTGCTGTTAAAGAATTGACAGGCTGTACGAAATGTTTAACGCAAAGTATTATTGTAAAACAGCCGCAAACCAACAATACACTCAGCTTGGGAAGGAACACGAAGAAGGAATTTACCTACAGGTAATTTTGAGTTAACACAGTGAGTTCAAAGCAGTGGTGTCAGCTTCCTAGTTTTGCATTTTGTTAAGAATTTTAAATTTCTATTTTTCTGGGCATTCGCCAAGACTGTCACATACTTCTAGAGATAACGCTGTTGTCTTGGCACTTCTGTTGCCGTGCTTCCTTCAGAGTTAATTGCTGAAACTGCCCTAAGGAAAACGAAACAGGAGCCTAGATTAGTGCACCAGAGTACTATTTGCAAGTACCATGGAATCTGAAAAGTTAGATGTCAGAAGGGTCGACATTTCCGAAATTGCAGGGCTTTCCTAGTGTTTGGCTACAAAATTACTATCACCAATATTTTCATTTATACGCCATATGCAGCTACATCAGCCATGCCTAGAAGTAGCAATATCAGCCCCCAGCTCAGTAAAATTATAATCACTGACACAGAAATATATCGGCTGAACCTAATTCATCTCAGATGTTACTTGCCATTATTATTTATTTCCTGCCCGAGGTATGCATGCCTTAAGAAAAAGATCGAATGTTAGCTTTAGAAAAGCAATAAGGACTTGAGGGATCATTGAATTTCATTTTTCAGTTATGCACTGCTATCAATCGAGAATAAAAATGAATTACTACAGGAGACAAGAAATGGCAATGACACAGTGTAATATCCGGCAAAAAGGGGCTTCTCGTTCAGCCCCTCACTTAGCGATAAGGGAGGATTCAATTCTTCATTTATGGTAAACTACACTGTATTGAATGCTACACAGTTACAAATTCATACTCGTGCACACTATACCACCGTAAACAAAGTTTAATTAGAGTTTAGTAGTGGAAGGCCTTACAAAGTGCATCCGCCCACAATGTGTAGAAATCAGGTAATACGTGATGTAGGCGCAGCCCGCGCAAACTGATTGCGATGAATATGACAGGGAAGGGGCGCCGGCCAGCGCTCGACAGTCAGGAATTAAAGGAAAGCGCGACTTTATGTCCGCCTCGCCCAGGGAGTACACGTCGAAGAAAAAGTGGTTCCTCTTGAAGTACAGGATTCGCCGCCGCCGCAGAAAAGACTCTTGAAAAAACTCGCACGTCCGCCAAGCATCACCACTGTAAAATTCAGAACAGAATTATTTGATTTCCGTATCCCTTTACCGCTGCTGCCAAAATGGCTGCGTGTGGAGAAATGTTAGGTGAAGAGTACCCACGGAATATGCCGAATAAAGGTGCTGTAGCACCCACCTGCATACTGCATATCCTGTCTAAACTTAAAGGTGAATGCCACACAGTTTGTGGCACGGAATTTGCTCGGTGTCTTGTGCCAAAGTAGATATTTGTTTCCTTAGGGGGGGGGGGGGGGGGTAGGAGGAGGGAGTGTTTATACCATGCGTTCTCCGGTTGTAGCAATTATTTATAATGGGACCTGCATAAACCTAATTCTCATTAGTATTGTTTCCATTTATTCACATGAAAGTAAATCTAGCGGCTAAGTTCGATAGCAAAGTACCATTAAGCATCCACAGTTTTTATGTGCGAAAGCATAGCGCTATGCGCGCCCTAAACATGACACAGAAATGAGATTACACGGGAAGCGTCTGTTACACGCCGCCTTTTTTTTTCCGCGAACGCTTTTAAATTTTTTCTTTAAGTTGATGGTTGGGGAGATGGCGCACGTGTCTCCATTATCAGTGGACACCTCCAGTTGTCAGATGTGCGTATGTGGTCGGTTTGAATTGTAGTATCAAGCTAGCCTCCACCTGGACTGGAGAAAGGATGTAACATGGGGAACAAAATGGTATGAGACCACACTGAACGCTGTACAAAGTATTCGATCACACACACTTTGGCTCAGTGGTCGAGGGTCCTGACCACTGCGGCACCACAAACGGGGCATCAGCTGTTTGCAGCACTACAAAAGATAACGGCGACTCGGCTCCCTGACATGCATCTTCGTGCACAAATATCACAGCAAATTTATAAATCTAGAATTACAAGCAAGCTTTTCACACGTGATGGTGACTGTCCTGCCCATAAAAAGGATGATCCGCCGCTTCACATCCTGAACGTGCACTGCCCACCTAAAGCAAAAAACAACCTTCTCAACACTTTGAGCAGGGCTATCAGGGAAGCGGGAAGAGATCCGCTAGTATTGATAGCAGATTTCGACGCGCAGAGCCTCTCATGGGGCTATAACCGAGAGGACCAGACCGACGAGGCAGACTAGTCTGCCGGACTGGGCAAAATTCAAAAAAGAATACAATGTTAGTTCTGTCCAGGAGCAGGGATACCAACCCTGGACCAAACAGTTGCTGATCAGCCTCCGTTTGACGGAAATTCGGGTAAAGCTGTCAGAAGCGCCGTGACGGATCTAGACATCCACCTCCTTTACCTCTGGATAGCCAGGCGCAGCATGCTGAAAAGATAGCGCAGGCAGAAACATAACTGCATGCTAAGAACCCAGAACGCGGCAATATTAAAGAGAAGCCAGAATACGCGGCGCAACTCGCGGACGCTAACTGGGTAGAGTGGTGGAACGCGGCAGCTAGGCAGATGTCTGGCAAAAACTCATGGCCTCTCTTCCGAGCGATCATAGATCCAAACCAGACACGCTCTAAGATGCAGAAACACCAGCAGAGAGCAATACACGCATATCAAAGAAATAGGGCTCAGCTAGCACTGAAGCTCCGGGACCAGTACTTGCGCACAACCCAAGACCCAAGGGGAGAAGAATGGAGACGAAAATGTTGAGCTGGATGAACGTTTCAAACTATACAAGCTCAAGGCCGCGCTACTGAGAAAGAAACGCGGGTCCGGCCAGGAAGGGACGGGATCACAGTAAATCTCTAAGCAAACCTACCAGAACACGCATACCAATCCCTTCTGGAACACTTTAATTCGATCTGGACGGGCGAAGTTCCTCTTCCCACCGAATGGAAGACGGCACCTATAGCTTTCATCCCAAAGGTGGGCAAAGCCATAGATACGGACAACCTCAGGCCCATTTAATTCTCTCACGTCATGCGTGGGCAAATTGATGGAAACAATAATGGTCCCAGAGAGACTCTCCGAGTATCTAGCAAATCAAGCGCCTCTTCGCCGACTCGGTGTATGGCTTCAAGCCAAATAATTGGTTCAGGGCGTCCTGTTGCAGCTTAGCAGAAAGATACTAAATCCGATAGAACATCCGAACGGGGATAAGCTATTGCTGGCCCTATATCTGAAGGGAGCCTTCGATAATGTGACGCACGAGGCAATCCTGACACACCTTTCGGAGACGAAGTTTGGAAAGAACGAGTTCGAGTATATAAAACTCCTCATCTCAGACAGGCAGGCCTACGTGGATATCCAGAACGCAGAAGAGGGCCCGTTTCTATCGGCACGAGAGGAACGCCACAAAGAGTGGTGCTATCCCCACTACTTTTCAATATGACAATGAAGAAGTCTCGGGTGTGCAGCACGCACTGTACTTGGAAGCAATCTCCATATGGGCCACGAAGTGCTCTTAGGGAGAAATAGAGTCCAGCCTGCAGGAGGCAGCCACCGTTGTAAATGAGTGCGCGAAAAAATTCGGCCGTCATTGCTCACCGAAAAAATCTGAATTCGTCCATATTCGGCCCTCCAAAAATGCAGAAAATATATAGAATTGCGGCTTGCATAAGAACCGATACCATTCACCACCGTAAGCTAGCGACGACCGCGCTCGACAAGCTTAAAAAGGTGGGAGACCAGGTGGGCCGAATGTTCTGCAGAGTCTAAAACAAGAAAGGGGAACTGAGAAGCAAAGATTCTCTACGACTGGCCAATGCTTTTGTAACAAGCAGAAGAATCCTGTAGTCGACCCCCTATCTCCGCCTCAAGAAACACGACGAGAACATCCTCGAGGTGATCAAGCGCAAAATAGCGAAGAAGGTCCTCGACCTCCCTATCACCACGTCGACTCTGAGCCTCCAAGGTCTGGGTATGACGAACTCGTTCGAGGAGCTGAGAGAAGCCCACCCGTCGCAGACGCCGTCACGGCGTCGCCTAATTACCCGTATACACATACAACTAACGACTGTAACCAAGGAAAGAGTAATGCTTCCCCAGGAGTGGCGATACGGCCTGCACGTAAACCCACTGCCCTCTAACATGTCCAAGGACGACCACGAGGGTTGGCGCATGGCCAGGGCAGAGGCCTTAGCTCACCCCTACAGAAGGAAACCCGGAGTGTACTATATGGATGCGTCTGGCCCGAACCAAGGCGGGTGATACACGGCGGCAGTGATCCACGAGTCGAAAACGGTGAACGGGCTCACATTTCAAGCCCGAAACGTAATACAGGTAGAGGAGGTCGCCGTCGTGTTAGCAGCAACACACTCTGACTCCAAAGCAACCATATCTGAGTCGCGAGCGACGTGTAGGAATGTTCAACGGGGCTGGCTCCCGTACCTGGCCTACCCGCTTAATAAAAAACAGCTCAGACCTGGCTTACCGACTACTGCAAAACAGTTCATAAGTAGAAGGTCCATCCCGCCGCTTCATAGTCTGGGCTTCGGCCAACTCGGAGCTAGGAGGAAACGACCCAGCAGATGTCTCCACCTACGCCATTTCTAACCGGGGAACCTCGTCCCCGTCCTCGTCAGAAGAAGAATTCACACCAGCCTACAGTTTCAGGCAATTTACTCAGCTGTACCAAAACAGACACAATCTTTACCCCCACCTATGCAAAGAATTAACGAGAGCGGAGGTACACGTGTTTCTTCGCTTCCATACGAAGCCCATGATATGCCCGGCGTCACTTGACACTGCCTTCTGCGGGGAGTGCCCGCACTGCGGGGTTATGTACTCGGACCTCTTCCACATGATGTGGGCGTGCCCTTTAAATCCTGCCCTTGCACATAACCCAAACCCCACCTGGGAGGATTGGGAGGTGGCCCTATTCGCCTGCTCCGGCCTGAAAGCCCAAAAGGTTTTGGTCAAATGGCGCAATGGCGGCAGCGGAATCACTGGGGTCCCGTACTGGGTACTCCACCTAGTGTATTATAGAGGACGGGCACTAAGACTGTCCCCAGAACAACATCCACGTAACTCTCTCCTTTTAATAAACGTTTTCACCACCACCAGATGAGACAATCAGGATTCTACAGCATGACTGAGATCGTACAATACTGCGCTTCTTTAGGCGATAGGAGCGTACGAGCCCGACCATGTAGTGTAGCTATCCTGACAATTAATAGGTCGTCCTTACATTTTGTTGCGCTGCAAGCAACTTGTGAAAACGCCCGAGTGTAGCTTTCATAGCCCAGTATCAAAAAACATTCACGACAGAGGTGTTCGATTAAAGATTCACGTAAAGAGACCTTTTCTGTTAAATATAAAAACAACCACGTTCCTTGCGTAAACATTACCTCCTAATTCACGGAAAAGTAAATATATAGCACGAACTAAAAACACCAGTCTAAGTAAAGAATATTCTGTTGCTTCTACTTCAGAAATATTTCAGCACAAAAAACAGACAATCAACGTTTGTGTTATTTACCAGATATTTCTTACAGTGCAGGAAAATTGAAGAAATGTTTAAGACAAGTTAACCCTATGACAGGGGTTTAAACGAAATAGGCACTGTACCTGGGTTCGTACGCGCACTGACCACCACGCTATTTCTCCTCGCCTCAGTTACCCAAACAAAGGGTTTCAGTGCACGATTGCAATACCGTGACAATAGCCCAAAAATAATTTGCAAGAACCTGTAAAAAAGCATAATTCCTTGTTCGCATTATTAACTAGCATCAACGATCCCAATCAGTTGACCTAGGTTCTTAAAACGTTAATTAACTAAGCAATATGTGTTATATTAACAGATTTATTATACTGCATTGGTGCACCACTTCACACTATTGGTCATCAAAGTGTTTCCGTTTTACAAAAACTGTTAACAAATAATTTTTGCCTCTATTAGACTGATATAGAAGAAGTGTAGGAGAGAGAAGGGGAGGAGCAGTTCAATAGCATCTCGCAGAACCAAGTTTGAGAACCTCTGATTTAAGAGATAAAGTAACGAGCGTAGAAGAGAAGGAACTAGTGAGCATAGAAAGAGACCGAACGAGTGAACGAGCACAGTGATGCCCGAACTAAAGAGGCTTCGCTTCACTTTATACCTAAAGGCCCCCACCCCTGAGGGAATTATATAAAAGGTCTGTATGAAAGAGCACTGAACAAGGAAAAGGGAGGGGGGGCGAGGAGGGGGGGGGGGGGGCATGGCCTCAGTTTGTGAGCCAAGCCAGCGTTTCTAAAAGGCGACTTTTATTTCATCTGGGCCTTCGTGGACCCCTCGCCTAGACGAAGACAAGTGCCCTTGAAGGAACGTTGCGTCGGCTTGGAAAATAAGACACCTACAATTATTGTTCAATGTTCTTTCATACTGTGCAGCAATCATCTTTCTCTCGCTCTATAAGTGGTGGGTAACACATAGAAAATAAAGATACGCAAGTAGAAAACGCTAAAAGTTATATCAAGGTCAAAGAACAAACGAAGCGAAGGCGATTTTTTGTTTTTTGTGCGTGCTGCCCTTAAAGTGATCCAAGCCGATCATTCCGCAGCGAGCAATTCCAATCGCTTGGGCTTGTATTGATATCGTTCTTGATCCCCATCTCCGAATATGGGACCCTCGCCTTCTTTTTGTTGAGAGTTCAGGAGCCTAAACGTATAAGGTGCTCTGTCATTAAGCTATTGAGGTTACCCTCAAATCTGTACGCGAGCTTGGTTTGATTCGGTTGTGGGGTTTAACGTCCCGAAGCGACTAACTTCATACCTCTAAATTTAGCTTGAGATCTCTGTGAACAACTGTGTAAGCCTTCAAAACTTACAAATGAAAGGAGATATAAACGTTGAACCACGCATACCTCTCTAAAATAAAGGTTACGTCCTAATCAAGGTACACAAAAGATTGAGCTGCTAAGAGTATACTTGTCTGCCTTATTGCTTTTAACTTTGCAAGAAGCAGTGCTACCGCTACAGAGGCATCCTGTATAAATGCCTACCTAAACTTCAAACTCCTCAGCCTCCCCCCCCCCCCCCCTACTCATTGCTCTACTACCCTACATCGATATCCTAGCTATTAAATCATTTTATTTGCCCCACTTTCCTACATAGCAGTTTCTACAACTTGTCTTTTAATTACTAGTCCACAGCCTTGCCCTGTTTAGGTTGCACAAATCTAGATAAGTTACCCTTCCCAACCTGCACAGGGTCCCTCAATAAAAAAGGGAAAAAATCTTGGCATTCAAATCAAGGTAACCGATATATGAACTTTGTCATTAGATGTGCCAAGCATAATTTTTTTTTGTTGCGGACTAGAATTCCTGATAACATATATGTGTAATTTCCAAAAGTCGTTTTCGACTTTAGTAGAGAAAAAACAATCGCCTTTTTTAAGCTGTTTGTTCCATTTCATACTGACAGATCCTGAGCAAAGAACTAAGCGCGGAGAGCAGCAAGCGCGGAGCAATCGACCAGCCATCGCAGTTCGAGGAGGTGCTGCGCCTGCGTGCTTATTTGCGTTTTGCAAAATTTTACGCTTGTCGTTTGCAATGACGTTGTTCAGGTCGTCAAGCTGAGGTTCTGAAACGAAATGGTGCCCAAGTATTCTGAGGGGAGAGGGAGGGGGAGCACGATACTCCCGAGTCACCTCCCACCTAAACTCTTCGCCGCTTCTTTAGGCTGCCCATACTTCCATTTGCCTCGGCTAGAAAAAGAGGGGAAAAAATAAGGCCACAAAGCGCCTTTGAAAAACTAAGTCCCGTCTGTGTCAGCGAAACAAAACGAGCCACTACCAGAGCGATAACAACCGTGGCGCCATCTCGTGATGTTAACAGCACACTTGCCATAGGTATTTGGCGAAGGAACCTAGGAAGGCAGAGTTGTTTTCCGGAAGGAAGATTTGGGGCACCTCGGAAAATAGGATGCCTCCAAGGAATGCCGGCCTTTGCTTCCGCTTTCAGGGTGGGAACAGTGTTTGTTGCGCAATATATGTCCTAGCTGCCGTGATGACTGAGAAATTTTATACCTTTCATAAAAAATTAAACCACGTGAGTGTCGCACATTCCGGTTTTAATACAGTGTTGGAACTAAGGCAATCAATTTAAATGACGTCAGCAATTTCTTTTTCAAGCACAGCTCCAAGATCTATCATGTGCGCTCACTTTGATAACTGGTAAATAAAAATTTGGCCTTAAAGAACTCTGACATAAACTTTGAACCATAGAGCATTACCACATATAAAGGCAAAAAAGGTAGGAACTAATTCAGCGAAAATGTACGTTTAAAATAAAAAAGTACAAGATTTCAGTTCCGCTATGAGCAGAAAGAGCAATTTCCAAGACTAAAATCCGAAAGTTCCAACCAGTATCATTGCCTAGTAAGCCCACGAAGGTTGAAGGTAACATTTCCTCCAAAAGGATTAGGTACACTACTGTACCTTACGGGTTCTGGAATTTCTGTCATATCCATTTCAGTGGATACGCCGTTGGTCTTTGTAAAATAATGTGCCCAAATAGGACACGTTTGGGAAAACGCGCTTTAAGTGCGTTAAGTCTGAGCGGACTCAAATAAAAGCCTACAATTATTCACAACTATGATGCATGCTTTATGCCACCCAGGACCACGCGTGAAAACGCATTTGGCCGGCGTTTGTTGATACATACACGTTCGTAACACTGTATAATGAACATATATTGCATTAAGCCTGAACAGATGAGATCAGCACCGAAGCAGAAACAAATGCTGATTAGCTGCATAGGACTCTAACAAAAGCAATAATTGGTAAAAGCTGCCATGGACAACCTGCCCGAACGCCCCCCCCCCCCCTTCTTTAGGGGCATATGCAAGCGTGCGTACTACACTATAAAGGGGAATTTTGAATGCAAAAACCACGCCTTCTTAGCTTCTATCGAAAAAACTTGCTTCGGTCGTGAGACTCATTCGTCAGGCAATATATACCATTCCGGCGTCCGTGAACAGAACAGGAAAAAAATACGACTACCGGCACTAATTAAACCATTTCCGTAAATTTTTGCAGGTGTTGTACGCACGGCGCAAGTGGCTAACTTTCCACTCTTTTTCGCCTTTCCTTGTACAGCGAAGGAAATACGGGGCTTGGCTACAACTTAGAAATATGTCACCCTGAACGTTCAAAAAGTATTCGCGGCTCGCAAGTTTGAGTACTGCGTTCCATGAATCGCGAAGAGGTTTGCTGCTTTCATTGCTCGTATCTATAGGGAGCTTGCATGAAGCGATGCATGCTGGGTAATCCGCCATGATGATGTTGGCAGCAGACGACGCACTACATTACTGCCACAGTAGCCTCGTCTACATGGGGCAGAAAAGGCACGGTGGCGTATTTAAGTGCAAAACGTATATCATATTGACTGGGCGTAGATGCTTGGCCATGGGGATTTCCTTCCTTTGGGGTCTAGATGTGTATGAATTCGATCAAAAGGAGCGTCATCAGGTTCATTTTTTAGAATAAAATAGATGTGTCGCTCCGGTCAAAATCGGTGGCCAGTTTCGCGTGCGTGGTCTGGAAGCGTATTCGAGTTAATTCGCATCAAGTGGATTAATCCTATCCTTCTCCAGAATTTCGCCGTGTCACCAATGTAACATGCACGATTACAATACAGTAGTGGTATCCAGCAGGTAACTCCTCGAAAGTGCGCATATCTGTTAATGAATCTTCAATGTTTATTGGATGAATTTTAATGACGTGGGCCACGGGCAGGTCAATCTCGAGGACACATAAGAAAAGACTTCACTGATGGCACACAGGTATGAAATGCTCGCTCGCACGCGAAAAGTCCTGCTGTGAGTCTTCTTCGGATGCATACCTCAAGCAAACAAACAAAGAAACAAAACGTCCAGCTTGCAATGAATCCACTATGTTTTGACTGAGCAAGGCACTATCTTATTTAAAGATATTGTTGCGAAGAGGAAGACAGGCAGTGGTGCGAGAGGAGCCCTCGCGCTAGGCCAACCATTAAATCACCCTTCACCCTATCGCCATGTTGTGCTGTCCTCTTCGCTTGTCATCACGTAACATTTTTGGTTGGAGGTGCGGCGTAGGTCGTCCCCATCCTCCCTTTGGAGCATCGACGCCATCTGTAAGCCGGGACCATCGACCGAGGGCCAAGGGACATCACCGAGCAGCTTCGCCCCAGCCCCCAGTCCGGACCTGAAGACAAGGAGAACAGACAGACCAACCAGAACCGAGACAAAGGACCCAAAAGACCCGAATGACACGAAGGAATCGATGGACACGAACACGTAACCTCCGCCCAAGCCGCCCGACGTGACCGCGAGCCATCGATCCCATGGACTCTGGTGACAGATGGTTAACAGCTCCAGGGGAGGCGGATCACCCACGCATCGAACATCGTGGTGGCAAGCAATTGATTCAGTCCTGTCTTTCCTTGAACAATCTCATCGTCACGTCCCATCAACTTCAAGCGAACCAATAGGGACGATCGCTCGGTAGCCCCGGGAAGTGTTACGAGGGAGAAGGTAGGCAGTGGCGCAAGAGGAGCCCTCGCGCTAGGCCAACCAATAAATCATCCTTCACCCTATCGCCATGTTGTGCTGTCCTCTTCGCTTGTCACTACGTAGCAATATGAACCTTGAAACGCAGCCTTCTGCCCCGATTTACATACATGCAGACAGCACAAGAAAGTAAAAGCAAATGCCTCATTCCCAAGCCGCCACCTGCTGTGGACTTGTGCAGGGACAAGGGCATCAAGGATAAAGATTCTGCAGGAAGTGGGACTAGCCGCAACAAGGGAAGAGGACTTTTCCAAACGGCTTATCGACAATAACAGCAGGAGCCTTCTCTGGTTCCTAACGGAAAATAATTTATACAGTTTTTTATGATATGCCTTATGGCAAGCTTGCGTAATAAAAACAAAAATACGCCCAATAATGACACCATATTTTTCGCACTGAATACGTCACCGCCCCAGTCCTTTTAATGTTTCATATATCTTCATTGACTACAGCTTCATTTCAGCAGCTTCATCAGCCTTGACAATGTTCATGTGTACTAGTAGATTGGGGAAAGCTAATGTACCACAACACATAACCGGTAATCAATTGCGAGAAAAATCAACTACAGGGTACTTGGAGTTCCCGAAGTCTGCACCCACACCGGCCTCATGCTCCTAGCCGTAACCCTACCGATTTCCGTAACCCGACATTATCTTTTGTTGCACGGATGGCCACAGGCCCAGAGAGCTACGGCCTCCTGACGTTGAACATCTGAAAAGTGTGCCACAGGGGAGCAGAACTGCAAGCACCTCTCGCAGGGGAACTGAAGCGCGGTTTAGATCAGCGGCGTAGACAGGTGAAGTGAGGAAGGTTGAATGCCCGAAACTGACGGCTCCCTTTTCATGTCGCCGCGTTCAGACTACGTGCACACCGTAAGTACCGTACGTAAGGATCTTACCCGCTAGCGCATGAAACATAATGTGTCTGTTCAGACTGCTGTCGCATTGAGCGTAGGATGCACAACGTCCGCAGTCAGCGTGGGAGGGCCGGCGACTTTTACGTCTAGCACAGATACGTCTCTTACTGCACGACCAATGCCCACAGACGTTTTGGATATTTTGCGTGTTCTCAGGATTTTGGGCAGCCTCTATCGGCAGTAAACAATTCAATAAAGCTGAGGGACTTCAGTACAAGACTATCGGTAGCACTCACTGGGCGGCGAGAGTGGCGTCCGGCGGCGACTGCTGACCGTCAGAGCTGTCTCTGTCCTGATAAGAGGCGAACACGTGAGGAAGCTCTTCGGTACGGAAGTGTATTGTTCCGAACACACCCTCGTGCACGCCTTTCTCATTGTCAGCTTCCGGACCGCGTACGAGGTCAAGCTTGAAATACACGATCACGGTATCTGGAGGCAGCAGCTGACGCAGACGCTCCACCACTGCACGAAACGTTGCATGTGATTATATGGCATTATCGGGCGTTGCTTGAGAGCTAGCTAGGTCTCATAACTAAAGAACCTACATAGCTTTATCACGACTTCAGATTATTGAAAGCGCGTGTCTTTATTCTGTAGTCTCGTTTTTCCCATGATGCACCTATAATATCGCTTGCATTGTGCGCACGGCGACGGAGTGAGGTCTGTTCGCTAGGTATGACTACGGGACATTTAGACCAACGCAAAAAAGGGAGAGGGGGAGGCTAGTCACGTGCGCTTTTGTTTTTGTTTTGTCGACGGCGGAGTAGAGGAGGGAGAGGCAGTTTTATTAATTTTTGATATTTCTAACTGATGACTGCCTCTCTCTGAGCGAGATAATTAGATATGCCTTGCAAATGTAACCCTTGCTGATTTGTTTATTCTTGGCTGCGTCTTTTCGCGGTGTGTCCGTATGCCTGGTTCGTATGCCGTATGCCGGATGACTGGTCGGCATGCCCTGCAGCGATGTGCAGCAGGACCTGATTTCGTACCTCCAACGCAAGATGGTTATGTTAGACCCGTGTTGTGGTCAATGACTTATTTACCCGATTTTTTTATTACCTCTATATGACTCAGCGGGTCTGAGACCCCTGCTCGGTCAGACTAGCGACCGTATCCAAAGTGCGCATGTCACTAAGTGAGCTTCTGAATGGATTGCTAACTAATCACTCTCTATATGACCAGGAATATACGTATACCGTTCGCATCATGGCCGCCTTTATACACAGTGGCCTTAGGCGTACCTCTCTTGTCCTCGTTTAGGTCTGCGTGGCACGAGATGAACACAAGTGATGGTAGCATCCCGGCCATCCGGGCAATGTTGCGACACCTTGCGAACTTGGTGAAGAATATATCCACGCAGGAGTGCATGCTAGGCACCGGTGGCAAAGCGTGAAGTTCATCCGGGTCCTGCGCATACACGACAGCAGCACTCGTATCAGCACAGGGCAAGTGGCACTCTGCCGCAGACGTAACGCGGTTCCAGCAGCTCGCGACAATTCGTCATGGTCAACAAGTCGAATATTCGCTCAC
The DNA here is from genome assembly GCF_055883805.1 of Amblyomma maculatum. NCBI lineage: Eukaryota > Metazoa > Arthropoda > Arachnida > Ixodida > Ixodidae > Amblyomma > Amblyomma maculatum. Next base: position 38,733,709 of record NW_028146738.1, on the reverse strand, counting down.
CCTAACGCATCTTGCGCAATACAGCCCTGAAGCTCAGGACGCGGTTTAGTGAAGAAAGTGATCCTTCCATCAAACTCATAAGCGGGGTAACCATTTGCAAACATCCAGAAACTGGCCACAGTCGATCGATTGCAGTATACTCGATGAACTCTCCCCTAGACTTCGCCATCCAAGCACACTAAAGGCCCGTTGACATTTCTCATTTACGGCAGTATTGGCATAAGATTTAATTCAGCATTTAGAATTGAACAGTCCCTAGGCCGTATTGACGCTTCCCGCTAAATGTGCACGCGCTTTGCAATATAACAGTCATAGATTTGGAGTGACTATTGCCAGAGGTACAGTCTGTGGGGACATGCAACAACTGAAACATGTGAATGCGCGTTCCGTAATCGCCGAAACTGTAGACCGAAACCCCGCGTACTCGTGCTAGTCCTATACTCGTCGAGGAGCGGGCCAACAGTTCGGCGCCGACTGAACTTTCTGACCAAGGTAATTGCTGATGAGAAGGGCGAACATATAAAGTGTAACTGCTTGTTTCCCTTTTTCTAACACGATTAAGCTACAGTCTATCGCAGCTGTTCAGGCCTTTAACTCATCGGGTGTCAAGTTCTCTCTCGGCCTTCATCTGACGAAAACCAAAACAGATCGGACAATCGTCCGCTTATCAGTTCCGTCAGCTTCGCGAGGCCGAAAACCTCACACTACGGCGATAGGCGACAGTTGGTCGTTCTGGCGTCGTCAACGGTGTAATGCGGAAAATCAATGTGTCGACAAGCTAAGAAAGCTATTGCGCAGCCCACTGAATGTGAGCGTGCCTTATGTTGAAAAAAGCATACCGTACTGTATATCGCTTTTGTGCGGTAACATCTTAAAGCACTTCTGCACGAGGAACGAACCCTGTGTCAGTGGTCCACAAAAGAAAATGAGACGTGTCTTATGATATTGCAGCCTGGGTTGCAGACCACGCTCCACCGCCTATTCTTCAGTGACTTCACACGAGCATTTCAATACGGAGGTCGCTATCGGGGGTAAGAGTTTCCAGATGCCGATTTCTATCGCGATTTTTGTATATTCTACGCGCGCTAGGCACTAATTAATCTTTGCAAGTAGAATCACAGACTTGTATATTATTCCCAGAAGTATAAAACGGCAATACACCGAACGACCCTGTCATCGCTTCTTTAGCTCTAGAACTAAGGGTACTGAAAGGCTGGGTTCCGGCCTATCTGACCCCCCCCCCCCCCCCCCCCGTCTCAATGGCGAAGCCCAAGTTGGCGGTTGACAGGCTTTGGCGACGCAGGGAACGGTGAACCGGTCAGACCTCAAGAAGTAGCGCTTTCCCAAAAGGGAAGTAACGAGTGCCTCACCGGCGCGCAGGTGACGGAGACGGAGATCAGTTTCCTGCGCAGCAGCGACAGGGCCACCGACTTCCACACCCGGTTCACTTCAGCACACGTGAACAGGTCCTTTGTATCCAGGTGGCCGAGGATGAACTCGACCACGAAATGTATGGACATGATACTGGCAACGTTCATGATGAGCGCCCTGGTGCGGCTCTAGCAGTCCTAGCCGCAGGTGCCGGCTGGTGGGACGTCTTAGAAGGGCTTCTGACTACGCTGCTCGAGCGAAGGCGGTAGCTATGTTCTCGGACTAGCTCTTCGTTCTCTTCTGCTTCTCTTCCATGACATAATAGCCTTGATTAACTCGGCACACGTTGAGTAGAAAAAGAAAGAAGATTCTACAGCTCACGATTTCACTCAAGAGGTTTGCCGATAGAGCGAAAATGTCACTAGCACAGGTAAAGAAACGAAATTATGCGCAGCCTTTGTCAAAAGTTTTGAGCCGAGTTACTTCCTTTTGTGTGCATCGCATGCATTGTAATGCTTCCCCGCTTTGTGCATCTTCTGAAAGCAAGAAAAGTGTTCTTCTTGCCTCCTTGTTTGGGTAGAAATGTAACGGCGCTACCGCCGGCACCAACGCTATCTTCGTCGACGGCGAATACGAAGTTATAGCCGCAAGCCCTAGCTCGAACGTTTGTTCACTAAAGAACGGCCCCAGCAACCGTGCCAGGCAGCAGCACTACGTACGTGATCAGTCTGATCCGCCGGCTGACCAGCCGCGGCAACATCAATAAACGGAGGCGACCTGCGAACACAGGGCAGCTTTCCTTACATGACCTGCGCGCCTACTCTAGAGGCCCCACATATGCGACACTAGTCTCCCCCCCCCCCTACATGGCTTAGAAGCAAGCCCACTTGGTTCTAAACTCTCGACAAAAGGCGTATACGTAGTATGGGGTAAAGCCTAGCAGGCCGCCCGCATCTCACCGCGCCACGATACAACTTATCACTGGGGCAAGCATAGATTTTACTCGCGAAGTCAAGGCTGAGGAAAGGTTTGAACTGGGAAGCAGTAGACTGTGGTTCAGCTAGTGACCCTCGCGTTTGCCTGTAAACTAATAAACAACGCCACTTATGCACCATCGCCACGCTCCTCCCTCGCATCTAACCTTTGTTCTTGTAGGACCGACAGAGCACAGCGGGTATTTTCTTCAGTTGTGAATGCGACTGAAAATTCCTAGTTCACTGTGCGGTCTGCTGTAAGCAATAAGTTTCCATCCCCATGGTAGAATGATGCGTGTGAGACAGCCTTCCGCCACAGGAAACCAACATGATGAAGCCTTTCTTAAAACCAGAGCCCAGTATATTGGATAACCTACAATTTTGTTCGGCGTCATTTAAAAGAGCCATAGCTCTTGTAAAGGACGAGTAAAGCTAAAATTAAAATATTTTTCTGTCCGACCGAAAACGCAGGAAGGCTTTGTATCGTTTCATGGAACGAAAAGGAACTCACACGTTTCTCAGTTATTAAGTTCAGTAGTGTTGACTCCACAGGAGGCAACAGCTGTGTTGGAACAAATTGCACAAAGGCTAGAATTATGTTTCCAGGAGCAGTGCAGATTTCCTTTGCACGCCCCATTTCCTGCTCCGATTGTGTTGAGGTTGAAAGGTCGGAACTCCTATCTGTGACTTCTTCCATGCAATCCTGGCTGCACGGTGGAACGGTGTTACGGTAGGTATGCTCAAAGTTTTAGCACACGAGTTAATTCGGGATCTCCTGGATCTGGTCAACACATCATTAGAATCTACATGCCTACCGCACGTCTGGAAAGTGGCCAACATTATATTGCTGTCGAAAGACCCTGGGTAGAGATTCCATGTTGAAAACATTCGGCTTAACGCTATGACTTCAAATCTGGCAAAATTAATAGAAAGAATCATGCATGGCCGCCTCTCAAAGCATATTTCAGAGGTCAATCCTTTAAGCTCTCTCCAGATTGGCTTCCGCCATGGATTCTCAATATGCTATGCACATATGCAATTAAAAAGTAGAATTAGCCGTGCTATATGCAACAATGAGGTATCAGTGTTAGCGATGCTCGATATTGCCAAAGCCTATGAAAGCATTGAACATCCCATTCCACTAAACAAGTTATTATTAATACGTCCCGCGTTTAAAATTTATGCGTGGATCGGTGAATTTTTGAAAGGACGATAATTTTTCGGCATTGATGGCTCATTTATCTCAGATGCCTACGCACAGACAAGATGGGCGCCCCAGGGCTGTGTGCTCTCGCCACACCCATTTAATATATCAATGTTCAATATTCCGGTCCATCCTGATGTCACTGTATATGTATATGTAGATGACAAAGCATTCTTCGCCTCTGCAAAAGATATTCATGCCCTGTATCGTTCACTACAGGCTTACCTAAATGCACTTTAGGTCTGGTTGGACAAAACTATGTTGGTTTTAAATATGTGCAAATGTAGCATGCTACTTTTTATAACCAAACCTCCTTATATGTTTTCTTAACCTACCACTCATCATAACTCAAGTAGAATATCTGTGCGGTATTTCGGCATTACATATGATGCTAATATGAATTGGAGTTCTCACATTAGGTTTAATGTTCTCAAAGGTGAACGTGCACTTGTTAGGCTCATACGGATACGTATCAGGAAATTTGCAATGCGTCGAGATACTCTTCTACTTCTGTAGAAAGCCTATGTGAACCGATTCTGGAATTTGGCTTCATTCTTTTTTCTGGTTGTCCAAAATACAAGCTGCATCCTTTGCTGCTTTTAGAGGGACATGCACTGAGACTCTGCTTACGTCTTTCAATGACAGTCTCGACACTTTTTGTACTTGGATGCCCGCATTCTGGACCTTAGCTCCTGTTTCCGCTTTCTAACTGCCAGATCCTTCTTGCGGTCATTTAGGCTACTCCCGGTGGAGCTATACCTATTTTCGTGTCAAACCCGGCCCTCTTTCTCACTCACCTGTGGCAAAGGTGGCATGCCGCCGATTATTTTCGCTCAGAGCATTTTAGCACACATAGGTGTGGACCTCGGTTCTATAGGTACTATTGGTTGCTTAACGTCACCTGTGTATATCAATTTTAATTCTATATTTTCATATAACGTGAAGCACTTACCTTCAAGTCTCCTATCTGATCACCTTGAAAAGTTCTCCGATCACACTGTAATCGCCACTGATGCGTCTGTGACGGCGCAGAAAGAAGGGATTAGAATTTTCTCTCTCTTTCCTGGAGTTTTTCGGTGCGCATCCTAGATTACACATCGATCTTTTTAGCAGAGTGTATAGCAATCGGGCTTGCACTATTAAAAGTTCCCTACAATCAGTGAAAAATAATTTTTCTATCAGACTCTGTTTTATTGTCACTGGAGTCAGCACGACATGCTGTTTTGAACAGCTCACTAAAGTATTTTTTACAAGGATGGGTGAAAGAAACGTGCTTCAGTTGGGGGCATGGTCACTGCGGCATTTTTCACAACGAAGCGGCACGCTTCTTGGCTAAATCAGCTCTTGACGCGCCTGTTCCATGTACCATCCCTAATATCACCATTTTTGGAATGCCCCGTTTCCAGCGATATCAATACCTAGCCGCTTCACGCAATGATCCTTTGCTACCTACAGCCGAATACCAACATCACATATACTCATGAAAAGTTCGTTCATGTAAATCACGGCAGTATGGGGTAACGCTGACTCGCTTGTGATGCAGGATTCCCCGCCTAAATCTTTACTAATGTAGATGCGGGCTCAGTCCCACAAACCTTTGTGAGGCTTGCGGTGAGATTGAAAATATTTAAAATTTTCTTATCGCTTTCCGAAGGTTTTCGCATCAGAGAAGGGTACATTGAAAAAATCCAATACCACAATCGGGGATTTACGTTGTCGGCCCCGCTTCTACTTTCTTTTGGGTCCAGTGCGGAAGGATTTGCGTTGCCTTAAATTTGTCAGTATTCACATAACTACATCACAGCTACGGACAGATTCCCTTGCTAATTGTATTCCAAATTTACAAACTTCCAGATTTTCGCTCCGTATTTTTGTTTTCATTCATTTAATTTTGAGATCTTAAATCTTAGGTCTTTTGTTTAGTTGATAAATACTAAAATACAATTATTCAGTAGATGTAGGACATTGGGCAGCCCACACTGAACCCTATCCAATCCCCCTTCGTGGGTACGTGCCATTTATCAAGGTAGAAGAACAAGAGTGCCACGCGCTGGCATTCGAGACGTGGCTTCCGTATGAGCTGCGGCGGCAGTTACGCGTGTATTAGCAGGCTGACCTTTCGAGAGGACCAGTTTCCGAATCTAACACGGCACCTAACTCCGAACTTTTCTGCCCATAATGGACAACTATGCGAGGCATACGGACCGCCTCTCCGGGTCCAGCAACTTGGCCATATTTGACGAGGTACCCAACACTTCCCAACGGCCCCACAACCATCTCTGCTGAGTCCGACCTGGAAGCATTCCGGGGAACATGGAGCATTATGTCTAGGCCCAGGCAGACCTGTATTTATCTGACGTGCATAGCGCAATGCGGTCAATATCAACTAAATGGCCGAGTCGCCGCAGCCGGCTACTGTTGATGCCCGCGGGGACCCTCCAGTGTCAGCGCCAGCGCGCACACTCGAGGCGCAAGACAAGCGTCGAGTACTGCCAGCAGAGCCAGTAAGATTAGAATTAAGACTAGCTACTGTAGTTAAACTCCCTGTTGATATTTGGACAAGACAGGCAACCGCAGGAGCAGTAGAATTCGCGCTTTCTAAGTAGAGCTGCTCAACGCCGAACGCTACAACACTTAGACCTTAGCAGGTTATTTCCTGTTGAGAGGGAGAGACGAGGAGAACAAAACGAGACGTGGAAGGGGACATTTAAGCTTCGCAATAAATGGCATCACGTGACAGCGCTAACAGCTTCCGTCGGCGAATCGAAGTGCCGATTCGCGATCATGCAGTTTGCTACTCGTTTAATCACCCATCACTTCATTTGTTATTTCTGTTACCTCATAAATAGCATTTAACGCACTTTCGTCAGGTGCGATGTTATGAGAAAGGCCGCCCGACATAGTCGTGAAGCCCCGCTTAACAAAGGCGTATTCGAAGCTACCTGCTTGGCCAAGGAGTGGGATGTCAGGCTCAAAATACAAGGATCCTGATTCCCTTCACCCTGCTATCAGAATTAGCAAGCCAGCGTTAGCCGATCCTACAACATCGGCAATGCCAAGCGGTCTCGTGATGTCGTTGAAGCCTAAGGCTTATCAGTATTCGCCTCCAGCAGCTGCCAAAGTCATACCCGTGGTTTGTTTCTCACAGCGCTGACGATGACGCTGATACCGCGAACGCCGAATTTTTTGGGGAACGAAGTTTTTAACGATTCCACGTTGAGAAACAGATACGTGATATTATCCACAGCTCGTCGTACCACAACAATATCTAAGCTGGTTCCTTGTTTCAATAGATATGTGTACAGGTTCCACACAGTTATGTAGGGTTATCGCGTAAGCGACATTCAATACATCAATTACACGCAATACTCCTCGCATACCTTGCAGCACCTAATGAACTGTACGGGCCACTCGTATTAGGTTCCGTGAGATAAGTTGCGGCTATAGTACAATTCTACTCAGAAACACGTGAGACGCATGCAACGCACAGACACCTAGAACTTCGTAACACATATTTCGGTAATCTTCACCGTACCCACGCGAATCGCATCGCCCTTCACGACCACAGATAGCGTAGTAAATAATCTAGCGTTCCTTTTCTTGCTGTGTGCGAATCTTTCATGCTGCAGCGAAAGCATCGCAATGTACAAACAGCATTTCAGCCATACAGTCATAGAAGCATCCTTTCATCCTTCTACTTCATGCCGACCAAGAGCCATTTTATAGCACGTGTCTGGTGCGTCGTCTGCGCCACCCAAACCCAAGATTAGTTAACTACCGGTGCGAAAAGTACTAGTTTTTTAGGATGCTAAACCTTATAACCAGCCTACCAACCAACCGAAAATGCTCGCATAAGAAATATGTATAGCCCGTGAAATGGCGAGAGGATTTGCCGGGAAAATATTTCGCCATTCATTCAATGGAGCTCGGATATTCGATTTCTCCGAGGGTTATATACTTTTTCGACTAGTAAAATACGTTGATGTTATAAGAATTCAAAAATGACCAGAAGGCATACGGCCATAAACGATAAGATGGAAAGGCAGGGCAGAACAAGGGCTACTACAATCAAGAAAAGTTTATTGCATATAGATTATATATATATATATATATATATATATATATATATATATATATATATATATATATATATGTATATATATATATATATATATATATATATATATATATGTATGTATGTATAGTCTTCTCGGATCCTGAAATATGTATAAGATGAGGTAGAGGCGCACGAACAAAAACAATAGTTTATTTCCGACGTTTCGGCCGGCACCCGGCCTTCGTCCTTCCTTGCCGAAGGCCGGGTCCCGACCGAAACGTCTGAAATAAACCATTGTTTTCGTGTGGGCGCTCCTACCTCATCTTACACACACACACACACACGGACACGCACACACACACACACACACACACACACACACACACACACACACACACACACACACACACACACACACACACACACACACACACACACACACACACACACACACACACACACACACACACACATATATACATAGCTGACTAATGGTTTGTTATCAACATCATCAACCTGACTATACCTACTGCAGGGCGAAGGCTTCTCCCATATTCCTCCAATTAACCTGGTCCTGTGTTAGCTGCATCAGCTTGACCCCTGCGAACTTCTTAACCTCATCCGCACCTCAAACTTTCTGCTGCTTCCTGCAATGCTTTCATTCCCTTGGAACCTAATTTGTTACCCTAAGCGACCATCTGTTATCCTCTCTTCGCACTACATGTCCTGCCCATACCAATTTATTCTTCTTGATTTCCACTAGAATGTCAGTAACTTCAGTTATTTCTCTTACAAAAGTCTACACGCCTCCTATCTCTTAATGTTACCCCTACCATTTTTTGTTCCATAGTCCTCAACTTAAGTAGAACATTAGCCTCCCCATTTCAGCCCCACAGGTGAGTATAAGTAAGATGCAACTGTTGTATACTTTCCTCTTGAGCGATACCGGTAAGCTGCTAGTTATAATCAGCGAGTGCTTGCCAAATGCGCTCCATCGTAATCTTGTTCTCCTTGTTATTTCCCTCTCATGGACTGGATCTGGGGCTATTACCTGTCGTAAGTGGCTTGTTATGACGACGTACAGAGGGCTACTTGCGGCGCCGTGCCGCAGAACAACTTCGCGAACGACACCGCCGACGACAGCACCAACACGCCGGATGCTACGGGAGCCCCCTGTCACCGGGGCGCACTGAGCGTTATTTAGAAATTCTACCCGGTGCTTGTAGTTTGCTGGCTTTTGCGATGGGTGTGCAGCAAGGTGCGGGTGGTGCTCGGTTGTGTACGCCGCGGCAGCCGTGTCGCCGTCCAGATCGAGAGCCATCTTATGGCAGCGGACGGCACTGAGGTGATGGCGGCTGCCAGTGGGGATTCCGATGCCCACCTGGTCATTGGGCAGAAGCAGCACCACGAAAAGGCATTCCACGTCCCCTCCAAGGCACTTAAATACAAGAAGAATGATGATTTAAAGGAACTGGTGACTGACTTCTACCGCAAGAAGACTGAACTCCAGAAGGGCATTCCTACTTTTCTCAATGAAAAAGTCTCACCTGGGAGTGCCCACAAAGGCTCAGAGACAAGATGAGGAAGAACGTACAGATGGTCAGGGACAGGCTAGACTTCCTAGAAAGCATGGTGCAGTTTGAGCACCTAGGCGACGACCTGCAGGGGCATACGAGTGTTGCTCGGCCCCAGGATGGCCAGAGACGTTGAGTGTGGCAGAGCACGGCCCTTGGCCATAACACCGCCTTCACCAGCCAGGATGTCCCGTCTTGACTGAATATGACGGAAAATGGAGGCGTTTCCAACAATGACCAGCCACATGACAGGTACAGGCGCTGCAAGTTGCCCATGCTAACACCACAGACATGCTCTCGTGTGGCTATCAAAAGCCAGACGCCTGCGTGTTCACGAGGTAGCATGATTACGCACGGCGTCCGAGCTTTGGCTCAAACCTTGCCACGCAATGAACTACCCTTTCCTCGGACAACGGCCAAGTCCACATCGCGGGTCGGCAGCCGACCGGTAGGTAACGATGCTGCCCCAGTAAAAACACCAACGGCAACCATTGGGTGCTTGGAGGCGAAACAGCCAAATGCTCAGTACCATCAAAAGGGCCGGAAGCCAGCACAGACAATGCCACTAACGTGACCCAGTGCACGCGGCGGGTCATTCCACGGCGGCCACACTCCAAATAGCACGATGTCCAGACTCAAGGAGGCATGATTCAAGGCTGGCCCACATGATCCTGGACGAGATCGGGGACGGATGGGCCACAGTGCTCTGCAGTGACATTGCCGGTCAGGAGGTTGCCGAGCAGTCTCTCAGTGAGAGGATTATCCTGCACACAGACCGGCCAGAGCTCTTCACTTGCCTGCGAGCACCACCCAAAGGCCCGCATGCTATTTGGTCCCCCTGGCAATGGGAAGACTATGCAGGCCCAGACAGTTGCCCAGGACTCCAACTCAGTGTTGCTGAAAATCAGTGCTGCAACATCAAATTACCTTGGCAAGTGTGAGAAGTTGGTGCCAGCACTCTCTGCTGTTGCGCGGGAGCTTCATCCAAGCATCATCATTATTTATTAGAGTGAATCTCTGCTGAGTCAGAGGATAGACAACAAGCACGAGTGAACACGGTGGAATTTGATGGGTTCACACTGGCAGTGAAAAGCGAGTGTTTGTAATGGGCGTACTTACAGACTTCAGGGGCTGGACGACGCGGAATTGAGGCGCTGCACAAAGCCAGTGCATGTGACGCTGCCAGATGAAAACAGCCGGCTGGTTCTCCTGGAGAAGCTATTGAAAAGCTTTATGAGCATTTAAGTGGGGCTCGAACAAATTCGTAGAGCCTTTTGCATCTAGAACATACGCGCTCACATTTTCACTCGTTATATGCTTAAGAGTACATACGGTTGTTTGAGTGAACATTTGAGTAAGTCCTAAAAAATAGAAAGATCAAAATAGAAAAACATATTAAGAAAGAAACTTTCAGCCACAGCACACGTAATTTAAAATTCTTGTTTTTTCGTAGCTATTGAACTAATGCTTTCGAACTATCTTTCTAATTGACCTATTTGGGTGGCTCGTGTCAATGTGAAATTTGAAACCAATGGTAAGACTATGGTATCCGAGTTTTTAAAATAGAATAAAAATAATTTCTGAAAACTCTATCAGGTGTCGAAATCCGGCACTTCTTTCCACAGGAACAGAAATTGAGCACATTAGACGAGCAGGAATCTAGGTGTGGACGCAGCGTCCGCTGATGATATGTTACACACACCACTGCGGCATATTAAAACTACCTGATCTACGGTGCCACGAAAGGAAAACTAGCGTCATTGCTAATTCCATGGTGGTTGTTTTTTTTTGAGAGATAGAGAGCAGGAATATTCGTGGAGTGGCATAGTGAAGTAGTTTGAATTAGGCGCTGTATTCACTGCTGAATCAGCAGCACATGTACTGTTTTCCCTGAACTTTTTGAGCGTCTCGTGCGCTTAACTGACTCCTGAAACGGCAATTGATAATGGAGGTAATATTATTATGCAAGAAACTCATAGAGGTCATAGTGAGTATTCGAGTAAATTCAAAAGGTTTAGCTGGAGCCTATACTACACACAGAAGTTTTATAAGGATCTCTTGGCCACCGCTGGCCAGAGAGTAGGGCGATACATAATCGCACAATCCTCCCCATGAAGTTATTGGGGTTTGCCGGGTGCGCCCACTCATTGGACACTCTCAAGTGACGAAGGCGGCATGAGGCGTTATGGGGCGCCATCGTGGCTTGTTTTCTTCATTTTTCTTACGCAACAGCTTCCACACAGACTCAGTTGAGGAAGAAGAGGAGCGCCATTCTCGACCGCCGATATGATCTCGGCTGATAAAGCTGGCTTAAGCATTCTTGCGTTGCGGAGAGGATTGATGGAATATCTATTGCTCGAGCGTGCTTTCTAGTTTTAATAAATAGCTTTCAATCCGTAATTTAGGCTTCCATTTTGTGAAAAAAAGCGGCGGATTTCCACAAACCTACGAGCCTAAGAAATTTTTTTTAATTTAAAAATAGATGACCTTTTCTTGCCCGTGGCGTCCAATTCTCTGTTTTCTTCGATCACCCGGTAAGGATAATGGCAATAAGTATTTAATAGTTGAATTCGTAACTAAAATAATTGTTGCACTAAATTACGTCCGCCAAGGCAAAGAGCATGTTCCTCAATCTTTTTTTAGCTTCCTGTATATAGCAGTTCTGAATTCAAGATTGTCCACTGAAGCACTAGACATATTTATATAACTCACTCTGCCCTGTTGTGACCTTCAGTCGATTTCAAGCACGTCTTCCAAGATCACAAGCGGCGGACTAGCAAGCAAGCCCGTTCTCCGACCCATGCACTCGTTGGTCTGAGGCGTGTATAGTTGGGCTCCCTATTTTTGCAAGCATGCTACGATTGCCCGCATCACTCCCCTTCCACATGCTCACGCTGGCTTCGTACTGTTGCGGACGAATAATTGTGGTTTGATTCCGTGAAAGTGAAAACCTCGCCGACTGCTTTTCTGATCTGTGGGGATAGAAAATATTTCGCTTTATAAAGAGCAGTCGAAGTGTTGGAAGCCAAAAACAAATCTTATCCAGTTGGCGCTAGTCGGCCAGGTTCATTATCTATGTTTCGACGCCTCGGTGCAGCGCACTTTACCCTCTTGGAAGAAGGCAGCAGAGCAGGTAACACTTTACCCTTTTTGTGTTTCTGAGCTATTGACATGCCTTGATTTGCAAGTGCGGACCAATACAGGAAATCGCAGTGCTTTACTGTAGGCTGTAGATTCGGAAGAAATTCATACTTGGCAAGCAGCTCTCTATTAAAAATATCCGGTCTAACATTTATATACTGCATTCGCTGGGCACGCATGCTTCCTTTGTGAACCCCACGTCCCCTGCCATTGCTCAGCCCTTCGTCTAGCTCTTGGTCATCACCCGTGGTGTTAGCGAAGAGAATTAAAGAACGGCTCGTTCCGATTCTCTGTACATTACCGTGCTCTCAATAGAATACTCGCAAGGATGTGCACCCCTTTCCTCAAACTGACGACTCCCTTGACTGTCTTTAAGGTGCCCAATTTTTCCCGAGCCGTAACTTACGATCAGGTTACTTGCAAATTGCCATGCGTGAAGATGACACACAGAAGACCGCCTTTGCCGCACCGGGTGGTTTATACGAATTAAATTTCATACCCTTCGGGCTCTGCAGTGCTCCTGCAACATTCGATCGCATGATTGGCAGAGCTCTACGAGGGCTCAAATGGAAAACGTATCTCTGTTACTTGGACGACATCTTAATTTCTTCTTCGACATTTTCTCATGATCTCACTCACCTCCACAAAGTTTTGGCAGCACTTCCTAACGCTGGCCTTCAGCTGAACACGAAGAAATACTGCTTTGCATCAAAATGTATAAAAGTTCTTGGCCATCTCAAAAGAAGCAACGGAATTAGGCCTGATCCTGAGGAAATTGCTGCTGCACTGTGCTTTCGACGTCTGAATCGGGTCAAAGATATTCGCAGTTGCCTGGGATTGGCATTCTACTTTGCCGTTTGATCCACAATTTTCCTGTATTTCCTCCCTTTAGATGCGCTTCTCCACATCGATACGCCCTTCGTCTTGTGTTCTGCTTGTGAGTCAGCATTTTAAGCTCTAAAGCGTGATCCGACTTTGGATCCCATCATCTGCTGTTTTGATGGTAATGCTCCGACTATTTTGCACACTGACGCAAACAGTCATGGCAGTGTCGCTGTTCTTCTGCAATGCCAAGACAGCTCTACGGAGAAAGTTATTGCCTATGCAAGCAACACTCTGACTCCTGCTGAGCAAAGCTACACTGTTACAGAGTAAGAATGTCTCGACGTCATCTGGGCCATTCAGAATCTTCGTCCATATCTGTACGGTCATCACTGACCATCATGCCCTATACTGGTTACTTCGTTGAAAAACCTGCCCGGTCTTCCGGCCGATGCATTCTCCGTCTTCAAGAGTACGACTTCGCAGTTAATTACAAATCGGGTAAGCAGCACACGGATGCCGATGCTCTCTCTCTCGTTGTCCTAATCCTTCGCCGTTGCAACATATGTCTTCGCCTTCCTCAACTGCTGCTTCGGAACCGCACTGTTCAGAGCCTATAGTCATGCAGCCTTTGTCCACCGCCTTCATTGCTCCCGCGCCAGAAATAGACTGCTATCTCCTTCACCGCCAACGTGCTGAATGGTAATGTCGAAAGCTGATTGATCGTCTGAATGGTGTTACCAGAGGTCCAATAGCCAGCTTAACAATTTCAAGTTAAGGGACGGCACGCTATTTTGGCACAAATACAGCCCACTGGGCCACCCCTTACGGAAATGCCATATCTGGACTTATAAAAAAAATCCGGATCAGGTATATCAGGAATTGGGGAGATATGGTATATTAGGGCAGATCTTGGCCATATAAGGCATATCTGCCCAATTCCTGATTTCCAGTACCAGATAAGGCATATCTGGTTGTATATGCCTGATCTGTCCAATTCCTGATTTCGAGTACTAGATAAGGCATATCTGGTCAGATATGCCTTATCAACCTAATTCTTGATTTAAAGATCTAGCCCGCATGGCATGTAGGTTTTGAACTATAGATTGTCGTGACGCTGGGACTAAGTCGACCCGGCCTTCACTTGGTAGCGTGCAGAGACTCGGGGTTGAAGTAGGATTGAATCTTCGAAGTTGGTGAAATATGTACAAGCAGGTTTAATGGCACTTTGAGAAAACTTATTTACAAGATTATTTACACGAAAAAGATGGGTACATCAGCAAAATGGCAAGCGTTAAGAGTTCATAGCGAGAAGCGACTGGATGAGCCGTTTACCCAGGGCACAGAGCGACATTTCGTGCTCTGCAGCGTCCTTAAACCCCCCCCTATGTCCAGCCCCTCTCTGAAGATGCTGACCAACCAAATCCAGGGCACGCCCCTCAGATATCGGCATCCAATCGAACACATCACTGCACTGATGGTCTGAAGCACTGACTTGTCCGGCATTGTTTCGTTGGGCGTGATCACTTGTTGGCGGGAAAAGCTTGGGAACGGCGAGGAGAGGAGGTACATTTCTATTCTTCAGCCAAGAATCGATAGGCAGCTGGTTCCGGCAAGAGGATTTACTTCTCAGAAACCCAAGTACACGTGCGCGCCGCATCCGCTCCCAGCATTGTCCGTTTTCGACAATTGCAAATCTTTCCTGCATTCCTGGGAAATCACTTAATGGCTGTATGCGTCATGCTCCTTTCTTGTCCTGCACGTCAGCGGACATGTCACTCTGTCGTCTCCTTTGGAAAGTAGGCATTCCTCACTGGACGATAGGGCTTATCGACTGGAAGGGTGAACAAAAGAAAGAAAGCACTTCCTGCATTTCCCGCAGGGGGACGTTTCTTTGTGTTTTTCCAGACGTTCTCTTGGCAGGGTCAATTTGGCATTTGCAGAGTGTCCACAAAGCAAAACAGGCTTACAAAACAGGATTCCTGGAAACAGGCTCACTTAGAGCCATTGGACCATCACCACATATTCACAGCACTTATCCATGCCCACAGGCGAACAATAGAGCGCGCAAATGCGGATGCTTGGTCGTAACAGCCTCCTCCCCCGCCAGAAGAGTCTCGGAGGGCAGCAGTCCCAGCTGCTGCATGAAGAGACGACTTAATGGCCTGCACGTGAACGCTTGAAGCTCGCTGTTGCTTGTCGCGTTGTCTCGATTGTTGTAGGCCAAATTGCTCGAGCTGTCTGAAACTCAACCACATGTCGAAGCAAGCACTCGGCTCCCGGCTGAAGAGACCAGGTTAAAAGAAAACTGCCATTGTTGTTCGAGAAAAGCCCACTCTCAAGACGTTCGGGACCCACGTATTCCTAGAAAACCAAACGTGCTGCTTTACATAGCCACACATATACAAGCGCACGAAAAAAAAAAAAAACCTGATTATCAATTTGGATACATGGTGAGGAACATCTCGGACCGCTTAGAAAGAGCGGCTAAGCGCGTCCGCATTCCCATTTAACTTCCCCTTTTTGTATCTTATTTCAAAATTGTACTGCTGTAAAATCAAGCTCCACCTAAGAAGGCGACTGTTCTTCGATGTCGCAGTTTGCAGCCAAGCCAGGGGACAATGGTCCGTCTCTACGGTGAATTTGGCCCCTCCAAGATAGCACTTCAATTTTTGAATGGCCCATACAATGCAAGCGCACTCTTTCTCTGACGCGCAATAAGCCCTCTCTCTAGAACTCAGTTTTCTGCTCAAGTAGAGCACGGGGTGCTCATTACCGTCGTCATCTCTCTGGCAGAGAACAGCACCTAGCCCTCGATCACTGGCATCACACTGGACCGTGAATTCTCGGTCATAGTCTGGAGCTCGCAATACCGGACGGCTAATCAGCACAGCCTTCAGGTTTACGAAGGAGGCTTCCTTTTGTTCGTCCCAGACTACATTTGTCGGTTCTGTCTTGCGGAGAGCGTCGGTCAGAGGGCTAGCCAAAGCTGAATAGTTAGGGATGTAGTGATTGTAGTACCCAGTCAGACCCAGGAATGCTCGAATTTCCGTCTTCGTGCTCGGCCGCGGGTAGTCTGCTACCGCAGAAATCTTAATCTCGCTGGGTTTCCTGAAACCTTGACCTACATTGTGACCCAAGTAGTCCACGGTCGCCCTTGCCAGGCAACATTTCTCGGCCTTTACGGTTAGTCCAGCTTGACGCAAAAGGCTCAGTACAGCTCTTAGATGTACCATATGGTCCGCCCATGAGTCGGAAAAAACCGCAATGTCGTCTAAATAAGGCACCGCGAATGTTTCACACCCCTTTAAAACCCTATCCATGAGTCGAGAAAAACAAAATGGAGCATTTTTGAGCCCGAAACTCATCATTGTTGGCTGGTAGCTGCCCGTCGGAGTGACGAAAGCCGCGTATCTGCTGGCGCGTTCAGTGAGCGGTACTTGCCAGTATCCTCGAGTAAGGTCCAGCGTAGTCACATATGCCGCTCTACTGACCTGTTCTACTCTCTCCTCAATATTCGGAATAGGATACACTTGATCCCTGGTGAGAGAATTTAGCTTTCGGTAGTCTACCACAGGCCTAGGGTCTTTACCTGGAGCTTCTACTAAGATCATAGGCGAAGCATAATCGCTTTCCGAGGGTTTTATTACTCCCAATTCCAGCATGCGAGTTACTTCCCTATCCAGAATTTCTCTTTGCCTTGGAGAAAATCGGTAGCACCTTGATCGCACTGGCACGTCTGAAGTCAGCTCAATATCGTGCTCAGTCAAATCAGTCCTGCCTGGCCTGTCCACGAAGCAGGCCTCAAACTCTGTTATTATTTCGCCCAGATCGGACAGCTGGGATTTCTTTAGTTCTCCTCTCTGCTCCGTCTTTTTGAGAAACTCCTGAGCGTTGCTTCCTTTTCCGCTGAGGCAAATCAAGTTGTCCCCCATCTCCTCGGGAAGGTGTAACGTTAGATTTACCACGGCTTGCTCCATAGCTAAGTCCTCTCGGGTTCCACTTAAAAGTCTCGTGAGATTACTAGACACTGGCGGCAAGAGGTTACTCTCTAGAACGTCCTCATTCCGTGTCTTATCAAGCTCACTTTCTAGTTGACTTATCTGAGATGCCTCGCTCTCAAAGTTTTCTGACCTGCTATCTTCCGCATCGACCACTGTTTTAACTGCCGTTTCCTCCGCTGTGGATTTTTCTGGAATGAGCAGTGTAGCTAGTTCTCGCGCCTTTGAACGTGTTAAGGCTTGCACAACACTGTCTCCGAAAAGGATGCCCCTCTTTCGCAGTAGCATGTCCGATTTGTTGGAAAACAAATACGGATAGCACTTAGGCAGCTTTTCTGAAACGGCAGCCTCGGTTGTTAACTCGCCGAAAGGGCCCTCGATGACCACGTTCGCGATTGGCAAGCACACACTCTGTTCCTCCACTACCTGGCGGATCCACGCACACTGTCCTGTATAGTCGGAAGGCGACACATACGCCGGATGGACAACATCCATCGTTACGGCCGAATCGCGCAGTACCTTGCAAGGCTTCCCGTTGACTACTAGGTCATGCAGGTAGGGTTCTAAAAGCTGCATATTTTCATCGCAGTCACTGACATACGAGAAAGCAATCTTTTCTTTCCGGCAGTCGACGGCAATGTGACCCTGCTCATTACACCTAAAGCATGTGAGCGGCTTCCTAGCATCAAGCTTTTTCTTTGTGTTCTGCGCGTTGGTCACTTCCCCACTTTTCTCACTGCCGTCCTTTCTAGGGCGTTTGCCTGAAGAAGCCTTCCTTTCTTCGTTTGCAAATCTAGCAAAGTGCCTTTTCTGACGGTTATTCACACTGAACTTGGGATTGCGGAGCCTATCCACTGCTGGGTTGCTGAATTGTCGGCGCGAAGCGTACTCCTCAATGAGTTCGGCAGCTTCAGTTGCCGACTTAATGTCGCTTCGGTCCTGTAACCAATTTCTTTCTTTTTCTGGGAGGCAGCTATAAAAGTGCTCCAAAAGAATTCGCTCGACTACAGCGTCCCTATCACTGTAGGAATCAGTGCTCTTTAGCCACTCGCCCAAATTGACTCTTAAATTGTACAGGAATTCAGGGTAACTCTCGTCCCTGGACTTAGTAGCGTTCCGAAAACGTTGTCTGAACGCCTCGGCGCTAAGCCTATACTTTCTCAGAAGGCAAGCTTTGACCTTCTCGTAGTTGTCCGCGTCCTCCTTGCTTAGCCGCGCGACAACCTCCGCTGCCTCGCTGGGCAGAACCGTCAATAATCTCTGAGACCAAGTGTCTCGCTGGAAGGACAGTTTTTCGCAGGTTCGCTCAAAGTTAGCCAGATACAGACCGATATCCCCTGATATCACATATGGCTGCATGTACTTTGACATCTTGAAATCTGCCTCCTTGTTGAGAAGAGGCACCGCTAGCTGGGGACAATTGCCCGACCTCTTGCTCAACTCTAGTTCTAATTTCCGGAGCTCAATTTCTAGCTCCAGCCTTTTTGCTTCTCTTTCAATTTCACGCTTCTTTTCCTCTTTTTCCCTCTCAAGTTCACGCTTCTTTTCCTCTCTTTCCCTCTCAAGTTCACGCTTCTTTTCCTCTTTTTCCCTCTCAAGTTCACGCTCACGCCTCTTTTCCTCGTTTTCCCGCTCTTTCTGCTGTCTGAGCTGCTCCTCCTTTTTTTGTCCGATGAGGTTCCATGCTTCACTGAGCTCCTCATCATCTGTTCCCAAATCAGTGATTGCCTTTATAATCAAGGGTTTTCGTGCCAAACCACTTGTATTAATTCCCAATTCCTCACACAATAGCAACAGTTCCGGTTTCTGCAGCTTTTGTAGGTCCATGATCGCTCCGAGTGTCGGCTACTTCCAAAACAACAGTGCAAACTACCAAACCTAAAGGCGTTTCAACACTTTTTACCAGTTCTAAAATCTAACCCTGTTCTAGAACCTGGTCCACATCAGAAGAAAAGCCAAGCACTCACCCACACATGCGATCGATGTTCCGAGCTGCTCTCTTGTTGGCCGATTGTTGCGCCTGCTTGTTGCTTGAGATGCCACCTCCGATCACCAGATGTAGTGGCTTGTAGATTCAGATCCCACCTCGAATCACCAGATGTTGTAGCTTGTAGATCCAGATCCCAACGCTGGTCACCAGTTGTCGTGACGCTGGGACTAAGTCGACCCGGCCTTCACTTGGTAGCGTGCAGAGACTCGGGGTTGAAGTAGGATTGAATCTTCGAAGTTGGTGAAATATGTACAAGCAGGTTTAATGGCACTTTGAGAAAACTTATTTACAAGATTATTTACACGAAAAAAGATGGGTACATCAGCAAAATGGCAAGCGTTAAGAGTTCATAGCGAGAAGCGACTGGATGAGCCGTTTACCCAGGGCCCAGAGCGACATTTCGTGCTCTGCAGCGTCCTTAAAACCCCCCCTATGTCCAGCCCCTCTCTGAAGATGCTGACCAACCAAATCCAGGGCACGCCCCTCAGATATCGGCATCCAATCGAACACATCACTGCACTGATGGTCTGAAGCACTGACTGGTCCGGCATTGTTTCGTTGGGCGTGATCACTTGTTGGCGGGAAAAGCTTGGGAACGGCGAGGAGAGGAGGTACATTTCTATTCTTCAGCCAAGAATCGATAGGCAGCTGGTTCCGGCAAGAGGATTTACTTCTCAGAAACCCAAGTACACGTGCGCGCCGCATCCGCTCCCAGCATTGTCCGTTTTCGACAATTGCAAATCTTTCCTGCATTCCTGGGAAATCACTTAATGGCTGTATGCGTCATGCTCCTTTCTTGTCCTGCACGTCAGCGGACATGTCACTCTGTCGTCTCCTTTGGAAAGTAGGCATTCCTCACTGGACGATAGGGCTTATCGACTGGAAGGGTGAACAAAAGAAAGAAAGCACTTCCTGCATTTCCCGCAGGGGGACGTTTCTTTGTGTTTTTCCAGACGTTCTCTTGGCAGGGTCAATTTGGCATTTGCAGAGTGTCCACAAAGCAAAACAGGCTTACAAAACAGGATTCCTGGAAACAGGCTCACTTAGAGCCATTGGACCATCACCACATATTCACAGCACTTATCCATGCCCACAGGCGAACAATAGAGCGCGCAAATGCGGATGCTTGGTCGTAACAAGATCTATATATCTGCATATCAACATAACACTTTATTACACCATACACAAGACAATTCCAGTATTCCAGCTAAACGCACGCTCAATCAAGTTTACCAATGGAAACCTGAATTTCCCCTTTTATTTCAAACATTACAAGAAAATAGCTTTGAAACCACAGGTTTTCTTTTTCCCTGCCTATATGGAATCGGTCAAAGACGGGGCTGAATTACGTGTGTATACCGAGGGTCAAAGGCATGCTCATTCGTTAGAAAATATTGAGATTCTACTCATTTAGGCGCGATACTATAACAAACTAATGGGATATCTGAACAGAATAATATCTACACGAGAAGTTAAAGTGAAAACATTAACCTATTAAATTAGATATTACATTTTTATTCTACTCTTTTACACACAGAGCTTTAACCAGTAAATGCTTTTATTTTGAGCTGGTTTACTTGCGAAGCTAAATAAAATAAACGACTAATAATCGAACTAGACTATTGAAAGGGAATTTAAAGGTTTGTCGATACCCGGAAAAGGTACCGCTAAACTGCAGGGCGATAAAACACACACTGCTGGGACTGCTGATAATACCTAAACCTTAGCAAAGTACATATAGGCTGTCAGGAAGTACTGGTGTTACCTTAAGCAGAGACTGCAGTGCAAAATGAGCGAACGCGCCTAACTCGTGGTTGCCTTTCAAATTTGGAGAGAAATCCAAAAAAGCATGTCCGATGGCATTTGTCATGACAGGTGCCGCTAAACCAAATCAAGCATGAAGCTACTTAGGTAATGCAAATAATAATAATAATGAACAACGAAGGGCCCTGTCCACTCACTGAAATATGTTAAAATTGCTGAAGCGAATGACAAATTAGCAACGAAATGTACGGAAAAATATCACATACTGGCAATTACCATCCAATTTACTGATTGGAAAATTTTTCCATCAAAATAATAAAGGGAACAATATCCTGAGGCTCGCAAGTGCTAGTTCCCGACAAGAAGTCTCACGCTCACGGTTTTGATGATCGGGCGTGAAGATGAGGCGGCACGATGAGGGTGCGATCCGACGCAATGGTGAAGATTTGGCCGGGCCACCCACGGCAGAAGCCTCGAAAAGCTAAATCGACCATCAGGTTCACTGCCAAGGCTGGGGAGGCAGCTTCCACCCGCAGTGAGACACAGTAATTTCCTCTGTGCCTACAGTCCGACTGAAGCTCTTGTAGGTTTGCTGTCGCATTTTTGTTACATGCACACAGCTAATAACGAACAGGCGCTGGCACACACACACCAGCATACACAACATGCAGCACGCTCGCCAGCCGCACCGATCTCCGATGTCTGCCACCGCGAAAGGAACGAGACAAGTGCTTAGGCGCACGGAGTTGAAAGGGGGAGGAGAAAGAAGCAAGCACACACAAAACAAAGAGCTCGCGGCCTACGCGGTATAGAGCGTGGCAGCGAGGAGGAGAGATGAAATGCGAGCCCGCGACGCAGGGGCTGCAGCTGTTTGAGGTGGGAAGAGGGGAACGCGGGAGAGGAGGAGTAACTGTCTAGCCAGTGCGGCCCTCCACGTAGCAATCGCCAGCTGTCTCTGAGGGAGAGTCACCGTCTAGACAGCTCGGAGGGGGCCGTATACTGAACTGCCATCATCATCATCAGCCTGATTATACCCACTGCAGGGCGAAGGCCTCTCCCATATTTCTCCACTTAACCCGGTTCTGTGCTAGCTGCATCCACTTGACCCCAGCGAACTTCTTAATCTCATCCGCCCACCTAACTTTCTGCCTCCCCCTGCTACGCTTTCCTTCCCTTGGAATCCAATTTGTTACCCTAAGCGACCATCGGTTATCCTCTCTTCGCACTACATGTCCTGCCCATGTCCATTTCTTCTTCTTAATTTCCACTAGAATGTCGGTAACTTGAGTTATTTCTCTGACCCACTCCGCACGCTTTCTATCTCTTAATGTTACCCCTACCATTTTTCGTTCATAGCCCTCTGGGTTGTCCTCAACTTAAGTAGAACTCTCTTGGTTAGCCTCCACGTTTCAGCCCCATAGGTGAGTGCAGGCAAGGTGCAACTGTTGTATACTTTCCTCTTGAGCGATACCGGTAAGCTGCTAGTCATAATCTGCGAGTGCTTGCCAAATGCGCTCCATCCCAATCTTATTCTTCTTGATATTTCCTTTTCATGGTCCGGATCTGCGGTTACTGTCTGTCCTAAGTAGACATATTCGCCTACTATTTCCAGTATTTCGCTACCTAATGTAAACTGCTGTTCCTTCCCGAGACTGTTGAACATTACCTTAGTCTTCTGCATATTGATTTTCAAGCCTACCTTTCTACTTTTCCTGTCTAGGTCATCAATCATTATTTGCAGTTCATCCCCCGAGTTGCTTAGCAAGGCAATGTCGTCAGCAAATCGCAGATTACTGAAGTATTCTCCATCTACCCTTATCCCTAACTGCTCCCATTCCAAGTCCCTGAATACTTCCTCTAAACAAGCTGTAAATAGTACTGGGGAGATTGTGTCTCCTTGCCTAACACCTTTCTTTATGGGAATTTTGTTGCTTTCTTTATGTAGAACTATGGTTGCTGTGCAGCCACTATATATATCTTCCAGCACTTTCACGTACGGCTCGTCTACCCCCTGATTTCGCAATGCCTGCATCACCGCCGAGGTTTCAACTGAGTCAAATGCTTTTTCGTAATCAATGAATGCTATGTATAAGGGCTGGTTATATTCCGAGCATTTTTCCATCACCTGATTGATGGTATGGATATGATCGATAGTAGACTACCGTTTCCAAAACCCTGCTTGATCCTTTGCTTGATTGCAGTCTAAGGTTGTCCTGATTCTATTAGCGATTACCTTAGTAAATACCTTATACGTAACAGACAGTAAGCTGATTGGTCTGTAATTTTTAAGGTCCTTAGAGTCCGCTTTCTTGTGAATGAGGATAATGTTTGCATTCTTCCATGCTTCCGGTACCGTCGATGACACCAGGCACTGCGTATACAGGGTGGCCAGTTTTTTCTAGCACGATATCCCCCCGTCCTTCAGCAAATCTGTAGTTATCTGATCCTCTCCAGCTGATTTCCCCCTTTTCATAGTTTCTAGTGCTTTCTTGACATCGTCCTTCGTCACTGGTGGAACATCTGACTGTTTTTCCCTACCGCCAATCTCATTACAGTCCTGATTGCTTTGGCTACTGTAGAGATCTGTATAGAACTCCTCGCCTACTTTGACTATCTTGTCCATATTAGTGATGACGTTGCCCGCCTTGTCCCTTATCGCATACATCTGGTTTTTGCCTATGCCCAATTTCTTCTTTACCGCTTTAAGGCTTCCCCCGTTCTTTACAGCATGCTCAATTTTCTCCATGTTATACTTCCTTATATCGGCCACGTTGCGCTTATTGATTAGCTTTGATATCTCGGCCAATTCAATATAGTCTTTTTGATTGGAAGCTTTCATACTCTGGCGTTTCTTAATCAAATCATTCGTCTCCTTAGACAGCTTATCGGTATCCTCTCTAACTATCCTACCGCCTATTTCTACCGCGCACTCAGTAATGCTATCTCTGAAATTATTGTTCATTGCCTCTCAGGTAATGTCGCCATCCTCAGTTAGAGCTGAATACCTATTCTTTAGTGAGATCCTGAACTCTTCTGCCCTCCCCCTCACCGCTAATTCGTTGATGGGTTTCTTTCTTACTAATCTATTGCGTTCCTTCTTCAGATTTAGGCTAATTCGGGACCTCACCATCCTGTGGTCACTACATCGAACTTTCCCGATTACCTCTACATCCTGCACAATGGCGGGGGTTGAACACATTATGAAGTCGATTTCATTTTTAGTCTCTCCGTTAGGACTTTTCCATGTCCATTTCCGGTTCTTCCGTTTGCTGAAGAAGGTATTCATGATTCGTAAGTTATTGCGCTGCAAACTCAACTAGTAACTCCCCCCTGCTGTTCCTAGAACCAATGCCATAGTCACCTACTGCCTTGTCTCCTGCCTGTTTTTTCCCTACCTTGGCATTGAAGTCGCCCATTAGTACAGTATACTGCGTCTTTACTTTTCGCATTGCCGATTCTACATCTTCATAGAAGCTTTCAACTGCCTGGTCATCATAACTACATGTAGGTGCATAGGCCTGTACAACCTTCAGTTTATACCGCTTATTAAGCCTAATTACGATGCCTGCAACCCTCTCATAATTACTATAGAAATCATCTATATTACCCGCTATATACTTATTGACAAGGAAACCTACCCCTAGTTGTCGCCTCTCTGGTAATCCTCGATAACACAGTACATGCCCATCCTTCAGTACAGTATATGCCTCATTCGGCCTCCTAACCTCACTAAGCCCTATGACATCCCATTTCATGCCGTCTAGTTCCTCTAACAGCACTGCTAAACTAGCTTCACTAGCAAGGGCTCTAGCATTAAACGTTGCCAGGGTCAGTTTCCAATGGCGGCCTGCCCAGCGGAGCCAGGCTTTCTTAGCACCCCCTGCTGCGTCACAGGTCTGACCGCCGCCGTGGTCAGTTGTTCCGCAGCCGCTGGTGACTGAGGGCCGGGGTTTTATGGAGCTTATCATAGGAGGTTGTGGCCAATTACTGCACCAGGGTGGCCAACTCCTGTTCTGGTGAGGGAGTGCGTTGCCGGAGGTGTTTACCGGCATCAGGTCGCACCCCAAACCTGTATATGCAATTCCATCGACACGCGGATTTTTTTTTTGTCATCCGGTGGAGAATTGAGCAGCATCGGGATTTGAACCCCGGTCCTCTTGCATGCGAGGCGGATGTTCTACCGCTACGCCACCGCTGCACTAACTTCCATCATTTTCTTGATATTTTGAAACGCTCAACTTAACCGACCATGCGTTTGTGCACCGGACTGCCGCCGCATTTTAAATGAAAATGCGAGTTAGTAGACGGAAAGAGGAGCATGTAGTCAAAACCCAGCGCCCTCTTGGATTAAGGAACACATGGTGTAATAATTATAGTGCAGCAAAATCTGCAGCATGGAAGAATGCAAACATTATCCTCATTCACAAGATAGGGGACTCTGAGGACCTTACAAATTACAGACCAATCAGCTTACTGTCTGTTACGTATAAGGTATTTACTAAGGTAATCGCTAATGGAATCAGGACAACCTTAGACTGCAATCAAGCAAAGGATCAAGCAGGGTTTCGGAAACGGTACTCTACTATCGATCATATCCATACCATCAATCAGGTGATAGAAAAATGCTCGGAATATAACCAGCCCTTATACATAGCATTCATAGATTACGAAAAAGCATTTGACTCAGTTGAAACCTCGGCGGTGATGCAGGCATTGCGAAATCAGGGGGTAGACGAGCCATACTTGATAGTGCTGGAAGATATATATAGCGGCTGCACAGCAACCATAGTTCTGCATAAAGAAAGTAACAAAATTCCCATAAAGAAAGGTGTTAGGCAAGGAGACACAATCTCCCCAGTACTATTCACAGCTTGTTTAGAGGAAGTATTCAGAGACTTAGAATGGGAGCAGTTAGGGATAAGGGTAGATGGGGAATACCTCAGTAATCTGCGATTTGCTGATGACATTGCCTTTCTAAGCAACTCGGGGGATGAACTGCAAATAATGATTGATGACCTAGACAGGAAAAGTAGAAAGGTAGGCTTGAAAATCAATATGCAGAAGACTAAGGTAATGTTCAACAGCCTCGGGAAGGAACAGCACTTTACATTAAGTAGCAAAATACTGGAAGTAGTAGGCGAATATGTCTACGTAGGACAGGTAGTAACCGCAAATCCGGACCACGAAAAGGAAATAACAAGAAGAATACGATTGGGATGGAGCGCATTTGGCAAGCACTCGCAGATTATGACTAGCAGCTTACCGGTATCGCTGAAGAGGAAAGTATACAACAGTTGCACCTTGCCTGCACTCACCTATGGGGCTGAAACGTGGAGGCTAACCGAGAGAGTTCTACTTAAGTTGAGGACAACCCAGAGGGCTATGGAACGAAAAATGGTAGGGGTAACATTAAGAGATAGAAAGCGCGCAGGGTGGGTCAGAGAAATAACTCACGTTACCGACATTCTAGTAGAAATTAAGAAGAAGAAATGGACATGGGCAGGACATGTAGTGCGAAGAGAGCATAACCGATGGTCGCTGAGGGTAACAAACTGGATTCCAAGAGGAGGAAAGCGTAGCAGGGGGCGGCAGAAAGTTAGGTGGGCGGATGAGATTAAGAAGTTCGCAGGGTTCAAATGGATGCAGCTAGCACAGAACCGGGTTAAGTGGAGAAATATGGGAGAGGCCTTCGCCCTGCAGTGGGTATAATCAGGCTGATGGTGATGATGATGATGAAAATCTGCAGAATATTTGAAATATTAGGAGTCGTAGATATTTTCTAAGTTGGATACAATTAACACTAAGCATGCAGGCCTTGCTGAGTGTAGAAAAATTTAAGCTCGACCACATGATGCCAATATTGAATATTTGCAGAAGGTAGACGAAAGTCATATATTGCTAACATACAATCACTATGGCGCTTACAGAATTAAGGCCCCGATGAGGTTTTATAAAGTCCTGTTGATGCCAGGCATGGCCCTGGTCTGTCTATATAAGGTCATGACGATTCCATATATGCCCTTTATCAGGCCACATAAGGTCGCGAGGATACTATATATGCCCCTGATCAAGGCATATAAGGTCCCGTTACCCGTTCAGATATGGATTATATGTTGTATGATATGGCCAAATCTGAGCCATATACGGGCAACATTTTGCGCATATATGACCTTATCTGGCTCAGATAAGGTCTTATTTGCTGCCTTATATATTTGTATCTGGCAGCATATGTTCCATATCTGGAGCAGATATGGGATTTCCGTAAGGGACGCCTGGCTTCCCGTAATTCCCCCCTCTCTGAGCCCTCGGATTCTGCAAGCCTTTCACGACAATCCCACCGCTGGCTATCTAGGCTACCACAAATTCTACAATCGCATCAACAGCCGTTTTTTCTGGCCTGGCCTGTGAACCTTTGTATTGAAATGCGTCGTGTCCTGCATCCTTTGGCAACGACGCAAGCGGTCTGCGTCACCTCCGGCCGGTCTTCTGCAGCCTCTCCCATGTCCTTTCACGCCTTTCGAAGCGGCCGGCATCGACTTGTATGGACCCCTGTCCTGAACACCAGCGGGCAACCGCTGGGTCGTTACAGCGGCCGACCATCTCTGATACGCTTAAACCGCTGCTCTTCCTTCCGGCTCTGCTGCTGAAATCGCTAACTTCTTTCTCCACACCATACATTTTTTCCACGTCTCCTCCTCATTGATCATGGAAAGTTGTTCATCTCCTCCGTACTCGCAGCAGTGCTTCATGCTTCGGGCACAGTACACAAAACTACGTCCACTTAAGACCCCCCCCCCCCCAAGAAATGGCCTCACAGAACGCTTTCATCACAATCTTTCTAACATGCTGTCCACTTACATTCACCCTCATCACAACAACGGTGTTCTTTACTCCTCTTTGCCTACAACACTGCCCTGCAACCAACTGCCATCTATTATCCGCTTTTCTTTTCTTGTTTATGGCCGCTCCCCTGCCTTCCCGCTCGAAGCATGTTTCTTTTCAGCTACCACACATTCTGACATATACCCCGCCGGGGTGGCGCAGTGGTTACGGCGCTCGACTACTGTTCCCAAGGACGCGGGATCGAATCCCAGCCTGGGCGGCAGCTTTTCGATGGAGGCGAAAAGCAAGGCGCCCGTGTGCTGTGCGATGTCACTGCACGTTAAAGAACCCCAGGTGGTCGAAATTTCCGGAGTCCTCCACTACGGCGTCTCTCATAGCCTGAGTCGCTTTGGGACGTTAAACCCCACAAACCAACCAACCAACCATTCTGACATACCTTCGTACGAACAATTCGTTTCTTGCATCGCTCACTGCCGTGAGCTTGCCCGCCTCCAAACTGAAACCACTCAAACTTCCAGAAAAAGCACTTATGGTTCCACCCACCGCTCAGTATCCTTCTGCCCTGGCGACGAAGTATCGCTCTGGACGCCCAATCGCATTCCCATCTTTTGTGAAAAAATTTCTGAGCCGAATTATTGGCGCGTACACGGTCCCGAAGCAAACATCCCCTGCGAACTACCTAAACACCCTTGCATCGAGTGTTCATGATCGTCGCTGTCACGGCACAAAGGTAGTACCCGTGTCGCGATTGAAACACTTTAACCATTGACCTTCATATAACCTGCGGCCCGGATGGTCACTTCCGTTCGGGAGAGGAAACAAGAGGAGGAGGACAAAACTTCTTTATTTTATTCAGTCAGTGAAAGGGGAAGAGTGTAAGCACTGTCTCCGCGAAACAATATTAACTCTCTGCGAAACAATAAAAGTTACTTAAAGTAATATCTCGTAAATCAAATCTGAATAAAGAAGTTCCAATCACAAATCCTAGGCGAATATTTCACGTTCTTTCATGTGATTCCATGAATGAATCTTTGCAAAACTATTTCATTTTTTCTTGCATCAGCAACTAGGAAAAACATGTGATATTTATAATTCTCTTTAGCAATTCAGCTCAAACAAGTTTTGCATTCTTTTATGTACTGCAGTATTTTATGATAAAAATCATCTAATGTTTTAAATGCCACACATTGAAAAATATTATGCGCGTAACATCGCAAGAAAGTGACTTTATCCTAATATTCAGGCCTGAATTAGTATGCCAGCCCTCTAGATGAAAAACGAAAATACTTGAGATGGCTCAGTATACGTGGGATATGCTGGACTAGTTGGTAAGCATTCTAAAAACAGCGCAAGGAGCAACACGGAGACACAGAGGAAACATACAAGCCGGTGTCCGTCGCTAAAGTTTAGACATTTGATTTGCAATGGGGGATGGAGACAAGAATAAATTTAGATGCGGCGCTTAAACGTCAGTTTTAGTTATACAAAGTTTAATTAAATACGCAGTATAACGTTACTAATGGGTGACTCGAATTTCAAGGTAGGGAAAAAGCTGGCTGGAACCCAAGCAGCAGGTGACTACAGAGCTGGTCCTAGGAATAGAAAGGGGAGTTACTAGTTGAGTTTGCAAAGTGCTATAACTTAAGCATCATGAATACCTTCTTTAGCAAACGAAAGAACCGGAAATGCACATGGGAAAGCCCTACCAGGGAGACAAGAAATGAAACTGGTTTCGTACTGTGTTCGAACTTATGCAGAGGTAATCGGAAAGGTGCGACGCAGTGACCACAGGATGATAAGGTCTCGAATTAGTCTAGTTCTGAACAGAGAGAGCGAAACAAGAAGTCCGTAATCAAAGATAGAATGTAGCTCAGAACCGAAAATAGAGGAATTTAGGATCTCACTACCAAATAGATTTTCAGCTTTAACCGACGACGAAGTGACGAACAATAATGTCAGATAAATCATTACTAATTGCGCGGTAGAAGAAGGCTGTAGGATCTTAGAGAGGATACCTATAAACTGTCTAAGGAGACGAAAGATTTGATTAAGAAACGCCACAATATGAAAGCTTTCAACCCTACATGCAGGATAGCACTGGCAGGGATATCAAAGCTAATCAACAAGCCGCCGTAAATAGGCCGACAAAAAGAAGTATAACGTTTGGGAAAATTTAGCATGCTCTAAAGAACGCGGGCAGCCTTAAAGCGATGAAGAGGATATTAGGCATAGGAAAAATTCAGATGTAAGCTCTAAGAGATAAGGCGGGCAATGTCATCACGGTATGGACAAGATACTTGGATACTAGGAAAAGGAGAAAAGCAGATGTGGAGGATCACTTAACTAGAGATGTGTTGAAGGGCATGGGGGGATATCCTGCTAGAAAATCTGGCCACCCTGTGGAATAATGAGAGAATAGTAATTTAATATAACGGGGAAGACAAGGACTTAAAATATTAGACCAATCAGCTTACTGTCTGTTACCTAAAAGGTGTTTACTAAGATAATCGCTAACAGAATCAGGACAACCTTATACTTGAATCAAGTAAAAGATCAAGCAGGTTTTCCGAAAGGATATTCCACTATCGAGCATTCCCATATCCTAAACGAGGTGATAGAAAAATGATCGGAATATAACCAGTCCTTATATATAGCATTCATTGATTACAAAAAAGCATTTGACT
This sequence comes from Amblyomma maculatum, assembly GCF_055883805.1. NCBI lineage: Eukaryota > Metazoa > Arthropoda > Arachnida > Ixodida > Ixodidae > Amblyomma > Amblyomma maculatum. The sequence goes on along the minus strand of NW_028146738.1, from coordinate 38,703,284 downwards.
CAGTAGAGACTTTGGCAGTCATGCAGGCATTGCGAAATCAGGATGTTGACGAGCCATACATGAAAGTACTGGGAGATATCTATTGTGGCTGCACAGCAACCATAGTTCTGCGTAAGCTGAGTGACGAACTTCCCATAAAAAAATTGTTAGCCGATCTCCGAAGAGGCGAGGCGATCTCCACAGCACTATTCACAGCTTGCTTGGAGGAAGTATTCCCAGACTTGGAACGGGAACAGTTAGGGATGAGGGTTGATGGAGAATACCTCACTACTCTGCTATTCGCTGACTTAACAAACCCGTTCGAACGCACTGCGTGACCTGGGGGCGCCATATGTCAGAATCGGAATGCAAAGGTCCTTGGAGGCTCAGCCTCCTATTTGTATTGACAGTTTGAGTTGGACCCACCTACAAAAATCTGCGATGCCACGTGGTCGCGTGACCTCGTATAAACTCTAAGGCTTAAAATCTATGTCACCTATCATAGCTTTTTTTAGAACGGGGATTTTAACGCTGTCGTTACAGAAGCAGATACATGATGTTGACCACGGCTGTTTTCTCTCTATCATCTAAGCTTACTCTCTATTTCAGGAGATACTGATAAGCTCCAGAGAGTCGCGTACACTTTTCTCGTAACGGATATTCCATTCATGAATTGCAGGCGGTGCTCCTCGAATTACCCTTAGCACCGATTGAAGCGTGCGGGCCACCCGTAGTGGGTACCTCGGGGCAGGTTGCTTGTCTAGCACAAGTTTTATTAGAAACACGTGAGACGAATAACACAGTGGCGCCTATACCTAGAACATTATGGCGCACGTTTATTTATTATTTATTTATTTTACACTCACGGCGCGAGGGTATTACAAAGGGGAGTAAGGATACATCAGACTAAAATATGTATGGCCATAACAAAGAAAAATATTTATATAGAAATAGCTGCAATAAAGACGAAAATACATTCAGAATGCCCTTAGTATACATTACAACCTCATTTTTGGGCAATAAAAGTAAATATTGTCCTTGTTACAAGCATACAAGCGTCAAAACAAAAACAACAGTTTTGTGAAATGAGTTATAATCGGGCATAACAACGATATTATAGGGAAGGTATTGTAACTGACCCAAGTTCTGTGCATGAATGAATCATGAAAGGACAAACTTGATTTCATGACAGTTACACTACTTGTTATGGGGTAGTTAGAAAGTATTAAACTACATGCGCGGTTCTGCGCAGCTTCAAAGTCGGAAACAAGTGATTCAATGCCGGGGTTCCAGGCAGACGGTGAATATTCTGATTTTGAGCGTACAAGGGTTTTATAAAGCAATAATGTTAATGAACTGAATCAACGAGAAGCATGTCTATGAAGATATCCAAGCATGTGGTTGGCGTTTTATATACCGTAGTCAACGCAAGTTTTCCAGCACAGATTAGAAGAAACGTAAACACGAAGGTATCTATAAGATACACACAGTGTTAAGAGAAACATCGTTAATGTGATAGGTATTAGGTAAGCATGAAATACGAGAAAAGCGCACATGCTTATACTTGTCAATATTCAGTTTCATATTTCAGCTGTCACACCAATCGAGAACCTTGTTAATGTAAGACAGAAGCCATATTACATAATTGTCGTCTCTTATATTATGGTAAATAATAAAGTCATCTGCAAAAAGGTTAATTCAAAAAGAAATGTTAGCCGGCAAGTCATTTATACAGATGAGTAATAAGAGTGGCCCGATTAGACGGAAAGCAGTGGAGCCATGCAAGTACATTAGAGTCTATGTTAAGATTACTTAATTTAAGGAACAGAAGTTGTCAAACCCTTTAGAGAAGTCAATCAGTATGCAATCTGCATGAGACCCGCCGTCAAGGAGGTGAGTTTCGCATGAAAATAGCTTACGGACTCCGTACCGGGCAATGTTCAAAATGGAATTTGATTCTAAACAGATAGTAATACGAGAGTTAATGGCATGTTCCATTAATTTACAAGCAATACTTGTGCGTGCTATAGACGAATGTTGTCAAGAGACTGTTTATTTGAGGACGTATGTAGGGGAACCACCTCTCCAACTTTCCAATCATCGGGAATACAACCTGTAAAAGAGACTGATCAAACAATTTATTAGGGATTATGAAACAAGAGGACTTTGTGTCAGTGTCAGTCAAAAATCTAGAATTACTGTTGTTAACACCGCAGGAAGAGGATCTTCTTCCATGAGCAGACAAGTATCGCCCGTCACGACCATGGGTATCGTAATAAAAAAGTTCAGCATTCGATTTCTCGCTGCCCGGGCCTTTTCACGCTGTCGGTAAGACAGCGAAAAGTACTCGCGGCTCTCAGCCTTACAGCAGTTGAAGCACCCTTGAGCACATCTGCTTCATGTCGGCCAAGAAAGCGTTTACAACACGTGTTAGGCGTGTCTGTTGCGAAGCCTAAATTTAAGAAGGTTGGCTAACTAAGGGGGACAAAAATTGGAGTTACTTTGGCATGGTAAACCCTATTAACCATTTAACCAAACACCCAACCGAGAAAAATTGCACTAAGAAGCAGATAGGCCGTGAGACATCAAGTATAATTACGAGGCAGACAGATTTTGCCGTTGAATTGAGCTTAGATGTTCAATTTCTGCATAAGCTATGTACAGGCGTAGTCAAAAGTCCCCAGGCCACAGGGTCTGCTTCTGAGCGGTATAGTGAGGCAGTTAAGACGCCCCTGAACACATCTCAAAATACCGATGGAGGGTATAAGAAGGATTATTATACCCTCTGAGATAATTATGATAGCTTTAATAGGATCTCAAGTGCCAGATTATTGCAACGAGAATCAGAACCCATTGCCTGAAGACTTCCGACTACCCTTGTACTTTTATTGCGAAAGCAATACTGCTAGTACTTCGAGCCTTTGGGGTGTCGTGGCGCCTCCATACATGACCTTTCACGTGACCGTGTGACGTCACGCTAGACCGAGAGACGGGGCCTCAGCTCGCGCCATCGGATGGTGGCGGTGAGTCCTTACAGGAGCTGCAGCACGACGTCACGCCATTTTCACGTGACCGTGTGATGTCACGCCAGATCGAAACGGGGCCCCAGCTCGCGCCATCGGATGATGGCGGCTAGTCCATACAAGGCTCTGTGTCGCAGCCAAGAGAGGGCGCTCGCTGTTTGTGACGTCATGCTAGGTGGATAAATGAGGCTGTGGGTCGGCTCCTCGAAGTAGTCGGGGCGCAGCCTTACGGTATGTCGGATGATGCGTATAAGGCAACGCTGGAACGATCTGCTGCAGTCAAGCGGCGGCACCGTGCCTTCGCAATCTGCCAGGCTTAACCAAGCTAAGCCTTAAGCCAACTTTTTTTGCTAATATAATATACTTTGATGTTATTAACACACTTTTAGTACTCGGCTGAGCATCCGGAATCTTATGAATGTTCATTGCATTTTTGAGGCAAGTACTTTAAAACAGATCGCCAAAGGCCCGACTGTTGCCCACTAGACGACTCATAGTTAAGGCTGCTTAAAACGCGCGTAGTGTCGCTCTAATCAGCAAACATCTGCCATAATTGTTAAAGGAGGTGCATTGTGACTGATTAACAATTTTAAAGTTTAGTCGAGCACTGCAAAATATGTCTGCGCATTTTATTGCGAAAGCAATATCATGCCCATGAATGACCTTTCGCGTAATGCCGGACCATGCCACATCATTTGACCTTTACGCGCCAACCGTGGATGACCTATGACGTCATACCAGCTGCGAGAGATGGGCTACCAAGTCGTGTCGTCGGGCGATCCCGGATCGTGCCACACCGGCCGGCGGTTCTTCCGCTAGAGGCGCCCCGCCCGCTGTAACGTCATACCAGCTACGAGAGATTGACTACGAAGTCGAGTCGACAGGTGATCCCAGATCGTGCCACGCCGGCCGGCGGTTCTCCCGCTAGAGGCGGCGCGCTCTCTATGACTTTTTCAGATCAGATCAGATCAGATATTCTTTATTTCTCTTTCAAAAAATGAAAGAAGGAACTGCGACAAAAGGCGGTTAGGCCTGACGGGGTCACAGTTCCCCATACAGTTCACAGCGGCGCGCAACACGGAAAACAAACGATAACAGAACATTACAGCAGACGGGGTAATTAATGATACTGGAGTAAAACCTAAAAAACAGGAACAGTGTACACTGTACACTCAAAAAGAAATAACAGCATATGGCACACAAAACACGGAAAGGGAAAAAAAATTGTACAGTAACATAACATGATGAAAATTTGCATTTGTCAAATACAAAACCAGACTAAACAATTATTCCACTTCGGAGAGTATCAACTGCTTTTTTATGTCTCTTTTAAATCTGCATTTAGAGAGATGGAACATTGAACATAGGGATGGGTTTTTGAGAATAGTTGGAATCTGGTAATTAAGCTTCTGTTTACCGTAATTTATCCTTGTTTTTGGGACGAGGTTCCTGTGTTGTCTGAGAGGGTATTTAGTAGGAAATCGATTAGGAGAGACGGAGGAAAGCCTATTGCTATGGATATGTTGTAACAAGCGGTATGTGTAGACTCGGTTAGCTTGAAGTAGATTGTTTTTGGTATAGAGGTGATGTTGGTAAGTGTTCCGGTCTTCCATGATAACCCTCAATAGCCCGGAGTGCCTTTTTTTACAGAATCAAAAGCTTGTGATAATTGCTATTTGTTGTGGTGCCCCACACCAGTGCACAATAAGATAACTTAGAAAAAAATAGAGCATAATACATAGATACTTTTAATGAAACAGGTAAAAGGTCACTGGTCCTGTAGAGACAGCCAACAGTTCTGCTAAGATCTGTGGCAAGTTTAGAAATATGTGTATTCCAGGATAGGTGTTCATTGAACCAGACACCGAGAAACTTCTGAGTGGTTACCTGCTGTATTTGTTTGTTAGCATACCTTATATCAAGTGAGTAATGGATTGGGGCGTTGATAGGTCTGAAAATAATATAACTAGTCTTGGACAAGTTTAAGCTAAATTGATTTGCCTGCATCCAAGCGTGCAATTTTACCATGTAGTCATTTACAGTAGTTTCTAAATCTGGCAGAGTTCGGGCTGTGAAAAATATATTCGTATCATCAGCATACATGACCAAATCAGGTGAATCAGGTATGTTACAAACATCATTTATGTATACTAAAAATAAAAGTGTGCCTAAAATAGATCCCTGCGGCACACCTTGAGTAACACACAAGAAATCTGAAAAAAAATTATTGCATTTGACATATTGAGGTCTGTTGCTCAAGTAACTTCTAAGCAGGCTCAAGGAAGTACCTCGTATTCCATATCTAGTTCATACCAGCTGCGAGAGATGGGCTATCAGGTCAAGTCGTCGGGCGATGCCGGATCGTGCCATGCCGGCAGGTGGTTCTCCCGCTAGAGGCACTGCGCTTCCACTTTGAGTAGTGTTCCTGTATATGCTCCCGCAGGGAGCAGAGTAGCGCGAAGGTCCGCCATTATGTTCCAAGCTCTACGGGAAAGCCGCTCCTTCCGTCTGCAGGGGGGCTCTGCGGGAAAGCCACTCCTTGGGCGTACAGGAGCTGTGATCACGGCGGGGCAGACGATTTAAAGCAGTTCGCTTTTTTTTTATTGGCAGGTACATCGCGCTCTATTTACAGGCATTATTTTTCCTTGCGCCGTGTAAAGGCACAGGCATCGATGCCAAGCGCATCGTGCATTTTCTGAAAACATAACATCAAAAACTCATCCGATTCGCTTAACATGCTGGCACAGCATGATCTGTCAGAGATGGCGAAACGGTTGCAGTAGCTCGTAATTGTGACATTAATGATGTAAAAACACAAGTAATGACAATATTATGCAAGTTTTGCGTGGAAACGTTTTGCATCCCCCGGTAGAAAGAACATTACAATGCACGATTCTGTAGGGATCGTCTGAAATATTAGACGAAGCTTACAACGAAACCCCGCTGCACGCAATGCAAAGCCAGGCAGTCTAAAGCAATGCAATTGACAGACACGCGAATTGAACCAATAGCACAGGTCGCAGACTTGCTCGCGCTCCATTATCTTGCAATATATTACCTATAGCACCATATATGACTTGCACTCGTCCACTGAAAATTTTCCATGCTACGATCGTTCAAACTGCCCTTATCCAGTCGCGTGCTTTTTGTAAGCATTATTCCCTTTTTAATATATGAATTTGTCTTTTTCTAACGGCTCCATTCACTATAACGCAAAATGCTACGATTGTAGTATTCCAATTTGTATTTTAATATTCATCTCCATTTCGGTCCCCCGCCCCTCTAAATACCATCGTTATCAGAGGGTCCTTCAGGGCTTTTTGATAAGTAGAACGGTTAACCAAAGTAGGCAAATCTAGTTAGCATGCAGATATAGACTGGCAACCTACTTCTTTGCAGGAGATGGATTAGAAAAACACTTTACTAACAGCTTGTATTTAGAACTTTATTGTATACAGCCGACTAGTGCTCCCGTAACAGGTACACTACATAACACAATTACTGCAGAATAAGTAGAGAGGCTAAAGAGATTGTACTTGACAATCACTGTACACTTCACTGTAATGCAGAACACTCAGAGGGACGTGCAGGCCCTGTGCAGAAACACTGGTAGTCATTAAAGGCCATAACACCATAAAGGGGTAGACACTAGTTTTCCATTGACTTTTTTATTTGGGAGAATGCACGGTGTAGAAAGATAAAGGTTATTTCGGAAAGGTAAGCATGAGTCACCACATTGGAGTTTGTATGTGTCTGGTTAATAATATAGAGCTCTATTTTCAGTTTCAGACTAAACCGCCAAATGGTGGTTGCAGCATCAGGGGGAAGTAGACACAATGTCTGCCATAGAAATATCATTTGAGTACAATACTGGAGTAAATCGTAGGCGATGCCCTGTTATAAAAGAAAAGAAGAGAAACCAGGAAAGACGTTCAACATGGTTAAGTGTCTTCAGCTGAAAGCTGTTTGAGGAGGTCGAGGTTGAGCGGTCGCTCCAGCTGTAGCACCCGGTCTTCTTTCGAGGTTCCTAGACACCGATAAAAACATGTTGTCTGAAGACACACGCTTAACCACAGGGCGAGAAGTGCAATTGTTTAAGTGACAGAAGGAGAATCTTTAGCACAATAAGGGTCGGCTACCCAACAGTGCCTAGCAGTTGAGGACAACAGCCAATTGAGGAACACAAGAGCCCTGTATAATACAATCAAAGATATCAAAGGAAACTTCTCTGCAAAGCTAGACGTGATAAAGAACAAACGAGGCAGGGTCCTCACTGAAGCGTCAGAGATAAAGAAGAGGTGGCGAGAATACACACAACTGTACAAGAAAGACCCGGGTGTGCAAACCCAACATAAGACGATTGTGATCACTGATCTCTAGCCGGGCATCCTGATTAGTGAAGTTGAAGGGGCCTTAGCCAGGCTTGCTAAGAACAAAGCTAGCGGAATTGATGGCATTCCAGCTGAGTTGCTTAAAAACCTTAACTATGACGCTGTTAACGTTCTGTATAAATTATGGCAACAAATTTGGACAACAATGCAGTGGCCACAGAATTGGAGGAAGTCAGTTTACATCCCCATTCCAAAGAAAGCCAGTGCCAAAGATTGTTCCAACTACCGCACGATCGCGCTTGTTTTGCATGCTAGCAAGGTGACGTTGAAAATCCTCCAATGTAGGTTGCGGCAGTATGTGGATCGGGAGCTTCCGGACGTGCAAGTTTGGTTTCGCAAGGGAAGAGTAACGAGAGGCCAGATTGCAAACATGCGCTGGATATTGGCAAAAGAAAGACAGTTCCAGAAACACATCTACTTCTGCTTTATTGATTATGGGAAAGCGATTTACTGGGTAGATCATTGTGGCAAGCTCTCCAAGAGATAGGAGTTCCTATTCACCTCCTCTTTCTCCTCAGGAACCTGTATGAAGGACAAGAGGCAACAGTGAGAACTGAGCATGGTCTTACTGATTGGTTCCCGATTGAGAAAGGAGTGAGACAAGGCTGCATACTGTCGCCCTGCCTATATAACCTATATGCTGAGCAAGGTCGGTCTGGACGACTCTTCAGCTGGAGTGAATATTGCTGGAAAACTTATCAACAACCTTAGATATGGGGATGATACCACTATAATGGCAGAAAGTAAAGTGGAACTCAAGAGACTTCTGATGCGCGTACAAGAGAGTGAAAAGTTTGGGCTTAAACTGAACATTAAAAAGGCGAAGATCATGGCGTCTCGCCCTATAAAGTCCCGGAGCATCAAGGGACAAGAAGTTAAGCCGTGACAGATTTTCTCTTCCTGGGCTCCAAGATCACCCCTCAAGGCGACTGCAGCCATAAAATTAGGAGACGTCTGCTTTTGGGAAAGAGAGCCATGGCAAGCCTTGACCGCCTAGTAAAGATTACAGACATCAGACTGCCAACCAAGATCCGTATAACTCGTGCTATGGCCTTTCCAGTGTGATGTATTGATGCAAGAGTCGGTCTGTGAAGAAGGCTGACCGCCGAAGAATTGGCGCGTTTGAATTGTGGTACTGGCGGAGATTCTTGAGAGTTCCTTGGACTGCCAGAAGATCAAATCAGTCAATACTGTAGACCATAAACCCTGACTGCTGATTGGAGGGTCAAAATCTGAAGTTACAGCTTAGCTACTTTGGTCATCTGATGAGAAAAGAGGAGTCGCTAGAGAAACGTTTGATCATGGGAAAGGTTTAGGGTTACCGGAGTAGGGCTAGGCCGCGAACGCGATGGTTAGATGGCATCTTCGAGGCGCTGCAGATGAATTTATGTGATGCTAGGAAGATAATGACAGACCGGAAAGCGTGGCGTGATATGGTCCATAGGACCACGAAGAGTCGGACACGATTGAACGACTGAACTGAACTGAACCCAAGTTATTTTTAGTAATAGCAGGCTCAGAAAGTGGACCATTTCCTCACCTTCCAATGCTGAAGTAGCCTGCTGTTTAGATGGTACGCAAAGGGTTGCTGGCTGCTCTGTCATTTCTATTGCCCCAACTTCTAATGCTAAAGCAGGTTGCCATTTGGGTGGTGCGTAAGGTGTCACTGGCTGCTCTGGTATTTCCAATGCTAAAGGAGGCTTCCCAAGTTGATGTGTTAGGTGTCGCTGGCTGCGCAGTAGTTTCTAAACCTAAAAATTTGGATTTTACAAAGGTAAACCTAATCTTCAATCTTCTTGTCTTTTGCTGGACAGTAAAAGATCTCGTATGTTGATATTGAATACATATTCTGGGCACCCTACTGAAAAAACTATTTGAGCTGTACAAGAAAGAGTGAGAGTGAATGAGAATGTATAAGAATATGTGAGTTCTTGGGATATTAAACGTGGATTTATGAGAGCACGTAGAGCCACTGTGCAGGAACGCATGAGATAGTACAAGTTCTTGTGAGTTAGAATGAGCCCATGAGCGAGCTCACAGAAGCACGCACAGCCACTGTGCAAGATTGAATGAGAATGAGCTGGTCACGTATTTGTGCGAGCTTGTAGAAGCACATTGTGCCAGTACGTGAACAGATGCTCTAAGAGAGCATGCAAACTACGTGGCCATGTACATGCTTGCACGCTAAAGAATTAGTCGTTGAGACTGTGTAGGTCCTTCCAATATGAAAGAGGTCAAAGTTAGAGCTTTCATCTAATGATTACTTCATGATTATTTGCGGCAGGTACACTTTTCCATATTTCACAATTTTGGTCTTGGCAGTTTCGCCTGGAAACAAAAACGTTTGCAGGTTACTCGTTAGCAGAGAAGCTTCACAATTTAACGGAGCTCAACTATACCATGTGATTTATGATATAGTTAAGAAAGCAGTATTCAGTGATATGTTTAATGTGCTCAGGGGTGTCGGGTCAAAATTAAGGTTGTCCTTGTAAACGGGGGATAAGTTGGCAAGCCTCAGGGTTCTTTTATTACAAAAAGAGGCGATTGTCAGAATGGGTTCAGATTAAATACAGGGCTCTTGTCCTTCCGTAGGTGAAGAAAAATGAGAATATAGAAACGTCCTTTACGTGAAGCGAGACGACCACACCTTTGCATGAGTTTAAGCATGTGCAAAGCGGATATGCCTAATTACTCTTATTTAAAAGTTTACACGCCATTTTCCTAGCTTTCCCTCTAACACTAACAGCAAATAACAGTCAAAATTCTTAGCTGACGCTCATTTGCATACGCTGCCTTATATCGCAATGCTCGTTTTACTTGTCTGTTCTCGAGAGTGAAACTGCTGACCGGGTCCTTTTTCTGAGCAGATTGAACTTATAGTTCAATTTTGAATTGTCAGCATCAGCCCTCTCTCAATGCACAGCATTTGAGCTCCAGGATCAGAACACAACACAGCGCCGTGTGATTGTTACTATAAAAAGATCAGAGCCCCTATTTAATAGCAACATTTACTATTGGTAGGATTAAATTGTCTCGCTAGGGCTGCTTTCATTTGACCTCGAACGGTACGCTCAGTCTAAAATTAAGAAATTAAGAATGAAGAAAAAATTAGCAGGGATACGCATATCATAATTACAGCTGCAAATGTTCATCGCTTCCACATACTGTACTTTATGGTGTAGATTTTTAAAAGATTTCTAAAACGACGTTTACAGAAGTTACAAACACCGCCCGAAAATTCGACATTCCATCACTCACATTCGTATTTCAAACATGTTTAATGCAGCATATCCGACATCGAAGGACATAGCAATTAAACCAAATGCATATCCTCTTTATTACAAACTTAGATATGCCGATGCACGAGACTGAGCCCCGCCACTAATGTCCCACCGCGTTCCCCCCGCGTCAATTCCGCAGTGTCAGTGAAAAGGCTCACTATAGGTCTCCCGCTCTGCGTAAGAGACGGAGGAATGGCAATGAAACGCTGTTAGATGGGTGACAACTAATCGGTGGGGAATACCGATAGTGTGTCACCCTATCGTAAATTAGATCGTAATTTATAGTCTTCACGCAGAGCTCTTATAATTGAGTCCAGTATCGACAAAGACTACTTATATCGGTCTGTTGAATTGGAAGTTCCCCCCAAAAGTATTTACTGTCCCCGTAAATAGGAAAATCAAACTGGGCATGTAACGAGAAATTACTGCTCTATATTCACAAACAGGTGCATTTGACTGAAAATAGACCTGCATTATTCGTCTCCCCTCCCCCCCAAACACACACACACATTTTCTGCAGGTTCCAGAAATAAAAGACTCATCGCTCGCTTCGGGCTGGTTTCACAAGCCGGAATTGATGAGGAGGATCTAGTTCAGGGTGATTCTAAGCCATACCGTCCATTCCCTGCCAATGTGTGATCAAGGAGTCCTATACTAAATATAATTCACACGTTTGCACCGAGGGTTCCAAAATTACTATTAATAATAATCTTACCTTTTTAAGCCCAACTTTATTAGCATCGGTTTCCTTTGGTCAACGTTCCGAAGCGACTTAGGTTATAAGAGACGTCATAGTGGACGACTTGCGTCTGCTTGCGACTACCTGGGGTTCTCTAACCTGCATTGATATGAAACAGCACACTGACACCTGGCTTTTCACCTCCACCGAAAAGCGGCCGCCGCAACAAGTACTGTATCCGCATATTTGACAGCAGTCGAGCGCCCTACCCACTGCACATCAGCGGCCGGGTTTTCTCAGCACTGAACGTAGCTTGTGCTGTGAAATGTGCATCCACGTAGCAGTGACACACTTGGTTAGCACATGAATTTGAAACATCGTCTAAAGGCTCATAAACGCCCCGTTTTCTATTTTTATTTTCGCTAATTCCGTAACAGAAGTGAGCTGAACGGTCGGATATTCTTAAAGCAAAGAGTGGTTGGAGTTGTCGTTAGTATATGTTGCACTTGAAGCCTGTACTGGCTAATTAGTTTATAGTAGTGGCTATTTCAGGATCTAAAACCACGAGGCTGCGTACCACGTTCTCTGTACGAACACACTCTTGATAACAATGAATCAGTAACAGGTGAAATAAAATGATTCAATAATCCGTTTGCTGGGAATAGTTTTTTGTTTTCGTCTGTATAGTGTGCAGCAAATCTCTCTCTCCAGGCTCGACCTGTAACAGCGAGTAACAGTGAATCATTGATATTGCAAATAATTAATAATAATAATTGGCTCATAGGAAGTGAAAGGCACAGTTTCTGTCACACTTGTTACTGTGAACACCTGATCCGCACCGTAAGGGAAGGCAGGAAGGTGGGATTTAATGTGAAAGAGAGACAGATTGCAAAAAGCATTTATTATTTCAGTCATTTGATTCACTAGTGGCCACATCGCTAACAATGCGATGCGCTTGAATATTTCGTCTTGAACATTGCATAATGCAAACCACATCCTCGAGTACTTTGCCAGCGCTGTATGAGTTAACACATTTAAGACGAGGCACCTAACTTAAATGATCATCGTACCTGGCACCTGCACTGCGTTAAATCCATTTAGTGATACTCTGGTTGCGATCTAGAACGACATGTATGAGCGCCTAAAACTTCAATTAAACGTTGACTACTCTAATGGTTCACCGGCTGTTCTTTTTGCTGCAGGTGCTGAACTGGTTGCTAATGCGCAGAGTTAAGCTTTGAAACCGTGCTTTCTCCAGACTCCCTTCTACAGTGTTCTAATACACTATGTTTAGTACATTTCTTCCTCGTCTGTCTGCGCCACCATCGCAAACAAAGACTTTGAATACAGCAATATTCGACAACAAGCGCCGCTCCGTGTCGCCTTCGCAACCATGGCGCATCCCGCAGTATCCGACTATTTCATGTTTTTCCAGAGACCATAATGTTGTTATCGGAGTTTCAAAACAAACCAATTTTTGTTGACATTTGTGTAAGCTTTTAATTTTATATCACTAGTCCTTTTAGTCATGTGTCCCCAAACTCAAAGCACTATACCTGGGTAGCGTTTCAAGGCGAAAGCTTTAATTCCTCATCATACTCATGCTCACGTCCGGCGTCCTGTCCCACAATAGCCGTCAATCATCCTTATTTAACGACGCCGCGATAACGTGATGGATACTGTCACCGCTAGTTAGTGGAACATAGTGGCCGATAATGATAGTGGTGGTTACTGATAGTGACAGTGATTACTGCTAATGACGTCATCACCAGGTGAGGTCTTCATGACGTCAAACCCGACCATATCAAATAAATGGAACTGACGTCACGATGACGTCGCATCTAGTCATGATGTCACCAGGCGATTCATGCATATACGAAGCTTGGTTTACAGGAAAGAAAAGTCGCAGTATATGTCACAATTCTAGGCACACATTTGTTAATACGTTTAAGATGAGGTGCTTAACTGAAACGATCGTCGCACCTGGCGCCTGCACAGCATTACATCCATTTAGTGATAATTTAGTTACGATCTGGAACACCATGGATGAGCGTTTAACAACTTAAATGAAACGTTAACTCCTATAATTATACACCGGCTAGTCTTTTTGCTGTAGGTTTTGTAACTGGTTGCTACTGCACAGAGTAAAGCTTTGAGGTCGCGCTTTGTCTATATTCCCAACTATACGTTGTTCCAACAAACCACAGGCCAAGTGTAGTGCATTTATTCTGCGTAGGAGGTGATAGTTGCAGATGTCAGAGATAACTGACTATGACGTCAAAACAGGTCAAGACATCATGACGTCACATCCGCCCATATCAATTAAACACAACTGACGTCACGATGACGCTACATCAAGTAATGACGTCACCAGGCAATAGTCCTCTCCTCGGGTAGGTCACACGATCCGAGTGACGTCACCGTGGTGACGTTTCCGGTTTGCGCCGCAGTCGCCTGAATGCATGCGATCGCATAGAGATTCGCTGCGCGAGCAACAAAACTCTTCATTGGTCTTTGGGACCTTTGCCTCGACCCTGAATTGTAATGCCTACGAGCTGCTGTGCAGTGGGATGCACCAACCGCGCCAAGAAAGGCTCTTTTATACGCTTTTTTCATTTTCTACGGGACGAAAATCTCCTGAAAGTGTGCGTGCACGCACGCCGAGATCAATGAAAGCCAACACCTACAAACCGCATCTGCGGAACTTGCCCATGCCGAATTGTTTTAGAGTTCAGCTAGTTTATCATTCACTGGACTTATTACGCTATCTGGTGATTTACATTAAATTGTTTGACTTCAGGTTGCTTTGTATCCATAGAATGAAAAGGCAAGCCGTAACTGACTCTTTAGCTTCTTCGTTAACATTTGTTCATGTTTCCTCAAAAAGGGTGCTCAACTCAACCTATGTTGGGCTCATATATGCAGCTTATCTCAATGGCAAGTAGCAACTAGTAAGGTATGTTGTCGGAGACTTTAAGCTAAAACTGAGGTAATGAAGATCAAGTAGTTAGAGGGGATAAAAAAATGTTACGTACACTTTCTCGGAACTTGTTGTTCCGCTCACAAAGCTGTGAAGTACGTAGTAGACCGAGTGAGTCCAGATGAAACGAGCATTTTCACTTTGAAGAGTAAATAAGCCACATGCGTGCAAGCTTCTTCTAACCTACTACTGTTAAATGTGAAGCATTGCAAGAGCGCACACACTTTGAAACTTGTAGATTACCATTCGAGCTATTGCAAGAACTAAAGTGCCAGAACCTCTAGAAAATATTCAGCGTGCACAGGGACAGTAGAGGGTAATAAACATTTTAATTGTAGCAAACTGGTAGCATATGTACAACTTACAAGTGTAAAGGCTAGACTTGCAAGCGTAAAGGCTAGATAGGCAGGGTCTGAAGTGTTCAGGCGGCATATGGGTTGTGAGGCACGTCGCATAGCATGGATCCGGAGCATTTTAGCCACCTAAAGCCTGACACTGCACAACACAAGAGCACACTTTCAAATTTGGCCCCATCGATAAGTGGCCGCCGCTGCAACCACGGCCGGGATCGAACCAGCGACGTCGAAAACCGTATAACACGATCAAAACATGCGAGATCCTATGCTCTGCGTATCGCAGGCTGATTTCATGCGTCAATCATATATTCTGGTGGGACGATTTGCGTGTAATGCACTTCCAATCTGCCGCATGCATTCATATTCCTGCCCATCAAAGTAACCTGTTAAAACGCTATTGCTCGACGTCACACCGAACACAGCTTACCCGGCCATGCATGCGCAGTAGGCGGCCTGTACGGTTCCCTCCTGATGCAAAAGCAAGCTTCATATAGCTCGTCGGTGGTCCTCTGCGACGGCACCGCTTTAGCTTTTAAAAAGCAAGACTTTAAGCCAGCCTCGGCAATGAAAACTTGGCGCACATGCCCTTCCGCTGCAAAAACGTTAGCCTTCAACAAGCGATAGGACTTCAAGCTATCCGTGGTGTAGCTACGGCCGGGTGTCTGAACAAGGTACACGCATATGTCACTAAAACGAACATTTGGCCACAATTTGGGGTCATTTTTCTAGTCCTTCAAAACGAAGGGGTAGGGGTATTGGTCCCCATCAACTACTAACTTTTCAACATACCGCCAGCGAGCGATTTCAGGCAATAACATTGCGTACTCGGACAGCTCCATCGGTTTGGAACACACAGGAACGCATTGCAGGGCCTTGGTCGAGACCGCGGTGTAAGAAAATTGAGACACCAGCGCTCGCCGCTGCATTCAGTACGGCGGCGGCCGGGAAAAAACGACCGATTTCGCCCATCGCCGCTGCATCGGAGAGCGCTGCAGTCGCCGCACGTGCTTTCCGTGACGTCACGTTGTTTACTCGAGGGGGAGGTCTTTTCACGCATATAGATCAACACCGTGTTTACAAACAAAGGGGGCGCTCGCGGCGCCGCAACCGACTGGGGGTGAAAAATAGGCTTAGCGTCCATAGGAATACATGGAATCGAAATATTCCAAAGCAGTTTTCTCATTTCACGGGGCACCTGTGATGTCGTTATTCGGTACGAAGCAACTCTAAACATCCTAGAACAGATCGTCAAAATATGAAATCTCGTCACCGAGGCGAAGTATTTTTAAAACACCGCGAAACATCTTGGGGTGCTAGCTGGGAGGGCGACCCGTAGAAATACATGTAGACACAACTTACCGGAACATTTTTCTTATTTCGCAGAACATCAGAAGTGGTGGCTGGTCGTTAAACGTTGACCAGCGCTTTGAATAAGTGTGTGATAAAGTATGGTGCGTCATTACGGAGGCAGTCTACTTTTAAAACTCCTGAATAACCTGTATTACGATTCCAGACACCGCCAAAACGCAAGCTAGGTGTAGCGAATCGCGTAGTTTTGCTTACAGTCTGATATGCTGCTGCGTGGGGTAAATAAGCTTGATAATAGTGTCTCTTCAGTGACACGTGCTAGACAGAATTACATTTAAAAAGCAGTTGTCAACCACCATATGACAATATTTTCCGAACGAGATTCGCGCATTGCAGCAGACGTCAGCGTAGATGGCGATACCCACCGCGGCCGCCTCCAGCTCCGGAGCGTCTGCTAGCGACAGTGGTTGGTGCATGGTCGTCTGCAACTGTGCGCGGTCAGTTTATCGCGCTGTGAGCGGTCCCCCAAGTCGTGAGACTTGCATTAGTTGCAAGAGAAAGTAGTGTGTCATGCAACATGACGTCGGGCGTCGTACAAGATGTTCACTAAAAAATGAGAAGGGTTCAACGCTGCTGAACGGAGCACAATGTTGCGGTAAGTTGTGTCTACATGCATTTCTATGGGTCGCCCTCTCAACTCGCACCCCATACGTTTCGCGGTGTTTTAAAAATACTTTGCCTCGGTAATGAGATTTCATATTTTCACGATCTGTTTTAGGATGTTCATGGTTGCTCTGTGGTAAATAACGACATCGTATGCGCCCTGTGAAATGAGAAAACTGTTTTGAAATCTTTCACATCCATGTATTCCTATGGGTGTTAACCCTACTTTTCACCCCTAGTTGGATCACGCTAGCGACAGAAGCGCAACCGCATCGTGCTTACGTCACAGATCAGTGTTGTATAGACCAACACCGATTAGTGACGTAAATACGATGCGGTGGCGCTTCTATCGCCAGCGTGGTCCGACTGGGGGTGAAAAATAGGCTTAGCGCCCATAGGAATACATGGAAGCGAAATATTCCAAAGCAGTTTTCTAATTTCACGGGTCATCTGTGATGTCGTTATTCGGTACAGAGCAACCATGAACGCCCTGGAATAGATCGTGGAAGTGTGAAATCTCATTACCGAGGCGAAGTATTTTTAAAACACCGCGAAACGTATGGGGGTGCGAGTTGAGAGGGCGACCCATAGAAATGCATGTAGACACAACTTACCACAACATTGTGCTCTGTTCAGCAGCGTTGAACCCTTCTCATTTTTTAGTGAACATCTTGTACGACGCCCGACGTCATGTTGCATGACACACTACTTTCTCTTGCAACTAATGCAAGTCTCACGACTTGGGGGACCGCTCACAGCGCGATAAACTGACCGCGCACAGTTGCAGACGACCATGCACCAACCACTGTCGCTAGCAGATGCTCCGGAGCTGGAGGCGGCCGCGGTGGGTATCGCCAGCTATGCTGTCGTCTGCTGCAATGCGCGAATCTCGTTCGATTCATATTGTCGTATGGCGTTTGACAACTTTTTTTAAATGTAATTCTGTCTAACACGTATCACTGGAGCGACAGTATTATCAAGCTTATTTCCCTTATGCGTCAGCATATCAGACTGTAAGCAAAACTGTGCGATTCGCTACTCCCAGCTTGCATTTTGACGGTGTCTAGATTCACAACACAGGTTATTCGGGGAGTTTTAACAGTAGACTGCCTCTGTAATCACGCACCATACACTCCTCACTTCAAAGCGCTGGTCAACGTTTAACGACCGGCCACCACTTTTGATGCTCTGCGAAATTAGAAAAACGTTCCGGTAAGTTGTGTTTACATGTATTTCTACGGTTCGCCCTCCCAACTCGCACCCCAACATGTTTCGCGGTGTTTTAAAAATACTTCGCCTCGGTAATAAGATTTCATATTTTGACGATCTGTTCTAGGATGTTCATAGTTGCTTTGTACCGAATAACGACATCACAGGTGCCCCGTGAAATGAGAAAACTACTTAGAAATATTTCGGTTCCTTGTATTCCTATGGGTGCTAACCCTATTTTTCACCCCCAGTAAGCTGCGACGCCGCGAGCGCTCCCTTCGTAAACACGGTGTTGGTCTATACGAAGCTGACCCCGCCGGTAGTCCGATCCAGGCGTCCGTGATCGCCTTTCATTTGGCGCTTCCTGGAACACCGCACCACACAGCACACAAAATCAGACACCGTATAGCAGGCATCAGCGGCGTTTCAAATCGCTTTGCAGGAAAGCAAAGGCGATGTGACTGTCACAATTCTCCGCGGACACCTTAACCGAGGCGTAAGAAAAAGGAGGAAGAAGGAACGTGGGATTGAAAAAAGAGAGTAGCAAGTGCCGTAATGTAGGACTTCGAACCATCCTGCAATAGACGCTTTCGCCTCATCTCACTTTAGTAGTCCTAAGTGCCCCGTTGTTTCTCCCAGAAAATCCTAGAGGGTAGACGAACTGGGTTAGTATGCTGATTTAAAATCCTCTTTCTTTGTAAATATATGTTATGTTCGATTCCAATTTTCTTTATTTTTTTGCCGGACACAGAATTTTCGGTCATCATTTTTGGATGAGTAGTGTGTAAACCGATAAAAATAATGTGAAAAAATAAAACTCGTCAATGAAAAAAACCAACCCTATTGTACGAGCCTGCGTAGTCCAGCTGTACATTGCCTGCATCCTGGGGCCCCGAAAGTGCATTCTTATTCAGCCTCCCCGCCGCCATTGAGCAATCCAAGATGGCAGCTCCTTCCATCTTTATCGCATCATGTGGCCGCTGTTGTGACCATGCATGGTCCGCGCTTGCGCGCACTATTGTTCGCCTGTGGGCATGGTAATGATATGTGCTGTTGGTGCAAGGGCTCTAAGTAAGCCTGTTTCCATGAATCGTTTTGTGTGAGCCTGCTTTGCTTTGTGGAGACCCTGCAACTGCCAAATTGGCCCTGTCAAGGAACATCAAGAAAAATACAAAGAAATGTAGCCCTGTGGGAAATAGCAGGAAGTGCTTTTGTTCAACTGTTCACCCTTCCCGCCGAGAGGCGCTATTGTCAAGTGAGAAATGCCTATTGTCCAAAGGAGACGATCGGAATGACACGTCCGCTGACTTACAGGAGAAGAAAGGAGCATGACGAATACGGCTATTAGAGGATTTCCCAGGAATGCAGAAAAGAGCTGCAATTGCCGGAAAGGGACAATGCTGGACAGTATTCGTGGAGCACAATTACACTTGGGTTTCTGAGAAGGAAATCCACTTGCCGGAACCACCATATCGGATCTTTGCAGAAGAATAGAAATGTACTTCCTCGCCGTTCCCAAGCTTTACCCGCGAACAAGTGACCACGCCCGACGAAACAATACCGGACCAGTCAGTGCATCAGACCATCGGTGCAGTGATGTGTTCGATTGGATGCTGATATTTGAGGGGCGTGCCCTGGTACTGGTTGGTCAGCTTCTTCAGAGAGGGGCTGAACATAGGGGTTTTAGGGACGTTGCAGAGCACGAAATTTTGCTCTGAGCCTGGGTAAACGGCTCATCCAGACGCTTCTCGCTATGAACTCTTAACGCTTGCCATTTTGCTGATATACCACTTTTTTCATGTAAATAAGTTTTCTCAAAGTGCCATTAAACCTGCTTGTATATATTTTACCAACTTCGAAGATTCAATCCTTCATTAACCCGGAGTCTCTGCACGCTACCACGTGAAGGCCGGGCCGACTTAGTCCCAGCGTCACGACAACTGGTGACCAGCGTTGGGATCTGAATCTACAAGCCACAACATCTGGTGATTAGAGGTGGATCAGAATCTGCAAGCCACAACATCTGGTGATCAGAGGTGGCATCTCAAGCAACAAGCAGGAGGAACAATCGGCCAACAAGAGAGCAGCTCGGAACGTGGATCGCATGTGTGGGTGAGTGCTTGGCTTTTCTTCTGATGTGGACCAGGTTCTAGAACAGGGTTAGATTTTAGAACTGGTAAAGAGTGTTGAAATGCCTTTAGGTTTGGTAGTTTGCACAGTTGTTTTGGAAGTAGCCGACACTCGGAGCGATCATGGACCTACAAAAGCTGCAGAAACCGGAACTGTTGCTTTTGTGTGAGGAATTGGGAATTGATACAAGTGGTTTGGCACGAAAACCCTTGATTTTAAAGGCAATCACTGATTTGGGAACCGATGATGAGGAGCTCAGTGAAGCATGGAACCTCATCGGACAAAAAAAGAAAGAGCGGGAAAAAGAGGAAAAGAGGCGTGACCGTGAAAATGAGAGATAAGCAAAAAGGCTTGAGCAAGAAATTGAGCTCCGGAAATTAGAAGTAGAGTTGAGCAAGAGGTCGGGCAATTGTCCCCAACTAGCGGTACCTCTTCTCAACAAGGAGGCAGATTTCAAGATGTCAAAGTACATGCAGCCATATGTGATATCAGGGGATATCGGTCTGTATATGGCTAACTTTGAGCAAACCTGCGAAAAACTGTCCCTCCAGCGAGACACTTGGTCTCAGAGATTATTGATAGTTCTGCCCTGCGAGGCAGCGGAGGTTGTCGCGCGGCTAAGCAAGGAGGACGCGGACAACTACGAGAAGGTCAATGCTTGCCTTCTGAGAAAGTATAGGCTTAACGCCGAGGCGTTCAGACAACGTTTTTGGAACGCTACTAAGTCCAGGGACGAGAGTTACCCTGAATTCCTGTACAATTTAAGAGTCAATTTGGGCGAGTGGCTAAAGAGCACTGATTCCCACAGTGATAGGGACGCTGTAGTCGAGCGAATTCTTTTGGAGCAGTTTTATAACTGCCTCCCAGAAAAAGAAAGAAATTGGTTACAGGACCGAGGCGACATTAAGTCGGCAACTGAAGCTGCCGAACTCATTGAGGAGAACGCTTCGCGCCGACAATTCAGCAACCCAGCAGTGGATAGGCCCTGCAATCCCAAGTTGAGTGTGAATAACCGTCAGTAAAGGCAATTTGCTAGAGTTGCAAACGAAGAAAGGAAGGCTTCTTCAGGCAAACGAAGAAAGGAAGGCTTCTTCAGGCAAACTCCCTAGAAAGGACGGCAGTGAGAAAAGTGGGGAAGTGACCAACGCGCAGAACACAAAGAACAAGCTTGAGGCTAGGAAGCCGCTTACATCCTTTAAGTGTAATGAGCAGGGTCACATTGCCGTCAACTGCATGAAAGAAAAGATTGCTTTCTCGTATGTCAGTGACTGCAATGAAAACATGAAGCTTTTGGAACCTTACATGCATGACCTAGTAGTCAACGGGAAGCCTTGCAAGGTACTGCGCGATTCGGCCGCAACGATGGATGTTGTCCATCCGGCGTATGTGTCGTCTTCCGACTATACAGGACAGTGTGCATGGATCCGCCAGGTAGTGGAGGAACAGAGTGTGTGCTTGCCAATCGCGAACGTGGTCATCGAGGGCCCTTTCGGCGAGTTAACAACCGATTCTGCCGTTTCAAGAAAGCTTCCTAAGTGTTATCCGTATTTGTTTTCCAACAAATCGGACATGCTACTGCGAAAGAGGGGCATCCTTTTCGGAGACAGAGTTGTGCAAGCCTTAACACGTTCAAAGGCGCGAGAACTAGCTACACTGATCATTCCAGAAAATTCCACAGCGGAGGAAACGGCAGTTGAAACAGTGGTCGATGCGGAAGATAGCGGGTCAGAAAACTTTGAGAGCGAGGCATCTTAGATAAGTCAACTTGAAATCGAGCTTGATCAGACGCGGAATGAGGACGTTCTTGAGAGTAACCTCTTGCCGCCAGTGTCTAGTAATCTCACGAGACTTCTAAGTGGAACCCGAGAGGACTTAGCTATGGAGCAAGCCAATGATCCCAAGATACAGGAGATAAGGGAGCGCCACCGCGCCACTAAGACAGTAAAGAATATTTCTTTCGAGATGAGAAAGGGAGTGCTGTATCGCTTATTCAAGGATAAGCGCGGAGTAGAGCGGGACCAATTAGTCGTTCCCCAAAAGTACCGCGAAGACTTATTGCGACTTTCCCATGGCAGCTCGTGGTCATTTTACCTTGGAATAAGGAAAACAAAGCAGAGGCTGTTGCAAGAATACTATTGGCCTGGATGTTTTAAGGACACGGAAAGCTTTGTACGGTCATGCGACACGTGCCAGCAGGTTGGAAGGCGCAAGATAAGTGGAAAGCTCCGATGGTTTTAGTACCAACCATTACCGAGCCGTTTCACCGGTTAGTAATAGATGTAGTTGGGCCACTTCCTGTGACAGAGTCAGGGTACCGTTATATCCTCACTATGTTATGCCCAGCCACAAAGTTTCCAGAGGCTGTTCCGCTGCGCGAGGTGACGTCCGAGAGTATAGTGGATTCGCTGCTGTCAGTGTCTGCACGAGTTGGATTCCCTTCCGAGGTCCAAAGTGATCAGGGTAGCGTTTTCACAAGTGTCCTCACCACCTCATTTCTTGAGCGATGCGGCATTGAGGTAGTGCATAGCTCGATCCACCATCCGCAGAGCAACAGCGTAGAAAGATGGCATTCTGTTCTCAAACCAGTCCTGAGGGGACTGTGCTATGAAAACAAGCGCGAATGGGATACCTGCCTGCCTGCAGCACTATTCGCTTTGCGGTCAGTGCCGCACGAATCCACTGGATTTAGCCCAGCCGAGTTGGTGTACGGAAGGTCACTTCGCTCACCTTTGCGAATGGTGCGCGAAGCCTGGGAGGGGAGCGGAGAGGACCCAACAGTAGTAGAATTCATTCTGAACCTCTTGAATCGCTTACATAACAATAAGGAACTCGTTGATGCCAGCATGAAGTCAGCCCAGGCTCGTTCCAAAGTGTACTATGATAAGTCCGCCCGTCAAAGGACGTTTCGTATCGGGTACCAGGTGATGTTGCTGACAGGTTCAAGGCAGAATAAGCTCGAAGTACAGTGGGAAGGACCTGCTGAAGTCGTTGCAAAGCTTTCTAACACTAACTACGCAGTGAAAATTCCCGGTAGGCGTAAAGAAGTGCGCATTTATCTTTGCAATCTTATGAAGCCTTGTGTGCTGATTAGCCGTCCGGTATTGCGAGCTCCAGACTACGACCGAGAATTCACGGTCCAGTGTGATGCAAGTGATCGAGGGCTAGGTGCTGTTATCTGCCAGAGGGATGACGACTGTAAGCGCACCCCGTGCTCTACCTGAGCAGAAAACTGAGTTCTAGAGAGAGGGCTTATTGCGCGTCAGAGAAAGAGTGCGCTTGCATTGTATGGGCCATTCAAAAATTGCAGTGCTATCTTGGAGGGGCCAAATTCACCGTAGAGACGGACCGTTGTCCCCTGGCTTGGCTGCAAACAGCGACATCGAAGAACAGTCGCCTTCTGAGGTGGAGCTTGATTTTACAGCAGTACAATTTTGAAATAAGATACAAAAAGGGGAAGTTAAATGGGAATGCGGACGCGCTTAGCCGCTGTTTCTAAGCAGTCCGAGGTACTCCTCACCATGTATCCAAATTTATGCTCAGGTTCTTTTTTTTTCGTGCGTTTGTATATATGTGACTATGTAAAGCAGCCCGTTTGGTTTTCTAGGCATACGTGGGTCCTGAGCATCTTAAGTGTGGGCTTTTCTCGGACAACGATGACAGTTTTCTTTTGACCTGGTCTCTTCAGACGGGAGCCGAGTGCTTGCTTAGACATGTGGTTGAGTTTCAGACAGCTCCAGCAATTTGGCCTACGACAATCAAGACAACGCAACAAGCAACAGCGAGCTTCAAGCGTTCATGTGCAGGCCATTACGTCGTCTCTTCATGCAGCAACTGCGACTGCTGCCCTCCGTGACTCTTCTGGCGGCGGAGGAGGCTGTTGTGACCGTGCATGGTCCGCGCTTGCGCGCACTATTGTTCGCCCATGGGCATGGTAATGATATGTGCTGTTGGTGCAAGGGCTCTAAGTAAGCCTGTTTCCATGAATCTTTTTGTGTGAGCCTGCTTTGCTTTGCGGAGACCCTGCAATGCCAAATTGGCCCTGTCAAGGAACATCAAGAAAAATACAAAAAATGTAGCCCCGTGGGAAATAGCAGGAAGTGCTTTTGTTCAATTGTTTACCCTTTCCGTCGAGAGGCGCTATTGTCAAGTGAGAAATGCCTATTGTCCAAAGGAGACGATCGGAATGACACGTCCGCTGACTTACAGGAGAAGAAAGGAGCATGAAGAATACGGCCATTAGAGGATTTCCCGGGAATGCAGAAAAGAGCTGCAATTGCCGGAAAGGGACAATGCTGGGAGCTGTATTCGTGGCGCGCATTTACACTTGGGTTTCTGAGAAGGAAATCCACTTGCCGGAACCACCATATCGGATCTTTGCAGAAGAATAGAAATGTACCTCTTCGCCGTTCCCAAGCTTTACCCGCCAACAAGTGACCACGCCCGACGAAACAATACCGGACCAGTCAGTGCATCAGACCATCGGTGCAGTGATGTGTTCGATTGGATGCCGATATCTGAGGGGCGTGCCCTGGAACTGGTTGGTCAGCATCTTCAGAGAGGGGCTGGACATAGGGGGTTTTAGGGACGTTGCAGAGCACGAAATTTTGCTCTGAGCCTGGGTAAACGGCTCATCCAGACGCTTCTCGTCATGAACGCTTAACGCTTGCCATTTTGCTGATATACCCTTTTTTCATGTAAATAAGTTTTCTCAAAGTGTCATTAAACCTGCTTGTATATATTTTACCAAGTTTGAAGATTCAATCCATCATTAACTCGGAGTCTCTGCACGCTACCACGGGAAGGCCGGGCCGACTTAGTCCCAGCGTCACGACACCGCGCTAAGCAGCACAGGTCGTCAAAGAATAAGTTCACATGCTAGCGGTCAACACACCAGCTGCCTGCGTCTGCTTGTGATTTTTCACATAAATAGCCGATCACTACGCCGATGATGACGCCGACAACTCCAATGCCGTATGTTCTGATTAACTGAGCAGTTAACGTTACCTCATTAAAGTAAAACAAGAAACAAACCCTACAAAATCGTCGTTTTCTGTATAGGTCGATTGTTAGTGAACAAACTTGAAAACCAATAATGTCCAAGAAAATAGTAAGCGTGTAGAATATATTGTGAAGCAATCAGCTTCAGAAGCCAAGAAGGTAGTATTGAGAAAAAGATACTCACAGTTGAATAACAGTTTAGTTCTCCACAGGGACACTGGTGGAGCCACTGGTGACGTTTGAACGAGGTATTGCTTGCCAACATGCCTTTCTCCCTGTGTGCTGCTGCCGGCTGCTCGCTCTGCAACATATAATATTTTCAGCACCGTGTGCTAAGTTGCTCCGTGATAGCAACCGCGCCGGATGAGCTTTACCGCATGTATCCGTACCAGATCAGCCCACAAACGATGCAGCACTTCCGTTGTGGGAAGAGTAGATATGGCATGAAAACTTGCTTTGGTTTCTGTGAGGCATTTTGAAAAGTTGTGTGTCATTATTAGCAGAAACTACATGGCCCTCAGGAAAACATCGGCCCGCATATTCCTGGGAAAGAAGGGCAGCGAACAATGCCCTAGCCGACTACCTCCGTCTCAGGCCTCTCGCCCCGTCCAAAAGGTCATTGTTGTGAAAAAAGAACCCACAGCTTGGTGTACCAAATCCTGGTTTGAATGCCAGTCGTGGTACCTTGGGGAAACGAAGAATTTTATAGAAAGGGTGAAGCAGTACACAGCTGCCACCAGGCAAATGAACATTAAGCGAAGCGTGGTTGTGCAGCTCTGCAATGCATACGAGGCATTGGCGGGGCCATTGTGCTGGAGACCATGTCAAATGCGCGGCGAATGCTTGTTGAGTCATACGACATTTAGCAGTCGTTGAAAGCATTTCCTTTTTATCCTACTTTCGCAATACATGTTTAGTGAATTGACAGCTGACGTATGTTGAAAGCCAAGCTGCAGCTCCTCCGCACCCATACCTTCATGAGAAAACCGTGCTCAGAAATATGTTTTCTTACAAGAGCTTCGTCGTTTTCCTTTCCAACCTAATGTGCATCCCCAAACAAGACAGGACTATGTAAAATGACGAGGCAGCAACGAGTGCAAAATCGCAAGGCCATGTATGAACAACCTCATTGATTGATTGCTTGGAAGCACCGAAGGAAACCTCGCTCTTGGCGCTCCTTACATGAATGCACATATACCCCGCTGAGCGGTACACTCCTTATCTCCTAATAATGCTCTCTAAAGGGTTCCACGAACATATCAGGCACATGCCGTGCTGAAAAAGATCTCGCAGTCTTCACAACGTAGCTTCGACACAGCAGTGGGCTCTTCTTAATTGTCTGCTTGTTCGCAAAAAGCATCAGCGCGTGCTACTGATGAGTGGTCCATGTTTAGCACAGAAGCCGTTGCGCAAAGTTTTTGCGCAAAAAAACGAAGAAAGAAAAGACACGCGAGTAAAACCACGCGCCGATGCTATCTGAACGTCCCAACATGAAATTGCAGTCCATGAACGGATCGCAGATGACTGTTCCGACTGTTTTGTATAAGCAAACAGAAGGAACCGATTCATGGTTCTGCCATGCCTTTTTGTCAAAGCCCTATAGAAATCGCATTAGTAACAGACTCCATGTAGTCACAGTTACGAAAATGCTTCGAGTAGAATGTTTCCTTTGGTCGGCTTAAATTTATCTCTCTTCTCAGCAACGCCGCATTGCGCCGCAAGCTTTTAATACAATGTAAGATTATATCGTCGCGTCCACAGCTGTTCGTGCATCCGAACACATACAGAGCTGTGTTGTATCAGGTGCACCACACTAAGTTGACGTGTTTTGTACGTTCGCCGCGCACGCAAAACGAGGAACAGCGCACGCCGAAAACCCCGTTCGTTGGCTCTGAATGCCTCCGGCTCCTAACGGTCACCTAACCATGGACGGAGAAGCGAGGTTTCTCCCTCCGCTTTCCTCTTCTGTAGCAGTCGTGCGGGGCGCGGGAAATTTGAACTGCGTGCTTTCAGTCGAGGATTGCGCAGGTCCTTTATACATAATCGAAAAAAAATTACTTCACAGACGTGACAATCAAATAATCAACTTCAAAAGCCTATAGTATTGGTACATTTGAAAACCGCTGCAGTGTCCCTTTAAAGATAGCTGCTCCGAGGCGTATATTCGATCCTCTTCGTCTTCTACTTCTTCTCGGCTCGTTGAAACGTGCCTCACGCCCACACGAGGAGAATTGCGAATGCTCTGTGGCATACACATCCCACAACTTGTTCTGTCTTCTCTCTAGTTCTCTCGCTGCAAAGTGAACAGTGATTTCAGCAAATGTATTTCTCTGGATGCAACTTAAAAGGAAACACACTTTCATACAAGGCCATTTTGGTGGAGTAAAGGGCACATTGTCATCATTACGGCACCCCAACATTTCATGTCGCCTCCTGTCTGTGTTGACCGCTGGATTTATGGCTATTTACATCCAAAGGCATTCCATATTGCAACATAATAGAGAACACAGCCTCATGGAAAATGGCAGTAGTCTAACTGCCGCCGCTTCGACGACTCTCTGAAAACTGCTGACAGATATGCTGAGCGAACGAAATAGCGGTACCGAGAGGGCAATGAACTTTCGACGTAAGTGGCGATTCGACTATTATCAACCATGAACTATTGAAATCTGTCAAAGAAGTATTATCTTAGAGACTGCTGAGGATGCGCATGTTATTGCTGGCAGTAAATTGGCTAAAACGTCAATCTTTCACTTTATTTGTGTTGAATTTTCGAATATAATCGACCTGGAGCACCAGCTTTGAAGATTATATAATATGAACTCCGACAATAATACAGCTAGCCGCATAGACATCTGACTTCAAAACATCATTTTATTTAAAGCACAATCTCGGCTAGTGAAATTTTTGTGGAATTATTTATTGGACGCTTTCCGCTGTGAAACATCGAGATGCCACAGTCAGCGGGCTACAAGAGTAGACGTTTGCCTTGCAGAAAAGTGAATTTTCGCGACTAGAAATTCGTCCTTCTTTAAAAGAATTGAATATAGGAGAAAAAAAAAGAAAAAGCATTTCGGCAAGAATACAGGACGACATTTAAGTATACAAAGAATAGGGCACATTCCAAAATTGCAAGCATTGTATGGATATTGCAAAAGTTTTTAAGCAGCCTTTGTAAGGTGTGATCGGATTTCTCATACAAAGATTGCTCACTAATTGAAAAAAAAAGCTTGTTCAAGCAACAAAAGCAAACAGACCGGTATCCCATTCTGATTTTTTTAGAACGTTAAGTGATAATAATGGAGGCGACTTGAAATGAAATTTGATAATTATTAACTGGGGAGATCAAGCCATGCCCCTTTCTCATCTAATTTGTCTCTTTCACTAGGCTTTAGAAGTGTTATGCAAGTCAGGTAGATATTCTTAGCATCAGATGGGCGCTCCTTGAAGTGTTATATGGTTATCACGGCTGTCTAATTAGTTACGTGCAGTGTTCTCGTACAGATGTTTAAAAAAAGGTTAGGTTAAACAAAAGTCCGAGTGGCACAGGTGATCTTCCAATCTACGGTCCTTTTCGTGAATGTTTGACTGCTGTCAGTTCTAGGCTTCGATCAGAGTGAAGCAAAGAACAGAGACCTAAAAACCCTCCAGCAGTGGTACGTGGCTCATTAAGGTGGAGTTAAAAGCCAGCTGGTCAGACACAAAGTACGTCAGAAGAAAGTAGCGCTGAGACGATGCAAGAGAAGGCGAGGCCAGAACGGGCACTGCTGTTCAAAGTGTATGAACTGATATTTAAATGCTTCCGACCAATTAGGAGATAAGATGCAGGTGTCTACGATACGGTCTCTTTTCAAAATACGTGCCGTGCCTTGGTAAAGGGCAGAATAATCTACCCAAATGCCATGTTCATGTAATTTATTGTAGACAAGAATTGCAATTTTTGGGTGAACTATTCTGCTCGTCATCAGTAAAGGGTGCTTTAAGAAAAATGCGCATTTATGATTCAATGAATCTATATTTTTTATGCAACGCAGTTCATTTTTGCAATAACTTAAACCTCTGCATGTTTCTCTTAGGGGCAGCATCCTTTCCGGTCCTCGAGCTAAAGGGTAGGATTCGTGCTACAAGTATATTGTAAGGGCAAATTTTCGTGGTCTTCTAGATATTAATCAGTCCAACTGGTCACCACGGAAGGATCTATGAAGGGGAAAAAGGAAGATGATCGCGAAAAAGCGAGTGCCACGCACTGCATTCGGAACGTGGCTCGCGTAGGAGCTGCGGCAGCGGTGGCGTATCTAGCCGCTGGCTGACCAAATAAGAAGACCAGTTTCCGAAGCTACCGGGACACTTACTCCAAGCTAACAGCCTGATTTCTGCCTAGGAGAGGACATATATGCCCAGGCGCACGGACGGCTCCTTTGAGTTCAGCATCGTGGCCCTAGCTGACGATGCGGCCAACGCTTCCAACACCGGTTCCAGAACCATCTCCGCCATGTCCGATCTCGGGGGATTCTGGGGAGCTCGCAGCATTGTGTCTCAGCTCAGGAGACCTCCATCCATACGCCGTGCATGGCGCGAAGCTCTCGAGCTCAACAATTTGGCCCACTCGCTGCAGCCGGCTGCTGTGGAACGAGCCCGGGGTGATGCTCTAGTGTCAGCGCCAGCGCTTACACTCGCGGCTGGAGACCAGCGCCTGACCTACCAGCAGAGCCGGTAGAGTTCCGTACACACGAAACCAAGCTTTTCAACAGCGAGAACTCTGGAGAGCTTGCCCCCGCCACAGATGTTGTCTTTTCAAATGCAGAGCAGTCCGCCCCTAGGACCAAGACAGATGGCCCGTTCAACGGCGACGCGAACCTGTTGGCCCCACAGCGTGGCGAGAAGCACGATGCCCTTGAGCAAAGTTTCTACTGCACCGAAGATGTGGCCGGCAACAAAGACACGGTCTGCCGGTCAGAAACGACGCTGGTTCGGATGCAAGATGCACTGTCGTGCCTCGTGTTTGTTGGAGCAAGCAGCGTCGAAGGCAAGGATGACCCCTCTAAATGTGTCAACAGGTCGACCATTGTTTCCGAAACCATGGTTGATCTACGCCAATGCCTCTTCATCTGCGCACGACTGCACTGGTGAGTGGACAAGGATGTTTCCTCCGCTTGTCTCAAGACCACACTTGCTGATAAGGGCATGGACATAACTTGCGCCAGCACATGTTCCCAATTCCGCCATGCTCTAACTGCTTCACCGGAGGCAATTTATTCAGACTAGCTACTGTTGTTCCGCAACCCTGTTTGATTTTCCACAGGAGGGGCAGCCGTGAGACAGGTAGAATATTTTCCCGGCAATACAGGTTCTGATGACTGCAGTGCATATCGCTGGTGCTGTAACATTTGATTTCCGATGGGTGGGGCGAAGAAAAGGTTTGGGTGTGGCGCATAACTCCGTTTTAATGGTATAACGCCACAGCATTAACGGGCCTTGTATGCGTCGCCAAATGCTGATTCTCTTTAGTGTTCACGAACTTTGCACTGGCCTAATAAATGAACTATTTCTTTGTTATCTCTCTTATCTAATGGTTATTATCCGGGTTTATAGCCGTCACCTACGGTATTATGTCAAATACCGCATAACATAGACACAAAGTACCACTTAACAAAGCCTTTCAAACGTTCCTGACTGACCTAGGAGTACAATATGTCAGACTCTGAAGGCAAGGTTCGTGAAGGGTTCGATTCCAATCAACCTTCTATCTGTATTGACAGCCTATTGGCAGCTCCTACCAATAGGCGACGTCAAGTGGTCGCTTGGAGTAATTAAGCTTATCAGTCGGGGGCTTATCGGTCCCCGTCTATATCAGCTGGCATATAGTTACACCCATGATGTTTCACACAGCGCAGAAGATGCCGCCAGTAATGAAAATGAGTGAATTATTTATTTTTGAAAAAGGGTTTTTTAATGCTGTCATGATAAGAATTATATATATGATCTTATTCATTGCCCTATTTTCTACAACATCAGCTATGCGTGCTTTTAGAAGATACTGATATAAGCTCCCAAGACCTGCGTATACTTTTCCTGCAACCGATATTCCATTCATGAATAACAAACATTCCTCGCATTACCAGGGCACAGATAGGCCAGTGTGAGCCACAAGTAGTAGATTCTAGGGGGTCAGGTTACGTGTCTAGTACATTTTTCTTTAGAAACAAGTGATACTTATCATTGTGTCGCATTTAAGCCTATAAATTCACAGTGCATGTTTTCGTAATGTTCATCCATGAACTGACGAGAACGATCGCCCGTCACGAATATATATATATATATATATATATACATATATATATATATATATATATATATATATATATATATATATATATATATTTATTGAGAGAAAAGTTTTGCGTTCGCTTTCTTGCCGCGCGGACCTTTCCACGATGTCGATAAAGCAGCGCATTGTACTCGCGGGCTTTCAGCCATACAAGCATGGAATCATCGTTGCAAACGTCCGCTTCATCCCGATAAAGATAAGGTTTACAGCGCGTGGCACGTTTGTCCGCTGCGCCAACTAAAACCAAAGATGTTGGCTAACTGATCGTGAATAAACACAGAGTTACTGTGGGATGTTCAACCTTATATATGAACTAACCAAGCAACCCAGAAATCGGGCACTGAGAATCAGGTAGGCGGGGAGCCGCGAGGATGCTTCCGGGCAAGACGGATTTCGCCACTCTATACAACTTAGGTGTTAAATTTCTACATATGCTATGCACTTATACAGCTTGTATACAATAATATGATATTATTAATTCACCTTTAGAAGTCCGAAATGCTCGCTGGCATTCGTTAGATATGTCCTGTATGTCGGCTGTCCAAAAACGCGTCTGTTGCCTACTAGACGCCTCATAGTCAAGGCGGTTGAAAACGCGCACAGCTACGCTCTAATCCGCAAAAATGTGCCAGAATTATCAAATGAGGTTTACCTGGACCGATTAACAATTTTAAACTTTAGTGATTGCTTCAAAAGACGTCCACGTTTTTGGCGCAAAGCATGAATTGAGAGTTCCATTCTGACTTCTTTCTTGGCTTATCTCACAGGTGTAGCGATAAATCCTTTGTCGATTATACGATCCGCGGAGAACATTAGACACAGTCGGGGTGTTGGTCTGAACAGTTTCAATAAAAGATTCTTCGCTCGTCGTGTATATAGTTCGTCACATAATATTCTCCTGAGCATCTAAACTTAATTACCTAAACAGGCGACGTTCAAAGCTGCCAGATGTCAGCAACGTGCATTAAAATACTCCTGATTCACAATAAGCTGATGCAGATTTTCGCATACCGACTTTGCAGCCTACTCCTCATCCGGTGTTATCAATGGTTGACAGCCCTTATGATATTACTACAGATTTCACTATGGCAGAATCACTGGCCTCCATAAACCACCTCAAGACAAACATTGCCCCCGGACACGATGACAAACTTAATTCCTTGTTTCGCAATATAAAAGTGTCGGCTTTACAGTCTCTGCTTGATACATTAATTGAAGTGTGGCATTCTGGAGTAATTCTGAGAGAGTGGAAACATTCTATTGTTTTGCCAATACCAAAATCAGGTCCATTGCCAGTTTCTCTAACGTCCCTCCGTCCTATTTCCCTTACACCTGCTATATGTAAGCTTTACGAGCACATTCTAGCAGCTCGCTTGTCATGATGGTTGGAATCAAATACTTGTTATCCAGAATCTCAAATCGGGTTCCGTCCTCTAAATTGGAGAGAAGAGGGCCTTGCAGTTTTCGCTGCTGATGTACTTAATCATTCTCCCGAGAGTCATTTGGTTCGTACTGTGATCGCTACAGACATCGCAAAGGCATATGACAATGTCCTTCACTTGTCACTTCTTGGGACCATTCAGAATCACAGTCTCCCGAATGGCTTTCTTCTCTCAATTCACTTCTTTTTAACAAACAGAACCTTTAGTATTCGTGTCAATGGGAAGCCTTTTGGTTATTTTACCAGGGGGTGCCTCATGCTCCAGCTCCGCCTCTACATTATTTACCTTGGTTTTTATTCCTCTTGTCCGAGCCCTAGAAAGCATGCCTTCTGTACGCGTTCTTGTGTACGTCGACGACGTGACTTTGTGGTCCTCTCATCCAGATGCGTCCGTACAACAGTCGGCGCTCCAGCACGCGCTGGATGTTTCGACATCACAACTCCCCACTTTGTGTCTATCCATATCATGTAATAAATCATATTTTAATCGCCTCGGAAACAGATCTGGCGCACAGAAAGCAGCATCTCTCACTTTTACGGTGGATAATTCTCAAATTCTTCAAGTAGAAAGTGTTCGTGTGCCAGGTCTTCTTCTTCATACATCTGGAACTGGAACAGCTTGGCTAAACGCTACCTGTAAATAGTCTCAAGCTGCACTTAGTCTGATTCGTCGCATACCTATGCGCTCAGGTGGAGCGCTTTCCGATACTGCTCGTCGGCTCGTGCGCTCCATCCTTCAGCCGCGGATAGTGTACCAGGCACAATTTCAGCGCCTCACCCATCGTCAATGGGACTGCCTTGAAGCTATCAGTCGCGAGGCTATGCGCGCCATAACCTATCTCCCTCGTCTTACACCCATACCCGTTCTGCGAGAGTATGCTCAACTTAATACATTAGCTGAACTCATCGACCAGCGTGAGACAAGCAGAGCAAGGAAAATTTCGCTTCACCTCCATCGCTTACACAGTCTTCCTCCTTGGTCGTACTATCAACTCACAGACAATCGCTCCACTGCTTCGCCGCTGATATCAGCCGCGCATTTGCCTCCAATTTGCATAATATCCACCGATGAATCACTCACAGCTCGGCAGGGAGTTACCGCTGTGAACAGTCCCTCCCGTCCTCATCTTCTCTCTCACGCAACGTACGTATGGCGTGGATACATGCAACACCCTTGCATTGGAGCTTCAGGCGATACACAACTCAATTAGTTCCCTCCCACTCGAACCCACATTTGATACTGTTCTCATTTACACTGACTTCCTAGCCGCCCTTAAGTGTCTTAAGGCTGTTCGGCGCACATTCAAAATTACACAATCCGTTCACCAGCTCTGTAAAAAATATCCCTGTTCTGTTCGTGTTCACAGGATTCGCGGCCATGCTCACGATCTACATAGTATCCATATGGATAAAATGACCCACCTTGACGCATAAGACATCCCGCCACCCTCCCCTCTTCCTCCAGATCCGCTCATGTCTCATGTTTACGAGGAAGAATCTTTGCGCTAGCGAACACGCGGTCTAATTCCTAAGTGTTCGTATCCTCTCCCCCGTAATCTCTCTCGGGAGGAGGAGATTTCTGTGCGCCGGATTCGGGCAGGAGCTGCTCTGACCCCTTCTGTGCGTCATCGGTGGCGTGACCAACGCTTACAAGTGACCGAAGAGAGCCCGCATTGTGGTGCTTCACCGAAACTGTGCGATGAGAAGCATCTGTTATGAACCTGCCCAGCTACGGCATCCGTGAGACAATGCTACCTACGGAAAGTAGGCCTGCGGAGGGACCGTGAATCTGATTGCAGGAAGTGGACGCTGAGCTATCAGTTAATCGGCAACATGTGTGATTATTTAAGGGAGACCTGTTTGTACTCTTTCTTCTAGTTTCCTCCTACTCCCTGCTCCCTTTTAAATATGCCTGATGCAAAACTCCTCGATTAAAAAAAAAGAAAAAAAAGGTCGATCTCATACAAATGGTACAATATCATTTCTCATACGCTGAATGATGTTTGTATGAGGCATGAGAAATATACGTGTCTTCTACGCAGGCGCTCTGGGGCCAAATTACGGGACTCACGCTAAAGTTTTAGACCGTGACGTCTAAATGACGGCACCAAGGCGCCTCTGCGATATGTCAACTTATGACGAAACGCGAAATCAACCAATAATCGGCAGGGTGCCGCCCCGTACCGCTTATTTTTATGACAAGAGGTTTATTCGCACGTCAGTTACCTGTTTGCTAAATTTGTGTTATATATATTGTGTGTGAATAAATTAACTAATGCTTTATTTTTGCAAGAAGCAGCATTTCTTTTTCAACATCATGAAAAAAAATATCAAGCAGCAGCTACAGTTTTGCAATTGAATGGTCTCGTGGAAAACTTCTGTCGCCTTGAAGGTGCGCTGGTAGAGGTAAACAAGCCGTACAAATGGCGCCCTTCAGTAAAACAGCTGATTCCACGGCTAGTTCTGTTTGTTGTGCATTGTCTGAAGTCGAGATAGTGTGTGGTGGTTCTAAATGCGTGATGAAATCTCATCCAAAGCAATGTATTCGGGGCTCTGTTTGTTTTTCCTTGAGAAACAGAAACCAAAGAAACATCAACCACGGGCACGTTCCGTCGGACGAAGTAAAATTTTATGGCTGCCCGAAATTCTCACGCACAAATTCTTCAGTTAGAACGAGCACAGGAAAAATAAATGAGGTGGAGCATACCCACTATCAACCTCGCTCGTTTTCACTTGTTTTCTACTGTACGTCGCCTTCGCCAACGCAGTTTGATTTGGGTGCACTGCGAAGCGCACCCACCCTTCAGAGCGCCAATCTTGCAGAAAAGGTCAGCCATTACGCGCACTCACTTGTTCCCGTGGGTTTTGAGAGGGCCACTATCTGCGAAGACTTGATTTCCTCCGGAGGCAAGAAAAAAAAGAAATAATAAAAATCTATCGGAGCGCGCACGATAAGTCGAACTAGGCATAGGAACAACTCGCCGGAGAAGTAGAACGCATTCTCACACACTGCCCTTCGCCGTTTCTTGAGCCGGCGTTGCCGCTTAAAACACCGCAGCCAGCGCTCCACCACCGATGCCGTCCCCATTTTCGCTCCAAAACGTTTGAAACCGCCTCATCGGGCACTACAAAAATAGTTTAAAACCACGGACATAATTAGACACGCGACGTATACTGTTTTTCTCGAATCCGCGACACAATCGCAGCATCTCGTGACACAACTTTTCAACGTGCGACGGCGACCAATAGGAGCGGACGTTTTAGAGCACTCTCAATTCTAGAGAGGCCCTAATTCGACCCCGGACTTCGCACTTTAGCAATACTGTTTTTGAAGGCCGACGCTAAATCGTTTCCACATGGTGATTTGCGTTTGCTTTCGTGCATTTTGGCGTTGCCTTTATCACTTTATTATCTTCATTTGTTATCTAAATTACCTAGTAAGCAGTCTTAAGCACGCTTTTCTCAGCTACGATATTATGTGAAATACCGCTCGACATAAAAATATCCCTCTTAACAAAGCATTATGAAGGTGCACATAGCGACCCTGCAAATAAGTTTGGTGTATCGCTTGTCGCGCCGTAAGACGTAGCCTAGCGAGAAGAGCAAACACTTTATAAGCGCTCCCGTAGGGCGTTTGTACGCCACCTGCACGCGCTTACAGGGATCAGATTGCACGCAAAGCCGAACCCCTGTATGGCGTGCCTCAGATATCTGGGTTACGTCGAGAATCTTGGCACGGACGTTATCTGCCACACGCGTATCTATAATGCTGAGGAATATGGTTGGTCATTTATCGCGAACCAAGCTGCTAACAGCTGCAGTTTTTAGGCGCGCTGTGGAACAATTGCAGCGCCGCCTAGGCAGTGCAGTTTCCCGATAGGAGTGCCCTGTTTTAAAGAAGCTATACAACCGACTAAAGAGTACGACAAATCATTTCGTTCTGTCGTGAACGTCATTATTTTCAGTAGTTCTGTAGTACTCAATAGCAGTATTGGAGTTTTGTTTCGGTTGACGTTTCTGAAATCTGTCGATAGTAATATTTGTTGTAACTACAAAGAATTCCGACGTTATTACAGAAGCTCCCGTGGCGACAACAGGTTGTATGCCAAAAACCGAACAGAAATTATGTCGTAATAACGAAAACTTTCTGCAGCATTTCCCGACAGGGCGGCATGTCAAACTCAGAATGCAAGGGTCTTAGATGGTTCGATTACCCTCCCGCTTTTATCTGAGTTGGCAAAACTGTGTTCTAAACTCAAGCGAAATCGCCAGTGTCAACCAGTGTCAAGTAGTTGCGTGACATCATTAAAAGCTAAGGCTTATCAGTCCCCGTCTATATCAGATGTCGTAGCCATGCCATCGGTTATTCTCTCGCAACGCCGGCGATGATTCTGACAACCCGAGCGACTTTTTTTGTTTGTTTTTTTTTTCTTTTTTTTAGGAAACGATATTTGTAACACTACCTTTTCATGAGCAGATACATGATCTTGTTGACGGATATCCTTGATACTACAAAACTGAAGTGCCCTCGTGCCCACTCCTCCTGACAAGGTGCTGCACGAGGTTGTTATTCATGACTGGGTGTGTCTGCTTCGCAGATGCCAAGTCCGAGGGGTTCGCGAGTGCCGTGCTCGGGTCTCCACAACCAGCTACACTGCATCAAACAAGTCCCCACGTTATTCAGCGCGGAAGGCAACGGCCCTAGATGAAAGTGCCGGTCATCGGAAACTGAGGGTGAAGCTGACAGAGGGCTTAGCGGCTACATGCGGACATACTTGTACTAAGGCACTACCTGCAGAGTGCAACTGTTGGCCTCTGTCAGGCGGCTCATGCAGCTTTGCGAATCTCTCCGCTGGTCTGTGCGTTGCTTTTAGTCTGCTCCAGCCACGAACGCCATGGCCACGTGCTGCTCATCAAACTCATATCTCGGCTTCCCCACTTTACATACTGTGTTATTGTTTGTTAGTGGACTGTGTGAATTTCGAATTATTCGATTCGATACAGCTCTAATACATTGCCCCAAAACGTCTTGAGAGATCGTTTTGCTATTTTGTTTACTTAGGGCACCTGTATTGGGAAGAGCTTTGGCCTTTGTAAGATCCATGGAAAACGTTAGACAGACGCCGGTAGCCCGTCTGAACAATTTCAGTTTACGAATCGTCCCCAGTAAGGCATATCTTCTGAGTCACAGCCGAATAGCTGAAATCTGCCCGCGGTCAGCAGCATCTAAAAATAAACCAGACGTGTAGCACACCAAGAACGCCTGTTTGTTCATCGGGGATTTTGTTGCGCACTACTACCTCAGCGATCAAGTTCATTCACATTCACTCCTTTAGTTCCCATCAATCCTGTCATGTGCGATGAAGGTATGAAAATATGTTTTCTAGTATTATGCCTGACTGCGAAAGAATCTCGCGTGTTCAAAAAACAAACAAAATTTATTTCAACAGTACATTAGAAATCATGCTTGCCTGCAAGCCGCCGGAGACGTCGAAAGTATGCTAGAAGATCACATATACCAAAATATCACCTTCCTTTCATTAAAAAATTTAAGCGCAAAGAGCTGCTGCAATAACGCACACTTGAGTGTTTTGATACCTCGATGTTGGTGGAATTTGTGGGCACACTGTTTGTTTCATTTGGATCTTGCAGATAAAACATGCTTTCAGCGACAGTTTAGCATTTCTACCGTCTATGAGCCAGTTGTAAACACGTCAGTAATGTTTGAACAACTCGGTCCGATTATCGACAATCTCAATGAATTAATTATTACCTACTTCTGTAAGTCCAGAGTAAAGCTAGAAAGCGAGGCAGCTTTGGATAAAACATTGTTTAATACCTGACTACAATCACCTTTAGAGTTGAAAATAATTTTTGTTTTTAGTGTGATTCACCGAAACCTTTCGTACGTTAAATGGGGTAGTTTTTATGTTTCCAACAGCCTTGTCAGTGCAATACTTAATTTTTGATTTCACTCCGGATCTACGTAAGGTAGAGCAATTGAGTTTGCGTATGTGGTTTGCCCTCCTTCGGTAGCCTTCCTAGCCCATGTAGAGTAACCCGCTTTGTTTGGAGGTCATGTTAGAGGTCATGGAATCAAGGCAGCGTTTAGCTTAATGCGTGTGTCATAGGTGCCACGTTGAAAGCGCATAATACCGCAGGGAAGAAGAAAATTACACTTCCTATTAACTAATGGCGTTGAAGAACGCCAAGAAGAACACGTGAATGTCTAATGCAAGTAACGTCTGGCACGTGCTTTTTGACGACTTCGGGCGGAAGCGGTGGCTGACAAAAATTTTACCGACTCCCGGCCGAGTATGCTTATATGCCATAGAGTACGGAGAAGGGCACTTGTGATATACAGGAAGACGGCGAAGAAGTGCAGCGGTGGCTCCACTTATCCCCGCCTTACCTCATCGTTTGAGTTAATCGGTTTGAGTTAATTAGAGGAAGACGGCGAGGGAGTAATAATAATAATATTATTAATATTATTATTATTATTATTTACACTCCCCTCTCTAGTCTGCACTAATTTTGACGGCTTTAACGGCGTGCATTCAGATTCGTATTGAAACTTTACTCAGAATGTAATATGGAACCGATTAACTCAAACCATAGGCTAAGGCGGGGATAAGTGGAGCCACCGCTCCACTTCTTCGCAGTCTTCCTCTATATCACACGTGCCCTTTTCTCCGTATTCTATGGAATATAAGCGTACTCGGCCTGGAGTCGGTAAAAATTATGTCAGCCACCGCTTCCGCCCGAAGTCGTCAAAAAGCACGTGTCAGACGTTACCTGCATTAGACATTACGGTGTCCTAATAGCTGCCAATGTAGGTACAGTCTGTGAAAATTGTAGAGCCCAGAGGGTCTGCTTCTGAGCCACATCGTGAAACTTGTAATGCATTTACAGGGCTGCATATCTCTTGAGGGGAACTAGATCTTTTGTCCTGCCTTCTCCCGTGGGAAGGATCTCTACTGTTGAATCAGCGCCACTGCAGAGCTCAGAAGCAAACCTCCCGGGCTGTGCCAATTTTTACAAAGGCTGTGCATCCTTCCAGTTCTTGAAAAGTACCGTACGAGCGTCGGCTGCCCTCCGCTGTTGCGTCGGAAGACGTAGGATGTGACGAAGCGTGCGAGAGCAATGACACGTCCACAGTTCCTTCTGCTGAATTCAGCGTCGGCTACTCTACTGTTGTCATTAGTGCGAAGTAAACCCTGAATCGATTGTTACGCATCGGGACTCCAAAAAGCTGCCTCAGCTTGTTTCGTTGCGAAAGCAACATTACGCCAAGTTTCGGCCCGTCGCGTAGTCCGTGGCCGCAGTCACGAATAACCTGGAACAGCCGCGAAGAAGACGAAGAGGAAGAACACTAAGAAGAAGAAGACGAAGCAAAAGAACACTCGGCCACCCGCAGCTAATGCTTTCGCTTCGCATTCGGTTCAGCAAAGTTGAACCATTCTACTTTTTTATCTCTTGTATACATTGCGGCTAATATCCGTGAAGAATATTTGCAGTAAACAATTCACCATGCCCAATAACTACTCACAAGCACTTGTCTCTCAACAGTTATTGGTCTACAGCATGACCATATCAGTGCACTAAATAATTTAATAAGAAACATCCGCGAGACAGTACCCGCAGATGGTACAGGGGACAAGCGCCTTAAGCGCAACTTTGCAATTTTGCTGCTATCAAAGCTGCAAGCCATAGCTAAAATAAGCTCTCTCACAACTCGGTAGAACGCTTACATCCCCCCCCCCCCCCCAAACTCGTTCCCTCTCCAGATTTCGGCTTCGCTTCAGCTCAGCGCCGCTGTATCGGCCATTCGATGGTCGCACGGCACAGTTAAAAAATTTGCCGCAAGTACTGTTTTGAGCTTTATGAAAGAGAACGCGGAAATGCGTGGCAGATAGCCGCATCGAACTGGAAGCAAAGCTGGACGTAGACGTTGAAAAAAAATGAGTGTGGTTCAGCTCCGGGTAAACCTCGTTGGGTAGCGAGAGCAACAGCTGCATGGCTACGCTTAGGATAGCGTGTAGGCTACGGGCTTAGCAGCGGCCGGGCTGTCCTTCTCTAAATTGGTCGGTTCTGGCCGCGTGCTCCTAGATTTATATATACACGAGTCCATACAACCAACGGAAAAAGTTATGAGCAGCTGTCGCCTGTTGTGGTTATGACGTCACTTATGCGACACCGGTTGAGCGCGCGGCCGAGCACTGCCGCGATCGCAGCTCCTACACACCAGCTGCTACCTGTGACGTCACGCGGCTCCTCGCGCATGCGCAGCTTGGCCCCTCCTGTACCACGCGAAATAGCTCGACGTATACAGTAGTGTTGCTTTTGCAACAATTATGTGAAGGGAGCGTTGCTGTTTCATGTTCTCGCTGCATCCCGTGCACAACAAGAGGATTTTGCATGGGCAGCTAAATGTCCCTGTGGCATCAGGCTGCCGGCAACTGGTCCCCGTTCTCTTCGCGCAAAATCGCAACAGCGGTTGATAACAAAATAAATAACCACGTTAATCTTGGCGCTTGCGCATAAAAACCGAAATGTACAGTGTTTCTCGAAAGTTTATAGCCCAGGGGATCTGCTACTAAGCCGTGTACTAGTGCTGCTTCAGCATTTGTGGGGGTCTTCGCGTTGAAAAGTGTAGGCCGAAAATAGTTTTATCTTCGTTGGATTAGAACACTGGGGAAGCACTACTCCGAAGCAGACGCCCAGAGATCTAAACGTTTGGCTGTACAACAAAAGAAAGCGATACGACATGCATCCTTGCATGCGGGAAGCTTGTGACATCACGCATGGCCCATGTATTGTTTGCACATGGTTTGTCTTTGTAGCACGTCGTGCACCACCTCCCTTGATCACTTTTGCAATCCTTGATTGTAGCGACGCGTAGAGGGCCTCATCGAGCGGGTAGTTCTGTCATCGGCGCTCCCATTCTGAATGCACTGGGTCCCATAGGTCTTTGGCTTTGTGCGATTTCAGCAATAACTTCGAAAATCACGCTTTCATTAGCCCCACACGTGATCAACAACAATAAGGTAGGGACGGTCTTGTGGCCACACTGCAAGCATGACCTCTCACTTGACAAAAATTTTCACAATCTTTTTGCAGTATATGGACTGCAGAAAGATCCTGCTGAAAGAAGTAGGAACCGTTTGGCAACGTTTCATTCAAGACGCATGGAATCTGAACGTGGGCTAGTATTGTGCTGTACGCGGTGCTATTGAATTTTCTGCGCATTTTCACCACAGGGCCTAGCCCGTCACAGGACAGAGATCTACGCTAACTGACATGGGCCTACTGGCCATGAACTGCTTGATAATTTCTTGTCAAACAGCCCGCCACGCTCCGTGGTGTTTATACAATTTGCTTGATAATGTAGATTGACCTGATAAAAAAAGCAACTACTCTATCCCAATCCTGCACAGTCCCTTTACTCGAATCTTTGGCAAATTTAAGGCGAGAAGCCCTACTTGATTCCGTTTTGATGGCTTCTGTGCCTTAACACGGCTTCATAATCCACCCTCCCTTATCAATCGCCGAACCGTAGGTTCACTGTCGCTAGATTAACAGCTTGATGAACATCCCTTACATGGGTGGCTCCTCGTGGTCTTTGGGCGTGTGGTGCACCCTTGATTCAGCGCTCCGTGTGGTATATACGCTGATACAATCCGGTTGACCCCCTTTAGTTGCCGTCCTGCGCTAACTTTGTCTGTAATCGCTTAGACAGAGCTCTACAATTCTGATACGTTCGTATCAGACACCCTGAGCATCCTGCTTCGATAGTCAAGGAGAAGAGGTTCCGTTCCGAGACGACGCCTGTGGTGCAGCAGCGGATCCGATATTTCCACAGCAGTAAGCGGTGAAGTTGTAGTAAATAAGAAACAAAAACAGCCAAACCCTTTTTCGTATTGGTTTCTTTTCGTCCTCACTTTTGTTTATCTTTTTTATTGGAAGGCCTCAATAAAAACGCGCTCCCCTTCTTCGCTCTCAGCCGTTGCCTCAGTTTTCCGCGAAACAAGCGGTGGTAGCAGTTCCTAGCAGCTGACACCACACTGATATTTAGTTGCCGATGCAGAACCCTCTCGTTGTGCACCAGGTGCAACCAGTGCACGGAAGAGGACCTCTTTCTACTTCACTTTCAACGCCGCCGTAGCGCCGCGTCTTCATTTCGGAAAGAAGCTGTCTTCCAGGCGCTCTCGTGTTTCCTTTCATAAAGCTAACGACTGTAGCTGTTTGTGTCGGGCTTTAGTACGATCTATACCAGTGTATACAAGCAGGAAACAGAGAAGACTTGCCGTTGGACTCTGAGCAAGTAAGGCCACCCAGCCTGCGAATATGTCAGTCGTTGTCAACTTGCCTCACACTACTTGGCTACATTTTCGTCTGCCGCAGATAGAAGGGTCGCCTACGCAGCTGCTGTACCCGACATGGCAGCCCCGAGTTTAACTGGGGGCTTTTAAGCTTCAGGAGCATCGGTCAAAATTCTCCCAGGTGTTGGCTATAAAACCTGGCGCGTGCATTCCTCGATCAGGCCATGCCCAGCGTTCTTTCCGGCTGCAATAAAGCCATACTCTCGACATCAATAATGTTTTTCTTACAAATTTACCAGTCACCCTTGTATCATTTCAAAATGCTTCTTACCACATTTATCGAAGACAGGCGAATTGTCAACTGATGCTGGTTTCTTATCTCAGACTTTGATCGCACAAAAGCGCTATAACCTGTATTGTAACTGGGAAGCATACAAAAAAAAAGGTGTAAGCATGGCTTTAACCAGCAGTAATAGAGCGAAAGCTGAGACTGTTGCAGCGATAGCCTCTGAACACTGAACACGGCCTTTTAAATATGTGGTTTTTCTCAATATTTTTTTTTTCAGTTAGGATTCGAGGAAAGGAATGCGCCTCAAACGTTTGGGTGGACACCATGGAATGGGGGACACCTATTCAAATTAAGTTCATGTTTTGATATTTTTTTTGTAAATTGTAAATTATATTATAAGGGAGGAATCTCGCAGTATTTGTCAGACATCAGGAAAGGGAGGAAGGTGGGAGTGAAATCGGAAGGAGTGAAAGAGACCACGTAGAACAGGGCTCCGGCGCAATTTCGGCAACCTGGGGGTCCTTATAACGTGCGCTGATATCGCACAACACAGGCCTGACTCTCCACTGAAGCTCGCTTTTGGGGAAAATATATCCAAGTATACATTGAATGGACAACCACAATTAGATCAGTCACTTGAAGGTCTAATTTAGTGTCTCGCGAAAACCGGCTGTACCTAGCGTAATTGTGAATTGGTTGATAAGAAAGGAGAGGCGCAATATTGGTCAAGGTCGCTTAAAGGCCAAATTATCAGACACGCGAAGCACGGCTCTACCTGCTTTAGTGCAAGCCGTCAACACGTCAATGCAGTGGCTTCCAAGTCTTTGAGCACACAGGCAGGGAATAACAAAGCGGTGCAATGAACCGGAGCATCTGCGATTCTCAAACAGAATCATGCCACAGCTATCGTGTATGTATGGGCATCCAATCAACGGGGATGAATGCGAGCGTTGCCAAACATTGCTGCCGGCGCTTGAAGAATTCATTCTTATACGGATGCAATCGGTTAGACGACAGTTTTATGAACAAGAAAATTGAAGTGTTTCGTTCGCTGTCGCCATTGGCACGAGCATACTGACTTTATTGCGAAAACGTTAAACATATATGTAATACAGTCCGGCACGATTTGAAGGCTATCGCAAAAGCGTTTACCAGCTAGTGTTCCAGAAGCCAATCGGCCTATATTTATACAGGTAAAATCACGA
The DNA here is from genome assembly GCF_055883805.1 of Amblyomma maculatum. Taxonomy (NCBI): domain Eukaryota; kingdom Metazoa; phylum Arthropoda; class Arachnida; order Ixodida; family Ixodidae; genus Amblyomma; species Amblyomma maculatum. The sequence goes on along the minus strand of NW_028146738.1, from coordinate 38,658,702 downwards.
TTTCGCCCTGTTTCCTCCCTCGTTCCCCGTTCCGTCCTTTACTTCCAGCACGACCACCAGCGTTTCGCGTCAGTTTGAACACGTGTAAAATTGATATGTCTATTTAGATATATTTAAAGGTTTATACGCCATTTTCCTAGCTTTTTCTTTAATACCCAAAGCAACAGATGGTTAAAATCATTCGCTGATGCTCATTTGTATTCGCAGCCTCGTGGCATAATGCGTTTTCTAACTTACTGCTCTCGAGTTTTAGACTGCTGAAGAGATCCTTTTCTGAGCAAATTAAATTTATAGTTCATTCTTGAATAGTCAGAATCAGCGCCCTCCATATTAACGCGTGATTGCTGCTTTTAAAAAAATCAGAACGATTATTTAATTTTAATCTGGTTGCCAATGGTAGGACATAATTACCTCACTAGGCCTGCTTTCATTTCACCTCTAATGTTACGCTCACCCTGAAACAAAGAAATTAACAATCATAAAAAAATTAGAAGGGATACAAGTATCATAGTTACTGCTGTAAATTTTCGTGGGTTCTGCATGTTTTACTTTATGGTGTGAACTGTAAACTGCCCTAAAACAATGGTTAACGATGTTACGAACACCGCACGACCCGTGGGAGTTATATCACTGACTTTCGTATTAAAAAAAGAGCTGTGATACAGCATATTCAACACCGAAAACCATTGCAATCAAAAGGATGCACCTCCTCTTACCTCTAGTCTTAGATGCGCAGATGTGCGCGACCAAGAAGCCATCTGTCGCTGAGTGTCCAAGCGCGTTCCACCCACGTCACTTCTGCAAAGCCAGTGAAATTGCTAACCCACTTCTGCCGCTCTGCTTCAGAGGTAGCGGGGTGGCAATGAGACGCTTTTAGGTGAGTGAATGACACGCTATCGGTGGCGAACACCATTTTTCAAAAATAGTTCGCAAAGTATAGTGTTCACGCAGAAAGTTTAAATTTTAGTCCAGTACTGACAAAGACACCTTATACAGATCTGTAGTATTAGAACATTCCTTTGAAACTGTTTAGAGTGACATCGGGGGCAAATAAAAGTTGGCATGTGCCTAGAAATTACTGCTCATTATTTACAAACAAGTGCATTTGACTCAAGCAGATCAGAATTAATCTCTTCTCCTCCCCACCCTCCCCTTTCCAGACCGCAAAAAGAAAATATACTAATCGCTACCCTCGGCTGCTTTCACAAACTGGAAGCGATCAAGCCGATTTAGTTTAGGATGCGGATCGGTGATACTAAACTACACATTGCATTCACTACCAAACTGCGATCATGTCATCCTATTTGATACATGTTTCACACGTCTGCACCGAGGGGTGCGAAATTTTTAAGCCCAACTTTCTCAGGATCGGATTCCTTTATGTGTGTTAACGTCCCGAAGCGACTCCGTTTATGAGAGATGCCGTAGTGGAGGACTTGGTAAATTGCTACTACATGGGGTTATTTAACCTTCACTGATATCAAACAGCACACATTGTAGCCTGCCTTTTCAACTCCACCAAAAACCTGCCGCCGCAACAAGGACTGTATTCCGCATAATTGACAGCAGTCGAGCGCCCTACCCACTGCATATGAGCGGCGTGGTTTTCTCAGCACAGAACGTAGCTTGTGTTGTCAATCGTGCATCCACGTAGCTGTAATACACTTCGCCAGCTCATGAATGCGGAAAGGTGTTTGTCTACCAGTTTCTAAACATCAGGTGGTTCTCTATTTTTTTCATTTTGCTAATTCCATAACAGTAGTTCGCTGAACGGTCGTATATTTGAAAAGCAAAGATCGGATGGAGTTGCCCTTATTATCAGTTGTATTGCAGCTTATACTGGCAAATTATTTTATAGTAGCAGCTATCTCCGGGTATAAATCAACGATAAAGCGCAGCACATCCTGTGTATGCACACAAAGTCTTGTTAGCAATGAATTAGTAGCAGGGGAAACAAAATGGCCTAGTAATTCGTTGCCGGGAAATGTTTCTTGTTTTCGTCTCTATAGTGCAGCAAATATCATCTTCCAGATTTGATCTGTAACAGGCAATAACAGTGAACCATTGAGCTTACAAAAAGCATTCTGTGTTTCAGTCAATTTAATTCACTTGTGACCACATCGCTGAAAATGCAAGGCGCTTGAATATTTCGTCTTAAATATTGCATCATGCAAACGACAACCTCAAGTTCGCCCTCACATCGTACATAGCACTTAAGGTTTCACTTAAGGCGAAGCCCACGGGTGGAAGACGAAGTTGAAGAAGAACGTGAAAAGATGTGTGCCTCAGATATATGTGCGTGTTCAGATATATGTGGGCAACGTGTTTAGAACTGGATGTCTGTAAATGATGTGCGTTGCTGTAATTGTACAGGCATAACCTAAAACAACTTCTAGTTCAATAATTGATTTAACGCTAGCAGCGAATGGATTAAGGGTCTCATCATGGTCTAGGGTGGATGGTGGTACCTTTAGCGCCACTGCCAAGGTTTATTTAATCGCTCCCCTTAGAGCAATTACTTGTGAACAAACATTTGTCAACCATGAACTCTTCAGCTCTTCAAAAAGCTTGCTAATTTCTTTTTCTCCCGCATCCATCATCTCAGCAATCTGAACGTGCTTAAAAAACACTCTCTTCTCGGTTAGATGCCACTGAGCGTTCAGTGGTCGCTGTGAAATCGTTGGTCTCTAACAAAATGTCGTGCCGATGGTGGAACGAAGAATGTGAAAAAGCATAGCGTCGTCGAAAAGCTGCGTGGAAGAGCCTTTCTCATAATCAGTGTCCCGAGAATTTGATAAATTGTAAATGTTATGCCGCACCATTTAAAAAGAAACCATTCGTAAAGCTAAGGACGAATATAATGCAAATATGAATATTTATCTCTCCAATCAAAATAATCGGAAGGCATTGCATAGATTCATTGAACGCAACCAGAGTTCATCTGCATCACATGTAACCGAGTCAGAAGTGTTACCACCAAATGAAGCAAAATATATATTTGAACAGATTGCAAAAGGCCTTGCTTTTCGCTTTCAAGCGCAAACGATGTGTCCGTTACTTTGAACTACGCCATGTGCGGATTTGTTGCAGTTGAGCCATCGGAGTTGCATTGTATAGTGGCTGCTCTGAAACCTGCAGCTCCTGGGCGCGACGGTATTACAGTCGATATGCTGAGAGCTTTAGGACAAGACAACAACTCGATCGTAACAGTTGAATGTTGTAAATTTTTCCCTGAAGACTGCTTGGTTGCCAGATGACTGGAAAGTTGCTAAAATTATGCTAATCTTCTAAGATACAAAAAAAAAGTTTTGGCATGCAAAAATTTCGGCCGATTTCTCTAACTTCACACTTTGTAAAACTTGTTGAACGCATATTTCACCATCGCGTCAAAAACCACATTATGACCCTGAATGCCTTTACTGATGCAAAGATTGGGTTTCGTCAAGTGTGCTTCCTTTGGACAGCTCATATAAACTTCGAGAGTAGAATTAGGATTGCAATGAAGAGGAAAGAAGTGTCGGGATTGATAACTTAGGACATCGCGAAAGCATATGACAGTGTAGAAGACTCTAGGCTGTTGAATAAGATAAACGAAATTTGGCCACCTTTTTACATTTTTTCATGGCTAAAAGAATTCTTAGGAATGGGAACTTTTTCTGCCCTAGAAGTTTTTTAACTTCAGAACCTCATTACCAAACTAGAGGTGTGGCTGATGAATCGGTGCCATCTCCATTGATTGGTAATATATTAATGAGGAATATTCCTGCTCATCCAAATATAAAAGTGTATGCGTATGCGGATGATTTTTTTTTCTCTTCTGAAAAAGATGTTCATTCTTTATACCAGTTATTGCAAGCCTACTTGAATGCCCTTGAAGTTTGGCTGGGTAAAGTAAAAAGAATTCTTAACGCGAAGAAATCCCCAGTACTCGTTTTCCCACTGGCACAGCTTCTTTATATCACTCTTGCATATTGCGGTTCGCCGATCCCATAGATTGAATCCTTAAAATACTTTGGTATATTATACCACTCCCAACAGCACGGTTATTATCACCCTGCTCAAATTGGATTTCGTCCATACATAGGTACAGAGGACGGGTTGGCTGTCTTGGCATTAGCAGTTCTATCATCTACCCGTAGCCGCAATGTACGTACCATATTAGCAATGGATGTTGAAAAGGCATATGACATCAGTCATGCTGCAATCCTGAATGCCATTGACATGCTTCATCTCCCTCCTAGAGTACGCACTTTTGTCGCATCATTTTTGGACGGAAGAAAATTTGCAATACGCCTCAGCGGTGACACTGTTGGTTCATTCGTTTCACTACGTGGCGTGCCCCAGGCATCAGTATTGTCTCCGACGTTGTTCAATATTACTTTCATCCCATTGGCATGGCGCTTACATGATATCCCTGAAATCAAGTTTTTGCAGTACGCAGATGATATCACGGTATGGAGCACTCACCATGATCTTCTCACTCAAGAGACCGCCCTTCAGTCAGCATTAGACGTAACCTCTGATTACGCATCCTCCATTGGCCTTCAACTTTCTGTGTGTAAAACTTCATACACGTCAGTCGCCAACCGCTGGGGACGCCGTAAACTTGCCTCAAATCCAATTCGTCTCTCTCTATCAGGCACCCCAATACAAGAAAGTTCGAGCCTGAAAATTCTGGGCTTAACAATTCAACAATCAGGATCAGCGACTGCTTGGCTCTCTCAGGCAAAAAAGCCAGCACTTCAAACTATAAGTTTAATAAGAAGAATTGCACCTAAAACGGGTGGCGCTGGCTCGTCTGTTGCACGCCAGTTAGTGAGGGCGGTTCTGCAGCCCCGTATTGTTTATCAGGCCCAGTTCCAGCATCTTACAAGGGCACAATGGGATCGCCTTGAAGCCACAAATCGAGAAGCTATGAGGACCATAACATGCCTTCCACGAATCACACCGGTCGTAGCGTTACAGGAGAATGCGCAGCTAAACACCATCGATGAACTGGTGCAGCAGGCCGTGATGCTCGCAGACTCAAGGCCCCTTTGTCACATTCCACGCAAGCACTGAGGGCGTATTCAACGTCACACATTATTCTTCAGCCACCTGCACCAGTTCTCCCTCCCTGGAAATTTATACAGTTAGGAGACAACAAGCCAACTGACATCCGCAGACCGACGTCTGCCAACTCTGCATCGTTGCTACGCCAGAGATTTGAAGAGCAAGATACTAACCTGCCTCAAGATTCCATAGTAGTGTACGTAGATGGAAGCCTGCAAGGCTGTGAAGCCAAAACGGCAATCTACTGTCCACGGACACCTAGCCTGAATCAGACAACTACGTTTCATGTTTCGGAACCATTTAAATCTTTCTGCGCTGAGCTTGTGGCAGTTCAGGAGGCACTCTGCTCCGTGACTTCTATAACCATTCTCCCTACAGCCCACGCTGTCATACGCACTGACGCACTTCAAGCAGTAAGTCTGCTCCGACGTGTCAGCCGCTGCCCTAAAATTTGCCAGGACATCCACCAGCTTACGGCGCGCTTCCCACAATCAATACGCATTGAGTGGGTCCCACGGGATCTGCTGCCTTCCCAAAGTCAAGCTGATTTTGCAACCCGCCTCGTGAACCAAGACGCATCAATCCCACGGCTTCTCAAGTCGACGACGCTACCCTCCTTTTGTCAAGAAAGGAGCACCTCCGGCGCCGCACACGTGCACTTATCCCTCCGTGTGCGATATCCCTTCCCCGCGGTCTCACCCGTGCAAAGGAGGTTGCGCTTAGGAGGATCCGGGTCGGTGTTGCCCTTACACCAGCTGTAACTAAGACGTGGTCATACTTTCAACACTTATATCTTCGCCCAGGATGCCCGATCTGCCTCATACGTCACTTGGACGCAGGGACCTCATCATCGCTCACTTCTGGACTTCATAAAATCAGCCAACCTTTTTCCATTCATTTAATCATTTATTCATCCTTCATCTCATACCCTACTGATGCCCTGAGGCAATAAATATCGACGAAAAAAAGACTGGTGGCCTCATATCAAAAGCAATTGCCTGCAAGGCAAGCCCTTGGTCGCCTGATGAGAATTAGCCATACGAAATTCGGTATGCGCATAGACTCTTTTGTTACTCTATAAACTTATCTAAGACCAATTCTTGAGTTTGGTTGTGTTCGTTTCTCTGGATATTATGAATACAAACTACGATCTTTGTTGCTTCTGGAAAAGCGCGCTTCAGGACTATGTTTGAGGTTTTACCAAAATCAGTTTCAAATGCAGTCCTCTATTTAGAGGTCCGTGTACGAGGCCTGAACTCTAGGTTTGAGCTCCTCACTGTGCGAACCTTTTTACGAGCACTTGAACCTCTGTCTGTAGTGGCTTCTCCCATTTTTATTACACACGAAGCTGAGCATTTTTATACATTTTAACCCTTTTTTCAATGATTTGTATTCCTATCGAATCAAAATTGTCCAAAATATTTTAGCAACACTAATTCCTTATTGATAAGTTATCTATCATACAGTGTAAATCGACATCATGACTTCTCTTTTGAAACCTGCAATGTATTCTGGCCAGTTCCCCACTGAGGGTATGTGCCACATGCACCGCAGAAGAAGAGAAAGAAGCCTGTCTCGCGCCAGTGCTCGCGCTGCACTTTTTGATGCTCTTCAAGAACAATCTATTTATTCAGTCCTGAAAGATGCACAGCGCAGGTCACCCAGGCCTGCCAATTCCTGCTGGCGATTGCCGGGACGTGTGTACTGGAAAAGCCTTGGAGAAAGCACTCTCGGTTACTTTGAGCCTGGCGAATGGCGGCTCTGATGGTCCGTGGAGAACATGGTGCGGCGGCAGTCCTTCCATACGGGGTATCCTCCTCAAGGTTCCCACTGCTGCCGGGATTCACTGGGCACAAGTGAGGTGTTCCGCCTGTTGACGCAGGCAATACGGTTCCTCGGGGGTTAAGTGCCGAGAATTTCCTCACAGATGGGCGCGTATAGAGCGCACGTGTGAGAGCACAAGTCCATGTGCCAATTATCTCGGTGCAATTCGCACAATGGCTTTGAGTGCCGGTTGTAGCTCTTTTTTAAACATGAGTCCACGCATGCTCTAAACTATCTGTCTACGTAGGTGTAGACGTCGCTTCAGCGCAGTCGCGTCGCGGTAATTGTTGAAACTATTGCCCCCAGCTAATCGTACACCTGTTTGTCGGTTTATTTTTGAGTGCGCGTTTCAAGTAACCCAGTGGTGCGAAAAATACTTTGCGTGCTGAATTAGTTTTTCGGCGAATAGTTACCTCAGCTGGACGCTCTTGCTCAGTCTTGCTCATCAATTTAGTTCGCTTGCGTGTAATTGAATTTCAGGTTCGTTTTATCGAGTATCTACAATAAAGTCACAAAACTGTACCTCTTAAACGCTCCTTGCAAACGAGCAGCAAGCGACTAGCCTTTCTCCCCATCGCAGCAACTCTACGCAGAAACGGTACAACATCTACGCTTAAGGGAATTTACCAATAATTTTAATTGGAGCACCATGGTTTCCACTTTAAAGGGGTCGCTCTAATTACTGTGGTCCAAGTCGTCATATACAAGCCGTTCTTTCTGAGGAGCAACAGTTACTGCATTAGAAGTAGACGTGCTGGCGCTCCCTTTAATATGCATGGATGGTTGCGTCCAGATCTGCAGCCTCCGGGCTGTCAAGCATGCCGCCAGTCGAAGAAGGCTGCCCCTACCAATTTACGTGGCTCGCCCACGGCCCTCACAACGCTTCCATGCAGTTTGAGCTCGTTTTCGCCGACTACCGCCTAATCATCGCCGAAGACGTCAAAGGTACGCAATGTAACACTCAGGCTGCAGTGAAAATCTGCAGTGGTGGCCCTATGACAAATTAATGATATGGTGTTGTGCACGCGAGACAATTTTCGGCGTCCGAGTGGGGATTGGATAGAGATTAAAAAAATGTTTACTTCGTTGATCTCGCTCCTCCTCCAGGAAACCATTGCTTCCTCTGTAAAGGCGGGGAATGCGATGGTCAGACCAGTATATTGCAGTGTGCTGGCTACTCACGTCAAGTGTCTAAATTTATGGCGCCCGCTGAACAATTTAATATTTCGTGTTGCGAATTAGCGATCTGCATGTTAGCGGCATGCATAACGCATGATTAAGTTGGGCATGATGATCAGTAGCCAGCGATTTCTACTCCACGTGTAAGCGTCACTGCGACGAAGCTGTTTGATGAAAAAGAGTGTCACAAAATGAGACATCCAGCCAGCGTTGTTTATTCTGTGAGATTGAGTTCGAGGCCTTCAATTTGGTCTTTTATAGAAGCATGAATAGCTGAGGGAGGTGAATAACCTGTTCCGAATGTAATTTTTGGTAGCTGCAGCAATTCCTGGAATATTACTGGCATAGCCGGCAGATAACCACCTTTTTCTTTCTTCTTTTTGCCAATAAATATCTTAAAGTCACAGTTGCTCATCATGCTTGGGGTAATCTCGAGGATGCTGCCATATTTATCAAGCAAACGATTGCCCGGATGATGCAGCAAAATGCACTTTTTCTTACTTTGGAGTGCAAATTATTACGTTTAATAATATTACAAACAAGAAACAAAATTTATCTAACATGCACTATATTCACGCGCTACTGGAGGAGTTCGTCATTCGGGTCTTGGTAGCTTCATGCGGAGTACCGCAAATGTCATTTGGCTGCAGGGAGCACAGGCGGGAATTCCCATTCATCGCGTACTAAGTGAGCATGCAAGGTCAAAGAGAACGTGACAAGGCAAGGAGCAAGATGCTTTATTTCATGCATTGCATGTTGCACTGCACTCATTTACATCGTCAGACCCGAGCAAAGGGTCAAAACGTCCGCGTTCATGGCTATGTTTTTTTTTTTCTGTCTTCGTGTCCCCGACAGTATAACGAAAAATTTGCTCTCTCATGCGCCAGGTATTTCACATCTCGGTTCCACGATATATCTGCTACGGGTATCTGTGTCATCAGAGCTTGTAGCAGTGTTTCACGAGATATATTTTGGTGAAACTTGTCAAGGTAGTATCGGTATTTAAAGTCAAACTCGAATGATCTCATATGGTATAGCGCGAGGACTTTAATCGAGAAATGAGGTACGTGACTGGCAGGAAAAAGACAATTGGCTGTTTTATCCAAAAGAGATTGCTCATTTATGCCTACTGCGTTACGGACAACTCAAAGGGCCAAAGACCGCCGTTTTTTTAATGCAAGATTTAACCTCAACTGACTTGCGAGGGCTTCCCTCGGCTAAATTGGCGGCTTAGATAAACACGGAGAGTACTTCTTATTTAGAGCCTGCACGCACATCAACCACAACGCTGAATTGTGAGTGAAGGCAACGCCTATCCTTCAGCGCCTCTGTCGAATTTACTCTGTTAAGGTTTGTCTTACGGTTTTCTCATCGACCGCTCGCGTCATATTGCAGCACGCTCGATGTACAGACGCCGCCTGCAGCGAAAGCTTTCAAGGGGGACCTTTGGCCACAAGCTCGACGTTCATTGCGTCATCCTCCCACCATCTAGGGCCTCGCCCAAATCCACCAGCAGCACCCGCTGCTTCGGGAGAGCACACGACAAGGGTGAGCAAGCTCTTCGACGTGGTATCGGCCAATGGCTAAACAGCAAGGGCTTCCTAAGAAACGCAAATTCTCCTTTGGCGAGCTAAGCGACGGTCCAGTGGGTAACTTTGTACTGGAAATTATACGTTGAAATCCTGTTAGTTATTTCATTGTCGCGTCTTACAGGAGGGCATAGTAATTAAGGCTCAGGTAGATTGGCACACAAGTGCCAGTCGCAGGTAGTTCAGAAGAAGAGAAAAAATTCAGAGGACGCTTTAGCTTCGTCTTAAGAGTGCACGCGTAACGTCTTCCATGCCGCATTTCTATTCCTTGAATTTTCACCGGTAAACGGCTGGCATATATTTTACCGAAGTATTTAACGTTTTTATTAGCCTCACGTTTGGGAAAGGAAGGTGCAGTATCTTCTTCTTGTTTCGGTGGACATCTACACTTAAATGGACGGCACACACTTGGAAGTGCATTCTTTGTCGAACGCGCATGTCATCAGTTTTAATCCTTGTAGCAAGTGGAAATCGAGGAGCAGAGTGAAACCGAATGTGAAGAGAAATGCTATCATACGACCCTGAACGCCGCAAAAGAACAGCTCCCTCAAAATATTTTATATCAGGCCGCGTGTGCATTTTCCCGACACGTTTAACTACTAAGCATTATTTGGCTCACGCGTGCCGTGTACGGATTCTATGTACAGAATGTGTCCGCAGTGGGTTTGTAGCTTATGTCTACTACTGAGCGCGAGTGCCACAACCCTAGGCAGAACGGCGCTAGCGTTGATCTAGAGGAGCAGGAGAGATCCCGTAACTCCTCTTACTGCTGCTGCAATAGGCGCTCGAATGAATTTCTGCATTGTAACAGCTAGGAATCTCGTATTTTAGCTTTTGCTCATTAGCCGGGGCCAACATTGCACATCTTGATCTTACGTCGTCGCAGGGGTCGCTATAGTTTATCTAAGCAACGGCTGCTGTGGTCCGTTCCTGTTTTGTACGTAAAAGCCGAAAGCATACCTCGACGAAAACTGGCGCGAGCTCTTATTTCTATGTGAAAAATAAGCTACGGGAAGCTTGGTTAATGGAACTGGAATTATGTTATAAAACGAACGGTATTTCACTTTTACGCGGTGGGCATTTTAGAAAACAAGATTTCATCTCAGTAGTTACCACTGAACACTTGTGTGAGTAGTCGCCGCAAAACCAGTAAATACGCAGTAAATCCTATAGAAGCAAGTAATGTGATTTCTGCGAGCATACTATGCCCAGCGAAGGAGTTTTTAAAATTTGCATTGCTGGAAGGCAAATATACGAGGCAAAAAAAATTTATATTGCGAAATTCATTGCCGATAAATAAAATTGAAAAACTGGACTGAGCTTCAATATTAACAGCTGTAAATTTCTTAATATATTTTGGCCATTAAAATCAATAGTAAGCACTGTAGATTACAGTTAATTTGGAGTAATAATGATTTCATCACTAAGTTCTATCCCGCACATAACATCCGCCTTGCTTTACAATCCACATGCACCAGCCGCACGGATGTATTGCTCGCAGGGCTTGAAATAACAAATTGTAAACGGTAAGAATCACACATGGTAGGATACCATAAAAGGTCAAGTTCAATTAAGTCATGTAAATTTGACCATTCTGTTTCTCTTAAAATAAAAAGTAGAGCTTGGTTCCACGCCCATGCTCGAACAGGAAGAGCGATTGTTGGGTAACTGCTTGGGCGATTTAAAGTATAGTGTTCTGCGGTAGCTCCTCTAACGTTAGTGTGTTTAAATGAAGATGAAAAATGAAGGAAGAGCTCACAGCAGTCAAACGGAAACAGGCAACAAGCACATTGGTTGTGTCTCCGGATTGTGTGTTTATGGTCAAGAATACGCGTTCAGGTTACGGGTGTCGCGTGTTACGAAAAACAAAAGGGTATAGAAAATGTGGCGGAGTATAAGCGGAGCCCTTAGTGCATGGCTTAAGACTTCAGTGCATTTGATCGTGGGATTAAGCGACATTTTCTCCCTATTTTCCGGCTGATCACGACTTCTCTGGTCTCCGGTGATTGGGAGAGAATGGATGAAAGATCTCAGGGATTTAATGATGAGCAGTGTGGATGTGTGTCTCGGTATTGTGCAGAGTAGAAACACCCTGGGTCATCGCCTAGCTCTGTCCTGTGTGTGCTGCAGTTTTTAGTTTTCCAATGCCGCACCAACTGGCCTACATATCTACCCTGCTAAATTAAAAACAATAGTGATGCCGCAAATCAAAGTCAATATTTAGTACCAGGTAATTCTACAAACCCAAAGGAACCCCAACGCGAGATCAAACTGGCGAAAGAAACGGAATGAGCGGGTACAAGCAAAAAGCATCAACGGCGTCCATCGAGGCTGTCTTCTTTTTCTTTTTATAACCTAGTTTCCTACTTCTCTTTATTCCTTTACCAAGCCGACTTTGATGATATTTTATTAGTAGATTAGATTCAAGCTGGCCCACGTTGTGAAGGATGGTTGATAAGATTTCCTATATAAGCGCTTCTTCTTTTTATTCTTCCTCTGGGCGCAGATGGAGGAGGATTTCTCCGCCTAGTGGAACAGAAGAGATATCTCAACAAAATTCGCGACCGTCGTTGAACAAACAGAGTAGTGTATCTTTCGTAGGCAGCTCTAAAGACTAATCAATTTATACTAATTGTAGAAAATCCACGCCATACTGTAGTAAAAAAGTTGTATCACATCGACCTCTTTTTCTGCCTGGAAAAGCTTTTATATTATTTCCCTCCCAATTTGTTCTCCTATTAAACCGCGGGCGTTGTGGGTGGCCAGTCCGCAATCCCCTTCGAGTTCCATATATCCATGATCGACAGTACAAGTACCCCGGCCGCGTAACCTAGTGAGGTCTGGATACATTTTAATATGTAGCCCTGCAGCTGCAGGTTCATATTACGCGCAAAATTCATCAATTTCTACGCCTTTATTTAGGCGTGCACGAAATCGCTAATGTGAGACCGACCTCAAAGTCATCCAAGCCGCTCATTCCGCCGCGAACAATTCTAACCGACTGGGCGTGTATTGATGTTTTTTGTATCCCCTCTTCGAATGTGGGCCCCTCGCCTTCTTTTTTGTTGAGAGTTCAGGAGCCTAAACGTGTAAGGTGCTCTGTCCGTCAGCTATATAAGTTACCCTTATACACGTTTTTGGTTTAGTTAGGTTTGGTTTATGGGGTTTACCGTCCCAAAGCGACTAAGGCCATATATCTACATTTAGCTTGTGCCCTCTGCGAACAAGTATGTAAGTGTTTAAAAACTGCCAAAGAAAATCGAACAGAAAGATGCTGAGCCACGCATACCTCTCTAAAATAAAGGTTAAGCCCAATGCAAGGTACACATAAAAATTACGCTGCTAAGAGTGTACTTCGTCTGCCTTTTTTGTTTTACTTTTGCAAGGAGCAATGCTGCAATTGCAGAGGCATCGTGCATATATGCCTACCTTAAATTCGAACTCCTGCCTCCCCCCATACGCCTTCCTGCTAACCTACTTCGAATGTCTAGCTATTAAGTCATTTTATCTGCACCCCCTTAATACCTAGCTGTTTCTATAACCTGTATTTTAATTGCTAATTAACGACCTTGTCTTCTATTACATAGTGCAAATACAGATTAGTTAACCTTCATGACATGCACGGGCTCGCTCAATATGAAAGGGAACAAAATTTTATCCTTCAGTTAATGTAAACGATAGATACTTCGTCATTAGATGTGCCAAGCATACTTTTTCTGTTGCTGAATAGAATTCTCTTGTCATACAAACGTAATCTCCAAAAGTCATTTTCCACTTTAGTAGATAAAAAAGAATCGTCTTTTTTGTGTATAAACTGATCGTTCCTTTCATACCGAGCCACCATGTGCAAAGTACTAAGAGTGGAGAGCAGCGAGCGCACTTCGAGTACGTGATGCGATTGCGTGCTTACTTGCTTTCTGCAAGGTTTTCCGCCTGTCGCATGCAATAGCCAGTTGTGTCGCAAGACGGTGCGGGCAGAATAATTTATTTTACACAGGTTAAAATGACACATGTCATTTGGAATGGCATTGTTCAGGTCGTCAAGGGGAGGTTTTGATACGAAGTGCTGCCCAAAGTATTCTTAGGGGGAAGGGAGGGTGAGCGCGATACTCCCGTGTCACCGGCCGCCTAAACTTTTCGCCGCCTCTTGAAGCTGCCCATAGGCCCGTGTGCGGCAGCTTGGAAAGGAGGGAAAAAAGTAAAGCCCTAAAGCGCGTCTGAAGAGTCCCGACTGTGTGTTTTCTGTGTCAGTGAAGCAATACGAGCCACTACCCAAGCGATGATAACCGTGGCTCCATCTTGTGCTGTTTACAGCAACATTGCCATAGATATTCGGCGAAGGAACATAAGAAGACAGACTTGTTTTGCGGAAGGAAGATCTGTGACACCTCAGAAAATGGGGTGCCTCCAAGGAATGCCTGCCTTTGCTTTCACTTTCAGGGTGGGAACACCTTTTTTACTACCAGCTGTTAACCGCCATGTAGGCTTCTCACCTGCGTGAAGGATACAGACACGAAATCGCGACGTCAGTGGCGTTGCGACGGGGGTGCGGAAGGATGCGGTCCGCAAGGGTTGAGCGGGAGCAGGAGGAAGGGGCGGGGAGCGAAATGAATTATTGTGTAACGACGCGACAAGACGCGCACTGGTACCGCTGAGACTGACTAGAAAGTGTGATCTTCTCGTAGAACGAATTATGGCGTGAGGAGTGCTTGAAAACACATGCCTTAGATCATGCTAGAGACTCCATGCCATTTTAACGTTGGGCCGGGCCTGTGCACGAGCGTGTACCCTCGAAACAACAGCATTAACCAACACCGATTGGAAACCCCTGCGCAGGAGCGTGTTAGACGACACCCGTCGACGGCCGCGCCGCCGCATCGCCTTTTTTTATGTATGTGCAGTTCACATCTCCTTTCCCGAGCGAGGACCGCTAGCAGTATCTCTCCGGCAGTCTTTTGTCTTGTTCATTTATCTCCTGTCTCTCTCGACCCTCGGATGCAACTGACACTTTCAAAACGCGGAAAGGCACTACAGAGGAGGTACAAAGGAAGTTGCGATCCGGTGCTTAAAAGGCGGGACGGCGGCGTGGGGAGGGGGGGGGGGGGGGAGCACCGTGCATTTGTACCTGGTGCGGGTGGCCCTAGCGACGCCACTAGATTGGGTAGCGCAATACATCATGTCCTGGCTACCGTGACGATTGAGAACTTCGATACCTTCCATAATAAAGCAGACCACGTGAGTGTCCCGCACCCAAAAAGCAAGACTGAATTTTAATGAAGTCAGCGATTTCTTCTAAAAGCGCAGCTCCAAGATCTATCATGTGCGTCCTGATTAGTGGTAAATAAGACGTTGGCCTTAAAAAACTCTAGCATACTTTTTGAATTATACAGGATTACCACTTTATAACGCAAAAAAGGCTGTAACTCACTCAAAAGAAAAATTTATTTTGTAACAAAAAATAAAGAAACAAAAGCGATGTTCCGGAATGAACACTTCAAAAAGCGCAATTTCAAAGATTGAAATCCGAAACTTCCAACCCCTATTATTACGTAGCCAGCCCACGAAGGTGGAAGGGAACATTTCCTCCAAAAAGGTTAGGCACAATACTTTATCGCAAGGATTCTGGAATTCCTCTCAAATTCCTTTCAGTGGATACGCCGTCGGTCTTTGTAAAATAGCTCACTTTCTCATGTGGCCCAAATAGGGCACGTTCGAGAAAACGCGGTTCAAGTCCATCGAGTGTGAGCGGACTCAAATAAACGCCAATTATTATCCACAACTACGATGCATATTTTCGTCCACCCATAATCAAGCGTGCAAACGCATTTAGTGGGCGTTTGTTGATACATTCACTTTCGCAACGGTGTATAAAGAACATATTGCATTAAGCCGGAACAGATAAGATCAGGGCCGAAGCAGACACAAACTCTGAATAGGTGTCAATTACTGGAACAAAAGCGTTGATTGGTAAAAGCTAAGAAGGAAGGCCTGCCCGAAGTGTCACTCATGATACCGATTTAGTTTTCATCACATCGGTGCTGGTATGAGGTTGAGCGACGGAGAAAACCAACGCACAGGAGAATAATTGAGACTCCGACTGCTCTTGTCAGAATATAGATGCCAAGATAGCGTCAGCTGCGCACTGACGTAGTCTTTGACGTCACATGGAGACCCCCTATATGGTGTAGGTTTCAATATAAGTTCGATGCGACCAAGACATGTGAGAAATATATTCCTGGCTAACCTCTAACCGCTATGCGTTCGTGCGCGATATATGATCACATTTTCGTTTTCATTACCAATTCTGCGCCGCAATTGCGCCACCTGCGGTTACGTTAAACGTACGCAGTGCGCGGAAGCTGCCGGATTCCAACGTTGCAAAGAAAATCCTATGCTATGGTGTGGATGCTATGATATACAATTAATAGTCGACAACTCGGAACAGCAGTGGATTAAATGGGACGGCATTGTAGAGATCTCCGGTCCGCATTCGAGCGCCTGCCATTTTCTAGTGCCCTAATACCGCTCAGACAACAGATGGCTTCGCATTTCGTCCCCCCCCCCCCCCCCCCGATGACATGCGGCCTTCACGGCCATTGACTGATTGACCCGGCGGCGCCGTACTAAGCATGGCTTCGCCTTATAGCCACCAGGCCAGCGCTGAAGGTGCATTTAAAAGAAAATTGGGTATTGTGGAGCTAGTAAGAAAATGAAGAGTCGCATGTACGTTGAGATGCATTCTGTGACCATCTAACACTGCATTTTTTTTTCATACGATACAATGTGGTGAGACTAAAATCCAAGTCGCTGTCAGAGCTAATGCCCATGCAACAAGCGGTTTCTGTATGAATTCAACTCTTGGTGCACATCTGAGTGTATACGTAATGATGTATACATTGGCCTCAATGAGTTATTAGTAAACATGTAACGCAATTTTTAAACCAAAATCCTTGCTTTTGCAGATCATAGGGCTGCCTAATACCCTTCATGGTACTACATGCACTCCCCTCACACACCGTCAAAGCTAAATGAAACGATTTTGTAATTTTTTGTCCTGTTATCGTACACGTAAAGGCATGTTATTGGTCCTACATATCCCCTAAACCTTGCTCACAAACAAAGCTAGATCACCCTTTGAATAGTTACATCCTTACGCAGTACGAGTTGCAACCCATCACGAAAACATCACCCAAAACGCCGTTGAATTCCTTCCCTTTTTGCTGTCAGTTCGCTGAATTCATTGGCTGTATGCAGTGAAATAAGACACACATTTCTTTTTCGCAATCGCAAGTGTGCACTATGCAGAATAATTTAGATTAATTTCTTTTATTCTACATTACTGGCGCCTTCTGTCAAATAATATCATCATTTTGACATCATCTGCTGGCTCCAGGATCATACCTCACGCCGACAAATAGTGAAAAGGAAGCGGAAGGACCCTAAAAGAAAAGATTACGAACTAATGCCCCTAAATTTCAATATGAGCGTTCGTGGTTAAGCGGCCAAATACGCGCAGACGTGATGCTGACTCAAAATATTTCTTGGCCCAAAGCCAATTGGCGTTAGGCTGTAGTAACACGCTTTCATTTTCTTTTTTACAAGGTGGACTTTGGACAACAAGCTGAGCTTTGGCGAAGATAAAATTCTTCCAAGCTCCCCAATCCAAGCAGCCTGGAATAAAGAATAAGAGAAAGGAGATGGGCGTTGATAAGAGAAAGAAGGCCAGCAGGAGGAGAAAACAAAGGGAGATGTCACGGACAGAGGTAGAGATAAAATAAAAGAAAAAAAAGTGCTCGTACAACGGCTTTTCTCTTCATTATTTTCGCTCCTGTTGCATCACGCTCTCGTAATATGTTATTTTGGGAAGTTGCCGCGAGAAGTGCAGTTCCTCGGCTATCTCGCGCTTATGTGAACGGCTCCAGATTTGAAGCGCAAATGCTCTACGAGATGGAGCTCAACCAAGATTGCGTATGCGAGCTGGCGAGGGAAGAAGCTAAAAAACAAATAAAAAATCAAGCCTCTGCCGCGGTGGCTCAGGGTTGGGTCGTTCGACTGCTGATCCCAAGGGCGTGGGTTCGAAATCCCGGATGCGGTGGCTACGTTTTGATGGAAGAGAAAGGCAATGTGCGCGTGTACTGTTGGATGCTAGTGCACGTTAATGAGCCCCAGGTGGCCAAACGTTTTGGAGCCCTGCCATAAAGTGCCCCGTAAAGCAGGTGTCGCTTGCTTTCGGATGTTAAACCCGGTAAATCCGATTAGACAATTCGAAAAAAAAAAAACGTGTGGAATGCGCAGCTACTGCCGTGTAGCCGTGCACTGGTGATGTGGAGGAAACTTGTTCGTGCTTGCTAAGGTCGAGGCCGGCGTAGACAAGAGCGAGCTCAGCTTGCCGTCCTGTCAAAAGCCAAGCGACGGCATCAGACTGAAATGCAGGGAACGGGTCATGGCCGTAACGAGAGCTGCACCGACGTCAGAGCATAGCGAACGGGCCTTCAATTTTCTGAACTGCAACCTCAGACTAAATTCTTCCTAGGTTGGCGGACCTTTAGAGAGAGCGCACAATTCTGTAGCGTGGAACCGCCTCCTGCCCACATCAATCGTTTGATTAGGCATCTGCATAGTTCGGCCAATTTTATCTTTCTGCACATGGCCTGAACACATGCATTCCTAAGCCGTTACAAAGGTCGCGCCAAAGTGACCCCAAATCGAGTGTGATTGTTACTAACATGAGTATCGCGTCGAGCTAAGAATGACAACGCCTTGCTTTATTTTCCTGTGCTGGGATGCTGTCTCCTGCGCACTAATCACCGGCTTGGCAGTAGCGACGGCCGATGTGCGCACCACTTTAACCGCTCCTGTTCTACTTCACAGATACGCTCTTCGCCCGAACACCTGCGTCAGTACCTGCTTCTGCATTGCGATCAAGCAAGCCAGGCGCTCAGCGACACAAGTTGGCCTCTGACGTGCGGCATTACCCACTGCGCCTGCGCTCCGATACGCCCACAACACTGCTTATCCGGATGCTACAAAAGTAATTACCGAACCGCCCCTGGCTCACTTGGCAGTAGCGACGGCCGATGTGCGCACCACTTTAACCGCACCTTTTCTACTTCACAGATACGCTCTTCGCCCGAACACCTGCGTCAGTACCTGCTTCTGCATTGCGATCAAGCAAGCCAGGCGCTCAGCGACACAAGTTGGCCTCTGACGTGCGGCATTACCCACTGCGCCTGCGCTCCGATACGCCCACAACACTGCTTATCCGGATGCTACAAAAGGAATTACCGAATCGCCCCTGGCTCACTTGGCAGTAGCGACGACCGATGTGAGCACCACTGTAACCGCTCCTGTTCTACTTCACAGGTTAGCTTAAGTTTTGTGTATTCTTGGTCCTTGCATTTTGATTTTATTTACGCCGCTACTGCCAAGTGTGAAACCTTGTGGTCTGCCCCGTGGGGGACTTGCGTTTATCACTTTCTGCAGAGCTGTTTTTTTTTCTCTCCTGATGCAAGATGAAGGACGACGTGAAAGTTGAAATCACCAAGTTAAAAGAGGAAATCAAGCAAGAGCATAAGGTTTTTCGCGAGTGGATGAAAAGGGATCTGCGGAATGAAATCCGCGACCTCAAGAATGAACAAAAGAGTATAACCCAGAGCCTTCAGTTTGCGTATGACACAATTGACAAGCTGGAAAAGAAACTGGATCAAGTGGTTTCAAAAAACGAGCAAAACGTTGCCGAAAACTAAGAACTGCATGCAACCGTCACTTCTGTGGAAACCAAAATGAAAGATTTGGAAAATCGGCTTACCCTTTCTGAGTAGTACTCTAGGAAAAACAACCTGGAAATACAGGACGTGATTAAAGCTGAAAATTAATCGGTTATCGATGTCCTGACAATGATCGAAGACGCTGTAAAAGAATCTATTTCCGTGACAGACATCGAGGTCTGCCACCGTGTGCCCACGCGAAGCTGTGATAAAACAAACATCACCATCCAGTTCCATTCTCGAGCTAAACGAGATAACGTGCTCAGGAAAACAAGAAGATGCATCATACGAACAAGGACATTGGTTTTGGTACTTCGCAACCCATCTACGTAAACAAACATCTTTGTCCAACGCTTAAGAAGCTACTAGCTATGACTGTCAAGAAAAAGTACGAAAAGGAATGGAAGTCAGGCTGGGTGAGCAATGGCAAGATCATCGCCAGGCAAACAGACGGCATGCCGACTGTTCAGATACTAACTGAAAATGACATTGCTAAAATCTTCTCAAGCCAGCCCCATGCCAGTTATGTATCCAGCAATACGCAGTAAATAGTGTATTAGCTAGGCTAACTACAAAAAAAAAGGTAAAATGGAGTATCACGAATTGATACTGCCATCAAAACTCGAATTTCATCAGACTTCTTTCGAATCCATTCTGAATGTCAATGCACGTTCGGCTGGCTGTAAAGAGGATGAAATTGCTCTGCTTTTCAAACCAGTTTTCGTTTCAGTTGGACGTAATACTAATAAGTGAAACTTTGTACTCAAACAACTGCAAAATGCTAGAAATGGAAGAGTGTGACAATTTTTTTCTCAACCGTCCAAGCAGGCGAGGTGGCGGTATTGCCATTCTTGTTGCAAGTCGAAAAAAATGTGAAATTCGTTCCGAATTAAGTATGATCACTGATGACTATGAAATTCTGACGCTGCAAAACAAAACAGAAATAATTTCAGTTGTGTACCGCCCACCGCGAGGGAATGTCATACGCTTCTTTCAGTTTTATAAAACATTTCTCAACGTTGCTTCACGATGTAACCTCATGTTGATCAACGGCGGCGATTTCAACATAAAAATTTTGGAAGATAGTATTCAAGTGGAAGATTTCAAAGCACAACTACTCTTTTTCGGTTTCTCAAATGTGATTGTTTCACCAACTCGTATTACATGTTATGCATCTTCGACTCTCGATCGTTTTGATAACTAACATAGATACAACCATTTACAGTGCAGGTAAAATCTCCTTTGATGTCAGTGATCACTGTCCGGTTTTTATGACACACTGCAGTAATCCTGTGGAAACTGCTCAACCAAACACACCTTTTGTTACACAACACATCACGAAAAACAGTTTGGAACTGTTCAAACCAGCGATCATGTCCCAAAACTGGTCTTCTGTAAAATCCAAAGGTGACCCAAACGAAGCATGTAATGAATTCAACAAGGTGTTTGTAGTTGTCTATGGTTAACATTTTCCTTTTAAAAATATAAAACGCTGTAAGAAGGCCAGGAAGCCTTGGATAACAAAAGAGCATCTAAGGATGATAAAGTTAAAAAATAGACTATATCAATCTTTCTTACGGACAAGATTAGAATCGACCCTTAGAGAGTTTAAACATTTTCGCAATACCCTTAATGATAAGCTGAAAAGTGCAAAATTGGCATACTATGAACAAATGTTTCCTACTGTTACTCAGCTGCGCCCTGACGCTGCGTGGAAAGTAATTACCAGTGTCTTGGGTCGTCGAAAAGTTCCTGATTCCTGATTCAATGCTCTGATTCCTGATTCTATTCCTGATTCAATGCTGGTGGGTGGCCGAGAACTTAGTGGAAAAGAACATACTGAGTATTTAAATCATTACTTTGTTAACGTTGCTGTCCCCGCCCCCAGAGGCAATCCCTCGGAAGAATTAATATACGACAATAGCGTTAGTGATAGTATTTTACTTAAGCCAACAGATGACTGAAATTTTTAATATAGTGATGGCCTTGCCAAACAGCAAAGCTTTAGAAGCAGATAACCTCCAAATTAAGCCCATAAAGTACGTCTTAAGTATAATTGCGCTTGCTCTTGTCCATATTTTTAACTTAGTAATGGAATCGGGAATTTTTCCTGATGCAATGAATATTGCTAAAGTCTCAGTAATTTTTAAGGGCGGAAATAGAAACTTGCCAACTAATTACCGACCAATATCCATCCTTCCAGTTTTTAGCAAAGCACTTGAAAAAATTCTATCTCTCAGAGTAACCAAGTTTTTCGAAATCCATAAAGTTATAACTACCGCGCAATTTGGGTTTATGAAAGGCAAGCCCACGGAGATGGCCCTGTTAACGTTAAAGGCACATATTTTGCAAAATATAGACGATAGCAAGTTCACTGTAGCTCTTTTCGCGGACTTCAGTAAAGCTTTTGACTGCCTCGACCTCCAAATTCTAATCCAAAGGCTTGAAACATATGGAATTCGTGGGCGATGCTCAGACCTAATAAAACCTTACCTTAAAAGTAGAGCTCAGTTTGTAAGCATACATCGATATAACTGATTGCTTCTACCAATGAAATATGGCATCCCGCAGGGCAGCGTACTAGGCCCACTTTTATTTAATGCCTTCATTAATGACATTGAAACTATAGACAAGACAATAGAATTTATTATATATGCCGATGATAGCACTTTGTTATTTTTCTGGTTTTAACATCAGTTATTTAGTACTGAAGTCCAACGAGGTTTTGGAAAAATTGTCAAGATGGTCAAGACTAAATCTACTTAAAATTAATGCTGGCAAAACAAAAGCAATTATTTTTTGCGCAAGGAATAAGAAAGTGCAAGCTAATATTTTCTCTCAGCTCGATCACCAAGAAATACAAATCGTTCATGACCATAAAATCCTTGGAGTATATGTTTCGTCCAAATTAAGCTGGGACACTCACATTGGTTACCTAAGCAAGAAATTATCTTCGATAACTGGATTCTTATCACGCTATCGCAGCGTACTACCTGTAAAAATAAAAAATCTTAATCTATCAAGCTTTGTTTCTTTCTATTTATCTTACTGCACGTTAGTTTGGTGTACAACCACGAAAGGTAATTTAAACAGGCTTTTCATGATACAAAAACAAATAATTCGCCACATTGGAAATATGGAATATATTTCCACTACAACAAATTCCAGTACAAGAAATGCCTTTCGGTTATATGAAATTGTATCTGTAGAACGCATTTATGAATTCCGATTGCTAAAAACATACTATTTTTCCTCTCCTGATAATACAAACTACATGGCATCACTGGCAAGCTTACAATGACGAAATACTAATATACCCACCAGAAATCTGAATATATGGGAAATTCCACGATTCCGTACATTTTACAAGCTCCAATCTCTGGCTCACAATCTAGCAGCAATACTGAACAAATTTCTGCACATAGTAATCCCCAATCGAAAAGAGCTCATGTCTTTGTTTTCAGAGCAGTAAAATTCCTGTTTGCTGTTTCTGATTTTTTTTAAGCAATAAAATTCCTGTTTGCTGTTTTTATTCTTTTATTTGTTTTTTTTTTTAGATAGAACTCATTTTTTAAGTTGAAGCTACTGAATTTGTTTCACTACTTTATTTTTCTTTTGTCATCCCGGATGTGAATTTCGGGTTTTGAACTGTTTCGGGTGTACAGTTTTAGGATGTAATTAGAATTGTTTGATTTTTGTCTTTCTGTTTAATCTCCAATGTAAATATCATGTTTTCTACTTTTCTTCAACCAACTATATAACGATTGTTGGTGCTATATCCTGCTGCTGTGTCTTCGTTTTGTATGCTACTGCCACGTATTGGTCTCTTGGGCCTTAGTCACGCTTCTTGAGGAGCTTTTAGCCCAGGAGACCATCCAGCTTGTTTTCTGGAAAAATGAAATACATTGATTGATTGATTGATTGATTGATTGATTGATTGATTGATTGATTGATTGATTGATTGATTGATTGTTTTCGCGACGCTCTACTTTTCTATAGGGAGGGGGGGGGGGCTGACACAAATTGTGCATATCCTCGAGATTCACTGCGTCGCATCATTAAACAGCGTTCTACTGCGCCATACTAAGCTGTTGCTTTATCTCCTCTGCGCAGCAGTGATACCCATCAGCGAGGGCAGCACTGCGAATCCTGTTACCTAGATGGCATAGATTCAGCTTAACCGAGAGCTCCAGATGTGGCTACGAGGACAATTACTTTATCATGTTAGGGTCAACCAGAGGGAAGGCTGCTAGCGAATATTATTCCACGACAAAATACCAAGCTAGCATGTCTTTGCTCACGATGTAGGCGTCCTGCAGGCATAAACTGCCGCTGAACGTGGGTTTGATTTAACCGCTGTTGTAGGTCTCGCCTCGGGGCGTTACTCTTTTGCCGCCCTCAGTTGTATCTGCCAGAACGAAAAAACGATTCTTCTGTTTTTTTGTAACAAGAAGACGGTGGTTTCACTCACGTACCAGCTGCTGAGTTTGCACTAAACGTTCTTGGAGGGATAGCCAAAGTTCGTATCGATTCAGAAACATAAATATAATTCAACGTATAGTATACAGTTAAGCACGCTCGTATTCAGTGGTGATTACGGAGGGCCATGTATATAAATGAATGCAAGCAGTCTTTTATGATATTTTTCCGTCCAGAGAGGAGTTGTGGCAAATTTATTTAGTGCTTACATGTCTGCCTCGTTCAACCGGACGACTTCGCACTAGAGACAACAGGAGCATCAAGCGTAAGTGGGCATATTCATAACCTTCCTGCTTGACTTCAATAAGCGCAGTTCGGTCTGAAAAAGAAATATTAGTTTGCTGGATACTCGAGAGCAGAGAAGCTTCACAATTTAACGGAGCTAAACTATACCATGTGATTTACGATATGGTAAACCACGAAGTATTCAGTGATATCTCGAATGTGCTAAGCGGCGGTGGGTGAAAATTATGGTTGCACTTCTAACGTGGGGCAAGTTGACACGCCTCAGGGTTTCTTTGTTACAAAAAGAGGCTATTCTCAAAATAGGTTCACATAAAATGCTGAGCTCTTGTGCTTTCGTAGGTGGAGAAAAACAAAAATATAGAAGCGTCCTTTACTTGAACCGAGACGGCCACACCTTGCATGAGTTTAAACATCAGTAAAGCGGAAATGAACATTTATATGTGTTTAAATATTTAGAGGCTGTTTTCCTAGCTTTTCCTTTACTAATAAAAGCAACAGACAGATGCGATTCTTCGCTGAATGCTCATTGGCACCCGCTGCCTCGTGTCGCAATGCTCTTTTTACTTGACTGTTCTCGAGATTAATAGCTCATTTTTCTAAGCTAATCGAATTTATAGTTGGTTCTTGAATCGTCAGCATCAGCATCCTCTCAATTCTCAGCATTTGAGCTCCAGGGTCAGAACCAAACACAGCGCGCGTCATTGTTGTTGTAAAAAGATCAGAACCCTTGCTTAATAGCAATATCTGACAACTGGTAAGATTTAATTACCTCGCTAGGGCTACATTCATTTGACCTCATATTGTAAGAAATTAACAATGAAGAAACAATTCGCAGGGTACACATATCATGTTACAGCTGCAAATGTTCATTGGTTGCGCATACTGAATTTTATGGTTTAAATATTTAAAAGCTCTCTAAAACGATGTTTACGGAAATTACGAACACCGCAAGAAATATCGGCATTCCGTCAATCACATTCGTATTTAAAACATGTTTTATGTAGCATATCGAACATCGAAGGGCGTTGCAATTAAACCGAATGCATATCCTATTCCTTCTAAACTTAGATATGCCGATGTACGTGACTGAGCCCCGTCGCTAATGTCCCGGCGCGTTCCTCCAGCGTCACGTCCGCACAGCCAGTGAAAAGGCTCACTATAGGTCTTCCGATCTACGTCAGAAGCGGATGGATGGCAATGACACGCTGTTAGGTGGGTGACACCCAATCGGGGGGGAGTACAGATAGGCTGTCACCCTATCGTAGGTTAGTTCTTAAATTATAATCACAACGCCAAGCTCTTATAATTGAGTCCAGTACTGACAAAGACTTCGTATATAGGTCTGTTGAATTAGAATGTCCCTTCAGAATTATATATATATATATATATATATATATATATATATATATATATATATATATATATATATATATATATATATATATATATATATATATATATATATATATATATATATATATATATATATATTACAGTCACCGTAAAGAGGAAAATGAGAAATTACTACTCTGCATTCACAAACATTTGTATTTGACTGAAAATAGACCTACATTAATCGTCCTACCCCCCCCCCCCCCTCCCCCAGACACCCCTTAGCAAAAAGAAGTACGTTTGGAATACACAGTGGCATATTTTTTACGCATTTTAAATGTAATTTGTATTCACGAATGTGCTCAAAATATGTCTGAAATATGTTCATCAAATTCCTTGCTGAATATTCAAAATGTATTTTTAAAATGTGTCAAAAATATCGTATCTGAAAGTACATTTCGAGTATAGTTCAAATAGGTGAAAATATATGTAGGCATTTTTTACATACTTAAAATGAATTACGTATGTACTTTTGCAAATATGAAATAAATTTGTCTGAAGTACACTTCAGGTATAGTAAATGGGTGGCCCTTGAAGATATATTTGCAGCACCCTTCAAGCATCCTTAGAAAAAGCATGCTTAAAATCATATTTGGGGCAGCATCTTGAAAATGAATTTAAAATGTACTTTTGTAAATGTGAAAGCAATGTGCCTAAAGTATACTTCAATTATGAAAATGGACAGTCCTTGAAAATATATTTGAAGCACACTTCAAGCTTTCTTCAAATATCAGTGCTCAAAATCATATTTGGGGTAGCATATTGGCAATGAACTAAAAATGTATTTCTGCAAATGTGTATTTAATTTGTCAAAAGTACAATTTTAATAAACGGACACTGGGGACTAATTTTAATGATCATTAAACCTTGTGCAAATAAAGATGCATTGTAATGATGTGGATGACAGCTCGTGCGGACTGGCCACACGTGCGCATCCGAACAGTGAGGCCGTTAGCTGGAACGGTCAGGTAACGTGGCCGCGTGAGACTGGCATTTGGCAACGCATCATGGTACCCTGCCAGCCGCCAGCCCGTATGTTATCTGACGCAAGCGCTCAGCGCTCCAAGCCACATGCAGGCGACGCACGCTGCTGTCCCACACCTCGTTGCCAGCCATTGGCATTAAACAATGCCGTTCATGTAGGATGCTCTTTTTGTTTTATTGTTTTCCTGTCATTTTCATTGCCGTCCGTGGGTCCACTACATTTCCATGTGTGTTCAAGCTGTCTCTGGCTCCTGGTGGACCTGGGGCCACTAACAATATCACAGACATTACACAACCTATTACCGCGTGAGCTTTTTTAAACACATAAAACAGTGCTTCGAATAGTGTGCAGAACCTATATTCATTGCTCAACCCTTAATTCCTTCTGTGGATTTTGTCAAAGGTAATATATTTTTTTTGCATGTGCAACAAAGCTACTTTCACAGAAAGAGTGCTCAACAATTTCTGAAATTTTAATCCAGCAGAAAAATTGACACACACATAGGCGCTATTGCACTGTATGGTGACAAGCAAAAGACATAATGTTGCATTTCAAGAAGAGGGCTTTGTCGGCTGATTGGTTCATGTTGAATGGAAGGAAGGAAAAACTCAAACGGACGGGACGTGTAGAAGGCGAGACAGACACATGAGCTACTCATGTGCCTGTCTCTCCTTCCTACGTCCGGTCCGTTTGAGCTGTTCCTTCCTTCCATTCAATGTTGCATTTACCCACAAGCTCCTGTTCCAAGAAACTGCCAAAAAGTTCTTGCAGAAAGTGAGACCGAGCAGATCGGGCTTGCATAAAATAACTATTTTGCACTTTTTACTCATTCTGGAACACATTTCTTTTTTCAACTTTTGCGTGGTTTTAAATATTGATAATGTCAAACTGAGCTACATTCATCAAACTGATCATCTTTCCCAATATTTTTTCATTTAAAAGGGATTTGTTGCTACTGCGGGCCTTAATCTCTGGCCATTAATGAGCTGGTGGCCAAGCAGCGCTGAATTAAGATGTGGGCTAAGGAGGCTGCGGCCCAGGATCTTATCTCCGAAGGTAGGAGGAGAGGGCCAATTTATTCTAACCTGCTTCATATATAGGACAGCAAATAACGTAACTTATGAGCAACAGGTATGAAGAGGAAAACTAAAAATGAGACGGGGTCCCTGCTTAATCCGACTGATTTGTTTAGCAACAGGGGAGACCCTGTCGAGCTGTAAAAGCAGGGATTCCCCACCATTCTCGGAGGCCCCTTTCATGTGAGGTGATCTGCACCTGCTTATATTATCACAGAAGTTTTAATAGTTTCCCCTCCATCCTGTGACATATATTATGTTGAGGCATGCAAAAGGAAAGAAAAATAAAGAGCCTCTGCCCGTGCCACAAAGTATAACGGGCTTCCATCCTGTGACAGTCGACTACATGAAAAAAAATGTAATTCAAAGAACTGATGCAAGTAATTTTTTTTTACACCGCCACCTTCATCCCTATCACTATCGCCCTTCATCTCTCAAATAGTTCTGTCTGTTCTTTTCTGCTTCTTTAGGGGAGGAAAATGGGCTGTATCAGAGTGAGTGCCGGACTAGTCATGTCTGACTGTTAATGGCTTTGCTTCTGTTCTGTGTGGTGCCAAACTAATGCATCACTCTCGCACTAATCCCAATAATCACATCTTGTCCTTCTTAAGTTTAATATAGATAGAATAAAATGGGGCATATTGCAGAAGTGTAGGATAAAAGTGAGTAAGGACAAAAAAAAAGGGGAGGGGGGTTATGTAAGCGCTTTAGCCCACGGCTATTTTTTAACTCTGCAAAAGACATTAGAAAATTAACGCTAAAAATCCAGTCAGGCTGAGCAAAATGTGGTTATTTTCATCATGGTAAAAGAAAACAGCTTTTCTTTATGCCCTCTAACTTTCCAAACAAGTGTTTGTTGCAATCTATAGTTGTTCCTTTCTGTGCAAAAAAAAAAAAGAAAATCTCTTATCTGGCATCTTTATTTTAATGAATCTGCAAAAAGCTATGAAGTTTCGAGCTCTAGACTGGCTGCTTCATCAAGTAGGCATGGCTGAAATCATATTTAAACAATATTTTGAAACTTTGCGGATATATGGAAGCACAAATCATGACTCATGTGTCCCTTTGCAACTTATGAGCTGCTCTCAGTGACGTATGTATCATTGTAGGACAATAATCACGAAGGTTGCAAGACATTCAAAAAATTTATTACACATTTTAAACCAACAAAGAATGGTGACTGCACAAAGAAAATAATAGAATAAACATATAACAGCACCTGTTCTACAAAATGAAATTAGTGAGAATACGAGCCATCCATTAGAATCAGCAAGTGACACCCGAAGAGCAATGGAGTCAAAACAATAAGCTTAGCCCATTCACGAAGCCAGAGACAACCACGGCTTCATCTTGCGTTATGAGCCTTTGTTTTAGCCATTCTGTGTAGTTGCCTGTAACCCAGTTGTTTGAGCATCAAAAAAAAATTTAACACAGTTCAATCGAGTAGGACATCGAAAGCTTTTGTGCACAGGTGGCAGTTGATGGAGATGAGGACATCCAGTGCACAGTGCAAAAGTGTGTTGCAGTCTGCACATGGGGGGATCCACTGCAGTTATAGCTACAGCACTTCATACTTGCTTCCCATGAGTAATTCCTGGGTTTGAATCCACTATGTCCCCATTGTTTCTTTTTAGTGTGAAAGCACTACAAGCAGACACACAAGCATTAGACAATTTGGCTATGCCCTGAACCGCTGCATTAGTGCTAAATACATTCAGAGACTGTCTAGCGCTGCATTAGTGCTAGACAGTCAAAGCCTAAGAAGCTGATGCCCACCTGCCCCCTTTGCCCCATTACTGCTGCCATAACACTCAACAAATGGGAGGAAGCCGCTGGCTTGGTAATCGCTGAACAATTTTGTTATGAAGACGAAATCATCTACAATATTCTTACTGATATTGCCACCAACTGACCCTGCCACTCTGTCACTGACACAACAGCTCTAGCCAACTCTGGCACCGACCCTGCCCAGAACATGCAAGTTCCAACTGTCGACTTTCAGAATCGGCAAGCCTCGCTGCCTCAAGCATTCACAAGAGCAGTGAATGTTATATGACCTTGCTGGACTCCTTGATTGTGACTTTCAATGGCAACAGAAAGCTATTAATGAATAGATGTCAAGATGATCATAAGTATACCCAACAGCTTGCCTTTTCAGATCACTTGCCCCCCTCTCTCCCGTTTTATATCACCCTTTCAAAACATGATGCTCCAAGCCTTCATTACCATTTCAAAAGCTGATCAGAGTGGAAGCAAGTGCTTATAGTGCAGTTTGGCAAGCAACTTTTTCTTATAAAGGCAAGATCTTGTTAATGTGCCTGAGTAAGCCAGCAGCGAGGAATTCACTTCACCAAAGACAAGATATCTGGAACGTGCCCACTCTCATTAACTGACAAAGATATATTAGTAGCAGATTTAGGAGGAGGAACAACTTTTATTTCATTTATCTCTTTCTTCCCAAGTGGAGCCCTGTGTTCAGTGCTCCATGTGCCACCACTTTCCTCCAGGCCCGTTAGACTACAATTGTAAGAGGTGCAAAAGAAAAAAAAATGAAAAAGGCCAGAAAGTGAAAAAAACAAACAAACATAGAGACAAAAAATAATGGGAAAAAGAAGATGCACAGAGAACACATCCTTCACTACTTCAGATTTAAACTGTACCCAAATACTCGCCAAGCAGGCAAAATTGGGAAAGATGCATGAAAGGGTAAATGAAGCACAACTATAAATACATACCTCATAGAAGCCACATGACAGGAAAAAAAAAACAAGCTTACTTGTAACAATGGCAGAAAACTTAGCAGGGAGAAGTAAAATGTACATATTAATATATATATATATATATATATATATATATA
This sequence comes from Amblyomma maculatum, assembly GCF_055883805.1. Taxonomy (NCBI): domain Eukaryota; kingdom Metazoa; phylum Arthropoda; class Arachnida; order Ixodida; family Ixodidae; genus Amblyomma; species Amblyomma maculatum. Next base: position 38,628,256 of record NW_028146738.1, on the reverse strand, counting down.
TATATATATATATATATATATATATATATGTATGTATACAATTGGAAAAAGAATTAGCAAAAATGACAAATGTAAAAGTAAAGGCAATAAAAAACTCAGTAAGCATCCATGACTGGAAAACTTCCAAAATGCATAAAGCTGCACAAGTGGAAACAAGGAGTGAAAGAGGAAACCGACACTTACTAAAGGTAATGCTTATTGCACCAATACTGCAGGCTTCTGGAGCTCAAAAAAAGCCTCAGTGAATAACAGTGCACCACAGAGGAGTTAGGAAATGTATCGACACAACTCGTGTAACTATTGTTAAAGCATCTAGCAGAGCTGGTTCAGTCTAAAGGAGTAAGTCAGACCTGCACATCGCAGCACCTCCAGCAAAAAAATAATAATAGAAAATAAAAGAAATAATAATAAAAAGAAAGAAGTGGTATGCCCAAAGTAACTATTTGCTCGACAAAGTAGCAGGAGCCCTCCTCTCTACAGAGCATGGTAGGGGGTCTGTAGGGGGTCTGACACCTTCCAATTACCTAGCTCAGTCTTCAAACCTCATTGGGGTGCAGGTGATCTCTATCAGAGGTGAGATGGTCAACACCGGGCTATTTAGCTGAGTCAATTTGTTTCTTTTCTACTAAGGGCAGTCATACTTGCTTTCTAGCCACAGTTTGAGTAACTGTCACATGACACCAAAGCAGGCACAATGCTGGTAATCAGGGATGAAATCATCCACCACCTCAAAACGAGGTCACGGCAGGTCCCTTGACTCTATTAATAAATAGGCACTTAAGGTGTGCCTTTTCTAGCCACTTCAATATGTTTCACAGCAGTCCTGCACACTGGAGCAGGATCTCAATATTCATATGAAGAGCCCCCGGGGTAGTAAAACCAGCCACACCCATAAAAACCATTAAATTGTTTATAGTTTCTGACTGCTGAACGAATGGCATCCACTGAATACGCAGCTGCAAATACCCTTGTTTGGACCTGTTCTCCATGTTTAACTAATGGAAATCCTAAGGAAAGCTTCTGTAGCTCCTTTGCAAAGGGTGTAAAAAGAGTGGTCAGTTTGGCTTTGAAAAACCAAAACAAATAGCAGGCATAAGCATGTTCTGCTTTCAGACTGCAAGGTCCAGCTCAAGAATATCACACTGAACTGGCCAGATGTCAAAAGTTAATTTTTAAAACACTTTAATTCTATCTGTATTCCACAATAGTGAAATATTGTGAGTTGAAAAATCAGCCGACATGCCTGGCATGTTCTATGCCATCCACTACGTCATCACACTTCCTCCGATTCTTTGCGGAAGCAACTTGAAGTTTTGCTGCCCAAGAATTCGTTGAAGCTGCTCTTTCAAAGGAATTACAAGGAAGGAAGAGCGAAAGGCTATGTCAATATCCCATTCACAGTTCTCGCAGTGAATCTCAATCTGAGCTGTACTACCCAAGTACCTGGTACAATCAAGACAATAGAAGTGGTTCTCAGCTTCAGGAATGTGTACACCCAAAGCTTTGAAAAGCAAGTATATTTCAATTTTTGGAGCTTTTCCTGGGTACAAGATGATATTCAGCAGGTCCAGCGGGTCTGTCATCCCCCTGGTTGCTGACTTTATGGTGCATCACATAGGACATGAGAAGGGCTGCAACTTGTGTCCTCTCATCAGCAACTTGCAAAGTACTTTGTTGAGCTCTGCACTCAGCATCTTAAAATAAATGAGATATTCCACAAATATTAATTGGAGGAAAATGTTAGTTCACATCAAATTTTCCTACAGTCCACTTATACATAAGTGCCAAATAGCAGAGTCTAACTGATACAATGACAGGTGTATTTTACTGACAAACAGTGCGATATGGTTCCTTGCATGATAAATTCCATTTTTGTTACATTTGTTAGGGTCAGCATAAAGGTGAGCATGTACTGAACATGCAAGCCAGAGAAAGGTTATCTGCCCAAAATGCTTAACATTTGGACTTCATTCAAAGCTTTTGGTGTCAAGATAGAATTATCCTTTACAATTATATACACATAATAAACTCAATTTTGAACTACAATTAATGTATACTGAAAGTTGCATCCTTCTAATTTATGTTTTATATGGCATTTAAATCTTCAGCATTTCAGAAAAAAAGAAACATGCTCACTTGAGGACCTCAGTCTTCATCAGAACCTGAGCTGTCTGCATCATTTGGCACAGGATAAGGTACTGGCACTTCTTCCTGCTTTGATAAAAAAAAAAATGTGAGTCCAGAGGAGAAAATCTTGCCTCACTCAATAAGAACTTAGCCCAGCTTTCCTTTCTGAAATTATTGAAGCTTAAAATATTTATATCATGGTAAGCTTCATGAACAGCACTGCACGCCACTTACAACTATTAAATGACAGTAGCATATTAATCAATGTTGCATGGCAGTTTCATTAAACCAAGGATGGGGAGCAGAAAAGTGGACACAACAGATCCAATTCTTTAAAAAAAAGAGAGGATGGCCACTACACGCAATTCATTTTTATAATCAGTTTATGAGGCTCGATAAACGTTTAAAGAGACAATAGCTATCCCTGCTAGTTTCCTATTTAACTAAAATTTGTTCAATTACTTTTTAAATCTTCACATAAAGGCTGGTTCACATGCAAGCAATTGAGTGAACTCAGTGGTGAGCGGCATCGACACAGCAAAAAATTTCCAACAGGTTGGAACTGGAGAACTCGAGCTGCCGTGACAGCTCAAAATAAGTTCTTTAGTTACTCCGGCAGAAATTGCTGGAGTTTTCACTTGCATGTAAAACAGGCTTAAGCGCTCATATGGCAATTATAATTTTAAAAGCAACTGTTATAACTGAAATTGATTGAAACGCCCACCTAAAGCCGTATATGTAAACACTTTGGATGTTAAGGGGTATCAATGGAAGGAAAAGGAGAAATGCTACATGGTGAACGCTGGAAGGCCAAGCTTGCTACATGGCCGCTTGCCAACTGCAAGCCAAAAAGTGTTCGTAATTTCAGTATCTGGAACGATATTCAGCCAGGAAAAGCACCTATTTTAGTAGTCTTGGCAGCATTAGAGTTAAAATCAGCAATTCTCCAGAACTAAACATTTAAATAACTAAATGTACATTGGAAAAATGTAAATCTTAAGCGACTACATTGCCATAGGTCAAGCACTCATCTTTTATGTCTTTTATGATAACCTGAGTCTCCTAACATTGTGGCATCCTATGGCAGACACGAGTAATTGTGTGCAGCGGGGGGTAATTATGGCGTGCTCTTGTTGCAGCAAAAACATGAAGATGCACGTGGTAGCACTGACTGACCATGATTTTGCTTCTTCCAGAGCCACACATGGCTCCTCCTAATAGTCAAGCTAGATACGTACATAGATCTGATTCTGCTAAACAATATTTAAGTATATATTTAGCAATTTTTTGCTTCCACCTTGCGCAGCTGCTAAATTAGAGGAGAAAAGAGTAATTCAGGCCCCACCAACCTTGATGCATAGAATGTGACAAAGCCCTGACTAAACCTTGAAGCATATTTTTGTTTATCCACTTCCCTCCGAAATCACAGTGACATACCTCTCTAAGTCACTGAACTGCTTTTTGCATAATTATCGCAGGCATTACTGATCACAGAATCTCACTCTTGGTAGCGCGAGTAACACTCAAGCTGAAAGAAAACTAAAAAACCTTCAGCGTGGTGCATATCAAAGTCACATCCTTGTTTATGCAACAATGTGACCAGGGCTTAAAGTGCTGTTTTGGGATATGGGTCAGGTATTAAAAGGTGGGAAAGAAAAAAATAAAAAGTATCTGAAGAGCCACTGACTTTTCAGTAAATCCATACAACTATAGGTGTCATTGGCATTAAAATTATGATCTTAAAGTCATCAATAAAGCTTGACAGAAGCAAATTAACAGGCTTTAGTGAGTGACTTTATATTTATTGATGATCAACCTCAGATAGGGTGTCCTCTAAGCATGGTAAACACACTTGATAACACTGTGTCTTTTGGAAACTGCAACTTGGTGACATTGGAAACCCTGTCCTCCTACAGGTGCTCTCATTTTTCAGCTTTTGTCAAGCCATTTCCTTGCTTTAGCAGCAACTCAGCCACTAATTCCTGTTTCTTGCCGACAGCCAACTGGCACTGAGGCTATCAGCGTTCAGAGCGATAAATGGATTTCAAACCTGCACGGTCCTTTCTCCATGAATATGAACATAATACTACGCTTTCATACATAGTCATCTTAATTACTGCATTACGACTTGGGATTTCACATATCCTTCACACGTGACATCACACCACTACAACACGTACAAAACCAAGCTTTACGTATATTTACATTCAGCCCATACCGTGGCAATATTCCCAAGTTTTTTCAGAAACTTAACATTCTTCCCATCTCTGCCTTACTCACGTATAACTTAGCCACTTTCACATATTGTTTTGTTAGTGACAACAATCTTCTCTAGTTTATATATCGTCAAGATCTTACTGACCCCAATACCACTAGATTTTCATCAAGAAGTAATTTTCTCCTGCCAAGAGTGAGCACTAATTACTGTAGTTGGATTCACATCAGTCAAAGCATGGAATAGCATACCTCCGGACATCAAATCAAGTCTTTTGCTACATTTGTTTAATGGCGCTCATTTTGTTCTTCAATTCTTCAATCATTCAGTGCCACCAACTAATGAAATACTTCATACACACTTCATAAAAAGTTACTTTTAAAACTTTTTTTGCACATGTTCACTTGTTTGTATTAATATTTGAATAATGGATACTTGTATTTTCTTGTATTTACGCTATGCTGCTGTTCTTCATTTTTTTTATGATATGATACTACTTGTCGTGTCTACGGTTACTTCCATGTGGGGTATTCTATAATTTAAGAATGAATTTTTTTCCTTGCCTCTATAACATTTATTTTTTATAGAGGCAAGGGAGAAAAAATTATTATTGTTATAACATACTATATTTTTACTTTGTACATTTGCTGTTACCACTGCTCCGTTTCATAACTCGTTTTAATTAGCTGAGGAGGTCCCAGTACAGTACATTTCACTATGGGGCTCCTTTTGTATTTATTTATTATGTATGTAATGCTATCATATATGAAGCGCAATAAACTTGAAACTTGACAAAAAAAATTGAAATCTTAGACACTGGTTGCAGTTTTAGTTTGAATCTTTAGACCTCAATCTTCTTTTTTTTTTCTACTTGCAGCACAATAGGTTACAAAAAAAAAAAACAAGCACAAGAGCTACTGTAACGTTTCCATAACAAATTCTGGGACAGGCCAAACTAAAATGTTACAATTTTACCTGCGCTGTTGCCGGCTGCTCCAGGAGACTGTCATGCACATCTGTGCCTACTGGCAAGCAATATCTTGCTTTGGCCTGGTGTAAGAAAGGCAGGGTTATTGGTTATCACGTTTATCACTTTTTAGTGGCAGCTCTAATAGGACACCAAGTTTCTCAACAGAGAAATAAAAGGTATTTTGAAACATCTCAAAATAAAGACCATCAAGGAAAGAATGCAGTGTGAGATGTCATGTGCAAACTATGCTAACTGTGCTTAGTTTGAACTGTGCTGAAAATTAGATACCAGATTATAAATCGAGAAACTTCGTACGGTGCGAATATGAAGTTCCTTGTAGTGGGGGCAACTGAAACAAATATATAATCAAACACTGACAACTTTGTGCCATGAGCATTCTCTTTCTCTGCCAAAAGCCTTTTTCATACCTGGCATCAATCCAGGGGCACCTCTCTATCCTCGTCTTCATCAATGCTCTGTGTAACCTGGTAACAAAGAGCATAGATGTTAGACAATAAATCAGCCGACTTTCATGAAACATCGGGCACACCGTTAACATACATTCAAGTAAAGCTTTGATTACAGAGCTCTATGCAACATGCTGAAGAGCATGTACCCCCCACCCTTACACACACACATACACACACACACAGTGGCCCTTCCTACTATGGTATATATCTAATAATGTAAATAATATATCCTGGTACATATGTTTACTGCATGGATCTAAAATAGTAGAGTTAGGGCAAGGGTGATGCATTAGTTTTTCAGCTCACAGAATCCAAGCACAAGCTATTTAACAACCAGACGTGGAGGTAATGCATAAAAGACTAGTCCTGAACTCACACTGATATGGCCTGTTTTCCTGCTCCAAAGCGGCAGAAAAACATTGATGGAACTATTTGAGAGATGTAGGGTAATTGTGATGGTGGTGGCAGAAAAATATTTTCCTCATTATCTCATTTATTGTGCAGTTCCATTTTTTCAATGTTGTCTATCACCACAGGAATGTGAAATTCACAGTAAACCATTAAAATCACTTCTCCAGTCACTAAGCAAGTGCAGATCACCTCACAAAAAGGGACCTCCTAGAAATCCTGTTTTTGCATCTCGACAAGGTCTCTCAACAGCTAAACAAAGATTATGCGGGGACCCAGTCTCCTCGTTCTGGTTTTCTTTCTAAGTGCCTGTTGCTGGAAGTTCCATTATTTGTGATTGCATATATGATGCAGCTTAAAACAAAGTCCCTTCCCCCCTCCCCCCCCCCCTCCTACTCTCATAGGTTGTAGCCCACTGGGAGCAGAGAGCTTATTTAAGATGACACTTAGTCTATGAAGGTGCTGTACGGAATACCGTGCCAATTACTGTAAAAGGTCAGTAAACATGGCGTCAGTGTAATGTCCATCCCAGGCAGTGAGAGATTCAAAGTAGCATCTTCCGAGATGTTTGGCGTACTTATACCCCCCCCCCCCCCCTGCCACTTTTTTTTTTTTTTTTTTACGGGATCTCGACTGCGCACACACTTATGCAAATGAGACGCTCCTCAAAGACCGCGCTTTCCGACCCCAGAACAATTATTAGGCTCGGCTCTATGTTGTCAAATAAAATGAATTAACACCATGATCTTCACTGGTTAGAGATTGAACAGCAAGCCCAGGTTTGAGTAAAGTCTGTCCGCGCGTCTTTAGCCAACCGAGTTCGAACGTATATATTTACCTCTCCGGCCGCCTTGTACTACTGCAGAGTTGTCGGTAGAATTGTCGTCATCGTAGATCTCGCCAAACTGGGGGCGTCGAAGTCAGAAGTTCCACCGCTCGAAGAGGCATATGAGACGTACGTCTCGGCAGCCATGTGCATTCCGCCGATTTTCCGTTTTTCTGTGCATGAGCACATATCTTGCTCAAGGTGGCGTTTGCACCTTAAAGGCATAGCGCGCGTCGTTCCACAGGTTCCACAGTTCCCCTTTTGTCACAGAACGCACATCGACGAATCAGTCCAATAAAACGTATCCAGAAATCGTCCTGCCTTTACAGCTAGGCCTAGGCCTTCAATTGGCAAAGCGGTGTGTGTTTGTCGATTAACTCTATGGGTCTATGGTTTGGTGTGGTTGGTGTGGTGATTAAATAGATAACTGCCACATATCTGGCAAATAGTGTAGATCATGAACGTAAATGTACATACCACTGAAATTAAGTGGTACTATGCGTCACCTGCCTTTTGTATTTTGTGAAAACTACCTTGCAACAGTAGCCCTTAAGCCACAGAATCCTTGGCCTACATCGCTTTAATTCACTCGTTTTCATTCTCGGGATAAAAATTCAAACGCTGAAGAGCGTGAAAGACTGTCCGTTGAACATGCATGGGTACATGAGCGCAGCCGCGGTATCCAAGTTGAAACGGACGTTCAGGGCACAGGATTAATTCCCGCGTCACTCGAAATTGAATTTGGCTTTCCTGCAGTAACGCACTTGCACAATTGAACCGCTGAACGGTTATGTTCTAATTGCCATAGTTTTTTTCTTCAAGGACCATATATAGTTATTTGACACTGCCCATGGTAAATTGCATGGTCTAATTGTTTATAGAACTTAATTCCCAGTTGATATATCTGGCTGGCTTATAGAAATTTCTTGCAAAAAGGGTCTTGGGTTCGCGCTGCAAGCTTTCATGCTCTACGTGCTTCCAGCATTAACACACACTCGACCCCATGACTAGAGCACTGCACCTGATTTTCCGGTCCGGGCCCGGCCCATGCCCACCGTTTAAAGGCCGAGCCCAGCCCGGGCCCATAACTCCAAGCCCGGGACTGGCCCTGGCCCATGCACACATGAACTAGGCGCGTACCTGGCCCGCGTTTCCACTAGGCCCGCCCCAGGTCCGACAAAGTCTGCATGCGCAGACGCCTTAAAAATGTACTGCTTACCGCCAGTACATAAAAATAGGCCAAGATGAGACAAAAAAAAAAGAATCTTACAGTAATAATATTCTCAACAGAGAATTAAGGGCAGTAGTATCTGTAGAAGCAAAGGTTTCGTCAAGAGAGTTTTGGGAAGACATTTTACTCATCTGTCTACAATACGCTTTCTTTTATTCGGCGTCAAATAAATCACTGGACCAAATTCAGCGGCAGGTTTCCTTCATTTCCGAAAGAAGCTGTATACACAGAAAGCCCCGGCCCGCGGCCCGTTCCCGTGCAGTGTTCTACCGACCCCCTACCCCAATCCCGATCACGTATATAACACAAGCAAATATACGGGACGTTGTGTCAGACACGTATGGCGAGCTTAGTACGGATCACACATATGCTCTTTCACATATGTACTACAATCAGCTGAATACGGCAGCGACGATGTCTTGCGATGTGTTTGCTAACACGTTGAAATGGCCACAGAGCGTAGCGTGGCGGAACGTCCGTGGCCACGATGGCCACGATGCCGATCTTCTCTGTCTCTTACTCAAGTGATTAAGAGGGACTCACGTATACCACTTTCAGGACTAGATCATACCTCCTAAACCTCCTGCGTCCCTTTTGTTTTCCTGAATACATTCGAGGGGTGCACATACATCATGACTGATGTTTTGTGGTCGTGTGCGCCTCTCGGCTAGCAGTTCTAGTGAAATGATGCCGAGACAGCAAGAAAGCCGAAATGGAGTTGATAATGAAATTGCTACGCCTTTGTATATGAAGCTGTACGCATTATGGTGCGTTACAAAACCTAAGCAGACACAAAAGCAGATGCAGAAGGAGCTGTGTAAGAACATTGTGTGTGTCAATGTCAAGCGAGACAAAAGTGTGTCGTGTAGGCCTATAAAATTTGAAAAATAAATATATAAAAAAAGTTGCTTGTATTACGGCCTCCGAGATCACCAAACGCGCGCGTTTGGTGATCTCCGAGGCCATGCTTGTATACATGGCAAAAAGATGTCATAAGTGAAAAAAAAAAAATAAATGAGGAAAAAGATTGTTAAAATAGAATAACAAGGGCTAGATTTGGGGCTAAATGGTGTGAGTTACTACTAAAAGAAGAGACAGAAACATTATTTACTCCTTATAGGTGGCGGGTGCGACACACGTGCGATTAGGCCATTTTGGGATCCATTGGTGACATGTGACACCTTCTTCAAGTTCGCGCTGTTCCAATTTCCCGATGAGTATTTTGCTGTAGAGTATGTTAATGTAATTCAGGGGCACGACGCAGTCGTCAAACGTAACTCAAAAACCTTGCCGACGTTCAGCGGCCCTTCACAGAAGGTCAATCGGATAAACGTTGCCTGGCCCGAGAGGATAAAAAACGGCGGGCAACTGGCTCATCAAAGCTGCTCGTCGCGCAAGCTGTCAAGTTCAGCCGTAAGTATACAGACTGTTATTGTATTTTTTGCAGATGTAAAACTGGCGCCCTTGCACTGAGCCAGATAGCGCTGCTATTTAGCTGTGGCGGTATGCATGCATGTTTATCAAGAAGGAGGAATAGACTTCGCGTATCTCCTCCACCCGCGTCTGGCGCTGCGCCTTGGATGCTGGCTGGTGCGCGTTGTTCTTCGGTCAGGTTGATCGCGCCCAGCTGGGTCTCAGGGTCAGAGCTGTGCAGGGTCTCCCAGGTTCTTTGGTTATTTATATTTACGGCCCTCCTTGGGGAGAAGGGGCATGCACGTAGTACTCAACATGTCGACAGTGCAGCAATTTTTCCCCAACGTTGGTATTAAGGGAGAAAAAAATACGATGTCACGCCACAGAAAGACTTTTGGCACATATCGCAGTGTCCGGATTTTGCAGTGACGTAAACAAGTGGAGCCATGGTTAAAATACTTTGTGCATGTTTCTGTACTCTGAAGGGACGGAAGAGGAACGTTTTTCGTCAAGAACTGGTCCTAAATACCAAAAACCGGCGTTATTGGGTTTTTCAGATGCCGTAATTTTTTTACCGGCGAATGTTTATCAATGTTTTTTGGTTAGAACCGGAAAGTACATTGCCTGCTTGTGCCGTCTGTTTTTTGTTTTTTTTAACGATATTTACTGCCTAAGGGCATCAGTAGGGTATGAGATGAAGAATGAAGAAATGATTAAATTAATGGAAAAAGGTTGGGTGATTTTATGATGTCAAGGAGTGAGCAATGATGTCCCTGCGTCCAGGTGATATACGAGGCAGGATTGTTTGCTGGTAGGCTAGCTATCGCCAAGTGCCGGATTCGTGTCAATTTCAGTGCTGGGCAGTCCCACAGCAAGTGGTGAATGTCGGCTTCAACATTTTTGTTCTTGCATATCGGACATCGTGGGTGGGGATATAAGTGTCCCCGCCCAGGGTGTTCGATATGTAAAAACAAATATGAACGTAGTCATTGCTTTTTCAGAGCAAGAGCTCAATTTTGAACTGTGCCGTTTGTATGTTAAGGCAAGTGATGTCATTCACAAGCCATAATATAGAGTGAAGCAAAGACGGGTATGAGAATGTCTGCTAATAGGTTTTCTTCTTCGTAGCTGTGCGCAGCAATCTGGAAATATTACTGAATGCAATGCTCGAGGAAGAAGAGGGATATGGTGATGCCCATCGACTGAAGACCAGCAAGGTTTCTGTCTTCTGTACCTTCCATTCGTGTGTTATAGGCCATAATGAGAAAATGCTTTGTATTGCTTTTAATTTTTTCTGTAAAAATGTATTGTTTTCCTTCTTTGACAACAGCATAAAATGCTTACGTTTGCAATGTAATCCCTGAGACAGAGTCAGAAATTAAATAGATCTGCAGGCCATTAAGATATGTTTTAAGATCATCATGTAGCAACTTCCTTATTCGAGTTAGCAGTGTGCTGCAGAGGCCTGTTTGAGCCAGAAATCCTGTACAGGGTGGTCGTGAACCCCATGTGTATTGGCCAGCTCCACAGCATCTTGGAGCTGGTAGATTGTCAAATTATTCAGCTGAAAGCTTTTTATGTTATTCAGTAAGTCTTGCACACCAATTTCAGCGAGTTTAGCATGCACTACATTGGTAAAAGAAATTATTTTTCTGAGCCTTAATGGGCAGCTTGGTGGCATCACCTGTTGCCTTAGTGTTGATGCTAAGCTTTCACTATTCTCTTAAGTACCACAGCTTGCTATTGAAAATAATGTTCAAATTGCATCCTTCATTATACCATTAGTCTCTTACATTCCTCCGGGCCTCTTATTGATGAATGACTGCTGCTTGTTAAAAGCTAGGAATCAGTTCTAAATTGTTTATGTTTAAGCAGTTAAACCTCATTTTTGAAAAAAAATATATGGTGTTTCTTTTTTGTATAATAGAAGCCAGGAAAACGAAAGGGGGAGACAGCATCTTAGGCTGGAATTAGATCAAAAGGTAAGCAACTACATTTTTTGGCTATGTTGAAGTAGTTAGAAGGCTTATCTATGCATAACTCATATTGAATAAAAAAATGTCATTGGCAATTTAAATACTTTTGCAATATTATGATCCTCCACATAAATAAGAGTTAAAATTTTTCATATTGTGTCTACTGGAGAAAGGAATGGCTTGTTTGCAATTTTAATGGCCTGGGAATGCAGCATCATATTATGCATGTAGTGATCACACAGCCTCAGCTCTCTGTGTCAATTTCTACAGGTCATGTTACAGCTAATGATTACTTTTGTAAATGGGGAAGGATTTTCACGGTACAATTGAGTGTCACAATTAAAGGCCTGTGATCAATCATTACATGGCACTCTCTGGCACATTAAATGATTGGCATGGTGCATGTGCAGAATTACACATATGATGAGGAATGTTTTTCAATGCCTGTCCCAGTCCTATCTGACATCACTGCAAATTTGTGACTGCTTGCAACCCAGTATTGATTTCAAAGCTCTGGCTTGACTTAGAAAGGGGTCCATTCACAGCTGGTTCATTTATTGCTATGTCTTGAAGCCGGTTAACCATTGGAGGGCCTGTCTAAGAGTGCACTGTCTTAGCTCAGCGAAACTAACAATAAACGAGCACGCAGCGCAGTGCTAATACAGTGGAACCCCACTATAGTAAACTCGGATATAGTAAAATGAAACTGAAGTCCCAGTTCCTCTTCCATAAGTGACATCTTTTGCCTAAATGGTAAAAACATTTTTGGTAACAATCAGTTGTCGTAAAGTGCACCTGTCCACGGGGATGTACTTCCCTTGAAATTACATCACTGCACACGCACTACTTAGAATCGAAGGGCAGATATAAAAAAAAACGCAAAACTGCTTTTTTAATGGCTTTACCATCAGGCTCACCAACACTAAGGAGCCAACTTTACATAAGCCTTAGAACCGTGAAGGAAAGAATGCAGTGCATAGGATAAAGTAAGGTTGGCTATGAATATGGAAGGAAGGGGGTGCAGTTCACTCAGAAGTAAAAGAGCGGAAAAGCGTAGCAAGAAGTAGGGAAAGAAAGAAATTTCCGAGCTGCAGGGCGAAACGCAAGAGAGTGATGGCAAGAAATGTAGGCGCGGCATGTTCAGTTTTGCTGTGCTTGACTGTCACATACATTTCTCATCTATTGCCTTTTAAATGCCCTAAACAGTGGAACGCAATGCCGTGTACATTCAAGGCTTTGGTTTTCACGTGAAATCACTCAGTTGAACAATAATAGAGTAGAACGTTGAGCTAGTTGGTGTAACATCTTGGAAGGAGGCAGCAGAGCAGGGGAACAAAACCGAAGAAGCGCACATAGACACAAGGACAACGCTGCACTGACAACTATATTGATCTGAACCCGCGCATCTTTTCTCCCTTCACTTTACCTCTGCAGCTAACTTATTCCTTATCTTTAACATCCTGCCAGCAAGCGTAATCTAATTCCTTTTTCAACAGTACCACTGAAGGCGTGGTAACACACTGGTCTTCCGAGCTCCTGATTGCACGTGCTTCGAAAATTTCCCTTGTTAACCTGTCCTTATTCCTTCTCAAAACCTTCACATTGTGAAGGTCAGCTGCACATTTTTGGTCTTTGCAAATACAAATAAAGCAGCCTCTGCAGTGCACTGCGAGGTTGGTGTCTGACTTCTCCGATATTGCTGCAGCGTGCTCTCTAATTTTGTCATTAATGAATCTTCCTGTTTGTCCAATGTACTGCTTGATGTAGGTTTCTTTTTTAGCGCAAACAAAGACAAAGACAAGAAAGGCGAGACGTTTGCGCTAAAAAAAAAAAAAACCTACATCAAGATGAACTACCAACTCGCCCAGCAGGAAGTTTTAATCAATGTATTGCTTCCCACAATGTAAGGGAATCTGGTAGACAATCCCCTGGATACAATCGGAGTACCTTGTCCGGTGCGCAGTTTGGCATCTAGACTTAAACTCCTGGTTATTCACTCGAGCAAACTTGCCTTTGGCTCTGTTTTATGTCGCAGGACACAATCCGGATGCCATGTCTGTGTCCAATCTTCATCAAATTATGGGTCAATCCATGAGTATATGGTACCACTGACCACTTATTTCTTTGTTTAAAGAAATAATGTAAAGGGCATCCCCGGAAAGAGGAGCCATCCAAGCTTACTTTGCGTGCGCCTTTACTGCTGATTCTGATCACATGTCGGTGGCAGCACTTTGCAAAGTGTGGAGGCCACGTGCTCCTCTGTTCTCTCTTATATTGCTTCTAGCTGTACTATGTCGCATACTTACATGCCAAAGTTATTGGCACGAGCGCAAGACTGCCTGTCTTGTTTGCGTGATAGAAAAAGTTATGCGTTCACATAACCTTTACTGTGTTGAAGAGCTGGAAAGGAGCAGACATTTTCTGCCAGCCAAATAGTCTGTCTCCTCATCATTATCATCATCCTTTTCTATCCCTTAAAGGCCCCAAGTGGGGTATTACATTGGGAAGGGGGGGGGGGGGGATCGATAACATAGTATCAGCGGTCAGGAAATGAAAAACGAGAACAGGCACTACAATGCAGTAATACAACAGCAATACAAGAATACCATAAATTGTACCTGAGCACAATTCAAAAACTCCTAAAACAGACTATGGCAGTATAAGAGCAAAAACAAATGCAACATAGACCACAATCACATAAACTCGAAAGAATAAAAATTGCACAGAAAGGAAACCATTGTAGTTGTTCGTTTAGATCGGCAGCAAGTATAGTCGTAAATTTAAATGTCATGCTTGGAGGCTATTGATTGGGATAATTTATTCCATGCTGCAATTGGTCTAGGAAAAAAGGACCTGTTGAAAGCATCAGTGTGACCATGAAGACGCTGAACGCTCATTGAATTATAATGGCAACGAGAAGTGCCTAGTGGCAACTCTAAGAGCGAATTTGGTCAATGAGGACAAAGTTGTGCAATTTTCCGTCGGAATTTCCAGTGGGTGAAGGTCAAGGGAGGCTTTGATACTAGTTATGTAATCCAAATAATGTGCGCTAAAATGTTTTTATCTGAGCACTGCTGCGATACAGTGCTTGTCGTTCAGACTTAGCACTGTATGCGACTACTTTTTTAGAGTACAAACATTTTCGTTGAATTGGGAACCAGAAATCTTGCATCTAGAAAGAAAAGTGCAAATTTTCTTGGGCTCACTCATTCAGAATGCACCTTGAATATTTTAATCTGAGTGCTCGCTTTGTCTGTTTCATCTGAGGCAAATTGAGACCATTGCTCATTATTTTGAGCAAGTGAGTCCATTTAACCGAGCAGCTGGCGGGTGGGTATGTAGGCACACCTTCTTCCAGTAGGTATTGCTTTATGTACACTGGAATATGGACACTGTCTCCTTGCATTCCAATCTTATAGTTGGTGCTGTGCAGTGGTAGCTCAATCGGCGTTGGTTGTACAATACATAGCTGCCTTTTGTGGTGCCACCTCAAGGACGATTTCTAAACTCTGCAAGTGATACCTTTCTGATTATGTCTGCAGACCTTGTGCAGGAGCAAATTAAAAAAAAAAGGTTATTTTCTAAGGCCCAGACAAAAGCAAATAAGTTTTACTCAGTAGCATTGTTGGTTGCTGCACGACATAGTGCAAATGATTTCTAGCTGAGTAGCATCTTTGTGTTGCTCTGTGCTGTCGGTAGCTAAATAAGTTTGGGAAATTTAAACTTCGCCCATCTGAAGCTCCGATGTGCAGTGTTGCTCATGTTTTCTTTCTGTAATGTTCTGTTGTTTTATAGAGTTGCCAGAACTTGTTGACGTCTTCAATACTTCTGGGATGGCTGGTGCAGCAGCAGGAAATACTGGAGGTACTGAGTGTTTTGGCTGTCCTGTAAGTGTTGATCAACTGTTGCAATGAAAATTAAGTTAACCTGTAGCCCTTTATAAGAGGCACCTATTCTGCATTATTTTTTTATACCCGTTGCTAAGCATGATTCTCTCAGAAAGTACTGTGTGTCAAGTTGGGTAGTGTAAATGCCTCATTGGGGCACTGAAAATTGACCTGACAGAGCTGCACAGTCTAAGCAGTAAGAAATCTAATCGTCCCAGATACACTTTCAGTTTTACTATGAACAGAAGAGTTTAACATCAAGTCTAAACAATGTTGCGCTGTTGGGACCATGAAGGTGGCAAATCTATTAGATCAAAGTAGGGAATTCGCTTGTAGGATGAAAGAGCACTGAACAAGTGTAGAGGGGGAGCCTCAGTTAGCAAGCCGAGCCAACATTTCGACAAGGGGACTTGTCTTCGTCTGGGCAGCACAATTACTGGTGGAGGTTTTAAATACGGTTTTGCTTCCGAAGAAGAAAAGCTAGGGAGGGGGGGGGGAGAAAGAAGCAGAGCGAGAAGTGAAAGAATGTTTCCTTGGGTATGAATTTCTATGAGCATGGAACCAGTGCTTTCATCATCACATGAAAAAAAAAAGAAAAGCAGCAGCAGCAAGAAAATCTAATACGCGAAGTAGACGATTGTCAGCACCTAAAGCAGGTTCGATGCTGACACGTGTTTCTTGAAAGGGGACAGGTAGAACGAAAGGAAGATGGTTTACCCGGTATGAAGAAGTACTGAACAAGGGTAAAAGGGGTACGCCTCAGTTCACAGGTCGAGCCAACGTTTCGACAAGTGGACTTGTTTTCGTCTGGGCAAAGTGATTATCACTGGCAAGGGTTTAAATATGCTTTTGCTTCCGAAGAAGAAAAGTTTAGGAGGGGAAAGTGGGTGAGAAGAAAGTAGGTAAAGGAGTGTGGAGGGGAGGATGGGTGAGAAGGAAGTAGGTCATGCAGTGAAAAAATAAATAGTAAATCTTCAGTATGTATTTCTCAGCCTGGAACCAGGGATCTTGTGGTGGCCTGCAAAAGAAGTAAAAGCAGCATACCAGGAAAAACTACAATACCGGGTAGATGATTTGTCACCACTTAAGAGGGTTTGGTGCAGATACACCTTACAAAGGGACAGGCTTTGCAAAGTGCCCTGATAAGGAATATATCTAAGGGAGCCAATTCTTAAATCTTTCTGCAAAGCTGGTGGTGGTGGTGGTGGTGGTGGTGGAAGGGGGGGGGGAGGTCAGTACAAAGTCACAGGATAATAACTGCACAGTGAACCACAAATGACATGCAAAAGAAAAAGTTTGAGGACAAACTCAAGCAACAAGTGATAAGGGGGAAATGTGTTTGGAGAAGCATGTACAGCTTATGCTATTGCAGAAGGGAATAGAGTGTACATGCGTTGTGAATAAACTGTACAATTAACGCTATGTGGGATTGTTTCCCCGAATAGTTATGTTGCATAGGGAATATACTTAAGGGATTCTCTTAAGTGGTGACTAATCATCTACCCGGTATTGTAGTTTTTCCTGGTATGCTGCTTTTACTTCTTTTGCTGGCCAAAGGATCCCTGGTTCCAGGCTGAGACATACATACTGAAGATGATTTTTTTTTTGTTCACTCCATGACCTACTTTCTTCTCATCTTCTCACCCATCCTCCCCTCCCCACTCCTTCACCTGCTTTATTCTCACCTACTTTCACCTCCACAGCTTTTCTTCTTTGGAAGCAAAAGCGTATTTAAACCCCTGCCACTGATGATCGCTTTGCCCAGACGAAGACAAGTCCACTTGTCGAAACGTTGGCTCGACCTGCAAACTGAGATGTACCCCTTTTACATTTTAGGAAACGTAGCGCAAAGAAGACAAGGACAAATGCAAACGCACCAACTCACCCAATTCAGCATTCTTGTACCCCTTTTACCCTTGTTCAGTGCTCCTTCATACATTGAAAGGGACAAGCATTCCAAAGGGACCTGATGAGCAATACAGCTAGCTGCATGGAAACAGCTATCAAGAGGTTTTGGAAAGGGGAGAGAAGGACAAAAAAAATTAAAATAACAACAAATTAGAGTATACTATACCTGCCAAGCATGGAATTATCTGAAACGATTCAAGGGGAAACCAAAGTAAGAAGTAATGAGAAACGAACATGTTTGAAAAAACACTTGGAGCTTTTGCTATTACAGGAGGGGGGCGGGGATACAGAGTATGTACATATGCTATGAATAAAGTGTACTATTTACACTTTATGGGATTGTTGTCATGGCTAGTTGTGGCAGAGAGGAAATATATTTAAGGAATACTAATGCTTCTTTCAAGATATTGTTGCAAGATAACGACAACGAAGTGTTTCCTTCACTTGCCTCTTGGAAGGGACAAGGAGATGACAACAAAGTGGGCCTGGTTCCATGTTGCTGCTAGCGGCTATGCTTGTTGAGGCTGTTGTAAATATACTGTAAATACATAGAGTTTCCACGTAACAATATTTGCTCCTGTTGGTTCCAATCTTATAAATTTATGGATTAGATATGCCACCCTATATTTTGTGTCCCTTGAAGATTTAAAGCCCAACATGGAGAATAAATAAATAAATTTCAATAACCTTACGGCCCATCTGATTGAAATGCTGGGAAGCTGCTTTTGGGAGGTTTTTGCCTGTGTCTGCCCGATGTTCATTTACCCTTCTGTTCATTGATTGCCCAGTCTCTTTCGGACAAGTTCGGAGCCATAATTGAAAACCTGCTTGAAAAGCCATGCCCTTTGCTGACTGCAAATATCGCTCTGTAGGATGAGCAAATGAATGCGCTTCCTCGACTGCGATGGGCAAGGCACTGATGCGTGGGGTGCAGCACAGATGTCCGCACAGCTTCTCCGCACCTCCAGTTCCCCCAATTTACTGCATGTAACACACTGCTCCCCTGCAAGTTCATCGTCGTCTGGGGAAGCCATCGCGCAGGGCAAGCCACGAAACTTTCGCTTACCAGTGACGACTTGAAATGTGCCCATGCCACAAAAGTGTAATGCGATGATCAATTACAGTACTGGTACCGGCAGCTGATCAGAGTTATCAAAGCTTATGCTACGGCGCACGTTCAGACTATAAGGATGGTCGACTCTGGCAAAAAAAAAGAAGGAAAAAAAAAACATCTGCCGCTCCAAGCGGCCTGGAGTAGAAGTTGCAGTGAAGGCATGTCGTGAATGTGGCAGTTAGTCTTACCGCCATATTCACGACTGCGCCTTCACTCTAACTTCTACTCCAAGCGGCCCCCGAGGCCCGTTTTTCGTTTCAGAAAACAACCTTCACTCGAATAACTCCCACAGTGGCAGAGAGAACTCTAGTTTTCTCAAGATTCTCTAGTCCGCAGTGCCGCTGCCTTGGCGCCGCTCCTCGACCACTCCACTTGTAAACACTGAGGATATCACATCGTTTGCTCGCTGTGTGGACTTTGTTCTACCGGTATACCAAACTTCACGAAAGTGGATATGACGAGGATGCACCAAACCTTTCTCTAAAGCATTGGCTGAAAGTGACAGCGACCCAGGACATCTGGCACGTTATCGTTTTACAGGTGTGGCCGTAGCCTCTTGCTGCCCGTGCCGAGCTTTTATAACTGTGATCAGCCGCCGGTACCAGTACTGTAATTGATTATCGCATTATGCGTCTGTGGTGTGGGTACATTTCAAGTCGTTGCCGATGAAGTGAACAACTTTTCGGAGCCTACTGAGTGCAGAGTTGAGGCGCGCATTTCACGGTTAATGGTGAGCTTGCTTGCAGGTGGACTCGAGCTGTGGGGGAGGCGCACTCCTTCCATAGCTCGCCTTGTCTGATGAACGGCGGCAAACTTGTCGTGGGGGAACAGCATGTCACATGCAGTAAGCTGGGGTGCACCGAAGGCGCGGTGGGGCTGTGCGGACATCTGTGCTGCACCCCACGCATGAATGGCTTGCCTGTCACCTGAGGGTACGTAGTGCATCTTCGGACGCGCGGCACTGTCGAGGGAGTGCATTGGTGTGCTTGTCCTACGGAAGCATATTCGCTGCCAGCGAAGGCATTCTCTTCAAGCACAGTTTCAGTTAGGGCTCCGAATTCAGTGTGTATGCGCTGAAACGCACTGTGAAGCAGCATGCTGGTTTTCACCGTTTGCCCCCGAGCCCTCTGAAGGCCAAAGCCATGTTCATAAAAAGTGCCGGCTTTTACTTTTTTTTTCAAATGTATTTTGATGTCTGTCAAAGCACGGCAATAAAAAAAAAGGCAAAGCAGCAAAGGGCGAGAACATCTCACACCAAACAAATAAACTGAAGTATTCACACCATTTCTCAAAGCATATGTCATGTACTGAGTCACCAGCAGCGACTGTTGCCAGGCGCAAAAGCATTTTTGGTCGTTTTTCACAGCCACCCTTTTCATTTAGCCCGCAAAACAAGTTCCACTATGCTCTTAACATCGAACTTGCTTGCGAAGGTTGTTGAAGACTCAACATGAAAAACTAAGCGTGCTACTTTAGCACACAGTTTTCGGGCCAAAAGTACGCCCATATGCCATTTGCGGTGCTTCGAGTGGAGAGAGAACTTGTCAGAGGAAATGCCGAGTTGGATTCATGAATCCTAATTGGCCCTGAAGTGGAGGAATGGCTGTTTTCTCCACTCCAAGCACTGGTGGTAGAGCGTCGAGTCGAGGCACGTTTACAGTATGGGCGCTAGTTTGCATTCATGTGAGAAAACCATTGAGAACTTACAGTACAAGAATCAAACTGAACTTGGTGGTCTATATTGCTGAGACTTTCAGTTTGCACATCCCATTCCTATTATACCTGCAATGCAGTTGCAGGCTTTCAGGCACCGTTAAAACATTCACAGCGCCAATTGGTTTCGTATTGAGTGGGAGCACCCATTTCATGGCAGTTGTATCAACACATGAAGCTCATGATAATTTTTGATGGCAATGTTTGTACCTCCAGCCGTCAGTCAGGATTTTAATTGAGATGTCCCAAGTTTGGTCAAAAGGTTTTCTGTGGGTAAAATTAATGGTAGAGCACCTGTTTGGAGCAGCTTGGCTCCACAGAAAATTTCAACTGTACTGATATTTTGAGGTATGCAATTGTATGTTACCAAAGCTTTACTTGTTTCGTTTGCTGTTTCTTCCAAATTCGCTTGTATTATAGTCACAAATGCATGCATTCAAGATTAAGCGAAAAGGGAAGGGTTCGAAAGCTTGGGTTTTGTATTTTCTACACCGCTAAAAGACAAACTGTTCATGCAGTGAAGTTCGTAATATTAGTGTTTTTTTATATATAAATGCTGCTGTGTAAAAACAAAATTTCGTTGTAAATTAGGATGAATTAGGGCGGACGTTAAGAAGCGGCAGATGTTTTTTTTTTCTTGTTTTTTTGCCAGAGTCGACCGTCCTTGTCGTCTGAACGTGCGGAGTAGCATAAGCTATGGTGGATGCGAATGTTAAGAAGCGGCACATTTATATTTTTTTTTCTTTTTGCGAGAGTTGTCCATTCTTGCATTTATAAATCAACGAAAGCATGCGGTCAGCTGTGATCATGACACCGGCTTTTAGAAGGGCGGTACTGGTATATCTAACCTGGCCAGATTCGGGCTGCATTTGAGAATTTTATTCACATATTATGCGTTAATAGGGGCTGCCATATTTGTTACAGCTTACAGTATTTATTATTTTGTTACAGTATTTGATTGTTTTAAATGTTAAAAAGAGGGCTTTAATTTGTGTCTTGTTTCCTTCCTCTTCAGTTCATGTGATGTCAAAATTTCCCCACCTACCTTACTCTATGGTCCAGAGTTTTTTGCGTCACAAATTCAACAATGCAGCGAGTGCATTGAAGAAAGCAAGTAAAGAATCGTAAACAGGAAGGGTCAGGGTTCGGGCTAGCGGGTAATCTACATGAGGTTCCATAGCGCACATTAAAGAAGGGACAGAACACGAGCGCTCGTGTTCGGTCCTTTCTTTGATGCACGCTATGGAATTTCATGCATAAACGGGAAGTATGTTTCATTTCTCATTCTCTGATAAAAAAAAAAAATATGCTTCCAAGATTCTAACCCGCACTCCTTTATTCTGAAAAATGGAACTATTATATTCATGTCAGGATCAGATAAAAAAACAGAATGCCCCATTGTGGTTTCCATTACAGGTTGGTGGCTTTGCCATAGTCTACATTTCAAATACGGCGTTTCAGACATTGTGGTTTCCAACTCCAGCTCAGCTTTTTTACTTTTGTTTTGTCATCATTCATAACCATGTTGAGAAGGAACAAACCATCTGGTTTCTAAAGCTAGTTCTTGTAGCAGTATAGGATTGTTAATTGGAATGTTAAAAAGCCTACTTTAATCTGTGTCTTGTTTTCTTCCTTTTCAGTCCACGTTGCGTCCAAAGTTTGGAACCTATCCAGATCTGCGGTCCGGACTTTCTACTTGCTTTCGTTTAGCACGAGATCAGTGTTTTGTTACTCTATATATTGGTGTATTGTAGCACTGTTTCTTGAAAATTAAACTCTGTAAATAGATATTGAGTGGCATAAGCGTATTTCCTTTCCATGGACTGTATTGTGATTTAATGTGTGATATGGTATGGCCGAAATTGTTTGCTGCGAGTACTATGAAAGACCCCATAGTGGAGGGCTTTGGAAATTTCGACCACCTGGGGTTCTTTAATGTGCACTGACATTGCACAGCACTCAGGCGCCTTGCTTTCCACCTCCATCGAAAAGTTGCTGCTGCGGCCGGGATTCGATGCCACATCCTCGGGCACAGAAGTCTTGCACCCTAACCATAGCACCACCACGGTGGGTCATTGTACTCAAATGCTTCAAATAAAGATATAAAGGAAGTTGTGTCACATATATTCAGACTGGGTGGGTAAAATACAGGGACGGAAATAACGGTAAGTTAGCTTAAGTAACATTGACTTTTGAAAACTGCCATCCAAGGAGCATGAAAAAGGGTCATGACAATGGACACAAATGTCCCATTGAGGTGTTTGTCGGTATTGCCCTTCATTTATGTTTCTCGGTAGCTAGTTTGCAAAATGTCGGACGTATTTTCAGCATTTGGCAGCTATATTTTTGGTGTATTTTTGCAACATTTTTGTAATGCATCAAAAATATGAGTGCATCACATTTTTCATGTATTTTTAGTGCATTCCGAGAATGGTTTAAATTTATGCTTTTAGTGTGTTATTAGTATATCTTTCTTGGTTTGGAAAATATAACTGCAACATATTTGTAATGCTCCAAAAAATATAATTGCATCCTATTTTTCATATATTTTTAATCCATTCCAAGGGTACTTTCTGCCAGCATGAAAAATAGGTCAAGCACATTAGTAATACTTTCAAAGTACATTGTCAGTCTATTGGTGGAAGATTTTGTGAACCCTGCCAAGCTGAAGAAAGTACATTTTAAGTATGTTAGAAATATGCTCAATAGGCAAAAAGCATATTTTAAACATATTTATATTAAGATATCCCCTTCATGGATCACTGCCTTGTCGTGGCGGAGGGGCTTGCGAAACTCGATGAAGTCGTGAGCTCTGCTGTGTAGGGCCACCCAAGATAGACAGGTCACGGCAGAGAGTTCTGACAAAATGTGATTCACTGGAGAAGGTAATGGCAACCCACTCCAGTATTTCCTGCCAAGAAAACCCTATGGCCAGTCACAATACCATTATCGATATGGCGCCGGAAGATGAGCCCCAGAGGTTGGAAGGCGTCCCAGATGTTACTGGGGATGAACAAAGGGCGATTCCTAGTAGCTCCAGGACGAATGAAGCGGCTGGGCTAAAGCCAAAAGGACGCTCAGTTGTGGATGTGTCGGGAAGCGACCGGAAAGTCCGATGTTGCAAGGAGATATATCACATAGCAACATGGAATGTAAGATCTATGACGCAAGGTAAACTAGATATCGTCAAGCGAGAAATGGACAGATTGAACATTGATATTTTGGGTATCAGCGAGCTCAAGTGGACCGGAATGGGAAAATTTAACTCCGGCGACCATTATGTCTTTTATTGTGGGCACGAATCCAAGAGAAGGAATGGGGTCGCTCTCATAGTAAACAGAAGAATGGGCAAAGCAGTGCTAGGGTACAACCCTAAAAACGACCGAATGATTTCACTTCGGATACAAGGTCACCCTTTCAACATAACAGTTATCCAAGTCTATGCACCGACCACTGCTGCTGAAGAAGCTGACGTTGAGAGATTTTATGCGGACCTACAATGCCTTTTAGACCGCACCCCATCATCAGACGTCGTTTTTCTCATAGGAGACTGGAATGCTAAGGTCGGGAGTGAAGAAATATCCGGAATTACAGGCAAGTTCGGTCTTGGTGAGCCAAATGAAGCTGGGCAGAGGCTAGTAGAGTTCTGTCAAGAAAACAACCTGACCATAGCGAATACTCATTTTCAACAGCACAAGAGGCGCCTGTACACATGGATTTCACCGGACGGTCTGTACAGGAATCAGATCGATTATATTATTTGCCGGCAGAGATGGAGAAGCGCTATACAAGCAGTAAAAACAAGGCCTGGGGCCGATTGTGGCACCGATCATCAGCTTCTTGTTGCCAAAATTAAGCTTCGGTTGAGGAAAACGCAGAAAACTAGAAGGCCTTTCAGGTATGATCTGGATCAGATTCCATTAGAATATGCTGTGGAAGTGAGGAATCGATTTCAAGAATTAGATCTAGAAGACAAAGAGCCCGAAGAGATGTGGACTGATGTTCGTGATATAATACAAGAAGTTGCTACTAAAGTAGTTCCAAAGCAAAAGAAATGCAAAAAAGCAAACTGGCTATCTGAAGAGGCTTTGCAAATAGCTGAGGAAAGTAGGATGGCAAAAGGTATGGGGGAAAGAGAAAGATACAAGGTTCTCAATGCGGATTTTCAGAAAATAGCAAGGAGAGATAAGAATGCCTTCCTGAACATACAGCGTCAAGCAGTTGAGGACAACAGCCAATTAAGGAACATAAGAGCTCTGTATAAGACAATCAAAGATATCAAGGGAAGCTTCTGTGCTAAGCTGGGTGTGATAAAGGACAAACGAGGCAAGGACCTCACTGAAGCCTCAGAGATAAAGAAGAGGTGGCAGGAATACACAGAAGAACTGTACAAGAAGGACCCGGATGTGCAAACCCAGCATAGGACGGTTGTGATTACTGATCTCGAGCCGGGCATCCTGAAGAGTGAAGTTGAATGGGCCTTAGCCAGCCTTGCTAAGAACAAAGCTAGCGGAATTGATGGTATTCCAGCTGAGTTGCTTCAAAACCTCAACCACGACGCTGTTAACACACTGCATACATTATGTCAATAGATTTGGACAACCCTGCAGTGGCCACAGGATTGGAGGAGGTCAGTTTATATCCCCATTCCAAAGAAAGGCAGTGCCAAAGATTGTTCCAACTACCGCACGATCGCGCTTATTTCGCATGCTAGCAAGGTGATGTTAAAAATCCTGCAAGGTAGGCTGCAGCAGTATGTGGATCGGGAGCTTCCGGAAGTGCAAGCTGGGTTTCGCAAGGGCAGAGGAACTAGAGACCAAATTGCCAACCTTCGCTGGATCATGGAAAAAGCAAGAGAGTTCCAGAAACCCATTTACTTCTGCTTTATTGATTATGCGAAAGCGTTTGACTGCGTAGATCACAGCAGATTGTGGCAAGCTCTCCAAGAGATGGGAGTTCCAATTCACCTCATCTGTCTCCTCAGGAACCTTTATGAAGGGCAAGAGGCCACAGTCAGAACTGGGCATGGTCTTACTGATTGGTTTGCGATTGGGAAAGGGGTGAGGCAAGGCTGCATACTGTCGCCCTGCCTATTTAACCTATATGCAGAGTGCATAATGAGGAAGGCCGCTCTCGACGAGTCTTCAGCCGGAGTGAAGATTGCTGGAAAACGTATCAACAACCTTAGATATGCGGATGATACCACTTTAATGGCAGAAAGTGAAGTGGAACTCAAGAGACTTCTGATGCGCGTACAAGAAGAGAGTGAGAAGTTTGGGCTTAAACTGAACATTAAAAAGACGAAGATCATGGCGTCTTGCCCTATCAAGTCCTGGAGCATCAGTGGACAAGAAGTGGAAGCTGTGACAGATTTTCTGTTCTTGGGCGCCAAGATTACCTCGGAAGGAGACTGCAGCCATGAAATTAGGAGACGCCTGCTTCTGGGAAAGAGAGCAATGGTTAGCCTTGACCGTGTAGTAAAGAGCAGAGACATTAGTCTGCCAACCAAGATCCGTATAACCCGTGCTATGGTCTTTCCAGTTGTGATGTATGGATGCGAGAGTTGGACTGTGAAAAAGGCTGACCGCCGAAGAATTGACGCGTTTGAATTGTGGTGCTGGCGAAGACTCTTAAGAGTTCCTTGGACTGCCAGAAGATCAAATCAGTCGATATTGTCGACCATAAACCCTGACTGCTCATTGGAGGGTCAAATTCTAAAGTTAAAGCTCAGCTACTTTGGTCATCTGATGAGAAGAGAGGAGTCGCTGGAGAAAGATTTGATGTTGGGAAAGGTTGAGGGTCGCCGGAGAAGGGGTAGGCAGCGAACGCGATGGTTAGATGGCATTCTCGAGGCATTGCAGATGAAGCTATGTGATGTTAAGAAGATAGTGAGAGACCGGAAAGCGTGGCGTGACATGGTCCATAGGGTCACGAAGAGTCGGACACGACTGAACGCCTGAACTGACTGACTGATATTGAGATATGCAGTGTTGTACTCCTAGCATATTTATAACATATTTGTATGGCATTGGGACAAAAAAATGCGAAATTAATACGAAATAAATACAATGCGTTTGAAGTACATTTTTAGTGTGCCTGTTTTTTGCTAAGGGACATACTAATGTTCTCCAATTCCCAGAAGAAAATAGACTCATCGCTCGCCTCAGCTGCTTTCACGAGCCACGAGTGATGAAGCAGGTGTAGTTTAGGATGCTCCTCTCTGATTCTAAGCCATAACTTCCATTCACTACCAAATTGTCATTAAGAAGTCCTATTTGATATATATTTCACAAGTTTGCACCGAGAGGTCCGAAATTAATATTGGTATTTATTGTTGCATTTCTAAGGCCAACTTTCTGAGCATCGATTTCCTTTGGTTAACGTCCAAAAGCAACTCAGGCTATGAGAGACGCCGTAGCGGAGCACGTAGGCAATAGCGACTACCTGAGATTCTTTAACCTGCACTGATATCAAACAGCACACTGACGCCTGGCTTTTCACATCCACCGAAAAGCGTCCGCCGCAAGAAGGACTGCATCTCGCATAATTGAGAGCAGTCGAGCGCCCTACACACTGCGCATCAGCGGCGGGGATTTCTCAACACTGAACGTAGCGTGTGCTGTCAAACGTGCATCCACGTAGCAGTAATACACTTCGTTTGCGCGTGACTTTGGAGCAGTC
This sequence comes from Amblyomma maculatum, assembly GCF_055883805.1. NCBI lineage: Eukaryota > Metazoa > Arthropoda > Arachnida > Ixodida > Ixodidae > Amblyomma > Amblyomma maculatum. The sequence goes on along the minus strand of NW_028146738.1, from coordinate 38,601,317 downwards.
GTTGTCTACTGGCTTCTAAGCGTCACTTTATATTTTTGTTTCGCTAATTCTGCAAAAGTAATGATCTGGTTTGGTTGTGGGGTTTAACGTCCCAAAGCGACTCAGGCTATGAGAGACGCCGTAGTGGAGGGCTCCGGAAATTTCGACCACCTGGGGTTCTTTAACGTGCACCGACATCGCACAGCTCACGGGCACCTTGCTTTTCGGGTCCACCGAAAAGCGGCCGCCGAGGCCGGGATTCGATCCCGCGTCCTTGGGAACAGTATTCGAGCGCCGTAACCCCTGCGCCACTCCGGCGGGGCAGTAATGATCTGAACGGTCTCATATTCTTAAAGCAAAGAGTGGATGTAGTTGGCCTTAGTATCTGTTGCAGTTAAAGCCTGTACTGGCAAATTAATTATTGTAGTGGCTATTTGATATTTGCCCCTTAATGGATCACTGCCTTGTCGTGGCGGAGGGGCTTGCGAAACTCGATGAAGTCGTGAGCTCTGCAGTGTAGGGCCACCCAAGATAGACAGGTCACGGCAGAGAGTTCTGACCAAATGTGATTCACTGGAGAAGGTAATGGCAACCCACTCCAGTATTTCCTGTCAAGAAAACCCTATGGCCAGTCACAATACCATTAAAGATATGGCGCCGGAAGATGAGCCCCCCAGGTTGGAAGGCGTCCCACATGTTACTGGGGATGAACAAAGGGCGATTCCTAGTAGCTCCAGGACGAATGAAGCGGCTGGGCTAAAGCCAAAAGGACGCTCAGTTGTGGATGTGTCGGGAAGCGACCGGAAAGTTCGATGTTGCAAGGAGATATATCACATAGCAACATGGAATGTAAGATCTATGACGCAAAGTAAACTGGATTTCGTCAAGCGAGAAATGGACAGATTGAACATTGATATCTTGGGTATCAGCGAGCTCAAGTGGACCGCAATGGGAGAATTTAACTCCGGCGACCATTATGTCTTTTATTGTGGGCACGAATCCAAGATAAAGAATGGGGTCGCTCTCATAGTAAACAGAAAAATGGGCAAAGCAGTGCTAGGGTACAACCCCAAAAACGACCGAATGATTTCACTTCGGATCCAAGGTCACCCTTTCAACATAACAGTTATCCAAGTCTATGCACCGACCACTACTGCTGTAGAAGCTGACGTTGAGAGATTGTATGCGGCCCTACAATGCCTTTTAGACCACACCCCCTCATCAGACGTCGTTTTTCTCATAAGAGACTGGAATGCTAAGGTCGGGAGTGAAGAAATATCCGGAATTATAGGCAAGTTCGGTCTTGGCGAGCCAAATGAAGCTGGGCAGAGGCTAGTAGAGTTTTGTCAAGAAAACAACCTGACCATAGCGAATACTCATTTTCGACAGCACAAGAGGCGCCTGTACACATGGACTTCACCGGACGATCTGTACAGGAATTAGATCGATTATATTCTTTGCCGGCAGAGATGGAGAAGCGCCATACGAGCAGTAAAATCAAGGCCTGGGGCCGATTGTGGCACCGATCATCAGCTTCTTGTTGCCAAAATTAAGCTTCGATTGAGGAAGACGCAGACAACTAGAAGGCCTCTCAGGTATGATCTGGATCAAATTTCATTAGAATATGCTGTGGAAGTGAGGAATCGATTTCAAGAATTAGAACTAGAAGACAGAGAGCCCGAAGAGATGTGGACTGATGTTCGTGATATAATACAAGAAGTTGCTACTAAGGTAGTTCCTAAGCATAAGAAATGCAAGAAAGCAAACTGGTTATCGAAGAGGCTTTGCAAATAGCTGAGGAAAGGAGGATGGCAAATTTATGGGGGAAAGAGAAAAGATACAAGGTTCTCAATGCGAATTTTCAGAAAATAGCAAGGAGAGATAAGAATGCCTTCCTAAACATACAGTGCCAAGCAGTTGAGGACAACAGCCAATTAAGGAACACAAGAGCTCTGTATAAGACATTCAAAGATATCAAAGGAAGCTTCTGTGCTAAGCTGGGCGTGATAAACGACAAACGAGGCAAGGACCTCACTGAAGCCTCAGAGATAAAGAAGAGGTGGCAGGAATACACAGAAGAACTGTACAAGAAGGACCCGAATGTGCAAACCCAACATAAGACGGTTGTGATTACTGATCTCGAGCCGAGCATCCTGAAGAGTGAAGTTGAATGGGCCTTAGCCAGCCTTCCTAAGAACAAAGCTAGCGGTATTGATGGCATTCCAGCTGAGTTGCTTCAAAACCTCAACCATGACGCTGTTAACATTCTGCATACATTATGTCACAAGATTTGGACAACCCTGCAGTGGCCACAGGATTGGAGGAGGTCAGTTTACATCCCCATTCCAAAGAACGGCAGTGCCAAAGATTGTTCCAACTACCGCACGATCGCGCTTATTTCGCATCCTAGCAAGGTGATGTTGAAAATCCTCCAAGCAAGGCTACAGCAGTATGTGGATCGGGAGCTTCCGGACGTGCAAGCTGGGTTTCGCAAGGGCAGAGGAACTAGAGACAAAATTGCCAACCTTCGCTGGATCATGGAAAAAGCAAGAGAGTTCCAGAAACCCATCTACTTCTGCTTTATTGATTATGCGAAAGCGTTTGACTGCGTAGATCACAGCAGATTGTGGCAAGCTCTCCAAGAGATGGGAGTTCCAATTCACCTCATCTGTCTCCTCAGGAACCTGTATGAAGGACAAGAGGCCACAGTCAGAATTGGGCATGGTCTTACTGATTGGTTTCCGATTGAGAAAGGAGTGAGGCAAGGCTGCATACTGTCGCCCTGCCTATTTACCCCATATGCTGAGTGCATCATGAGGAAGGCCGGTCTGGACGATTCTTCAGCTGGAGTGAAGATTGCTGGAAAACGTATCAACAACCTTAGATATGCGGATGATACCACTTTAATGGCAGAAAGTAAAGTGGAACTCAAGAGACTTCTGATGAGCGTACAAGAAGAGAGTGAGAAGTTTGGGCTTAAACTGAACATTAAAAAGACAAAGATCATGGCGTCTTGCCTTATCAAGTCCTGGAGCATCAATGGACAAGAAGTGGAAGCTGTGACAGATTTTCTCTCCTTGGGCTCCAAGATTACGTGGGAAGGAGACTGCAGCCATGAAATTAGGAGACGCCTGCTTCTGGCAAAGAGAGCAATGGTTAGCCTTGACCGCCTAGTAAAAAGCAAAGAAATTACACTGCCAACTAAGATTCGTATTACTTGTGCTATGGTCTTTCCATTTGTGATGTATGGATGCGAGCGTTGGACTGTGAAGAAGGCTGACCGCCGAAGAATTGACCCGTTTGAATAGTGGTGCTGGCGGAGCCTCTTGAGAGTTCCTTGGACAGCCAGAAGATCAAATCAGTCGATATAGTCGACCACAAACCCTGACTGCTCATTGGAAGGTTAAAGCTTAGCTACTTTGGTCATCTGATGAGAAGAGAGGAGTCGCTGGAGAAAGATTTGAAGTTGGGAGAGGTTGAGGGTCGCCGGAGAAGGGGTAGGCAGCGAACGCGATGGTTAGATGGCATCCTCGAGGCACTGCAGATGATGTTATGTGATATTAGGAAGATAGTGAGAGACCGGAAAGCGTGGCGTGACATGGTCCATAGGGTCACGAAGAGTCGGACACGACTGAACGACTGAACTGAACTGAGTGACTATTTGAGGGTCTAAACCAAGAGGCCGCGTAACACATTCTCTGTACGAACAAGTACTTTGACAACAATGAATCAGTAACAGGGGAAATAAAATGACTTACTAATCCTTTTGCCGAGAATAATTTCTTTTTTTGTCTGTATAGTGTGCAGCAAATATCTCTTTCCAGGCTCAACCTTTAACAGCGACTAACAGTGAATCATTGAGATTGAAAAAGCTTTCAGTGTTTCGGTCATTTAATTCACTAGTGGCCCCTTGCTAAAAATGCGATGCGCTTGAATATTTAGTCTTGGACATTGCATCATGCCAACCATATCCTCGACTACTTTAACTGCGTTATATGTGTTAACACATTTAAGACGATGCGCTTCACTGAAATGATCGTTGCGACTGGAACCTGCACTGCGTTACATCCATTCAGTGATACTGTGGTTACGATCTAGAACACCAAGTATGAGCGTCTAACAACTTGAATGAAACGTTAACTCCTATAATTATTCACCGGCTGGTGTTTTTGTTGTAGGTTTTGCACTGGTTGCTAATGCATAGAGTGAAGCTTCGAGGTCACGCTTTGTCTATATTCCCAACTATACGTTGTTCCAACTCACCACACACCATGTTTAGTAAATTTACTCCTCGTCTGCCTGCGCTACCATTGCAACCAACGGCTTTGAATTCAGCATCATTGCAAACAAGCGCCGCTCCACGTCCCCCTCGAAACCGAGGCGCATTCAGCAGTATCCGACTGTTTCGAGTTTTCAGGGGACCGTGATGTGGGCTGTGGAGTTTCGAAAAAAATCCTGTTTTTTGATGGTCATTGTATAAAATTTTTTATTTCATCTCAGTTATCCTCTTAGTCCAGTGTCCACAAAATCAAACCATTATTTTAACGTTTTCCGGCGAAAGCCTTTAATTCCTCATACTCACGTCCGGTGTCCTGTACCACTATAGCTGTCAATCATCGTAGCGTAGCCACGCTGGGCAAGTGATAAACTTATTTCAGTTCTCACTGTCTCGTGTCACGCCAGCGCGGTTGCCATGGGGACTGCCACCGCTAGTTACTGATACGAAGTGGTAGGGATAGATGTCAGAGATGACTGACTATGACTTCATGACCAGGGGACGTCATCATGACGTCACATCCGACCATATCAAATAAATGAAACTGACGTCATGATGACACCACATCCAGTCAGGACGTCAACAGGCAATTCCCGCATATACGAAGCTGACCCCGCCGACAGACCGATCCAGGCGTCTGTTTTCGCCTTTCATTTGGCGCTTCCTTGAACGCCACACCACACAGCACACAGGAGCAGAAACTGTACACCAAGTATCATCGGCGTTTCGAATTGGTTTGCAGGAAAGAAAAGGCGATGTCACAATTATCCGCGGACACCTTAACCGAGCCGTAAGAAAAAGGAGGGAGGAGGAACGTGGGATTGAAAGTAGAGAGAAACAAGTGCTGTAGTGGAGGACTTCATACCACCCTGCAATGCACGCCTTCGTTTCATGGTATTTTAATAGCGCAAAGTGCCCCGTAGATGTTTCTAGAAAATTTTAAAGGGTAGACGAACTGCGTTAAAATGCTGATTTAAAATAATTTGCCTTAGTGAATGTTTGTTCTGTTCAATGTCAATCTTGTTTGTTTTTTTCCCCGGACACAGTAGTTTCGCTCATCATTTTTGGTGGAGTAACCTGTAAACCGAAACAAAATGTGCAAAAAATAAAAATTGTTCAGTGGAGAAAAAAATTAGAAAAAACATTTAAGCTCGGTAATAAAGGGTTTCACGCGAAAGCGTATGTGGCCAGCCGAAAGCTCAACTTTAACCAATCCGAATGTACGTGCCTGCGTAGTCCTGCTATACAGTGACGGCATCCAGGAGCACCGGAAGGTGCATTCTTATTGAACCTACCCGCCGCAAATGAGCAATCAGAGATGACAACTCCTCCCAACTTTAACGCATCCATTGGTCTCGTTAAGTCACACAGGCCGTCAAAGAATCAGTGCCCATGTCAGCTGTCGCTGCAAGCTACTTGCGTCTGCTTGCGATTTTTCATTTAAAAAGCTCACGATGATGACGCCGACAACTCCAACGTTGGATGTTCGGATGAAAGGGGCTATTACAGCTACTTCGTTAAAATAAAACAACAACCAAACCCTTCAAAATTGATCTTTTCAGGATGGAGCGCTCATTAGTGAACAAACTTAGAAACCAATAATGTCGAAGAGAAAAAAGAGCGGGTAGAATATATTGTGAAGAAATCAGGTTCACAAGCCACGAAAGTAGCATTGAGAAGAGAGACTCACATGTGAGCGTTGGTTTAGTTCTCCTAAGAGACCAGCGTTGTAGCCTCTGGTGACGTCTGAAAGATTAATTCCTAGGCCAAAATGTCTTTATACCAGTGTGCTCCTGGCGACTCCTCGTTATGCAAGATATCATCTTTTCAGCACCTTGTGGTATGTTGCTGCGTGATATCAACCGCGCCCGATGCACTTGGCAGGGCTTCTATAGCGTCCGCTGTAGATGCGCTACGAGTGGAATCTTGCGCTCTTAGATACGCATCTATGACGCACTTCGCCAAAAATTCACTCGCAGCACCCCGCAGAAGCGTCTTGTGCTTCTAGGTTGTAGGCGGCTCAGTTCTTCCTTCTTTAAATGCCCCGTTCTCTATTAGGATTTAAATAGGGCTCCCGCAACATAAGAATTTAGTTTCGCTGAAAAGGAATACTGCGCGAGATTAGCAAGTCTACCTTACCTGGTAACCGACCGTGCCACCGGCTTTCGCAATCTCCACCATTTGCTAGAGGCGTCATCAACGCCCGAATGTCATTTATCCGGAGCATGTTTAACCCCAGCATTATAGCAGTAATATTTTGAGAGTGGATCCCCGAGGCGTAATTCCGATCTTCTTCTTCTTCTCCTTCTTCTTGGTTGGCTGAAACTTGCCACACGCTCACACGGGGAGAATGGCGATGCTGGTGTTTTCATATACAAGGAAATTTACACACGCGATTGCGGCAAAAGTAATAGCGTCATGCAGGAACGTCAACGGTAGGTTCCCAAAACTTGTTCTCTCTTCTTCCTGGTTCTCTCGCTGCAAGGTGAACAGTGAGTTCAGCTGGAATAGCTTTCTGAATACAACTTAAAAGGGACTACACAACTATACAAGGCGATAAGTTATTTTGGTGCTGTAAAGTCGATATTGCCATCATTACGGGACGCTAACATTTCATGTCGCCTCCTTGCTGTGTTGACCACTGGATTTACATATATTTACATCCAAAGGCATTCCATAGGGAACACCGCCCCATGGAAGATGGCAGTAATCTAACTGCTTGCTGTGTATTGTGAATAAATAATAACTAAAAAATCCGACGTAGTGGATTCGAACAGTTATCGCTGGTGTTCTATAAAGTATCGCAAATTCAATATTTAATTGTTTTTTGATTTCTTCATAAAGTTCACTTGCACAAAATTTCTGCTATTTCTCGCTAGATGGCGCCGCTTCGAGGACTCTCTGAAAACAGCTGACAGATATGCTGAACGAACGAAATAGCGGTCCCAAGAGGGCACCGACATCTCGACGTAAGTGGCGAATCGAGCATTATCAGCCATGAACTATTGAAATCTGTCAACGAATAATCACCTGAAAGACTGCCGACGAGGCACATGTTGTTACTCGCAGCGAAATTGCCGAGAACTTCAATTTTTGACTTTATTTGTGTTTACATTTGCGGGTATAACAGACCTGAAATGATCAGAAAACATGAACTCCGACGAGCATAGGTAGCCGCATAGACATCTGACATGAAGAATATCATTTTATATAAAGCGAAATTTTGGATGGTGAAATTTTTACAGAATTAATTATTCGCCGCCTTCCTCAGTGAAACTTCGAGATGCCACAGTAAGCGGGCTACAAGGGTACGCAGTTTAACTTGCAGAAAAGTGAATTTTCGCAACCAAAAATGTGTCCTTTAAACAGAATTGAATATAGCAAAAAAAAACAGAAAAAGCATTTCGGCAAGAATACAGGATTATATTTAAGTATATAAATAACAGCGTACATTCCAATATTGCAAGAATTGTATGGATATTGCAAAAGCTCTTTAGCAGCCTTTGTATGGTGAGATCGGATTTCTCACACATAGATTTCTCACTAAATTAAAAAAGCAGCTTGCTAAAACAACAAAAGAAAAGAGACAGCTATCTCATCCTCCATTTTTTCTCTCCATTTTCTTCATTCTCTCATTCTCCATTTAAAGTGATAATACTTGAGGCGATTTGAAATTAAATTCAACAATTATTAACTGGGGACATCAAGCCATACCTCTTTCTCATCTCATTTGTCTCTTTCGCTAGGTGTTAGACGTGTTATGCTAGTCAGGTTTATTGTCTTAGCATTAGAGGGACGCTTCTTGAAGTGTTATATGGTTATCGCGGTTGTCTAATTATTTACGTGCAGTGTTGTCGTACGCATGTTTAACAAAAAGTTAGGTTTAACAAAAGACCGAGTGGGGGAGGTGCTTATTTCGGTCCTTTCTGTGAAGGTTTTATTGCTGTCAGTTCTTGACTGCGATCAGAATGAAGCAAACAACACAGACCCAAAAAACCCTCCAGCAGTGGCACGTGGCTCAGTAAGTTAGAGGTAAGGGCCAGCTGGTGAGACAAAAAGTAGATGGGCCCCGCCAGGGTGGCGGAGTGGTTACGGTGCTCGACAACTGTTCCCAAATATGCGCGATCGAATCCCGGCATCAGCGGCCGCTTTTCGACGGAGGCGAAAAGCTATTCGCCCGTGTTGTGTGCGATGTCAGTGCAGCTTAAAAAAACCCAGGTGGCTGAAATTTCCGTAGTCTTCCACCACGGCGTCTCTCATAGCCAGAGCCGCTTTGGGACGTTAAACCCCAAAAACCAAACCGAACCAAACAAAGTAGATCGGAAGAACGTAGCGCTGAGACGGAACAAGAGAAGGTGAGGACAGAACGGGCACTGCTGTTCAAAGTGTGTGAAATGATAATTAAATGCTTCCGACCAATGAGGAGATAAGGTACAGGTCTCTGCGATACGGTCTTTTTTCAAAATACGTGCCTTGCCTTGGTAAAGGGCAGAATAATCTTCCCAATTGCCATGATCATGTAATTCATTGTAGACAGGAATTGCAATTTTTGGGTGAACTATTCTGCTCGTCATCAGCAAAGGGTGGTTCAAGTAAAAATGTGTATTTATGATCTAACGGGCCTACATTGTTTATGCAACGCAATTAATTTTTTCAATGACAAACCTTTGCATGTTTCTCTTAGGTAAAGGATCCTTTCCGCGCCTCCTGCTAAAGGGTAGAATTCGTGCTGCAAGTATATAGTAAGGGCATCTTTTCGAAGTCTTCTAAATGATAATCAGTCCAACTGGTCACCGCGGAAGGATTCATGAAGGGGAAAAAGGAAGATTATCGCGAGAACGCGAGTGCCACGTGCTGCTTTGGGAACGTGGCTCGCGTAGGAGCTGCGACTGCGGTGACGTATCTAGCCGCTGGCTGACCAAGTCAGAAGACCAGTTTCCGAATCTACCGGGACATTTACTCCGAGCTAACAGCCTGATTTCTGCCCAGGAGTGACAAGTATGCACAGGCGTATGGACGGCCCTTCGGGTTCAGAAACGTGGCCCTAGCTGACGATGTGGTCAATGCCTCCCACTCCGGGCCCCACTACCCTCTCCGCCGAGTCCGATTTCGGGGGATTCTGAGGAGCTCGCACTATTGTGTCTCGGCTCAGGAGACTTCCATACATACGCCATGCATGGCATGCAGCTCTCGGGCTCCCTAATTCGGCCCAATCGGAGCAGCCGGCTGCCGCGAAAGGAGCCTGGGGTAATTTTCCAGTGTCAGCGCCAGCGCCACTCGCGGCACGAGACCAGTCGAGAACTGCCAGCAGAGCTGGTAGAGTTCTCGGACACACATGACATCAAGCTTTCCAACTGTGAGAGCTCCGGAGAGCTTCCCCCAGCACTGCTGGTGTCTGCAAATGCAGAGCAGTCCGCCCCTAGGACCAAGCCAGATGGCCTGTTCAATGGCAACGCGGACCTGTTGGCCCCACAGCGTAGCGAGGAGCACGATGTTCTTGAACAAAGCTTCTACTGCACCGAAGATGTGGCCGGCAGCAAAGACACGGGGTTGCCGGTCAGAAAAGGCGCTGGTTCTGATGCAAGATGTGCCGTCGTGCCTGGTGTTTCGTGGAGCAAGCAGCGTCGGATGCAAGGATGACCACTCCACATGCGTCAACAGGTCTACGCTTGCTTTCGGGACCATGGACTTGACCTACACCAATGCTTCTTCCACTGCGCACGACTGCACTTTTGCAGTGGACAATGAAGCTTCCTCCGCTTGTCTCATACGTGGGGTTCTTAAACACTGCTTTTATTGGTATGACGCCGCAGCATTAACGCGGCTTGTCTGCGTCGCCAAATACATATTCTCATTAGTGGTCATGAACTTTGCACAGGCTTAGTGAATAAACTATTTCTTTGTTATCTTTCTTATCTAATAATTATTCTCCTGGAATACAGCTGTCGGCTACAACAATATGTCAAATACCACATAATGTAGACATAAAGTACCTCTTAACATAGCCATTCAAATGTTCCTGAATGACCAAGGGGTACAATATGTCAGACTCTTAAAGCTAGATTCCTGGAGGGTTCGATTCCCCTCAATCTCCTATCTGTATTGACAGCCTGTTATGGCACCTTCTATCAATAGGCGATGTCAAGTGGTCGCGTGGTGTAATTAAGCTATTATAAGGATTATCTGTCCCCGTCTATATCAGCTGCCATAGCTATACCCATGATTTTTCTCACAAAGCCGAAGATGACGGTGGCAATGAAAATGAGTGAATTATTTATTTTTGAGAAACGGGTTTTTAACGCTGTCATGATAAGCAGATATATGATCTTGTCCATGGCCCTATTTTCTACATCATCAGCTAAGCGTGCTTTTAGTATGTACTGATATAAGCTGCAAAGAGCTGTGTAGACTTTTCCTGTAACCGATATTTCATTCATGGTATAACAAGCCTTCCTCACATTGCCAGGGCCCCGATAGACCAGCGCGAGCCACAAGTAGTAGATTTCGAGGAGACAGGTTACGCATAGAGTACAAATGTCATTAAAAAGAATTGAGACTTATAATGTTGTCGCGCTTTTACCTATAACTTCAGAGCACACGTTTTCGTAATGTTCATCCATGAAGGCAAGAGAAGTATCGCCTGTCACGAAAATATATATCTTAAAAGAAAACGTTGTGCGTTCGCTTTCTTGCCGCCCGGACCTTTTCACGATGTCGGTAAAGCAGAGCAACGTGCTCGCGGCCTTTCAGCCATACAGCGATAGAATCATCGTTGCAAACCAGCTTCATCCACATAAAGATAAGGTTTATAGCACGTGGCAGGTATGTCGGCTGCGCCACCTAAAACCAAGGATGTTGGCTATCTGATGGTGAACAAACGCAGAGTTATTCTGGGATGTTCAACCCTATAAATCAACCAAGCAAACAACCGAAATATCTGGCACTAAGAATCAGGTAGATGGGGGGCCGGCGAGGATGCTTCCGGGCCAGACGGATTTCACCGCTCAATGCGACTTAGATGTTGTATTTCTGCATATGCTATGCACTTCTTTTTTTTTATCAATATTTATTGCCTCAGGGCATCAGTAGCGTATGAGATGAAGGATGAATAAATGATTAAATGAATGGAAAAATGTTGGCTGATTTTATGAAGTCCTGAAGTGAGCGATGATGAGGTCCCTGCGTCCAAGTGACGTATGAGGCAGGATTGGTTGCTGAAAGGCCAGCTATGCTCAGGTGCCGGATTCGTGTTGGCTTGAGTGCTGGGCAGTCCCACAGCAAATGGTGGATGTCAACCTCGATATCTTCGTTTTTACAGATCGGGTATCCTGGGCGAGGATATAAGTGTTGAAAGTATGACCACGCCCTAGTTACAGCTGGTGTAAGGGCAACACCGACCCGGATCTTCCTAAGCACCAACTTCCTCTGCACGGGTGAGACCGCGGGGAACGGATATCGCACACGGAGGGATAAGTCCACGTGTGCGGCGCCGAAAGTGCTCCTTTCTTGACAAAAGGGGGGTAGCATCGTCGACTTCGAGAAGCCGTGGGATTGATGCGTCTTGGCTCACGAGGCGGGTTGCAAAATCAGCTTGACTTTGGGAAGGCCGCAGATCCTGTTGGACCTGCTCAATGCGTATTGATTGTGGGATGCGAGCCGCAAGCTGGTGGATGTCCTGTCAAATGTTAGGGCAGCGGCTGACACGTCGGAGCGGACGTACTGCTTGAAGTGCGTCAGTGCGGATGACAACGTGGGCTGTAGGGAGCATGGTTATAGAAATCACGGAGCAGAGTGCCTCCTGAACTGCCACAAGCTCAGCGCAAAAAGATGTAAGTTGTTCCGAAAGCTGAAACGTAGTTGTCTGATTCAGGCTAGGTCTCCGTGGACAGAAGATTGCCGTTTTGGCTTCACAGCCTTACACGCTTCCATCTATGTACACTGCTATGGAATCTTGAGGCAGGTGAGTATGCTCTTCAAATTTCTGGCGTAGCAACGATGCCGAGTTGGCAGATGTCGGTCTGCGAATGTCAGTTGGCTTGTTGTCTCCTAACTGTATAAATTTCCAGGGAGGGAGAACTGGCGCAGGTGGCTGAAGAATAATGTGTGACGTTGCATACGCCCTCAGTGCTTGCACTTCTTCAGCTTGTATAATATAATAATGTTACGGACCAGGAAGGAGGAAGAAGAGACAGTGGCGCGGGCAGGAGTGCTCGCGCTCCTGCCCACGCCACTACTCCTTCTTCCTGCTTCCTGGTCCGTAACAATATGATATTATTACTTCACCTTTTGAACTCCGCTGAGTTTTACGTATCTCAGAAGTGCTCGCTGGCATTCATCAGATATGCTTTGTGTGTCGGTAGTCCATAAACGCGACTGCTGCCTGCGAGGCACCTCATAGTCAAGGCATTTGAAAACGCGCGCAGCTACGCTCTAATCCGCAAAAATCTGCCAGAATTATCAAATGAGGTGTATTTGGACCGATTAACGATTTTAAAATTAAGTCGATTGCTTCAAAAGATGTCCACGTGTTTGGCTCATAGCATGAGGTGAGAGTTCAATTCTGACTTCTTCGTTGGCTTATTTCACAGGCGTAGCGATAAATGCTTTGTCGATTATAAGATCCTCGGAGAACACTAGACACAGTCAGGTTGTTGGTCTGAACAGTTTCAATAAAAGCTTCTTCGCACGTCGTGTATATAGTTCATCACATAATATTATCCTGAGCATCTAAACTTACCTAAACGGGCGACGTTCAAAGCTGCCTGATGTCAGTAACATACCTTTAAAAACTGCTGAGTCACAATAGGCTCATGCCGAGTATCGCATACCGACCCCATACAAATGTCATACAATGTCACTTTTCATACGCTGCATGATGTTATATGAGGTATGAGATTTCTACTTGCTTTCTACGCAGGGGCTCTGCGGCCAAATTACAGCACACGCTCTAAAGTTTTAGACTGTGGCGTGTAAATGACGCACGATGGCGCCTCTGCAAGATGTCAACTTATGACGAAACGCAGCATCAACCAATAATCGCCAGGGTACCCCCCAGGCCTCTTATTTTCACGGCAAGAGGTGTATTGGCACGTCAAGGACTTGTGTGCTAACTTATATATATATATATATATATATATATATATATATATATATATATATATATATATATATATATATATATATATATATATATATATATATATCATCACCAGCCTGACTATACCCACTGCAGGGCGAAGGCTTCTCCCATATTTCGCCAATTAATCCGGTTCTGTTCAAGCTGCATCCACTTGACCCCTGTGAACTTCTTAACCTCATCCTCCCACCTAACTTTCTTCCACCCCCTGCTACACTTTCCTTCCCTTGGAATCCAGTTTGTTACCCTAAGTGACCATCGGTTATGCTCTCTTCGCACTACATGTCCTGCCCATGCCCATTTCTTCTTAATTTCCACTAGAATGTCAGTAACTTTATTATTTTTCTAACCTACTCTGCACGCTTCCGATCTCTTAATGTTAGCCCTACCATTTTCCATTCCATAGCCCTCTGAGTTGTCCTCAACTTAAGTAGAACCTCTTGGTTATCCTCCACGTTTCAGCCCCATAGGTGAGTATATGTAAGATGCAACTGTTGTATACTTTCCTCTAGAGCGATACCGGTAAGCTGCTAGTCATAATCTGCGAGTGCTTGCCAAATGCGCTCCATCCCAATCTTATTCTTCTTGTTATTTCCTTTTCATGGTTCGGATCTGCGGCTACTACCTGTCCTAAGTAGACATATTCGCCTACTACTTCCAGTGCTCTCCTACCTAACGTAAACTTCTGTTCTTCCCCGGGGCTGTTGAACATTACCTTAGTCTTCTGCATATTGATTTTAGCCTACCTTTCTACTTTTCCTGTCAAGGTCATCAATCATTATTTGCAGTTCATCCCCCGAGTTACTTAGCGAGGCAATGTCATCAGCAAATCGCAGATTACTGAGGTATTCTCCTCTACCCTTATCCCTAACAGCTTCCATTCCAAGTCTCTGAATACTTCCTCTAAGCAAGCTGTGAATAGTACTGAGGAGATCATGTGTCCTTGCCTAACACCTTTATTTATGGGAATTTTGTTACTTTCTTTATGCAGAACTATGGTTGCTGTGCAGCGACTATATATATTTTCTAGCACATTCACGCCCTACTCGTCTACCCCCTGATTTCGCAATGCGTGCATAGCCACTGATGTTTCAACTGAGTCAACTGCTTTTTCGTAATCAATTAATGCTATGCATAAGGGCTGGTTATATTCCGAGCAGTTTTATATTACCTGGTTGATGGTATGGACATGATCTATAGTAGAGTACCGTTTCCGAAAACCTGCTTGATCTTTGCTTGATTACAGTCTAAGGTTGTCCTGATTCTATCATCGATTACCTTAGTAAATACCTTATACGTAACAGACAGTAAGATGAGTGGTCTGTAATATTTAAGGTCCTTAGAGTCTTCTTTTTATGAATGAGGGTAATGCTTGCATTCTTCGAATATTCCGGTACCGTCGATGGCATCAGACACTGCGTACACAAGGTGGCCAGTTTTTATAGCACGATATCCCCCCTTCCTTTAACAAATCTGTTGTTATCTGATCCTCTTCAGCTGATTTCTCCCTTTTCATAGTTTCTAATGCTTTCTTGACATTGTCCTTCGTCATTGGTAGAACGTCTGACAGAACGTCTGACTGTTTCTGCCTACCACCAATCTCATTACGGTCCTGCCTCCTTTGGCTACTATAAAGATCTGTACAGAACTCCTCGGCTACTTTGACTATCTAGTTCATATTCATAATGACGTTGCCTGCCTTGTCCCTTATCGCATACTTAAGGTTTTGGCTATGCCCAATTTCTTCTTTACCGCTTTAAGGCTTCCCCCGTTCTTTACAGCATGCTCAATTTGGTCCATGTTATATTTCCTTATATCGGCCACCTTGCGCTTACTGATTACCTTTGATATCTCAGCCAATTCAATATAGTCTGTTTGATTGGAAGCTTTCATACTCTGGCGTTTCTTAATCCAATCTTATGCCTCCTTAGAAAGCTTACCGGTATCCTCTGTAACTACCGTACTGCCTACTTCTACATCGCACTCAGTAATGATATGTCTGAAATTATTGTTCATTGCTTCTAGGGGAATGTCGCCATCCTCGATTTGAGCGGAATATCTATTCTGTAGCGAGATCCAGAACACTTCTGCCCTTCTCCTCACCGCTAATTTGTTGATGGGTTTCTTTCTTACTAATCTGTTGCGTTCCTTCTGCAGATCTAGGCTAATTCGGGACGTCACCATCCTGTGGTCACTGCATCGCACTTTCCCGATTACCTCTACATCTTGCAAAATGGCGGGGGTTGAACACAGTATGAAGTCAATATTATTTTAGTCTCCCCGTTAGGACGTTTCCATGTGCGTTTCCGGTTCTTCCGTTTGCTGAAGAAGGTATGCATGATTCTTAAGTTATTGCGCTTTGCAAACTCAACTAGTAACTACCCCCTCCTATTTCTAAAGCCAATGACATAGTCACCTACTGCCTGTTCTCCTGCCCTGCTTTTTCCCTACCTTGGCATTGAAGTCGCCCTTTAGTACAGTACACTGCGTCTTTTCTTTTCGCATTACCGATGCTACATCTTCGTCGAAGCTTTCAACTGCCTGGTCATCATAACTACATGTGGGTACATTGGCCTGCACAACCTTCAGTTTATACCGCTTATTAGGCGTAATTACGATGCCTGCCCCCCTCTCATTAATGCTATAGAATTCATCTATATTACCCGCTATATACTTATTCACAAGGAAACCTACTCCTAGTTCTCTCCTCTCCGATAAACTTCGATAACACAGTAGATGCCCATCCTCCGGTACAGTAGATGTCTCATTCGGCCTCCTAACCACACTAAGATCTATGACATCCCATTTCATACCCGCTAGTTCCTATAACAGCACTGCTAAACTAGCTTCACTAGCTAGGGTTCTAGCGTTAAACGCTGTCAGGGTCAGTTTCCAATGGCGGCCTGTCCAGCTTTCTTACTAATCTCATAGCTTTTGAATAAATTAGCTAATGCTCTATTTTTTCAAGAAGCTGCATTTCATGTTCAACATCATCAAAAAAAATCCAGCAGCATGCTTCAGTTTTGCAGTTGAATGGTTTCGTGGGTAACTTCAGTCGCGTTGAGTTTGCGCTGGCAGAGGTAAACACACCGTACAAATGGCGCCCTTGAGTAAAATAGCCAATTCCACGGCTAGTTCCACGAAACGCTCTGTCGAACGAAGTAAAGTTTTATGACGGCACGAAATTCATGCTCACAAATTCTTCAGTTAGAATCAGCGCAAGAAAAAGCAATGGGATGGAGCATTCGCTATCAACCTCACTCGTTTTCATTCGTCTTCTTCTGTACGTCGCCTTCGCCATCGCATTTTGATTTCGGGACACTGCGAAGCGCACCCATTCTTCAGAGTGCCAACTTTGCAGATGAAGTCAGCCATTAGATGTATTCACTTGCTCCGTTCGGTTATGAGAGGCCGACGATCTGCGAAGGCTTGAAATCCTCCGGATGAAAAACAGAAACTATCGGAGCGCGCACAAGTCGAAATAGGCGTCGGAACAACTCACCGGACAAGTAGAACATATTTCCTCGCACACTGCCCTTCGCCGTTGCTCGAGCCGGCCTTGCCGCTTCAAACACCGCAGCCACCGCTCCACCACCGACGCCATTTTCCCTCTAAAACGTTTTAGACCGCCTCATCGCGCTCTTCAAGAATAGTCTAAAACCGCGGACATAATTAGGTGTGGGAGGTATTCTGTCTTTTTCGCATCTACGGCGCTCGACTACAGTTCCCAAGGACGCGGGATCGAATCCCTGCCTCAGCGGCAGCTTTTCGCTGGGGGCGAAAAGCAAGGCGCCCGTGAGCTGTGCGTTGTAAGTGCACGTTAAAGAAACCCAGGTGTTCGAAATTTCAGTTCACCACTACGGCGTCTCTCATAGCTTGAGCTGCTTTGGGACGTTAAACCCCACAAACCAACCAACCAAGCATCCGCGACGCAATCGCAGCATCCTGTGACTCAACTTTTCAAGATGCGATGGCGACCAATTGGAGCAGGCGTTTTAGAGCGCTCTCAATTGTGGAGCGGTCCTTGATTCGGCCCCGAAGTATGCACTTTAGCAATAGTGTTATGAAAGCCGACACTTAATCGTTTCCACGTGGTGATTTGTGTTCCCTTTCGTGCTTTTTGGCGATGCCTTAATCACAATAATCTCTTCCTTTTTTATCTGAATTGCGTAGTAAGTACACAAAATATTCCGTGCTGTCGTGAACGTCATTATTTTCTGTAGTTCTGTATAGTACTCAATAGTAGTATTATAGTTGTGTTTCTGTTGACGTTTCTGTCTGGAGACTAATTTATGTTATAACTACAGAGAATTTTGATGTTATTACAGACGTTCCTGTTGTCAGTACAGGTTATATGCCAAACATCGAAAAGAAATGATGTCGAAAAGTAATGAAAATTTCTGCAGCTTTTCCCAAAGACAGGCGGCATGTCACACTCAGAATGCAAGGGTCCTAGATGGTTGGATTGCACTCCCCCTTTTATCTGATTTGGCAAACCAGGGTTCCGAGCTCCTGCGAAATCACCAGTGTCAACCAGAGTCAAATAGTCGCGTGACGTTTTTAAAAGCTAAGGCTTATCAGTCCCCATCTATATCAGATGTCGCAGCCATGCCATCGGTTTTTCTCTGACAGCGCCGGCGATGATGCTGACAACCCGAGTGAAACGTTTTATTTCTTTTTTTTAGACAACGGTGTTTTTAACGCTAGCGTTTCAGAAGCAGATACATGATCTTATTGACGGATATTCTTGACACTGCAAAATTCAGGTCCCCTCTTGCCCGCGTCTCCTGATAAGGTGCTGCACGAGGTTCTCCTTTATGACTGGGTGTGTCAGCTTCTCAGCTGCCAAGTTCGAGAGGTTCGCGAATGCCGTGCTCGAGAGTCTCCACAAGCAGCCACACTGCACCAAACAAGTCCCTACGTTGTTCAGCGGGGAAGGCAACGGCCCCGGATGAAAGTGCAGATCACCGGAAACTAAGGCTGAAGCTGATAGAGGGCTTAGTGGCTAGACGTGGATATACACGTACTTAGACACTACTTCCAGAATGCCACCGTTGGCCTCTGTCAGGCGGCTCACGCCGCTTAGCGATCCTCTCCGCTGGTCTCTGCATTGCTTTTCGTTTGCTCCACCCACTAACGCCATGGCCACGGGCTGCTCGTGAAACTGATATCTCGTGTTCCCCCCTTTACGTGCTGTGTATTGTTAGTTAGTGGATTTGGGTGGATTTTGATTTTTTCGATTCTACTCAGCTGTAATACATTGCCTAAAAATATCAAAAATGCCCCAAAAAATGCTAATATCTGTAAAGAACATTTGCAGTTGTAAGGTGTTTATTGGAGCACCAAGACCGTAGGCAATGTCCGCAAACCAAAGCGACGGGGGTAGCATTCGAGCCAACAGTGCACTGCCAACAAGGCTCCGGCTCCAGTTCTTCTACCTCTTCGGGTTGGCGCGCGAGCTGATAGCGATCGGGATTACTACACAGTAAACAATTCACCATGCCCAATAAATAGTTGCAAACACTTCTTTTTCAACAATTATGGTCTACAACATGAAATAATAATGAAATAAATAATTTAATAAGAAACTCCCGCGAGAGATTACCCGCAGATAGAACAGGGGACAAGCGCCTTAAGTGTAACGTTGCAACGTTGCTGCTATCAAAACTGCAAGCACACAGCTGATAGAATAAGCCTTAGCCTAAATAAGCCATGGCTTAAATAAGCCATAGCTTTCCTTTGTAGCCGTATGGCTGCGCTTGGGTGGATGCCAATAGTAATTACTCCCTTATTACCAATTTACTCTAACTTGGGGGATTCCCCTAAATATTCGATTAACATTAGTGTAGTGTGCTGGTTCAGTTAACAAACTATTAGATTTTGATAATCTCAAGAAAGTGGCTTTTAGAGCGTAGAAAACTACTCAAGCAAGCGTGGTAAGGTCTCGACAAATGCCTATCACATGTAGGGTAGAAGAAGCGAAAGAAGATGGCTGCGGAGTTTGAAGAGCACTGAACAAGGGTAGAGTGGGAACCTCAGATCTTAATAAAAGCCAACGTTTCGACAAGTGGACTTATCTTCGTATGGCTGCTCAAATGAAGACGAGTACTCTTTATAGAACGGTGGCTCGACTGGCAAACTGGGGCTTCCTCTCAAACTTTGTTCGGTGCTCTGGCACATACAGGGATACACAAGGAAAAATTCACAGTTCAAGGAGTTTAATGCGGGGAAACAAGTTTAAGGCCATGCGGCACATTAGTAGTACGCCACGCTGCAGCCTGAAAATGTCTTCTAATAACCTCTATGTAATGTCTTGTAATTCAGCGCGGAAGCGGTGTAATAAGACACCGGCAGTTGCGTCCACGCTGCCGTAATGTGCCACAGAGCATCACTTCCTCGATTTGTGCAGGCTCATCTTGTGATAAAGCGCTAAGCGTTTCAAACCAAGATCAAGAATCGGAATACAATGCTGCAAAAAGACTTGCACTGGCTGCACGTCGAAGGGGACGAAACCAAAAAAAAAACACGGCTGCAGGGGGATATTAAATCTCACCAAATGGCGACGGAGCAGTGACCAGCAAGGGCATCGAAATCTTCGCAAAAGGGGCACTTTGAGACTTGGGAACGTAATTTATACGCTTTCCCAGGCGGTACAAGGCCCGCACTACAGCAGACGGCGATTAGAAACCGCTTCGTGCTTCGTCAGTTTCCTTATCTCCGTTGCCTTGGTTACCTCTGGTTGCCTACTTCGCAAGAATCTCACAAAACCTGAAACGTTTCGTCAAGACTGATGCAACATCAAGGGGGTGCGATGTTGCATCGGTCTTGACGAAGGCTGGGGGTGCGGGTCCCAGCCTTCGCCCCCACTCCACTTCCGCCATGGTGTGCCGGCCGAGGGCGCACCTAGAGCAATGACTGCCAGCAGCTGCCGTCAGGGGCGCTGCTGGCAGCAGATAAATTCGATGGAAAAGAAAGAGTGTGGAATTATACCGAAAGTGGAAAAGGGAGATCAGGAAGGCAGCTTTCTTTGATAACTGATAACAGCTGGTAGAATAAGCCTTAGCTTAAATAAGCCATTGCTTTCCTTTGTAGCTGTATGGCTGCGCTTGGGTGGATGCCAATAGTAATTATTCCCTTATTAACCATTTACTGACGCGACCTTTCGTAAGACAGCGATCGAGGCCGCAGTGCCGTTCCGTGATCGTCGTGGTAATCCTGTGCTAGCTACAGCCAGAAGAAGGCTACTCAAAAGCTGTCCTGGGAGTCCTCAAGGTGTTCGGTGTCTGGTGCTTCTTCGTGGTGAGGTCTTTCCACGTTCAAGGGGGTCTTGGTCAGGGTTCAAGCTAGCTTTATAAGATTTGGTAATGTAAAGGTGTCATTACCTTGCGCACAGGCATGTCTTTCGCCTCCCGGGAAGGGGCTCGGCAGATTGGTTCGCCAGCCTGCCGAATGAAAGCTTGCCTCTGGAATCATTTGCTAAAAATGGTGTCGATGTGATTCCTGTCGCACTTATACCGATAGGCGATGGAATGCTGAAAATTAAAAATCCGAAAACTATTCAGCAGCAACTCAAAAGTCTGACGGATCACTACCTTGATATCTCTCAGGTGCGACCTTTCGGGAGATGAGGTATAGTTTGAAAATCTGCAAACATTAATTGTGTGTCAGATCTGCTACGCTGTAGTTCTTTTACATCGATTCCTGTGAAAGCCTTTATTCCTGAACAGCTGGCTTGCACTAAGGGTATTGTGCGTGGAGTGGATCCTGCATATACTGCTCAAGAAATTTTGGAGGAATTTCAGGACGCAGGAGCTGGTGTTCTTTCAGTGTATCGCTAGTCTCACATAGTGGCCGGGTGCATGTTGCTACAGAGTCAGTTATAACAACTTTTGCCGGTCTCATGTGTCCATCTGAGTAAAAAATTTGGCCAATTATTTATCGCATTGACCCGCTACGTCCTCGCCCCCTTCAATGTACCAACTGTTGGCGATTTGGACACAGTGGAAGAGCGTGTAAGTCTGCGACAAGATGCAGGATGTGTGGGGAAGGACACTCTTCTAATAGCTGTACCGCTGCAAGACCTAGCTGTTGTCTGTGTACTAACGAGCACTCGGCTGATGAAGCCAGTTGGGAAAAACGATCTCAGGAGCAGGCGTTACTACAATTAATTCAAGAGAATCGTTGCTTTCGAGCAGATGCTTATGCCCTTCTTGATCGGAAAAGGCACACTTATGCCAACTGTGTGCGCCCTTCTACTCCAGACTTTGAGACCACGTTGTCTACTGCAATTGTGAAAACGGTTGAAAAAGCCCTTTCTGTCGTGGTTGCCCGTATGCTTACCAGCTTTACTGAAGCTTTGTCTAGTATTGTTGGTAGTCAGTCATCTTGCCCACCTCAACCTGTGCTGACTCCAGCATCTATTTCATCTCAAACCTGTGCTGAAAGTTTAAATGCAGATTCTCCTCTAGTGCTGGCTCAAGTGCACCCAATCGACAGTGTCCCTGTAGGCATTTCTCGCAAAGGTATTTGCTCTAATGAGGTTGAAATGGCATGCCCTACTCAAAAGCGCCGTGCTTCTAGCTCACCCTCTAAGTCCTCCATTTCCCAGACCAAAACTAAACAAGGGCCTTCCAAAGTTTTACAGCAAACCGATGTGTTAAAAGAGTTGGTTGCGGCCTCAATTTTAGGTAAGTAATCATGGCAGGTGTACAAGTTCTGCAGTGGAATTGTCGCTCTATTGTAGCTTCACTTCCAGATTTTTATCTTCTCCTTTCAACACATTAGCCAGATATAGTGCTTTTCCAAGAAACTTGGCTCTGCCCCGCAAAGTCATTTACCTTAAAGAAATATGTTTTCCGCGCCGATCGTGTAAACGGTCGGGGCGATGGTTTATTAACTTTGATATCGTCAAAATTATGTCACCGGGCAAAAATAAGCAAAACAATAATGAATCCTGAGTGTGAGATTTTGGCTGTAGATATCACATTGCCGCATTGTGGCTCTGTCACAGTCGCTAACGTCTACTGCCCCACAGGTGTACGTAGCACAGACTATTTTGACAGATTACTTACGAATTCTAATAGGGTGATTTTAACTTGCACCATACTCTTCGGGATTACTACTCCGACGCATGTGGACAGCTGTTATGGACGTGGATGTCGGCAAATGCTGTGCGCTGCTGCAATTTTTGGGCTATAACCTTCATGCGCGGAAATTCGCAATCTGTCATTGATTTATCCCTGGCAGCAGGTGGGATAGGTATAGGAGGATGGTCCACAGTAGACAGTGGTACATCTAGTGACCACTTTCCAATAACATTTACCATCATGATGAGCACAACACGAGATAGAAGTTTGGACCGTAAACTAGTAATCAACGCCAAATATGCAGCTTCGCTACGCTCCTCCCTCAAATCAAACCTTTGTTCATGTAGGACCGACAAAGCACAAAAGGTATTTTCCTCAATTGCGAATGCTACTGTAGATTCCCAGTTCACTGTGCGGTCTACAGTAAACAATAAGTCGCCATCCCCACGATGGAATGACGCGTGTGAGAAAGCCTTCCGCCGTAGAAAAGCAGCATGGAAAAGCCTTTCTTATAAACAGAGCCCAGTAAATTGGATAAACTACGAATTTTGTTCGGCGTCATTCAAAAGAGCCATAGCGCGGGCAAAGGACGAGTACAACGAAAATTTAAATACTTATTTGTCAAACCCTAAGCAGAGGAAGACTTTGTATCGTTTCATGGAACGAAATAGAAACTCGCACCTATCTCAGTCATTTAGTTCAGTAGTGTTGCCTCCACAGGAGGCAAAGGATGAGTTGGAACAAATTCCCCAAGGACTAGCATTACGTTTCCAGGAGCAGTGCAGAGTTCCCTTTCACGCTGCCATTTCCTGCTCAGACTATGTTGAGGTTGATGGGTCAGAACTCCTATCTGCGATTTCTTCCATGAAAAACTCGGCTCCAGGTTGGGACGGGGTTACGGTAGGTATGCTCAATATTTTAGCAAATGATTTCACTCAGGATCTCCTGGATCTGGTTAATGAATCATTAGAATGTGCATGGCTGCCGCACGTCTGGAAAGTGGCGAAAATTATATTGCTCTTGAAAGACCCTGGTAAAGGATTTCATGTTGAAAACATTTGGCCGATAGCTTTGACGTTGAATCTAGTAAAATTAATAGAAAGAATTGTGCATGGCCGCCTCTCAAAGCAAATCTCAGAGGTTAATGCTTTGAGTTCTTCCCAGATTGGTTTCCGCAACGGATGCTCAATATGGTCTGCACACGTAGATGTAGAAAGCAGGATTCGCCTTGCAATGTACAACAAGGAGGTATCAGCGTTAGTGTCGCTCGGTATTGCTAAGGCCTATGACAGCATTGAACATTCGATTCTACTTAACAAGTTGTCATTATTACGTCCTCAATTCTACATCTATGCGTGGATCAGGGAAGTTTTGAAAGGACAAGAGTTCTTTTGCACTGATAGCTCATTAATCTCAGACACCTATGCACAGACAAGAGGGGTGCCTCAGGGCTCTGTGCTCTCCCCACTCCTTTTTAATATATTAATGTGTGATATTCCGGTTCATCCTGATGTCACTGTATATGTATATGCAGATGACATAGCATTCTTCCCCTCTGCAAAAGATATTCATGACCTATATCGTTCACTACAGGCTTACCTAAATGCACTTGCGGTCTGGTTAGACAAAATTAAATTGGTTTTAAATGTGTCCAAATGTAGAGTGCTAGTTTTTAAAACCATAACCCCCTTATATGTTTCGTTAAACTACCGCTCAGATGTGATACCTCAAGTGGAATCTGTGCGGTATTTAGGCATTACGTATGATGCTAGTATGGATTCGAAGCTTCACATCAAGTCTAATGTTTGGAAAGGTGAATGTGCCCTTGGTAGACTGATACGAATAAGTAGCAGGAAATTTGGTATGAGTCGAGATACTCTTCTACTTGTGTACAAAGCCTTTGTGAGACTTATTCTGGAATTTTGCTGCATTCTTTTTTCTGGGTGTCCAAAATATAAGCTACATCCTTTGCTGCTTTTAGAAAGACGGGCCTGCCTCTCTGTCTAGGGCTTCCACAGTCAGTCTCCACCACTGTTCTGTACTTGGAGGCCCGCATTCCGGACCTTAACTCCCGTTTCCGCCTTCTAACTGTCAGATCATTCTTGCGATAATTTGAGACTACTCCCGATGTGGCTATACCTATTTTTCTGTCAAGCCCCGCCCTCTTTCTCACTCACCAGTGGCCAAGGGTCTGCAACCCCCAGGTTGTTTTTACGCAGAGCATTTTTACAAACATTGGTGTGGACCTTGCTTCTATTTGTGCTATTGGTTGCTCAACGTCCTTTGTGGGTATAAATTATGATTCTATATTTCCATCTAATGTGAAGCACTTACCCTCAAGTCTAATATCCAGTCTCCTATGTGAACACCTTGAAAAGGTCCCTGATCACACGGTAATTGCCACTGATGCGTCTATGATTGCGCACAAAGCTGCGATTGGAATTTTTTCGGAGTCTCTTTCCTGGAGTTTTTCGGTGCGTGTCCCGGATTATACACCGATATTTCTAGCAGAGTTTATGGCAATTGGGCTAGCGCTACTAAACGTTCCCTGCAGTCAATCAAAAATAATTTTTCTATTAGACTCTCTTTCTGGTTTGTTGTCACTGGAGTCAGCACGGGATGCTCTGTTGAGCCGCTAACTAAGGTATTTCATATCGGGGTGGGTGAAAGAAATACGCTTCATCTGGGTGCCCGGACACAGCGGTATTTTCCAGAACGAAGCGGAAGATTTCCTGGATGAATCAGCTCTTGATGCATCTGTTTCATATACCATCCCTAATATCACCATTTTTGGAATGTCCCAATTCCAGCGATATCAATACCTAGCCGCTACATGAAATGATTCTTTGCTATCTACATCCGAATACCAGCATCTCATATACTCATGGAAAGTTCGAGCATGTAAATCACGGCAGTGTGAGGTAACGATGATTCTCCTGAGATGCAGGATTCCTCGCCTAAATCTTTATTTATGTAGATGCGGGATCAGCCCCACAAACCTTTGTGAGGCTTGCGGTGAAAGTGAAAATATTGATCACTTCCTTCTCGCTAGCCGAAGGTTTTCACATCAGAGGAGGGTGCATTTAGAAACTCCAATTACACGCTTGGTATTTACGTTGTCGGTCCCGCTTCTACTCTCCTTCGATGCGAGTGCGAAAGGATGTGCGGTGCCTCAAATTTGTCAGTACTTACATAACTACATCACAGCTACGGACAGATTTCCTTGCTAATTGTATTCCGAATTTACAAAACTCCAAATTTTCGCTTCATATTTTTTCATTCAATAACTTTCGTGATCTTAAATCTTATGTTTTTGTTTAGTTGTCAATTACTTTAACACACTAATTCAGTTTGTGTAGGACATTTGGCAGTCCACACTGAACCCTGACTAATCCCCATTCGTGGGTATGTGCCAAATATCAAGGAAGAAGAAGAACTCAAGAGGCAGTGCCCTACTTTATGAAGCTAGATCTGGGTGCCTGAAAACACGAAGCAACAAAAAGAAATTTAACAATGAAGATGACGCATGTGCTGTATGTGGTAACTCCAGTAATTTATTGACCACATTTTAGTCGACTATAATGGTATCCATCCGGAAGTCGATGAAGGCGCAGTACCTCTTCCTGAAGCTCTGGGGTTTAGAGATACAAGTGGCCGGGTGAATAAACCGGCGGTGGAAGCTAGCAAAAAATGACTGGAAGATTGCTGGCATAAAAGCAGAAAAGTGATATAATATTAGTAATGTAGAAACAAAAATTCAATAAATAGAATGATAGTATAGTTAACAAATCTACAACAATAATTAGGATATAGGGAGAAGAATGAGCATAATAGCTACTGCTACCACTGTGTTTCAAAGGGGAAGTTCTTATATTCCATCCATTCATCCATCCATCCATCCGTGCGGAGAGGAGGGGGATGAGCACTGCCAGTCCGTCGTGCTGCCGAGCGCACTGTGCGCCGTCCTAGCAGAAAATGCAGCCGCGGATATATATTTGTTTGTGCGTGTGCGTGTGTGTGTGTGATTTAGCATGCTCACGATGAATACTTCCCCATCTACTATATTCACAGCATTTACACGTGTTTAAGCATTTGATTACTTTTTATGTCCAGCAGTAATTGCTTAGGTGGATAGGCTGCGCAATATACCAGCGTGTAAGAAGATGAAGGCTTTTTTTATTTATACGTACTACATAACAAAAACACTTCACTTTGTTTTCTCCTCGACTGTTCATTGGATCGCTTACCTTGAGGAGATTGTTCCTTTTTCTTTTCCATAAAGGAAGGGGTTTCAAAGGTTTTCTTTGGCAACCAAAAGTGAAACTATATTTATAATATTGTTACAAAACATAAATACTTGCGTACATAATATCTACATACATATATATGCAATCCATCAACCTTTTTACAATCAATCACAGTGCATAAACTGCAGAACGGAAGGCGAGAATGACCACAACTAGTTCATTTGTAATACACAAAATAGGGAGGATATTGACCTACTGGCAGTGCCTTAACTTCAAGAGCTTCAAGCGCTGCCTCTGCGCTTCCCGGTCTTTGTTAAGGCCCTTTGGAAGGAACCTGAAACTAAGCAAAGCATTAAATTTAACGATGTCCCCCAAATTTATATTTGCGTGCTCACAGCAACCAATCGGGGGCAGCATCAAGTTTGGCAGACTGCTTGCAAATTCAAGCAAATTTTCCCCATGCAGCTGATTTGTGCGGCTGAACACAGCAAAAGCATCCTCTATGAGTTTGTTTCTGTTGTACAGTCTTTGGCTATGATATACAAGGCCTCTTTTGTCAAAATGTAATGTAAATTAGGAATTTAAATCTGCCCTTGCTTCATTTTGTGCGACACACAGATACTCTCCATAAACAGGACAGCCATTTTTGACAATCGCTTTCCTTGCCACATACCCTGCGACGTAGAACACTAAGGCATTGTTGCTTTTATTCTCAGAGTACCCAGAGTGATCATTTTCAAGATTGGCCTCAATGATGTCTTCAGCATCATAGATTTTCCCTTTATCATGATATCATATACAGCATCTGAAAGGTGCTGCTTCTGCATAGACTCCGAAGTGCCAGCGGGGCTCAACAAAGCACTTACGACGTGTGGTGAACATTTTTCTCCCTTCGGTGATTGTGCTAGATTGTAGAATTACAATTTGACACTCACAAGGAACAGTGACACTGTGGAATGATCATCACTTCCTGAAGATTGCTGTATTATCCCAAACATATTTTCAACTTTATCTTGGCTGAGACAAGATGTCATTAGATATTTGAACCCTCCCAGGTACCACAAAGTTGGCTATGAAGGGCGGGCTCCGGTGGGTACGATGTAGGCAATGCAGGACAGCCCGGTGGGCTCAATGTGGGTACTGCAAGAGGGGCCGACATAGGCCTGAAGGGGGCTGTCAACAAAACCCCGATGGGCCCCACTAGCGACCGATGCAGGCAGCCCTTGCGGGGCAGCCCACATTTCTCCGGCATTGCCAAAAGGGCACATCCCGCCAACTCCCCCCGATGGTCTTACTTTGGACAGATTTGGGCAGACGCTCTGGATGAACATTTTTTTTATTTCTGTTAGCCCCTCAAGTAATGACATAGGACCGACGCGGCTTCAATAGCGCAAACCGCACTTGGGCTTGCCCAATGCCCACATTATTCTCATAGGGGTCCGACGCAGGAAATTGATGGAAAGCCCTAGTCCAGGTTTTCCCAACCAATATTTATGCACATAATTAAGTAATTATTTTATACATGTCTGCACTTTGTAAACAGCCACAGTAATAAATTTTGCACTAATTCATAGCGTTCATCTTTCCTAAAAGACTTCATGTACATCCTGTACCGGCTACGGAGATGTGTGTTCTGAACAGTAATATTGTGGACAGTTGCAGGCTGTCCCGGGGCAACAGTTAGCAATCAGTTTGTTTTAGTATGTTTAGCGCAATTTTCATGAGCGCAAGAACTAAAGCCACGTAAATTTCTACCCGACTAAACAGGGTAACAACTGTTATACAAATCATCTATAATAGTAATTTAGGGCAACATCAAATACAAATAGAGGTTGAACACAATGATTACGCAATTGCACGCACGCCTTCTAGCCCCATTACGGCCTATGTGGGACCTACAGTGGTTTTGTGTGAGCAGCTCCAATTGGGCTGGATGTTGGTTTTGAACCAAAAGCCAATTTGCTGTTGCACGTGCCTTCAAATTCTCCACAAGGAACCGATTTTTGTATCATGCGGGCCCTTCCGCCTTCCAGCCCCATTACGGCCCATGTGGGATATAAAGCAGTTTTATGTGGGCAGTCCCAATTCGGCTGGGTGTTGTTTTTGAAGGCCTAGAGCCCACCTGCTGTTGCACGTGCCTTCAAAGTCCCCACAAGGAACCGATTTTAGTACTATGCGGGCTCGCCCGCCTTCCAGCCCCATTACCGCTTAAGTGGGACCTAAAGCGGTTTAGCTAAGGCTGCCTCATTTGTGCTTCACGAGGGCATGCCCAAATTGAGTTCTAATTCATATTTCACCTCCCCTCAAGTAACCTACAAGGGGCCGATTGGGGCAGCATGTGGGTATGTCCGTTTTCTTGCCCCACTACGACCCATGTTGGTCCCACAAACATTTAATGGAGGCGGCCTCATTTCGGATTTATGAGGGCTTTTCCATAAAAAGCCCACATTTAGGTTGGATTGCCCTCAAATATCCGACAAGGAATATTTTGGTCTGGATACAGAAATGTGCTCTGCATTAGCCCGAGCAATGCCCCTATTGGACCCATGCAGGTGGAACAGGGGAAGGCCAAATGGGGCTTGCGCACTTTTCCCCCATCGGGGACAAATGCAGGTTTTATGATGGTTGCCTCAGCCCCACTTGCCTACATCGGACCTACTGGGGCCCCACATTCTGTATTATCTGGGCTAGCGTAGAACACAAGCATGAAAGCAAGTCAAGGGTGCACTTTACTGTAACCTCTGCAGAGGGCATCTGCTAAAGCAGATGTTTGCGGGTTTTGTGCGACACCACGGACACCGAGCACCCACGCCTAGCCGTGCGTGGTCGCCGTGTCTAGGAAAAAGGGGATCCTGGAGGTGAGCCAATGACGAGTGTTTGGACCTTTTAGGCCCCTCGGCGGAGGCAACACACCACTTTGGCCATATTTCCCTATAAACGGCACCTCCGGCCTGACCCGACCAGGAGAAATCGGCATTCGCCTTTTCCTATCCTCCCCTCCATCTTTTGTTTTCTTGTCTTCTTTCTTACAACTGTCCTGTCTCCTCCTCTTTTCTTGGATTTTTCCTTTTCCAGGCGGCAAGGGTTAACCTTGTGTGGCTAACCACCCTGTGTTATGCAATATTTGGTTATAGTCAGGGTGTAAGGCTGGCGTGGGCTCGACTTTCTTGGAAGCTCCTGTCCCGTCCCCTTGTTGGGCTCGGTGGTGGGTGGCCGCCACCCTGGCCGAACAACAACACTATTTTTATGGCTTCTTTAGTCTCACATGATCTAACCCGAAAAATGGGTCGCACCGACGAAACTTCCAAATTCTGCCTGAAAAACCCAAACAGGTTCCCACGATTTCATGTAGTGCACAGTGACAACGCTCAGAAAACGGCTAGACAAATCTCACCTTTAATACTGACCAAGACACTTATAGAAGTAATAGGTCCGGGTTACAACGTGAAGAAACTTTCAAACGGAGACCTTCTATTGGTAATCTTCTATAATCA
Organism: Amblyomma maculatum; assembly: GCF_055883805.1. Lineage (NCBI taxonomy): Eukaryota > Metazoa > Arthropoda > Arachnida > Ixodida > Ixodidae > Amblyomma > Amblyomma maculatum. The sequence continues at coordinate 38,571,099 of NW_028146738.1, read as the reverse complement.
TCACCACGAAAAAGTGTCCACATTGAAGTCTTTTGGAGAAATCCCAGTGGCCATAAGTCCATACCGTTCTCTGAACACTGTCCGCGGAGCTATCTTTGACGACGACCTAAGAAATATGACGGAAGAGGAACTGCTTGAGGACCTCAAAGAACAAAATGTAACAGATGTGTAGAGGATAAAAATGAGGCATGATGACAAAGAGAATTCAACCAAGCACCTAGTCCTGACATTTGCACAAAGCATCCTCCCCAAATCAGCCAAAATAGGCTATGTGAAACTTCAACTCAGGAAATATATGCCAAATCCTTACCGCTGCTTCAAATGCTAACGCTGTGGTCACGGCGCTTAGACCTGCTGCGGCCAGCAGAGATTTGCAATATGTGCTTCCCGTGAACACAATTGCCAGAAATGTGCGGTTCAGCCGCATTTGTGTGCCAACTGTGAGGGTAATCATCCTGCCTATTCACGCACATGTCCAATGTGGAAACAAGAAAAGGAAATCATTGCCATCAAGGTTAAAGAGAACAGAACTTTTCGGGAAGCACGAAATTGTGTTCTGTAAAACAAACTTGCCTATTCTGTTGTGGCGCAACAGGGCAATGAGCCACAACAGATCCTGGCACCTGCCCAGGTTTCACACAGTAAACCCGGATCAGGGCCGTCCATGCCCTTGGTGGCTGCGGCCAGCGTTGCGCCACCACCAGAAAAACAGGCTGCGCAGGTCCCCAGGTCAACCAGCCCCAAGGCCTCTCACCACGCGGTGAGGGGAAACACAAACGTACCTGTGCGGTCTGCACGGGCGTCCAGCATGTCAGAAGACGCGATGGACACAAACCAAGGCAGTCCTGTGCTGTCGAAGTCGGACGGCCGGCGTAGCTCCTTGGATCGACAAAATAGAGATCAGCCCCGAATCAGAGGGCCCGAAAACAAAACTTAGCCTTCTCTATTCATTTAAGACAAAATGGCTTTTATACAATGGAACAGCAGAGGACCTTTAACTAATATGAATGACATAAAATACTTGATGGCCATCACTCACCACAAGCCTTGTGTTTGCAAGAACCAAATTTAGGTCCCAAACATAAGAACATACTCAAAAACTATACAATCTTCCGTCGCGACCGAGAGCAGGCTCTCAGGCTCTCAAGTGGCATTGCCATCACAGTAAACAATGGAGTAGCAGTTCGAGAACAAGGACTTAAAACTAAGTTTGAAGCTATAGCGGTGACCTTACAGGCTTTTAAAACAATAACTGTGTGCTGCATATACTTAGAGCCACACCTTAAATTTAGTATTCATGAATTAGAAGATCTTTTAAAGCAGCTTCCAGAGCCATTTTTTATAGTAGGAGATTTATTGCACGTTCCGTCCTTTGGGGCAGCAGAAAAACAGATACGAGAGGCGAAGTCATAGAGGATATTATACTGTGTAATAATATCTGTTTCCTGAACACCGGGAAACCAACCCGTTCAGGGAAAAGGAGCTGTATTGATTTATCTCTCAGCTCACCCTCTATTTTACAGATCTTAAATTGGACGTTTTAGATAATCCATACGGAAGTGATCACTTACCTGTACTAATCAGCTTAACATCTTCACCACAAATCATCCCATCCAAGCCGCGCCGCTGGAAGCTGCATTTAACCGATTGGGCACTGTTCCGAGAGAAGGCCAGAATAGAAAAAAATTACTTCAGAGAAATATAACATAGACGAATTAAATTATGCTTACACAAATTGCCTCCTTACTGCAGCACACAATCAATTCCTCAGTCCTCTGGAGTGGTGAAACAAAATCACAAAGTCTGGTATTTAAAAGAATGTAAAGAAGCAAAAAAGGACCAAACCATGGCATGGGGAATTTTTCCCAGGTACCCAACGCAAGGCAATTTCTTAAAGTTTAAAAAAGGAAGAGCCAAAGCCCGATACATCCGCCGCCGCGCCAAAAAAACCTCCTGGCAGACTTATGTAACATCAATAAACAGCTCAAGAAAATCAAAAGAAATGTGGGAACAGGTTCGAAAGCTAAATGGCAGCTACTGTCCATTCACCATTCCCCTTCTAACAGCTTCTGGAGTACAGACACTATACAAGAAGAGGCCGACATTTTAGGTGAATATTTTTCTCCAGTTTCCAGTTCATCACACCACACTCAAATATTCCTAAAATACAAAAACGGCAGAGCAACAAAAACTCCCAACAAGTGGTGGTACAAAAGAATCATATAATAGCTTAATTACACTACAAGAAATAAAAAATATCCTAGCGCCCGGTAAACAGACTGCACCTGCTCCTGACCACTATTCCAACGAAATACTCGCCCACCTACCACAACCTGCTATAGAGGCACTATTAAAATTTTTCAACAAAATCTGGGTCATAGGAAAATTGCCAGAGGCGGAAAAAAAGCTGTTGTCATACCATTTTTGAAACCTGGCAAGGGGCCGACATCTCCTGGTAGTTATAAGCCCATTGCTCTCACCAGCGTCTTAGCAAAATCATTTGAAAGTATTTTAAACATCAGACTGACTTTTGTTTTAGAATCTCACGAACTTTTAAATATTCCCCAGTGTGGTTTTAAAAAAGGATGTTCAGCAGCTGACCATCTCGTTCGTCTCGAAAACGCTATCAGAGAGGCTTTTATGCACCGACAGCATTGTCTTGCCATTTTCTTTGACCTTGAGAAGGCATATGACACAACTTGGAGGTTTGGGATATTGCGCGACCTGGCAGAGTTAGGCATACGTGGCAAAATGCTAAAGGTTTTAGGAGACTTTCTGTCACATCGTTCCAAGTACACATTGGGACCACTTTGTCAACAACTTTTCTGCAGGAGAATGGTGTACATCAAGGGTGCATTTTAAGCACAACACTTTTCGTTGTAAAAATGAATACGATTAGCAAAGTAATGCCAACTTCCATAACGTATTCACTCTATGTGGACGACCCGCAAATAGCCTACACATCGTACAACATGTCCACATGTGACAGACAAGTCGAAATAACAATAAATAAGCTAACGAAATGGGCCAGTGATAATGCGTTTAAATTTTCTCCGCAGAAGACAGTGGCAGTTATGTTCTCGCTCAAACAAGGCAATCCAGCCCACCCCTACCTTACACCTAAACGAAATCAAATTGCCCATAAACAATAACCACAAATTCTTAGGGCATTACTTTTACCAAAAAAATCACTTTTCTCCACCCCATACAAGCACTAAAGTAGAAATCCCCCAAATTTCTAAACATCGTGAAGGCCTTTCCAAGTAAACATTGGGGATCTGATAGGGTATGCCTTTTGCATATATATCGCTCTGTTGTGCGCTCCTGCTTGGGCTATGGAAGCATATTTTACGGATCAGCTAGGGAATCATATTTAAAGAAATTAGACCCAGTGCTTGACTCGGGCCTTCGCCTTGCTTGTGGTGCGTACAGAACGTCTCCTGTGGATAGCCTCTGCGTGGAAACTAACCAGCCTTCACTAAAAGATAGACGAGCTTTACTGACATGCGCATATGTCCTCAAAATAAAGTCACAAAAAAAAAACACCTGTGCTATTCAATAGTCACAACTTTCTCCTACAGAGTCATTTTCACAAATAGACCTCCGTCAACGAGGCCATTGATAATGCGGTTCGAAGTGATATGTTGCAAACTCATATTCTGGACACATTAACGGATATCGCTCAAAACAGCAGCCCTCTACCGCCATGGTACAATTTTCCCATAATATGTGACCTCACTCTCACACAGTTTCCAAGCACTAAAACCCCACAAGAGCACAATATTCAGCAATTCCTTAAACTTCAGGAAGAATACAGAAGCTTCCCAGAGCTGTATACCGATGGATTGAACACAGCTGTGGACACGGGAAGTGCAGTTGTGCGACGAGACTCCGAGAAAATAATAAGACTTCCACACTTTGCATCTATATTCACCGCAGAATCCCATGTCATATTTGTTGCCGTAGAGAAAAGAATAAAGAAAATGTTACAAATAGCAATATTTACACAAACTCCCTAGCCGTCCTCACAGCTCTAAATCGAAGAAATACAGCCGCTCCTTTTCTCGGAGACATAATACACAGTATAACAACAGCTATTGCTCGAGGATATAACAAACTTCTGCTGGATCCCGAGCCACGTGGGCATTAGAGGCAACGAGAGAGCAGACACATGTGCTGCTAAAGCCCGTGAAAAGCCAAGCCAATCAAGCGTATTACCATACCCTACAAAGAATGTATGAAACTTGTTCATCGCTAACTAAAACAAAAATGGCAGACTTCTGGCAAAGTGGATAACAAACTACACTTATTAAAGCCCATTTTGAAAGAATGAATGTCGTACCGGCATCAGAAACGTTTCATAGAAGTAATACTATGCCGCCTCCGCATTTGAAAAGCACACGACTCATAATTTTCTTCTTACAAAAAAATACAAACCTCAATGCGAAAAATGTTGAAAACAACTATTAACCACGTATTATTCTCATGCGTAGGTCTCAAAACACTAAGAAAAAATATTTTAGCCCATTTTATAAAAAACACATTCATATAAACCCAAAACTGATTTTAGGCGAAGATGGACTTGTCGATTTGTCGTGTGTTTTCAGTTTTCTAAGGGAAGCAAATCTCTTACACAAACTGTAGAATAAATCAAGTATGCATCAGTAAACAAATTAAAACCTCATGTTTTCCGCATCATTGCGTTAACAGCTTAAAGCCCATAAATGCCAACAAAACCCGTTTCCTAAAAGAAGACTTTCTAAACGAACTGTAGTTTAAACACACCCAGTTTCCCAATTTTCACAGAATAAATTAACCTTGCTCTTGGCGCATGATAGCCTTAGTTGCTATGCGCCACAAAAACCCCACTCAACACAACACACAACTCTTTACTGTAAACCTTAATCCAGCAGCCGTGTTTTCAGCTAAGATACCTCCTCCAGTTGGTATTGTATGTTCTTCTTATTCATTGAGAAATTCTAGGAACTGCTTCGAAAATTCTGCATTCGCATTACCAAGCTTTAGCCCTTGCTTAATTGTCCTAGAAGTCATTATGCGAATTAGGTTGTTGAATTTCCTAATGAAATTATGGGCTAAAAATTCTTGCATATAGCCACTTCTTGCTCCCTGTAAAGAAACAGCCCTTTTACTACGTCATCACCAAAAATCTGAAACTTGAGGTCCACTCAATTTTTTGAAGGAAATTGGTTTCTTGTGTGCACTCGTAACTTTATGCATTGCTTTAAGTGTGACATTCTCAAGGTCGATATCTCAAGCAGCTTCGACAACCCGAGAATGTACATGCCCAGAGGGAGTTAGGAAACCTTATGAGATAAATCCATTCCTCACATTTTCATCAAGTGGGGAAAATCACACACAAAAGACAGTTGCCTCCTGTTTCTTACATTACAGGAAGAACCTAACGAAAACAAAAAAGCATTGGAAGAATTAGATTCACATGTTTATTCAGAAATGATTACAAGTTCATGTTTGTTTCCTTCTCAGAAATACAATTCCCTTAAAAGACAAAAAGCTTGCCGTGTATTTCAAAATGTCGCCCCATGCTCCGGTTCCAACTTGCACCATCACAGTTATTATGTCCACAAATAAGCCGGCTTGTTCGGCAAGAACGACAGTCTCCACAACAATTTTGGACAATAAGGTATCTCCCTTGACATTGCCTTATAAAACAAATACTTCCATTTCTCAGAAAAAGGCAAGTATTGTGCAGCGAATATGTATAGTTTGAATATTAAACCTGCATATTGTCACATGGTCGTGACAAGGCCGATGGCAGAAATGAAGAGTCTTGGAGTGCAGGGAAGAAACTCTTTATCGGGCTGACTTGCACCCGCAAAACAACTAAGCAACTCGGCGGCGGCGATAGCAACAAACGTGCTTGTCGATCGTCAAAATAAGAATGTCCGTCGCACTCGTCAACGCTCAATATAAAGGCTGCTCAGAACAATCTAGATAACCTTGCAAGCTGCTTCTAGCACAACCTGGACCAATGTAGAAACATATGCGAGTGATCGGAATCTTCGAGACAGATCTCGGCGCATCGTTCGCGACAAAGAAAATGATAACGCGTCGTATCGCGACAACGAGCATGAACAAACACGGAATACAAAATTGATAAGCACGCCAGAATCACAATAATAAGGCCGTATGCCAGCGGCTGTAGAACAAGAACAAATACAGATTTAAACAGTTCACGGTAATATATTGGCAGAGAGCAGCATACCGGTGCATTGTTGAAAGAGAATAACAATTCCATGGTCTGCTGCACGCCTTTCTGCTCATCAGATGTGTGACTACAGAGGTCGACAAAGACTTCAGTGCCTCTTGAAGGAAAAAACAATATGGCAGACACTTAAATCTTTACTAAAATTCTGACACTGGTCAAGGACTAACAAGTCTATATAAGGAATTATTACCACAGTATTTTCTAGTTTATTACTTGGACGAATAATTTTAGCAGAAATGTTTTTGGAATCTACGAGACAGTGCCGTATAACAAATCGTAATTTCCCAGATACAGTTCTGCGACTCACCCGCTGATTTTTCATTACGGTGTTACGACAATTTGATCTCATCTAGAAGCAGTCCTCCGTGGCAGGTGTATTTATCCATCGTTTTCGTCTTCTCTTGCAAAGTAGCGAATACCTTTGGATTCAGCCCAAAACTGCCTTTGAACATTTGCAGGCACTTCTACAAACAGATTCTTCCATGTAGAGCCATAATGTTTTGTCTCCTGAGATACTGATACAACTTCGGGCTTCGCTTGCGCATCAGAATTCATTTAGCAACCCATTCATCTTCATAAGTTATACCTTTCACTGAGTTTCTTCTGGCAGCAAGAAAACAGCTTCTTACTGTCAGTTGTTGTTTTTTGGGAAGAGACTTAATCGTTTCGTCTAAGGCTGCTCAGTGAGAGGACGATTGGCTTCTTTCATTTCAGTGACTTGCGCCTGTGTATTGGCAAACTATTTTCTTGTTCTTGCTAATGAACGGGAGATATTACGCTTTGGTTTCTTACTTGTTGCGGTCTTCTAGTCCCTAATTTTTTTTGTTTTGTGGCAGCCTCCTTGGCAGATGCACTTAACGCAGGACTGCTTTCCTATCTGTTACCAAAGAAGATTTTTCTGCGAAAAACATTTCTCTGTAAGACCTGTAGTTTCTTGCAGCGGGCTTCATCCCTACAAGTTCTCAGTTTCAACAATCAACAGCTCTGCCTACCTTCGAGTTTTAAGTACTCGTTTGTATCTCTCGTTTCCCTGTGCATATACGGCCGCTACGACGGAGCCCCGCTCAGGAATGGTTTTCCAAACCTTGCCATTTTTTCAAGGAAAAGTTCGGCAAAGTTATTTGCTTCCCTTCCAGAGAAACCGAAGGTCAGATCATCAACTGATAACGCGGGCACTTTCATCCATATGTCGCCGGAATGATGATACCCTCAAATGGATGCCAATATTCGCAGTTAGAAGCAGCAGCGTCTGGAGGCTTGAAAAATGATGTGTGCTGATCCTCCAGTCCAGAACATGCTCTATCTGCAGTATGAATAGGAAATTGCGTATCCACCTGGTTTTCACATCCGCCGTCGTCGATCGCGCTCTCGATGCTCGCATACCAACTTTTTTCTCCTTTTCGTTGCTCTGGGAAGCACAAGGTTCTTCGAGCAGTCATCAAATATTTTAGGCACCGTGTCATGCTTCAGGCGAGGTCTCTCGCGGGGAATCTCGTTAAGGACGCCATTCATGGTTACATGGAATGTGCGCTCAATGCAGCTACTTTCGAAATCTTTTTCGTAGACTACCGCCTTCAATGACCGCTTTCTATCTGTTCTCTTGATGCTTGTGCAGGATTCGCCGGTGCCGAGAACAGAGACATGTTTTCGTTGCTTGAGCGATATCCACAGCCAGACATCGGCACAAAGCATGTTCGTTCTTTAGAAGGCCGCTCTACCGTGGCGATTCTTACTCTTCAACATTACCATGAAGAACGACCATTTCGATATGCACGCATCAAAGAACATGCACCAAAAAGTTACTCACACCCAATCAGACGGTAACGGCGGCTGCGCTTAGCGCGGTCATCTGCAAAGTCAAATCGTCTGCTAGCGTGTGCTGGATGATGATGATGTGTGTGCTTACGCACACCTACTTTGCAAGCGCCCCTAAGTGGCGACTGGCGGCAGACATTGCTAACGGCGTTATCCTTTCCTAGGAAAACTGCCGGAGCACGGCACACGTTCCACGCACTGTACCACTACCTCGATCAGCTTCAACACATTCCCATACTTGCACATTGCACATTGCAAGGCCCATTTAACGAACTACGAATCTAATTTTCAACCTTGGGACCGAAATTTATCAACCATATATGTATTGAAAACATGAATCGTTCAGGAAATTCAAAAATAAACAAATACAGCTTCAATTCAACCACCAAATAAATATGGCCATCAGTTTTGTTTCGGTTTCGGTGAAAACCCTATGCAACAGATTGCTTCTCCCATCTGATGCGCTGAATCCTTGAAGCCCACATTCCGCACAGAAACGGTGTTTGGCCGGCAGTATTTTTAATACCAAATTTTTTTTAAGTACTTGCCTGAATCGATCGGAAGAAGATAGATGTTTCTATCGTATGCGGCAGACGCGGAAAGACAAAAAGCTTGTGCCCGCTCGATGCACTGGTGGCGCCATCTTGTGCTGTTCGCAATGATCTTCCTCCAAAAAAAGTTCGCATATCTTCTCCTGTGAAAGAGTGGTTGCAAACAGGACAAGATGACGCCACCAGTGCCATTGTTGTGTAGCAGCTCGTCTTGCTTCCCTGCCGCCGCATATGATAGAAACCAAACTCCGACCTCTTCTGATCGAATAACGCAAATATTCCAAACAAGTTAAGTATTAAAAATACTGCCAACCAAATACGATTTCTGTCAGAAATTACGGCACGCACGTAATTACACAACGTGGTGTATATAAAACGTTTCTTCGCCGAGGTTCATGCGTGTACTGCATTTGAAGTTGACATTGGCTCATGCGGATGAACAAAACGGTGAAGACAGCAAAACCCACCTTTTAAGACCACTTGGACTGTATTGTACCTTTGCAGTTCAGGGACTCTAATGCAATGCTCTAAATGAAGATGATCGGCTCTGAAGGTGAATCCGATTGCTATAATGTGAATGCAAGCCTCAGAATTTTGTAATTAATGTAAAATATCGGTGATTACTTTTTGACTGTGTCCTTTAGTGAAATAAGCACCTCTTATGCCTGCAAAAAGCTGTGTGCCATCTGATGCGTATTAGAACAGTACCAGATACTATGTTACTATGATACTATGTGCGTAAAATACTTGTCATTGCTTTAGTGTACAGCATAGTGCACACAGAATTTGCCCGGTTCACTAGCAGGTGAGGATCAATGCCATTCTGCACTCATTTTAAAATGTAGATTATGATCTAGACCTAGGTTCCACTTCCGATATTTTCAAAGCACTTACATCACCAGATTTTGCTCAGCTTCTGAAGAAAACTGTCTTACTTAAACAATTTTGTAATTTTGGGAATAATAAATACCCTTTATCCGACACGGCTCATTGGACCTAAGCAACTGCATATCTAAACGGTCTGCAAGATATGGGTATCGCTCTATTTTTCTTTAACAAGTTAACACTATCATTCTTCGGGCTAAAACAAAATACACACTGAAAAAGATGTTGAAATACGCGATTTTGTACAATTTATAAGTTTCCCACATGTCTTGGTGACTCATGTGTTTTACAGCGATGCGAATGCGAGCAAATGGAATTTAAGCACAAGTTGACGTGTGATAAGTTAAAGAAGTTTTGATATGTTGGAAGATACGTTTTATGTTCCATTTATATGCACGTAATATGACTGCACATAAACTAAATAAGACTTGAGAGAGCATTGTTTGACAGGCTTTTGCTTGGCGGTTTAGCATAGAGAATGCAGCAAAGCGATGTCACCACACGTAAACGTCCGTATAGGTGGGGAAAATTACTATTCTATAGCCCTCTACTACAGTACCTCTTTCACTCCGACCTTTGCAGTAGAGTAAAACATTTATTTGAGGAAAATGATCTAAGGGCTAGTGGTGGGGTTGGTCAGGTCCTCATCCTAGGATTCTATTGGCTAAAGCCACTGTTCAAGCTCTCACAACCAAGGTCCTTTGTGCCGTTAAGTCGTAAGTGGACAGGGCCACCTCCGATCTACCCACGTTTGGTTTCCTTGGCAAGCCCATTATATGAAACTTCTGCACTGCAAAATGTGCATTGAGCGTAGAAGGGATTCGGGCTAATAGCGTGCAGTCTACCTTCTTCCTTTCCCATATGGCGTGGCTAGCGAAATTGTGAAAGATACAGTGGCTTTCCCTTCCTATAAACCTCCAATTTATACAGGGTCTGCAAGGTGCCCACGAACTGGGCAGTTTGTGCACATTGAAGAACCCCAGGTAATTAAAATTTCCGCAACCCTCCATGAAAACAATGCTGCTATGCAACGAGGCTTTAAAAACGCATGCAGTGTCACTGCCAAGTACTGCACACATCTTTGCTTATGAGTGGGATAGTACTACGCTGTGGCAGATGATGGTAAACTGTTTCGGCACTGCTTCCTTGCGCAGCTTGACGCAGCTGAGGCAGTGTGCGCTCGTGACGAACGTGCTGTTTTTGGGTGTGCTGATAACTTTCACAGACCACCTAAATTAGTGCGGGGCCGTATAGCTGGCTCAGAAACAGGACAAAATCGTTTAATGCGCCCTCTGTGCATCTGACGACACTGCATGCGAGGAGCTTCTATTGGTATCATGCCACACTGCAAGAAAGGCCGCAGAGGCTCTTGCCATTCTGGAACACTCGTATGGTGATTCCCAACAGAAATATAAAATATTGCTAGCACACAGAGTTCAAGTAACAAGTATTAGACTATTTCTCTGCTTTTCTCTAAATAAATTGGCAGAGAGGTTTTGCAGTGTAGTTTAGGGGTTATTCAATAATTCGAACATTTTTCTGGCCCCTTGAATTCCGAATATTGGCGCAATTCAGCCCTACAACTAAAGAGGTTCCTACGGACAACTGAAAGCTCTAACTTGACCCATGGTGGTGACAGTTCTATAGGTGAAAAACAAGAACAGCATGGTACTGAAATGGATTCTTTATTGGACTGACTTGCACCCACAAATTGAACTCTGCAATAACCGCAACAAGCTCACACTGTGGTTACCAAACAAAATGGGCGTCGTTCTTAGCTATGAGCAACTTAAAGCAAACAAACTTTTGAAATTGGTACTGCAATCATCCTACACACTCTCTAGCAAACGTTTTCACATACCCATAAATATTCCACATAAACTCATAGTATATCCCACTCAAAAATAAAGTAATACAAGCATGACGGTACTAATCAATGAATGAACTACACCTTTGCAACAATATCCTATTCCCACACAGGAACAGCCACTTTAAAATAATCAGACAGCGCAATGAAGTACCAAACATCTATTTCCTTGAAGTACATATTAACGACAACATGCCGTAAATCACCCATGGCTTTCTTCCAATGAGTTGGCAGCTTGACATGCATGATCACATATATCACAGATTGCACCCTCCACAGAATGGGGCTAAAACTGCACTTTGCTAAGTAGCCCCCCATCTCCGAATGCGAGGACACAGATTGTCTCATGACTCAGTGCAGCCAAAAAACTGAAGTTTCTGTATAGACGTCTGGGATATTTGACCTTCGTGCTAGTGTTTGACTCATTAAAGAGTAAACTTTCACTGTAAAATAACTGCACACCACCACTTCACCATAATGCATAAACGCAACGAAGTACTGCCGACACAAATCCTGCCTGTCAGGACAATCCAACATAACATGAACTAGATCACTGTGCCAAAGCACACACGTTAGTGACAATACTGGCGCACATCAAACTTGTTCTTTAGGACCATCAAAAGCGGCACATACACTACGTACACCTCCGAGCTCATTCTGGAGGCGTAAGGTTTTTATTAGGGACAAACTGTCATGTCAAGTAATCACATAGCAGTGTACAATCGTACTTCTGGAATGCCCATGTATGTGTGGGCACTACGTCATGTTGCCAAATAAAAACTCGAAAACCTTCGAAAAGTCCTCAACCCTAGCTCTCACGACGAAGCGAGGCCAGTGAGTCGTGAACTTACACAGCTATTGACATACATTTCACTTTACCGAAGAGCCTGCGCATTCCGTATGGTAAGGCCCTTGCCTTACTGTACGTTTTAAAGGACCGCTGTCCAGGGTATGAGATTTTATGCAAAGGAGCCCAATGCTTCGATCAGGTACCGGAGATAGTCTGTGCAAAATTCTACGCCGATACGCGCAACGCAAAGCAGCAAAAATGCAAATTAAAGCTCTCTCAGCCTCCCCTTCAGGATACTAGCTTCCCCATCTCTATGCTGGCCCGCCGAGCCGCAAGGCTGATGTCAGAGTAGAGACGTTCATTGGTCCGTCTCGCTGACTGACGGGTGAAGGATGGGCGTACACCAATAATTGTGTCCACAACTCGCTGCTGCACGCTTTTCCCTCGCCACGGCCGGACTGAACGCAATAAATGCAGTGGCGCGCACTCCCTCGCCCGTTTCGTTTTTGCACAAGCAGAGTGCTACGCCCTACCTCCCACCAAACACGGAGGTGGAATGGGATTTTGGCTTGCAGAGGCTAGATAACCGGGCAGGAGAGTGAAAAACCTTTGTGAAGGAACCGAAGGAGGGGAACACTACAGAATCGGGTGATTGCAGTGGCTGTAACTGTCTTATTAGTTACTCTTTCCAAAAACATTTTTTTCGGCATTGCGTTCTGGGGGCGAAGCCTCAAAGTCATGGGGAAGAAAATATTTTCGACCAGAGGGTGGACTCAAGGGGGAGAAACCCACCCCTCTGGGCCGCGATGTTGTGAAAACGAGCCGCCTTCGGGCGCCTGAACCGGTTTCCAGGGCGCCCCTCGGGGGTTAGGGATTTTTGTCGGTTGGCTTAAAACCACCCCTTGGAGGAGGGGAGTCCGCTGCCTTTTCTTCGGTCTCCTGGCAACTTCGCAGGTTGCACTACGTGGGAATTGCGCGTTGTAGTAGCTGGTTGTGTTGCGGTGGGGTATTCTTTTGCTGTGACAGACCTTATTGTGACGTACCAAGAAACATTATTTTCCGTTTTCACAGGCTGAGGAGTACACATTATGTCGATCGGTTCCAACAGATGTCAGTTTTGGTTTCGCGACAGTTCGATTTTGCAGTCGACAGAGTTATTAAGCAACTTTTGGAGCAGCCATGGCGCAGAAGTAGGCAAAAACATCGAATTTGTAGGAGCATGTAGCAGGATTTGATCTGGCCCAGTTTGGCGCCATTGGCGCAGCAGTTTCACCACTGGCTGTACAGCAAACGCAGCTGCCCTTGCCCAACACTGTCAAGTTAAGACCGACGAAATTTTATGATGAAAAATTTTATGATGAAAAGAAAGAAAAAAACTGAAGCAAACGAGAAAACAAAAAACAATTAAGGCTAGAACAGTAGAAAACACAATGGAAAAAATGTGGCATGGTTGCGAGCAGCTCAGAGGCCCGTGAAGGAGTAGTGGCACAAAGAGGTGGTGGCTCTTCTGGGGCTGTAGTCTCCATTGCCGACGTCCTGCATTCAGCGCTTTTCTGTAGTTAAGGGGAGGAGGGAAGAGACCAAAAAGATTATTTGAGAGTTCACTTCCCATCTCAGTTAAACGCATTTCGTCTGGGCACTTTCACATCTTGCATTACCAAACTGGATGATACCACGTGTGCGATATTTCTGTGCGCTACCTTTGTGTGGCAAATGACCAGTCGCCCCTGCCAATGCCCTATGCAACATTTGAAATGAACTGCAGTGGTCTGCAAGCATCAAAATCATCAAAGTACTAGTAAGCAACTGTGCAGGCTTTCCGTGCAACGCCAGTGTGTCTTTTTTTGGACTTCCCGATTTGGGGGGGTCGACTTACATTCGAGTCAACTTACAACCTTGTAAATCTGTAGATATGTTTAAAATCAATTTTGAGAATTATTCTTCAAAACAGCATCCAGGTCTGTCAACCAATGGCCGCTGGCGTCACGACGAGATATCATCCGCATGTCGTCTGTTATTCACGGTGTAGGCTGCACTCTTGCATGCACGCGGTGTTTTTTTTTTTCTTCAGCAAAATATTTTATTCCATGTTCTATTTTTTTCTTGGAGAAGCCTTCACCATAATAAGTGACCTTAGTGATCTTCGGGCTTGTTTTGGGCTTCGTCTAGAGATCGTCGAGGAGGCCGAAATTGATGCGCTCAGACTGTATTATTTAAGCATACAATCAGGAGTATATTTTTATGTTATGAGAGTTACCTTGTTTAGCAGCAATCGGCCCCGCTTATAAAAAGGTACATGTCCAAAGTTTCCTTCCGCCTTGTGCGCAACGAAAGGGGGATGGGTTGGCATTGTGCTGCTGATTTCCGAGCTATTACCCGTCGATCGTTTTGTACAAAAACTAACAGGAAACCCTAAACAATCATATGTTTACGCGAGAGCACACCTTGCGACATCAGAGGAGCAGACAAAACTTTTGTATGAAGCGGTACCTCTGGACTTGCTATTATATCCGCGTGTCAGTCAAACTTAAATATTTTCAGCTGGTAAAGCATTGGTAGAGAACGCGCCGCTTTAGTCCCGTCATCGCAATACCCAACAGGATTTGAATGCGATTTACTGCCCGCAGCGGTGGCGTAGCGGTACAACATCCGCCTCGCATGCAAGAGGACCGGGGTTGAAATCCCGGTGCCGCGCAATTCTCCACCGGATGAAAGAAAAAAAAATCCGCGTGTCGATGGAATTGCATAAACAGGTTTGCGGTGCGACCTGATGCCGGTGAACACCTCCGGCAACGCACTCCCTCACCAGAACAGGTGTTGGCCACCCTGGTGCAGTAATTGGCCGCAACCTCCTATGATAAGCTCCATAAAACCCCGGCCCTCAGTCACCAGCGGCTGCGGAGCAACTGACCACGGCGGCGGTCAGACCTGTGACGCAGCAGGGGGTGCTAAGAAAGCCTGGCTCCGCTCGACAGGCCGCCATTGGAAACTGACCCTGGCAACGTTTAATGCTAGAACCCTAGCTAGTGAAGCTAGCTTAGCAGTGCTGTTAGAGGAACTAGAGGGCATGAAATGGGATGTCATAGGGCTTAGTGAGGTTAGGAGGCCGAATAAGGCATATACTGTACTGAAAGATGGGCATGTACTGTGTTATCGAGGCTTACCAGAGAGGCGACAACTAGGAGTAGGTTTCCTTGTCAATAAGTATAAAGCGGGTAATATAGATGAATTCTATAGTATTAATGAGAGGGTTGCAGGCATCGTAATTAGGCTTAATAAGCGGTATAAACTGAAGGTTGTACAGGCCTATGCACCTACATGTAGTTATGATGGCCAGGCAGTTGAAAGCTTCAATGAAGATGTAGAATCGGCAATGCGAAAAGTAAAGACGCAGTATACTGTACTAATGGGCGATTTCAATGCCAAGGTAGGGAAAAAACAGGCAGGAGACAAGGCAGTAGGTGACTATGGCGTTGGTTCTAGGAATAGCAGGGGGGAGTTACTAGTTGAGTTTGCAGAGCGCAATAACTTACGAATCATGAATACCTTCTTCAGCAAACGGAAGAACCGGAAATGGACATGGAAAAGTCCTAACGGAGAGACTAAAAATGAAATCGACTTCATAATGTGTTCAACCCGCGCCATTATGCAAGATGTAGAGGTAATCGGGAAAGTGCGATGCAGTGACCACAGGATGGTGAGTTCCCGAATTAGCCTAAATCTGAAGAAGGAACGTAACAGATTAGTAAGAAAGAAACCCATCAACGAATTAGCGGTGAGGGGGAGGGCAGAACAGTTCAGGATCTCGCTACAGAATAGGTTTTCAGCTCTAACTGAGGATGGCGACATTACCCTAGAGGCAAGGAACAATAATTTCAGTGATATCATTACTGAGTGCGCGGTAGAAGTAGGCGGTAGGATAGTTAGAGAGGATACCAGTAAGCTGTCTAAGGAGACGAAAGATTTGATTAAGAAACGCCAGAGTATGAAAGCTTCCAATCCAACGGACCAGATCGAATTGGCCGAGATATCAAAGCTAATCAATAAGCGCAAGGTGGCCGATATTAGGAAGTATAACATGGAGAAAATTGAGCAGGCTGTAAAGAACGGGGGAAGCCTTAAAGCGGTAAAGAAGAAATTGGGCATAGGCAAAAACCAGATGTATGCGATAAGGGACAAGGCGGGCAACGTCATCACTAATATGGAAAAGATAGTCAAAGTAGCCGAGGAGTTCTATACAGATCTCTACAGTAGCCAAAGTAGTCAGGACCGTAATGAGATTGGCGGTAGGGAAAAACAGTCAGACGTTCCACCAGTGACGAAGGACGAGGTCAAGAAAGCACTAGAAACTATGAAAAGGCGGAAATCAGCTGGAGAGGATCAGATAACTACAGATTTGCTGAAGGACGGGGGGGATATCGTGCTAAAAACCTGGCCACCCTGTATACGCAGTGCCTGGTGTCATCGACGGTACCGGAACCATGGAAGAATGCAAACATTATCCTCATTCACAAGAAAGGGGACTCTAAGGACCTTAAAAATTACAGACCAATCAGCTTACTGTCTGTTACGTATAAGGTATTTACTAAGGTAATCGCTAATAGAATCAGGACAACCTTAGACTGCAATCAAGCAAAGGATCAAGCAGGGTTTCGGAAACGGTACTCTACTATCGATCATATCCATACCATCAATCAGATGATAGAAAAATGCTCGGAATATAACCAGCCCTTATACGTAGCATTCATTGATTACGAAAAAGCATTTGACTCAGTTCAAACCTCGGCGGTGATGCAGGCATTGCGAAATCAGGGGGTAGGCGAGCCATACGTGAAAGTGCTGGAAGATATATATAGTGGCTGCACAGCAACCATAGTTCTGCATAAAGAAAGTAACAAAATTCCCATAAAGAAAGGTGTTAGGCAAGGAGACACAATCTCCCCAGTACTATTTACAGCTTGTTTAGAGGAAGTATTCAGAGACTTGGAATGGGAGCAGTTAGGGATAAGGGTAGATGGAGAATACCTCAGTAATCTGCGATTTGCTGATGACATTGCCTTGCTAAGCAACTCGGGGGATGAACTGCAAATAATGTTTGATGACCTAGACAGGAAAGGTAGAAAGGTAGGCTTGAAAATCAATATGCAGAAGACTAAGGTAGTGTTCAACAGCCTCGGAAAGGAACAGCAGTTTACATTAGGTAGCGAAATACTGGAAGTAGTAGGCGAATATGTCTACTTAGGACAGGTAGTAACCGCAGATCCGGACCACGAAAAGGAAATAACAAGAAGAATACGATTGGGATGGAGCGCATTTGGCAAGCACTCGCAGATTATGACTAGCAGCTTACCGGTATCGCTCAAGAGGAAAGTATACAACAGTTGCATCGTGCCTGTACTCACCTATGGGGCTGAAACGTGGAGGCTAACCAAGAGAGTTCTACTTAAGTTGAGGACAACCCAGAGGGCTATGGAACGAAAAATGGTAGGGGTAACATTAAGAGATAGAAAGCGTGCAGAGTGGGTCAGAGAAATAACTCAAGTTACCGACATTCTAATAGAAATTAAGAAGAAGAAATTGACATGGGCAGGACATGTAGTGCGAAGAGAGGATAACCGATGGTCGCTGAGGGTAACAAACTGGATTCCAAGGGAAGGAAAGCGTAGCAGGGGGCGGCAGAAAGTTAGGTGGGTGGATGAGATTAAGAAGTTCGCAGGGGTCAAGTGGATGCAGCTAGCACAGAACCGGGTTGAGTGGAGAAATATGGGAGAGGCCTTCGCCCTGCAGTGGGTATAATCAGGCTGATGATGATGATGATGATACTGTCCGCACCGAAAAAGGGCCTTCCATCCGCCGTCGTCTCCATCTCGCCTGCCCCGCAGCCGCGCGCGACTGCGACAGACTTCCGTGCGTAACCTTGCGTTTTTCTGGTGCTTGTCCAGCACGTTAATTGTGACTGCTTCAACGTAAATATCCACCATTTGGCATTTAAAGTGGGAACCCGAAACTCCCGTAGATATTTGCCGATTCGCGAATTACGTCTGCACCCACAGTGTGTTTGTTTACATAGCTTTTGTTATGACTGGATATATGCTGCTCATTTGCACGGCATAAAATGTGGGCTGAGCTAGCACAACCAAATCTAACCACTTCTTTTTGCACCGGTTGCACCCTTGTTTGATCACAAATTACAACTGCGCTGAAAGAAGCCCCATGGATGCTGCATACTCTACCTGCGCTGGGTACTCAAAGGTGGCGCCGACAGCTGCCGGCTTGCGCTTGTCAGACAGTCACATAAACTCTTCCTGCTTAATGTGCACGCGCTTTGTGATGTTAGCTGTCGCCAATTTGGGTTTGCTACTGCCACACCTGCACTCGACGCTTACAACCGTTAAAGTTGTGAATGTGTGCTCCGTAATCGCCAAAACACTAGACCCGAACACCGCTACTCCCGGTATTCCTAGTCTCACACGCTGACAGTTCGGCGCCGACTCAAAAATCTGGCTAAGGTCGTGGCTGATAAACACTGTTAAGCTACAGAGAAGCGCAGCTGTTCAGGCCGTTAACTAATCCGGCGAAGTTCTAACTCTGCCTCCGATTCAACCAAAACAGATCGGGCGACCATCCGCTGTTCAGTTCTATCGGCGTCGTGGGGCCAAAAACATCACACTATGGTGATAGGCGACCATTGGTTGTGTTGGTGTCGTCGCAGGAGTAATGCATCAATAAGGTAAAGAACATAACAACCTAACCATGCAGCCCACTGACTGTGACAGTGCCTTATGCTGAAGAAAATATTCCTTACTCCATATCGCCTTTGTGCGGTAACATCTCCATCAAGCACTTCTGCATGAGGGATGACCACTGTCAATTGTCCACAACAGAAAACGAGCCATGTCCTGTGATATCGCAGCCTGAATTGCAGACAACGCTCCCCCGCGTATTTTCTTTCGACGCCACATGAGCATTTCAAAATGTCGGTCTCTCTTGGAGGGAGGAGTTTCCAGATTCCGATTTCTATCGCATTATTGTAATATGCGCCACATGCTAGGCACTAAATATTTGCGATTAGAATCACAGACCTGCATATACTTCACAGAAGTATAAAACTGCAATACCTCGAACGACCCTGTCATCATCCTTTTAAGTCAATAAAATATCAATGGACTCTAAAAGAAGGCAAACTGGAGCAGACAAGTCGGGTGGATAGATAAGAACAGATAAAGATAGATGGGAACAGATAAAGGCAGACAGACAGACATTACTACTGTCTCCAACTACAGTCTGGTTCTCGGGTAAAATTAAGAGGTCGGTTTCAGCGGGACATTCGCATAATGAAATAGATAAGATGAATAAATAGAGAGCACATCTGCAAACCTGCCGTCCATCAACTGGACGGATGTTTACTGCGGAAGTGTAGGGACGGTGAGCTGTGGCCACTTACTGCGCGTGGTGGTGGACTCCATGTAGCTGAGCACCAGGGCCGCAATCTCGTTAAAAGTCAATTGCGAGAACCCACCCCGTAGGCGGCGCACAACGTCCACTTGCCTGCGGATCTCATGCCTGCACGCGCACAGAAACACAGCACTGGCATTGAGCAGCAGCTGGGAGCAGACAGTGCGCGCTACTTTACACTGCGGTAATTTCCATGCTTGAAAACATCACACAACACCAGTAAACACGGCACCGAATATATGCAGTCTCTTGCCAAAATATGATGTCTAAAAGTGTATTTGGACTTCCTCTACTGCTCCAAGCCTTTAGACAGAGGCAAACTAAAAACAAAACCACATAAGCATGCAAAGCCCACAGGCAAGTTCAAAACGAAAGCCTACTTCACAAATTCGACATGAAACCATAAGACACATCATCTGTTATCGACCGAATTCTCCCACGTGTGGAGACATTTTCGAGAACAGCTGGGGTGGCGATACCTGTATTTCAGTACTCTTTTTACCTTGCAAAACCATTATCTTGTCTTAAAAGTGGTCTCAATGAAGGAGGTAATCTATTTACACAAGCCAACTTATTTTTTTTTCTGTGTTCACATAATAAAAACTTCAGAGATTGTTAAACAAGCACAGAAGCCGATTTAGCCGTTGATGAATCAGTGAGTCGAACATTGATACTTTAGCACCTTGCAGGAACTATGAAGGCAAAAAACCTCACCATCTCTCTGCGCAATTTTCAATGCTTGTTCACATCTTCTGGATATATTTCCTAATCATGAATGCAATGTGGCTACGGATATAATTGAGTGATTTCATGTGAATACCAGAGCCTTGGAGGAACATGGGGCCGTTCTGCTCTTTCTGTGATTGAAGAGGCAGGAGATCAACAGATGAGAATTGAGCGAGACAGTCAAGAGGGCCAAAACACATGCCGCATCTCCGCTTTTTGCCATTTCTGCCTCCTACTTCGCACTGCAAAGGGCTGAGGTTGTTTGTCCGTTTCTTCCCATCCCTTCTTTTCACCGCAATTTTACTGTCGTTTACTTTCTCCACGAACCACGCAGCCTTCTTTCCACGTCCGTAGCCAGCTTTAGTTTTTTACCCTATGCGCCGCATGATTTTCATTACGTTGCTAAGGCATAGGTAACGTTGGCTCCTCCTCAGAGCTGGCAAACCTGGTGGTAAGCCAAAACAAATACACGCAGTGCGATCGTTTTATTTAAAAAAATATGCCTCTAGATTCTAGGTAGCGGGCATGCGATGATGTCCTTTAGTAGGAAGTACATTGCCGCGACCAGACACACTTTACTATAAAGGGGTGACAAACACACTGCAGTCTATGGAAGACGAATTGGGACTTCAGTTACACTTTCCTACTATATTTGAGATTTTACTATATCCGTGTTCACTGTAGTGGGATTCTACTGTAATATGCTATGGCAATGACTAATCTGGCTTGATTCAAGTCATTTCAGCCGATAAACCACACCGCCAAGAAGAGCTACAGAACAGAAGAAACCAAAAAAATACTCACAGTGTATAGTTAGGCTGCTGTTCCTTCACCATGTGTACTATTTTCTCTATCTGCCTCTCCGCCTGTAAAAAGAAATGAAACGTGGTAGAAATATTTCAATACAACACACAACCTTGCTCAAAATGCACAAATGAATGCAATTAGCCCACGCTCGCTTTAACTACCCCGAATGAAAATTTGGATCAACAGCTGCGTGTTTTGAGTGGTCATTTTGTTTGACCGACAGCGCTACCGAAAGAGCACAGCTGTTTAAGTTTAGCCTACGCCTGGTGTACAGTCCACTAGCACGGCCGCTCAATGGAGGCGCACTTGGTGCGGGCCGTCGCGTCGCACCTCAATGGCTGCGGAAGTGCGTATTGGGATAATTTACAGTTTCCGCCGTCATTCTCCGCGAGGGCGCCACCAGTCATGACGAGGCTCCGCCGGCACGAACGAGCAGACGACGCGGAAGGAGTGCGCTGGATGTGTTGGCGCTTGTTTTCGTTTTGACTACTCAGCATAACCGCCTGCTTCTGATAGTTCTGCATGCGTGCCATCGGTGCCTGTGTCAACAGCGTCCTAAGCGCATGTAGCACCATGCCAGGCAACTGCTGTGTGCCGCTGTGCACCACGAATGCAAGAAAATATCTGAAGATCGGTTACCATGAGTTCCCATGCGATTCACAACGTCGAGCAGCATGGCTGAAAAACATATCTCGGGGGGGCTAGGACGGAAAAGGAAGCCGGTGGGAGCCGAGTGAAAAAGTCACTGGTATACTCACTGTACTTCACAGATGACTACAGGAAGAACATAAAACTGAAGATCCCGCTTCCTTCAGCCGTCCCCTCCGTGTTCCCGAACTACCCACATTACAAGTTAAGTTACTCACGTGGGCTTATATTGAGCCAAACACCCTTGAAAAAATGAAAGCGCGCAGGCCATTAGATATATTTTCGCCACTTGTTATAGCTACACTTCAATTCCTCCTGGACAACTCCCAGTGTCATCCTAAATCATGTGAGTTTCAAGATAGCTCCGCTACGATCACTTTTATGACAGTGATATCAAAATGGTATGCCTTGCACAACAGCACATCAGTGAAGCCGTGGAAACACCCAGAAGAGTCGCTTTATTTGTCAGATGACGAGCGACTCTCTTGGTTAGGGTTGGACTTTGCCATATCGAAGACATTCAGGTCCAAGGTGGCACGTCTATGCAAAGGCTAACCAAGCAAGCGTACGAAGCAACAATCATGACAACCAGATCAACAGTGGCGCTAATTCACTACCTTTTTGATCCCATCAAGTATCTTACAACAATGTCTTCTGTGTGTAGTGCATTGCATTTAACCGAATCTTATTCTCAGCTTCCGATACGCCCTAAAGCATGCCCTCAACAGCGGGTTAGTAGTATCGCTTTTTAGCAGCCTAAGGCAATTGAATGGCGGGAACAACAGAGTTGACGCAAATGCTACTGCTTTCACCTCTGAAAAAATACTGAAGGTACCACCTAGCGAAAAAAGAATATCGACTGAGATTATACACATTTTGCCATGCTTGGGCAGGTTGGCATCTTGCAAGCATCAAAATCTGTAGATGCACCTATCAACATTTTGGCAACTATAAAACTTGGCATTCGTGATTATAAAAGTCGTACCTTGCCCACTGCCATCACGTCTGCTGCGAGACAGTTTCCGAGTCAGCTTACATTCATTCATTCATGTGTGGTGTGAACCAGCAGCTGACATAGGGTTAGCACCGATTGCTTTCTTGGCTGGTTACCTTGCACGTCCATGTGAAGAGAAGGTATACATATTTTTTACAAAATCTCATGAAACATTTTTATTTATTCTGTTTTCAGTGCCTCCCCTTGTCTTCATTATTTATATATTACCAAAGTTTAAATATCTTCGAGTGCTTATTTTAGAGTGTCAATAATTTTATTTTAATAGTCCCCATCCTTTTATTAATTTTGTGCCTTGATTCCTGCAAACCCCTGGACTTATCAAAGTTCTTCATGGACGCCTAAGGTATCAGAAAATCACCATGCACCTTTGTTAGCAAGGTAATGAAGTGCCTGGAGGTCAGTAGAAGTAGCAAGCTGTGCAACATGTTGGTTTCATCCCTTCTTCCCTATTTCGTGCCATTTCCGGAGTTGATTTGCGAGAGAGAAGACCGCAGTCACACTAAGGACCTAACCAAACCAATGCGACCACTGCTCACCAACAGGACAGGCAACATAATTCTAACAGTGAAAACAATCACGCTTGCACATAAACTTTCGAAGAAAGTTCTTCGCTTGTCAAATAAGCCTGCTTGTCTTCTGTGCATCACGCGGCTTCATAATCAAACGAAAAAAAACTGCCTTAGCCTGCGGGCGTGTCGTTGTTTCTGTCTTTTGTTGTTTCTTTTGCAACAATTTGTGTTAGCTATCGTGTTTAGGTGGTGGTACCCACTTGAATATTATTTCCAGTGAAAACGGAGGAACAGGCTGAACAATAATATTGAACGCTACATCCTGAATTGTAAGTTTCCACAAAAGTGCACGCTGAATAAATGGCCCCAAACCTTGTCCCAATTACAAGATTGTAATATGTAATACGTTATTACAGTGGCTGAAACGCAACTAAATGGGTGCCCACTCAGCGAAGCGCACGACTGCCTCGATTCTCGTTGTAAACGGAAGTCCACGAATTACTTGGAAAATCCCAGTGATGATGACATGCTGCTATCCCCCTTATAAATAGCAAACTTGCACGTAGCATCACATAATGTGTGAAATGCCGCTCATAAATCCTAATCTGAGCAAGCGCCGACCGCGCGGACGCTGAAATGAAAGTACAGCCACGGCCGCTGCGCGCCGCTCTCCGCCCGGACGACCCGGACTCGTCACGGAGCGGTGGCGCCGCCGCGGTGGCGATGAGAACTAGGCGCAATACGGCTCTTCCGGGCGACGCGACGGGCCGCACCCAAGTGCACCTCCATTGAGCGGCCGTGCCACTAGGGCTCGCTTTTCGAAACATTACTAAAGCACTAGCTCTAGGATTCATCACCGCTAAAAAGACTGACTGTATGACTGCCTCCCTGAAGTTGAAAGGAAATAATCATGGCTATGACAGATCTGATCACGCAGCAGCACTAATAGACCGGTTTCACTGGCCCCTGCACACACGATAAGAGCACTATGCTACTGCTGCAAGTAATAAATCATAGCCTGGTCTTTATTTGCCACTCTAGCGTGCTGTGCGCTGGAGCCAATGGGCAGAGCGTATATTTTAGAGCGAGCTTACAGAACTTATTTCTAAAAATTTAACTGATGTATAGACAAAACAAGCTCTACCAAAAAAGACAGTTTATCCACACAAGCCAAACAAAACAGGCTAAATGCTCACCCTGCTCTTAGTCGGAGAGGATGGACAGCTGGAATACAAGGCTTCCTTCTCCAACATCCAGTGTAGGTCCCAGAAATCAGAAACCCGCCGCCCCTCTGTTGCAATACAAAGCACGCGTAACGGGCAGCTTAGGAGGCCCGAAGCATACATTCCAAACATGGCATCTGCAGCATTGTTACAGGTAATACCAGCCATAGAATCACACATGCGAGACCACACATGTGAGACCACACATGCAAGAGGTCTCCTCCTTAAACGCAAAATCAAAAACCTACAGCGAGAGAGACCCAAGAAACAAGTTTTTGTTTGTGGCACAAAGGATAAACAATTGGCATCTAGTACCGCGTGGGATAGCTTGGTGTCTGCCTGCAGTACCTTGTGGTTGCTGAAGTTCTATGCGACGCCATGATATCAAGCAAGCTTATATCCCTGTCACAACTACTAAATTTAACGTCGCT
Organism: Amblyomma maculatum; assembly: GCF_055883805.1. NCBI lineage: Eukaryota > Metazoa > Arthropoda > Arachnida > Ixodida > Ixodidae > Amblyomma > Amblyomma maculatum. The sequence continues at coordinate 38,546,130 of NW_028146738.1, read as the reverse complement.
CGAACTGAATGCACACTCTGATACCCCACATGCTACAGAAACAAGCATTGCAGAGCCATCAAAGTTGAAAAGTCCATTTAGTTTTGCTACAAAAACGAGAATTTTTGTGTGGGACTATTTGCAGTGCAAGCTGTCATGGAAAGCTATTACAGTGCAGTCCACGTTAACGATACAAGATATAACGACACATCGCTTATAATGAATAAATTCTTCGGATTTACCAGTTTTCTCATTGGCCTAATGTAAAGTGATCCAGATATAACGATTATCGCCGGTACATTGGATACAATAGCTTTATCGCCACCCGGTAGATGTTCATCACTAAAATTTCTCTATGTTTAATGAAAGATAAAATGCTAAAACGGCGATGTGAAAACTTGACATACGCAGCAAAAACAAACTGTCGTAGAGAAATCCGCGAGCGGCATTGCATGCGGTTAGGAAGTGAGTACTACCATCATCATTACTGAGTGCGCGGTAGAAGTAGGCGGTAGGATAGTTAGAGAGGATACCGGTAAGCTGTCTAAGGAGACGAAAGATTTGATTAAGAAACGCCAGAGTATGAAAGCGTCCAATCCAACAGACCAGATCGAATTGGCCGAGATATCAAAGCTAATCAATAAGCGCAAGGTGGCCGATATAAGGAAGTATAACTTCAGAATAACTGCCTGGGGGGTGAGTTGGTGCATGATGGAATTGAACGGCGGCGCAACACGGAAACGGACACAGACAAGAAGGGGACACCACATGCGCACACTACCAACTATTTATTAAACGGAAAGGTGGCATATTTATACGTCCATCTCAAGCATCACACTCATCGCCACAGTCCGCTCCAAACCCAACACGTGAGCTCCGAGCAGCACCAACAGGAAATCAGACAAGATATGTCTAACCTCAGTAGATAAACTATCAAAAAACGGAAAAAAAAAACAACCGGAGGAAAAAAAACACATTTTCCCCTTTTTTTCCCTTTTTTTTCATTTTTTTTCTTTTTTTTTTCCTTTTCTTCTTTTTCCTTTTTTTTTCTTTTTTCCTCTTCCCTTTTTTTTCCCTTTTCCCTCTTTTTAAAAAAGGAAGGCAGGCCATATCTCATAGCAAATGCAGTCTGGACCGAAAACAGCAGAGTAAGACATTAGAAGCGACCAGCCCGAACCCTAACAAATAAACAATAAAACGATAAAACAATCGTAGCAGAAGCAGAGTCAAAACAGTTAAGCAAAAGCAGTCAGAACCCTAAGCCAACAACAAAAGATGATCTTAGCAAAAGCAGAGTCAAAACAAATGAAGCAACAGCAGTAAAAGAAACTAGGCCAACAACAACAAAAGACGATCATAGCAAAGGCCGAGTCAAACAAAGGAAGCAAAAGCAGTCAAAAACCTAAACCAACACCAACATTTGTAGCTCAAGGAGAGTCAAAGAAATGAAGCAAAAGCAGTCAAACACAATCGTATACCAAAGGCATAGTCAAAAAAGGGGGAGCAAAAACAGTCAGGAACCTAAAAGCACCTAAAAACGATCGTAGCAAAAGCAGAGTCAAAACAAAAGAAAACAACAGCGGTCAAACCTAAAACAACAGCAACAAAAAGCACTGGTAGCAAATGCAGAATCAAACGGGCGACGAAATTAACAACCCGCCTAACTAAACATCACAAGGCCGTTAAAAATTCCGGGCTTAAAGTCGCACAGTGCATGCCGTCACAAAAAAATTTCAAGGAATGAAACTTCATTTCTACGGAGGGATACAGACGAGTCGCTAACACAAATGCTACCCTTCTTTTTGATCATGAAGGCTTCAAGAATTTCCCGTGCCACCTGATCGCGACTCCTGCCCAGAATCCTTATACCGTTAAGCATTGGCTCACAGTTGCAATCTTTGCAATGGGTAGACAAATTTAACCCGCCTCCGTTTTCTAACGATGTCTCATGCTCCCGTGCTCTGTCGTTAATACAGCGACCCGTCTGGCCTATATAGACCCCTCCACACGTCAGTGGGATTTCGTAGACCACTCCGACGGCACAGGAACAGTAATGCTTGCCGTGCCTCTTTTCGCACAGGGGTTTCTTCTTCTGCCCGATTTTCGAGCACAAACCGCTCAGCTTTTTGGGCGCGGAGAAAACGACAGGTACGTCGTACCGGCCGGACACTTTCTTCAAGTTATGTGCCACTCGGTGAATATAGGGGACCACTTGTGGTCGCGTTGATCCCGGCTTAGCATGGGATTTCTTCTTCTTCCCTTTAATTTTTTGTAGGAGGGTCTCCGCTACGCTGCAAACAACAGAACACGGGAAACCAGCCATTCGAAGTCTTTCGATGTGATTGTTGAAACTAGCCTCATCCATGTGAGCACAAGACTTAAGTAGTGCGGACTCCAGGCAAAGCGAAGCGATCGCCCTTTTCACAGTCTTAGAGTGTGCTGATTCGTACGGAAGCAGTTCCTTTTTGGCACGGGGAGAATGCATCCAACACACCCGCCCTTGAAGAACTTTGACATTGATATCTAAAAATTGCAAGCTGTCCTTAACTGGTAGTTCATGATTAAATGCCAGCCCTTTTCCTTGTTGTCTGAAAACAGATAAGATACTTTCCACTTTGCTGGGGAGCGTCAATGCAGTGTTAGTTCTTTTAAGAATTACCAGGTAGTCATCAACGTATCTAAAAATTCGCAGGACTAGGTCATTGTCAAGGGAAGAAGCTAAAGCACGCAAGGCGCAATCCACAGAGTTTTTGTGGCAACGTTACCTTAATGTTCTGCCGCGGAAGCCTGAAGACAAGACGGTAAAGATTAGGAGCCTGGTCGTCCTTGGGAATGCCTCCGTTCCAGGTGAAGTTGCTGCTACCCTAACGAAAGGGCCGAAGTACAGTGTTCCTCCGAGAATTCCTGCCTTCGAGCTCCTATCCCTGAACAGGAAGTTGGCAGATAAAGCCGGTGAGGACAGGGAAAGGTGTCTTTTGGATGGCGTCGACGGGTTACTGAGGACATCTCGAAAGCTTGACCTTTACCCAAAGGAGCGCACGCAACACGTTGTGTCGTTTTTCAAGGACAACGACCTTAGACTCCTTCAAGCTGATTAAGAAGGTAGTTTTGCGGTTGTTCCAGTGGGCCTTTTCAAACAAAAGGCGACGCAGGCCATTTTGAAGAACTTTGTTCAGGTGAAGAAGAGTGCTTGCAGAGTTAAAACGAAAGCCATCTCGTTATGTAATGAGCTCCAACTCTCCAGGCTGGCCAAAGGAATCAGCGAATGTAAGAAAGGGTCTCTTGATGCATGCCTTTTAGATCCATTGTTAGTGAGCGGGATTCGTGGCAGCAAAAGTTGAGTAAATTTCTCCTGAAGCATTTGAAAGGACTGGAAGTGGACGATCCCTTTGCCACCAGAAATTCAGCAGACGTAACAGCTTTTTTAAAAGACCAGTCTTCCATTGGATACTTATTTTCTGTAGACGTCGAAGATTTATTCTATTCAGTTCCACACAGCGACCTTTTCAAATCCGTACGGGAGTGTATTGAATCTAATGGCGTTATAACATTTCAAAACTCAGCTGGACTAAGTGTGGACAATTTTTTATCACTCCTTGAATTTTACCTCAGGTCTACGTTTGTTTCCTTTGACACAGAAATGCACTTGCAGAAAAAAGCCATTTGCATAGGTTCCTGTGTTGCCCCTGCCCTGTGTAATATATTTTTATCATCTATTGACCGTGCTTTAGCTTCTTCCCTTGACAACGACCTAGTCCTGCGAATTTTGAGATACGTTGGTGACTACCTGGTAATTCTTAAAAGAACTAACACTGCATTGACGCTCCCCAGCAAAGTGGAAAGTATCTTATCTGTTTTCAGACAACAAGGAAAAGGGCTGGCATTTACTCATGAACTACCAGTTAAGGACAGCTTGCAATTTTTAGATGTCAATGTCAAAGTTCTTCAAGGGCGGGTGTGTTGGATGTATTCTCCCCGAGCCAAAAAGGAACTGCTTCCGTACGAATCAGCACACTCTAAGACTGTGAAAAGGGCGATCGCTTCGCTTTGCCTAGAGTCCGCACAACTTAAGTCTTGTGCTCACATGGCTGAGGCTAGTTTCAACAATCAGATCGAAAGACTTCGAATGGCTGGTTTACCGTGTTCTGTTGTTTGCAGCGTAGCGGAGACCCTCCTACAAAAAATTAAAGGGAAGAAGAAGAAATCCCATGCTAAGCCGGGATCAAGGCTCCACTATATTCACCGAGTGGCACATAACTTGAAGAAAGTGGCCGGCCGGTACGACGTACCTGTCGTTTTCTCCGCGCCCAAAAAAGCTGAGCGGTTTGTGCTCAAAAATCGGGCAGAAGAAGAAACCCCTGTGCGAAAAGAGGCACGGCAAGCATTACTGTTCCTGTGCCGTCGGAGTGGTCTACGAAATCCCACTGACGTGTGGAGGGGTCTATATAGGCCAGACGGGTCGCTGTATTAACGACAGAGCACGGGAGCATGAGAAATCGTTAGAAAACGGAGGCGGGTTAAATTTGTCTACCCATTGCAAAGATTGCAACTGTGAGCCAATGCTTAACGGTATAAGGATTCTGGGCAGGAGTCGCGATCAGGTGGCACGGGAAATTCTTGAAGCCTTCATGATCAAAAAGAAGGGTAGCATTTGTGTTAGCGACTCGTCTGTATCCCTCCGTAGAAATGAAGTTTCATTCCTTGATAATTTTTTGTGACGGCATGCACTGTGCGACTTCAAGCCCGGAATTTTTAACGGCCTTGTGATGTTTAGTTAGGCGGGTTGTTAATTTCGTCGCCCGTTTGATTCTGCATTTGCTACCAGTGCTTTTTGTTGCTGTTGTTTTAGGTTTGACCGCTGTTGTTTTCTTTTGTTTTGACTCTGCTTTTGCTACGATCGTTTTTAGTTGCTTTTAGGTTCCTGACTGTTTTTGCTCCCCCTTTTTTGACTATGCCTTTGGTATACGATTGTGTTTGACTGCTTTTGCTTCATTTCTTTGACTCTCCTTGAGCTACAAATGTTGGTGTTGGTTTAGGTTTTTGACTGCTTTTGCTTCCTTTGTTTGACTCGGCCTTTGCTATGATCGTCTTTTGTTGTTGTTGGCCTAGTTTCTTTTACTGCTGTTGCTTCATTTGTTTTGACTCTGCTTTTGCTACGATCATCTTTTGTTGTTGGCTTAGGGTTCTGACTGCTTTTGCTTAACTGTTTCGACTCTGCTTTTGCTACGATTGTTTAATCGTTTTATTTTTTATTTGTTAGGGTTCGGGCTGGTCGCTTCTAATGTCTTATTCTGCTGTTTTCGGTCCAGACTGCATTTCCTATGAGATATGGCCTGCCTTCCTTTTTTAAAAAGAGGGAAAAGGGAAAAAAGGGGAAGGGGAAAAAGAAAAAAAAAAAGGAAAAGAAAGAAAAAAAAGGGAAAAAAAGGAAAAAAAAGGGGGAAATGTGTTGTTTTTTTCCCTCCGGTTGTTATTTTTTTTCGTTTTTTGATAGTTTATCTACTGAGGTTAGAAATATCTTGTCTGATTTCCTGTTGGTGCTGCTCGGAATTCACGTGTTGGGTTTGGAGCGGACTGTGGCGATGAGTGTGATGCTTGAGATGGACGTATAAATATGCCACCTTTCCGTTTAATAAATAGTTGGTAGTGTGCGCATGTGGTGTCCCCTTCTTGTCTGTGTCCGTTCCCGTGTTGCGCCGCCGTTCAATTCCAATGAATTATAACATGGAGAAAATTGAGCATGCTGTAAAGAACGGGGGAAGCCTTAAAGCGGTAAAGAAGAAATTGGGCATAGGCAAAAACCAGATGTATGCGATAAGGGACAACGCGGGCAACGTCGTCACTAATATGGAAAAGATAGTCAAAGTAGCCAAGGAGTTCTATACAGATCTCTACAGTAGCCAAAGTAGTCGGGACCGTAATGAGATTGGCGGTAGGGAAAAACAGTCAGACGTTCCACCAGTGACGAAGGACAAGGTCAAGAAAGCACTAGAAACTATGAAAAGGGGGAAATCAGCTGGAGAGGATCAGATAACTACAGATTTGCTGAAGGACGGGGGGGGATATCGTGCTAGAAAAACTGGCCACCCTGTATACGCAGTGCCTGGTGCAATCGACGGTACCGGAACCATGGAAGAATGCAAACATTATCCTCATTCACAAGAAAGGGGACTCTAAGGACCTTAAAAATTACAGACCAATCAGCTTACTGTCTGTTACGTATGAGATATTTACTAAGGTAATTGCTAATAGAATCAGGACAACGTTAGACAGCAATCAAGCAAAGGATCGAGCAGGGTTTCGGAAACGGTACTCTACTATCGATCATATCCATATCATCAATCAGGTGATAGAAAAATGCTCGGAATATAACCAGCCCTTATACATAGCATTCATTGATTACGAAAAAGCATTTGACTCAGTTGAAACCTCGGCGGTGATGCAGGCATTGCGAAATCAGGGGGTAGACGAGCCGAACGTGAAAGTGCTGAAAGATATAGTGGCTGCACAGCAACCATAGTTCTGTATAAAGAAAGTGAAAGGGGGTTTTTACTGTGCTTTAACAGGGATAATAGCCCTGTCGAAGTTTCACGGCGAACCACACAAGAACACAGCCAGTCTCAGTCTCCACAAGCGAGCACGAGCAGCGCAGCGGCACTTCGTCGTCCTTATCCTGGTCTTCGTGATATTTTCGCCTACTTAATCCTCGTCTTCGTATATCCTCGTGTAGTTCACTACAATTTCCCCCGGAGCGAGGAGGAGCCATCCTGGCGGCCTATGGTGAGGGCAAGAGGAGCGGATCGTAGTACGTTTTGAGGCGGCTCACGTGCGCAGTTTCGCGGCCGTGATGACGCATGTCCGAAGAGGTAGTGAGTGGCTCCACGATGTAATTCACAGGGGAGGTTTGACGGACAATGCGGTAGGGGCCGTGATACTCGGTTCGAAATTTTGATGACAATCCCGGTGGGGTGCCGGGAACCCAAAGCCAAACAAGGGATCCTGCAGGAAAAACGTGTGGCGTCTGATCTTTGTCGCGGTGATGCTTTTGGCGGCCTTGAGATTCCGATGTAAAACACCGGGCCAACTGACGACATTCCTCCGCATGTTTGGCAACGTCTGAAAGGAGAGTACACTCGGAGGAGTCGGGACGATATGGTAAAATAGTGTCCATCGTGGACGACGCCTCACGCCCATAAAGGAGGAAGAAAGGGCTAAATCCAGTAATTGACTGCGTGGCGGTGTTATAAGCGTATGTCACGAAAGGAAGGACAGCGTCCCAGTTAGCCTGATAGGCGGCAACGTACATCGTCAGCATATTTCCGAGAGTGCGATTGAAGCGCTCAGTCAACCCGTTTGTTTGAGGGTGGTAGGCTGTTGTGGTCCGGTGTATGATGCGACATTCGGCCAATAGAGATTCAACGACGTTGGAAAGGAAGACGCGTCCTCGGTCACTCGGCAGCTCTCGCGGCGCGCCGTGGCGAAGAACGAAATGATGTAGCAAGAACAGGGCAACTTCACGGGCAGTAGCGGCGGGTAAAGCGGCGGTCTCGGCATACCGGGTGAGGTGGTCGATGCCGACGATAATCCACCGGTTCCCAGAAACCGTGCAGGGAAGTGGCCCGTAAAGGTCAACGCCAATGCGGTCAAAAGGGCGGGCCGGGCATGGAAGTGGTTGTAAGGGGCCAGAAGCACGAGGTGTGGATGACTTCCGGCGCTGGCAGGCGATGCAGGAGCGGACGTATTTGCGAATATACCCGTACATGCCGCGCCAATAGTAGTGTTGAGAGATCCTTTGAAACGTCTTCACTACACCAGGATGGGCACACTGAGGGTCGGCATGGAAAGAGGTGCAAATTTCATGTCGTAAATGGCGGGGAATGACGAGAAGCCACCGCACATTACTTGGCAGTTCACTAAGATGCTGCACAGCGATAACATCATGGTGTGTTTATCTTTTCACACCAGCTCTATCGGGAAAGAGGAAGAGAAGGGGTGGGGGGAGGCAACTTGGCAGGGCAGAATGCCAGTGCTCGTCCGGTTGTACAGGCCTCGTTTTCACTTCATCGTGTGGCGTCTGAAACTGGCAACCTCCACTGCCAAACAACCATTGGAATGCGTGACAGTGCAAACGACTTTTTAAGCGAACGGAGCCTAAAGCCAGGGTAATTAGTGCTACTGACCGCGTGCTTTTGTTAATGACTTATGGGTGGAAGAATGAAAGACTTACAAAAAAAAATGTTTTTCCTGCGTAGTGACTTGGTTTTTCATTTAAAATCCTGTGGTGCCCATCCGATGCCATAACCATTCATGGGCGTCCGGCTGGGACCGCACAAACAAATACTTATCCGTGCTTCTGAATTAACATGGGTCAAATTAACGAGTATTTAGTTGCAAGCTTCGGAACTTGCGCGGAAGAAAAGAGCAGGCAGATGCAGCCGCTGACCCCAACCCCTACACTCCGGTGCCGCCAGCTGGCGCACCAGTCATGGTGCTATTTCGAATTGAGCTTTCAATGTAGTTGTAATTATCAAATGTTTCACCCCTATATTACTAAGAAACCGCAAAAGAAGCCGCCGCGTTTCTCCGCATAAACTCTTGTTTCCACGGGAATGGGTGCCTCGTATGTTGGCTCGCTGAAGTTGCGCCTAGGCACTGCAGGAAAGCAACTGGAAAGGGTGATCGCCGCTGACCAGTTTTCCAACGTTGTGAGCGCTCATTTGCATAAGTCTGGTTGATCACAAAACTTATTGCCACATGCCTAGCACTGCGCGGCTACCACGCTTAGGGATAACAACAACGAAGCGGCTGTTGGCTCGAGAGGCGATATGGGTTGGACTGTGATATCAATGCTGGAAGCCGACCTGATTCTCGGGTTCTCGCCTATGTGTACTTTCACGGCTCCTTGGGGCTTCAGTAATGGCATATCATACATAACCACAGTTTGTCGAAATGTCGAACATAGCAACCAGGGAATCGTGTATTTTAATTGCTACATTCGTATTCGAAAATTTCAGCACCCGCAAAACCCTCAAATTTACACCCTATGGGCAAGCCGATTTTCACAACCTTCCCAAGGTAGCTACGTTTATTCGAAGCTACTAGACTGAAGCCTGAATGCCACGTCACAACACTGTCACAATAGAGACTGGAGCCCACCTGGCCTCCCGACGTTGTTTTCCGAGCGTGGCTTCAGGTTGGGCCAGACGGACACAACGTCCTTCTTCAAATCTTTGGGTTCAGCACGAACTGGAGGAGATTTCCCACGCAGCAGCGGCGATGGGGATGACGGCCGAGCGGGTGGCAGCTGGCATTGGCCTTCCCCCCTATCTCCAGAGTCTTCTGCTTCCTTAACACTTTGCTGTCCGCGGGAAAAATGGTGGTTTTGGGGTGGTGTCATTAATATTTTTTCCTTAACAAAACGTGCTAGGTACAGGAGCGTTTAGTATCAAATTGTAAAGGAGAAATTATTCTTCACAATGGGTTATTAGTGACAATCATTATACTTATTGAATAAGTGTTTAAAAAAAAAACAATCCGCGAAAATAGTAGTAAAAGCAAACACACAAAAAGATCAGTTTCTCGATACAAATAAAACGAAGATATTTCAAATTATATGTTTTTTTACAACAGGGACCAATGCAAAATTGCAGCAAATACTAGCTTTGTGTGTACAGTATTTGCTGTGTTGGGAAAGAAAACAGTAGTCGATTTCAACCCCTGGCTGTCCTCTAGCGGAAACCACGACTCCTTGCGCTACTGGCGGCAAGTAATACAACCCAAAAGACGTCACTCTGCAGATAACAGTTCTGACCTTCAGAACATTGATCTCTTCTGATCAGTGCTCAACAAAAGCGGGCATTTTTGAGGAGCGAACGCAAAACTTGTCGAGGTCTGGCTGTCGATGTTCCGGGTAGTTCTGACGTAGTTTCACTGCCTGTCGTATCGTCTGAACAGCTGAATTAGTCTTCTGAGTCATCACTGCTGCTGTTAAGGTCGTGCGCTCCTGCTGCGTGCAAACGGGCGTTTCCGCGAAAGGCGTCAGCTTCCGCGGAAACACCCGTATCCATTCAGCAGGAGTGCACGACGTCGACGACATGATGTAAACAAGGAGTGTCGATCACCTGACTCCGGAGACCATCTGAACGTGCGCGGCTCGATGGAAACACTGAGAGTTCCTCTACTTCCCATAGGAGGACGCCACTTGTCAAGGAGCGCTTAGAAAACGGGAAAATTCGAATCGTGAAACCATTGATAGCGGGATATTGATGGGAAAAGGCGCGGACAGGGAAGTGTTAATCATAGCGACAGCTCCCTAGGCATCTCGTCTTCATCCTCTCCTTCCTCTTCATCCATGAAGTGGTTATTCACATTCTGGTCCGCCTGTGAAAAATGAACCAGCTCCTACGGCACGTAGCTCGGCATAAAATTTTACCCTTCAGTCCTTTTGATGTTTTGGATTTTATTTCCAGCTCTGCAAACGAGAACGGCAGTTGATTTTCGGTTCGCTTAAGAGACGACGTCACATAGACAACTGCAAGTGAGCATATCAGTATCCCCTACATCCTGGTTATTAAACAGCGGCAACATACCAACGCACACAAAAAGAGCACTGTTCTCAGTGCTTCTTGACAGAGTGGTAGGTAGAGCTTGAAAACAAAGGGGTCAGACACAAACTTTTGTCACTTTAAGCGGACTATACTGTATTTAAACAAATGTAAGGCGAGCACATTTTTAAAGTTCGCAAATCCGAAGATGGGGAGTCGACTTACAATCGAAACCAAAGAATGGCACAGTTCGCAAAAGCAAGTGCAACATTCAATTACTGTGCGTGCTTATCGGGTTCTCGGGAAGACTATTTCTTTAACTTTTACTGCGCAGCACAAACTGCAGCTGCGGGAGTGTCAATAGTTTACGGAAGAGCCACTGTTAGAATCGCGGCGACGCTCCCTTTTTGCACGTCAGTCACGTCTGGTCACGTGACACGGCGGCACTTCCATGGGAGTGTTGATGGTTGATGGAGCAGCAGACATGGATCATGCGTTGAGTTCGCGGTCATTGCACGTGCACACTTTTGACTTTACGACTGGCTACATGCTTAGTCACGAGCTCTTCAGTCCAAAAAGCATTCGGCGCTTGTTCAGCACAGCGCTCAAGGAGGCAGCTATCATTTATGCAGAGGCAACAACTGCGCTGTGGGCCTCAAGTTCAACGCGTCGAAACTGGTTGTGTGGGAGTGGCGGTAGCAGCGAGACAAAATTTTTAAGTGATCTACAGACCAAGCTTGCCACGTACATCGCCGAAATACGTAATTTGAAATGGAGACCAACTAGATTCTACGTAGCAGCCATAGTGAGGAAATGATAAACCTAAGTTACAACTGATAACCGAACAACACTCGTAGATGCTTGGCCAAAAAATTACAACCACTTTCGAAAGCTGCACAAGTGCGACGCTAGCGCAGAGAAATCTAGAACAATATGTTCACCGTGTTTTTTAATGCAGAGCGGAGAACAAAAACGGGGGTGCTAATGACAAAGAAAGAGTTAAGGCGCATATGAAATCACTAAAAACTTCAAAAAATAAAATTTCAAGAAATATATTTGAAATTTATCAAGAATTTTTTCAATTGCATACCAAAAAATTATCCGTAACAACAGCCTCAAATAAACTCTAAACAATATTGGCGACCGCGAGTAGCAAACAACTGGCTGACATCTAGACGAAAATTGTATCTACTGTGAGCACTGTGTGGCGCTTCATCTTCCACACTGCTGAACGTGCTGCTTCATCTTCATCCTGCTCCCTCTTGTAGATACCCATCGTCATCGCGGAGTGTGTTTGGCTGCAGTGTGCGACCAAGGCTTCAGGTCTGTAATAAAGCCTGATTCCCCAAGTCCGACCTTCGCGTTACCTTACACGTGGTGGAGGTGCGCCTTGATTTCCCCGCTGCTTCGTCACCTGCATCCACCTGAAGCTTCGTTCTGGCCGCCGTTTGACCCCGACCACCATCGTCATGACACAAGAGGGCCACTCCGCTATTCCGGCTGCTACCAACTCGACTCCAGCTCCCCTTGCCACTTGGACTGTCAGTAGCCGTCAGCGCGACCCGCAGATGTTCGCCGGTCTCCGCGGCGACGACGCTGATGACTGGCTCGACAGCTACGACCGGGTCAGTGCTTTCAACCGATGGGACGATTCTCTTAAATTAATTAATGTGTCCTTTTATTTGACGGATGTGGCCAAAACGTGGTTTCTAAATCATGAGTCGACGATTCCGGACTGGGCTACCTTTAAACAAAAGTTACGCCAGATTTTCTGCGCTCCTACTGTTCGCATGGAGTCCGCCAAGAAGAAGCTAGAAGCCCGACTTCAGCGGCCTAATGAGACCTACACCTCTTATATAGAAGATGTACTTTCACTTTGTCGGCGCATCAATGACACAATGCCAGAGGCCGAGCGGGTTCGGCACGTCCTTAAAGGTATTGGGCCACTCGCCTACAACGCCCTGGCCGTGCAGAACCCTACCACAATCGATGCCATCATATCCACTTGTCAACGCCTTGACGAACTACAGTCAATACGCCTGCAGCCTGATCCCACTTCATTTGGTTTCACTGCCGAAGCTGACCTCCGTGTGCTTATTCGCGAATTAATTCGTGAAGAGCTCTCGGCTCAAGGTAATTTGTACCGCCCTGCATCTGAGCCACATAATTCAAGTGCCGGCCTGCGTAGCATTGTTAAAGAAGAGCTGGCCTCAATGACCTATTCCCCGCCAACATCGGTCGCTCCTACCATTTGTCAGGTGCCAACGTACGCCCAGATCACGTCCTTGCCGCCCGCAGTTGGAGCGCCTACGCCACCGGCGCCTACCACTGCTCATGTCGCTGCATTGGCACCACCTGCCGCAGCGCCGACATACTACCCCAACTGGCGCCCAGCCCGCCCTGTGTGTTATTACTGCGGGTACCGAGGCCATATTTCCCGCTTCTGTCGTCGCAGGCTCCAGAATGAACGCCGCGGCTACGAATCATTTGAAGCAGACTACCCTCCTCGCTTTTCCGGCTCTAACCACCCTTCATTCCCCGATTATCCCCGACGTTCATCACCCCCGCCAGAAAGCCCCGCTCCGCCTGCTGGTTACAGGCCTTCAAGACGCCGTTCTCTTTCGCCTTTTCGCCGCTCAGCCTCGCCTCTCCGTCAAGCTTCTCTGACGACCCCCCGCCTGTCGGAAAATTGACCACTGCAGTTTTAGGAGGGAAAACTGCACTCTTCGGCCATCCCAAAAATCCTCCGGAACGTCCCTGGAATATTATTTTAGTGCGGGTTGAAGGATTATCTGTTGAAGCTTTGGTTGACACGGGCGCCGCTGTTTCTGTGATACACACTGACTTGTGCTCCCGCTTGCGAAAAGTGAAAACGCCTTATGATGGACCTGAACTCCGTGGAGCTAATGGTGCAATAATTCGGCCTTCTGCTAAGTGTACTGTGCGAGTTTTTGTTGACGGTGTCCGCCACCATGTACAATTTGCCGTGATGTCACCGTGCGCTCACCCAATTATTTTAGGCTGGGATTTTCTGTCTGCCGCATCAGCCAGCATTTCGTGTCGCGACAGGATCATTTACATGAACGAGAGCGATCCGTCTTCTGAACATCCCGAGCCCGTTATCGCCTGCTTGCCGCTACTAACTCAGTATTGCCCCCTGGATGCGAACAACTTGTCGCGCTTACTTCTGCTGACATTGATAACGGAGATGTGCTAATCGTGCCTTCTGATCGCCATCTGACCCGCGGAATCGCGCTACCACCAAGTCTTGTTCGGTTTGAGCATGGCACAGCGCTTGTCGCTGCTTCGAACACTTCCCCAGAGCCCATTGTGCTGACTAAAGGGACATGTTTTCCTTGTGTCCTGGACATTCACCCGGTGTCCCTCACCACCCTTACCGCCCCCTCTTCCTCACCAGCAGCTTCTTCCGATGCTTCTCTCTGTGTTCTCTTTGGCACCATCAATCCTGACCTTCCTGCGACTCACCGCCAAGCTTTGCAGGAATTACTTCGAAAACACCAAGCCTCCTTTGATGTCACTTCTCCGACCTTGGGCCGAACGTCTTCTGCACAGCACCGCATTATTACAGAAGGTACTTCTATTGTTAGCCGCCGCCCTTACCGTGCTTCCTTATCAGAACGTAAAATCATAGAAGATAATGTGAATGATATGCTCCGGCGAGACATTATTCGGCCATCAGCTAGCCCCTGGTCATCTCCGGTCGTCTTGGTCAAAAAAAAAGGATGGGTCCGTGCGTTTCTGCGTTGATTACCGCGCACTTAACAAAGTCACTCGAAAAGATGTTTACCCTATGCCACGAATTGACGACTCCCTCGACTGTCTTCAGGGCGCCGAATATTTCTCCACTTTGGATTTGCGTTCCGGTTACTGGCAGATACCGATGCACGAAGCCGACAAAGAAAAAACAGCATTCGCTACTCCCGATGGGCTTTACGAATTCAATGTCATGCCTTTTGGACTTTGTAATGCCCCCGCTACGTTTGAGCGCATGATTGACACTGTTCTTAGAGGACTTAAGTGGAAAACATGCTTGTGCTACCTGGACGACATAGTTATTTTCTCTGCGACTTTTTCTGATCATTTATGCCGCCTTGATCAAGTATTAACGTGCCTGGCATCCGCCGGTCTCCAGCTGAACACAAAAAAGTGTAATTTCGCCAAGAAAGAAATCAAGATCCTGGGCCACCTCGTCAGCCGCGATGGCATTCGACCCGACCCTGACAAGCTTGCTGCAGTTTTGAACTTTGCACGCCCTCAGCGGACTAAGGAACTACGCAGTTTCCTTGGCCTGTCTTCGTACTTTCGCCGTTTCATTCGAAATTTCGCTACCATTGCTGCACCGCTCCACCGCCTCCTTACAGACCGTACTACTTTCAATTGGTCCGAAGAATGCGAAAAAGCTTTCCAAACCCTAAAGAATGCCCTCACTTCGGACCCTGTTCTCGCTCACTTCGACGACACTGCTGCCACCATTCTTCACACCGATGCCAGCAGCCTCGGTATCGGCGCCATACTTCTGCAACGTGATACCGCTTCTCGGGAAAAGGTAATTGCGTTTGCCAGTCGAACTCTAACACTAGCGGAACGCAACTACACCATCACTGAGCAAGAGTGCCTAGCCGTCGTTTGGGCAGTTCAGAAATTCCGCCCCTACCTCTACGGCCGCCATTTCACGATCGTTACCGATCACCACGCTCTGTGCTGGTTATCAACCCTCAAAAATTTGACTGGACGCCTGGGCCGTTGGATTCTGCGTTTGCAGGAGTACCACTTTGATGTCATATTCAAATCGGGACGCAAACATCGAGATGCCGATGCTCTTTCCCGCTGCCCGCTATCAGAATCGCCACCTAGTGCTTCCTCGAGCCTTCCTGCGTGCACCCTCGACGTCCCAATGTCGTCCAGAGCCCCAACCTTAACCTGTGCTACTCTTGCCGCTGCTCCAGATCGCTACGCCATTATTTCAAACCAGCGAGCAGATCCCTACTGTATTTCCCTAATCAACCTTCTCACCGGTGCTTCTCACCCTCCTACCGCTAGGATGCGCAGGCAACTCCAAAAGTTCAAACTTGACAACGGCGTGCTCTCCCGTTATATTTATTGCTCCGAAGGCACCCGTTGGGTCCCCGTTATTCCGAGAGCGCTTCGCACCCGTATCCTGGCGGCTTTCCACGATGATGCTACAGCCGGTCACTTAGGCTTTCATAAAACTTACCACCGCGTGAAAGCCCGTTTCTTCTGGCCAGGCCTCGCCTCAAGTGTGGCAAAATACGTCGCCTCTTGTCTGCCATGTCAGCGCCGCAAACGGCCCACTTCTCCTCCTGCTGGCTTACTACAGCCGCTACCTTGCCCTGCTACTCCTTTTGCCGTTGTTGGCATAGACTTATACGGGCCACTTCCATTGTCCGCACGAGGTAATCGCTGGATCGTCACCGCCGTCGACCACCTAACACGCTACGCTGAGACCGCTTCCCTGCCTAATGGCTCAGCACATGAGGTCGCGACCTTCTTTTTGGAATCGCTCGTACTGCGCCATGGGGCCCCTCAAGTGCTTCTCAGCGATCGTGGTCGGACATTTCTGTCGAAGATTGTAGCCGAAGTTATTGAAGCCTCAACCACACATCACAAATTGACCTCCAGCTATCACCCGCAGACCAATGGGTTGACTGAGCGGTTCCACCGCACGCTTTCTGACATGTTGTCTATGTATGTCGACCAGGACCACCGAAACTGGGACGTAATACTTCCTTTTGTTACGTTCGCCTACAATACGGCTGTACAGCGGACCACAGGTTACACCCCGTTTTTCCTCGTTTACGGCCGTTCTCCCGCTACCTTTCTTGACGCCTCTTTTCTTTCTACACATGCCAGTTCCTCATCCTCTCTTCCTGACCAGTTCCTTTCCCGAGTGGCCAAATCACGCCGGCTTGCTCGCGTCAACACGGAAGCTAGCCAGGAAGACCGCAAGTACCGCTATGATGCAACCCATCGCCAAGTTTCGTTCCGTCCCGGCGACGAGGTGTTACTTTGGACCCCATTACGCACTCCTGGCCTTTGTGACAAGTTACAGCACCGTTACATTGGTCCTTACACAGTTCTTGCAAAAACCTCCCCGGTCAACTATCGCGTCTCCCCTGTTTACCCTCCTCCGGACTGTCGTTACCGTGGCACTGAAGTTGTCCACGTTTCACGTATGAAACCTTTTGTTCGGCGCATTCCTGCGGACTAATTGCGGCCAGGCTGGCCGCTTGAACTGCGCGGGCGAAATAGTGTGAGCACTGTGTGGCGCTTCATCTTCCACACTGCTGAACGTGCTGCTTCATCTTCATCCTGCTCCCTCTTGTAGATACCCATCGTCATCGCGGAGTGTGTTTGGCTGCAGTGTGCGACCAAGGCTTCAGGTCTGTAATAAAGCCTGATTCCCCAAGTCCGACCTTCGCGTTACCTTACACTACATTTATGAACCACTTTCTCACACCTTCCCTCTGTCACTAATTTGACTACAATGAAGACATTATGCAAGCATAAACACGACATCCTACGGAGATAAAAAAGTTAGGCTGAAGAACATTTGTGCGGTAAGATCTAGAACCAGAATAAGCTAATATTTTCCACCTTGTCTCCCAATACTAGTGTCCTTTAAAATGATATCTTCATGATAATACCGTATGCTACACCAATTTTAAAAGCTGCGCTGCAAGAGAAAAGGGATAGCTGTCTCACAAAATAGAATTATTGCCAGTCTTTTGGTCACTGTCTCGGCACACGGTAGGGTTTAGCAGTAACTTACTCCTGCCTCAAGACGCACAAGCTTTTCTGGCATTGACGTGTGGGTGTTCTCACGGGACTGGGGCTCTGCTGTCGGAGACGAACGCCTCGCTGGTAGCTCTGACCACGTCGGCGATAGGAAAGAACGAAACACCGAGGCACAGCCAGTGGGCCAAGCTGTTTAAAGGAAGTGCCCAATTTTTGTCCTAAGTCATAGCAGCATTCCGGCGTCGTCTCTCCGGATGCAGATGCCGTCTGCCGAGATGGGAGGTAAGGGGGAACAAGGAGCCCTCTGATGTTCTACGCCATGCAGTGCTCTCACTCCCCCCGTCTCCACCACAGCTCCGGGGGAAGTAGGCCATCAGGGGAAACATGACGCGTCCCCGTGAAAGAGAGAGAGACTAGGTGGGGGTTCGCCGCGTCATGTGGGCGAGGGGAAGGTTGAATTCTCGCACCTTTCCTCTCTTAATTGTGACCTCCACCTGGGCGCTGTTTTCCCCCTTTGGAGTCGCACGGCTGTGGCCCTTAAACAGGTCCATGTCGCCAGATGGGAGTCGGGTTGGTAAGCTCTGCCTCTGGCGCCGCGGCCAAATCGAGGATGGCCGCCATCACATCGCCGCTGCAGTCACGGGGATGAAGAGGGGGCGAAGTCCGCTGGCCTACCATACAGTCACGTGCCGCCGATACGCCCGAAGTGCGCTGGTCTCCCCCAGCCGCGCCGGCACCCCTCAGGTCGTAAATAAGGGCAGCACGCTCCCTCCCTCAATGCACCAGGCATCTTGAAAAGCTCCGTGTACAGGAACCCTGCCGGCTTCTGAATATAAAGCCGCTCTAAGAAGTGCGCTCAGATGAGTGCGACCGTTAGAGGTTGCTGAGATTGTTGCGTGGCTGCAAGCTGAAACTCCCAAGGTCAGGCAGAATCAGTGGACCCATGCCAACAGTATTTTACACTTAAAGTGACTGTTCAAGTGGAAACTGCACGCGCTGAGTGGCGCGTCAGCTAGCAAACCCCAGAGAAGTCTCCACGGGTATCGCTGCAACTCCCTAAGCCAACGCACTCGCTGCGACAGCGGGAAAATAGCGCGCACGTGCAATCGCGCAAACCGCGGCTCTGTAGCAGCCACAGCCAGCGAAATCACTGAAGGATTGTCAAATGCTGTGCATGTGAGACCACGCGCACAGCTACTCTGTGGGCATGATTACAACACCCTTAGTAAGCGCGATCGCTGAAAGAAAGCAGAATGCTTATAGCGTGAGATCACGCACAGAACAGCACCGGTGCCGTCGGCTGCTTGTGCAACTTGAGCTGGCGACGGACAAGCACCAGACGCTCGAGTTCGTGCGCGAGCGGATATAAGGAAAAGCAGTCCTTTCCGCGATGTTACAGTGCTGAAGGTAGGCGAATAAGCCGAATGTCAACCGCAAGGGCACGAGAGGTCTTACTTGAAGTTATCCGGCAGGTGTCGATTTTCAAGCCGGTGACGTTCCTTCACGCGAAGCCTGTGCTGAGTATGTTCATACGGACCGAGCCCGCCCACTGGCCTTATTTACGAGACCGGCACTCCGGGCGCACGTACGGGCCACACCGTTTGAGTTCGGACGGCGATGGCGATGTTTAGACGGCGCGCCCCGTGGCTGCGCCAGCGTACAAACGTTCTTGGAGCAGCTTGCATTCGAGCTCGAGCAAATAACTCACGAACCGGAGGGCTGAGGAGATGTCAGTGCACTCTGACCTCTCCCCCTGCCGTCTGGGATTTGGAGCATGCCCGTTCAACTCTGGCTGGAGAAGAACTCGGCCCGTGTAGATGCGCAGGCCGGCGTGATTCCTGTACACGGAGCTCTGCAAGGCGCCTGGCGGATGGAGGGACGGAGCCTGCTGCCCTAATTTGGCGTGGCCGTGAGCGAGCAGCGCACTGTGGGCATACCGGCGGCCCAACAGGTGGTGGGTCAGGGTACTTTGCCCCTTGTCTTCTGCCGTGACAGCGGCGGCGGAGGTTTCAGCAGAACTAGTCGGATGTGCGGCCTGCACGCGGAGCCAGCCCAACGGGAGGGTGGTTGTCCTCGCTTTTGCCGCGGTGCCAGAGGCAGAGCTTACCAACCCGAGTCCCAACGCCTGTCCTGCGACATGGATCTGCTGAGGGATCTGCCGTGAAGCTTCAAAGGGTCAAACGGCGCCCAGGTATAGGTCACCATTAAGAGAAGAAGGGTGTGGGAATTCAACACTCCTCTCGCCTGCACCAGAGCAGGGAACACCCTCTCTATCTTCCACAGGGACCCCTCATCTTTTTCCTTCTGGCCTCCTTCCCCCAGGGCTGTGGTGGACAGGGCGGGAATGAAAAAACTGGCGTAGCATGCCAGGCGGCCCCTTCTTCCCCTTCCCCTCTCATCGCGGCAGACAGCGTCTACGCCAGAGAGACAACGCCGCATCGCCGGAGCGCACGGATGCTGCTGTGACCGACGATGGAAACTGGGCACTCCCAATAAACGGCTTGGCCCACTGGCTGTGCCTCGGTGTGTCGTTCTTCACGACCACGACTGTGGTCTGAGCTACCGGCGTGGCTCTCGGCCCACAGAGGAGTGTCCGAGCCATGTCAGAACCCTCATACTATATGACCTCAGATAGCAAGCTACATTTTAAACGTAAGCACCAGAGCCAGCAAATGACCTAGTTAAAGGACGCCTGGCAGAACAGATGACACACACATTGCCTACTCTCAAGATGACAAAAAGATTAGAATGAAAGAGAGAAGAAACAAGACTGACCTCATTCTGTAGTGATGGTGACTGTGTTGCTAGTGGCTTGTTTTTTAGCTCTTTAAGCTCGAGATGAAGCTTCTTCAACTCGCGGCTGCAAAGGAAAAAACAATATCCATCAATGACGCCCTGCAAAACCAAGTCAAACTCCTTGCCGTGTCCCACATGTGGTTAAGGAACATTTTCGAACAACCGGAAGCTGCTTATGTTGCCGCAGTGACAGATATCACTTTCATGCTAAATAAATACTGGCAAAGTACTAAACGAAACATTTTAGCATATGTTTACTAACCAAACTGTTCAGCGCATATTTACATTTCTTTAACAGTTCACTTTTCAAACCCACTTATGTACCCACTCCTCGATCCATCCTTCGATTACTTATCCAGGCTATCAACATACTTGGCCAATAATTAATAATTTATGGCCAAATAAATGTATTCTAATGTTACTACTACTATTCCTACTACAGCTTGATGGTTCAGTTTGATTTATGGTGCTTAATGCCCCAAAGCCACTCAGGCTATGAGAGATGCCACAGTGCAGGCCTCCAGAAATTTCGACCATCCGGGGTTCCTAAATATGCACCCACATCGCACAGCAGTTGCCACGGTCGAGATTCAATACCGCATCCTTGGACACTGCAGTCCTTAACCACTGCGGCACCACGGCGGGTACTATAGCTGGAAGAATTTGTGGAAATTCGTACGAAGACCACAGTGGCATCCGTTTAGGTGGCATTTCATACCACTTTCAATAGGTTATGAAAGCTACTACACTATACTACTACAGGTATCGTACTGAAGGGTTTTGGTAGTGAAAACAACAACACCATGCTATTCAAGCAGAGGTGAGAAAATTGCTCTGCAATGGAACTATTCAGCACGCTCAATGGACACTCACGCATGATCTTCCTGCAGAACCGCCAGCCTGTCTTGGAGCTCAGAGATTTCATCGTTTTGGACCTTCAGTATCAGTTCCAGCTGCACGAGAAGAAAAGTTTGCAGAACATCCCAGTTAATCGCCAAAAATGTTATTTAGAATACCAGAGGAGGATTTTCCCCAATTGAACA
The DNA here is from genome assembly GCF_055883805.1 of Amblyomma maculatum. Classification (NCBI taxonomy): domain Eukaryota; kingdom Metazoa; phylum Arthropoda; class Arachnida; order Ixodida; family Ixodidae; genus Amblyomma; species Amblyomma maculatum. Next base: position 38,524,991 of record NW_028146738.1, on the reverse strand, counting down.
GCTTTGGATCATGATATAGTACTAAAAGACATTTCACCGGGAGCTGCGCTATGCCACAGCCAGTGAAATGCATTCTGGTAATCCTGGCAATGTCGGCGCAGTGTAGAGTCCGGCGTTGCCACGTGATGCTTCTTTCCACAAATGATGAATTTGTAGTACAAGTTGCGTCACGTGTTTCGACACTTGCATGTCAGGACCCTGAACATTTTGTTTTCGCACGAAAAACAAAGGCCCCCAAAAAAAGAACTTAGAAGTTGGTCCGGAAGGCTGATAAGAAAATTAACACATTTAGCTGTTTTGTCCCCAGAGAGTATGATAAACATGCAAGGTCGTAAGGCCCGACACGTCCTTTCTGCACCATTAACCTTAGAGGGAAGTGCTTAAACCGCTACCAAAGAGACAGTGTAACTCAACTTTGCGCCGCTTTTTTAGGCTGCATTTTTGGTGATTTCTGGTCGTGTAAGGTGTTGGGTAAATGCTGTCATGTTTAAGAGCCCACATCGGTACGTGTGCTTGGCATACCTATTCGCTCCTCATACATCTAGCATGGTAGAATCAGTAGCCGTAGTATTTCAGAGAGAAAATGTGGCTGTATATAACCCTGGATATGTGCAAGCAGAACCTCAATAATTCGAAATTCCGAACAATTCGAAGAACGTCTGCAGTCTCGTAGGTAAATTTGACCAAGACTCTAGAGCGGTAGCCTGGACCAGCCCGGTTAATACGACAATTTGGGGTGTAGGTAACAATGACTGATCTCCGTTTTGCCACAAACCAATGAAGATATGACCCATTGAAGCCTCAAAAAGTTATGCTCATCCCCGGCTTGATATGCCGCAGCGCCCCAAGCCCAAACTTGCAGCACGAAGAGACTTGTGAACCGCCGAAGCGTGCCCCTGCAGAGAGCGGCTTCAGTGCAATGCAGGCATGGATGCCATTCTCTCGGCGCTTAGACAAGGCAGAGCCAGACCAGAGACACCAGTTCGCGCACTTTTCACACCTATCCAGCCCATCCGTGGTCAAGAAGTGTGTGGCGGAGGCACCGACATAGAAGCGCCTCCAACCCAAAGCAGCGGCAGCGCTAGTCCTGCGGCACGACAATTTTTCGACGTACAAAAGCAATCGCACACCATCTCGCAAGCTATTGTGGGCTCATAAGGTGATCAAATTTATCCCGCGAATTCTCTTAGCTTGTAAATGTAATTCTGGTCCTCCCGTTCGCATAGTACACTCAGCTGATCCACCTTTTTTTCAGATTGAACTAACGTGACCACATGACCACCTTTAAATACAAAAAGCGTGGATCGATACCTCCCCACCAAAATTAAACCAGTTTTTTGTTAAAGGTTCATTACTTTGCGTTGGTTGCAAGTTTCATGCTTGAAGAAATTCGGCCACTGAAAATTAGCCTTAGGTCAAGATTTAATGCTTCTAAATGTCTGAAACATAAGCCAGGATACGGATCAATATTCTATGCCAACTGGAATAAGTTAAAGCTCATCGCACTTGTCCGGTACAAAGCTAGTCTAGGCTGCAGAAAATCCTCGCTGTACAATATTAATATGAGCATACTTTTTCTTCGCTAATCCAGTTACCTGGGCAGGGTCCACATTGTGGGTCTGCGTCGCGGCGTCGCATTTCAGCTGCACAGCTTGCATGGCTCGCGACAGGCAGCGAGGTTTGGATGGCGTCTGGCTAAAGCCATCGTTGAGACTGACATCCTTTTCCTCGATGCCATCCTCCACAGCATACTCGTACGAGGTGCGGCTGCACGGGCTGGCACGCGCACCTTGATGTCTGCCATCACCTGCCACCACGGGCTGCTCCAGGTCCTGGTCAATATTTCCGGCACACCAGTGCACTACAGTCAGACTGCACCCGAACTACGAAGCCCCGAACCACTACCATAATGGTTTGGTTTGGTTTAGGGGTGTCAACATTCCAATATGACTCGAGCTATGAGAGACTCGCCGTAGTGGAGGGCACCAGAAATTTCGATAATCTGGCGTTCTTTAATGTACACTGACATCGCAAAGAAACGGGCGCCTCGCCTCCATCGAAAAGCGGCCACCATGTCCAGGATTCGATCCTGCATCTTAGGGCACAGCAGTTGATCGCCCTAACCATTGCGGCGAGGTTCATCACAATACGCAGCAGACATTATGCGCACATGAAACAGCTTTTTTGTGTGAGTGTATGTGTGACACCAATGTTTTCTAAATTTGGAGTGTGGCCCTTACGTAAGGACGACATTTGTTTTCCATAACTTGTCACGTCTCATAGCCAGGTGTACGTATTTGTCACAGTTATCTCCTGCGGATCAATTCCTCCCTGCCAAAATTAACCCAGTTTTCGTTACAGGTCCATTATTTTGCTTTGGTTACATAAACCTTCCTGAGAAATTTAGTGTTAATCCAGTAAATGTGGCCTATTTATTGAATTTATACGGCAAAGTTGACAGCAATTTCCCAGTGGTGTGGATGGAAGGATGGATAAAAGTTGAAAATACTGTTCTCAAATGCATGTCATTCTGTTCAGGTAAAAGATTACCGACAAGAAAATGACATCGAAATGACACTGCCAAAAGCTTAGCTCCACTCTAGCCACTACCTCGTGGTGATTAGTGTGTAGTCACTACTGAGTTGTCTGCGTCCAACCACTCACAGTGTGTCCCACACTGAACAGAAACTGAACATATTCTGGCATGCTAAGTCGGCTGCAGGTTCTGCCCAGATCTTCTTTGCAAAATTCGTTTCCATGTAGACAGAAAGAATTTTCGAACCAAGGTCCTCATGTGCCTATCCCTTAGCACTAATTTATGACATCCCGACAACTCCATCACCAAGACCCAGCAAGAACACATGCACACATACCTTGCGCGCATACAATTGCAGCCCGTTGTGGGCGCCCCCTGGAGCAACAGTGGGGAGGGTGCACTCATCGTTGTCGTCCTCATGGTCTTGGTAGTAGAGGAAGGAGAGGGGTTCCTCGTGCACCTGTCGGAATCCCGGATATCGGACCACAAAGTTGGCCAGCGTGCTGTACTCTGACAGCACCTGCCGCGCCTCTTGGGGACTCAGGACCTTCAGCAAGTCATCCTCCTGGGACGGCCCGGTTTCCTGCAGGAAGTCCCGTAGCCGCCTGCAGCAGCAATGTGAAGCCGCATACGGTCAGGTTGCATACTTGTAATGCGCTCGTATACTACACAGCAAGCCCTTGCCAACTCGTATTTGAGTGACATAGCTGCCGTGTGCTCACACCTAAAGACTATAAATGAACGATCGGCAGTTTTCAATGTCCGTTGGTCAAAACAACATACAATGAGTAAATCTAGATGAACACGCTGCAATACATGACCCCCGTTACAGCTCCAATTCATGCAACTCTATATGCTACCACTGTTGCCAGTCACGAAACTTGCAAACTCCCCAGTAAAGACATGGCAGAATTCATGCAGTTGCAGAAGGGACTTGTGAAACGCATAGTGAATGTCTTTGGCCAAAGCACCCTCCATGGTCGTTTATTTATTTTGGTTGTTTCTTTGTTCCTTCCCAGAACGCATTAACAGGTAAAAGAGCATGACCACGTTTTAAATTGCTATCAAGAGACAGAACCTGATTAATCTTGCCAAGGTTCCTGCGATGAAAGCACAAGCCGATTGAGCGGAAGATCCAGTCTTACCTGACAATACCATCCACATCCGCATCGGTTAGAGCCTGGAACTTTGCCTCCTCATCTACTCCTGGTACATCTTCCACACTGTAAGAAAGACTGTGCCTTTTACACAACTCCAGGCACTTCAGGAACGGAGCATCAAGAACAAGAACTCATTTTTATAACCTGCATTCTGGCCTGCTTTGGAAAAACCATGCTTGACGCCCCACTTTGCTGTTTTACGACAATACGTGCGAGCTGTTCTTGAATATTCAAGTACCATCCTGAACAGCACAATTTTCAATGTTCGCAAGGCGCACACCGAGAACAAGGGACAATGTTACCTCAGCGTGTACAGATATTCCACGCTATGCAATTCCACATCAGTAATGAGCCACTAAATAAAAAATCAGCCTATTCAATAAACGGCCACAATCTATTCTTGGAGCTTGAGCCTTACTATTAGGGGTGCGAATATTGAATATTTCAAATACCAATCAAATATGTTTGTTGCTCGATTCATACTTGTAGTCAAAAACTGATACTCGTGATCTTCGAGTTACCACAGTGTATCACTCACAGTACGAAGCCTTACTGCAATACCTGACCGCGTTGACTGTGCAGCTAAGCATCCTCAAAATGCGGCAATGCAGATTTGTGAAGAGGGACCTTACGAAGGCCTCCCAAAAAATGCATGCAAAACAAAGCTCTCCATGACAGCAGGAAAAAGCATTGTTCTCCCTGATATTTCACCTCAAGCGCAAAACCTATTGATCACACAAAGCTACTGTTATGCAAACGGCTTTCAGCTGTTCTTTTTAGGCCCATTTGATAATTCGAATTTTCGGTTAATTAGGGCATTATTTCTGGTCCCGTGGTAGCAGTAATGAGAGTTCACTGTATCCAGCAGCAATATGAAAGCTCCACCCGGTTTCATGCTGGTTCATTCTATACTAAAAGAAACTGAATAAGAAATCCTCTAAAACGCGTATGCAAGATTTTTCAGTGCGCCATATGCTTCTGTAGAAATCTAGTTCAATTTTATTTTTGAATACAAATGTGAACTATGATATAAAGAAGACTAGCAATGTTTGCTATTTTGATTTTTTTTTCATTTATCAGATATTCGACTCGATAATCGAAGGAATTTTTTCGCCCCATATCTGTACTCAATTCGTATCTGAAACTTTCAATATTCGCACGCCCCAACTTTCTGCCTACACAAAAACTTCGTAAATGTCTTGGTGTTCAGGACTACGAGCAACAGTATAAAGCCTGAAATCCAGCATGTCATCCTTTTTTCATGAACACACTGCTCATACACTGTATTGAATTGCAGTTTGTCCAACAAATGCCAACAAACCTATGCATGCCTACACACTTCACCGAATCTAACCATATTTACAAATAAGCTGGGAATAGAAAGCAGCAAAAAATGATAGTTTCATGGACTAGAATATGAGAGGTGCCATTGTGGAGGGCTCGAGATTGACCTATGTGATAATGCAGCACGACGGCTAAAACGCTGCGTCGCTGCGTCCGATTATTGTGACTTCACACATGAGTATATGAATGCCAGCACTGCATAAAGCAGTTCATTGCCTGGCATGACTCGCTGTTAACGTTATAACAACTGGCGGCGAGGATGGGACAAGCAGACGGCGGATGGAGCGAGCAAGCGAGTAACCGAGCGGTGCCTTCTTTCAGTGTTTCAGGAGGAGAGCATCGCCTTGACTTTCGTTCAGTGTTACAGGAAAAAGAAAGGAACGAAGTAGTACGTGCTCTCGGGGTACGACTACTGCCTTGTGGAAAACCAGTTGTCTCCCCCTCCGCCGTGGCCAATCACCACCACCAGAACGAGCGTCGTGGCAGCGCCGGCTGGAAGAGGAGGTAAATACCTCCCCTTGGGGGAAGGAGACCATAGTTGGGTGCGCCACCAAGACGTCAACGCGAGTTCCCGCGAGAAGACCACAGAGAGCTTCTGGATCTAGCCGGCAACGCGAGCGGTCGTCTCTAGCCGGGAGAGGATAGCCGGCACGGAGTATGCAGCGCACACGGGATGACCCGTCGTGCACGACCGCCCGTCCTCTGGTTTTCAACGGCGAAGCGACGAGTAAATACAGCACGCTCTCGCCGCCTCCCGCGGCAGACGCCGTGGTATGGCTTTGTCCGAAGAACACGGCGCGGATGGGAGATCCCGGCCGCCATATTCACGGCGCATGCAAATTTCTGCTGCCAAAGTCGCACCCCCATTACCCAGCCGGTGATTGAGAAGTCCTACTTTCTTACGTAGCTTGCCCTTCCAAGAAAAACCTTGTTGATATATAGCTAGCCGTCATGCTCTGTATGTTTTGCATGTGCAATAAATGAGATTGGAGTTAACGCTGTGCCGTACCCTTCCTTTTCCTTTTGTTCCCTCCGCGGTTAGCTAGCAAGGACGCTGCTCCCGCGCAGTGGTGGCGGGGTGGAAGCCCATCTCCCTCATATTACCCCACAGCCTGCAGACGCTCACAGATGCAAGCATCGTCTTGACCTTCGTTCAGCGTTCCAGAGGACAGCATCGCCCAAGGCATCCCAACAGCAGTCTCCGGAGAAAACGGATAAGTACCCAACTTTTGTGCTTCTTTAACGATGCCGTCATTGGGGAAGATGTCAGAATACGACCCCAAAACGCAAAAATTGGAGTCGTACTTAAAGCGCTCAAAGCATTTTTTAACGCCAAATGAGATAACCTACGAGAAGTGCCTCTCCGTCTTCTTGACAGTAGTCGAACGCTTAGCCAGGAAGTGCGACTACGGCGACTTCTTACAAGATGCCCTCCAAGACAGGCTGGTTGCCGGCATACGGGATGAAGAGACTCGGCGTCCTCTGTACTCTGAGCGAGACATGACATTTCAAAGCGCATGCCCAATCGCCCTTGACAGAGAACTAGCTGTGCGAGACAGTGCGCAAATGCGGTCAAGAGAACACGAGGCATTAGTGCTCGTAGTGAAAGTTCCATAGCATCCCAAGCCGAGGCAACCTAAGCCCAAGAGAAGGCAAGGCCGCAAGAGCGAGAGGTGTGATAGGTGCGGCAGGGCACACTCATCGGAAGTTTTCTGTTACAAAAACTCGGTTGTCATGAGTGTTCAAAAGTAGGCCACTTGAAGAAAAAGGTGCCGCATAGTTAGGGCAAAATCTAAAAGCACCCACCTCCTCGAATATTTCGACGAAGACTCTGAACATGAACTGTATCATTTGGGTAACTCAACCCGATCATGTTATGAAGTGGGCATTAAGATTGAGGGGCATGCCCTTAATATGCAGGTTGACACAGAAGCAGCCATCACAATCGTCCCAGAGCTAGTGTACCAGTCCAACTTTTCGCGCGTAAGAGGCGAACCATGCAAAATGTCGCTTCGCACGTATACAGGGGAACAGATACAACTTAAAGGGCAGTGTGACGCGACTGTTCAGTACAAGGATAATAGCATGGCGCTACCTGTCGTTGTTGTTAAGGGCAACAGAAAGAGGTTACCAGCGCTACTTGATTGAAATTGCCTGGAACATCTCAAACTTGACTGGCTGGAAATTGGACAGGTGGCACTCGAAGACAGAGTGTTGGTTCTCAAACAAAAGTACCCTTCGGTGTTCTCTGAGAAATTAGGAACTATATAAGAGTTGCAAGCAAAAATTGTTCTGAAACGTAGTACAGTTCCTGTATTTTGCCACGCAAGACCTGTACCCTTTGCATTGCAGAAAAGGTTTAGAAAAATTGTTGGAGCAAGTCGAAACAGGCATGCTGCAGCCTGTAATGCAACGGGACTGGGCTACACCGTTAGTCTTAAAAGAAGATAACAGTACCAGGTTATACGGAAACTATAAGATAACCGTAAACTCTTCATTGAAAACAGATCATTACCCACTACCCAGGCCCGAGGATATGTACACTGCTTTGAAAGGAGGAAAGGTATTTTGTGTACTAGACATTTCTTCGGCGTACCGGCAATTGCCGCTTACTCCCGAGTCCAGACCATTTTTGACATAAACACTAGTCAGCGGTTGTTTGAATTTCAGCGCCTACCTTACGGTGTGGCTAGAGCCCTGGTAGTATTCCAGTCCATGATGGACAAAGTGCTTCACGGCATCCCGCCTGTCAGATGTTACATCGATGTCATGTTCGTGACTGGGCAAGATATAGTAGGCTGCCAAAAGACACTGGAGCGTGTCTAATACCCGTGTCACGCGAGCAAGCAAAAACTGTTACCTAAGCGCTATTTTAGCGAGTTGAGACTTTTATTCAAAAGTAGTTGCATAGCAGACACACGGCGCTGGCGATCTCTTTTTTACGTTTCCTTCGGAGGACGCTATGAATAGCGCGGCGCTACATCTTGAAACAAAACCACACAGAATAAAACCCATTAAGCCGACGTATCGCTATATATAAATCAAATAAGTCTGTTATTTCACGCTGTTTATATTAAATTTAGCTACAGATATGCTCACAAACGGTAAATTTTAAAAAAGAAGTTGCGCATCCGCATCGGCGGTTAGCGTCATCACGTGATATCTTTAAACTGCACACGAGAATGCTGTAGAAAAAAAATTATTACACCTAGTTAATCTTCTATGAAGATAAATATATTTTTTGTACCGCACAAACTTGGCACAACATTAAACCGCTGCTTTCTTTACTAGATGATAATCACTGGTGACCACTACGAAGTTCGTCCGTGTGCTGTGCGAAGTCAGCGCACGTTAAAGATCCCCAGGTGGTCGAAATTACTCCGTAGCCCTCGACTACGGCTCCCCTTTCTCTCTTTCTACATTCACTCCCACCTTCCTCCTTTTCCTTACGGCGCGGTTCAGGTGTCCACACAGCAAGTGTGACAGATACTGCGCCTTTCCCCTCCTGTGAACGAATTCATATTTATTATTATTATTATTATTATTATTATTATTATTATTATTATTATTATTATTATTATTATTATTATTATTATTATTATTATTATTATTATTATTATTATTATTATTATTATTATTATTATACCAATCAAATATTGCCAAGGAGGATAAGGCGCATTCTTGCAATTTAAATCCTGTAAAGAACAATTCATGAAAATTAGTTACTCAGAACCATTCATACAAGCAGAAGTAAGCATGCAGCACAAACGCTCCTCTTCCATATCTAATGATATCAGAGATCAGAAACAACCACTACATACAGCTAGACTATCTCTTTTACTCTGAAGCTTCGCTGAAACATCCGCCTTCTCGAACGATCCAGCAGTTTTCACTGTTCTCAAAGGTGGAGAGACAGCAATAACAGCATCGCTCTATTCAAATGACAGAATATGCAGCATTTAGATCTAATGTGTGGATGTCAATGCCAGTTAATCGCTTTCTACTTATACAACCGTTATTCATGGTTTCTTTAGCTTTATTACGGAATTTTCGTTACGATTGGCTCAGGCATCAAGATGGCCCCTATAGTTTTAATGAACAAACTTCAGCTATATTGACACATGCCATTCAAAGACAACGGAGAATTGTACGCGCGATTGGGAAACGACGACAAAGTGACACTGCCCTGTCCCGTGCTGACCTATCTGCTTGTCGGTGTTCCTGTTCCTCGGTGCCTTCTGTGTAATGTTTTGTTACAAGTCAGGTGGAGGCTTTGCCGGCTATCGATCCAGTCCTGCATAACCAACCTATCACTACGTAGCTTACCCCGGTATATCAGCGCATCGGCCGCCACCTACGTGGAGAGCTTCCTGAATTCGGGACCTTTCCGGCCACTACCAGGACGACGCAGCCTCAGACGGCTGTAGAACCTGCTGCAATGACATCTGAGAGCAGGCTTCCCACGCACATCCTATGGCATCAGCCGTGAACACCTCCGTCTTTCCATGCCGATGTGTTCGAGCACGCCGAGGACTGGCTTGAGACCTACGAGCCAGTCGCTCGTTACAACGGGTCGACCGATAAGCTCTTGAAGAGTCTGCGCGGACATGGTTTGAAAACCATGAGGCTTCTTTTCCATCTTGGAAGCCTTCTGTCGTGACTTGAAGGCCACGTTTTCTAGTGCCGACCGCCGGCAGCGAGCAGAAGCTGCGTTACACTCGCGCAGTCAGCGCCAGAACGAGAGCGTGCGTATGTTCTTTGAGGACATGACACGCCTCTTCAAGCGCGCAGACCCACGAAAGCCGGAAGAGAAGAAGCTGCGCCACCTGATACGGGACGTTAAGGAGGCCTTTTCGCGGGACTGGTGCGCAGCCCATCGCGCACTGTGCGGAGTTTCTCAGCGAGGCTACCACCATGAAGACAACGCTGCCACACCGAGTCCGTCAATACAACCGCGAGGTCAAAAGCATTGGGTCCGACGCACTCCCTATGCATTTTGGCAGAGACATGGGCTCATTACGCAACCTCATCCGTTCTGTCGTGCGATAGGAACTGCAAGCCCTCCGGATACCTGCCAACACATCTTTTCCTTCACTGGCGGAAGTCAACCGAGACGAGGTGCGCATGGCAACTGAGCAAGTGCCTGACGTTCCCCATCAGTTCGACGCGAGACCTACATACGCGTCCGTCCTACATTAGCCTCCTCCCCCGCCGGACCATGGTGTCAATGCCGCAACTCCAGCAATAGAGTCGCAGGGTCCTCGCATGGGAGACCTCCCATGAAGCCGAATGGAGCCTCGCTACTCCTTTCTGCCAACCTACCAGTGACCGCGTAAAAATCGAGCATGGCGGACCCGGAACCATCGGCTTCTCTGCTATCATTGTGACGAAGCAGGTCACCTAGCTCCACCGGACGTGCCCGTACCGTGCCCGTACCGCCTGGAAAAACCGAGCGCCAGGCCGAGGGACGCTTGTACCCATTTTTACCGGTTGGTGTCCGGCGGTGGGTTTCGAACTAACCACCTCCCGAGTGGTTAGTTCGTGGCCGAGTGGTTTGGACGCCCGTCTCGACTGCGGGAAGTGGCCAGTTCGAAACCCACCGCCGGACACCCACCGGTAAAATGGGTACAAGCGTCCCCCGGCCCGGCGCCCGGCTCTCTCAGGGGTGTGCCTTTGGAAGAGGCTCTGCTAACCCTGCTGTGCTCCTTAGAGGGCTTAAAGTTTCGAACAACTAATGACCTGCAAAGGTCGGGTTCTCACAGGTCGGGTAGGACTAAAAGAAAACAAACTGGGTGTGGGCAGCAATCACAGCAATCACAGCAATCGAATCACCCAACTATTCCAGATGTCACTCTCCAAGCCCGCGCAGGGAAAACTAATACCAGCAGCCTTCGGAGGCAGAGTCTCTGATTTCGGGAAATGTGAAGATCCTTCGTCATTGTCAGACCGATCGGACGAGATTTTTCTGGTGGCAGATAGCGACAGCATCCGATGTGCTACCTTCGATCGGTACAAAAACATTTCGCTTGGCACAGGTAGCGACAGCATCCGACATTCTACCTCTGATTTGTGCGTAACAAAGGAGTGGATGACACCGCGTTACTCGACACTAGTGCCAGTTATTCAGTAATGAGTCATGGTCTCGCTCGACAATTAAGGAACGTTTTGACGCATTGGTCCACCCGAAACTTCGCACAGCGGGAAGTCACTTGATTGCCCCTGCAGGCAAGTGCACATCGCGGGTCAGCATCCGTGGTTTTTTTGTATGTCGAAGAATTCGTCGTACTTCCTGAGTTTTCGAAAGACTTGATTCTTGGCCTAGACTTTCTGCAGACCAACGGCACTGTCATTGACCTGAAAGAAGCGTCTGTGATTTTTTTCGACGAAATGGGCTGTGGCGCGGATTGAACACGAGGATCCGGGTGTGAACGTTTTGGTTTTAGTTGACGATGACGTGAGGGTACCGGCACGGTCTAGTTTCCTGGCTTTTATGAGGCATGACTTATTTCACGATTACGAGGGCATCGCGGATGGGCACCTCCCGCTACTACTCGAGAAGGAATTAGCCATTGCTCGAGGACTCGAGCAACTGCAGAGCGGCTGTGCTACTGTCCTCTTGACTAAATTCGCTAAGGAGATGCGGCACCTCGCCAAAGACACGGCTTTTCCCCTCCTTCATGGCGTTACTGCCTTGCCTCATTTATGCACCACCGGGGCCAACCCTCAAGAAGAGGCCGCATCTTGTCAGGCTCTTCAAACCGTTAAAATTAGCCCGGACTTGACGCCTGATCAGAGGAATCTTCCCTCGGCTCTTCAGACCGATTTCGCAGACTGCTTCGCCCCAGGCTCCAAGGTCGGCCGTACTCCTGTCGCCAAGCAGCGCATCATCACCGATGAGTCCACATTACCGGTATGCCAGCGCCCGTGCCGGGTAGGAACGTGAAGCCGATAAAAAGGCAAGTGGATGAAACGCTTTCGGATGGTGTGATCCAGCCTTCGACGAGCCCATGGGCGCCGCCAGTGGTCCTTGTCGAAAGGAAAGATCGCACGTTGAGACTCTGCGTCGATTACCGAAAGCTAAATAACCTGACCAAATAGGACGTCTATCCGCTTTCCAGGATCGATGAAGCCCTAAACCGACTACGCGACGCCAGGTATTTCTCCTCATTAGACCTCAAAAGCGGATACTGGCAGATCGAGGTGGATCACAGAGACAGAGAGAAGACTGCATTTGTGACGCCCGATGGCCTATATGAGTTTAAGGTGCTTCTGTTTGGTCTTTGCACTGCGCCGGCCACGTTCGAACGTGTGATGGACACGGTTTTATCAGGTCTGAAGTGGCAGTCGTGTTTGGTGTACTAATATGATGTTATTTTCTCGCCTACTTTCGAGCAACACCTGAACCGGTTGCACTCAAAGCGCTCAAAGGCGCGCAACTAGCGATCAAGCCTGAGAAATTCCACTTTGCTTTCAAGGAACTACGCTTTCTCGGCCATGTTGTTACTGCACAGAGCGTCCTCTCTGATCCCGACAAGACTACCACCGTGTCAAGTTTTCCACGTCCCATCAACAAAAAGGTACTTTAGCGATTTCTGGGTCTTTGTTCTTACTACCGACGCTTCGTTCGCAATTTTTCCAACATTGCTGAACCGCTGACAGCGCTAACCAGAGAAGACAAAACCTTCCTGTGAGGAGGCGATGAAGAGCAAGCCTTCTAGGAGCTCCGAAGTCGCCCACACAGACCCCCAATACTGGCCCATTTCGATGAAGACGCCGCAACCGACGTACATACTGATGTAAGCAACGTGGCCTCTGGGCGGTACTCATCCAGTGGCAAGGAGGAGAACAAGTTAGCGCGTATGCGATCCGAACAGTCTGACGATCGGAGGCGAGGTATTCGACCACAGAAGTATTCGTTTCGCGGTAATCTGGGCCATCAGCAGGGTTTGCCCGTACAGCTTGAAGCAAAATTTAATATATTTCTACGATCGATACCCAGCATGCAAACGTAATAGCTTATTGTACATCAACCACAACAACCTCAATGCTGAGGAACCAACACTGAGGTGAATGACAGTGCATTATTTCTCTTTACCACTGCTTGCTCAGACATGCAGTTCCAAAGCAACATACCATGCAAGCCACTCAAACTGTTCAGCCTATCGCTCAAACAGCTGTTCACAATAAGTTAATGTTTGAGCCTTAGCATTTGTAATTGAATTAAAGTCTGTTTATACGGCATTCAAGGCCGGAATAAAAGTTCAAATAGTTCAGACCATCTGAGTCACGGTGCACAGTGGGCTTATGTTCCTGCACAGTCCACTATATATACAGTTATCAACTCCTTTGGATGTTTAAGTCAACGTGGTATCGACAATCTTCAAGATACAAAGTCCATAAGTGGCCGCGCTTAATTAAGGCAATGGCAATGAGAGCTGTACAACCGTCATAAGGTGTGCGCTAGCTAGCAAATGACTCCTGTCTTTTACTGAAATTACACGAACAATGCAGCCTGCAGTAAGGTTTTCACATGCAAATGCAGTAACGACACTGGTGGCGGAGTCGACGAACCTAGGGGCGGCAGCTTGCGCGTTAATATCAAACGAGTTTTTACGACAGCGACAAGCTGCATGCTGAAATCGAGCCCAATTATATGAGGTATGCACGTGACGTCATCCGCCAGGGGCGCTAGTGGCCGGCGCAGCATTCGCCATATGCGGTCGTGTGTGCGGACGCCGCACCCATCCGCAGTATTCAACTCGTGATCCGTGGGGTAGGAATTTCGCGTCTTGACGGAATTTCTGCTTGCACCAGCGAAAGCCACGTGAACGAGTGGATACACCCGAGGACTTCGTGGAACAAGAAAAACGACAGTCTCGACGAAATGTCTGACATTTTGAAAACAACGGCTCATACGACCGCGGTAACTTCGTCGAGGTGCGCCGCGTACTACAAGACCACTCATTCGCGTTGCATTCTCCGACATCGGTGCCTGCCTTCTGAAATGCGGTCTTAAGTTCTGCGACAGGTGAAGAAATTAAAACATACTAAGCCATGAAAGTTTTAATTGTTGGCAAGCGAGCGAGGCCTGGAGCCACACGTGCATGAGGATGTCGATGCCTGGCGTGCTATTTTTAGAGGTAAGCAAATTGCGATGTGTCTGTTCGCTTAGCTAACGCTGTTACCTCCTCCGACTTGTGACATGTTACAACTGTATCAAGCGTTGTCGCTGCACATAGCGTGGTTGTAAACCTAGGTTCCGTGGGTTATGTGCATTTCAAGCAGAGCAACGCTGCCGATACAGAATTTGTTAAACATGCTGTCTGGGTGTGCCGTTTCTGCTGCGAGCGCGTGACAATTTTTTTTGCTCGACCTTCTGTAATCTAAATTAAGCAATTGAATTGATTCGCTTTACTATTGGAACAATGGCTGTGCAAGCTTCCATCAGCAGTTTTCAAACCTCCGCCACTAGAAATGTGCGTTTCGTGGCAATGCCAGTATTGGAATTGGGACATTTAATGTGCTCGCTGTCTATTCAAGATTTGTTCTGCCTTAGTAGCAGCTAACAACGGGTTTAATGAGCTGCAAGTCAATTTGCGTGCAATGGGTAGCCGGCCACTTTTCCTGTCAAGCTGTTGCACGGGTGAATGCCTAGTTGCAACACCGAAAATGTAGTGCTATGTCCCGGAGCAATAAAATACCTCAGCAGACTTCATCCGCATAAAGAACTCCACAACGATAAGTGGATGTGGACGTATTTAACAGCATGATAAAACTTTACGGATCACTTCCAATATATGCGGGGCACCTGACAGCGAACCTGATACTGCGCGAGACGATGCGTGTCGATGCCACCGGCGACCTTCGATATGGAGGACGAGGCGGGACGAAGCTCACGCAATCAGGTAGTATGGCCTCGGTGAATATCTCCTATAAGCGGATTTGTCACCTCTTTCCCCAGCTTTTCAAACGACGGCAGCAAGTCTTTTGGAGAACAGGGTGAACGAAAAATTGGCAAGAAGTATAAAATCCACACGCTATCTCGCATGCTCTCTGTAAACAAATGACAGCATGCGAAGTAACGGAATGTCCTAACTGGAGTGTAGTGACAAACGTAAGAGGTAACTGCCAGAACGCTCGGCCGGCCATACTCACGAGGGCAGGTTACTGGGGGCACCGCTGGATGAGCCGAACGACAATCTCGGCTTCATCTTCTTTCTTTTTCCCCGCTTCGCCGCAGCGGTAGACATGGCGTGCTGCATTCGCCACTGCAACATCAGCTCAGAGCAAAGCGAAACAATGAGTTCAATGCTTTTTCTACGATTCGACCGCGGCAGCAAGGACAAAAATAAGAGCTTGAGGCGCTCATGCACGGCTCTCGTCCAATGAAGTATGTGTCAGACGACAAAAGCAGCCACGGCCGAGAACAGCAAGGAAGCAGGCCCCTAAGCGCCAAAGCAGTTTACTTTTCGAATGCGCCGCTCAGCGTCACCACGTTTTATAACACTCCGGAGGGGAAGCACAAGCGCGGGGGAAAAATGGGAAATAACTCACCCGGTCCTAGCAGGGCTTCGACCGCAGAAATCGGGCTTTCTCGAGCTAGACGAACGCTGACTAGATTCTGAAAGCCTACGTGGAACAAGGTCTCGAGAGGCGCGGTCACGCGGTCAACAATGCGGGTTCAATCCGCGTTGCACGCGTCTCATCAAGCGCTGCTAAGCAGCAGCCGAACAATCATATGACGCGTTGACGCGGAGAAAGCCGTTGGCTCTTCTTCTTCTGCCTTGATATTTGGCACATACCCACGAAGGTGGATTGGCCAGGGTTCAGTGTGGACTGCCAAATGTCCTACACAAACTGAATTAGTGCATTAAAGTAATTGACAACTAAACAAAAACAAGATTTAGATCTCAAAAGTTACTGAAAGACAAAATATGAAGCAAAAATTTGGAATTTTGTAACTTTGGAGTACAATTAGCAAGGGAATCTGTCCGTAGCTGTGATGTAGTTATGTAAGTACTGACAAATTTGAGGCAACGTAAATCCTTTCGCACTCGCACCGAAGGAGAGTAGAAGCGGGACCGACAACGTAAGTCCCAAGCGTGCAATTGGAGTTTCTAAATACACCCTCCTCTGATGTGAAAACCTTCGGCAAGCAAGAAGGAAGTGATCAATGGCTTCCATCTCACCGCAAGTCTCACAAAGGTTTGTGGGGCTGATCCCACATCTACATAAATAAATATTTAGGCGAGGAATCCTGCATCTCAGGAGCGTCATCGTTACCTCACACTGCCGTGATTTACATAACGAACTTTCCATGAGTATATGAGATGTTGGTATTCGGCTGTAGGTAGCAAAGGATCATTGCATGAAGCGGCTAGGTATTGATATCGCTGGAAACGGGACATTCCAGAAATGGTGATATTAGGGATGGTACATGAAACAGATGCATCAAGAGCTGATTTATCCAGGAAATCTGCCGCTTCGTTCTGGAAAATACCGCTGTGACCGAGGACCTAGATGAAGCGTATTTCTTTCACCCACCCCGGTATGAAATACTTTAGTGAGCGGCTCAACAGAGCATCCCGTGCTAACTCCAGTGACAACAAACCAGAAAGAGAGTCTGATAGAAAAATTATTTTTGATTGACTGCAGGGAACTTTTAGTAGTGCTAGCCCAATTGCCATAAACTCTGCTAGAAAGTTCGGTGTGTAATCCGCGACACGCACCGAAAAACTCTTGGAAAGAGACTCTGAAAAAATTCCAATCGATGCTTTGTGCACAATCACAGACGCATTAGTGGCAATTTCAGTGTGATCAGGGAACTTTTCAAGGTGTTCACATAGGAGACTGGATATTAGACTTGAGGGTGAGTGCTTCACATTAGATGGAAATATAGAACCATAATTTATATCCACAAAAGACCTTGAGCAACCAATAGGACATATACAAGCAAGGTCCACATCAATGTTCGCTAAAATGCTCTGCGTGAAAACAACCTGGGGCATGCAGACCCTTGGCCACTGGTGAGTGAGGCTCGCGTCGCGCCCTCCCTTACGCCTTTGTCTTCCTTTTTTCGCCGCCGTTCGCTATCCAACGTGGATGGTAGCATATCTTGAGCTCATTTAGGAGGTTTAAAAATAAAACAGCGCAAAACACACAGACGAAAGAATAGAAACAGACACCACAAGCGCTGTTGGTGTCTGTTTCTATTCTTTCGTCTGTGTGTTTTGCGCTGTTTTATTTTTAAACCATGTATCACCAACTCGCCCGCTTTGCCATTCTGTTGAATTTCATTTAGAAGCTTATAAGCTTTTGCGCTTCCCTGCCTCACAAAAATGCATTCACAAAGCCGCTCGACATATACCTCAATCCAGGCAGGAGCTTAACCTACCAGCCACTGCAAGTCTGGAAGGCCTAACTTTTAGAAGTTGATCTTGATCCTTTTCTGAGCTTTTAATGTGCTTATATTTTAACAACGAGAAACAGCTTGAAGAACCGTGAAGAAGTGACAAGCTACACTCCCACCCCTCCTAATTCCCAATTACCCAAACAGCGGCCGAGAGTCATCCCTTCAATCAAATAAAGGCTTTATTCATTCATTATCATTTTTTTTGTCATATCCGCTGCCGCAGCTCGCTGCACTTTGCACACCGCATGCTTATATTTATTTTCAAGAAATTTTAATTTTTGTCATCATCTGACTCTTCGTATTTCTCTGCAGTTCTTACGTCTATTCTATTCGCATTAGCCCTGAGTTGAAAGCGTCGTGCGCAATTTCGCTTCATTGACATGCTTGGCCAAGTCGGCTAACAATAGACACTGCTCAACACCAAGAGATGCCTTAAATTGGCTGTCAAATTTTTTGCCAAACTAAATTTCCTTAACAGTTACGGGGCCGATTTTTCGCCGACTTGGCCGAGTATCGTTCAGTCTTCGTCGTCTGTGACCTTGTCTTTCGTTTTTACGAGAAGAAAAGAAAATCGAAATACGCGCCAAGCATGCGTCAAAATGACGTCATGATTTTTGTTTGATTTTTTATTTATATATAGAACCATTCGCAGAGGACGTGGCGGTGAAAAAAAAACTCCTGTCTCCCTCAATTTGTCCCCATGGGGTCTATGCAAGTTTCGCAACCATGGGATCTACCTTGGTAAGAGTGTAGTCAGTAGTAATACCAACTCTAGATATTTATCCTTAGATCTAGGGTTTTTTGTTTTGTTTTTTCAGGGATTAGAATCTTTTTTGTGAAACCCAGCAAATTTCATATGCCGTGGAATCGCCAAGGCCCATCGCATGGTTGCGCAACTTGAACAAAACGGGAACAGAAACCTATTGCCAGCAACACCAATCGCTTTGAAGGACTTCAAATGAGGTTGTAAACATTGGAACTACTGAGTAACAAACCGTCGTCTTCTTGCCATTTGGAAGCAGCACACAACATGAACGTAATTTCGAATGTGTCAGACGTAGGCGCGCGACATTGTGTTTGTAAAACTTATATCATGCAAAGCTTCTCGGACGGTGTTGCGTCAGCGTTTCTCAGGAGAGACGTTCCGTCGCTACAAGTGGCAGCATGCTCTGCTCGAACGGCCTGGCTGCGATGGGGGCGGAGTGGAAGGAGGTGAAAGAGGGCTGATCCTGACCCTGATGAAGCAGGGACAGGTAGGTCACCGCCTCCTGCGGCGGGGGCTAGCCTGCCTCCGAATTTGATCTGTTGTAGGCCGTCATTGCACCCGCCACTGTATGAATAGAACTTTAAATAAAGTTCATGAGTTCTAAGTAAATTGTCAACATCGAATGGTAATAGAAGTGTTCATTAGTGTTTTTTTTAATGTTCACTTTCCTTTTATTACGCTTATTCATGAGCTTACAAGGTTGATTATTACCGGCCTGAAAAATGTGTACTATGCATGCGATATACGGGCAGCGGCAAGGTTCGGTGAATGTATTAATGCAAAACGAGCTTGCAAGAACAAACACGGAGAAGAAAACAGTACAACGCAAGCGTTTGTGTTGTGCTGTCTTCTCTTCCGTGTCTATTCTTTCGCATTCGTTCAGCATGAACACCTACCAACTCACCCAACTTCTCACGTTATCGGTCATAGTGTCTACTCGGTTTTCACCTCAGATGTTATGCAGTCTGGCACGCATTTCTTTCACTTGCAACTAATGCATATTGCAGCTTCCTGTACTGGCCCCCGTTCTGCCACGAGGAACATCTCCAGCCTCGAAAGAAGTACCAGCTGCTTCAAGAGCGCCTCCAGAAACTTCAGCATTGCGCACAACGTCGTCGCCAGAGCATCATGGCCGAGATAGTAAATGATATAAGCACGTATATATCGTCGTGTAGTTGCTGCATTGGTTGAAGCTCAGCAGCGTTAAACGCTGTGGTTGCCTATGCAGCAGCTGCAACAAAGCTTTTACCCTGGAACTTCACTTTCATCCCAAAAGGGCAATAAATAATTTGTTTTCATTAGAACATAAGTCAGGAGACTGCAACTCTGGTTGAAGGTGTGTTCTCTTGAAAATAGGTTTTTCCTTAATTATTTGAACTATTAATAAGCAAAGGGCTGCGTTTTCGGCAGCCAGGCGTGCATGCACTATAATGTTTGACGAGATGTACACTCAGAAAAAGTCCGGCAACAAAACTTTCGGTACGTTTGAAGGCCTGGTGGAATACTCTACCATGCAATGGTGGAATCTTTGCGATAAGGCACCGGTGTTCATGGCTAGAGGCATTGGAACGTAATGGGAACATGTTTTTGCTTATTTTTTCGTGTGAATGCCTTTTTACGGCTTTTAGTGAGAGACGTGTCTAGAGACAATATCGGTCAAGCCCTTTCTTTCTTTGATTCATCTTTAATAAAAAAGTAGAAGATATTTGGCATTGTGCTGCGGTGCTGTATATGATGAAACGTTTTCCTTCCTTCTCCATATGAGTTCGGCTTCATTGGTTTGCCAGGTAGAGGAAGGCTAAGCTTTGTTAAGTGGCTGCTCATGTGAAGGCAGCACACAGGCACAGAGGCTAAGTATATATGTCTATACTCATATGTCCGACATTTTATGGCGGTTGTTAGCGAAGGGTTGTTTTGTGGCATGCATATGTTTCAGTTGCGTAATATTTGGTTTGATGCGAACCTTACTACCTTGGCATGATGTATGCAAGCTGACCGCTATTTGTAAACAGATCATTCCACCAAATACAATACGCTTTCATGTAATAGTGTATTTCTACAGAGTGCTGCCATTAATTGTTGTGGAGGCTACCGCCTGTTTGTTTCCATGCGGGCTCTCCTTCACTTGTATCCTCTGATTCTCTGGGCACATAGTTGTGCACAATTTAACTTGTAAATAACTATACACACGTAAAAAAGATGCTAGCAGTACACGCTTTGTTATAGTTTCGCTACCATAAGATCTACCTTGGAATCGCTACTTTAATCGGCTTCGTGGTAGGCTTATCTGATAATATTGCATTTCGAACACTTGAAAAGCTATACTGCCCCTTTCTTTTTGGTGCCCTACAGGGCTGAGAGACAGGGTTTTGAAAAAAAAAGAAGGAACATGCACACAATTGAGCGCATTTTCTTGTTGTCCACGCATATATGCTAGACGGCTTTCAGCGTGCTATCCAACCAAAAAATTACGGCCGATTTGCATAATTCTTCAAATGCGAAGTAGGTGCGTGTAGCACTGCTTAGCCGTTGTACTTCAGCATGTCAAGAACGGCGAACCCGCGCCGCAGTGCCTGATGGCCCTGCATTATTCATTGTGACGCGAGGCAAACGCGCGGCACAGCCGCGTCCACAGCTTTTCTTAAACCATCTGCAGAAATGAACGATAACAGGCACAATGAACCTCTTTATAATGCATTTCTCTGCGGCCGGAAGGTCTGGGGTGGGACTATAGGGGGAGAGAAAGAGAGAGCTAAACGTGCTTGAAGGCGACCGCCAGTTAAGACGCGGAGGTGAGCACAAGCTCCTTCACGATGTGGCGAACAGCTCGGAGCCGAGATCCAGGAAGCACCGCGCTTGAACGTCTGCTGTCCGTGAAGGCTGGCTGAGAAGAGTGACTGATGCGAGGGGAGAGATGCCGAAGTTGAGGACGCGCGAGCGACACGCGACTGCTCACCTCGGAGTAACACACGTTTATGCAACGCTGCCCATTGGCAGCTGCTATGCCCGCAACAGACACGCCTCTCCCTCACTGGCTTACTCTCTCACTGCGAGCATCTATGCGGCTTCGCCGCCCTGGGTGTCGCCACTTTCCTTTCCTCCTCTTCAAGTTTACGTAGGGACAAGATGGACAGAGAGAAGAGAGGCTTCTGCTGCAGCTATCCGGCCGCTCCACCTCCTCAACGCTGAGCCGCGCGACACGCGCGTCGCCACCTTCTCTTTTTCCACTTCAAGTTCAGGAAGAGAAAGAGGGAGTGAGCGGCTTCGGACAAACATCATGAAATCTGTGATTGCGGCTAGCAGTGCTACGCACTAAAACATGTTCTCAGTTGTATGGTATCATTTTCTTATTTTGTAATTACCAACCCTAAGCCTGTATCATTGCTGTGCAACTTCAAATATTACATTTTTGTAGACGTCAGTTCTCGTCATATGTCATCTTTTAGTCGCTCCAACTACTCCTTGACGATGTTTCATTACGACTATGATTAAGAATGGACTTTGTGGTGAGTTAGGTTCTTTCACCATTTCTGAGTGCTTTGTATGAGGCGAGAAGGGTATTGCACGAAGTCAGGTGTTTTCGTCTTTCTGTCTGCTTCTGTAAACAACCCTGGGCCCGTATTCTGAGTTTGAGTCGTTATCGAAGTGTCACTATCTCACGTGACCTCGAGTCAACTGATTGGTGGAAACGCCGGAACCGAAAGTGGCCGTTTGGTTGCAGTGAAAAGTGCCCAAGAAAATTAGGTGATTGACGTCACACAAAATCACGTGATAGCGGAGCCTTCACCGCATGGGAGCGCTCGAACATTTTTGTTTTTTGTGACCACCCCGACTCGAAACGAACGGGACAGCCGCATCACCGTCGCATTATGTTAAAGCTATGTGGCCCATCGTTTATAGATCCTTTGGATCTATAAACGCTGGTGTGGCCGGTGTTGTCTGTGAAGGTTGAGATGTCAATCGTTTGCTCGTGTGGTAACAATATGAATGTTTGCGCACTGTTAGACAGCTCAAACGTACCGCTCATTGTGTGGACGCTTAGTCAACAGCGACAGCAACACGAGTGAAGGTATGTGGGCGCTTTTGAACTGCCAGACGCATATTTTAGGCGCCATTTTCACCTTTCGAAGGACACTGTGCGGTGACTGTGCGACGAGCTAGGCGACTACCTGAGGCGGCAGCGAATGAGCGTGGGAACACAGGTCCTGTGCGCGCTGCGCTTCTTCAGAACGGGCAGCTTTAAGATATTCGTGGGGAGTGACGCAGCTGTGTCAGTGTTCCAGCCGTCGGTTAGTCGCTGCATCCGCCGCGTCGCCGAGGCCTACGGACCACAGATCTACGGACCATGCCGGACACACATTCCGGACCGAGCTGCATCGAGCTGTGTGAGCACCATGTGCAAGCATCCGTGAGCTTCTTCGCATGTGACCTGCGCAAATATTCGAGACGCCCGCCATGGCTCAGGTAGGCCCGTCACACCTCAGTGGCTATGCACAAGGTCTGAACGCAGCAGCAAGGACGAGGTACGAAGCTAAGATAGCCATGTGCGGCGGCGTTGACCCATTTCTTCTGACGAACGGTGAACTGTCTTTCGACATGCATCTGGTACCAAAGGTGGAAATGACGAATATTAAGGACTATCTGGTGCACGCTACTAGTTATGTGACACGTGAACAGCTGAAAGCAAAGAAGTCGCTGGAGGCGTACAGCTGCCTCACCAGTGAATTTGTACAGCAGCCGCAACTTGAAAAGATCTGCAAAAGCGTAATTGTGAGTTGAAAGGTGGGCTTTTTTCTGTTCACTTAAATAAACGCGAAGCTAATGTCATTATTCGGCACGCGTCGTTGTCGCGTCATATGAGCCGATTGATTCGGAGAGCTTTAGCATTGAATTCGCGACAGCCCAAGACGCGCCAGACCCCGCTTTCGTTTTTAGCTGAGGCCGGCGTAAGTACTACTAACACCTAAGAGCGGTGCAAAACTCTTGCGCAGTTTGTGCGCCCAGAGGCATGAACGAGGCTGGGATTTTTTGAAGCCACCTTTGTGTTTTAAGAGCGCATCTCACGTTTTGCTGGCAGTTTTGTCTGAAGTCGAACGCATAAACAGGGACGCCTACAGCGGCATTTGTAAAGATGACCTGATGCCATCTCGATTTCTTAATTTTATCGCATGTAGCCCGCATGATAGCAAATAGTACTGGGCCTGAGCGTGTACTGCCGGAATTCACAGAGAGAGAGGAAGAAACGCTTTAATAAAAAATTTAGCCGGCATTTTGTTTGCATGCTGCTGTACGTGGGAATCCGCGTCGCATTCGTACTAATGCGGAGCCTTGTACCTGTTGAATGCAGTGACACCGAAAATAGACCGACTGCAATCTACCATTAGTGCAAACTTGAGTCATGTGCACACGGTGCCAGTTGTGCTCACAGCTGTCATTAAGCTCGTGCATGGTGTTTGTACAGCAGTGAAACTTTCATGTTAACCTTACCATTGGCTGAGGTGTAGTAGAATGCCTTGCTGTCGCTGCATGCTTTGTTCAGTCATTTTTACAGCTGTTGAGCATGCAGCTTGCTTCTATACCCTTAATGTTCAAGCAATGCAAGTGAATCACTCACAAGCAACTTCACTGCAACCACTCGAGCCGTGGCTACTTATTGAAGACGACGGCATGGTTAAAGCAGCACACTGTACGTGTATGGCCGCCTTTGGCGAGGCCTGCTCACACACTGGTGCACTTCTTTTTTGCCTTGAAGCAGTTGCAACTTACCGCGACAGCGAGGCCTGCACTGATAAAGAGAATAGTTGGCGTCCACCCTACATCAAGAACGTGCCTAGTGCACCAATAGCAGATATAGACTTCTCATCAATGACGGCCAAAAAGCAAAGGTTAGACAAGGGAAAGAAAGAATCAAAGAAAAAAACTACCCTGGTAATTGAAGAGCCAACAAAAGATGGATGGGCTACTAGTGAAGGCTACGCGTGGGATAGTGAAGGCTACTGCTATGATTTTGTGCCAATTCAAGTAAAACATTCAACGGCACTTCTCAGCCACCTAGGAAGGAACAAGCCTGCCAAGTGGGAAGAAATACTTGAAGAGTGTGCAGTGTTTGCACAGGCATTTAATGTGTAGCCAGAGGTAAGTGGTACATCCTTTGGTAGCAGCAGCACTGAATGATGGGGGGGAGTCTAAAGAGGCTGCAGCTCAGGGCCCCGTCTCCGAGGAAAAGAGGAGGGGACCCATTTATTCTAACGTTCTTCATATACGCAACCACAGATAACAGAACTTTGGGCAACAGTTATGAAGAGAAAAAACCAGAACAAAGACGGAGCCTCGCCTAATCTGCTTTCGTTTAGCTTTTGGGAAAACTTTGTCGAGCTGCAAAAGCAGGAATTGTCCACTCTGGGAAGTCCTTTGTGAGGTGATCTGCACTTGCATAGTGATTGGAGAAAAGTTTTAAGTTTGCTGTGAACTTTTCTCCGTCCTAGGGCGGCGGGCAACATTAAAAAGTGTAATAGGAACAATAGATGCGATAAGGAGGAAAATATTTTCCCCCAATGCATTACATCTTTAAAATAGTTCTGTTACTCCTCCTTTTCTCCCGCTTTAGGAAAGAAAAATAGGCTGTGGCAGAGTGTCCTGGTCTAGTGCTTTCATTTTTATTACCTTGTTGTCTTAGCATTAAAGGTTACGGTTGCGTTCTGTATGCTGACAAACTAATGCATCACTCCTGCACCAATCACAATGATCACGACTTATTCTTTTTTAGTTCGGTGTAGTTGAAATGAATGGGGCATAGTGAAGTACAATAAGTGAGGTAAACCCTGATACGAATACTGCCCACTGTACTCGTGCCTTTGTTGTCTCTTTTTGTTACCCAGCGGGCCATTAGTAAGTTGCATCCACATGAAACAACTGCTTGAAATGTGCCGTCTCAATGCACTTTTTAAAATTGCAGGTTTGCCAAGCTGTGCAGCAAGCCACCATCAGGCAGTCCTTTTCATCAGCATGGTTTGCTTTTCGGACAGGCAGAGTCACTGCCTCTATAGCCCATGCAGCCGCTCGGACATCTTTCACAAAGCCATATCTCAGCTTGGTAAAAATAATATGCTATCCTGAGAAAAACAAGTTCACTTCTGCTGCCACCAACTGGGGACTTTCTAAAGAGAAAACGGCGGGACAAGACTATATTGCTGCAGTGTCACACAAACAGGATAATTTCATTTGCCACAATACTGGCTTACAAATTTCAGCAAATCATCCATTCCTGGCAGCAAGCCCCGATGATCTGATTGCATGTACTTGTTGCGGAGAAGGCCTTCTTGAAATTAAGTGCCCTTATTCGGCAAAATGCGTTCTAGAGGTGACCAACCAGAGCAGTGGTTGCTTGCAATTGTTACCAGATGGCACACCAGCACTGCACATAGGCACGCATACTACTGCCAAATTCAGGTGCAGATTACTGCAACTTTGTCCTGTGGACTCCTTCAGAATCGCATATCGAGCGCATCCACATCGACACTGTTTTGTGCTAATGTTGTGCAAAGATGCAAGGCTTTTTTTGAGCAAGTCCTTCTTACAGAGTTGCACTTTCAGCACTGGACTGCTTTGCCTCTTCAGGAGGGTAGTATTGCTGAAGATGAAGAGCCAGAACAATTTTGCTACGGTGACCAAGGCCAATATGGAAAGATAGTAGAATGCAGTGGAAAGAACTGTCGTGGTATATGGTTTCATTTCAAATGTGCAGGTTTGAAGCGGGCACCAAAATCTAAAGCATGGTTTTGGCACAGTTGCAAGACTGAAAAAAAAAAGTGATATTCTTCGGAGCATTCTTCCAGATAATATTTCGGCAGCTCGGTGCCAAAAATAAAACGTGGTTGTGAGCTTGGAGGATTCCTTTCATGCAGGTCACCAGCACAAGTGCTGCTATCCACAATGGTTAAAACACTTGTCTTTGAAAACATATTTATTTCTTTAGTGCATGTTTCTATTCACTTCGAAAACCTTCCATTTTCATCTCCACATGCACTTGATCCAAGTCAGCTTAGCTGCATCGCTCTGATATAACTTGATGGCAGCTGTTGTCTGAATGGGAAAGGAAAAAGCCATTTGGGGTTTAAAACAAATGTGCTTCCAGGTTGCAAAAGCGTCTAAGCGTTTCTGCTGCTAAAGATACAAGCTTGCAAAAGGAGGCAAAAGAATGAGGATGAAAACGCTCAACTAAACAGTCCAAATTTCTTCCGCTGATTTGTTTGCGCTTTCATCATTAGTTGACAATGCCGCGCCACTGAGAAATCTGCTACGAGGCTGCTAGTCCCTCCAGTCTGCTAGTCCCTCCAGCTGGAGCTATTCAAAGGGGACTACCGACTTGCTCAAATTTGTAAGCGCTGCACACACAGCAATCTTGTCAAATGGTGCAACTCTCTCTCTACTTCGAACCATAACAGCTCGATAGACACAATGCCTGACAATATCCTGCACTTTCGTCGCAGCATGCCAATCACTCTTTCAACGTTAATGCGGACATTGGCCAGCACCCTAGTTCTCTCAACTTCCCATGCTGACAACTGTGGCTTCCCGCTGGTATACGCAGGCACCTCAAGGCGTCCAAACTGAATGCTTACAGCATCACTAATAGTGAAGCCTCGATCTGCTAACACAGTATCGCCTGGCAAGAGGTTACCTAACATGCCACATGATTCAGTCAAATGCTTGTCACTTGTGCGGCCTCCCCATCCTGTCGAAATATATGTGACTTCTCCTTGAGGTGCGATTCCAATCAGGTACTTAACAGTGTTGTGATGCTTGCACCTGGACTAGGTTTGCAACCTGGGCAAAACAGAGGGCCGCTCCATAGAGACCTCAAAGCAGTCTATTACGACAGCAACCTTAGTACCAAACCCTTTCCTAAATGTCATTGGCATGCTCCATGGAAGTATTTCACGTTCTGACCATTGCACTAGATGATGCCGGCGAATATACATGACATTTACCCACTTTTCAACAATCCGGGTGGCTGTGGCTTGGCTCACCTGGAAGAACAGAAAAAGTGATGTTGAAACAGAAGACAGTGCTTACAATTGCCATAGATAAATTACTCATTCAAGCTTTTCAAGAACATGCAGTTGGTGGTTTGGTGTTGTATGGGTTTAACTCCAAAGCGACTTAGGCTATATAGGACTCCGCAGTGGATGTCTCTGGAAATTTGGACCACCTGGAATCATTTAGCGTGCACAGACATCACACGGGCACCTTGCTTTTTGCCTCCGTTGAAAAGCATCCGCCGCAGCTAGTATTTGATCCCGCATCCTTTGACACAGTAGCCGAACGCCCTAACCACTGCACCATCATGGCAGAGTGTTACCATCAAACTGCCAAGTAGTTGCGTTTCCGTGAACAAGTAATTGCATTCCACTTACATTAAATCTGTAGGCCAGGTCCTGCAGAGGTACTCCGAGGCGTAGTCTCATCAAAGTCAGAGCCAGTTCCTGGAATTTTGTCAGCACATTTCGTCGGCCATGCGAGAGGCTTTTTTCAACGATGCTGAAGATAGAAATCAGAATGAGTGAGTGAGTGAACTTTATTAACGGCTCGGAGATCTTTTTCTTCGCCTCTTCAGCCAAGGCTGACGAGCGGTTGGAGCCCCCAGTCCAGGGCACCACTGGCTTTCGCCGGTTTGCGAGCTCTTGTGACCACGTAGAGCTGATCCTCCAGGTCAGAGCTGGCCAGCAAAGCCTCCCACTCTCTCTTTCGGGTTTTCAATTTTTTTTAGTTGATGTGAGCTGCATTCCCATGTTATGTGGTACAGGGTAGGGGTCTTCTCGCACCACGGGCACTCGTCTCTGAATGTCGTGGGATGCATCATGTGTAATATGTGTAAATTATGAAGGTGCCCGTCTGGAGCAGCCTCAGATCTATGGCCTCCTCGTTCCTGAGCTTTTTATGCGGCTCCGGATATTGGCCTCGAGATCGAGCAGAGTCGCCACCTTGCGGCTCAGCGGCGAAACCTGCTCAGTGTGGATGCGTTTTCGCGTCGCGTGCCAGCCCGCAGTGATTTACGCGCGCGCATGCGGCGTGTACAGGTGTGTTTTGTTTGTTTCGTGGTTCCTGTGAACTTTTGCTTACCTATATGCCTCTTGCAAAATAAATATGACAGTCTATAACCCCACGCTTCATTAAAAAAGAAAATACTTGCCCGTATCGTGTATGTCATGCTTGGATAAGGACATCATCCATCGCGGTCTTCGGCGCTTGAGATCCTTTGACACGCAATGTCTCAAACGAAGTGGTTACTGTCGTTAGCGCCGTGTCAAAGCAAAACAGGTCGCTGCCGTCAATAAAGGTTAATGCAAACGCTCAGAAAACGCATATTCCCGTTTCTGTTTGGAATACCGCAACTACTAAAACATATGCCACCGCCGACTGCTTCATATAGCAGAATGTAGTTTGAACAAACTATTCTATGCCTGCTATGCCTTCTGTATGCACGATAAAGTTGTGTGAGTACTTTTTTTTCTTTTAAACCTCTGTCGCGGTGTCTCAATGGTAAGGGCGCTCGACTGCTGATTTCGAGAACGGGGGATTCAGTCACGGCCGTTTCGAAATGCACTCCTCTGCTGTGGGATTTGACTGCCCAATAAACAATCCCACGTGGTAAGTGTGGTTTTAATAATGAAAAGAAAATAAAGACACCAAGACTAGCCTCTGCCATCATCCGTCATAGGCGATGCCGCTTTCATGCGTTAAACCCGGGTCAATATGCATTTCTTTTCTTTTTTTTTCTTTTTCTTTTTTTTTTTTTGCTGTTGAAGGCTTCTGTGCATCCGTAAAAGTAGTAGTGAGCACATTTTGCTTTAGAGAAATGCTCGAATGTTTGGGAAACATCTTCCTTGCCCTAATTGTTACACTAAATATTACATAATACACCTAGAATAATGTACTTCACTGGTAGCCTATTATAATCATTATAATCCCTTTTCGTCCAAGTGCTGTCTTCCGAGCAAACTCGTCGTTTCAGACAAGGGGAGTAAAACAGCTTCATGCTGGCTTAAATATCAGTGTTTAGTTCGGAAATAAATACATTTTTATAGTCACATGATAAGATGACCTCCATTTCTTTCGAAATAGTTTTATATCCGGCACCTGTTTTGGAAGCAACCCTAATAATTTACTTCGCATAAGATTTAGTCACTGCTAAATAATTAGTGATAAAGAAATTTTCAGCCTGTAAAATTGCTTCCCAGAACATGACAGTGCCCATGCGCAGTTTATAACGATGTCTTCGCAGCGAGTAATTCGTAGCTCGCACTTTAACGTTACTGAAAATTAATCGCTGATTATTGCAAATTCTGTGCAGTGTGTAAAAGTTCTCTCACACGGTGAAATTTATTGGCACTGCAAAATAAAATAATTACACTACCAATTTACCATTATACATTAACATCACAGTCGGAAAACCCTTATACTTTCCTTGGTTTCAGGAAATCATTTACAGTTAGTGGCGCATGCAGTAATACACTATCACATTCTATGACAATGGCCGCAAAAAGCATCTCAGCAAAATCAATCCACTCAGCACTGTACACGTGAACAATCAGCTTTCCTGTGCGGCGAGGTTTCCTGTATAGTGTCGGCGTGATCTCATTTTTGGGGAATACTTGTGCGTGGTTGTCTGGGCCAGAGTTGATGTGCACTCAGTCTAAAGCAACTCGCCATGCAGTGCGCTGCCAATGCTACATTTAACCCGCTTAATCCTCGAGTTAAGTACGATAT
Source organism: Amblyomma maculatum (assembly GCF_055883805.1). Taxonomy (NCBI): domain Eukaryota; kingdom Metazoa; phylum Arthropoda; class Arachnida; order Ixodida; family Ixodidae; genus Amblyomma; species Amblyomma maculatum. Next base: position 38,495,004 of record NW_028146738.1, on the reverse strand, counting down.
AATGAACCAGGCTTTCTCGATTCAATATAAATTACTGCAGGTCAGAGCACGAACCTTATATCTGCGTGGGCTTGACACTAAATTCGCCGGTCTCACTCGCATGAGACACGCGCAAACTGTTTAAAAGTCGATAAGAAAAACAAAGCTGTCATTGGCAGGCCCAAGTATTAGGCGCGTGAGCGCGGTACAGCGCAAGAAACGTGCAAAGTAAATCTAAAAGACTGGTGGTTGCGTGCTTTGTTTTCCTAAAATCCGCGCTTCTTCTGCTGCATTGGCGAAATCCTTGATTTTATTCTGCAGTATCGCAGAAATACTGTGAGAAAACACGTTTTCATCGCCAACAAACCCGCCGTAAACTCTGAAGCAGACCTACGCAGCGTGCGTTTCTGCGAGCGTCGCCGGCTGCCGATCCACACTACCGGAACTACGGTGGCGGCACCTCGAGGTCGATCTCGCGGCGAATACTTTCAGCAAGCCTCTGTAATGTTATAGTATTGTGGTGTAGTCAGGGTCAAGCGGAATCAGGTCCTTTGCCGCGAGACTGCTGGGCGCACGGTAGGTTGCATGTCCTCGGGCTACCCTGTCTGCGTACAAATTCCCCGTGATCCCTGCTGTTCCTCGGAATCCACACTAGTGTTTGAGTGCATTGTTTTGTTGGCTCGCTTGCGAAAGTAAGGATTTGGTGCGCTACCTTAGATAATTTACTCGGTTGAACATTTCTGCACGCGGATTTAGAGTCCGACAGTATCGTCAGACTCTCTCCCGTTTCTCTTCCTTGCCTAATGGCCAGTGCGATAGCCACTTCCTCTGCCTCCGTGACCGTACAGTTTTGAATCGAGGCGCTAACTACCTCCCGGCCTTCGCAGTCTGTGACCGTGGCTATCGCCCTATTTGCGTTGGTTTCGTATAAGGCTGCGTCGGTGAACCTTGGTGTCTTGTTGGCCGATTGGTTTTTCATAATACTCTGCCCTTAACTGCCTCCTTCCCGGGTGTAGGCTGGGGTCCATGTTTCTTGGTATGGGCTGAACTAGGTACCAATTTCTAACTTCCCGCGATACCTCTGTTGTCTTGTTATAAGCCTCTAGGTGTGTGCTATATCCCAGTCTTTCCAACACCCGTCTTCCCGTCCTCGTTTGTAGAAGTCTGTTTAGCTGTGACTTGATTTCGTCTTCTGCTAAATCTTGTATTGTATTATGTAGGCCCAGAGCTGCCAGCTTGTGGTTTGGTGTGTTCTTGGGGAGCTTGAGTGCGGTCTTGATCGCCATTTTGATGATGGCGTCCGCTCTGTCTTCCTCTCCTTTGGTCATATTGAAGTAGGGTAGAGCATACGCTACTCTGCTAATGACGAGGCTCCGGACAAGTTTGAGTGTGTCGGGCTCCTTCATCCCCATCTTTTTGCTGGTCACCCGTGAAATCAGAAGGGCAAAGTTCAGAAGACCAGTGTAAAATTTAACTCTGCCTTCATCTTGTTCTACTGCATCTTGACTCATCTGAAAGACACTGAGCTGCTTTTGCGCCTTCAGCAGTTGAGAGCGTAAAGATCTGTTGTCTTCTTCCAAGCAGTTGAAGTAGTGACCTGTTGCTTTAATCTGGGCTTCAGCATCTTGCACATCTGGAGAATTAAGAGCAATGTGATAATGAGGCTCAAGAGTATGTGAAACAGGCCTAGAGTAGTGTGATGCATGTGCTACGTAAACTTATACAGTTTACAGTGCATACCACGCATGCATATGCATCAAAGATGCTTTCATTATTTTTTTTAGCAATTGACTGGCCTTTTGCCTGACAACGATGCTTTCATTATTTTTTTAGCAATTGATTGGCCTTTTGCCTGACAACAATGCTTTCATTATTTTTTTAGCAATTGATTGGCCTTTTGCCTCACAACGATGCTTTCAATAATTTGTTTTAGCAACTGACTGGCCTTTGTCTATGATATGAATTTGTGCCGAGACGTGCATGTACTTTATATTTTTTCTAGCAACAGTTTGTAATGCGAATCCAAGAACATTGTGCTAGAATACGAGCATGTTTAGAGATCTCTGCAACAGTTCAGCGATTATGTGTGTGGAAGTTGTGCTACATGCCGATTTATGTGAAACGAGTGGCACCCTATACGTGCGTGATCTCCTCTATAACTTTAACCACCCAAGCAATTCATTGCACTATGACAATAATCATCACCCAACTTTCACACCCTAGCTGTCCTTTTACTTTTATTTTACCTTCTATAGTGGGGAGTAGCAGGCCAGGGTCACCTTACTGCTGGCCGAACTCTCCACTTCTGTCATTAAATTCTGTTATTAGAATATGGGAGAGGCCTTCGCCCTGCAGTGGGTATAGTCAGGCTTATGATGATGATGACTTACTGGAAACTGTTCACGGCACCATCAACATTAGATGTAGATTTCCCAGCATCCTGAGCTTTGTTGCCTGTTCAACCTGTGGTAAAATAGAATGAGGTAATGTATAACCTTGGCCCTATTACCTTGGCACTGGCAGGTAAAGGTAAAGGCACTGTATGCAATACTTAGATGAAACAGTGGTCACTTCCGCATCAACAAGTGGACTTGAAGCAGGAATTGTAGTTTCATTGCCAGTCGAGCCTGGAATGAAATGTGGCAATTTGATGTACATTCAACTTGAGATCCTCATGTTCCATAGGCATTTCTGATGTGTTCTGTTTCTGATAACTTTTGCAGGGCTGCAGTATGCAACTCATGAATGCCATTATACATGCCTGGAGTGCTAGTAGGAGGACCGGTAACTAGATTGCGTATGAGGCCTCTAAAATCACATGTCTGACCAACATGGCTTCCTGCAGGTGCTGATAATGAGGGCTCTTCATCTGTGGTTAAAAGTATTTTAATTAGTGTGTCAATAATCAAGCACAAATATGAAGGGCTTAGTATTGTTATACGTACAGAGGCGGTGTATTGCATTTAAAGTGACAATATTCACGGCAGATACACATTAAACACTTCCCTAAATGACTGGACAGTGTGGCGTCGGCCACGCGTGGCTCAGTAGACTGCGTGTTGAGGTCAGGCTTGCCAGTGCCATTTGTAGGTTAGAGGAGAGGAAAAGGTTACTGTTGCTGTTCAAGACCAACTCCTGGGATGCAATAAAAAAATTTTACTTCTCACTCTGGTGCCTCGAGCCTGTTTTTCAGCATGGTTCTCCTCTTGCTCGAAGTTGAGAGGAGTTAGCACTGCTTGTGTGGCAGCTGAGCACTGCTTTGTGGCAGGGCTCTGTTTACTCTGTGTCTGTGCCTAAAAAAAGTCAGGCCTTTGTGATAGAATGACCACTTTTACACTGCTTAAAGCAGTGTTTATGGAGTTGACTACTATAATAGACAAATACCGAAAGATTAGGCAAAAACCACTCTTTGCTAATCCAAACAACGCAACTAGCTCTTGAAGAAAGTCTGCTGCGTCATATTTCACAGCTGCTGAAAAACAAGACAGTAACTAATCCATGGCACATCTGAGGTCATGCGACAACTAAACAATAATAAACAAAAGTTTAATCCAAGGTCACTATGCACACGACAGACCAAGTTTTGTTGGATTCTTTCCATGCAGCTTTCAGACATGATGCATTGTGTAGGAGCATACCTCTTATCCCCGAGAGCCATCGGCTTTGTGTAATATCCAAGGAGAAGGCTCGGTACCCAGTCTGGATTTGCTTCATCCATTAAGTATTAACTGGAAATTGGCAAGATCACAATTGCAACCCTGAACTGCATATATGCTGTGAAACAACCTGAGGTCATTATTAATCGGTATTTTTCAACAATGTATCGCCATCGATTTTAGTTGTGAAAAGAAGCCCCCTTTCGCACAACTAGGGCCATGCATGCTAATTTTAGCGATCATAAAACGGCTACATTTAGAGAGCCGACTCAAGGCAGTAAAGAGAGGTATCCAAAGCCGTACGCCACAGCCCTGTATCGGAAAAAGCCGAGAGTCGTAAACTATAGACATCCCTGTAAAGCCATACACACTAATTTTAACCAGCACAAAGACTGCTTTCGAAGCGCCAACTGAAAGACGGCAGTACGCAGAGGAGCGCGCAACCATCCGTCGTCGCAATAAGCGCTGACAGTGGAAAAATGTGCCAGAATTTTTCCTTAAAACAGCCCAAACGTTAACGGCACAAAACGTTAGTTTCCTGCTCATAGTTCACATTCATAGTGGAGTTAGCGATACTTACCGGACAAAAAATGGTCGCTGCACACCTTGTAGCGCATCGCTTTTACGTTGATATCGCTTCGGCGGAGGCGTCTAAACCATTCCGCTCGACGCTTCTCTGACAGCTCGAGCGTCCTGCTGTATTGCCCGCGAGCGAGGTTGGGCACAAAGAAAAAGCTCACTTTTTTCAAATTTTCTTCACCGGCATCAAACTTTAGGTCCGACCTGTTGCAATCGCACACAGCACAAATTACCATAATCACGACGAAAAACCGCCGCCGTCATGCAGAGAACAGGCCACTGTCGAAACTGCAGATGTCCAACGCAGCCGCCGAGCTGTTGTTTGGCGGCATTTGGGTCTAAGCAATGGCGGAATGGAAGGCTTCCCATGAGGCATTGCGACGCTTCCGTGGACCACAGTGTTTACCACTAGTGAATATTACCTATATGTCAGTGTTCAGGAATATATGGGCAGCGTGTTTGGAACTGCATGTCTGTTAATGATGTGCGTTGCTGTAATTGTTCAGGCATAACCTTCAAGCTTCAAGGTCAGTAAGTTTGTTTTAACGCTAGCAGCGAATGAATTAAGGGTCTCATCGTGAGCTACGGTGGATGGTGATATATCTAGCGACCATTTTACCAGGTGCATTTAATATAGCATCCCCTCCCCTGTGAGTAATTACTTGTGAACAAAAGTTTATTAACTATGAACTCTTCAACTCTTCAAAAACTTGTGAATTCCTCTTTCTCCTCCATACCATCATTTGAGCATTCTGAACGTGCCTAACAAGCACTCTCTTCTCTGTTAGACGCCACTGAGTGTTCAGTGGTCCCTGTGAAATCGTTTGTCTCTAACAAAATGTCATGCCGATAGAGGAACGAAGAATGTAAAAAACATAGAGTCGTATAAAAGCTGCGTAGAAGAGCCTTTGCCACAACCACTATCCTCAAAATTGGATAAATTATAAATTTTATGCGGCGTCATTAAAAAAAACTATCCGTAAAGCTAAGGACAAATATAATTCTAATATGAATATTTGTCTTTAATCCAAATAATTGGAAGGCATTGTAATAATTCACGGAACGCAACTAAAGTTCATCTCCACCACATGCAACCGAATCACGGGTGCTACCACCCCATGAAGCAAAAGATAAACTTTAACAGATAGTGAAAGGCCTTGCTCTTCGCTTTCAAGCGCAAACGATGTGTCCGTTACTTCGACCTACGGTATGTGCTGATTTCATTGCAGTTGAGCCATCGGAGTTGCATTGTATAGTGGCTGCTTTGAAACCTGCACTTCCAGGATGCGACGGTATTACAGTGGATATGCTGAGAGCTTTAGGACCTGACAACAACTCTGAAGGGTTGAATGTTGTAAATTTTTTTCTCAAAACTGCATGGTTGCCTGAAGACTGGAAAGTTGCTAAAATTATGCTAATCCTCAAGAATCCAGAAAAATGTTTGATTAGGATAATATTCGGCCAATTTCTCTAACTTCAAACTTAGTGGAACTTATTGAACGCATAGTTTACCTGCGCGTCACAAACCACGTTATAGTGATGCACAGATTGGGTTTCGTCAAGGGTGCTCGTTTTGGACAGCTCATATAGACTTGGAGAGTAGAATTAGGATTGCAATGAAAGGGAACGAAGTTTTGGCATTGATAACTTTGGATATCGCCAAAGCGTATGACAGTGTAGAAGACTCTATACTGTTGAATAAGCTAAACGAAATTAGGCCACCTTTTTACATTTTTGCATCACTAAAAGAATTCTTAAGGAATAAGCAATTTTTCGGCACTACACTCCGTTTCATACATCAGGTGCAACGCAGCGAAAGCTACGCTGTAGTCCGGAAGAGAAAAAAAGGAGGCGTGTCACTACGCGCTCGTTTCGAGGCCGAGTGGTTTCTGCGGAAAAGGGGTCTATTCCCAGCATACACGTTTGCAATAACTTGCTTCGCGTGCCTGGACATCATCGCAGTGCGGATCTTATGGAAAAAAATACGCTCTGAAGAGGCAGTAGAGGTCAGCGCGTTGTGCAGCGCGAAGGGCACCTCTGGCAGAGTTGCGGGGCAGCAAAAACGCGACACGAACGAAAACCACAAACAAACATACAAATTCACAGAATCCGATCCTGTCTCCCTAATAAAGGTGCTTTTTATGGAGTTGATGGGAAATGTAGTATGTATTAACCTTGCAAGGAAAGCAACTATTATTTCATCTCGTCAGGAGCAGCCACTATTTTTCATCGCGGATGCGGGGAGCGCTAACAAGAGCTCTAGCTTTGGCAGTGTTGCACTTGCTGTATGAAACGGACTACCACTTCAGTTCAGTCGTTCAGTCGCGTCCGACTAATCGTGACCCCATAGACCATGTCAAGCCACGCTTTCCTGTCTCTCACTATCTTCCTAACATTACATAATTTCATCTGCGGCACCTCGAGGATGCCATCTAACCATCGCGTTCGCTGCCTACACCTTCTCCGGCGACCCTCAACCTTTCCCAACATCAAATCTTCCTCCAGCGACTCCTCTCTTCTCATCAGATGACCAAAGTAGCTGAGCTTTAACATTAGAATTTGACCCTCCAATGAGCAGTCAAGGGTTTATGGTCGACAATATCGACTGATTTGATCTTCTGGCAGTCCAAGGAACTCTCAAGAGTCTCCGCCAGCACCACAATTCAAACGCGTCAATTCTTCGTCGGTCAGCCTTCTTCACAGTCCAACTCTCGCATCCATACATCACAACTGGAAAGGCCATAGCACGAGATATACGGATCTTGGTTGGCAGACTAACGTCTCTACTCTTTACTTGGCGGCCAAGGCTAACCATGGCTCTCTTTCACAGAAGCAGGCGTCTCCTAATTTCATGGCTGCAGTCTCCATCCGGAGTAATCTTGGAGCCCAAGTAGAGAAAATCTGTCACAGCTTCCCCTTCTTGTCCCTTGATGCTCCAGGACTTGATAGGGCAAGATGCCAAGATCTTTGTCTTTTTAATGTTCAGTTTAAGCCCAAACTTCTCACTCTCTTCTTGTACGTGCATCAGAAGTCTCTTGAGTTCCACTTCGCAGTCTGCCATTAAAGTGGTATCATCCGCATATCTAAGGTTGTGGATACGTTTTCCAGCAATCTTCACTCCAGCTGAAGACTCGTCCAGACCGGCCTTCCTCATGATGCACTCTGCATATAGGTTAAATAGGCGCGGCGACAGTATGCAACCTTGTCTCACTCCTTTCTCAATCGGAAACCAATCAGTAAGACCATGCCCAGTTCTGACTGTGGCCTCTTGCAGGTTCCTGAGGAGACAGAAGAGCTGAAATGGAACTCCCATCTCTTGGAGAGCTTGCCACAATCTGCTGTGATCTACGCAGTCAAATGCTTTCGCATAATCAATCTTGCTTTTTCCATGATCCAGCGAAGGTTGGCAATTTGGTCTCTAGTTCCTCTGCGCTTGCGAAACCCAGCTTGCACGTCCGGAAGCTCCCGATCCACATAGGGCGATAGCCTACCTTAGAGGATTTTCAACATCACCTTGCTAGCATACAAAATAAGCGCGGTCGTGCAGTAGTTGGAACAATCTTTGGCACTGCCTTTCTTTGGAATGGGGATGTAAACTGACCTCCTCCGATCCTGTGGCAACTGCAGGGTTGTCCAAATCTTCTGACATAATGTATGCAGAATGTTAACAGTGTCGTGGTTGAGGTTTTGAAGCAACTCAGCTCGAATGCCATCGATTCCGCTAGCTTCGTTCTTAGCAAGGCTGGCTAAGGCCCATTCAACTTCCCTCTTCAGGATTCCCGGCTCGAGATCAGTAATCTCAACCGTCTTATGTTAGGTTTGCACATCGAGGTCCTTCTTGTACAGTTCTTCTGTGTATTCCTGCCACCTCTTCTTTATCTCTGAGGCTTCAGTGAGGTCCTTGCCTCGCTTGTCCTTCATCACTCCAAGCTTAGCACAGAAGCTTCCTTTGATATCTTTGTCTTACACAGGGCACTTGTGTTCCTTAATTGGCTGTTGTCTTCAGTTGCTTATCACTGTATGTTCAGGAAGGCATTTTTATATTCTTGCTATTTTCTGAAAATCCACTGAGAACCTTGTATCTTTCTCTTTCCGCCGTAACCTTTGCATTCCTCCTTTCCTTGGCTATTTGCAAAGCCTTTTCAGATTACCAGTTTGCTTTCTTGCATTTCTTTTGCTTTGGACCTACTTTAGTAGTTCCATAGCTTAGTAGAGGGCTATGGAACGATAAATGGTAGGGGTAACATTAAGAGATAGAAAGCGTGCAGACTGGGTCAGAGAAATAACTCAAGTTATCGACATTCTAGTGGAAATTAAGAAAAAGAAATGGACATTGGCAGGACATGTAGTGCAAGGAGAGGATAACCGATGGTCGCTGAGGGTAACAAACTAGATTCCAAGGGATGGAAAGCGTAGCAGGGGGCGGCAAAAAGTTAGGTGGGCGGATGAGATTAGGAAGCTCGCAGGGATCAAGTGGATGCAGCTAGCACAGAACCGGGTTAAGTGGAGAAATATGGGAGAGGCCTTCGACCTGCAGTGGGAAAAATCAAGCTGATGATGATGATGATGACCACGAACATCAGTCCACATCTTTTCAGGCTCTCTGTCTTCTAGATCTAATTCTTGAAATCGATTCCTCATTTCCACAGCATATTCTGATGGAATTTGACCCAGATCATACCTGAAAGGCCTTCAAGGCTTCTGCGTTTTTCTCAATCGAAGCCTAATTTTGGCAACAAGAAGCTGATGATTGGTTCCACAATCGGCCCCAGGCCTTGTTTTTACTGCTTGTATAGAGCTTCTCCATCTGTACCGGCAAAGAATATAATCGATCTGATTCCTGCAGACCGTCCGGTGAAGTCCATGTGTACAGGCGCCTCTTGTGCTGTTGAAAATGAGTATTCGCTATGGTCAGGTTGTTTTCTTGACAAAACTCTACTAGCCTCTGCTCAACTTCATTTGTCTTAGCAAGACCGAACTTGCATGTAATTCTGGATATTTCTTCACTCCCGACCTTAGCATTCCAGTCTCCTATGAGAAAAACGACGTCTGATGATGGAGTGCGGTCTGAAAGGCATTGCACGTCCGCATAAAATCTCTCAACGTCAATCAATGTTCAATCTGTTCATTTCTAGCTTGACGGCATCCAGTTTACGTTGCGTCATAGATCTTACATTCCATGTTGCTATGTGATATATCTCCTTGCAACATCGGACTTTCTGGTCGCTTCCCGACACATCCACAACTGAACGTCCTTTTGGCTTTAGCCCAGCCGCTTCATTCGTCCTGGAGCAACTAGGAATCGCCCTTTGTTCGTCCCCAGTAACATGTGGGACGCCTTCCATCCTGAGGGGCTCATCTTCCGGCGCCATATCATTAATGCTATTGTGTCTGGCCATAGGGCTTTCTAGGCAGGAAATACCGGAATGGGTTGCCATTACCTTCTCCAGTGAATCACATTTTGTCAGAACTCTCTGCCGTGACCTGTCTATCTTGGGTGGCCCTACACAGCAGAGCTCACGACTTCATCTAGTTTCGCAAGCCCCTAAGCCACGACAAGGTAGTGATCCATGAAGGGGGAAATGGAGTATAGAGGTTCTTGAACTTCGGAAACTTATTACCAAACAAGAGGTGTGCCGGAGGAATCGGTGCTATCTCCATTGCTTTTTAATATATTATGAGGGATATTCCTGTTCATCCAAATACAAAAGTGTATGTGTGCGGGGATGAGGTTCCCATTTTTTTTCTGCAAAAGATGTTCACTCTTTATACCAGGTATTCCAAGCCTTTTTGGATGTCCTTGAAGTTTGGCTGGGTAAAGTAAAGTTAATTCTTAATGCGAAGAAGTCCTCAGTACCCATTTTCCCACTGGCACACCCTATTTATATTGTCACGGGTTCTTTCGCTCCCCGGACGGCAGTCCAGAAGGACAGGGTCAAAGGATGGCGTTGGGGCGCTGAGGCTCAGGAAGCAGATAACAGGCGCTTGACATGGCAAAGCAGTGGCGGCCCAGAACCACGCGCACTCCGAACGATCTTCGTCTTCTTCCCTTTTCACAACTGACACGGTTAGCACGGGTTATAATATCTTTGTTGCGTGTTGCGGTTCACAGATCCCACAGGTTGAATCCTTAAAATACTTGGGTATATTATACCTTTCCCAATTAGACTGGTGGCCTCATATCAAAGGCAGTTGCCTGAAAGGTGAGCGGGCCCTTGGTCGCCTGATTAGAATTAGCCATAAGAAATTCTGTATGCGCAGAGGTACTCTTTTGTTACTCTATAAAACTTATGTGGAGACCAATTCTGGAGTTTGGTTGTGTTCTTTTCTCTGGCTGTCATGAATACTAACTACGACCTTTGTTGCTTCTGGAGAGGCGCGCTTTACGCCTATGTTTGGGTTTACAAAAATCAGTTTCAAATGCAGTCCTCTATTCAGAGGCCCGTGCACGAGACTTGAACTCTGGGTTTGAGCTCCTTACTGTGCGAACCTTTTTACGAGCACTTGAACCTCTGTTTGGAGTGGCTTCTCCCATTTTTATTACACAACAAGCTGAGTTTCTAGATTATCGTTGGCTGCAATGTAAGTGACTACAATTTGTATTTACTCAGTCCTTGCTGTCCAAAATTGCAGTTTCGCTTATTTCAGCAAGACTAGTTGGCAAGGTTCAAGCTACTTCTGCTCTGTTCTCTGACCAGTCGTTGCCAACTAATGCGAAGCACTTCACTACTACTGTAATAAATGGGCAGCTGGAAGATTATCTATGGCAGTATCAACGACACGTAGCATTTTCACAGATGCTTCACAACGGGATGGAAAAGCAGCGATCGGTATTTATTTCTAGGCGCTCGATTGGAGTTTCTCGGTAAGGATCCCTGATTGCAAACCAATATTTACTACTGAATCGCTTGCAATTGGTTTTGCGCTTCAAAAGGTTCCCGGTAACATTACTCACGTGGTCATAATCTCTGACTGCCTGTCAGTCTTTGCAGCCCTGTGAGCCAAGTCCCCCACTGTGAATATGTGCCACATGCACCGCAGAGGAAGAAGAAAAAGACGTGTGTCTCGGCGCCAGTGCTCGCGCGGAGGTTACTAGTGGTCTTCAAGAAAAATCCTTTTTTTTTTTTCAGTCCGTGAAATACGCCCAGCGCAGGTCACCCAGGCCTGCGAATATCTGTAGGCGATTGCCGAGACCTGTGTACTGGAACAGCCTTGAAGAAAGCACTCTCGATTACCTTGAGCCTGGCACGCTGCCTTGATGGTCCGAGGAGAACAAGGCTCTGTGGCATCCTTCCTACCGGGTCTCCTCCGCAAGGTTCCCACTGGTGCCGGGGTTCACTAGGCACAAGTGAGGTGTTCCGCCTATTGACGCGGGCAATACGGTTCCTCGGGAGTTAAGTGCCGAGAATTTACTCATAGATGGGTGCGTATAGAGTGCACGTGTAAGAGTACAAGTCCATGTGCCATTTATCTCGGTGTAATTCGCACAACGGTATTAAGTGGCGGTTGTAGCTTTTTTTTTTTTTCAAAAATGAGCCCACGCATGCTCTAAACTACCTGTCTACGTCTACAGTAGGTGTAGACGTCGCTTCAGCGCAGTAGCGTCGCAGTAATTGTTGAAACTATTGCCACCAGCTAATCGTACACCTGCTAGTCGGCTTCTCCGAAGCTTTACGAGAAGAAACAGTGTTTAGGAGTTATTTTTGAGTGCGCTTCTCAAGTAACACAGTGGTGCGAAAAATACTTTGCGTACTGAATTACTTTTTCGGCGAATAGTTACCTAAGCCGGACACTCTTGCTCAGTCCTGCTCATCAATTTATTGCGCTTACGTGTAATTAAATAGCATGTTTGTTTTATCGAGTTTCTACAATAGTCACAAAATATGCTTAACAAACGCTCTTTGCAAACGAGCAGCCAGCGACTAGCCTTTCTCCCATCTAATGAAGATTAAACGCAGCAGCTGTCCAACGTATGTGCTTAAAGAAATTTAACAATAATTTATTTGGAGTACCATGGTTTCCACTTTAAAGGAGTCGCTCTGACGACTCATGCCCATGTCGCCTAATACCAGCCGTTCTTTCTGAGGAGCAACAATTACTGCGTTAGAAGTAGATGTGCTGGCGCTTCCATTCATATACATGGGTGGTTGCGTCCACATCTGCAACGTCCATGCTCTCCAGCATGCCTCCATTCGAAAAAAGCTGCCCCTCCCAACTTATGTGGCTCGCCCACGGCTCTCACAACACTGCCATGCAGCCTGCGCTCGTCTTTGCCGCCTAACACCTAATCATCGCCGAAGAAGCCAAAGGTGCACAATATAACACTCAGGCCGCTGTAAAAATCCCAATTGCAAATGAATGATATAGAAAAAAAATATTTACCTCGTCGATACCGTTCTTCCTCAAGGAAAATATTGCCTCCGTTTTAAAGGCAGGGAATGCGATCATCAGACTAGTATTTTGCAGTGTGCTTGCGACTCACGCCCAGTGTATTAATCTATGGCGCCTGCTGAACACTTTACTATTTCAGATTGCGAATTATTGGTCTGCATGTTAGCGGCATGCATAATGCATGATTAGGGTGGGTTTACCATCAGTAGTCAGCGACTTCTACTCCACGTGTAAGCGTCATTGCTACGAATCTGTCTGATAAAAAAGAATGCCACAGTATGAGACATCCAGCCAGCGTTCGTCAAAACCTCTCGTGTGCTTATATAGCTTCTATTCGGGGAAAAACTGCAAAACATTAGGTTGATAAAAATTGTTTATTCGGTGGGCTCGAGTTCGAGGCCTTCAATTTGGTCTTTTGTAGGAGCATGCATAGCTGAGCGAGGTGAATAAACTGTTGTGAATGTAATTTTGGAAGGTGCAGCAATTCCTGGAATATTACTGGCATAGCCAGCAGGTAACCACCTTTTTTTTTTTTCTTCTTTTTGCCTCTAAACATTTTAAAGTCACAGCTGCTCATCATGCTTGGGGTAATCTCGAGAATGCTGCACATTTATCTATCGAACGCTTGTACGGATGATGCAGCAAAATTCACTTTTTTCATACTTTAGAGGGCAAATTAATAAGTTTATTAATAATACCAACACATAATAAAGTGCATCTACGATGCCCTATATTCACGCGCTACTGGAGGAGTTCGTCATTTGTTTCTTGGTAGCTTCATGCGGAGTACTGTAAATGTCATTCGGCTGCAGGGAACACACGCGGGAATTTAAGTTCACCGCGTGCTAAGTGAGCAAGCAAGGTCAAAGAGAACGTGACAAGGCAAGGAGCAAGATGCTTTATTTCATGCATTGCATGTTGCACTGCACTGTTTTACACGGTGAGACGCGAGCAAAGGGTTAAAACATCCGCGTTCATGGCTGTCTTTTTTTTTTTTTTTTTTTGTCTGGATGTCCCCGACAGTACACTGAACAATTTGCTCTGTCGTGCGCCAAATATTTCAGATCTCGGTTCCACCATATACCTTCTACGAGAATTTGTGTCATCACAGTTTGTAGCAGTGTTTCACGAGATATATTTTGGTAAAAATGCCCAAGGTAGAATCGGTATTTATAGTCAAAACTCAAAATCTCATCTGGTATAGCGCGAGAACCTTAATCGAGAAATAAGGTATGTAACGGGCAGGCAAAGAACCAATTGCCTCTTTTCTAAAAATGAGATCGCTCATTTATGGCTACTGCGTTACGGACAACTCAAAGGACATAAGACCACCATTTTTTTAAGGCAATATTTAACCTCAACTAACTTGCGAGGGCTACCCTCGGCTAAATTGGCGTCGTAGATAAACATGGAGAGTACTTCTTGTTTAGAGCCTGCACGTACATCAACAACAGCGCTGGATTGTGCGCGAAAGCTACGCCTATCCTTCAGCGCCTCCATCGAATTCAGTCTGCTAAGGTTTGTCTTGCGGTTTTCTCATTGACCACCCGCGTCGTATTGCAGCATGCTCGACGTAAGGACTCCGCCTGCGGCGAAAGCTTTCAAGGGGGACCATTGGACACAAGTTCGACGTTCAATTCGACATTCGCACGCCATCAAGCCCCTCGCCCAAATCCACCAGCAGCACTTGCCGATGCGGGAAAGCACATAACACGAGTGAGCAAGCTCTTCGACGTGGTATCACTCAATGACTAAACAGCAAAGGGCTTCCTAAGATACGCAAATTCGCTTTTGGCGAACTAAGCGACGTCCAGTGGGTAAGTTTGTACTGGGAATTATACGTTAAAATCTTGTTAGTTATTTCATTGTCGTGTCTTACAGGAGGGCGTAGTAATTAAGGCTCAGGTAGATTGACACACAAGTGCAAGTCGCAGGTAGTTCAGAAGGAGAGAAAAAATTCAGAGGACGCTTTAGCTTCGTCTTAAGAATGCACGCTTAACTTCTTTCATGCCACATTTCAATCCTTGAATGTTTGGCGCTAATAAGTCTGGCATATATTTTGCCAAAGTATTTAACATCTTTAATTAGCCTGACTTTCTGGGAATGGACGGTGCAGTATCTTTTTCTCGTCTCGGTGGACAACCACACTTGAATGAACGGCATGCAATTGGATGTACATACCTCGTTGAACGCGCATGTCATCAGTTCGAATTCATCGCAAATGTAAGTCTACTAGCAGAGTGATACTGAATGTGAAGAGAAATGCTATCATACCACCCTTAATGCCGCAAAAGATCAGCTGCCTCAAAATTTTGATATCAGGTCGCGTGTGCGTTTTTGGGACAAGTTTTACTAGCACGTATTACTTTGATGATGCGCCGTGTACGGATTCTGTGTGCAGAATGTGTCCGCAGTGTGTTTGGTCTGCCACAGAGCGCGAGCATCGCACTCCTATGCAGAACGGCGCTAGCGTTGATCTAGAGGTACAAGAGAGGTGCAGCCAGGTGATAGAAAAATGCTCGGAATATAACCCGCCCTTATGTATAGCATTCATTGATTACGAAAAAGCATTTGACTCAGTTGAAACCTCGGCGGTGATGCAGGCATTGCGAAATCAGGGGGTAGACGAACCGTACGTGAAAGTGCTGGAAGATATATACAGTGGCTGCACAGCAACCATAGTTCTGCATAAAGAAAGTAACAAAATTCTCATAAAGAAAGGAGTTAGGCAAAGAGACACAATCTCCCCAGTACTATTCACAGCTTGCTTAGAGGAAGTATTCAGAAACATGAAATGGGAGCAGTTAGGTATAAGGGTAGATGGAGAATACCTCAGTAATCTGCGGTTTGCTGATGACATTGCCTTGCTAAGCAACTCGGGGGATGAACTGCAAATAATGATTGATGACCTGGATAGGAAAAGTAGAAAGGTAGGCTAAAAATCAATATGCAGAAGACTAAGGTAATGTTCAACAGCCCCGGGAAAGAACAGCAGTTTACATTAGGTAGCGAAATACTGGAAGTAGTAGGCGAATATGTCTACTTAGGACAGGTAGTAAACACAGATCCGGACCATGAAAAGGAAATAGCAAGAAGAATAAGATTGGGATGGAGCGCTTTTGGCAAGCACTCGCAGATTATGACTAGCAGCTTACCGGTATCGCTCAAGAGGAAAGTATACAACAGTTGCATCTTACCTGAACTCACTTATGCAGCTGAAACGTGGAGGCTAACCAAGAGGGTTCTACTTAAGTTGAGGACAACCCAGAGGGCTATGGAACGAAAAATGGTAGGGGTAACATTAAGAGATAGGAAGCGTTCAGAGTGGGTCAGGGAAATAGCTCAAGCTACCGACATTCCAGCGGAAATTAATAAGAAGTGGACATGGGCAGGACATGTAGTGCGAATAGAGGATAACCAATGGTCGCTTAGGGTAACAAACTGGATTCCAAGAGAAGGAAAGCGGGGCGGCAGAAAGTTAGGTGGGCGGATGAGATTAAGAAGTTCGCAGGGGTCAAGTGGATGCAGCTAGCACAGAACCGGGTTAATTGGAGAAATATGAGAGAGGCCTTCGCCCTGCAGTGGGTATAGTCAGGCTGATGATGATGATGATGATGATGATGATGATGATGATGATGATGATGATGATGATGATGATGATGATGATGATGATGCCGAATCTCGAAAACGAGCGGGTAGAATATATTTTTGTGAAGAAACCAGCTTCACAAGCCACGAAAGTAGCATTGAAAAAGAGAGACTCACAGGTGAGAGCTGGTTTAGCTCTCCAGAGGGACCAGCGTTGTAGCCTCTATTGACATTTGAAAGATGCATTGCTTTGCCAAAATATCTTTCTAGCAACAGTGTGCTCCTGGCGGCTCCTCGTTCTGCAAGATATAATCTTTTAAGCAGCTTGTGGTATGTTGCTGCATGATGGCAACCGCGCCCGATGCACTTTGCAGGGCTTCTATAACGTTCGCGTTAGATGCGCTACGAGTGGAATCTTGCTCTCTTAGATACGCGTCTATGACGCACATCGCTTGAAATTCATTCGCCGCAACCCGCACAAGGTCCATATGATTATAGGTCGTAAGCGGCTGATTTCTTTCTGCTTTAACAATACACCGTTCTCTCGCAGTATTTCAATTCGGCTTCCGCAACATAAGAATTTAGTTTCGCTGAAAAGGAGCACGACGCGAGACGGGCAAGTCTACGTTACCTGGTAACCGACCGTGCCACCGGCTTTCGAAATCTCCACCATTTGCTAGAGGCGTCATCAACGTCCGAATGCTGTTTTTCCGGAGCGTGTTTAACCCCATCATTATAGCAGTAATATTTTCAGAGTGGCTCCCCGAGGCGTAATTCCGATCTTCTTCTTCTTCTTGATTGGTTGAAACGTGCCACACGCTGGCACGGGGAGAATGGCGACGGTGGTGTTTTCATATACAAGGAAATTTACACACGCCATTACGGCAAAAGTAATAGCGCCATGCAGGAACGTCAACGGTAGGTTCCCAAAAGTTATTCTCTCTTCTTCCTGGTTCTCTCACTGCAAGGTGAACAGTGATTTCAGCTGAAATATTTTTATGAATGCAACTTAAAAGGGAACACACTCCCATTCAAGGCGTAAAGTGATTTTGGTGCAGTAAAGTGCATATTGTAACCATTATGGGACGCTAACATTTCATGTCGCCTTCTGGCTGTGTTGATCGCTAGATTTATGGCTATTTAGATCCAAAGGCATTCCATAATGCAACATAAAAGAAAACACAGCCCCATGGAAGATGGCAGTAATCTAACTGCTTGCTGTATATTGTGAATGAATATATAACTAAAAACTCAGACGCAGTGGATTCGAACATTTGTCGCTGGTGTTCAATAAAGTATCGCGAATTCGAATTTTATTTTGTTCTTTGATTTCTTCATAAAGTTCACTTGCACAAAGTTTCAGTTATTTCTCGCTAGGTGGCGCCGCTTCGAGGACTCTAGCAGCTTACCGGTATCGCTCAATAGTTCAGTAGATACATGTTTCAGTCGATACATGTTTAAGATGTGCAATCAAAAGAAGGGAGGTGGTTGACAGTTGACAGCCGTGTGGTGCGGACGCGTGTACCATCGCTCCTCCGATTGCACGTGGCTACCGGAAACGGACGGACTGGCGAAAGCGGGAGCTTCCGAAGCGTCAAATAGATGAGTTCTTTCTATTATTAACTTTATTTCGTTTTCAGGTAGTAAGGTTAGGTGCAGACTAAAGAATAGATTTTAGCTCTTAATCCAAGCGCCCTGGTTGTTCGTGCCGGCAGCTAGGTTTTCTCGGCGTACATTCTTTAACTATTTTGTTTAGATAAATTTTGGATTTGTTTAGATAATTTTTTCTAGGCTATTCACATTCGCAGAATAGATTTTAAACTGATTTATTTATAGGAAGGGAAAGGCGCTGTAACTCTCTCACTTGTTTTCGGTGGACACCGCAACCGCGCCGTAAGGGAAGGGAGGAAGGTGGGGGTGAAAGTGGAAAGAGAGAAAGAGGAGCCCTAGTGGAGGGCTGCGGAGTAATTTCGATTACCTGGGGATCTTTAACGTGCCCTGACATCGCACAGCACACGGACGCCTCTTCGTTTCGCCTCCATCGAAACGCAGCCGCCGAGGCAGAATTGATTTTAACGCGTGTTTGCTAGTCGTTTCTTGTGTCTTCCTTTGCAGTTTGTATGTTCTGAGAATTCGTAATAGAAATTGTTCAGTCGATAGACTCAATACATGTTTAAGATGTGCAATCAAAAGAAGGTGAAGTGTGTGAGGCGCAGGTTAATCTCAAGGAAACGTGTTTTAACTGTGTAGATGAAGCGGAAAGCAGTGACTTTTTGTGTCGGTGTTGCGTGCTGAGTGCGCGCCTAGATAGATTTGAACGAGAAAAGGGCAGTTTAGTGTCTCGTGTGGATAATTTAGAAAATGAAGTACGTTTGTTAAGGGCAGTAAATAGAAACTGCTTGGACAGCTTCCTCAAATGAAAAAAAAAAAGTGGCCAACGTTATCCTTGGAACGAACGAGGACGAACATTGTGATTAAACATGTTATGCATGAACAGTGGCTACAACAACACACACTTGTGTGTTTTGATGCCCTGCTATTGGTGAAATTTGTGTACACACTTTTTTTCTACAATGTATTAGCCAGCTCTTCTTCCGCAGCCTTCCTAGCTCATGTATAGTAACCTTCTTTGTTTAGTGGTCATACTAGCCTTTAGAATCAAAGCAACATTTAGTTCAATGCATGTGCCGTGGACGCAACGAACATAGCCCATGACACTGCAGGGAAGAAGGCAGTTATAATTCCAACTGACCATTGGCGTAGAAGAAGGCGAAGCAGGACACATGTGGTTGAGAAAGACGGCGGTGAAGTGAAGCGATGTCTGCGCTCATGCCCGCTTGAGTTCATCGGTTCCAGATTACCTTCTGCGGAAGGTTTCGTTACAAATCTGGTGTCTAGTCCGAGCTGATATTGACGGTTTTATAGCGTGCCACCAGATTTGTAGCGAAACCTAACTCAGAAGGTAATATGGAACCGATGAACTCAAGCGAGAAAGTAGGGCCGTTCTTTACACAATCAGTGTAGCGGTAAAATACGCAAAACGATTCTACAGCTTATACGATGCTGCTCGCATCGAGATAGTTATTGCTGAAGGAGAGGAAAGCTGCCTGTGCCTGTTAACCGACGACAGGTGTTTGTCAAGAAAGAAGACGCAAAAAGTTTATTCGGGGTTGCAGTGAAAAAGCTCTTCGTCCGCGAACGTAAATTCTTTGTCTCCGAATTTGAGGAAAGTCAAGCATTGCTGATAGAAGGAGAAGGGTAAGAAATTAGGTTGTTTCATAATGCCACGTCTCTTGACGGCCATTTTATTTGGGCCCTCTTTTAAAAAAAATGAGATTCGAGGTTCTTTCGTGTTGGCTTTTTCTTCGGCAGTTTGCCTTTCCTTTGATATCTTTACAAAGGTAAATAGCAAAATCCTTCTGCCCACCCACCGGCACGGCCATTTAATTCTTGCAATGCAAACCACGTTGTAGTCTCCCAACGCGGTGCTGAGACACGGACGCCACTGCTTTTGGGGTGCGTTGCTTACAGTTCGGCACGCATTAAAAGAACAAAAGAACAAAAGATGACTAGAGATGGACTGTGAAAGGAGTTCCGTGAGAGACCGGTGGTAGGTGCGGGGCGCCGGGGATAATAAGCAGAAAGGGCACACATGCTACGGAGTATTTTGCACACAAAGCTTCTTGAATAGCCGCTCAGCTGAGACGACAATCGAAGGCAGGCGATGAGTTGTAAGCTGTTCCAGTTGCAATCTTTCAGTCGGGCGAAGACGAATGAGCTCTTAATTTCCAGCGCCAACCAAATGATTCGCCTTACTTAGCCTTTCGTGCTAGTTCGAAATCTTGCTTGATGCACAAGAGGCAGGAAAAAAATTAATATCATGCAAAAAGCAGCCATTTGGCAACATGCGGATAATATTATTTGCGGCAAAAATTTAAGAGATGCCGGCTGAGGAAGAAAAACTATTTGGGAGCTGTCACCTGGATATTTACCAAGTTATGAAAGTACAGCCATGTCTTCGGTGAAGAGAACGATGCCTAATAAATTTGTTGCAACCTAATGTTT
The DNA here is from genome assembly GCF_055883805.1 of Amblyomma maculatum. NCBI lineage: Eukaryota > Metazoa > Arthropoda > Arachnida > Ixodida > Ixodidae > Amblyomma > Amblyomma maculatum. The sequence continues at coordinate 38,474,746 of NW_028146738.1, read as the reverse complement.
AGTAAAGCAGTGCTACAATATTTTTTTTTTTTTTGAAGATACTCATCCCGCAAGCTTTTGCTACCGATAATAAATACGCACGTGGCAAAAAATAGTCGTTATAGTCGTTTATAAAAGCAACTTTCGCTAAGGTCTTTATGGGACATTATTCCATAATGTTCACTTGTCCATTTTCTGTTTCATCTGGCCCCATGTCAGTATGACGACGGCGAGGCATCAGACGAACACACCTGGCGGCCAGTCATAGTAATTCCAGGACAGCATGATGTAACCTTCGACGACAACATCGCCGCTTGCCGCACGCACCGACAAACCGGTTGGTGTCCTGAGTCATGCAGTCAATGCTGAAATTCGATCGCCAAATAGTCAATATTACGGAGACTTGACCGAAATCCGAAATGGATAATGGATTCTAATAGAATAGAACTCCAGTAGAGGTGTGAGAACTCGAAGCATGCGTTCAAGCTGTAAACAGAGCTCAACGTAATGGCGCCACTGCACGACGTGACAAGTCTGAACAAGCAAGCGAGGCATTGCGATAGTAACAGTGGTAGCGCCACTACATTCCCTTGGACAGAAATGCTTTCGCATTGCCGTACCTAAAGGGTAGAGACACCAAATTACAAGGTTGTGCAAAGCTTGTCATGCGCTTCTTTTGTGTTTGAAGACCATCACAGTCAAGTATTAGACTTAAGAGAGGCATAAAAAATATTTTAATTCTTTTATAAAGATTGTGAAAATGCTCGTTCTTGCATTTCAGACCCATCGCTAGCGCGTTTCTGTGACGTAGGTTCACAGAAAAAAACAAAATCAAGTATTTGTGACGTCATTGCACAGTTTTCTGACATAAAAGTCGAAGCTGCTGGTGAGCTCGTTTCGGCTGCTCTTGGCAGCGTTCTGCAAGATCTAACGCACGGAAGGCACGACGGCTCACTGTAGCCAAAATTATGCTTGATGGTAGTATTCATTTACTAAAATTTGTGAAGGCTGCCACCGATGGCGCGGCAATGGTCGGCGCACGGCATTGATGTCGGTCGCCGTATATATGGTCGAAACCGTAGTGCCCGGCGGCGAAGCAGTGAGGCAGTGTAGCACTCCTTGCCTTCGTACTAGAAAATACTAATGTTATCAGGACTGCTGATATACGCGTGCAACAGTAGCATATGCATGCACAAGTGCGGGGCTTTCGACAAAGGCGCCTCCTGCGGACGCGCCAGGCGACGAACTGCGCTGCTCACTGCCTGCCCCACTCGTCGCTAAGGCTAGTCGGTTTCGCCGGACGGCACTTTGAATTCGAAACGGGTCAGCGACTCAACGCTGTAATAAAGGTTCGTCTTCGTCGTCACAGTCTTGTTATGGGACTATCTCATAATAAAATAAGCGAGATAAAACGTGTGTATGGCAGCTGTCCTCCATCGGCCTAATTTGCTCTCCACATGTAGCGCCGACGACTGTTCCGGGCAGCTTGCAGCATTGCTCGGCGAACCGGGATCACACCAGCGCTTCACGATAGTACGCGCGTTCTGCGATGCCAGGAATTGTCGATTTCAGTTTAGTATTGCCAAATCTACACTCGATGACCAATTTCATTCCCTAAAATGTGTGAATTTTATCTCAGCAGCCACCAGTTCGCACACATGAAGCGGCTCTCAAAACGGCGCACGAAAGCGGTGCCTCGATCAGTGCTCTTGAAACTACATACTCGCGAGCATTTACGCGCACTCCTTAATAGTCAAAGCCTCTCCTTCTTGCTCATTTTTCTAGGCCGCTCGCATAGCGTAGGAATTTGGGCAAAATTGTAGTGAAGCAAGCGGCCGATATCACCACTGCTACGAGCAACAAGTTGTCGGAGACCGAGTGGGCGACAGCTGTTTACAGGCAACGGCATGTTTCCGAATATTCGCTTTGTCGCGGAGTGACAGGATCGCCAAAACGGCGCAAATATCGTGTTTGCGGATGCAGTTGACTGTTTCCGCTGTGTCTCGCCATGAAGGCTTATGGCAGAGTCGCACTGCAAACAGAGCAGACGATACGGCTACTCGTTGACGTCACGATTTTTTGGCCCACGTGACATTTCAGTGTTGTGTTTCTGTTCCTTGACGTTAAGTAAAACCATGGCAACAGCGAACCGAAACCAAAACTGCTGCGTACTAACAATACAATAACAAATTATGTAATGCGATTTCGGGCTTCTAAAACCGTGCTCCATGCTTACAGGATTGTTACGCACTATTTACAACACAAAAGTACAGCATAAAATTTTGGTGTCCCTACCCCTCTAAAAAGACAAGTGCTCCCAGGAATTCTTGCTTTTAGACTGGTTGATGCTTCTTGCAGTATAAAATTAGCAATCAAGTACAACCCTCACATCTTGCTTGGCTTTAGGTATATCAGAGGATTATGGAGGAATCTTTTTTAAAGATGGGCCACGAGCACGCACCCAAAGACTGAGGTCTGGGACGGGGTCGTGAAAGACTGCCTTTACTGCGCTCTCTTTAGCTCAAGATGGCGACCTGATCACGTCCTCGCTCTCGAGCTCGCGCTTTTTTCTCGTCTTCTTCCTCCCGCTAGCTCGGTATCTTCATCCTCCTCGCTGGCTCGCTGAGAAGAGCGGCGCTAAAGATTTAACAGGGGTGCGCTAATATTGAAAATTTCAAATGCGAATAATATATGTTTGCTATTCTATTGATATTCGTATTCAGAAATTCGATGATCAGAATTTTTGAATGTTAGAAAGAATATACCGAAATTTATTTCAAATCACCTGTTTCACCGCAGAAAGCGCTTCACCGCAATACTTAACCGCATTAACTATGCGGTGAAGCATCATCAAAAGGTGATTGGTCCGTTTTGTGAAGAGGAACCTTCCCTTTCACGAGGAGGGCTTTGAGGGGAATTAAAGAAATAAAAAAAAAACGAACAAAAAGCACCGTCATCACTTTGATTTCATTTCAAATGCAGACAATCAATGTGAACGTGTTAGTGATAGATGCAAACGTTACTGGGATGCAAACGTTCTTCATCATTTTTTTTTCAGGCCGATTTCTATAATATTGAGCTTTGGATTAATTGGCACATATTTTCTAGTCCCTTGAATGTTAGTATTAAAACTTTCACAGTATTCAACAGTAATATGAAAGCTCCGCAGGGATTTATACAGGTTATTCTTTTACGTACAAAAACCGGTATTCGGCATATGTATGTAATTATATACTGAATTATTTGGTACTTCTGCCCAATTCCAGTATATATTTATCTGCAAATTCTGGAATAAACAAGAAGAATAATGTTCGCCATGTTTTATTGCCCTGTTTGTTTTTCACTGATCACTTATTTGTTATTCGATTCGATATTCGAAGGCAATTTTTTCCCATATTCTTATTCGAAACTTTCAATACGCGCATACTTCTAGTCATTCACCTTTTTCTTTTCAGACCGAGCACCCATACTCGACCTTACAGACAGAGCTTACCTTTAGGTTGAATGAGGTCGCTAGTGTTGGCTGGAAGAGTCAGGTGAGACCGTCTAAACGGACCTCCACCTAATGAACTTAGCACTGCATGACTATCAGAACTCCGTCCCCGTGTTTAGTCTTGTCAAATACACTATGTCCGCTCTAAAAACAGCATATTTATCTAAGAAATAGAAGAACTTGAACATCATGAGTTTAGCCATGTTTTCGTCAGTTATATAATTTGTTGCTTACATTGGTATGCATTCGCGAAGAGCGCTTTCCTTTTAGTTCGGAGCCCTCTCGTGTTCTGTTAATATAGCTTAATATCCTGTGCCATTTTAGGATGTACTTAGAGCCCCACTAGGATAATCAAAGCACCGTGAGGACCACAGCTTTCCGTAGAAAGCGCGAAATGCGCAACCAACGGGCCAAACTAATGGTGCATTTGGGTGGGAGGACCAGAACAAAGGCGTCGAGCAGTACCGACAGTACAGGAGCACGCCGAGCGAATGTGTAACTGTACTCCCACGGGAACGCTCTCTGCGTCTCTAGAGCAGAGCGCCACGCCCATGTGACCGTACTTCCCTCCGCAGCAATCTCCGTCTGCCAGCAGCGGCGGCAGTTGCAACCCGAGGAGAGCCCAGCGCTCCGTGTAGAACCGCTTGTTTTGTATGCCAATATACTCACAGCGCGGCGCTCTGCCTCCTTTGAGCCTTTCGACGCCGGAAGCAACTCTCAAACATGCATACAGCACCTGAGCAATGCTTTCCGCTCACCGAGCGCCGCGTTTTGCAGCCGCCATTTTGAGCGTCTCCGACTCAACAGAAAAAAAAAAAAAAAGATGGCCCAGATATGACGCTTATGCCATGTGACTTCCTCTACTCTCGCTTTAGACGAGGGAGCAACCGGGAATGCAACTCGGGTGCTCTCAGCGGAAGAAAAGCCCTCCTCCTCTACCATTAGAAGCCAGTGATTCTACTCCTGCTCTCCGACTGGAGGGCGCCCGCTTGTCTGAGGGCACTTTCGAAGTGCTCTCGAGTACGCCTGCTCTCGCACTCGAATTCACCATAACTTCATGTTTGCTCGCAAGTTCAAATAAATGCTCATCCAGAATAACGTGGAAGGCGCAATATATATAGTATACCTCACTTTCATATTTTTGCACGTAAAAACCTTGTCACCTACTATATCCGCCAAACGTTGTTGTACGTATGACGCTGTTGTCGGGTCCAGGCGAGAAGCATATAAGCTTTTTTTTTCGCTGGTATTTTGGGTGCTACTTTAATCGTCGACAGTTTGGCTGTGCCAAACGTTGCTCGAGGCCTAGGTGGTTGGCGCTCCACTTTCGGTGGGCGTGGAAGATAAATACTCTGGTCCTGAGCAGGATGCCTCGATGGAGGGGCAGAATTTGCAGCAGCCAGGTTCGCCGCCCCGTCTGAAGCCTAGTTTCGAGATTCTGAGCCGTCATAATGCAAGCAGTTGCTCTGGCTGGCGGTACGATCCAGAACAGGTGCCCTCATACCGCTCACACCCTCACGCAGGAGCGGGTTCTCCACACGAAGCTGTCTCACCTCATCGGCTAGCGCATCCATACGACTGGCCATTTTTTTTTGTAGCATCAAAGGAACACCTGACGAATCACTGACAAAATCTGCGTCTTGGTGATCCAGGGAAAAGCGCTGTGCTTCGGGGGTTGTTTCCGTATCGCCAGTTTTGCTGATACTCCCTGTCGTCGAAGGATCAAGCCACTTCACGCAGTGAACACATTTCTACTATGAACAGATTTGTACTTGATGACCCCGGATTCCATGATGATGTTGTATTGGTTGTATTCCTCGGCCTGTGTGTTGATGCGTTGGCAGTGAAAACGCCGCTTGAAAGACGCGCACGTCAAACATTGCTGCCTATACCTCGAACGGGCTGGGAGTAGCGCGCACACGCGTCTGCATTAGGCGCCAGTGATCTCCAAACCTTCTAAAGGTTTAACTGCTCTGTAGCAAGTGTCCGACAGAAAAAGCTGGCGATTTCTTAAAGTTAGAAAACTCATTATACGCCTATACACTAGGAAACCATGTTGTACTTTATTGGAATACACTGAAATATTCCCGTAACTAACGGCCAAAGCTGCAGTAGCTGCTAAACAGAAATACACTGCTTAGACTGAAACGGGTTGAAACAAGTCGTAGAGATACAATAGTTCCAAAATCTAAATTTGTTCGCGCCTCGCGCCAAACATTTACATACGACACCCGCACTTCCATAAATATTTGTTGGAGGAACTTAGATGCATCTTCAGTGTGGTAAGGCGAAACCCCCTTGTGTGGCTTTTTGTACTCATTTGTCCCGTTTGACCATCCAAGTTTATTCAATTTTGACCGATTTTGATCCCAATTATATGTCCTTCGGTGATCATAAGTATTAATTGGACTTAATTATACGATTTTTGTCTAATTCTACATAAATTCGCTATTTTTTACTTTGGTTAGATCTCACACCACCTTGACGTCTTCCCCCCGTATGTGAGGTCATTATCCGAGTTTCTTACTTATTTTACCAAAATTATAGGTCCTTCGGTATCTCAAGTATTAATTACTCTTAACTACACGTTCTTAATCTAATTCGACCTAAATTCAGAATTTCTAACCCAATTTTGACGTTTTTTTTTACCATTTCGATGTCCGAGCTGTTTTCACGTCTTCTATCTATATCGTCGTTCGTCGCTATTTCAACACATAATTGACATTTGCGGCTCTAATTAATTACGTTACAGTCATCAAACTTGGCTTCTAGGCTCATGTTTTCCTTCTCTATCTCATACAAGCATGCGTTGCGAAGCCTAACTGATAACGTGATTGCCTCGGAACCCACGGGTCGTGGCTTCGAGTCCCGCCTGTCAACTAAAATTTTCTTTTACGCGAACTCAGGTACCATAACGTTATATCATTTGAAACATGTGGAGGCTTTTAATTGACGTTGCATGTAATGTTTTATTCTCCTCTATTCAAAGTTTGACGTAAAGTCTAAAGTTACCGTTGTAGACTATTTTAAATTTCCTCTCGAATTCACGTGACTAACACGTCATGACGTTTTCGGTGGCACTCTTTCTTGGACACATACGACGGCTTTCGGGGCCGACGGGGCCAGTTTATGCTACTGCGCCACAACGTTGCGTTAGGGTGATTGAACTTCGTCCATTTAAACAGGTTAGTTCGCACTTCCAACCATTTTTGCTATTGCAATTGAGACTGCGCAGCTTGCATAGCAAAGCTATATGATAACCCAATTATGGCGCGTATCCATCCTAACTTCGGTAGTGAGCTTGATCGGTGCGAAGACGCAGTCCACGCATGTTTCTCGTCATGTAGTCGGTGCCACAGGTTTATTAATCATAGCGACGCGGAAAATATTTTGAATAAAAATTCAAATATACAAATACGAACACTTGTATATAAAATACAAATACAATATACAATATTTCTTCTCGAATGACCACTGGGTTCTTTACCGCATGTATCCGTACCAGATGAGTCCATAAACGATCACCACTTCCTTTGTGGGGAGCATAGGTTTTGCATGAAAATTTGCTGTGGTATAGGGTAAGGCATTTTGAAAAGTGTGTGTGTGTGTGTGTGTGTGTGTGTGTGTGTGTGTGTGTGTGTGTGTGTGTGTGTGTGTGTGTGTGTGTGTGTGTGTGTGTGTGTGTGTGTGTGTGTGTGTGTGTGTGTGTGTGTGTGTGTGCGTGCGTGTGTGTGTGTGTGCGTGCGTGCGTGCGTGCGTGCGTGCGTGCGTGCGTGCGTGCGTGTGTGTGTGTGTGTGTGTGTGTGTGTGTGTGTGTGTGTGTGTGTGTGTGTGTGTGTGTGTGTGTGTGTGTGTGTGTGTGTGTGTGTGTGTGTGTGTGTGTGTGTGTGTGTGTGTGTGTGTGTGTGTGTGTGTGTGTGTGTGTGTGTGTGTGTGTGTGTGTGTGTGTGTGTGTGTGTGTGTGTGTGTGTGTGTGTGTGTGTGTGTGTGTGTGTGTGTGTGTGTGTGTGTGTGTGTGTGTCATTATATTAGCAGGAGCTACATGGCCCTCAGTGAAACCTAGGTGCGTATATTCCTTGAAAGGAAGGACAGTGAATAATGCACTGTAACTCCGGGACACTTTTTCTTGGCAATGGGCGCAAAGGTAAGGAGGCGGGCGTCTTTAAGCATGTCACTCCGCCGTGTAGTTGGACCGCGCAGCTTTCGCTCTGCATTGATGTTGCAGATCCTTTCCATCGTTTGCTTGGACAGCCAGCGTCTTTTGAACTTGACTCGAATCCTGTCTTGTGAAAACGCTTCCAACCCTTGCAGAGTGGACGAAGCAGAACCACCGGAACGATCCAAACAGGCGTCTGTCACCATCTTGTCCGCAAAGTCGGGGCGTCTCGAAAACCCGTGACAGACATCAGACAAGAAACCCCGGTGGAGCCAAGAAAAGTGTTTTATGCATAACAGCTTCATTTCGGAAAGTCGGTTCCGTCATAAAAATATACCATAAATAGCTAGAGCTATGATTTTAGTTTGTTTTTGAAGAAACTGCTGGTGTAACTAGGGGCTATATTCACCTGCGTAAGAAGATGATGCGTTTCGGCTCCGTAGCTTTGGCTCCATTGCCAAGAAAAAGTGTCCCCGAGTATAGCTGACTACTTCCGTCTCAGGCCTCCCGTCACGTCCGCAAAGTGATTGTTATAAAAAAAGGACCCAAGGCGTGGTGTACCAAATCCTGCTTTGAGTGCCAAGCGTCGTACTTTGGGGAAACGAAGAATTTTATTGAAACGGTGAACCAGATATTCAAATGAACTGTAAGCGAAGCGCGGTTGCCGAGCTCTGCGATGCATGCTAGGCATTTACGGAGCTATTGGGCTGGAGACCAAGTCAAACATGAGCAGAACGAGGCTGAGTCATGCGACATTTAGCAGACGTAGAGAATACACTCCGTGACGTAGTGACAAGAGTGCTATGAGTCGTAGCGCGCTGAGACCAAACATGAGACCCAACAAGACGTAGAGACTCTTTCCTTTTTATCGTACGCTCACAATATAAGTTTAGTGAGTTGACGGCTGACGCATGTTGAAAACCAAGCTGCAGCTCAACCGCACTCATGCCTTAATGAGAAAACCATGTTTTGAAATGTGTCTTCTTACAAGAGCTCGTCGGTTGCATTTCTTATTCCACAAACAAGACAGGACTAGTATGTAAATTGACGAGGCAGCACCGGGTAGAAAAGCACGAGGCCATATATTGTGAACAACTTCGATGATTGCTTGCTTGGAGGCATCAAAAGAAACCTCGCTCAGAGTGCTCCATACCTGAAGCCGCCCATATTCAGCAGAGCCGTAGACGGTTTATCTTCTGATACCGCTTCCGTAGGTGTTCCACGAACATATGAGGCACGTGCGGTACCGGAAAGCATCAGGCAGAGCCGTCATAACCAAGCTGTGAGACAACAGGGGGCTCTTCTAAATTATCTGCTCGTTCGCAAAGGATCATTAGCACGTGCTGCTGATGAGTTGTCCGATGTTTAGCACAGAAGCCGTTGCGCGTACCATTGCGCCAAAAAAAAAAAAAAAGAACGAGACACGCAAGTACAACCACGCGCCGATGCTGTCTGCCCGTCCCATCGCGATATTGTACTCCGTGAACAGATCGGAGTCAACGCTAAACGCGACTGTTCACATCAAAATGAGACCTGAATAGTCAGAACATAATAGAACTACAATCAGAAGTACAAGACTTATCTCCCTTTTCTTTCTTTAATAAACGCAGTTCTAGGGAATGGTGACTGGCACGACTCCTTTTTTCGAGGAAATAGAAGGAACCGAGTCATGGTTCAGCCATGCCTTTTTGAAAAAGCCCTATTGGAAATCGCATTAGGAACAAACTGCACGTAGTCACAGTCACGAAAATGCTTCGAGTAGAATGTTTACTTCGGTCGTCTTGAGTTTCTCTTCTCAGCAGCGTTGCATTGCGCCGCGAGCTTTTGACATAGCGGGAAATGGTGCAAGACGGCATCGTCCTGCCCACAGCTGTTCGTGCATACGAACGCTTGCAGAGCTGTGTTGCATCGGGCGCACGATACTAAGTTGACATGTTTTGTACGTACGCAACCCACGCAAGACGAGGAACAGCGCACGCAGAATGCTCCCTCGGGTGGCTCTGAATGCCTCCGGCTTCTCAAAGTGAGGTCACAACTGACGGAGAAGCCAGGTTTTTCTCTCTGCTTTCCTCCTCTGTAGCTGTCGCTCAGGGCACGGGAGATATTAACTGCGCGCTTAACGTCGGTGATTGCGCACGTTTTTTGTGTGTAATCGAAAAAATAACTTCACAGACGTGATAAACAGTTATTCTACTGCAAAAAATCTACAGCATTATCACCTTTGAAAACCGTCGCATTGTCCCTTTAAGCCTTCCGTAATTGTGCACGCACATTCACACCGGCCGCGCACAAAGCACTTCACTCACGAGGGGAGGGTCACGTAGACGCACCGCACTTGGACACTGCATGGCTGCCATGTTAGGTTTGAAATAGTAACACACTACCAAAACAAGCCGCACATACGCCACAACTTCGGTTCTCCAGAGGGTCACCTTGCTAGGGAAGAAAAGTAACTTTGGCCATAGTTGGGGTGACTTTGAGGGGAGAAAACGTGACGATAGACAAAACAAGCAGCACCTTCACCCCGGATCTGGTGACAGGAGAGTTGCTGTACGAAAGCAACGTGCACCTACGCGTTTTTGCATGCCCGGCCGATCAACACTTATACAGACTCCGTGAACATGTTTACTAAAACGAGAATAACGCAATTTTATATACGCTCAAACACAGATACATTGAGGGATGCCGCCAATTCTGTGACAATCACATAGCCGACAATTAACAGAAGACACAAAAATATCATTTTTTTGTGAAGCCGCACTTTAAACAGTAGAACTTCAGCATGAAGTTTAAAGAAAAACATTTTAGTAACGGCGAGATTAGTATTTCACGTACTCTTTTCAGCACATCATGCACCATACATTTAGAATAGAGAGAACTAAATAATGGAGGCGGGAACAACGTAGATATCAGTTCCTTGCATAAATGTTTCCTTGAAACAGATAATAAGTACTCATAAGAAAACCGAACAGCCAGAAAACGAATTGAATCGTAAACTTCTTTCATAATGCAAAATATAAGAGCCGATCAATAAAGCTGGAAGAAACCGCTAAGTTGGGAAAGTTCACAAAGAAAGCTTGGAGGAATGCTTTGATAATTGGATGGGAGCATTATGGAAAAAAAAATCAGCAACTAACTGTCTAACATAGAGATGTGTCAAACCTAGTCCGCCAGCATAAACTGGCCGGAATATGTTATCGCGCTGCATTGGGTGAAAACTGGAGGACCATATTAATCTTGCAAAGTTCGGTGAAAGTTTTGGATGTGAGACCTCGGGCAATGGAGTACCTGGAAAACAGCAAATTTTTGTTTCCGGGAACATTTTACCGGCCTGCACTCGACCAAAAACTGATAGGCGGTGCGGAACGAAAGTCTGAGCAGAGATTTGAAGTACTGGGACCCGCTCTCTCCAGTAGCGCCCACTAGACTTGAATGCATAAAGGGAAACTCCACGGTATTTAGAGGCGACACGAGACCATTCAATTCCAGCATAATGAGTCTGCATTGCTCGCCATGAACCAAACCACAGATCCGAACTTTTAGACCTATTCATTTGAGCGCCAGAGACAATGCCAAGGTGTTCAATAGTGGTTATACTTTTGTCAATTAAGAAAAACGTCAAATCATCGCCGTACGTAAGCACTTCATTACTAAAGACAACATAACCACGGATATTGCTTCGCCGTACACTCAAGCAAAGTGGCTCTAAGTCGAGCGCAAAAAGTAGCGCTGACGTAGGACAGTCTTTCTTCAAGGATGATCGAATTGTAACAGGCTCTGAGAAGTGACCGTTAACAATCAAGCGAGTGGAAAAGTTGTCGTAACAAAATTGCACTCTTTTAAGTACGGCTGATTCAACATTGGCACGCTCGAGAAGAGAAAACAGAAACGAGTGCCGGACACGACCAAATGCATTCGTAAGTTCAATCTGGAGTAGAGCAAGCTGCTCGTAAGAGCCAGAGCAAGATTCAACACTTGTAAGTGCAATATGTGTACGTTATATTTTAGGGAGCGGCCCCTCAAACCACACGCCTGGTGAGGTCCATTGAAAACCGTCATCGCGAGTTGTGGACGATTAGACAGAACTTCCCCAAAAAATATTGTGGCCCACATTTGTCAACTTGATTGGCATGTAGCCATCCACTGAGTGCAATTTTTTATCCGTGCTCTTTGGATGTAAGACTGTGTAACTTCTAGTAAACGATCGAGGAAGGACCCCTATACCTGCACTTAAAGCGAAAATCTACAGCAGGACAGGGCTCAGCAAAGATTTAAAAGCTTTTTAAAACTCGCATGAGATGACATCTGGGCCAGGTGTTTTGAAGGGAGGTAATCGTTCAATTGCCTGTTCTATTTCTTCCAACGTGCCAGGGCCATTGATAGCAGCACAGCCACCATCTGATAGAGTTTTATAAGAGCTGTGAATTTAGCTAGTAGGTCCGAATTAGGAGTAGCAGGAGCATCACAGAACAGTGCCGTGATACGAGGGCAGGCACCAGGCCGCCTCTGAGTGCGTTTAATTCCCAGCTGTCTCCACTGCCGCCAGTGTCGCAACATGGCGCTAATTCCCTACCGCATGCTCTTAGTCAGAAAACCTCTTCTTCCTCCTTCACGTTATCATTGCAGATTCCTGCGAGAATCTGCAAAACTGTGTAATAGCTCACAAACCCAGAGATCATATGATGATTATGATGATGATGATTATTATTATTAAAACATTTATTGAAAGCCATATTAGCTTAGATTAAGGGAAGGCTGATCGGGTCCCTAACCCGGGACACCGTTGGTAAAAGCCGCTGTCCGTGCTCTTTCGACGAGGGCTCGTTGTTAATGAGATCCGAGCTGGAGACAGGGCCGCCTCCCAGCCTTCACACGTTGGCCGATTTATTATGCCAATACTGGTATTTTGTTGACAAAAGTTATCAAAAGTTTTCGTTACAAGGATGCCATTGGACATCATTTCCGGTATCAGGTTGACAGTAACATGACGGTGTTCGTCAAGTAAAGCTTGTAGCGTATATTTTTCACAGTGCAAAGCACGATTTGTACGAGATCGAACTCGGGCACCCCTGTATCTCTCAGCGTTCTGTGCTTGTAGGCCGCACTTTACATTAGCAATTTTGTCTAAATATAATCCAGGTGCCTCACATTCCAAGTTATAGTGTCCTCTCTTGAAAGTTCCTGTAAAACGAAACGCAGATCATAATTCTCCTTGTCTACCTTGAGGATAATAGTAGCGATGACAATGACGCTGCAATTAGTCATATTGACAATGCCGACATTAGCAATGATAATGAGGGTGCATTTGGTTGATCATGATATTGCGAGCAAACGTGATCCACCGTGTGCACCACTTAGGCTTTTATATTTCTGCAGTGTAGATTCCGCAGTCCTCTCGGAATGTTTCCATTGAAGAGTTGTTAAAACAGAGGAGTTCATGTCAAATATCAAGAGGTTCATAAGTGAACACAGAGCAAGCTTGCTCATTTAGGACATTTGGAACATCTGAGATGGAGTATGGAAGTCCAAATTCTCGGTTCTTAGAGGTCCAATATGGGCCAATTCTCGCTTCTTAGAGGTCTACTCAGGTGTGCCTCAGGGATCGGTCTTGGGCCCTGTACTGTTCAATATTTATATAAATGATCTCGTTAAAGCTCTAGAACCGTCTGTGTGCGTTAAGTTGTTTACTGATGACTGTATTCTTTTTAAATCAATCAAAACAGTTGATGATCAGTTCGTTTTGAACTCTAACCTACAGCTGTTAGCAAATTGGTGCGACAAATGGGAAATGGTTATCAACTTTGATAAAACTGTTGCTATCCATGTGAGTAAATTGATTGACCAATTAAAGTTTGAATACCATATCATTAATAATGCAATCAGAGGTTAATGAGTATCTAGGTGTCACAATATCCCCCTGCATGAAATGGACAAATCACATAGACAATATATGTTCCTCCGCCCGTAGGAAGCTTTGTTTTCTCAAGTCTCGTATGGCCAGCTGTACTAGACCACTGAGGTTGAAAGCATACAAATCTATAGTAAGGCCGAGCCTCGAATATGCTTGCATCGCATGGGACCCCTATACAACAGACGACGTCCAAAAACTCAAAAAAATACAACGCCTTGCGGCTCGCTTTATCTTCAATCGGTATAGGCGCCTCGACTCTCCGTCCGCTATGTTACAGCTTGCAGAATTGGAACCACTGGTAGATAGAAGAAAGCACGTCTCAGATTCTTGCAATCACTATATTTCTCTCGACTAGGTATCCGACCCGAATACTATATCGCCAAAGATTCCACGCGACCCTCACGCCATAAGCACAGCTTCTGTCTGGCACCCATTTTTGCGCGCACCGACACATATAAATACTCTTTTGTTCCACGAACAGTGTTTGAATGTAATTCTCTACCCCCAAGTTCTGAATTCTTTCACCCTCCTTGAATGATGTACTGTAGCTGTTTGGCGCTGTGTATTTTCTTATTTTGTCTCATTGCACCATGTACTTGCTGTGTTATTCGAAATTAATGCATAGATTGCATAACTGTTTGCTCTTGCTGGCCTTTTTGCGCTTGCTGATGTCTGATATACTGTCACTTATGTACCCTCCCTCTCCTGCTTGGACATGCGAAATGTCCGCAGTATTTCATAAATAAATAAAATGATAGTGAGATTGTGCTAGATGTAGAAGAATAGCTTTCCAGAACCACTTTGGATTATTATGCTGTATGTTTGGCAAGGTGTGTGATAAGAGGTTACCCTTATCTTTGGCTACTTTGGCCTCATAGTAGGCAGAGGCATTGTAATATTTATTCCAACCATTTCCTGTGTTAGTACCTTTAGCTGCACATAATACTGTTTTTGTCATTTATTCGTTTCATTGTTTTATTGTTTTATTATACCATGGAGAATTGGATCACTATGTTATAGTGATATATAGGGATGTGTAATCAGATGAGGCATGGCATTTGGGATTTAAAAATCCACCACTTTGTATCAATTAAGCGAAGTTGAAAATTAGGGGTAAAGTTTTCGAGGAAAGCAGCGAGGTCATTGCTAAAACCGTTGCAGTCACCTTTACCATATTATATAGCGTATGTATTTCCTTTATCTATTTGTTAATCTGCAGATGACAAGAGAAAGCAGCATGAATAGCTTGGTGATCGCAAAGCCCTTCTAGATAATTTATAGGTGAAAAGCTACCCTGCTGTGATGTTAGCACAAGGTCCAGAATGTTAGCAGAATGATTTTTTATTCTATTTGGACGATTTATTATTTGTTATAACCCCGAAGTAAGAGCCGTCTGCCCAAATTCACGGTTTGGTTTGGTTTGGTTTGGGGTGGGGTTTAACGTCCTGAAGCAACTCAGTCTATGAGAGACGCCGTAGTGGAGGACTCCGGAAATTTCGACCACCTGGGGTTCTTTAACGTGCACTGGCATCGCACAGCACACGGACGTCACTCCGTTTCGCCTCCATCGAAACGCAGCCGCCGAGCCCGAGATTCGATCCCGCTTTCTTTGGCACAGTAGTCGAGTGCCGTAACCGCTGCGCCACCCTGGCGGGGCCAAAATTCACGATTGTTATTATTTTTCGAAAGAGTGAAAGCAAGATCAGACCACTTTATAGAAGGAAAATTGAAGTCCCCAAACAACAAGATCTGACTATTTGTATATCGGATTGTTAGTCTCTTCAGAGCATTGTGAAGCAGGGTACTAAAAAATAGTCATGGTTAAGAGGGCGGTAACAAATTCTAATTATAGCATAGGAGTGTTAATGAGGTTGAAGCAAACCTAGACCATTTCCTGGTGATATTAAATGTTTATTTATGAAGAATGTAACGAGCGATCAGTGGCTGTTAGAACCCGCCCCCCCCCCCCCTCGCACTTCTCTGCGATCTGTTCGGCAAGTATCAAATTTGGCAAGAGAGGGTATTATCTCTACGTCGTTGGCAGCAGAAGAAAGCCAGGTTTCAGTTCATAAAACAATATTCGCGGAGGAACATGATTCAGTCAAACTGCCTAAAACGTCAAGTTTTGGAATGGCACTACGAATATTCGTAAATAGGAAAGATAATTGAAAACCTTGGGTTAGTTTTGAACTTTACTTATGGAGTGATTGCTACGGATTCTGTTCGACTACAATGTCCTTGATGTGTTCTAATATGTACGTTTTATCGCCTGAGTCATCCTGTCATGTCATGTTTTAAATATCAGGCCCTGCCTTTCAGCCACTCGTCGCACGCACTGATCAAATCAGGCAAATACATCGTCCAACCTGGCATTGAAAGCAATATACAGTTAAATGCTACCTGTGTGCCGAATTTCAGCGCAAATAAGTGAGCGATTTAACCGATACAAGCATTTTATGGTCTGCATAATGCGTTGCAACAGTCGTTATCTGTTTTGGTGTTAGTGAATAAAATTATTATTGTCAACTAAACTCCTCATAAAAACCGTGGCTTCCCCCTGTAATCACTACTAGGTAGACTATCGTACGGCAATTCATGAACTCTAAAAGGCATTTCAGCCGAAAAAAAAAAACGTTTCGCTCTTAGTTGCTTGGGGAATAAACCAGCCAGGACAATCATAAGTGTGTTTGGTCTTGCAAGCCCCACACTGTGTGCATTCTTTCAGGAAGTCTTGACACCCTGTCCTGAAGCCAGAACACTGATTTTCTGCTTGTGAAATGAGCATCCATGAAAAGCAGCACACCTTTCTCTTAAATTATTCGAAACAGAGCAACCTTAGGAAAAGATGTTTGTGTCACATAGTTTTCGCTTGCAGTTCGAATTTCATGACTGGTGCTCTCCCTCAGGCTGCATCATTGTAAGATGAATATAGAATGACTGAATATGAATGTTGCTCATGTTACAGTTCATATATAAAACATAAGTTATAGTAAAACATTTTTATTGTTATCACCCAGGCGAAAAAACGCTCATTTGCTGTTGGATTATGGAACAATGCACCCAAATTTTTCAGCTCGAAAGCCACGTTTTCTAGCTAAAAGGACAACTGCAGCTGGAATAGAATCTATTTCCTGCTAGATTATGGAACCGGAAATCGTGTCAATGTGGAATGTTCAGATTTACAGCTTGAAACTTCACACCTTTAGTCAAGCTCTAGATGGAATAACTTCATGTGGAATCTCATCCCATTCCAGTTGGAAAATAGCAATCCAGCCGGAAATTCAGCTGGAAATCGGCTTTTCCGGCTGAAAAAGGTACGTCTAAAGAAAACCTACCAAGTGTTTATTTTCACGTGGGCATTTACTGCTTAGCAATAAAGCATACAAAAGTTGTACAACTAAAAAGCAGAAAAGAAATCACTCCTTCTATTTTATTTCTCGTGAAAGGAAGTCCATCTATCCCGCCCTCCTAAAACCGATCCCTATGACTGTCGCTGACCACAGTACTGTATTGTAAGCAGTGGTGCCCAATGCACCTTAATAAATGCTGCTAAATTTTCTAAGTTTTTGTATAAGCCAGCAATGTTCCAGAATATTACAGGTTATTGTGAAAGTTATAAATGGTGGTGAGAGCCTGGAGATGCGTACAATGTGGCAGAGTAAAATCCACTCTATCCCCCAATTTTAATTACATTTTTTTAATCTAATTCCTGGTCTTCATAGTTCTTCATTATGTTAGCCAACAGTTTAGTTTTTTATATTAATAGCTCAGTGTGCCTTTGGTGGTTGCATGTATAGCCAAACAGCCTGCATCATGCATAGCTTGGCCTGAAGATGCAGGAACGAGGAAGTATATGCTGAACAAGTTAGCTGCAAAAGCTAAAACCACACCACTGGCTTGTGTTTGCCAATA
Organism: Amblyomma maculatum; assembly: GCF_055883805.1. NCBI lineage: Eukaryota > Metazoa > Arthropoda > Arachnida > Ixodida > Ixodidae > Amblyomma > Amblyomma maculatum. The sequence goes on along the minus strand of NW_028146738.1, from coordinate 38,457,295 downwards.
TGTGATGTGTATGCCATTACATTGTCATCAAAGTCCTCCAAGTTTCCCTTGTTCCTTTGCAGATCTTGTATTTGGTTGTTCGTTGGACTTTGCTGTTCCTTGTCGTGAAATCTTTTTGCCTCTTTATAGTGTCATTGCAGCTTTATCTAAGAACTGTGGGATTGCTGATCCCGGAGCAGAGAATAATCCTCCCAGAAGTCTTTACTTCGACCTTGGAGGCATCGTCCTGGGTTATTTTTTGGACTCTGTTGTTCTGCGTAATTAAAGCCTCGTCCCTGGTTGTGACACCGTCGCTGCCTTTTCTAATAATGGGTCTGAAAAGAACACAGACAGAAGTTTTTACTTTAGGCTAGTCAGTTTCTGCTTGGACCCTGTCCTTCTTGGCAATGAAAGCCTTGCCTCTCACTGTAGTACCAATGGTCCATTTTCTCATAAGAGTGGGCGTGCTGATCTTCGAAAGGATAAGAACCCTGCAGGGAGTTTTTTTTTATCTTGCAAATCTCGTTCTTGTTTGTGCCTTAAACGCTGTCGTTCTTGTTCATGAGAGCCTTGTCCTTCATTATAGTACTGGTACTTCCCTTTTGTGAGAGGAGTGCGACTGCTGATGTTAAACTGGATGACATTTGCCACCACGGAACTTGTCCCTCCAGTTTTCTTTCTTGGCCTTGGGACGAAGCTCTGCTAGTTGAGCACGGGGAGCATTCTTAACTACCTGTAGATAGATCAGTCTGATGGGTATATGATCAGCCTTTGTCCACCGCCATGTAGCATGAAAAACTTTCTAAACACATCCTGCAATCCCATTTGAGACAATTCCTTTGCTAGGAATTGTAGAGGGTACTATTAGAGATGGGTACACCGTCAGCCGCATGCATTATACTGTAACCCACCAGTACACAGGAAGAGCAAAGGTCCCATTCTCCTATATATAATACAGGTGGATTAACAGCTACTGGCATCACTTCTCTTCTTGGTGTGAGGTACAAGATGGCTACTCACAAAATTTATGAGTAGCCAAACGGTACCTCACCTGCGTCAAGTTTTAAAGCAGTTTTCGAAAAACACCCATGAAACAAGCGCATGTATATTGCTTCAAGAAAATTTACTTTTGATGGAGTGTGCAATTGCTTCCACAGTGTTACTTTATCAGCTTTCATTTGACCAAGGCTGGACCCTAGCTTGCACCTGCACACTAAACAAACATGCAATTCATATTTATACAAAAAGGGATATGACCAGATCTACCGGTTTTATTTACATAAACTTGTGAAATTATTTTATTGCTTGCAATAGAACAAACTTCTGCATACTACTATGTTCATGCACTTCCATACTATTGGCAGGAGTTATGCACACCTCACCTCTGTTCCTGTTCTCTTTCCGGTGTAAAACCATTTAGTGATAATGAGGTCAGCACACAAGACTCTTTCCTCGCCTTGAAAAACCTTCCTTTTCTTTCCAGTCTGACATTTTTTGCTGCCCACAAGATGAAAATGAAGAAGTCAAATATACTTTAGAGAACACAAATGAAAGCACTAGCGTGGTTGCACCTTAAACTATCATTTGCAAAGTTATGTATGTAAAGTGAATGCACTGTACTGTTATCTCTCTGCTTTTCTGTACAATTTTGAGCAGTGTGTGCAAGTTTGCTTCATTACCCACTTCTCATCAGCACTGGTACCGCCAAGAAAAGCTGTGTAAACAGTACTCCGTACCTCGGCAAAGGATCCGGCAGTGTTGAAAGTGCTCAGTTACAGTATTAAGTGAGACACACTTAGGGTATCTATGTTGTGTTTCACCACAAAAGCAGATACCCAGTCCATTTCTTCCTTAAAATCTGGAACTTGCAGACAGCACAATTCCAGGGCAGATGGCCACATCACCCAAAAGGACACTTGCCTTGAAGCTAAACATCAAAATTTGTGATTGGCAAGGCAGCTGCTAAAACAAAGTAATGGCCAGTAACTATGCCACAATACAGCTGATCAAAGCTATAGCAAAGGATGCATACTGCTGTCTGGAGGAAGAAAAAAGTGAACTCATATCAGACTTAAAGTGCCTCTAGTAAATACGTTGTGAAACAAAAACTAATAAGCTTGTAAAAAAATATTAACCCCCAGGATCACAGTAACCCTGCAAGTGCACAGTACAATGTCAGCTCTCATTACATTACTTGCCTCCCAGGGGGCAGCATTTTTCCGCTTGATATGGCAATATAGGTGAGTACAATATTGGTAAAGACGTACAGCTAGAGGCATCCAATGAATTCTATCACCGGCCCGTTGATGAAGACAGAAACTGAGGTAGTAATGAATATCCACTACCTCAAAGTCAAACTTTACTGCTGCCTACAGATAAATGAAGAACAGCACAGGTGTGTATAAGCACAATGCTGCACTGGAAGGAAGCGTAAGTCACATTGAATAGTTGATTTTTTTACGCAGAAGTGTTCAGACCTGTGGTGCCCACCTCAAACAAACAAAAATCAAGTGCCATTTTCCAAGTTCAGAATTCAGTAGACTGGTTGAAATATGGTAGACATTACTCCATAACTGCCATTTCTAGGCTGAATATAGTATAGAAAAGATATATGACTGTCTGATATGAAAGCATCACCTTTACAGAACCAACAGTACATGCAAAACATACATAATAATTAACATGCCCATTTTTGTTCAAGCGAAAGCCTTAAATGTCTCATCGTTGTCGACAGGAGGTTGTCAGCAGAAGGTTGTCAGCAAAGGTGTCACGCTTTCGAAAGCGAAAGTTAAAAATGAATTAATAAACCTTGTCGCTAGCGGGAATCTAACATCTATCCCTTGGATCCCCAGCCGAGCGCTTAACCACTGCGCCACACCCCGGATCATGACGCGCTCTTCATAGTTCGCCTCGTCTACTGTGAGGATGATAGCGGGATTCCGCGAGTGATAAATACTGCGCCTTTCCTTTCCTGTAAACGATTTATAGAATACTGGTGAACTTTGATGCGTTCAATGAAATGCTGGTTGTGTTCGACAAGGGGAGCATGATGTACCATCACGACAGGTAATGACGTCACCAGGCGATTCATACATATACAAAGTTCACCCCGCCGTGCTTCCGACGTCCGTGCGGCGCCTGTCATTTGCCACTTCCTCGAACATCGCCCCACGCAGCAAACAGAAGCAGACCCAGATGTCTAGGAGGCGTTGGTACAGCAGGCATCAGCGGCATTTGAAATTGATTTTCACGATAGAAAAGGCGCTGTATATGTCGCCTTTCTCCGCGGACACATGTACCACGCCGTAAAGGAAAGAAGGTCGGAGTAAAAGAAGAGAGGGAGATAGAGGTGCTGTAATGGAGGGCTACGATCCACCGTGCTATAATGGCTTTCGCCTCATCGCACTTTAGTGGTACAAATTGCCCTCTAGAATTGTTTTTATAAAATGCTTTTTCTATATACATTACAAACTCTACCTTTAGTTCTTTTGTACCGCTACCAGATCTGCAACCCTTCTAGACATTCAAAGCACAGCAAATTGCATGTTTCCATGACAGCCAGTATGAATGCACAAATGCATTAAAGCAAAACTACAGAGGCTGCATATGTCCAAGATGAACCTAGGTCAAAAATAGTGTCTTCCCTTTCCACAAGCACATATCCGTAATGAAGCTGCAGCTCAGGCAAGAATTAAAACAATAACAGAAGTTAAATAATTGGACACTTTTTAAATAACAAAAAAGCTCATTTCAAGCATTACCTTGACTTGTTACGACTGAAAAATGCAAATTTGAGGAAAAGATTTAAAAATTTCAGTTTACTTGAATTGTAGAAAGATTTGCTTATATTTTCTCTTCATGTTGATATAGGTTGCAGACAAGCAATAATAAAAGTTTAAATAAAATCATTACCTCATGAGAAAAGTTGTTTGCCTCAACTATAAGGTATGGGAGTTCGTATCTGAGGAACTCCACCTGCTTTATAACAAATCCCCCATGCATTTCTTGAGAAAGAGGAGCTGCTGTCAGCCAAAAGACCAGGGTTTGTGTAAGGTAATGCTTCTTGAGCTTCGAAAAAAACTGGTACAAGTTTTTTTGTATTCATTCATGCCATCAGGTCCATATCTGTACAAAACAAATAAAGCATTGCACTGCACATCGCAAGAAAAGAAATTGATCTGTTAAACCTGCACATGAAATGTTCTAAACTGACCAAAATTTTAAGAAATGGAAGAATGACAGAGCATTAATTCCTCAAATGAATAAATTCTGCCTTTCTGTGCTGTCAATATACTTGCACTCTTATTTCTAAACAGTGGTAAGACTTGACAGAGAAGTCTAAAGGAAGCAAATTCACCGATGTTGAGAAATAATTGCAAACAATTCCTCTCGCTATCAACCTAAATTGTGTACAAAATGGATCCAATATATCCTACACATTTCAATATGGTAGTCACTAACCGTGTGATGTCCCAAAAACAGGAGCCAACGATGATAACATCTGGTGGCCACCGGGCATCCATTCTTGCAATGATGGATTCAACATAATAATTGTAGATTCTGGTAAGGAAGTAAAAGCTAATTGTCATGTTTTCAAGCCTTATTCTTCGCTCTTCGCGATATTCAACGCCATTGGCCCTTCACCATGAAAAGTCAACGTATCACCAAGGCAACTCTCTTCCATCTGGAGAAAAAAAAGATATAAATGCAAAAGTTGCGCCACAAATTATGCAGGACGGTCTGAATAAATGAGGGTGAGAATAAATCATGTAGCTCATCTGCTAGTCTAGAAAGAGTAAGCAAATATATTCTGATATACATCCCAAAGCTGCATGCCAATAGCGTATGATCTAGTTACAGACTCCGAACTTATTTCCACCACCTCAGATCCATTCAATCCGTCCTGACACCGCACAACAAATGGCAACTTCCGTAATTCGCCTGCATGGAGAGGTTACCGCCGCTGCCGTGGTTCCATGGCACAATTTTTGACTGTCACCATACCGACCGATCCACTCCAGCTGGTTATGCTCCTTTAAACTGAACCATAGCCTCCTTTAGAGTATAAAGGAGGCTATGGCTGAACGGCTCGCTCAACCACACTGCAATTTGGCACACAGTTGACGTACGAACATTTGCAATTTTCAATGCAATGTTTTGATACAATGTCGTGTCACCGACCCAGCACAATCTAAGATGGGCATAGAGAAAGAGATTGATAAAGAGCGGACACTCCCATAGGGCCCAGCGGCCCATTTGACTGTAGCGCACCAAACGGCCGGCGGCAACTACTTCCGGTCTTGCTGAAAGGCGCGCGATTTGAATGCTAGCATGCGCTGCGCCCTTCCCTGCCCTTTTGGCACATTATTTTGGTTTTACATGGTCTGCTAGTGTCTAATTTCAGCATGCATAACAACATGAAAAATAGATTCCCAGTGCTGTAAACTGGCCATCAACGCAGCTGCGCCACAGCCTTTGCAAAACGTATTGCAGAAAAGACGCCAAGTGCTTTGTGAAATGAACATTTATTTTGCTGCATATAAAACACATGAGAGATGCAAAAGATGTAGACGGATGCATTGACAAAACTTGGCACACATTAGGCGATGTGCACAGTACAGAAAAATGAAAATACACAAGGCGAGAAACAACATTTGGGTAGAGACAAAAAATAGCATAACGCTGATTTCCGAATTATGGCAGATGATATGTAACAAAACAGGCATTATACATAAACTACACAGTCCCAGTCGCGGCTACCTTAGCAACGGTAACATGTATTGTTCAGGGTAGAGAAGAGTGCTGACGCTTGGGGGAAGGCCCCACCGTTCCCTCGTCGCATCTGCCGTGCTTCGGCTGCAGTCCACGGGTCCATGCAGTGCTGTTGGAAAAGGAATTAACATGATGCAGAAGGTTGCAATGAAATGTAAGGCCACTGCACCGCGCACACATCTGTACATGTGGGTGCGTACTGAAGACTTGATGAGCAGCAGTTGTGGTCCAGAAACTACATGCTGTTATTCGAAAAATTGATAGAAAAGCTACTCTTGCAACGTAGAAGTCAGTAAATGCAGGCTAACCGAACCTATCTGAAAATGCATTTCTACAGTGAGTGAAATAACAGTCACTAAACTAAGAATATTCCTCAAAAGCACTGAACAGCTGAAGCAATGAAGCTTGCAGCATAATAAAACATTTCTCACTTCAACGTCGTCCCGTTAAATGCAACGCGACACCACGCAAAACTAGCTGTTCGCAAAACCGCAGCCTGGCCTCACCGCGGCCGGCGAGCACGCCATGTTGGCTTGCCCTTTATACGAGACTTTGTGAAGCGCAGTTGCCGCCGTACTGAGCTAAACCGCCTGAAATACTGCACAGTTTCCCAAAAAAGTCAAGAATGCAACATTTCTCACCTTACCGTCTCCCTGTTAAACGCGACAACCGCGTCAGGCCTGGCCGTACCGGCCGGCTAATACGCCATGATGGCGCAACGGCTTGGTGCCTTCACATGCCACTTTGTCCAGTGTGCTGTGATAAACTGTTCGAAATGCAGCTCAGTTTCACAGGAACACAACATATTAAACATCGCTGCGGTTGGAAACTGCCGGAGCGTCACGAACTACGCCTGAACTTCTCTATGCCTGAACAGCCGGCGCGCCTGTTCCCAAGCTGCGAAACTTAATTGGCACCGACCGGCGTGGTCACAGCAAACTGCTTCAAATTCAGGGTATAGTTCAGCAAAAGACGTTGCTCACCTTGACGTCGTTCCGTGTAGCAGCCCACTAGAGATAAAAATGTGCGGCCTGTTCCGCACAGCCGCGGCAGGCACGAGCAGACAATCTCTCGCTCCCTTCGACAACTTCCCGTCGTCTGCTCAGGCGGCCTACCGCTGTAGCGAGTGCCGTCGCGTGCGCGTCCGCGCACGTCCACGCTGGTGCCGCCATCCATCAATCGGCGGCAGCGCAACAAGTGGCGCGTCATTTCCTGGGGTCAGTTTTCGCGGAGTGTCCGCTCTTTACCAATCTCTCTATGAAATGGGTCGCTCAGGAGCGAGCCTGATTTTTTAAGCCACTCTTTTAAAAGAGCGAGTCACCAGTGGCCTACGTTCCCAGATAAAAGACAGAAAACTGCGCGTTACGAAACGGGCCCAAAGAATCACCGTTCCGGCGCCCGCGAATCCCAAAATGACCGCAGCGCCCCTCTATGACTCCTCCGCTGAGGTGGATGGGTAAGGCGGAAATTTTAAATGCTACTAAACCTGTTCTTTCAGAAACGGAACTGAAATTAAAACTAATTAAATTCCTTAAAAATATGTACCAACTAGCTCAACTTTCCGTGTTATTAAAACTACGTTTGCGTTTTTTTAAATGCACATTTGTATTCAAGAAAAAGCCCCCGCGTTCGCAGGTGCATTTCAGTCAGGCAGAGAGCAGACGACAAGCTTGAGCAGCGTCGCCAACGCAAATGCAATTTTTTTGCCATCATATTGCTGAAAGAAGATGGTTAGTAGCATTTGAAATTTCCGCCTTACTCATCCAGCGCCACAGGGGAGGGAGGCGCTGCGGTCATTTTATAATTCGCAGGCGCCAGACCCAGGCCACCAGACCGGCGACTGTTTGGACCTAATCCACAGGCCGATGCGCCAGTGCGGTTTTTCAGCTGTTTCTAATCTAAGAGCGTTGGTCGTGTCTCAGTGAAAGTGAATGGTGGTTCTTTTGAACACCCAATTCTCTTGGTCAATTAGCCGTGCCCGTGCCGAACAGTTCCGTCACAGCAGGAGCTGGTATTACACAAACTGAACGCAAACTGAGCGCTTCTACCTGATACGCACTTCCGGTGTAGAGTTTTGCTTGAGCTCTTTCCCTTGTTCAAACTCCACACCGGAAATGCGTATCAGCTGACGTAAAAGCGTTCAGTTTGTGTTATACTGACGAAAACTGTGTCGTCCCTTTCGCGTCGTCTGCTTCTAGCCAATCACAGAACGTTCCGAACTGAACGCAGTTCTGTAATACCGCCCCGAGACTTCTGATCGGTGCGTTTTCCGCGCCATCTATTCGCGATGCAAGAAAGTAACTGCATTTCTGCCCTTTCTTGCAAGTCTCAATCATTCCCTCGCCTTCGGCTGTCTTTTAAGCCGCTCCTTTAAAGGGGGAGTGAGCCATAGCACAGCAAAATGAGCGGTTGTTCTTTTGGAGAGCCGGTCTCTCTCGTTGTGTGGCTGAGCCATGCAGAACCATTCCACCAGAGCCGGGTCTTCCGGTGATTACGATGAAGCAGCGGAACCACCCCTCGCCTTCATGTGTCTCCACGAGTGCAAAGCCGCTGGCACGGGCATTTTGTTTGTCCTGAAATTTCATTATTTTGTTTTCTGACCGATGAGTGGTGACTTTTGTTTTCTGACCGATGAGTGGTGACCGGCACGGGTAGACTTGCTTTACTCCTACTCGCCCGCTTGTATGGTGTGTGTGGCAGCCCCTTTAGTTTTATGTTTAATAGTGTGGCACCCGAGGCCACTTAAAGGAGAAGTAAAGAAGCCTTAATTTGGTAAAGGATGGCAAATTCGTTGCTTGCTGCTGGTCGAACGATGCCTCACGACGCTTACCGGTCGTGCATCGTGCACTGGGGCAACATCACTCTTTGAAGATGAAATCTCCCTTGTCTTTAAAGACAACAAGTGAACACACAGGCGTCTTGCTCTTCTTTTGTGCTCATTAGTGTAATCATGAAAATGTCGCCCATGTCATCCACTTGTGTGCGTTTCTGAACGTGTATCATTAATTAGCCCGTCAATAAACCGAGGCCAATTATTGTGTTTTCATTGCACTACATGTTTTTTTTTTTCTGGTCGTGGCGCATCATGGCACAAACAGTATAGCGCGCATGCACAAGAAAGAAAAGTAGTCGCGGCAGAGAAAAGAGCAGGGGGAGGGGGATTGAGCCACCATACAAACAAAACGATCGATACTGGGTGGAGATGTCGCGCGGCTACCGCTTCACTGTTAAATTTCAGTGAGTCAGTGAGCCATTCAAACGGAGCCGATTCATTTTAGTGAGGTGAGCCGTTCCCAGCCGCTCACTGAAGTGAACCGACCAAGCAGCTTCTACGCAACTGATCCCAGTGCCACCATCTATTGCATATATACGCGGAATTAATGCTTTACCTTGAAGATGCGATGATTAGCGAGGGAGTGAGCGAGCAATATTCAATGCGTAGTTTGTTCTCTACTGTATTAATTACATTGAGCTAGAAAACGGCAGTACGATTTGCTGCCCTGTTCGACAACATTGCTATATGCCTGGCAAAAAAAATATGTAATAGTGCGCGTGTACAAACCAGACGGCGGCATCGGCAGCAGCCATGCGAAAGTTTCTTGCTATAATAACAATAATACGTTGTGATAATTATATTGGCATGTATGGGTAGCAAACGACAGTGCAGCTCATTGCAGGATAGCTTGCTGACCCTCACATGAGACCCAAGATGAGATGTGAGGTGAGACTTAACGGAAACCCTAGTGAAAAAAGTACTGTGAAGCAATAACCTCACATTTTTTCACATAATCTCACACAAATCGCATATAAATCTCATACAATCTCGTCATCATAATAAATAATGGAAGATAGTTTATGATATGCGATGTGCATGAGATTGTGTGAGGATGTTGCCTCATAGAGCTTTTTGTTTTTCAGTAGGGAATGAATGAGATATCGCTGATATCGCAGGTGCATCATCGATATTGTACACCAGACGGATTCACAATTTTCAAAGAGGAAAATACATTGTCTAAACATGGTGTTATAAAAGTATAAAAGAAAAACGCGCTAAATATAGACGGCCGTGTGCCAAAATAAGCAAGAAGTTTAACAGGAAAACATCTTGAGATCCGCATTAAGCATTGCAACTTTCGGTAGTGCCAGCGCCCCTTTAGACAGTGCCTGCAGCGTGAAGGGTGAGCGTGGCTGCCTGTCTTTCTCATATTGCCTCTTCTCAATACGGGTATAAGCGTAGTGCTCCTTGCGTCCACAGCGCCAAACTACCTTCTAACAGGTCCATTTGTGGAGATGGGCGCACTTCAAAAGATGGCACTATTTTCAAGACATAAATACAATCTGCATTGTTAATACTTACAAAGAGCAATGCTGAAAAACATAAAACATACGAGGTTTGTGAGTAGGCCAGCGCCACCTAACAGTCCCTCCTTGACACAGACGGACGTCTCAATACTATGGGAACGAACGCGACACTGCAGGCAGTGTACTACAGAAGGCACTGGTAGTGCACAAGCCGCTGCTTGGACGTCCTGTGTTTGCATTTGCCGCGAGCTTTCAGCCCTGGGACCATGCACATACTGCGGTTGCAGTGGGTTCGCCAATACAATGAAAGCCAGTTTTAACATGCGCATACAGCACCTTCAAATTACAGGCAGGCTTAGCAGGCGTCCACCGTTCGAGTATTCTGCGAAACCCGCAGCGTTTTCTCATACATCTTCAAGGTGCTGCTTAACATTTGCGACGGCTTGTTTTCCTTTTTTTATCTTCCCACGCGCATTTACCCGCCGCGGTGGTATAGTGGTTCGAGCGCTCGACTGCTCCGGGACCCGGGATCGAATACCGGCTGCAGCGGCCGTTCTTTTTTGATAAAGGCGGAAACAAAGGCATCCGTGTTCTATGTGATGTCCCCACAAATAAAAGAATCTCAGGGAGTCGAAGTTTCTGGAGCCCTCACTTTGGCTTATCTCGTCGCCTGAGTCGTTTTGGGAGGTGAAACCCTATAAACAAATTGGACAATCCTGTGCATTTGGCACAAGATCAGAAGGCAGTTACCTACCTTCGTCTTCAACATCTTCTGTGAAATCACCTCATCATAGAGGTAGAGAAACAGCAGGTCTTTGGCTCTGTCATCTAAAAAGGCGAAGTTGACTCTTAGTGCACGCACAGATACATACACAAAAAAGGTCAGCACTTACTTAAACAACCCATCAATATGACATACTTTCCGTCAAGCAATAAACGCACATCCCGACTGAAAAAGACACCTGGTATTGCCAGAGCAAGCTGTCTTGACAGGCTGTGCACAAGCTATTGATTGGGCTACGCCTGTAAGGCAATCTTCGGACAACTCACTTATTCTTCTTCTTCTTGGCCTATTGAAAGATAGCACATACCCTCATGGGGGGATCGGGAAAGGTGTAGGGGCATATAAAAGTAAATTTCCACTGGCGATTACGACCGAAATGTAGGCGCCAAGCGTGAATTTCGAAAAATATAGTGGTAGAAAATGAAAAATGACAGAATATTTAAAGTAAAATAAGGAACATAGACTTTTTGCTGAAAATCTCGCTTCGTTTTCTTTACGCTCAAAGTAGTAGTAGTAGTAGTAGTGGTAGTAGTAGTAGTAGTAGTAGTAGTAGTAGTAGTAGTAGTAGTAGTAGTAGTAGTAGTAGTAGTAGTAGTAGTAGTAGTAGTATAAGATCTTTATTCGGCCAATAGTTACAGGCTGGGAGTGCAAAAGGTCACTATAGCAAAATTAGGGGGAAACTAAGGCTCTCCGTTAAATGTATGTATCCACGACCACTCAACATGACCCAACTTCAGCAAGACGTGTCGAGCGAAGAGCCCTCCACAATGCAACAAACTGCCCCACAGGCAGCGTGAATACCAGCTAGCTAATCGGGTTTACAGGAAATGAAACTTTCCAGCCTCTGCGCTCGTGCCGCGAACATCTTGTCGTTCTGCGTCAGAAAGAATAAGGTGACCCGTCGATCGTTGCCCCTAAAATGAAACTCTGGCGACTTCAGTCAAAATTTGGAGGGGGGAGGGGGGGGGGGGGGGTAAAAGCTAGCTGGCGCCCCCTACAGACCAAATTGTACGCGCCTGTGTTTGCGAGTTAACAGTGTGTTGAAGTACCTTAGATGTTTAGCCGAATACAATAAACGCGCTTAATTGTGAACGCCTTTGCAATACAGTTAAGTCTCCTCTTTGTTCTTTCAAGAAGAGCTATAATAAAGATCAGTGCTGAATTTTCGGAAGCTGTAGCTATAACTCCAGCTATTCCATCGTACAATACGGCCCGCCAGGGTGGCGCAGTGGTTACGGCGCTCGACTACTGTTCCCAAGGATGCGGGATGGAATCCCGGCTTTGACGGTCACTTTTCGATGGAGGCGAAAAGCAAGGCGCCCGTGTGCTGTGCGATGGCAGTGCACCTTAAAGAACCCCAGGTGGTCGAAATTTCTGGCGTCCTACACTACGGCGTCTCTCATAGCCTGAGGCGATTTGGGACGTTAGACCTCACAAACGAACAAGCAATACCATACAATACGGCACTGAAGCACCGCCACTAGCGTTTAGCAGCTTCAAACGATTATTCGTCCTGCACTAATATGCACAAAGATAGAAAATATTTTTAGACCTATTATATGCGTATCCTATTCCGTTGCATCCCCATTTCATTCATATCGTGGCTCTATTTTCTTATACGTTTCGGTAGCAAAGCCGTGTCATCGATTTTGGCGTCATATCGATCTCCTTCGCGCACCCATAATACATATTCAGCTGGTCGCATAACCTTATACGTGAAATAACGCTGCTTTGAATGTAAGGCCCATTTGTATTTCTATGTCGCGATCATGATGAAAACGTTTCATTGAAAGGAAAAAAGGGAGGGAGGCTAATGGGGAGGTTGGTCGCATCATTTATCGCGGATTCCGTCTGATAAGACCACCGCCCTGGTTCTTTCCGTGGGGGCTCGCTGGTCCTCGACGTCCGAGCTGTATAGGGAACCCTCCCATCTTTTCTCCGTTGACCAGATGTTAGTTTCGACCAACGGATGTATGATTCCAGCAGTGTGCATTATTTTGACTGTCTTTCCAGATATGAGAAAATAGTAAAACACAAACGTAAGCTCTGCTGGGTCAACTCGGTACCAATTAAGCTCCTTGGTGCGAGCATAGCATTCGTGGCGTGCGAGACACGACGTCACATATCGCAGTGGAGCAACAGAAACACCGAGCTTTAATTTTGCCTTCTTAATAGAGAAATTTCGTATAGTGCTATCCGCGATCCGTTACCGTGAGCCGCCACCGCGCATTCTACTGCGCATACCAAGATCGCCTTGATGGCTCTAGATGGCGCCACATGCTTGACGTCGGCACAAAGGGTACATGTCCGCATTGTAATCAGCATTGGATGTGAGCTGCTTTCTTCTTCAGTTTTTGGCATTTTCCGGCTTATGAGGTGGCCTATAAGAAGCCGGTGCTACAACCCGGCCCCTTTCTCCTGTGGACGCAGCCACTGCAGAGTGCTGTGTCAGCAAAGGCACTCCCGAAGTATGCTGTCCGCCGTGTGGCGGAGTACGTGCGCTTCCCGCGTCGGAACAGCGTCGCTGGGCGCCCGTTCTCTTCTTGGGCATGCCGGACAAGGATGGGGTCGACATGCAGCCGCTCGACGAAGATCCAGCTTCCGGATCCGCCGGTGCCTGCACAGCAATGTGCAAGGCATGGACAATCTCACAGGGCAGCCGAACTCCTCAACGTCGCCGTGTATAAAGTGTTCCGAGATAGGCAGTGACACGGTGACATGCTGCAGCTACATCCGCTATTAAGAATGCATATCAAACGCCAAATGGCTTGACTCTCACATAAACAAAATGCTCTTAGCAAGTGCATTTAACCGTCTTTTCGCTCTTTTGAAGATAGTAGAAGAGCACGTACATAAGTTCACTGTTGATAAAATGCCATTCTTTGATGTCTACATGAGCACCACAGAAAAATAATGCATGATAATTTAATTCCTTCTGTTACTGTCAATTGTCCACCACATTTTGTCAATCACATCTTAAGTTGACAACTTTTGTTTTTAATAGCCAGCTGCATCTTTTCACTACAGAAAAAAAAGGTGACCACAAAGGGCATGTGTGCGCACATTACGTATGACTGTTAGGGGAGAAAAATAAGTTTAGGAGCCAGCCGACTGCTGGTTATGCAGCCATGTCACTCCTCTTAAAATAAGACTTCTGTGGCCTATTTCTTTTCACTCTTGAAGTTTTATTAATGAATAAAATCGCTTGGCCTCTGATGGATGAAAGCAGTCTGCGTTAATTTTGTCTCATTTGCATTTGTCCTCCGTCATCCAGGAGAATTACTTGCATGATGCATAAAGTGCACATTACGGTATGTACACGTTTATTGTGAGGAACATCCTGATCTAAACCAAAATTCTTCTTTGCGACTGCAGGTCGCCGCTTTCTTTTGGCGCCATTACTATACGCTCCGCTGTCCCAGGGTTTCATTTTAATTGAGTGATAAAACACGCGTTTAAAATAAGCGTGGATAAGGCTCGCTAACTGGTGATGCGATCAACAGCTAAAATGAAGACTGAAACGACTGAAAACGTGGGCGGATATTAAAGTCAAAAAGTAAGAAATAAATTTAATGCAAACAACAACTTATCAATGGAATAAAACGAGTGAAACGGATTGTTTAAACTAGAAAATAATGCAAGAACAAATGAAACCTACCGTGATCGCGATACCGCAGGAAAAAAGGAATATGCCTATGCAAAACGAGAACCGTACAAAATATATTTCAAGTAAATCTTGGCCCTCCTGTTCATTACTTGCTGAATTCGAAGCTCACATTTCCTTAAACTGATGACTGGTCCGATGAATAGAGGAATTTAAAATCTCCCTGATAATAGAAACCACTGACACGAAAAATGCGACATGCGTAGTCGCGAGCTGAAATTACTGCAACCATGCGCCGTATCAGTGTCTTGCAGCGGCCTTGAAGGAGACTGAATCTGCCATAGATTTCTACAGATGCTGCATCAGTAACACGAAACACGTTTCTGTAACGGCATGTGATAGCATGGCACAAATACCATCTATTTGTTGTCATCGAAATTCTCCCTACAACGCTTACGACGCTAAACCGCCGCTGGTTATCGTCTCCCCGAACTTCTTTCAAAGTAGTATCATCCGGAAGTATTATAAATATCCGCGGCTATGTTTTGACATATTTTTGCGCTCCGACGTGTGCCGTACAGCGCCAGCGGCCGCTGCGCTCCGATCCCCTCAGAGGGGCAAGGACGTCTTTGGAGGCTGCTCCTATCTCCATGTCGAACTTTCGGCTAAGTGCCATGGCCAGTAAAGGTGTTTAAGGACTTTGGTATTATCCCCAACAGTGTCCTAGAGTCCCTTTAAAATTATCCCTGATGCTTTCGGCGGCAATTGTAGGCGTGAAAAGACATTATTTGAAGCCGCTGTTATCGAGATTGCCGTTGCAGCGTGGAAGAAAAAGCTCAGATGGCTCAGATATAGTCTCAGCGCCACACTGATTACGACGCTTTCATGCTGCACATCACTCAGTTCTATAGTGCCTTATCCATCACCAAGCCGGAAATCCATCGGTGAAATTCTAATATGCCGGCCCCTCGACCATATTAGTAAACGCAGCATGTGTGGGATGTCTGCGTGAGTAACACGTCATTTTCTCCCAGGACGTTTCGCAAATATATCTTGCGAACAACATGAGGGCTACCACTAAACAGAACATGGCGGCCTTATGACTCTAATGAAAAAGAATGAAAAACAAAATAGTAAAAAGATGACTTTTTCAAAGGCTGCAAAAATAAATCCATTGCTCAAATGCGGCAGCAGTGTAGGTTTCTCGGAAGTACACACCTTTTCCCTTTGGCGGGAACCGCTGGCCATATTATCCGTGTCCCGCGCCCCGGCCAAGGCTTGCCTGATGGCCACCTTGGCCCTGGCTTCCGCTTCTTTCTGCCTTTCCAGCGCCTGTTGAAGAGCCTGTTCAGTCTCGCGCCTCCGCTGGAGGTCAGCCTGGAACTTGCGCTCGTCGCGCAGCAGCCGCTCCTGTTCTTGCAGCTGCTGTCGAAGCTGAAGCTGCTGCTCGTGGCGGATCCTTTCCTCCCGTAGCATGCGGTCCCGCTCGCGAAGCTGCTCCTCCCAGCGGATGTCGTCCTCATGTCGGAGAAGCTCCTCCAGGGTTACGCCCCGTGGCTGGCTCGGTTGCGCATGGCCCCCACACCCCCGGCTGCGGTAGTTGCAGCAGCAAGCTGTCAAGCTAGCGGACTCTTTGCTGCCTGACGGAGACGGAATTGGACTGCTAGGTAGCTCGGACTGCCTTTGCGCTAGTAAATGACGAGGGGCTGTAGTAGGCCTATTGACTGACCAAGCTATGACTTCTTGCGCAGATATAGGCTGCGTCTCTCTCAGAATACCCTGTTGATTTTGCGCAGTAGTTTTTGTGGCGTTCTCCGTTTTTTGTCGCGTGTCATTCTTGACACTCTCGCTTGCGTGATGTTTAGGCGTGACAGATATACGGAACTTGCTGCTGTTGGGATCAGCTCTGCTAACGCCAGTCGCTTCAGCGATGAAATCCCTATTAGGAGGAATCCTCGCAGCAGCCGTGCTTGTATGGGCACCTCCAGTGTGTACTGAACTGAAGTTCGCTGGCTGATCGTTCGGCGGTGGATAAATTGGTATGCTATAGTTTGTGTTACCTAAGTCTAATGGCAGTGAATTCTGGTATGCTCGGCTATAGTTGTAAGCTTGTTTTTGTTGCTGACCTGTATCGACGCTAGACGTGTAGATAGGCCGGATGTTAAAAGGCTGAGAGCTCTGCTGTTGGATTCCAACTGCTCGAAGGCCTTCGTTCGGCTGCAAAATCTGAGGGTACCTGGAACTAGCCTGCGGTGGCATAGGTAAATAGGGTAGTTCTCGGGGAAACATCGGGCTTTGTGCAGTGACCACCGGTTGCAAGGGCTGTAATGGTAGGTTTGAGCTTTGGTATGATCCTCGACCTCCAGTAGGCATGGGCCCCAAAGGCACCCGAGCGTTATGGAATTGCAGCGAGGGATTTCGCTGCAGATACGGCGGCTGCATTGGGCTTGGTCTGTACGATTTGTAATCAAGGCGGGGGCCGCAGATGCACATGGGTGGAGATAGCTGCTGACCCCTCCAGATGGGAAATCTGTCCCGGAACACATAGGCTGGGTCTGAGCTGCGACCACCCAGAGTATGAGGCCATTCGTTCGTAACGCTCCCACGTAAAGTGCTCTGTGACGTGGAAGCGTCAGTATTGTCATCTAATGAAGCGGGGCTACGCGATGGCCAGAAAGGTCTTCTGGTTTGTCTCACATTTTCTCTGCACCTTTCTTGCTGCTCAGCCCTCCAAGTAAAACTGTCGTCATCATCAGTGTTACTTTGCAGCGACTCTTTAGAAGTACTCTTCGCCCCTCTTATACTGCTGCGCACTGAAGGCATTCTCGGTGTTCGCTGAGAGTCGTGGCTTCTTGGAAGCATGTCACATTCATCCTCCTCACTTGCGTCTTCGCGCAGCTGTTCGGAGTCAGTCGGACTATCTTGTGCCATCTCAGATGCTCTGCACTTTGCACACAGCGTCCTTCCCTGCATTTTAGGGCACTCTTCGGACCCAGTCTTGTTATCTTGGGAGCTCTCTTGAGCGTCTAAAGCAGTGCCTGATGCCAGCTTTTCTAGTCTAGAGAGTACAGATGCGAGCCTATTTGCAATGTCCGATGTAAGAGCAGCGGAGTTAGCCGGAACGCTGCGATTTCCCGTAGCAAAGACCGAGTTTTCTTCCATATTTTCGGTCATTTCTGGTCCCCTTCTTTCGACAAGTGACCTGCGAGGCTTCGCAACACGGTCTCTCAAAAAGGTCTTGGTAGAATCACGAGTTACTTCCCTCGAGGGTGGAGGAGGTGTGTCATCTGCATCCTCCGAAGCCGACTCCTCTTCCTCTTCTTCTTCCTCATCGTCTTGAGGAATCTGCACGTAAGGTCTCAGCGGAAGCTTTGAAGTGCTATGCGCAATTGACGGCTTGAACCTCGTTATTGGGACATTGCTCTTCGAAGATAGGGTGTGAATACTCTCTCCCGGCGTTGAGGTTGAGGAATCCACCTTGACGGGCGGCGTTTCACGTTTTAATAATTTGCGTTCTGTACTCTGAGAAACGGGCTCATGACGGGGAGGCGCTGCAGCATAACTGGTAACTGGTGTCGCCACTTTAGGTGGTTGTGTCTTGGAATCAAGCGACATCATTGCGCTGGAGTCAGTAATTTGGTTTGTGCGCGCTGCTCCTGTTGCAGTGGAGGCAGCCATACCTGTATGATTTGCAATAGGACACGCTGACGCAGGAGCTGTGATCACCATCATAGATGGCGTCGCTGCCTGTTGGCTGTCAGCCGGTCTTAATTTCACGGATCCCGACCTGTTTTGAATGACCGGCCCCGAAACTCGAGCGGTCCCCATCTTCGTCACCTGCCCGACATTGGTTGGCGCTGGTGCGGCGCTGCTTTGTAGCTGTACGGCAGCATGCATGTGTCTGGCATCAGTGGCACCTGCCCGTTGACTTGGTATGACCGCTGCTTGTTGAGCGGTAGCTGGACCAGTCGAGGCAGTTTTTGCCTCATTGTTCGCGCCATCCTCTGACACAATGGATGCCGTGCGCTCCTGGCGATGGCGCTGTCGCCTTTTATCCTTCTTGGTGGGCACAGTTGGCATTGGTCGTTCGTTCTGAGCGGGCAAAATTGGAATTTGGTGTTCGGCAAACTGTTTGGTCGAATCCACTGGTTGTCTCTCGTTGAGTGTCCGTGCCATTGAAGCAAGGTGACCGAGGTCGACCGTGACGGCTGACTCCATATCCACATCTCGACTGCTGAAATTGGGTGAGACTCCCTCTGCGTCATCGGGAGCTGCTGTGTTCGTCCCAAACAGATCATCCTTCTTGCTTCCCCGACGGCGTCCTGATTTGCTTCTGCGGCGCATCAATATATCAGTTTCATCAGCTTCTTTTTCTTTCTCCCTCGACTACTAGACACAGCTTGCAGCTTGATGGGCTGCACAATTCTTCTAAAGAGAAAAAAGAGGTCCACTTATTGCAAAGAGTGTGGGGTGGTTTTGTTTTTGACTCTTTTCTCTCGTGCGCTTCTGTATCATGGGTCTTCACTCAGTAATCCACGCGGCGGCGTCGAGTTGTTGTTGTGCCCTTGGATAAGAGAACATAACCACGAGGGGGACTAGCCACGTATCTGCTCGCAAAAAAAAAAATAGGTTTGTACCGCGTGATGAGATGATGAATATACATAATCGGATTGGCAAAACCTTCTACTGAGTAGGAAAAAACTATTAATTTGGACATAATAAGAAACTGAAACAGACAGAGCGGAATCAGTGCACCTTCCAGGGGTTAAATTTTTGTACCGAGCGAGCGAACCATCCCGCTGCTGAAGCCCAGCTGGGTAGGGCCAAAGAAGAACAAATTTGGAATAGTCAAAGATATAATTTGTTGCCAGACATTTCAACGAAAAGTTTAGGGGGAGGCGAAACGCTATCAGCACAGGAAAAAAATGATCCAACGTCTGGGGCTTATTGCAAAATACAAGTATTGCTCTTTTCGCGGGTGATTTTCTGCGGTAAAGAGATCGTCTTCACTGGAGACAACGGAGCACCTCTCCTCCTTCTGTATCAACACGGGATGGTGATTCCTTTACCTGTTCGGCGTCGGCAATTGCAACGGGCAAGCGTTTTCGTTGATTGAGTGTACATTGCCACTGAAATCACTCATTATTCAGTGCCAGTCCACTTGCCATGAGACTACGTACAGCCTACATAAGCTGCTCCGCATCATTGCGTCCTTGAGGTGTGGGATCGGCTCTAGAATGAACGTTGGATTCACGCAACTAGTGTTTTTTTAACAGTCTGGGGACAGTATTTTTTGTGAAAGTCGTTCTTTTTCTTTCTTAACAGTTCCACCCTTATAATGTGTAACCATATCAAATACCGTTATCAGCCTCGTATTATGTACCGAAAAAGGTACGGTTTCATGCCTTTGTAGCGAGCTGCGTTTTACCTTTGTTATTGCAGATTGCGGAATGATTAAACGAATCACGGCCTCGGTGATTATGTGATGCAACAAATTCTGGATGGCAGAATGAGAATAAAAGAAAACTGACAGTCATTTAACAACTTAATGTTGAAAACAAAAATGCAATGGGCAGTCTTTCGGATCGTTTAACATGCAAAATATTACTTCACAGTGAAACCCAATGGTGCTCTCTTATAGACCAATATCATGTACTATTAAAATGCCGATGACCTACAAAAACGGTCTCGGAGGTAAAATTTGCTTTTCTTCGGTTTTGATCATGAAGATGAGCATGAAACGTACGGAAAATCTGAAAAATTACGGTCAAAACTCGATTTAACGAAAGTCCCGATTTAACGAAGATATTCCGATTCCTGCTCAGACAGTCATAAGTTCCAATGCTTTGAGTAACTCGAAATAACGAAACCAATTTCGCTATACGTCCCGATTTAACAAACTTTTGCTGAAAAATTAAGGTGGAACGTCTATTCTTTGTTTATTTTGTACAAAAGGCTCAAGAATGAATTGACTGCGAGCCAACAGTAACATTTTGCAGCAACTACGCCCCCTTCTGCCAAATTGCGCTGTGCGAAACGCGCATTATATTGATTTTAATTCACAAGATTTCGCCAGCGGTAGAAAGAGGCCCGTCGCCCCGGTGTCGGCAGCGGTTCCGGGACAAATTTTGGTTTTCCTTAATCTGCAGCGACAGTTTGTCGGAACACCCCCATTGAGAACAGAACGTTCGAAAAATATCAGAAAAAGGAAGAAGGCATTAGGGACTAGGCCAAACTGTACAGTCAAGAAAATGACAAACTTGTTCTCAACAATGATATGTTGTACCTAAGTAGACTCAAGTACATGATTGGTGAGCAAAGCGGTCAAATGTTTCGGGTTCGCGAAAAATTAAGAAAACATTTTTTAGGTGTTAATGCATCATCATCATCATCAGCCTGATTATACCCACTGCAGGGCGAAGGCCTCTCCCATATTTCTCCACTTAACCCGGTTCTGTGCTAGCTGCATCCACTTGACCCCTGCGAACTTCTTAATCTCATCGGCCCACTTAACTTTCTGCCGCCCCCTGCTACGCTTTCCTTCCCTTGGAATCCAGTTTGTTATCCTCAGCGACCATCGGTTATTCTCTCTTCGCACTACAATGTCCTGCCCATGTCCATTTCTTCTTCTTAATTTCTACTAGAATATCGGTAACTTGAGTTATTTCTCTGACCCACTCTGCACGCTTTCTATCCCATAATGTTACCCCTACCATTTTTCGTTCCATAGCCCTCTGGGTTGTCCTCAACTTAAGTAGAACTCTCTTGGTTAGCCTCCACGTTTCAGCCCCATAGGTGAGTACAGGCAAGATGCAACTGTTGTATACTTTCCTCTTGAGCGATACCGGTAAGCTGCTAGTCATAATCTGCGAGTGCTTGCCAAATGTGTTCCATCCCAACCGTATACTTCTTGTTATTTCCTTTTCGTGGTCCGGATCTTGGTGTTAATGCAGGAATGCATCTAACGGCTACATTTTCAACTCCCATTGTCCGTCACGGTTCCGTCCGCCAAGGCTACAGGACCTGAATAGGTGCGCTAGGGACTGTCAGATGAGCTTCGAAAATTTTCACGTGTTGTCGTTGTAAGTATTGCTTCAAAATATCCCCAAGTGCAGCATTACCTACTGCGGACGGTTTTTTACTTACAACTTTCAATAACGGAACTGGAAGGCAGAATATTGTTAGTATGAGAGATATTGAACAGGGTGAGGGTGAGGGCTAGTGGGTACGCGTTATTTTCCATAGCGCAACTAGTATAGACGCAGCCATAGTCTGTCCCTTGTGTTCTAGCTGCGCTATGGAGCATAAAGTATGGGAGAGTTTCTAGCGCTGGACCCTAGCCACCGCTCCAGGTGGCGCCACTTGTCTTCATCGCCTTGATCTACCCTCGACTCTTCACGCCGGCCAAGGAGAGCACTGCGTTCCCACAGACGCTTGGTTTCTCCTCAACCACGTGTATAACATACCACGGCGCCGCTGGGAACGGCCGGCGACAAAGCAATGCGCAAAGATAGTACACTGTATTGATGCGGCAACGCGAGATTCCATTCTTTCAACGGTATGGATGAATGGATGGATGGATGGAATTTAGAAGCGTCCCGTTTGAAACGGGCTGGTAGCAGTAGCTGTCATGCTCATTTTTCTCCCTATGTCTTAATTATTTTTTTTAGATTGGTTAACTATACCATCGTTCTATTTATTCAATTTTTGTTTATACATTACTAACATTATGTCACTTTTCTGCTTTTAAGCCACCAATCTTCCAGTCGCTTTTTGATAGCTTCCACCGCCGGTTTATCCACCCGGCCACTGGTATCTCTACACCCCACAGCTTCAGGAACAGTGACTGCGCCTGCATCGACTTCCGGGTAAATACCATTACATTCGAGTATAATATGGTCAATTGTTTCACTGGAGTTACCGCATACAGCACATGCGTCATCTTCATTGTTAAATTTCTTTTTGTAGCTGCGTGTTCTAAGGCACCCTAGCTTCAAAAAGTAGGGCAATGCCTCTTGAGTTATCAAAGAAAGCTTCCTTTCTGATCTGCCTTTTCCACTTTCGGTATAATTATACGCTCTGTTTCTTTTCCATCGAATGTATCCAATTTTTACCTTCTGTGTTTTTCCCCTGTTGCTTAACGCTCTTTATTTCTTCGTCGTTGTGACCAGCATACTTACTGGTTAGTTTCCTAGTTCTTTTCGTCCATTATGAGTCAACGCTTTTTAGGTATAGGTATTTAAATACTTTAGCTGCCTATTTGTTACAGTCCAATTTCCTCAGGCGTTCCGCATATAATATTTTACTCTGAGCTTCCCGTACTTCGAAAGATGCCCAGACCATATCTCCCTGTACCGCCTCATTTGTGGTTTTGCCGTGGGCACCTCCGACGGTTTGATTTATTTCTAATGTCGACTGTACCTCTGAATTTAGGCAGAAATCCGCATTTCAAAAAATACGTTCGGGCACCATGATTCCTTTACAAATACCCCTCAAAACCTCATATCTGTTGTATCTCCACAATGCCCTATGCTTCATTATCCCAGCATTTCTTCGCCCTTTGGCCTTAAGTGATTGCTCATGCTTTCCAATGTATGCCAATCCTTCGTTTACCCATACCCCCAGATATTTATATTCTGCTACTCTGGGTATTTCATGGCCTTGTATTTTAAGACCCTGATCAGTTGAGCCGTTGAAAATCATCAGACCAGACTTAACTGCGCTAAATCTGAAGCCTAGAGCGTCCCCTTCGTCTCCGTAATACTTAACTAGAGTTTGCAATTCTTCCAGACTCTCAGCTAGCAGCACAATATCGTCTGCATACATCAAACCGGGGAGGCGCTGCTCTACCGCCTTTCCATCTAATCTATAAGGCAGGTTCAAACCTAGGATCCTTTCTTGTATCCTCCGTTCCAAGTTTATCATATAAAGCATGAACAGCAGCGCTGATAGAGGACAACCTTGTTCTAATCCTTTGCATACCTTGACAGCTTCTGTACTTCTTATCCCTTCCGATGTAATTTCTACTTTGTTATCCCGGTATTTTTCCTGTAGCAACTCTGTTATCTCATAACCGATACCTTCTTATTTTAATATGTTCCATAGGAGTTCCCTGTTTACGTTGTCATGCCCTGTTTATGTCCAGGAAGGCCAAATAGAAAGGTCTATTTTCTACTCTAGATATTTCGATGCATTGGGTAAGCAGGAACAGGCTATCATCTAAGCGCCTACCATTTCTAAAGCCGTTCTGAAGTTCTCCCAGTATCTGGTTACTTTCTACCCATGCTTGCATCTTTAATTTCGCCGCCTGCATGGCCAACCTGTACATAACAGATGTCATAGTAATCGGCCTGTAGGATTTTATGTGCATCCTTTCTCCTTTCCCTTTATAAGTCAAATTCATTTTACTCTGCCGCCAGCTGTCCGGAACGTGCTTATTCGTTATGACTATTTCCAAAGCTTTTAACAACGTTTCCTTACTTTTTGGATCAAGTTCATTAATCAGCTTGATCGGAATTCCATCTATTCCTGTAGATGTGTTTTTAGGAATATTTTTTTCTGCCTTTTTCCAGTTTAGATTGGTCAGTTCTAAGCGGCTTTGTATTCTGCTATCTTGTGTTGCTTCGTGGTATACAGGGTCCTTTGAGCAGCGTCACCTGGCGACAGAGAGCGGAAATATTGTAAAAATGAATAAGAGCGCATTTAAATCCTGCTATACTCGTTGCTTCAGTAGCGGAACACATACCAGACTTTAGCAACAATGACCAAATTACATACAGTTGACCGTGCAAACATTGATAAATCAAGGCCACCCCCCTTTGTTGTTTTCGACTGGACACGTTCACGTTCAGCATTTCAGTAATCTTTCGTATCCTTGTAGTGTTCCAGCGGTACTCCAAGGTACCTCGCAGGTGTGACAGAACAAGAAACATTTTCGAAAAGGGAAGGTGCGTTGCACCGAGCTCCATGCCACAGCCCCAAATATTTGTCTCAGTTGACTAAGTTGGCCGTTTGATTACAAAATCGAGTAGCATCTCTGATTGCTTCTGAAACGCTGTCTTAATCCTGACAGAAAACGGCTGGCTATGTCATCAGCATGTGACAATATCTTTACTTCGCTTTCCATAAGTCTAAATCCTCGCATCCATTCATTTTTAATCATGTTTCAGCAAAAAGGTTCGATATATATATGGCGAATAACAGAGGAGAAAGCGGACATCTTTGGCTTACGGAGGATCTTATCTGAAAGCTTTTTGGGACTTCTTTATTTACAATAATGCTAGTAAAGCAATTTGTATAAGCCATTTAAGCTCCCCCTAATATGACTGAGCCTACACTAACATGATCCATTATTAAAAATAAAATTTCGTGGCTACCCTGGTCAAAAGCTTTCTCCAGGTCTAGTTGCAACATTGCAACGTGATGTGTTATTTCTTCTTTTGTGTTCTATCTGTGTATGTAAAACTTTTGTGTGCATTTTCAATTTTCATTTTTTTTTTATTTGTGTTGCAGCACGAGGACGACATGGTTGTTTCAGCGCACATTAAATAAAGACTGACTGAATATTATTTTTTTTCCAAGATGGCGCCCAGTAAGGACGCATGTGAGCTGTGCTCTCACCCGTTCTTTGTCAAGCAGCAGTTTTTACGCTGCGCCGACTGTGCGAAACGTGTTCATTCGAAGTACGTCACTTGGGCGGATTGCCTCATTGCCTCTCTCATTGCCTCTCTACGTGCCGACGTTCGCGGCCTACGCCAGGAACTTGTGCGGCGCGCTGCTTCGCAGTATGAGAGTCCTCTCGCCGAGTACGTGGGAAATCCTACCCGTGTTGAGCAGCCGTCTGTGGACTATTCCGCCGCTCTTCGTCGAGGGATGGCCCCTGCGATGTTGCCGGTCCATCTTCTGCCTCTGCTCCTCCCCGTGCGGTTAACCCTCCTAGTGCAATGAAGAAGCACCGAAGTCCAGCCATCACGGGCGCATAGAGCTCATCCGTCCTTAACGTTGCCAACCAAAAGAAGCGTCCGCAGAATATTTTCGTCTTTAAACTCAGTCCCGAAACAACATCGGTAAACCTTACTAACCATCTAAAGTCAATCAATGTTACCCCCATTTCCTGCCGGCAGCTGATCACAAGGTACGACTCCTACTCGTCCTTCCATATTACAGCTGACGAAGAATTGCACAGTAACCTTGTTGAGCCTTCGATGTGGCCGATGGGTTGCATTTACAAAGACTTTCGTGGGAAGCTTCACGACGATATGCTGCATCACTCAGAACGGACGCTAAATTGCAGTGGCCCCTAATTTGGACATCTATTATCAAAACGCCCGAGGACTTCGGACTAAAGGCCGGAATACATGGAGCGTTTTTCTCGACCAAAAATCGTCCGGCAGAAAACGCCGCGGTGGCGCGACGACCAACTTGCGCTCGACGGGGATAACATGGAGCGAAAAAGCCGAGTTTGCCGCCTCAGCGTGACCAGAGGAGTCAAAACTTCTTTGGTAAACATGAAATCCACAAACAATATTTAGAGAGCTCTTTTGTTTCTTTAAAATACCAAAATACAAATTTTAATAGCAAAACAAATTGTCTCCAGTTCCCTGAAACATTTTTAACAATGTCTCAGTGTCTTTTGCGAGCCTTTAGCAGAGAGAGCACGTTGGAAATGATGGACATGGCCACACTGTGTAGTAGGAAGCAAGTCTGGATTCTCGGATGACATCCGCAACGCGAGCAACGCATGTTCCGCGTGTTTCTCACCATCGTAATCTCCGTCTTTCCAGTAGCCTTCTCTTGTTGAGTGGTTTATTTACTGTGTATTGACTACGCACGCACTGCGAGACATGCCCCTGCCTACCTGCCGCAATGGGGGTACTTCGTCGTCTCCTGCTATTAAAAAAAAAATGATGCTAATGAAGGTGCTTGAGGAAAAGAAGAAAAGGAAGAGGAGATTCTGAATTCATCCAGTATGGGAGCGAGGAAGCAGGAGGGCGAATTCAACACCGCGGTAAGTATCTTTTGGTTGTTTTCGAGCTTAAAACCAGTTGCTTGTCGAGTTGCTATTTCACACAGCTTGACGATGAACACGGACGCGCTGCGCGAATGCAATCATGATTTCGAGCGATCGTCCTCTCTTCATCCCGTAAGTTGGCATTCTGATAGAGCTGTTTTCCTGCATACATCAGGAAATCATTGTTGCTGTGTCGTCCGCCTAGTTCTATTGCTCATGGTCCAGTGGTATGGAGCTCGACTGCTGACCCGAAAGACGCATGTTCGATTCCGGTTGCGGGAGTCGTGTTTCGATAGAGGCATAATGTCAGAGGCCCGTGTACTATGTGATGTCACTGCATATTAAAGAACATCGAGTTGTAGAAACTATCCTCAGATCTCCGCCGTAGCGCCCCGCATAGCGTGAGTTGCTCTGTGCTGACCAACCTCATGTACCACCATGCTTCGCATACGCTTTGCATGGGACCAGACATGCAATCTCACGCTCGGTATGCTCCCTCATAGGGATATTTTGTTAAAGACAGCCAGCACGTGCTGCTCTATACCGCTCCCAACTCCGTGTGATTTGCGACAGAAATATAATAGTCACAAAAGTTGTACATTGAGTTGTAACTGGGTGAGTTGTCTTAAACGCTGCAAGTACTGTCCCACCTTGAAGTGGGTGCATGGCAGGATGGGACCGAAATTGTGACCTGGGTTTGTGCTCAACAAATTTATTTTTGCTTTTATGTCATTGCAATACAAAGTCATGAGGAAAGATCCAGCAATATTTTTCCAGTATTACAGAATGCACCCAACACAGTTCGATGAGGTGCGCAGTATTGTCCGTCAGGACTTGGAGCGCCATCAACTGTGCCATGAACCAATTTCCTCCAAAGAAAAGCTGGAAATCACCATCAGGTACTGCAATACTTGTGACGGCACTGTGCTTTTGTACAAGATATCAGCTTGTTTGGTTGTTTTTTTGTTTTTTTTTTTGTTCTCAGGTACCTCTGTTTAGGGATGGCCATTAAACAGGTGGCCATGGTGTTGAAGGTAGCACCGTCAACGTGCAGGTTGATTATTCACGACATATGCAGAGTCATCTGGAATCATTTGGAGCCGCTCTACTTGTCTGTAAGTACGGCTCACATGTTCGGTAGCATGTATGTTTGCTATATATTAAAGAGCCAGAAGTGCAGTGACATAAGAGTTGTGGGGTCTGAATTGAAGTAATCTGAAAAAATAACATTTGGAATTTCTCACATGCTACGCTATTATGATTTTGGCCGCAGCGCGGAGCGGGACGGACGTGGCATAATCGTTCTTCGCTGTGTTTTACAGTCGCAGATGCTGCAGAATTCCTCGGTGTTCCCACAAGAGCCGCCATCCGCGCTGTTTGGAAGATTGAACGCTGAGGCACCGTTTCGACAACAGCAAGAACCAGCCAATCAACAGGGATTTGCGGCTGTTACGAAAGCTACGGGAACTTTGCCACGGGGGGCGTACTTCAACAGGCATTTTAGCAGCAGCGGCGGAGCGGGACGGGCGTGGCATAATCGTTCTTCGCTGTGTTTTACAGGTTGGTCATACCTTTCTACGCTACTTTAGTGCATGCTCTTTCAGCCGCTGCTGCCAACCTGCTAGCGTTTTTTTTTTTCTTGCTTGTGTAAAGGTCACCATGTCGCGATGTAGCAAATGCCGCGAAAAGTTGAAGGATGACGAAAGCTTCATCACATGCAGTGAAAGTGAATTTTGTTATCATGGCGCTGTATGCTCTGGCATGAGTGAAACGACATTCGCTTCAAAAAGAGAGTCGACTAAAAAGGCTTAGAAATGCGAAGCATGTAGACGTCCAGGTGGAGCGAGGGGAGACACCTCAAATGGAGACGCAAATGCAGACTTTGACCTGAAAGTCCTAATTGTAGAAATGAACCGAAAATTGACATCCCTTCTCCCTCTAAATGCAAAGCTAGAGAAGTACAAAGCTCAATTCAGATGCTGCATGAAGAGTTTGCTACTGTAAAAAAACGTCTTGACACGCAGGATAAGGAAATCAAGGGCATTAAAAGTAGAGTTGATAAACTTGAAACAGGTATGGACTCAAAAAATATAGCCCAGCTAAAGCTTAGTGTCCACGATTTAGAATGACGGAGCAGGCGCTTGAACATTGAGATTCACGGCATCCTCGAGGTAGACGGGGAGGACCTTCTGTCTAAAGTTAATGGAGTGCAGACAGGATTGGTGTGAGGCGTCTCGCTCAGGCAGACGCCCTTTCACTTCATAAGATGTCTGCGAAGCCCGGTACGACAAAAGATGTGATTGCTAATTTTGCGAGTCAGGACCTACGAGACGCTTGGCTGCAGAAAAGGAAAGTTCTAAAGGAGAATGGTGACTCAGTGTTCATTACTGAAAACATGACAAGCCACTCGAGAGCGTTGTTGCAAGGCACAAAAGACTGGGTTAAAATTGCTGGCTTTGATTGTGTGGCATGTGAATGGAAAAGTTTTGGTGCTCAGAAAGGGTCGAGATGGAGCTAAGGTTATCAAGACCATGAGTGGCCTTCTCACCCTCAGTAGCTAAACGCTATGTCACAGAATTGAGTTTGAAACCCATATCGTGAAATGGCGGACGAAGAACGTGTTACTTTAGAAAAACTTGTAAAGGAGTTTGGCGGTCAGACATGTGGTGATCTTCGCTGTTTTCACTTAAATGCGCAGTCTATATTCAACAAAGTTGCGGAATTAGAATCTTTGTTTAATAAACTTGAGAACTGTTTTGATATCTTGATGATAACAGAAACATGGCAGACAAATGGTTTTGACACCTTTGATCTACCTAACATGAAAACTTTCTCGGTTACTAGAACAACTCGTCGGGGTGGGAGTGTGTCTGTTCTCGTGAGCTGTTTTTTGACCCCTTCATTGCTGTGTGAATTCTCTTGTGTTAGAAATGATTATGAGATTGTTTGCTTGCAATTGAAAGACACTATAATTGCCACTTGTAACCGCCCTCCGGATGGTTTTCTGTCTGAATTCTTTCTGTTTCTAGACAATCTTTTTTCATTTGTCAACCAAAATAGGTATAACATGATACTCGCTGGAGATTTTAATGTCGATATGAACAGCAAAAGTACGAAGAAAACAAATTTTGAAAATGTGTTACTATCGAATGGCTGCACAAATCATTCTTTCTGCCACGCAACTAACGATGTCAACACAAACAGTTCGACTTAGTAATTACTAATTACAATGTCAGCCTTGTCAGTGCCGGTGTTCTTACTTATCCTATTAGTGACCACTTGCCTGTATTTTGTAGTATTGAGAGCAGCACTCGGAAAAAACCCCAGCCTAAAGCGTTTACTATTCACCAACCAGTTACACAAACCCTCCTAGAAACTGTTTTTCAAGAGCTGAATACAGTCTGCTGGAACAACGTCCTTCAGGCAGCAGACGCGAATGTAGCATATGATACCTTTTTAAGTTTGTTTCTTTCGGTTTATCAACGCTACTTTGTTTTCAAACGCCGTACGTACAATAAGAGAGGTAGAAAACCCTGGGTAACAAAGGACCTAACGAAAAAGATTGAGGAGAAAGAACATCTGTTTAAAAAATTTATTCGTTCTCGTGCAGAATCTGACCTCGCTGCTGTCAAGAGTTTCCGCAATGATTAACCTAGGCAACTAAAGAAAGCACGAACCATTTACTATGATAATCTGTTCGCCTCTAGTGTAAAGCGCGCAGACTTGTGGAATAACTTAAATGTACGGATGGGCCGGAATGAGAAAAAGGATGTAGTTGAAGAAATTCTTCACGAAGGACAGACGGTAAACGGGGAAGAAATGGTGAACATCTTCAATTATTACTTTGTTTACAGAGACTTTGCAACAAACCAGACAGGATCATACAAAAACTTTAGAGCACGAAAACACTAATATATTGTTTTTCGAACCCACAGATTCAAATGAATTGCGTTCTGTCTTTATGAGTTTAAATAATTCTCATAGTGTTGATGCCGACGGCATACAAATAAGACCTGTAAAATATGTGATAGATATAATCAGCCCCATTCTAGCGCATGTTTTTATAATCTTTGCATTTCAACAGCTGTGTTCTCTACAAAAATGCAAGTCGCCCGCGTGATCGCGTTATATAAAAAAAGGCGATAAGAGTGACATATCAAACTATAGGCCAGTGTCAATCCTTCCAGTCTTTTCCAAAGACCTTGAAAAAGTTATTCTTTATCGAATATTACCCTTCTGTAAAAATTATAACATATTAACTACCTCATAATATGGCTTTAGAAAGGACAGGTCTACAGAGCTGTCGCTGTTGGATCATAAGGAATATATTCTAAAGCATTTTGAAGATAAGCACATTGTTATAAGGATTTTTGTCGACTTCAGTCAGGCATTCGATTATATACTCACAGTATTCTTTTCGAAAAACTTAATCACTATGGTATACGTGGTCTTGTTCTAACCTTGTTAAAGAGCTACCTATCTAATAGATTTCAGTATGTTGACATCAACGGTTCCACTTCGCGCAGAAAACAAATAGTCTCTGGTGTTCCACAAGGCAGCATTTTAGGCCCTGTCTTATTTAATTTATATATAATGATATTGTACAAATTTGCTTAGATACTAAGTTTATTATATACGCAGACGATACGAGTGCCCTAGCACATTCTGAAGAGGAATGAATTACTAAAGCAAATATTTTTTTGCTTAAATTGGACTCGTGGACTTCTCGTAATCAATTAAAAATTATTGCCACCAAAACAAAAGTAGTCGTCTTTAGAACGAAAGGAAAACAGATTTCCTTACAGGAAGACATAAAATTTAGGTCTGTACCTATTGATGTGGCTGACAGCGTAAAGGTACTGGGGGTATATTTTAGTGCAACTTTGAAATGGGACGATCATATCAACAGTCTATTAAGTAAATTAAGTTGTATAACCGGAATATTAAATCGCAATCGCTATGCTCTTCCAAAAAGAGCTAAACTAATAATCTATATTGCTCTCTTTGTCTCTCACTTAAACTATTGTCATTTAGTCTGGGGAACAACCACCAAAACAAACCTACTGAAGCTTCAGAGACTACAGGGATATATGGCGAACAAATGCTTCGACATATTCTTCCAAGGTTATTGAATATTCTTGAAAGAGAAGGCACTGACATACTCAAAACCTCGTTCTCAAACATTTACAAAACATTGCTGCTTTTTCATTCTCCTTTTTGTGAATACATGAACCCATTACTCTCCTTTAGTTTTTAGTTCATTGTAATATTATCATTATGTGTGATGTGATCGTGACGTATTTTTCATTGTGTTTTAGAGATGTTGAAAAGTTTTGTTTTTTTTGTTTATCCCGTTTGTATTTCCTATGCCCATCATACAGTGTTTTGTTTTCTGTGTATCTTTCTTTTTCTTTTTGTACCACTCTGCTGCTGCTGTACGCCTTAAGGAGGCCGAGGACTTCTCAAACCGTAGGCACACGGCTTTTCCCTCCGCCTCCTTTTACCATTTCGTGGTAAAATAAAGCATGTATGTATGTATGTATTTGCGCTGTCTAGGAACCAGGACCTGAGCATTGGAAAAACACGGCACATGACTTTGGTGGACGTAGGAACTTCCCCAATTTCGTTAATGCAGTTGACGGGAAACACATACAGATAAACAGCACCATCGAATTCTGGGAGCAGCTTTTGCAACTACAAGGTATGGAACATTGAGCGCAGTTTCGCCTTAGAATAACTTATACAGGATTTGTACGTGTACAAGGGTTGCTCATGAATATTTTTTTTTTTACTTTTTAGGGCATATTCTCCATCGTTTTGATGGCAGTCGTAGACGCCAAGTACAGGTTTTTGATAGTGGATGCTGATGCTCCAGGGCGACACAGTGATGGAGGCATTTTTAAATCGTCCACATTTGGGAAAAAACTCAGCAAAGGCACTGCAAACCTGCCACCTGCAACATGGCTCCCCAAAAGCCAAAAGGTTGCACCGCACGTTTTCGTTGGCGATGAAGCTTTTCAGCTGAGGGAGGATTTTTTAAGGCCATATCCTGGCAAGAATGTGCAGCCGACCCAGAGGGTCTTCAACTATAGGCTCAGTAGAGCAAGGTATTGAATGCATTCTATAACAGGCATGCATTTATTTCTTATGGGAAAGGGAAAAATGTATTACTAGAAGAACAAACAAGTACTTTTTTTGTTTTCGTGCTGCTAATAAATAGAGGCATTTACTCTCTAGTTTACTCTGCACTTGAGGGGAAGGAGAAGAAAAAGTTCTAAAAGAAAGATTAGTATAAAGCACTTCACTATATAACATATACAGGACCTAACCTGTACTGTTAATTTCTATTAAACAACACTTATTACTTGTCCAGCATTAATTCTCATCTTTAATACTTTCATTTGAAGTACAAAATGATCGTGTGAATTTTTTTGAATGGTAGCATATTATAATTATCATTATTATCATGCACTTACAAAATGTGTTTGTTGCAGGCGCATTGTGGAAAATGCCTTCAGCATTTTGGCGGCACGCTGGAGGATTCTGCTAGACCCTGTAAACCTGCAGCCACAGAATGCAGCATATGCTGTTCTGGCATGTTGTGCGCTGCATAACTTTCTGCAGTCAGGGACACAACATACTGTCCGCCAGGGTATGCAGATGAGGAGGACTCCTATGGCAACATCTCTCCAAGCCAGTGGAGGGATGACACCGAAACAGGACTGCTCAGCGTGGAGAGCACACAGTCGCGAAACTACAGAGCAGGTACTGCACAGGCAAGAAACCTGTTTGCACAGTACTTTGTAAATGAGGGTGCTCTTCCGTGGCACTGGGCGCAAACTGGAGTTCCAGCGCCCCAGTGCGTTTAGAATGGAAAGTGCCCTGTGTGAGTCAATTAAAGGAAGCCAGCAGTCACCGACCCGACTAAAACCATAGGGAAATGTTCTTTAATTTGTTGTGTTAATTAGTGTAGATATACTTGTTTGACCATTTCTTTACTAAAAAGCAACTGATTACAAAGCAGAAGAAAGAGCAACCTTATGATGCCAGTGTGATCTGAACCAATTTAAAGCATGTGGCTATCTTTTCTGTAATTTAAAAAAGAATCATCTTTCTCTAAGGTAATTAATATGCTACGAGTTGTTTTTAACTCAGTGCATCTGGTTAAAAAAATCTACAATGCTTTCCTTGGCGTCGATATCACCTGGCTTTCTTTAATGTATGTCATGGAAAGCCACTCATTTCCTTACCCACGTCTGCTCTGTGTGATTCATTAAGGAAACTTTACTGTACTTTATTATTATTTTTTTACTTTGGTATTCACCTAAATTAGTAATGTAGTCTGTTAGGAGGAAAGATAATTAAATACATGTGAAAATAGAAGGAAAAACAATGTGCCGATGGTGGGAACCGAACCCTGAATATCGTATCCGGTGCTCTTACCGACTGAGCTACATCGACAGCTGTCCAACCAGCTACTTCCTTGGGTATTAATGTTGCCTGTACACGAACCTTGAGAGTGTTCACCAGCCCCACCCTCAACTATAGTAGTGTACGTGGAACGTCCTGTGTTACCGCCAGCGTCCCTCAGAACGTGATCAAGATGGAGGGTGAAAGCTGTGCTGGAACAGGCAACATTAATACCCAAGTAAGTAGCAGGTTGGACAGCCGCCGATGTAGCTCAGTCGGTAAGAGCACCGGACGCGATATTCAGAGGTCGTGGGTTCCGCCATCGGCGCTTTCTTTTTCCTTCCACTTTTTATTTCATTCTCTTTCCCCTTAAAAAAACTACATTACTAATTTAGGTGAATAACAAATTTTAAAAAAGTACAATCCTCAATGTTTTCCTTGGCCTCGTCGACTGTTAGCTTCTTTCCTTCATGCATTATAACGAGCACCCTCATTTCCCCTTCATTTATCTGCCTGTGCGATTCATGTGATTTTTTGACAACACGGGAGAGGGAGCTAAGATAACCACTATTGATCGTTTTAGTCATACAGCCAGCAGTCCTTCTCGGGGCCATCTTGCATGTTTCATGCGTTTTGTGTGCGTACCAAGAGCTTCGCTTGCTTCCTCTGCCTGCTTGGCTCAGAGAACCGTATTTTGCTGGTCCTTCGCGTCCTCGCTGCCTAGTGTCTGCTCCCACTGTGCTACACTCAGTTCTGTCGCACAGTGACAGGCTTTTTGCTGCACTTCCCTGTGATGTGGTATAGGGTGCGGGAAATTTGTTCCGGCACTATGGTCATTCATCTTTGTATGGTTTTTGGTACATTTTACTTCTGTTAGGCACTAGTATGTATCAACTTGGAGTCTTCTCCATGCTACCAATTCCTCCTCGCTGAGTGTTTTGAAGGTTTGGGGACATTGCCATTTCTAGTCCCTTTTTAATAATCCATAATATTGATAGTGTATGTTGTTGGCAATAGGTTCAGATTGTCCTTCGGATCTGTGTTAGAGATGTCGAAGGTTGCAACTTGCTACATATCCTCACGCGACCTCAACAACCCTTTGGATACCTCTGGCTCCTGCATGTCCTGGCATATACACTAACCTATGCTTAGTTGATCCATAGCAATAAATGATAGATTTTAAATTTCGATTCTCTGAATCTCAAGTCCATAATTTCTGCTGTTCAGCTGCGTACCACCCTGCCATTGAGGTAGTTTGTGCATATCTGCTTAGAATCCGTTAGTACAATCAGGGGTGTCCTTCTTGTCCCGTCAACTATGGCCATTGCTATGGTAATTTCCTTTGCTTCGGTGATACCAGCTTCCTTGACATTTACCCTTGCCATGTCTTGCATTTAGTGGTTCCCTACTGCAGCAACTGGGTAGACCCCTTTTGGGTGTATTACTACATAGATGTATGGGCAGCCTTTGCTTCTTCCGTGCATCTGCTCTTGCCCTTCAGTACTTATGGTGTTTGGGTTCATATGCTTGGACATTGTCATGATCCGGAGAAGAGTCCAATGTTTGCCTTTCAGGTTCCTCATGGGATCTCCACCTTCTCCAGTCCCTTCTAAGTTTGGCTAGAGAGCACTTCCTGCGGTTGTTTGCATCAGTCATTGCCTCTGCACTGCATATGATGCCTTAGCTCTTTAAAGATGTTGTGCAATTCCATTGCCATTAATTCAACCTTTTAGGTGTTTTGTGGTAGCTTGAGGGCCTTTTTGTTCATTTTGCTATTATGGTCTCTTCCGGCATTGTCTCGGTCTTGAACTCTTGGTACAGCAGGCTGTATTGTGCCGTGCTGACCGCTAGCCTTAGCGTGTTTTTTTTTCATCGTGATCTTTCTGTAGCTAATTGTTAATCATTCTCATGAAATGTTCTGTCATTGCATTGACTACCGCGATGCTTCGACTGTGTTGTGCACAGTCACAGTTGATGTGAAGCGCTCGTCAAACGTCTTATGTGTTCTCTGTCCATTTTGTTTTACTGTTGCGTTAAATTTTTTACTTAATGGATCACCAACTAGCCCGGCAGCATACTCTCCTCAGTGTTTCTTTAATATAGCAATTGTTTTAAAATACAGGTTACATTGCTACACCAACCGGCATCTGGTCGTACATACCACAGTTCATGATAACCTCTGCATCTCTACACAGTGAAGCCACATATGAGCATTGCTGCTCTACCGGTTGCTCCATATACCGGGACGAGCACCACACATAAGCATGCACAGCACCATGAAGTGTTGCATACATGCATATGCCAGCAGTTGACAAAAGTATCCACTTCTTTTTCTTGTCGTCCACTATGCTGTCTGCATTGAAGAATATGCTGTCGGATCGCCAGTTAAGCTTAACAAAGGATTAGCCATGTTATGTAGTGTACACAAAATAACAAGGTTGTGAATTGTGGTCATGCTTTACTGCCTCCCATTCTGTCTACCTGTAATGCATTGTGTTTAGCTACAAGACATTGCTCTGTATTTGATGTTATTGTGCTTCATGAAATGCATATTCTGTGAATTCAAGAAATTCAAGTTGCATAGCATGTTTGGGATATGCTCGCTGTCTGTGGGCCATGTGCCCACAAAGAGGTCTATGTACATCAGCGCCTTATCTGCGTGTTTTATGGCCCTTTTTGGCAAGGGTTCGTGTTTGCCCCACCACAGTGCATTGAATGAATTTTAAAGGCTACTGCTGAGAATTGCTTTTATTCGGCGTCGTGAAATGTGTAGTTCTTTAAAAACTCCAGCAGATCAGTCTGCATTACCTGCTTGAGGTGCTTTGGGCATGATCGCAGCTTATGGGCTACCAACTGCCCGTACACAGAAGCTTCATCCCTATCTTTTGTGATCAGGGAATCCACCCTGTCTATGTCTTCTTCCCACGCGACTTCCGAGCCTCCTTCCGCCTTATCTTTGGAGCTGTGTGAGGGGTTGCCGTGTTGGTAGAACGCTGATTCTCGTGGCAGGAGCTTGGCTCTGGGCTGCTGCTCACTTGATGTCGAGCACTGGTAGGCTCGTATTGCTCTATCACTGTGTCTGGAGGAAAAAAAATGCAAAGCTGAGGCACTGTATCTTTTTTTTACGGTACAAATGCCGTTCAGGAGAGCAACATGACTTCAAAAACTTCATTTGAAATGATTTTTCGTAATGCTGAATCATGTATTTCAAACCTGAGCATAATTGCTTTGGAAGGTGGATTTCAGCAGTCAATATTGCATTTGTAATGTTTCTGCGTGGTACTTATGAAACGCACCACATTTTACATATGTGTGACGCTTCATTGTTGGCTACTTCTGAACGAATATACACTTGCTCGCATCTGAGAAGCATTTTAACTGGAATGTACATTCTTACCTTCTGTGTCACTATAGATGGAATGCAGCAGAGCCTCAGCTGTCTCTTCAGCCGGACTGTGACTGTTCGAGATTGTGCTGAAAAAAAAAAGTCACCCTGAACAGCGCATTCTGCTTTACGTTTTACATCTCGGCTTTACAAACACTTCTCTTGCATGTTTGAGAGCACAGGAAGGACTCTTGTGGGAATGTGAAGTTGTTGCCCTAGCTGAGGCAACAAAGTTCATCGATACTATCCAATCAGTGGGGGCAAGGGATCACTCAAGGTGCCGCCCACTGCCGAAGGAGGAACCTTCTTGCACATCTTCCGGTGGCGAGGGCAAATCTTCTGATGCGGATGGCGATTTTGTGCGGGCGATGGAGTTTCGGTACCAGGGCAAAATGGCCGAGAAGTCGCCTTTTGACAGTGGTCATTCACCCCGCGAAATTCCAAGGGGATCACCTGCTTGCCTCGAGAATTCGGCGAGCGGGGTCAATGCTGCTCGGCGACGCATCTCGTGCCCATTAAGCAGAAGAATAGGTGCCCTGTTGTCGCCGTCGTGGCGCCACGGGGATTAAGGCTCGAAGGGCAGCGGGTCTCTATCCTGAAGGAGGGGGAGTGGGAAGGGTCGTCGCAGCCGGAAACAACTGCCGTCGCCGCCGCTTCGCTGCTTTTGTTCGCGGTCGTTCGCCGGCGTCCGCTAAGTACGCCTCCATTGTCAGCTGCTGGAGTCTGCGCATACCTCGGCCGGAACTCCGGTCACAACAGCCCGTCCGCCGCCCGAAGAGGTCTCGTAGTGTTAGCAGCCAACACTGCACCCCGTAGAGACCTGGAGTCGGTTCAGCCTGGTCGGTCTGGCCACGTCAAACCTGGCCATCTGGTTCCTGCTCCTTGTTGAACAGCGCTAGCAGATACAGCCACTCAAAGCCCAAAACACAGCAAGCAGCGAGCGCAAAACGAACTCTGAGAAGTGCCAGGCTGCCTTCATAACAATGATTGCCATTTCAAAGTAAAGAAAACAAAATAAAATTCGTCCAGAGAATTTTAAGTTCTCTTCCAAAAGAGACCGTGTCCGAGAAACAAGGAAAAAAACAAGATTTCTTTTTTTTTTGCAAATATGCTAGCTAAAATTTTGATCCATGTCATAACATGAAAGATGCCATAGAAGGCCACTTCCTGTGAGAACATATCCCAAGGGGGAGCGGTAGGTAAACGATAGTAAGAACAGCAGCAGCAACAACAAAAAAAAACTACGCAAGAAAACAAAAAGAAAAATATATGATATGCTTAGCCAGTTAACATCTGGGAGCCCAATCAGAGAGCTTTACCCAGGGAAATACCGGCTGAGGCCATCAGCGTTAGCATTATCGCGCCCCATTCTATAACGTACGTCAAATGCGTGCTCCTGCAAGGCTAGACTCCAACGAAGCAGCCTGCCATTTTTGGCCGACATATTACGAAGCCACGTCAAAGGACAATGGTCAGTCTTTACAAGAAACGGAGACCCTGCCAAATAACACTGCAGCTTCTGACTCGCCCACACGAGACAGGCGCATTCCTTTTCTGATGCACTATAGGCCTGCTCGCGTAGGGTGAACGGCCCACATACCGCGGTCACTCGCGTCGCATTGTAGCACAAACAGACACGTGTAGTCTGGAGTTCTCAAAACAGGCTGACTGGCCAGGGCCGCTTTCAGGGCCAGAAAAGAGCGTTCTTTGTCCGAATTCCATTATACTTTGGCAAGTTCATTCTTTCGCAACCTGTCGGTAAAGGGGCTGGCGATTTCAGAAAAATTGCGGATATAATGTTGATAGTATCCGGTTAGTCCGAGGAATGAACGAATATCTGTCTTGGTGACTGGCCTGGGGAACTCGGATATTGCCGCTACGTTTAGTTCTAGCGGGTGCTGATAAGCGCGTCCGACAATATGACCCAAGTAAGTCACTTGAGCTTTTCCCAACTGACATTTCTCCGCTCTCACAGTCAAGCCTGCCTCACGTAACCGTGTCAGTACATCCCTCAAAAGACAGAGGTGTTCCTCCCAGCTCTTAGAAAAGACAGCTATGTCACCTAAATATGGAAGAGCATAGTCCCCCAGACCCTGCAGCATACGGTCCATGAGACGGGAAAAAAAAAGCGCGTTTTTGAGGGCAAAAGTAAGGACGAGAAGACGAAACGTTCTTAGAGGGGAAATAAAAGTGGCGATTCGGCTCGCTTTCTCGGTCAGAGGCACCTGCCAATACCCCCTAGTGAGGTTCAGCGTGGATATATATTAAGCACCACTTATCGCCTCAACCCTTTCCTCAAGATTCGGAATCAGGTAGCTCTGATCACGTGTGATCTCATTCAGACGGCGGTAGTCGATACATGGACGAAGGTCTTTACCTGGCGCCGCAACCAATATGATGGGGGACGTGTATTCACTCTCGGATGGTACAATCAGCCCCATGTCTGACATCCGCTGAATCTCAGTTGCCAATATTTCCTTCTGCCGGGGTGAAACCCGGTAAGGCCTGCACCGGATGGGCTTGTCGCAAATTAGCTCTATATGATGTTCGATCAAGTTCGTCCTGCCGGGCCGGTCAACGAAGCAATCTCTGAACCCTCGCAGAAGCGTTTCTAGCTCTTCTTTCTGTTTATCTTCCAGTTTGGCGTCGCATTCAATTTTCTGGCAAAGTTTTTCGAGTGCGGGATCAGTTGTACTTCTGGGGGAAAAAAATCATTTTCGATCTCTTCAGGAACATTTAGAGCGAGCTGCACAATGGCTTCCCTCTGTCTGTACGGTTTCATTGAATTGGTGTGGTAGATCCTCACCTCTTTGCGTCTTCTGGGCATTCTAATAACGTAGCTAGTGTTCGAAATCTCCTGTACAACCTCTGCGGGACCCTCCCGTAAAACATCTAATTTGTTCTTCCGCGACGCAGCCAGTAAGAACACTTTGTCTCCAACAGCAAAAGTTCGTTTTTGGGCCTTCCGGTCGTAATATAGTTTCGCCTTGCCCTGAGCGGATTTCATGTTAGCCTCCACTAGCTCGCGACATGACTGAAGACGTTCTAGTAGCTGCAACACATACTGAACCACTGTGGGGTCCTCTCCGCGCCCTTCCCATGCCTCGCGGAGCATCTGAAGTGGGGACCTCATAGAACGGCCGTACACCAGTTCTGCTGGGTTGAAGCCGGTGGCCTCATGTGGCACGGACCTCAACGCAAACATGGTAGCTGGCAAGGAAGCCTCCCAATCGCTTTTGTTTTCATGGCACAAAGCCCTTAGCACTCTTTTCAACACGGAGTGCCAGGCCTCTACACTGTTGCTCTGTGGGTGCCGCATGGAACTGTATATAATGCGAATACCGCATCTCTCAAGGAAGGTAGTTGTCAGAGCGCTGGTAAAGACGCTGCCCTGGTCACTCTGCACTTCGGCCGAAAACCCCACTCGAGAAAACACAGAAAGCAGCGCTTCGACCACCTCTACCGAGCTTACTTTCTTAAGTGGGACGGCTTCCGGGAATTTGGTGACCGGACATATTATAGTCAAAATATATCTGTAACCTGGCGTAGTTACAAGCAACGGTCTCACTACATCTACAACAACACGCCGAAAGGGCTCTGTGATTATGGGCACAAATTTCATAGGTGCCTTTCTGGTCTCGTGTGGTTTCCCAATTCTCTGGCAAGTGTCGCATGTCTGAACAAATGTTTCGACGTCTTTAAAACATCCGGGCCAGTAGAATTCTTTCAGCAGCCTGTCTTTAGTTTTTTTTATACCCAAGTGACAGGCCCAACCTTTTCCATGCGAGAGGGTGAGAACTTGAGCCCTATATTTAGACGGGACAACAAGCTGTTCGTGTTCTACTCCTTTCCTGTCCTTATACTGGCGATACCATAGGCCAGACCGGCGCTGGGAAGCGATGTTTTTGCGTGACACGCCCGTTTCTCTTTGGTCGCTCAAGTTTTGCAGGGACTGATCTCTCTCTTGCTCAGCGGCAAACATTTCTCGGTCCACACGAAGGAGCTCGAGAAAACCCTCTGAATGCGGCAGCACCAGATTCGTACTGACTTCCTCTCCTGGCTCAGATTGAGCAGTTGCACATAATTCCGGACAGTCAGTGCAGCCAGCACCGCTATCGGTGCTTTCTAGATCAGCGCTATTGGTGAGTAAATTCTGTTGCTGCTCGCCACCGTGATCCTGCACTTGGCTTAGTTTCATGCTTACCCTTTTCGTCTAGCTTCGCCTGCGCTGCGATTTCTCGCGCCTTCGCACGTGTGAGAGCCTGGACAGCATGGTCTCCAAAACTCAGCCTCTTTTTCCTGAGCAACATGTCCGAGCGATTGGAAAATATGTAGGGATACTGCTCGGGTAGGTTTTTGAGAGACGGCTGCCTCAGTGTGAAGCACCCCGAACGGTCCCTCGATCTCGACACGGGCAATCGGCAGACATACGCTATTCTCCTCAACCACCTGTCGTATCCAGGTGCATTCACCCGTGAATTCTCCAGCCCTAACATATTCAGGGTGGATGACGTTCATTGTAGCAGCGGAGTCGCGGAGAACTTTGCATGGTTTGCCATTTACGGTCAGATCCCTAAGATAAGGCTGCAACAATCGCAAGTTGTCGTTCTCGTTACCCAGAGACGAAAACACCACTTTTGGATTACGGCAGCCGGCTGCTACGTGCCCAGGCTGCTGGCAGCGGAAGCAGACGACCGGCTTCTTAGATTCGAAAACCTTTTCTTTCCTCGCGTCTTCCTTCGAGCTGCTTACTGCACCTTTTTGTTGTGCAACTGGGATATTAGACGACGCAATTTCCACTTTTCTCTGTGTGTGAGAGTGCGCCCGATTATCCCTACCGACTTCCGCACTGGATCTGATGCGTGCTTTCTCCGATTCTCGACGGGTCGCGAACTCGTCAGCTAATTCTGCCGCGCGTTCCAAAGTCTTTTTGCAGGGCCTGTCCTGCACCCATTGGCGCATTTCATCTCCCAGGCTACCGTAAAATTGTTCAAGGCAGATTACCTCAATGACTCTATCGCGACTCTCATAAGCCTCTTCACCTTTCAGCCATTCGATCAGATCTGCTTTCAATTTGTACGAAAAGTGCTGAAACGTCTCGCCTTGCTTCCGTGCTGCCTCTCGAAAGCGGCGCCGGAATGTATCAGCTGATAGCCGATACTTTTTAAGGAGAGCTGCCTTAACTTTATCGTACCTTTCGGCATCCTCTTTCGACAATGTGGCAATTGCTTCAGCCGCTTCACAAGGAAGTACGTTTATTATTTTCTGGGGCCAGATGTCCCGCTGAATTCCCTCCTTTTCACAGATCCTTTCAAAATTTACGAGGAACAGCCCAATGTCCTCGTTTGTCTTGTAGGGCTGCAGAAGATCTTTCATTTTTATTGTTGCGCCCATCGGAATAGCCTGATTATTAGAATTATTTCCGGCGCACGTTGCCTCAGCAATTTGAAGATTTAACTGCCTGAGTGCAATTTTCCTCTCCTCTGCTTTCTCAAGTCTGATGGCCTCTTCTTTAGCCTCTCTGGACTTCTCCTGAGTGAAATCCCAAGTCTCCGAAATTTCATTGCCATCCGCTTCACACTCCTGAATAGCCTCAATAAGCTGTGGCTTTCTGTGGCTTTTCCCCACCTCAATACCAAGCTCTTCGCAAAGCAAAATCAACTCCTGAAAAATAGCAATTCATCACAGTAAAGCACGCCATCCAAAAACATATAAAAGCAGCCTGTTCGAAAGAGTCCTAAGATTATCAGAGTGCACAAACACACAAAATAAACATATCAATTTGTATCAATAAACATATCAACATATCAACATTTCAATTTGTGGTTGATATGTTTATTTTGTGTGTTTGTGCACTCCGATAATCTTAGGACTCTTTCGAACAGGCTGCTTTTATATGTTTTTGGATGGCGTGCTTTACTGTGATGAATTGCTATTTTTTTTGTTTACCAGCTTATTATACTGTGAGGTTTTTTCTTGTCTGTGACCAATACTGCCGATGATCTGAGTGCTCCACGTGGATGACTATGTGATAGGCCTTTGTGATACGGTTTGGGTGCTTCATGAAAGGGTTTGCGCGAATAAACATCAGTTGAAAGTTGGCGCCTGTCCTGTTATTTTGAGTTCCTTCCTTGTCCTCGTCCATTTCGCGCCGTCTTCATAATCCACTTCAACCAAGACCAAGCGTGGACGATTCCACCGCAGCCAACCAGTTGGGGAAGTGTGTCGCGTTCAGGGGGCGAGCTTCACCGTAGCGGGCTCAAGAGGCGACGATGCATCGAGGCGGAAGACAGCCAGGGAGGAGAGGCAAAAAGTAAATTTTATATACACTTTCTACATACTGAAGAGGGTACAAGTCATGAGAGGAAAACGGAGCTATCTGTCCAAACAGAAT
Organism: Amblyomma maculatum; assembly: GCF_055883805.1. NCBI lineage: Eukaryota > Metazoa > Arthropoda > Arachnida > Ixodida > Ixodidae > Amblyomma > Amblyomma maculatum. Next base: position 38,413,655 of record NW_028146738.1, on the reverse strand, counting down.
CCGTCAGTTAAATATGGTTTGTTATCCCCAGTTACTTAGCTGGGGAAACAAAGTTCATCGATACTATCCAATCAGTGGGGGCAAGGGATCACTCGAGGTGCCGCCCACTGCCGAGGGTGAACCTCCTTGCACATCTTCCGGTGGCGAGAGCAAATCTTCTGATGTCGATAACGATTTTGTGCGGGCGATGGAGTTTCGGCAGTTTCGGTACCAGGGCAAAATGGTCCGAGAAGTCGCCTTTTGACGGTGGTCATTCACCCCGCGAAATTCCAAGGGGGTCACCTGCTTGCCTCGAGAATTCGGCGAGCGGTGTCAATGCTGCTCGGCGACGCATCTCGTGCCCATTAAGCACAAGAATAGGTGCCCTGTTGTCGCCGTTGTGGCGCCACGGGGATTAAGGCTTGAAGGGCAGCGGGTCTATCCTGAAGGAGGGGTGGCGGCAAGGGTTGGTCGTCGCAGCCGGAAGCAACTGCCGTCGCCGCCGCTTCGCTGCTTTTGTTCGCGGTCGCTCGCCGGCGTCCGCTAAGTACGCCTCCACTGTCAACTGCTGGAGTCTGGCCGGAACTCCGGTCACAACAGTGCGCCTCCATTGTCCGCTGCTGAAGTCTGCGCATACCTCGGCCGGAACTCCGGTCACAACAAGGTTCTCGAAACTATAAAGGTGGTACAGCCTTTTCTAGATACTGGTTACTACTAATCGATTACTTTGAAAGACAACTGGATTTCCGTAAACGTTGCGCCGAGCGGCCAACCCAGCTCTACAGAAATTACCAGCTGGTCTAGAGCGCGGAACCATGTGCTGGAAATACTTGCGCAGCTGCTCGCTTTGAAGCACGATGCTCGGATATCAGTCACTCGTATGTCTGACATAGTATTCATCTGGAGAAATATTTAGATTCCCTTCTCTGAAAAGGCCCGCTCGAGCGCTCTAGAGAAAAGCGGGCTCATCTCTAATATAAAAAGCTGCATTTTTATGAGAGCAGTTTTCCGAACAAGTGATCGTGTCGGGAGTGGGCATGCCGCTGTTCGTTCGTGAACTATGGAAATATTCTAGATGCCACTACAATATATTTTCGGTCAGGGTACGAAACAATGAGCTTGGGAAAGCGGCCCCGCCGTGCGTCATGCTGAGATCAGGCGGTCGAAGCTCCGACCACGGCGGGCATGTATAGAGCGATCACCGCGAGCTTTCAAGCAGGCGCAGAAGGTGCAGGAAGGTATGTACACTCGTTTAAAGGTACATCGCGTTGAAAAGTGCACTCGTAGCAATGCAAACATACCTTGTGGGTCGCATCGAAGTTCCTTGATAACTTCGGCCCACGCATCCGCCTTTTATTTTTGTAGTCTTTGTAGTCGGACCGTGAACTATCCCATAAAATTTGACGTTCCTGTACAGCACGTATGAGTCGATCGTTAAACTCCACTCCAGCTCACTTTGTGCACGTAGCCATGTCGCAAGCTGAAAAACGTGACAAGCCTGTGAACAACAAAGAAGCGCGCGCGCGCGACCACCGTGCCCCACCGACGGAAGTATCTGTCGGTCCGCGAGCCATGATTGGCTGCTGCTGCTGCTGGCCGCTTCCGGCAGCGTCCGACGACGCGCGTCAAATATCTGGCAGGTCCAGATCGATAGCAGCTGGCATTTTTTCAGGCGCCGGGCGTCGAATGGGCGAAAAACGCGAAAAACGCCGGCGACAGGCAGAAAAAACGCTCCATGTATCCCGGCCTTAAGGGATCTAAATTTTTTTCTAGTGTTTTGTCCTGTTGTTATACCGCTGTTGTAGTTACCGAAACCTGACTGTCAAGCGATATCCCTTCCAGCGATTTCTTTCCTAATAATTACTCTGTTTTTCGTAGCGACCGCCCTGAAACAGGACCCAAACAAAGAGGAGGGGGAGTCGTTATTTGCTATCGACAGTTATGTGCAGTGTGTTCGACGTTCCAATCTGGAAACTCTTGAACAATGTGTGTGGCTTGCGCTCACTTTAAATCGACATGAAAAACTTTTACTTGCAGTTTTCTACATTCCTCCTAATCTTCCTCCTCCAGCCTATGATGATATTCTGCTCTCAATCGAACATGTTATAACTCGTCATAGCCAACACAAACATCTTATTTTAGGCGATTTTAATACTCCAGGTATCAGCTGGAACTCATTTATTCGTTCTCACGGCAATCATTACATATTAAGTAAGTGCAACACTCTACTTAATTTTATAGCCTTCAACTCTTTGCAGCAACACAATTTTACTGAAAACTGCTGTGGTAATATTCTTGACATCTGTCTATCAAATGTTGAAAGTGTTCGAGCATCGAGTTCAGACGTATACCGCTGACTCGCTGTGACAAATTTCACCCTCTACTTCTAGTTACCACTGCCGACTCTGCCTCACCTTCTACTAATTCAGATCTGGTGAGGAATTCGCCCCGTTTCACGTATGCAAGTGGTGATTATGTCGGTCTTTCCCTTTTAAAAGGCATGAATGATTCTGACGGACAAGTCAGTCGCTTCACTGAAATAGTTCTTGACGGTATGCGTCGGTACATACCTCTGCATACTCCTATGCGTAGGAAGTTTCCTTCCTGCTTTTCAAGGGAACTGATACTGGCGTTAAAACTTATGGAACGGGCCAATCGTAAAGCGAAATACCCTAGGTTTGATAATTGGGCAGGTGAGTTTCGCCGCTTGCGCTCTCTTTGCAAACGCTTATACAGGCGGGACCACGACTCATATCTTGAGTCTTTAGAGAGGAGTGCCTCAAATCGTCCTAGTCAGTTCTGGCGATACGTTCGCAAGCGTTCCATTAAATCAGATTCGAGTATCAGCTTAGTTGACTCTCAGGGGTCGGAAATCCCAGATATCGCCGACAGTTTTGCCCAACACTTTTCCTCCATTTACAAACACCCACATTGTGATTCCGTTTGCCTCCCCTCTGGTGCACCATTTAATTCCGTTATCTTTGACGAGGACTCGATAAATGCGAGTCTTAAGCGTCTGAGACCATCTTGATCTCCTGAACCGGATGGCATTCCAGCCGCTATAATAAAAGCCTTCAGTTGTATATTTGCACCAGTATGGACTGTCATTATTAATAACTGTTTAAAAATGCTGAATTTCCTCGCGTGGGGAAAATGGCACGCGTGTTTTCCTGTCTTCAAGTCAGGAAACAAATCTGATGTTTCTAATTATCATCCGATTTCTCTTCTATGTGCAACCTCGAAGCTTTTCGAATTAGCTTTGCACAGCGTACTTTCCTTCCATCTCAAACATATCACAGTACCGAATCAACATGGCTTCATATCGGGTCGCTCTACTTCTACCAACCTAGTCACGTTTATGACGTATGCCTCTGCAGCAGTCCTTCACAGAGGTCAGGTTGGCACTGTGTACGGTGATATGAGCAAAGCTTTCGACGTTGTTACTCACTCACTACTTCTTGAAAAGCTTCTACTCTCTCGCGTCGAAGTCTCAATCGTTGCCCTCCTACGCAACTATCTCCTTGATCGCTCCGGCTTTATCAGTGTCAATGGACAGGCCTCCTTCGTTTACCCTGCAACCAGTGGGATTCTTCAAGGTTCTGTATTAGGCCCGGTTCTCTTCTCCGTTTTTATTAATGATCTTTCCTCGGCGATCAAGAACTCCACGTTTCTTTTATGCTGACGAAATAAAAATATTCATGGTTATACATTCTTTTCATGATTGCTTGTTATTGCAATCGGACATATCTGCTTTTTCTGATTGGTGTGCGAAGAATCGACTTACCCTCAATTCTTCCAAAACTAGGGTTGTCTCATTTACTCGTAAAACACACAGCTTTCTCTACCATTATTCTGTGAATTCTGTGCTGTTGGACAGGGTTGATGAAATTAATGACCTTGGCGTACTTTTTTACCGCACCCTTAGCTTCTCCTCTCATACTAAACGCATTGCTCAACGGGCTACGCGCACACTCGGATTCGTTTGCAGGCTTTCAAGAGAGTTCCGCACACAACATCCGTTCTTAAAGCTGTACCTGTTCATATTCTTGCTGCTCTTGGAGTACGCGTCGGTTGTTTGGAATGGCACTTGCAAATCGAACTTGGACAAGAATGACAGACTACAGCAAAAAAATGTTACGGATATTTCGATATCGATTTCCTTGCGCAACTATCTCCTCTCGTTCCACCAAGAGCAACCAACTGAATCTTCCTTCTCTTCACTGCCGTCGTGTCAGAATAGATATGATTTTTCTGTACAAACTCCTTCATGGCCACATTATGTGCCCTCAGCTCTTAGAGTGCATCCTACTACGCGTTCCGCGAAAGAGCATGAGGGAATTCAGACCATTTCAGGTTTCTCCTTTTCATTCCCACTCCCCTCTGGACAGGATGCAGTGGTTATTTAACTCTTTTTGTCCTCACCTTGACATCTTCCAAAACTCGCTCTGTTCATTTACATTGGATGTTCGTAGCGTTGTATTCTAAATAGTACTTTATCACATATAACTCCCACTCTCTAGCCTTAATATATTGTATTTACTTCACTTTTTGCTTTTTCTCCTGTTCAATGCTGTCTGTATCTTGAACTACTTTTTATCCGTTTCTTACTTATATTTCAACTTTAAACTTTATATTCTAATCTTACTGTCCCTTGTTCAATTCTACTTCTTTATTGTATTATTCTGTATTTCTAGCCTGTGTTTTAAGTACCATGCACTTGTTGCGCCTGGAATGGTTGTTTATTTTATGTATATTTCTATATTACTATAATCAATGTCAGTTATTTGTTGTTGTTTTCTTTCTCTTCTATCTACCGTTCTTTTTTTTTTTTTTCCTGATGTGCTCAAAAATCCTCTCACTGTGTATATAAATGATGCTACTCATTGATTGCTTACTTTCCGTTATTCTGTTCGTCTCAGTTTCATGTCATGTATTATTTATTTCTTCTTTTGTGTTCTCTCTGTGTGTGTAAACATGTTTGTGCATTTTCATTTTTGTTTCTTTTTTTTTATTTGTGCTGCAGCAGGAATGCCACATGGTTGTTCCTGCGCACATTAAATAAAGATTATTATTATTTTTATAATAATAATAATAATAATAATAATAATAATAATAATAATAATAATAATAATAATAATTATTATTATTATTATTATTATTATTATTATTATTATTATTATTATTATTATTATTATTATTATTATTATTATTATTATTATTATTATTATTATTATTTCATTGTTTAACAAAAAGGTATTTTAATCTTGACCTTTTGGTTTTTAATTTATTTTTAATTTAGTTCAAGCCCGGTAAAGCTCTCGCTGTTCATGTCTCCCTCTCTTTATGCATTTTATTTTTGGTGTGTTATTCGAGAAGACCAAGATGGCAAATGGGCAATTAACGTCATTATGCTCCAAACTCGAGGCTTGATTAGGATGTTTCCAGAGCCTCTCCACTCGCTGACTCCACGGGATCGATATCTAGGTAGACGTGATCCACCGCATGGCACCCAAATAATCAAAACAAAGCACATCTTTTTCAAATGAGCACATATTTGTCCCCCTGGCTAGTGTGTGGAAGATGGAGGCGATATTCTATTTTGCTTCGGCGTGGGCTAGTTTGTTGTCAGCTAAATCATGTGCATTAGTTCCTGTGCGCGATATGTGAAAAGGGGGGACAATGTGTTGCCAGCCGGAACATTGTTGAGGTTGGCTCTTTTTTTACACGTCAGCAGGGGAATGACTCCTCCAGAGAATGTTTCATGCCATACCAGGGCAAGTGTTGTTACGAGTGAGATTGAAGGATGTGGGGATGAGATACAACTGCCGCTTTCCTTCTTTCATCATCATCATCAGCAGCCTGATTATACCCACTGCAGGGCGAAGGCCTCTCCCATATCTCTCCACTTAACCCGGTTCTGTGCTAGCTGCATCCACTTGACCCCTGCGAACTTCTTAATCTCATCCGCCCACCTAACTTTCTGCCGCCCCCTGCTACGCTTTCCTTCCCTTGGAATCCAGTTTGTTACCCTCAGCGACCATCGGTTATCCTCTCTTCGCACTACATGTCCTGCCCATGTCCATTTCTTCTTCTTAATTTCCACTAGAATGTTGTTAACTTGAGTTATTTCTCTGACCCACTCTGCACGCTTTCTATCTCTTAATGTTACCCCTACCATTATTCGTTCCATAGCCCTCTGGATTGTCCTCAACTTAAGTAGAACTCTCTTGGTTAGCCTCCACGTTTCAGCCCCATAGGTGAGTACAGGCAAGATGCAACTGTTGTATACTTTCCTCTTGAGCGATACCGGTAAGCTGCTAGTCATAATCTGCGAGTGCTTGCCAAATGCGCTCCATCCCAATCTTATTCTTCTTGTTATATCCTTTTCATGGTCCGGATCTGCGGTTACTACCTGTCCTAAGTAGATATATTCGCCTACTACTTCCAGTATTTCGCTACCTAATGTAAACTCCTGTTCCTTCCCGAGGCTGTTGAACATTACCTTAGTCTTCTGCATATTGATTTTCAAGCCTACCTTTCTACTTTCCTGTCTAGGTCATCAATCATTATTTGCAGTTCATCTCCCGAGTTGCTTAGCAAGGCAATGTCATCAGCAAATCGCAGATTACTGAGGTATTCTCCATCTACCCTTATCCCTAACTGCTCCCATTCCAAGTCTCTGAATACTTCCTCTAAACAAGCTGTGAATAGTACTGGGGAGATTGTGTCTCCTTGCCTAACACCTTTCTTTATGGGAATTTTGTTACTTTCTTTATGCAGAACTATGGTTGCTGTGCAGCCACTATATATATCTTCCAGCACTTTCACGTACGGCTCGTCTACCCCCTGATTTCGCAATGCCTGCATCACCGCTGAGGTTTCAACTGAGTCAAATGCTTTTTCGTAATCAATGAATGCTATGTATAAGGGCTGGTTATATTCCGAGCATTTTTCTATCACCTGATTGATGGTATGGATATGATCGATAGTAGAGTACCGTTTCCGAAACCCTGCTTGATCCTTTGCTTGATTACAGTCTAAGGTTCAATCAATCAATCAATCAATCAAAGTGATCTTTATTTGTAGGAAACGAAATACATAAAGAATATTTGGACCGATAGCCGGGGGGCTAGTAGACGGTCCAGTACAGAATAAACTTGGTCAGGCAGCCGTAATGAGCGCATACAAACACACACACACACAAACATACAAAAAAAAACGACTCAAACAGACAAGCAAAAAGAATCAACAGGCACGAAGAAAAATACTTTTCAGCAAGCAATTCATAGGCAATTAATACAAAACGCAAGCGCACACACACAAAAAAAAAAATGGGGGGGGGGAGGGGATCATAACTCTCCTTGGCTGTTAATAAAGAACATTTTACAACTCATTTTAAAGTTACCTGCAAGTTTTACATTAATAGGCAACGTGTTCCAATGTTTTGCTCCAGAAAATTGTACTAAACGTTCTCCGTACACATTGTGGCAGGCAGGGAGGTTGAAATTGCCATTTAATGCGTGTCTTGTATTGCGAGATGGCAACAAGAAAATATCAAGTGGCAGAGGAATACTAGTATTAATGATGTTATTTACCAATACACAGATTTTGTATTTAAGCATTGATTCTAAAGAAAGTACTCGATTTTCTAGAAATAAATTATTGTTGCTGCAGTCGAAAGATACGCGGTATATTATACGCAATGCTCTCTTCTGCAGTCTCTGTAAGGGAAGTAGATAAGTTTTGTACGTTTGTCCCCAAGACTCACAGCAGTAGCTGATGTGGCAGTGAAATAACGAAAAATACAGGGAACGTAGTATGGTGTACGGGAAATACCTTTTCACCTTGGTAAGCGCGTAGCAACTGAAAGCTAGCTTTTTAGATAGCTTATCTATCTGCTCTTGCCAGTGCAAGTGTTGGTCAAAGATGATACCAAGGTATTTGAAAGAACAAACTTGCTGAATACAATCGTTGTTTAGAGATATGTGAATCGTACTAGGGTCAATGTTTCTTCTCTTGGAGTGGAATACTACATATTTAGTTTTATCTACATTTATTGTTAGTTTATTAGCACGAAACCATTCTGAAACATTAAACAGTTCGGACGTTATCGTATTTTCTAGGCCCAAGAGTGACTTAGATGTGAACAAAAGAGCAGTGTCATCTGCATACATAAAGACTTTTGAAAATTGAACGGCCTGCGGTAGGTCGTTCACGAAAATGGAAAACAAAACAGGACCCAATACAGATCCTTGCGGGACCCCGCAAGTCACAGGTAGTAGTGTGGAGTGTCTGTCACTCAGCACTACTTTTTGTTTTCTAGCGGAAAGGTAGCTATCAAAAAACTGGAGAGAGGCATTAGTAATACCACACGATTTTAATTTTTCCAATAACTCTGAGTGACAGACGCACTCAAATGCCTTTTTTATGTCGAGGAATATTACTATTGCAATTTGATTTTTGTGAAGAGCAGTGTTAATATGGTGAGAAAGTGATGTGACAGCAGTGGTTGTTGATTTGGCTGAGATAAAGCCATGCTGCTCAGCACAGATTACATTATTATCAAGCAGAAACTTGTTCAATTGTAAGGATATTAATTTTTCAAAAACAGTATTGATTATACTAAGCACAGATATGGGTCTGTAACTACTGGGGTCATTGGGATCTCCTGTCTTGTAGACTGGCACAACTTTCGCAATCTTCAAGCTTATTGGATACTGAGAGCTAACCATCGCATGGTTAATTATGTTGCATAAGGGGGTGCAAAGAATGTCGATATTGTCTTTTAGCACCTTCGATGGTATTCCGTCATAACCACAAGCTTTGTTTTCTCGCAGATTTTTAACTACTGACCTCATTTCTTCTTCAGTTATCTCCCGGAAAGCAAAGGTATTATTTGTTGCAATAGGTCTTCCTAGGTGAGGCGTTGTTGAAGGAAAGCCATTAACCAGTTTTTTTCCTCGATCGACGAAATTATTATTGAAGGTATCAGCCATCTCCTCTGAGATTAAGTCTGGAAGGATATGTTCTTTTTTCTTTAATCCAACAACATCGCTCACAATTCCCCATATCTTTTTGGAATTTCCTTCCTGTCTCATAATTAGATTAGTGTAGTATTGTTTCTTTGAGTTCCTCATCATGGCGACCGATTTGTTTCTGTAGCATCGAAACTGTTCCCGGTAATACCTATTAGTTCGATTGTTTTTCCACTTATGATAGTATGAATCTTTCTTTTTCAAGACTTCAAGTATAGCTTTTGTCATCCAAGGGCATATACCATGGTCGTAGTTACGCCTAGTGTATGTGTAAGTGGATCGGTCAATGACGTCTGTGATTTTCCTTATCAGGTATTGATATTCAATATCTATGTCATCATCATGCACGCCTTCGAAATCTGTGCACTGAAGCAGCGATCGCACTTGAGCGTAATTGATTCGGGTGGTACGTTTTTTAAACTGCTTGGGAGGATAAAGCAAAGGGTCACAGGGATAAAGAATAAAGATGGGATTGTGGTCTGAGATGGCAATGTCGCACACACCAGCAAACACATTTATGTCCTTGTTGCAAAGCACATGGTCAATCAGAGAGGCGGATTGGTTAGTGACTCGAGTTGGCTCATCTATAACATTTGTCAAGTTAAAGGACTGTATCAGCAAGAGGTAATCACGGCAATCATCTTTCAACAAATCAATGTTGAAATCACCACATACAATCAAAGACGATTTACCCGTCGCAAGTGATAATAGCGTAGTTTCCATTACGGAATAGAATTTGTTTAGACAAGCGCTAGGTGGGCGGTAAACAACACCTATAATGATGCCACACTTCATTTCAATGAACAGTGTTTCAACTACACCTGCTTCATAACTAGCATTGCATTTACAGCAGTAGTCGATCCCTTTTCGAACAAAAAGTGCGAGGCCACCACCACGTGATACACTATCCCGCGGTCGCGAGAGGAAATTGTACCCAGGAATTTCAACAGTTTCACCTTGCTTGAGCCATGTTTCTGTCAGCGCAATAACATCAAAACGATACGAGTAATGTGACAGATAAGCAACCAAATGATCGAGGTTTTTCCTAGCCCTCCGGATGTTGCAGTGTAACACAGATACCTGACCGCGCCCAAGCCATTTGTTTTCGATTTGAGCAGAAGTGTAAGTCATTCGGAGATACAGCGATTACAGGGTAGCCTATTTATTACTGTACCTGGGCGAGGTCAGCCATTCGCGTCACCTGCAGTACGTGCGAGTTGTCTGTCTTGCGCATCAAGATTTTACCTTCTATGACCCAGGCATACTTCCAACCCTTCTCTTTTTTTGCCTTCAAAGCGTGGCCCAGCAGCACTTTTTTTGCCGGGCACAAATGCTCGTTAACATAGACTGGTGAACTCTTTTCTTCTGAGCTGTTGAAACCCAGGTGAAATGTGTTTAGTCTTTGTTTTTTGGCAGCTTTCAGCATTTTGTCTCTAGCGGCACGGGAATGAAATTTGACCACCACATTTGACTCTTTTTTGTTCATCGATGGCACTCGGTGAACGACATCAATGTCACTCTCACTGATTTCAATTTGCAAATGGCGTGATATATCTGTCAAAGTAGCAACAAGGTTTTCACCCTGGACTACAGGAAGCCCCTTGATTTCCAGATTACTTCTCCTGCTGTACTGCTGCAAGTCAATCACCTCTTTCTTCACGTCTTCTAGTTCTTTTGAGAGGCGATCGTTGTCTTTTTTTATTTCTACGCTTTCAGCTTTCACATATTTCAGTTCCTTTTTCATTTCAGCTATTTCTGCCTTAAGCTCCTCAAAAATTGTGTTAATGAACTCCATGGATTTCCGCACTGGCTCAAGCTCATCTTCAATTACCTTTTTGAGGGCCTCTTTCAGCTCTAGCTGATTTGTCTCAAAGTGTGCTGACATGTCAGCAAGTGCTTTCACGACTTCCTTTATAGTCGAAGGTGCCTTGTCTCCCATAATATCATGTACAGACGGACGGAGCAGTCCAAGAGCCGCTATATAGCAACAAGCACCTTAAGTAAAAGAAGGCTCACACACGTACCTGCACAGAATGAAGCAGGCAGTTAGTTGCAGCTCAACGTTACGGCGTCCTGGACTGCTCCGGAATGGTGCTGAGGATGGGCTAGACAGCGGATTTTATAGCCTTCCTGTGACGTCGATGGCCCTTCGAGCTGCGCAAGCGCAGCTGACTGCCGGATGATAAAGTGTCGCCGACGGCCCTCCAACAGTCCAACAGCAAAGCGCAGGCACAAACAGGTATCTGGCGGACGCAGCACGTGGACGCTCGGTGTAGGCAATAAGCAGGATTTCAGGCGATGGCTTGAGGATTTTTTTCCCGATGACAGGCTGCACAGAATGAAGCAGGCAGTTAGTTGCAGCTCAACGTTACGGCGTCCTGGACTGCTCCGGAATGGTGCTGAGGATGGGCTAGACAGCGGATTTTATAGCCTTCCTGTGACGTCGATGGCCCTTCGAGCTGCGCAAGCGCAGCTGACTGCCGGATGATAAAGTGTCGCCGACGGCCCTCCAACAGTCCAACAGCAAAGCGCAGGCACAAACAGGTATCTGGCGGACGCAGCACGTGGACGCTCGGTGTAGGCAATAAGCAGGATTTCAGGCGATGGCTTGAGGATTTTTTTCCCGATGACAGGCTGCACAGAATGAAGCAGGCAGTTAGTTGCAGCTCAACGTTACGGCGTCCTGGACTGCTCCGGAATGACTCTATTAGCGATTACCAATACCTTATACGTAACAGACAGTAAGCTGATTGGTCTGTAATTTTTAAGGTCCTTAGAGTCCCCTTTCTTGTGAATGAGGATAATGTTTGCATTCTTCCATGCTTCTGGTACCGTCGATGACACCAGACACTGCGTATACAGGGTGGCCAGTTTTTCTAGCACGATATCCCCCCCGTCCTTCAGCAAATCTGTAGTTATCTGATCCTCTCCAGCTGATTTCCCCCTTTTCATAGTTTCTAGTGCTTTCTTGACCTCGTCCTTCGTCACTGGTGGAACGTCTGACTGTTTTTCCCTACCGCCAATCTCATTACGGTCCTGACTACTTTGGCTACTGTAGAGATCTGTATAGAACTCCTCGGCTACTTTGACTATCTTGTCCATATTAGTGATGACGTTGCCCGCCTTGTCCCTTATCGCATACATCTGGTTTTTGCCTATGCCCAATTTCTTCTTTACCGCTTTAAGGCTTCCCCCGTTCTTTACAGCATGCTCAATTTTCTCCATGTTATACTTCCTTATATCGGCCACCTTGCGCTTATTGATTAGCTTTGATATCTCGGCCAATTCGATCTGGTCTGTTGGATTGGAAGCTTTCATACTCTGCCGTTTCTTAATCAAATATTTCGTCTCCTTAGACAGCTTACCGGTATCCTCTCTAACTATCCTACCGCCTACTTCTACCGCGCACTCAGTAATGATATCTCTGAAATTATTGTTCCTTGCCTCTAGGGTAATGTCGCCATCCTCAGTTAGAGCTGAATACCTATTCTGTAGCGAGATCCTGAACTCTTCTGCCCTCCCCCTCACCGCTAATTCGGCTAAGATTTAGGCTAATTCGGGACCTCACCATCCTGTGGTCACTACATCGAACTTTCCCGATTACCTCTACATCCTGCACAATGGCGGGGGTTGAACACATTATGAAGTCGATTTCATTTTTAGTCTCTCCGTTAGGACTTTTCCATGTCCATTTTCGGTTCTTCCGTTTGCTGAAGAAGGTATTCATGATTCGTAAGTTATTGCGCTCTGCAAACTCAACTAGTAACTCCCCCCTGCTATTCCTAGAACCAATGCCATAGTCACCTACTGCCTTGCCTCCCGCCTCTTTTTTCCCTACCTTGGCATTGAAGTCTCCCATTAGTACAGTATACTGCGTCTTTACTTTTCGCATTGCCGATTCTACATCTTCATAGAAGCTTTCAACTGCCTGGTCATCATAACTACATGTAGGTGCATAGGCCTGTACAACCTTCAGTTTATACCGCTTATTAAGCCTAATTACGATGCCTGCAACCCTCTCATTAATACTATAGAATTCATCTATATTACCCGCTATATACTTATTGACAAGGAAACCTACTCCTAGTTGTCGCCTCTCTGGTAAACCTCTATAACACAGTACATGCCCATCCTTCAGTACAGTATATGCCTCATTCGGCCTCCTAACCTCACTAAACCCTATAACATCCCATTTCATGCCCTCTAGTTCCTCTAACAGCACTGCTAAACTAGCTTCACTAGCTAGGGTTCTAGCATTAAACGTTGCCAGGGTCAGTTTCCAATGGCGGCCTGTCCAGCGGAGCCAGGCTTTCTTAGTACCCCCTGCTGCGTCACAGGTCTGACCGCCGCCGTGGTCAGTTGTTCCGCAGCCGCTGGTGACTGAGGGCCGGGGTTTTATGGAGCTTATCATAGGAGGTTGTGGCCAATTATGCACCAGGGTGGCCAACTCCTGTTCTGGTGAGGGAGTGCGTTGCCGGAGGTGTTCGCCGGCATCAGGTCGCACCCCAAACCTGTATATGCAATTCCATCGACACGCGGATTTTTTTTTTTTTTTTTTGTCATCCGGTGGAGAATTGCGCGGCACCGGGATTTGAACCCCGGTCCTCTTGCATGCGAGGCGGATGTTCTACCGCTACGCCACCGCTGCACTTCCTTCTTTCGCCAGGTGGTAAATAGAAAGTTGTGAAAGTCTGGTGCATAGTTGTGAAAAGTTGACGCGTTCCATTAGAAGCTGTCATGCTTCGCAGAATGACCCCAAAGAAAGACTGGCCTACCAGTGTGCCCTGACTGAGGATCCAGTTCGCATTTCTGGAGCACCACCTTGAATTATGATGCAACTCTGGAATAGTGGAAGCTAATGCTACGAGCGTATTGACCTAATAGGTCTCACCTTTCTACCCGCAGCAAAACTTACGTATCTCGCTTTCCAGTCTTCCATAGAGGGTCCAATGTTGAGACACTAGTGAATATTGTAAGATACAATTATGAACATGTTGATGGAAATGTCCTAAACTCGCTTTTGGAATGTCCTGCTTTTAAAATGTCCTGACGAGGAAGTTGCGTGCAGGAGGTAGTGAACGCGGTGTTAATAAAATAGCTATTCAAAGCTTCCCTTTAAATGAAGCGGCCTTGCAGAGAGTACGACACTTGGGAAACGATTCATACTGCATTTGGCAGTTTTTGGACAAAGTTGAAATAAGGTGGATCAGGTTAGCGAACACCAGGCGTGTAAAATGCATTTGCAACTCCTGGTTTCTGGAAAGCTTTGTCAACACAGCGATACGCTGAGAAAAGCCAAGCGAGCGAGGGACCTTGTGTCGACCTCTGTCGGCAGGTCACATGTGCGGCTACAGCGTTGCGTTTAGTTTTTTCGTATTAGGCAGATGCTTGGTTGGCGTCCGTGCCGATGGCCTGCAGCCGAGAGCTACGTTAGCATCCGTCGGCCGATTGCCTTCCCAGATTACGACTTGTGAGGCCCTGCTCCACGGACCTTTAAAGCCAGCGGTGCGCCACATGGGGCAACCGCTTCCCGGCATCCCCTTCCGTGAACTGCCGAGGGGCGACCGGGAAGCGGCGCGCCCTTTAAAAACGATGCGGCGTGTCACTGGCTTTAAAGGTCCGTGGAGCAAGGCCCCACAAACTGCACAATGCCTCTCACCCACCAATCTCCGTCACCCTCTTCGGCTCACTCGGCCCTCAACCGCACTGCCCCTGTTCCTGTAACTCCTGATATTCTTTGCGGTTTCTTCTACTACTTATTTAGCAAACATCCAATCTATTCGCTAAATGAGCCAAGATGGTAGGCATTTACCATGCGAGAACGTATTCCCCCACACGAATGCGCAGATAGTGACTGCGCATTAACGCTACTTTTGTTTACATATAGCTGCGCGTGTACAGGCAGCAATGCGCGTTCGTCCGGCATAAATTGCAATTTGCGTTCGACATCGGTTAAACAACTCATTGTGTTCGGCACCGGCTGTACCTTTGCTTGCTTGCGCACTGCGATAATTTTGCCAAATGCGCTGGTTAACATGTACGAGCGCCAACTTGGGGAATGCTTCATATAGCTGTAGTAGAACGGCAGTTTGGGCCAGTTGGTTATGCAGTTTCTTATAAAACGCCGTGTGCATTTGCCGGGCTCGCTCGGCCTCTTACTACCTCCGTCAGGAAACATGCCCCACGGATCTACAAAGCGCTCTGTGGAATACTGCGACCGTCAGCGGGACATACGAGGAGAGTATGCAAAAATTCTTCGGAGTGAATATTGGCGACAGGTGAGATTTTTTAAGAACATGCTTCGAACAAGGTTCTGCAGCGAGAACCAATGCGTCTATCACGACTGGTGTAAGACTACAGAACACCTGACGAAATTCCTGTGGAATATTGTGCGCTCTTCACTTCCAAAAGCAGCCAAGCGACAGCAATCTGAAGAGATTTTTGGTGCTTGGAGACATCATGGTGGAACCTCGCCATGAGAAGACCCTGCGCCTGGGAGCAAAGTTTTGCCTGGAAACCGGTATGAAGACCGTTGAAACACTTGGTTATGCATGCATTCTATCTTCTAAGGCAACAATAGATGACCAGTCAAAATATATTATAAGTCATAGTGGCATTACTAAGGGTCAAAGTAAACGGTTTTGCTCCTTGGTGAAATATCTGGTTGAGAAACAGCTTCGAGTGGTGCAGTCGGACAACGAAGGGTTTTTTTTTTTTTTTTTTTTTTGCTTATTGGAAGACATTTTTGTCCAGAAAGCCCGCCAGACTGTCATGAAGAATTTCCGGACCGTTAAGATAAAATCTTCGCGTTTTAAGGAGAAGGTAGGGGCTCTGCTGGAAAATTTTAATTTGGAAGGTCTAGCAAAGAAAGTGAAAGAAGATGAGCTAGGTGTTCTTGAAATCTTCTTGGCGGCCAAGACTCATAAGCCTGAGATTCCTTTCAGGGCAATAGTATCCGAGCACCTCTCCTAGCAGATGGTTGTCTCCACGTATTGGAACAAACAGCTGTCAACACTGCACGTGAATGACCCGTTCCTGGTTCCTAATTCGGACGAAGTTGTTAAGTTCCTGCTCTATGACAACCCTGTAGGCTGTTCTGGTTTTAGCGCTGATGTCGATCCTTTCTTTTCTCTACCGCATAGTCTTCTGCTACAGTATGTGCAGCAATCCAACTGAAGATCAAAATGATGAACACGCTTTTCAAGATAGATGCGGGATTTCTACCGCGTCCGTTTTGGAACTCCCCACTTTCTATCTCAAGAATACGTACAGTCTTAGTAGAAAGTGTAGAGCCCACGAAGTCTGCCTATGAGCCTCTTCGTGCGTATTGTAAGGCATTTTCGGAATTCCGAATCTCTTAATGGTAAGAAGATTTTTTGTCCTACCCTCTTCTTTAGGAAGGACCTCCAATAATTCCAATATAGTGTGAACGTTATGATCTCGGCTTCTAATAGTGTCAACGAGGCTGCAGCAGCGGCGCAAAGGAAGAAAATGGAATTAGCGGGTGTAAAATTAATCATAAAAACAAGTTCGTCCCGTGCAAGGTTGCTGTGGTATACCAAATTTCTATGTCCTGTGACCACACACACACATTGGCCAGACAGGCCGGTGCCTCAATGTACGGCTTTCGGAGCCCCATAATTCTTTTGAAAAAGGCTCAACAAATTTAGCTCAGCATTGTCTAAGTGTCAGTGCACTCCGTACCTCGTTGACACTGAAGTCCTATTCTATCATATTGATCGTAGCACAAAGGAAGTAACCAAGGCATACCATATCGTGAGGAAGGGAAATCGTTGCGTCCGCAGTGTCGACTTCTCCGCTTTGGTATCACCAGCGCTCATGTTTAGGTTTCCTTTTCAAAGTTCGCGCAACGCTGTCGCCAATCACACGTCTCTATTGTGACACGCTCATGCCTCGACAGGCCGCGTTTGAAGCGGGACATAGCTCAAAGCATTTGAGGGGTAAAAGTTTCCTTTTACTTCTCTCTTGTTGCGAATTTTTCATTTGAAAGGCACGCGGTTAGCAAGGCGAGCTCACCGAGCATCTGGCGACAAAATTAAACCCCTGTTTAGAATTAGAGCTTGCATACTTTTGTAAAAAAAAAGAAAAAGAAAAAAAAAACTGCTTATCGAAAACTTACTTTCCTATATCAAATAACGGGTTAGTCATTCCATCGACAATTTGCACTGAAAGAAGCCTCAGCGCTACCGGGTTCATTATCCAGGAGCGGCGCAAATGCCTCAATGCATGGATAACTTGTTTTTGGTGCAATAAATTAATTGTGCGCACGTGCTGTGTCCCTATATACTCAGAAAATTTGTCATTTCAAGCGTGAGAACTCAACATTTTAGGATCTTAGATAAACTTGTCAACTTGAAATTTTCTTCTCTTTCATCCCTTCAACTGCAATTATAGCTTGACAGGCTGGGCCGGGTTGGGCCCGGGCCTGAAATTTAAACTCTGGGCCGGACTGTACCGGGCTCAGTCCTTATCCATGTCGGTCCGGGCCGGGCTCGGGTTCAAAATTTCGGCCCGTGCACACTTCTAGTTCAGTCATACGTCTAGAAGAGTTCTTGCTTCCGTGTTGCCGTTTCATTAGACCAATCAACGTTTGGAGGGTTAAAGTCGTCGAACAAGATATGTGCTTTAGGGTGGACTGAGGCAAGATGACATATGTTATTTAGTTTTGAACAGAAATCTGAAAATTTGGAGGACGGTAACGGACGGCAGCAGCTAGCACAGAACCGGGTTAATTGGAGAAATATAGGAGAGGCCTTCGCCCTACGGTGGTATAGTCACACTGATGATGATGAACGGACGGCAAGCAGTACTGTTCTAGGCGAGGCTCAAATAAGAAGCCAAAAAATGTCAAAGCCTGAAACAAGATTTGAAAGAAGATTAAGTGGCGCACATGACAACTATTAGCTAGTAGCGATTAGTACCCCCCCCCCCCCCTCCCCTCCAGCCACGGGCATTTTCGCGATACCTGCGATAAATTTCAAAGCCGGGAAGGCATGTCAGTATTTCGTGATTTATTACGTCATCAATTAACCAAGTTTCTGTTAGGATGAGTGAACTACTATTCGATGATTGCTCTAGATTGGATAAGACATCGCCTTCCCGAAACAAGCTACAAATGTTAGTGACTATTACGGAGAGGTTGAGACAATTGCCAGGTGTGACGCCGAAGCAGTTTGTCGGACGAGATGTTTGCTATAAGATTTCTTTCACGGTTTCAGACGATGTTCCTTAGCAATAAAGTTTTAACCCAATAAAAAGTCTTTTGGACAGAGCAAAGGCTACCTATTTCTCTTTCGCAAATGCAACTAGGTGTTTCCGAGGGCCGAAAAAATATCCGACACTAATCCAGGCGAAGTCAATTTCTTCTCTTTCTCTTCCTTTTGCATTGCGTCTTGGAAGATAACAGTTGAAATGTCTTACGAAATAAACAGAGCGTCTTCATAGATCAAGAGGGGTGAACCCCTTCCCTCTAGAGGCGTCAAGGGAAGTCCCTGCTACCTTACATCGTCTTCGCCTACAACATCGCAGTCTAGCAGATCACAAGATTACGCCTTTTAAGATTTTAGCCTGTCGAAGAGGAAAGCACAGCGCTCGACGCATGATGCAGGAGGTCATCGACGAGGACGACCTCGATGTCCCCGTCTACCTGCAGCGTACAGAAAAATCCTGAAGGCCTGACCGCCTATGGTTGACGGAAAAATAGCGCTTCGAACCACGACTATAGTTCCTAAGTAGCCCGGTGACACAGTATTGGAGTGAACGCCCATTTGCCACCACAGACTGAGCTAAGGAATTTGAGCCCATGATTTAGGCTGTAAGAGACCCTACGTCGACTCGGGGAACAGGGCTATGGAGCAACAACCTACATTGAGCGGCCGTGGCAACAGTATCCAAACGATGACGTCAATTCCCAGTAGTTTTACACGTTCCTCATTTATTACCGTTTTACGCGCCTTAATTGTCGCTTTGTGCGCTCTTGACAAGCATTATACCTACCAATTTTGTCCTTTAAACAGCCCGCCACTAAGGTAGTAGCTTCGCACAATAACCGTAAGACGGCGCCACTAATCTGTTTTTAGAGTGGAATATCTAGAGCGGAAAATGGACCTTTGTATTTGGCCTTCCTGGACATAAACGGGGCGTACGACACCGTAAGCAGGGAACTCCTGTGGAACATATTAAAAGAAGAAGGTATCGGTTATGAGATAATAGAGTTCCTACAGGAAATATACCGTGATAACAAAGTAGAAATTACGTGGGAAGGGATAAGAAGTACGGAGGATGTCAAAGTATGCAAAGGATTAAGACAAGGCTGTCCTCTATCACCGGTGATGTTCATGCTTTATATGATAAACCTGGAACGGAGGATACAAGACAGTAAGCCAGGTTTTAACCTGTCACATAGATTAGGTGGAAAGGCGGTAGAGCAGCGCCTCCCCGGTTTGATGTATGCAGACGATATTGTGCTGCTAGCTGAGAGTCTGGAAGAATTGCAAACTGTAGTTAAGTATTGCGGAGAGGAAGGGGACGCTCTAGGCTTCAGTTTCAGCGCAGTTAAGTCGGGACTGATGATTTTCAATGGCTCAACTGATCAGGGTCTTAAAATACAAGGCCTTGAAATACCTAGAGTAGCAGAATATAAATATCTGGGGGTATGGGTAAACGAAGGATTGGCATACATCGGAAAGCATGAGCAATCACTTAAGGCCAAAGGGCGAAGGAATGCCGGGATAATGAAGCATAAGGCATTGTGGGGATACAATAGGTATGAGGTTTTGAAGGGTATTTGGAAAGGAATTATGGTGCCCGGACTTACTTTCGGGAATGCGGTTTTGTGCCTAGAATCTGAGGTACAGTCGACATTAGAAACAAATCAGAGATCCGTTGGACGATTAGCACTAGGTGCCCACGGCAAAACTACAAATGAGGCGGTACAGGGAGATATGGGCTGGGCATCTTTCGAAGTGCGGGAAGCTCAGAGTAAAATATTATATGAGGAACGCCTGAGGGAATTGGACAGTAACAGATGGGCAGCTAAAGTATTTAAATACCTGTACCTAAAAAGCGTTGACTCACAATGGAGGAAAAGAACTAGGAAACTAACTAGTAAGTATGCTAGTAACAAGGACGGAGAAATAAAGAGCATTAAGCAACAGGTAAAAAACACAGGAGGTAAAAATTTGATAAATTCGATGGAAAAGAAACAGAGTGTGGAATTATACCGAAAGTGGAAAATGCAGATCAGGAAGGAAGATTTCTTTGATAACTCAAGAGGCAGTGCCCTACTTTTTGAAGCTAGATCAGGGTGCCTTAGAACACGCAGCTACAAAAAGAAATTTAACAATGGAGATGACGCATGTGCTGTATGTGGAAACTCCAGTGAAACAATTGCCCATATTATACTCGAATGTAATGGTATCCATCCGGAAGTTGGTGCAGGCGCAATCACTGTTCCTGAAGCTCTGGGGTTTAGAGATAACAGTGGCCGGGTGAATAAACCGGTGGTGGAAACTAGCAAAAAACGACTGGAAGATTGGTGGCTTAAAAGCAGAGCAGTGACATAATGTTAGTAATGTAGGAACAAAATTTAATAAATAGAATGATGGTTTAGTTAACCATTCTAAATCAATAATTAAGATATAGGGAGAAAAATGAGCATGATAGCTACTGCTACCACCCCGTTTCAAAGGGGACGCTCCTATATTCCATCCATCCATCCATCCATCCATCCATCCATCCATCCATAGAACCATCGCCTTGGCGCGATAGTGTAATGGCGCGTTGACGCGAACAGAAGCGAACATGTTTTTTTATGAATAATGCGCAAGGACAAGGTTGCACCCGCTGTGTACAAGGCTACAAATACAGGGGCGATGAATTCGGCCGACATATTAGACTGGCCCTCTACTATTCCGCACGATCGCATTAGCATACAGCTGTAAACTACCACATTATATGAAGTACAAATGGTCACCGGCGTGTTTCTTTTTGAAAATAAAGTTATAGCAACTTGTTTCCGTTCATGTCGCATCATGTTATTGATAGATGACCAGGTAAATACTTTTACAGGTTCGTGCTTTTTGTTTCATTGAGACGAATGCACCTAAATAAGAACTTCAGCAAATGCGAGTTTCTTAACCGCATAAATCATAGCGCTACTATATCTTACGTGCCCCGTGCTTTAAATATACACCGTTTTACGACCCTTGGAGAAACCAGTTTGACTGGGCTGTTATGGGGGTAAGTCGTCAACACTTTCCTGTGCAACGAGAGCAGCCCAGCTCCCCAATATTGCAGCACCCCTCACGCCTTTGTAAAATCGTGTATAAGTCAGAGCACCTCCTAATCCGCCACATACTGAGAGATTATGGAAATGCATCGGTCAATATTAGTATGCAACCTGTACTTGGCTCTTGTTGATTTGACACTATAGACCCGGAACCATTCTGCTCCAAAAAACGTTTTCTATAAAAAGATGCTTAAATTAAACAACAAAAGTATAAAGCATGCAACATGCTCAATTAGCTTTCCAAAGACGAGTAAGAAAATGCACGGCAGTTTTTTTGCCACAAGCGCTGATGCGAAACCCTTCTTTTCTTATGTTAACATTTGGGCAGCGGCCAAGTTAAATAGGATGCATGGAACCTATAAATTTATTCTAGTTCACGACAGCCTCCTAAATTCCCGAAAACTAAAAGACAGGACGCAAACCTGATTGGGAAGACACTTAAGCTCCGCCTTTGAGGGTATGACGGAACAGCGTCAATGATTCCCGTTTTCCTGGTCCGCTTGTTTACCCTCCTGCCCGCATATGGACTCTGCTGTTCGCTTAATTATTAATCTGTTAATTTCAACCTTCATTATTCTGCACTTTCTCATCGGCATACAGCTGCAAGCTACCACATTATATGAAGTACCACCCGACATTGATGCAAAGCCCCGGCTTAATCAAATCGTGCGAATGTGTCTACGTGGCCTAGGGGCGATGGGCTTAACTTAGGATCTAATGGCGATTTCCCCTGGTCGTTTGGAGCACCTGCTCTCGCAGCGGAGCGCTCTGTCTCGATTTGCCGACCAGAGTGGGATCTCGCCAGGACTTCTAGCCGTCAGTATCGTCACATCCGGAGGCTTCAGGATTTTTTTTTTTTTGCATCATTTACTTTTAGTGGTTTCGGAAATGTCGGTAGAGCACGCTGGACGCCACAGTCTTTTGGCTGTGTTAGCAGCGTGTATTACTTCCGCCGTGCGCTGTCCATGTTCCACTGACCTACCAAGCCTTATTCGCTCTGTAGGGTTTTAGGTCGTTCTGTTCCGATGCGGGCGTCCGGTTCCAATCGACCAGTGAAGATCGCCATAAGTGTCTAGAAGGAAAGGATTCCGACCACATCCTTTCATCTGAAGTGAGAAGCCCGAGTGAGTCTCGGCCATGTCACGTGGTCTCTTGACGTCACACTAACCAGACGACCTGTGTCACTGCAGGGTCATGTCACCCGCGAGCTACCAGAGGAAGGCCTGCAATTTTTCGCTCCCAGCGTCGTGACGCCGGATTTTCTGGAGAACAAGTCTTTAGCATATCGCTTCTTCCCTGCCATTTCACTATAAATAATTTGGGGAGAAAGTTCGAACTAGTTAAAACTAGCCGAAACAACTAGTCCTCTAGAAGCCCACGCAGCCGTGGAACGGCAAAACGACGAAGAAATCGATTTAAAAGACGGAGTGTAAAAGCCAGCTGCACATCAGAAGGCTCCAAATGAGGACAAAATTCACCAGGTGGTTCCTCTAAGGTGGGTACATCAGAAAATATAGATAATTGAAATAAATAACTCTGCTAGCATAGGGGTTCAAACCCAGGAAGTCTGCATGCCACGTGGGGTCGCAACGCATATACGCCAGAAAGATGGGTGGTATACTAAGCCTGTTAGAGAGGCGCCTATATAGGTTAAGATACGCACGGTAAATTAAACCCACCATTTTAAGAGCGGTGTTTCGCCATCTATAGGCACCGCAGTGAAACGATGGCTATATGGACTGCCAAATGAGGCGACCACGGATATACGTAGTGCTTGTACTTTTACGCTTTTTTTATTTTCGCGACTTGGTACTCGTAAAATCATCAAAAGTGAATTTCAGCCACAAGGCAAGGCTGACCTGCACATCTCACGATGGCAGAGGCGAGCACAGGTTCCACGAGTGGAGCGATTGGTTCGAGTAAATGCACGGTAGACTCTGTATACAAAAATATAACGGCTGTGACTATTACCATTAATATCATACCATGTACTAGCTAAACCATTGAAGTGCGCAATACATTTTACCTTCTCGTGATATCTGGAATAAAAAGGCGGCGCGCCGCAAATGCGAGTAAATATGTCGCATTTGCGCTGATTTCCTTATGTCTCCGTTTTTATTTCAACAGGCCAGAAGAAGGAAGTAGCACCAGATCAGCCAGCTGGGGCTACGGCAAAATGTCGTATTTAACAACTATTGCTAGCGTGGCATTATTATGATAAGCAGCAATAGCCGGTCACGCGGAATTTCGTTATTGGATGATGTCGCTTATCATGATAATACTACGTCAGCGGTGGTTGTTAAACGAACAAACCTTCCTCGCTGCCCTAGCTGGCTCATCTGGTGCGCTATACTCCCTGCCCTGCTGAAACTAAAACGGAAACATCAGGGAATCGGTGCAACTGTGTTTACTAGTACATGCAGCATGCCGCCTGTTTGTTCCTGCAGATACCACACGATGGTCAAATATACTGCGTACTGCGAGGAGTTTGCTAGTACATGACTTATTGTTGGGCGTGCAAGTCGAATTGGAAATGTAGAAGTCACAGCCGCCGTAATTTTGCATACAGAGGCACCATGCACTTGCAACGAACCATTCATTTATTTGAATTATTGTTTAATACTGTAAACCCTTTTTCACAGGCTCGTACAGGAGTGGATAAGAAATAACTGCTGTACACCTTTAAATACATCCTAGAAAAACAAAAACAGAATAACTAGGAACGGTGAGCAATATGGTAAAGACCTATGATACATGCACATGAAATACACTCCGTGAATTGGTGCTTTGGAGTCAACAATTATAAATGCGCCTGCGCTACACTTGCGCATGCTGTGTATACCGCTGCCATCGCAAGACGTGCAGAACAGTCTTGTCGTGTGGCTGCCTCGATTGGCAGCCCCGAGCCGCCGTTTCTCGGCGACGCCTATAGATGGGGCTACAGCGTATTTAAAATGGCGCCATTGAATTTACCTTCCTGTGTTCTGGTCTATACAGTGAAAGCATTGTGCCCTTGACTTACTAACGTCTGTTTGGGGTACTCAGTGACAATCCATTCATACTAATTAAAAGGAGCTGAAATAAAAAAACATTAAATTGAAACATTCGCGAGAGAAAAACTTTATATTAAAGGTGCTATCGCCTCTACTCTTAAAGAGAACCTTATGCGTACTCCTAACGTTTTATATATTTCGGCATTCGGTCTCTAGTATAAAATTAATTACAAGAAGAATCGAAGTAATAAAAAGAACAACAACAAAACGGTAGCCCAAACCCGGAACAGTGACATCCAGTCCTTCTGTACAAGTCACTTCTGCCTCGCATATCGCCAACAAGCGCACATAGTGATAGCAAACTGATCTGCGGGTAATAACAATTGTTGCAATTAGAAAGAAATACACCCTCCGAAGCCGATTCATTATCAGACAGGTGCTTTTATATGCCAGGGCTGTGCCGTAAGTCTAATGCCGCTCAGATAGCTCGGCCCACACCTGTACCCGTGAACAACAAACCAAAAACCCTCAGTCAAGCGTTGTATTGGGATCGATCTCCCAATAGAAGCAGGGTTCCAACACTTACTTCCCCCTTTGTCACACTCAAACGCATGAAAAGGACACACGCAGGCACACTGACATAAGTTCATGGTCCCTAAGTTCACGTACCGGTGAAAACATTTCTCTTAATTCGCGCTCTCGAGAATATTTTGGTGAGCAGCGGCGGAAAAACTATAGTTCAGATATGAAGTGCACGGAGAAGGGGCTCGACGTCTTTCAAACTTATTCGCGCTTATACCGGATGTTTCAGGGGAAGCCGGTCACCAGTTTTAAAAATAGGCTGTTTGATTTATGAAGTGGTTGCGTTCGTCGTTCACGGCCTGAGCCTTTCTACGGAGTGTACCCTGAGCCGTCGTGTGGCTGAAGTCCGTCCGAGGTCACTCATCAAAACGGCCAGGAAAAAACTTAGGTGGGCGGCGATAAGAGGAAGAAGGAATGTAGGGTAGTAAATAGAGGTATGCTGTCACCAACAGAGAGAAGAAAAAAGGAAAACGAAGCAAGAAAAAAAAAGAAGCCCCACGCCCCCCCCCCCCGCCCCCCCCCCCCCCCTTTATAAGGAGATAATGATCTGCGCCCTTCTGCTGATGTGCTCAACCCGCTTGTGGAATTCTCGGAGAAACCACGGCTTTCTCTCCAGCGGCACCACCCGAACGCGCGGATGTGCTGGAACGGTTTCTTGACGAATAGATCGGCCATAACAGCACCACAAACAACGCGCAGAGAGCAGACCTTTGAGCTGCCGTCTTGGCCAAAGTTTGGGTTTGGAGCGCCGTGCTGGAGAGAGTAAGTATCCTTCTGCGAGAAGCAGCGGCTACCTCACTACGACTTTTTAATTAGGCCCTTGCTTAGTTTAGCCATATCTTGTTTATTTATTTTGCCCTTCTTTCGCACTCTTTGTCGGTGAAAGCGTCCCTCCATTTACTCCTCTTATTTCCCTTCTTTCTCTTATCGCCGCCCATCTCGCTTCTTTAATCTTTCTTCCTTGGCCGATTTAAACAGTTGCTCTGGACGAGCTTCAGCAACGTGACGCCTCATGAGATGCTTCGTATAACAGCTCATGAACGCCGTGAAAAATGAGAGGGGGGGAGGGGACGTTGAAAGTGTTCTTCAGCAGATTTTTTCAAGGTGGAATCTGCCACCCTCCAGCCGATGGATGGAGAGGTACACGGTTTGCAAATGTCCTTCCATAGCTGATAGTTATAGGAACATTACCCTTCTGTGTCTTCTCTACTCACCGGTTTTAGTCGAATCTTCCTTATAATAGCTTCCCTTTTGACTCCCTGTGTGCACAGCGCCTCCCCGTTCTCAATAATCGTCCATGCAGCTTCATCTCAAGGTTCCATGTTTGGCTAACGACAGAACAGCCCAATTTTTAAAAAAGGAAATCTAACAGCTAGCAGTTAGTGAATTTATTGAACCCGGACATGTCACCGTGACTTCCGTGACATCCTATTACTGCTCTGCACATTTTCATTTTACTGGCGCACTGTGGAAAAAATATTAGGCCAAGCTTCAAAAGTGTACATCAGATCAACAAATTAAAAAATGTTCTGTAATATGTGCACGCCACTGACTGGGAGCCTGACCCGAACCTCGTAGTGAAAGGACGTGACGCCGCCGTCTCACTGCGGACGGTGCAAACACGCACGCGCCGAGCGTTACACTGTCATCCCTCCAAGAGGAAGAAAAGAAAATAGGCAAATAAAAGGCAGGAAAGAAAATTCGCTGCCTAGTCGCCGCCGTTCTGCTGTTCCAAATATTTGCGCCGTGAACTGCGCGAGTCGCAGCAGGCGGTGATTCCGCCGGCTTTCCCTGCGTGGCTGACTCGTCTAGCTCGATGTCGGTTTCGCCCGCAACGCGCACTCGCCGCTCACTTTTCGGCACGTTCGGGAAACCCGCTTCGAAGAGGGCCCACACGCTGACTCGTGCGAGGAGGGAAAAACAAGAGAGGAAATGGAGATCCCCCAGAAATGAAATTAGAGCAGCGCGTCTTTGGCCCCTCGTCCCGGCTCTACGAAATGAGTTGGGCACTGCTCTTGGCTAAGCATTCGTTGTTGTTTTCTTCTTTTTAGACAGCTAAGGTAAGAGCTGTAGTATTTAGGTGAACCTTAAAACCGGTTTTACACGTTCACGACTCTTTGTCAAGCTTGTTTCGCGGCTGCTGACATTGCGTTAGCGCCATGTCCAGCTAGATATCACCCTGTGGTTTTTCCGTTAAACGCTATTGCGCAGCAGAAATCATAGACGCTGCTGTACGATGATGATGGGGAGCGCACCACAGTCACAAGGCTGCTGCGTCTAGAGTGAGAAGAAACAAGCTGCGTCTTTTTTTTTTTCTTTTTTCTTTTTACGTATAGAGTTCAGTTGCTAATTCCTGGCTGTAGTGTCGTTCGCGGCAGGTGAAACATTCTGCAACCAATGGTGGATACTAAGGAAATGGCTAAAAACGCGAAGAAGGGTTGTGGCGCGCGTGCCTGTCTTCTTCGTCCTTTATGCTTTTTGCACTACGGTCATGCGAACCTCTAAAGCCAGGTCCACGTTTTAAAGGACACCTAACCAAGAAGTTGCTTCGAAAAGG